>NC_069681.1:35308543-36558543 GCF_023699985.2 Odocoileus virginianus
ACTAGACATTGTAAAAGATCAAATTTCAAAAAGGTGTTTTAAGTTATTTGTAAACTGCTGTGAACAGGTTCCCTTCAGGTTCCACAGGCACAATGTGTCTGTGAGAGGGATGGGGGGCACCCAACTTTCACCAAAACGTCTGCACGCCTGACCTTACTGAATTCTCAGAGACCCAGCAGAGCAGGTATTTCCCTGTTTCACAATGAGCAAATTGAGGTAGAGAAGTTATGATGCCAAATGCATTTTCCAAACCACGGAACTAATAAAGAGGATACCTGCAATTCAAATGGGGCTTCCCTGATAGCTCAGTTGGTGAAGAATCTGCCTGCAATGCAGGAGACCCTGGTTCGATTCCTGGGTCGGGAAAATCTGCTGGAGAAGGGATAGGCTACCCACCCCAGTATTCTTGGGCTTCCCTTGTGCCTCAGCTGGTAAAGAATCTGCCTGCAATGCAGAAGACCTGGGTTTGATCCCTGGGTTGGGAAGATCCCCTGGAGAAGGGAAAGGCTGCCCACTCCAGCATTCTGGCCTGGAGAATTCCATGGACTGTGTAGTCCATGGGGTCGCAGAGTCGGACAGGACTGAGTGACATCCAAATCCAGCCTGGTCTGACTGTGAAGTCTATGCTTAACTGTTGGAGAAAAGGAAACCCTTGCACAGTGTTGGTGGGGATGTCGCTCAGTGCAGCTACTGTGCAGAAGAGTATGGAGGGTCTTCAATACATTACAAACACATTACCATATGATCCAGCAATTCCACTCCTGGATTTACATCCAACGAAAATGAAACCACTAATTTGAAAAGACAGGGGTACCCAGAGTTCACAGTAGCATTATTTACAACAGACAAGATATGGAAGCAACCCAAGTGTGTAGCAACAGATGAATGAATAAAGATGTGGCACACATAGAAATTGAAATATTGCACAGCCGTAAAAAAAAAGAAGAGAGAGAGAGAGAATGAAATTCTGCCATTTGCAGCAATGTGGATGGAGCTATAGAGAGTATTATGCTTAGTGAACAAAATCAGAAAGGTAAATGCTGTATATGGTTGTTTGCTGCTGCTGCTAAGTCGCTTCAGTCATGTCTGACTCTGTGCGACCCCATAGATGGCAGCCCACTAGGCTCCCCCGTCCCTGGGATTCTCCAGGCAAGAACTCTGGAGTGGGTTGCCATTTCCTTCTCCAATGCATGAAAGTGAAAAGTGAAAGTGAAGTCGCTCAGTCGTGCCCGACTATAAGCGACCCCACGGACTGCAGCCTACCAGGCTCCTCCTTCGTCCGTGGCTGTTTAGAGGGTGGCTAAACAGACTTGGCAGGATTCTTGTTAAGATTGGATGATGCAGAGAAAAACATGGCAGTCTGAAAAGTCAAGCCCTAGGTGAAGGAACCACGTTACCTGCTTGCTGAGAAATCTGTGTGCAGGTCAAGAAGCAACAGTTAGAACTGGACATGGAACAACAGACTGGTTCCAAATTGGGAAAGGAGTACGTCAAGGCTGTATATTGTCACCCTGCTTGTTTAACTTATATGCAGAGTGCATCATGGGAAATGCCAGGCTGGATGAAGCACAAGCTGGAAATCAAGACTGTTGGGAGAAATATCAATAATCTCAGATATGCAGATGATACCACCCTTACGGCAGAAAGTGAAGAGGAACTAAAGAGCTTCTTGATGAAAGTGAAAAAGGAGAGTGAAAAAGTTAGCTATGATCATGGCATCTGGTTCCATCACTTCATGGCAAATAAACAGGAAAACAATGGAAAAAGCGAGAAACTTTATTTTCTTGGGCTCCAAAATCACTGCAGATGGTGACTGCAGCCATGAAGTTAAAAGATGCTTGCTCCTTGGAAGAAAAGCTATGACCAAACTAGACAGCATATTAAAAAGCAGAGACACTACTTTGCCAACAAAGGTCCATTTAGTCAAAGCTATGGTTTTTCCAGTAGTTATGTATGGATGTGAGAGTTGGACCATAAAGAAAACTGAGCATCAGAGAATTGATGCTTTTGAACTGTTGTGCTGGAAAAGACTCGAGAGTTCCTTGAACTGCAAGGAGATCCAACCAGTCCATCCTAAAGGAAATCAGTCCTGAATATTCATTGGAAGGACTGATGCTGAAGCTTGAATATTTTGGCCACCTGATTTGAAGGACTGACTCATTAGACCCTGATGCTGGGAAAGATTGAAGGCAGGAGAAGGGGACGACAGAGGAAGAGATGGTTGGATGGCATCACTGACTGAACGGACATGAGTTTGAGCAAGCTCCAGGAGATGGTGAAGCACAGGAAAGCCTGGTGTGCTGTGGTCCATGGGGTCACAAAGAGGCAGACACGACTGAGCAACTGAACCACAACAGCAAGGTGAAGGAAACAGCTGAGAGGAGTCTGATTAGAACTTGGGTCAAGGAGAGTCTTTGTCACTCTCAGGGGAGTCAGAGAGAAAATGTCACAGTATTTTAAAATATGGATAAAAGATACCTGGGAGTTTTTGTCTTTTTTTGTTGTTGTTTTACACTTTCTCATAAATTGAGCATTATTTCAAAATGAAAAGTAACCTGCCCCCAACAAACCTATGCAATTCTCCTGTTTTCCTCTGATTCATACCTCCAAGTGTCTCACTGGCTGAGCCATATTCTTCTTGCTGGCTTTTGTTCATCTAAAGTGACAGAATAATTACCACTCTATTTCTTCTAATCGAGTAGAACAAAACTTCTTGGACCTATACAATTGTGTTGCAAACCTCATCCAAGAAAAAGTGTTTCCTGAACTTCACTCATGAATACTGTACATGTACTTGCCATACCTCAAAGCAATTGTGCCTCTGTTTACATTTAAAAAGTCCACTCAGTGACTTTTTAAAAGAAAATTTTAAATTACTACTACGAATGAAACACAGACTGATATCATTTGCTATTAAAATAGCATGCAACCACAAAATACACACATTAAAAACAGAACAGTGTTATTAAATTTAAAAAAGATGAAATGAAATAAATGATGAGACAATTAATTTAGGAAAATGCATTCTTGAAAATATGCTCCCTAAAGAGAGTGGAACTCTTTATGCTGATTTAGTATACAGGATTTTGGCCAGATGTCACTTAGTTTAAGATGAAATGAGCTCATCAATATAATGAGCTAGTTTTAAATTTTGACGGTAACCAGCATACACATACTACTTTATATATCCATTTATTGGAGAGGACGAGACATTTAACCTCCATCTTTAACAAAGTTCAGTATTGAGAATTAATTCCTAACCAAAATGACGGTACTTTTATTCCAAAAACGCATTTGAATATTTATCACCCTGGAAGGATACATTAAAACAGACAATCTTTCCTTCTGAGCATGTTTTCAAAAATAATTTGCAGATAACTTAGTTATGTGGGAACTTTATTATACACTTATTGCAACGGCACAGACCTTGAGTTGGCCAATTTCAAAACTTTCTTTCATAGCAGAGGTATTTAGAGGCCAAAAGAAAAAATAGGGTAGATAATCACTGTTGACTTACTGGGGAAAAAAATAGAGGGTAACCAAATGTTTTACAGAACTCAGGCTAGGTTACCTAGGAGAGTGGGCAGTTTCTCAGAGTAGTTCTTAACCTGAGACTGATATCCACAGAAAGACACGCCTGCATTTTCATCAGGGATGCTAATTTTCTTCCAGAAGATGGTTATGAATTGCATCAAGCAAAAATGTTTTGGAGGGACCAAGTTCTCCTTGTGAGTAGAGCGGGGCGGAGGTAGCTGAGGAGAAAGTGTGGGAAGAGACTTTTCAGCAAATAATGTCTTATAAACCTTAAAATTTTGAACCAGGTGCAGGTGGCCCTTTTTATAAAATTTAAGTGATTTAAAAAGGAAATTTAGACTCTCCAGAGTTTGGGCCCCTTTCTCAAAATACCCACATTATTTTTGTAACGTATGAGAACTAAAGGCAGACAGCATCCCTTACTTATCCACTTGCTCCTATCACCTGAATTGAGAAAATATGTCAGTTTTTTCCCACAATATTTCCAGTAGTGTTCAGAAGCAGGAAGCTCAGATTGCTAATAGATTCTCAACTTCCGTTGGTATTTGGAATGTCTGCCTGATTGGGGACTGGTCCCCCAGGTCTGGATGCAGCTGTCAAGTAATAGCCACTACTGGAGTTCCCCAAGCAGGCTGCACTGTGGTTACGGTATTCCATTCAATCTTCATCACCACCTTCTACCACACACCAATCTCTGATTGGAAGCCTTTGGAGCACCCAGAAGAAACTATTTGGAAATAACATGATCTATGGGCTTCCCTGGTGGCCCAGTGGTAAAGAATCCGCCTGGCAAGCAGCAGGTGTGGGTTTGATCCCTGGGTTGGGAAGATCCCCTGCAGGAGGGCATGGCTACCCACTCCAGTATTCTTGCGTGGGAAATCCCATGGACAGAGGAGCCTGGCAGACTACAGTCCATGGGGTTGCCAGAGGTGGACAAG
This sequence comes from Odocoileus virginianus, assembly GCF_023699985.2. Lineage (NCBI taxonomy): Eukaryota > Metazoa > Chordata > Mammalia > Artiodactyla > Cervidae > Odocoileus > Odocoileus virginianus. The sequence continues at coordinate 35,313,016 of NC_069681.1, forward strand.
ACTTAGTGACTAAACAACATCCAGATAGCTCAAAGGTCAAGATGGGATGTTTGCAATGAACCAGGTCCAGGTAAGAAGCAAATACTTTGGTATGGAAGTGTTACTGAGCACTTTCATGTTCATGGGGAGAGCATTTGCTTCTTACCTCGACCTGGTTCATTGCAAACATCCCATCTTGACCTTTGAGCTATCCGGATGCAAATGCTCTCTGTATACTGTGTAATAAAGCAAGGAGCCGGCTTTATTCTTACCTTCTTACCTTCAGGTGGAAATAGCGGTTTTCAGGCAGGAAGCCTGTGCATCTAGGGCTTCCTTATCAGGTGAGAAGAGTTGGGACTGAAAGGGACGGTGACCAGTCAGATTCGGGGATGGGCTCGGGCCTGGCTTACCGACCCGTTTTGCAGGCCTTCAGGAGTGACTTCCAGGAGCTGGCTGCTGTGTTGGAGGTGGGCAGGATGTGTGGGTGAAACAAGTTGCTGAAGGGTGAACGGTGGGTCTGAGGGCCAGGGAGATGCCCCTCACTCTGCTTCTGCTGACAGGGCCCTTGAGGTTTCTAACTCTGAAAGGAGGAGCAATCCCTTTTGTGACACTAAAAAGTGAGTTCGTGTCCTCAAGTGCAACCTCCATTCCGCTATGCACCTTCACTAACTGCTCTTTTAAGACACGGTTATTTCAAGGCATTATTGGTGATGCTATTTGTATCTTTACTTTCGTCTTGAGACAGAGCTTATCTGCTTTATGGCTTATTGATCATTCATAGTGGTGGTAATCGTTCCCCATGAGACCCAGTTCACAAATATGACAACACTGATGGGCTGTATTTTTCCCAAAGTAGAACTATCTTTTCTGGCCTTTTAATAATGAACTTTCAATGTGTATTTTTTAGTAAGAAGATGCAACAGGGTCGTAACTCTATTACTTTCACTATTTCCTGATCAAAGGGGGATCTACTTTATTTCAATGGCTTTTTAAAACTATAATTTTCCTCCAAGGGGAGAGGAAAGTGAAAGTAGTGCAAGTGTTAGTCGCTCAGTCCTGTCCAACTGCCAGCCCATGGACTCTAGCCCGTCAGGCTCCTCTGTCCTTACAATTCCCCAGGCAATAATACTGGAGTGGGTTTGCATTTCCTTTTCCAGGGGATCGGAGAAGGCAATGGCACCCCACTCCAGTACTCTTGCCTGGAAAATCCCATGGTCGGAGGAGCCTGGTGGGCTGCAGTCCATGAGGTCGCACAGTCGGACACGACTGAAGCGACTTAGCAGCCGCAGCTCCAGGGGATCTTCCCAACCCAGGGATTGAACCTGAGCATCCCACATTGCGGGCAAATTCTTTACCATCTGAGCCACCAGGGAAGCCCCCAAGGGAAGAGGGGTTAGAGAAAATCCAGCAATGTGTGAAACTGAGTGGAAAGCAGCAGCCACTGGCAGCTAGGCCAGAAACAAACAAGACTGCTTGCCCCACTAAGAGGTAAAATAAGAGGGTACATGCAGCTCATTGGAAAAGACCCTGACGCTGGGAAAGATTGAAGGTGGAAGGGGACAACAGAGGAAGAGATGGTTGGGTGGCTTCACTGACTCCATGTACATGAGTTTGAGCAAACTCCAGGAGATGGTGGACAGGGAAGTGCTGCAGTCCATAGGGTCGCAGAGCCAGACACGACTGAGCAACTGAAAAACAAACTGCATCCAGGGGCTGGGGCCAAGTTTCTAAAAGGGCTACAATTTATCATTCTCTCTTCACTGTCCAGTCCTGTCCAAAAATCACTGCAGATGGCGACTGCAGCCATGAAATTGAGACACTCCTTGGAAGAAAAGTTATGACCAATTTAGATAGCATATTAAAAAAGCAGGGACATTACTTTGCCAACAAACGTCTGCTAGTTAAGGCTATGGTTTTTCCACTAGTCATGTATGGATATGAGAGTGGAACTATAAAGAAAGCTGAGTGCCGAAGAATTGATGCTTTTGAACTGTGGTGTTGGAGAAGACTTTTGAGAGTCCCTTGGATTACATGGAGATCCAACCAGTCCATCCTAAAGGAAATCAGTCCTGAATATTCATTGGAAGGACTGATGCTGAAGCTCCAAGACTGTGGCCACCTGATGCGAAGAAGTGACCCATTTGAAAAGACTCTGATGCTGAGAAAGATTGAAGGCTGGAGGAGAAGGGGATAACAGAGGATGAGATGGTTGGATGGCATCACTGACTCAGTGGACATGAGTTTGAGTAAACTCCAGAAGTTGGTGATGGATGGGGAGCCCTGGCATGCTGCAGTCCATGGGGTCACAGAGTCGGACATGAGTGAACTGAACTGAACTTCACTGTCAACCCAACAATGACTTAGCAGCAATACAGTCCCTCGCAGAAACCAGAGGTGGGTGTGGGGAGAGGGCTTGGAGAGATCCAGCCTTTTTTGCTGCTGATTCCTTCAACCTCCAAGACAGCACAAGCTACACGTTGGTTGCAAATGCCCCCACGTGGGCTGTCTGCAACACAGCCTGTGGCAGTAGCAGGCCTGGAGAGACCACCTCCTCAGGGAAGGCTTTTCAGTGGCCAGGAGAGGCCAGACTTTCAGTGTTGGGTGCAGTTCGCTGGAATGCCCAGATTACTGTTGATGGACAGCTTCCAAGTGAGCACTGAGCACAGAAAGGCTGAAGAGCTTGCCAAGGGTCCAGACTGGTGACAGTGGGGTCAGGCTGCCCACCTCTGGATGGCCACCATGAAGACCTCCTCCTGCAGGGGGGGCAGTGACTGTGAGGGCAAGAGTCCCTGGTTAGCTGGTCTGGTGGACAGAACCACCCAAGGCTTGAAGTGTGTTCCCTAGTCGAGGACAAACCCTTCTTGAGGTCGCAGTGCAGATGAGGTAGGTAATGGGTAGCTTCAGGGGCTGCAGCACGTGCACACATCTTCAAACACCAGCCACTTGGTGCTGAGCAAGTAAAATCGCATTTCCATTGGCCAGATACACTCCTTGTACCACTCTGCTGACTCTGCAAAGATGCTGATCCTTTTCACAACTTCCTCTCAATGCTGAGGCTCTTCCAGGAATTTGCAAACAAATACTTGATTTTGAAAATCTGACAACTTAAATAATGATAGCTAATACCAAGCCTGACTTCTAAACTATTCAATTTTCTATAAGGTGGGTATTATTTTATTCCCATTTTAAAGAGAAGGCAACTAACGTACTGAAGTTAGCCTGTCTGGAGGCTCGGCACATGTACCATGTACCCTGAGATTCTGGAACCCAAGCAAAGGTTTTAATCAGCTGTCAGGCATGACGGCCCGTCTTGTTTCTGTAGTCTACTGGCACACCTGTTAAGTATTGTCTAAACATTTCAAAACTATATTCTGCCACTCTAACTGGAATTTAAAAAAAAACACAAAAAACAATTTTTGTGGTGTTTTACACAAAAACTAAGATCACACTGCTTTGGGATTTCTTAGAAATGAGTAACTGAGCTACAGTTTATATTCAAAGAGTTTGTATTCATCCAGTGAAACACACAACATACACAGAAAAAACATGACCAAATATTGTTCAGCAATGGCTGTTAGGATTACAGATTGTGGGAGGAAAAAACAGGAGGAGGGGGAGGGTAGTCAGTCAGTGCAGGATGGTTCTAACAGTTAACTGCCCACCAGCACCCCACCTGGTCAGAAGTTCAAGTGTTGGAAGTAAAAATCCAACCCCACTCCTTGCAGGTGACTCACTTCCTTCTAAAGCTTCATACCTTCAGGGCTGAGGAAATGAAGGAAGATTTTGGCTATGACTCCTTTGAGGCAGGGGGTTAGGAGGAGCAAAGAACAAGCTGAGCGCCAGATGGTTTGATGCAACACTTGTAGGCAGAACGAAGCTGCACTAATTACTAAGCGAACCATTTAGCTTAGCCCTCCAAATTGCTTGTAACTCCAAACAGGCCGTCATTCAACATGAGATCACGAGGATACAACGCTCACGGCACTGCAAGTATGCACTGCCCCTTATTTATCAGGAGACCAGGTGCATCATGGATGTTTATTCGCTTATGTATTTACTGACAGTTTTGTTAGTTAAACGACAACTAGAGAGATACGATAAAGTTGACTCTCATTACTGAAACATCAAATGAGCTTTAAGACAATTTTGCTTTTCTTCAGATTTACAGCATTAAGAAAATATTCCAAATGAGTTACGCTAAAAATTTCTGACACTTGTGCACGTAGCTTAACCCTCTGTGTTACAAAAGACCCAGAAAATGTAAGGGCCACACACATTTTTTTCCTCTAGAAATAGCTCGGATTCATAAATATATCATTATTGGCTGTCATGCAAGGCCACTAAACTTGGTACAAAAGGAAAAAAAAAAAAACCATGAATTTTCATCTTGTAGAGACAAAATGAGGTGTTAAAAAGGTTTCCCCAGATAATTTCAAAGAATTGTGTGTCAAAATTAGTTACAAGCCCTGGATTTCAGGATCATGTCACATTGTCTTTAAACCAACCTTCTCTGATTAATTTGGTTCAACTCTGATTATTTATTCTATTTCTATGCAGAAGGATGTAGTCAACCTGCAGTTGACTGATTTGCACCCACCTACTTCTTTCAGGGACCTTAGACCCCTGTGACGGGTATGTCTTCTGACTTTTTCCAAAAACGTTTAAGTAAGTGCTCAGCACAGCCCTCCACAAACACTAGACTCTTCAAAAAACATGTACCCATCTTCCGACCATATTCCATCTCAACTGAGGTGAGCACACACTACATTTTAAACATGTTTTAAGTATAGTAATAAGTTAAAAAAAAAGGGAAATCGAAATTGCTCCAGTTGATTGCCATCAGTACACGAATGAGCTTTCCAAACAGCATTCTGTTTAAGGAAGGACTGACGGATTGTCCTACCACATTTTACTCCAACAGGAAGACAGGATAGGAAGCTTCAAATATCCCCTCCCACCATATTGAGCGAGTCAAACAGGTACCACTGAAAACAATGATCTTCTTGAGAAGTCATTCAACATGGTGTTTGTCCTGCCAGATACCAAAGCTTCTGGGCTGGAAACAAAATACATGTGAAGGATATTTGCTCCAAACCAAACCATCTTTATATAATTTATTCTACTTTCTATTTCATTTCAGATTTACTTTTAATAAAGTAATGCAAATCATTTAAAGAAAAAAACCTTTAATTTTAATTTCTGATCTAGGCATAAAATTCATTTTTGTATCACGGTTAAATTCAGTACAAACTATAAAATTGTTAACACTTGAGTTTCAACAGAAATCTAGTAAGACCTCTTAGAAAAATTCCTTAAAGAAACAACAGCAAGTCATTTACTGCTATGAGGTTAATACATAAAGAAAAAACATTCACACATTTTACTGAATTTATCAGTAAATAATTTTAGCCATAATACTTATCATAAAATTAAAAGTTTAAAAGTTGTGTGTGGCTCCATAGCAATTACAATTTGCAATAAAAATACTAAGCCAAATTCTTTTTTTCTAACAAGAACAATACTAGCTTTTAAAATGACTGAAGTTTTGCACATCAATTGTGAATGGAGTAGGTGTATCATAACTTAGCTTAAATTAAAGTGGAAGATGGTAAAAACTAGATGCTTTTAACTTTAAATTGCATGAGGAAAATATCAGGGGGGAACAAAATTCAGAGCCATCGTTATCAGTTTAAAAAATATTACTCTCATATTAAAAACATTAAATGAATCAAAGCCAGACAGTACTGAATTTTTACACAAACTTCTTTCGTATTTCAACGTTGTTTATTGAGGAGTGAATGAGACTACTGCCAGACATGCCAACGACACTTCACATTCAAGGGCTGGAAGCCAAAAAGCTTTCCAAACTGAGTCACTGCATAAGCCTTTTGGGGAAAAGGATCGAAAGTGACGTAACATTTTCATGCTTGTTGTTTTTGTCTTCAGCTTTTCTTCAATGTTTGGATCTACGAGCTTGTTGGGTAGAAGGCTTCTTTCTACCCCACAAGAAGACTCACACTCCAATTAATAGAATGAACACTAGGTGTATAGCGACTTGTTTTAACACACATCTATGCTGAGGAACGGATCTTAATTAAAGCTGTTTTGTCTTAATTTTTCCTTGTATCTAGTGAGGAAAATTAATTTTATTTCCCTTTCGCCTTCACATGGGTGGGTTACACAAATAGAAAAATACTCTTCAGTGTTACTGCAGGGCTCACGGGAGTTCCCCAGGAGTGGGGGGGAGAATCCACTTACACACCATCCTGAAACCCAGGGCTTCTCGTTCTGCTCTTGTGGCTTTGCAGAAGAATGGCCTACACACAACTCTACCGTTCTCTTTTGCTCAAAAACAAAACAAAGAAACCTAAACAAAAGGGCAAACGTTTATTTGGAGCTAGTTTTCCGGTGGTGGCATAAGGCCCTTCAGGCAGAGTTGAGGAGCTCCTGCATGGCTGCCTGCTGCTCGGGACTAAGCTGCGCTATGCACTCGGCCCACAGTCCTCCTGAAGTCTAGGAAAGAACAACGGCACAGGTTTAGACTTGGCGAAACAGTCACTGGGCAGCACCCTCATAACGATCATTAGGCAGACTGTAATGCCAAAGTACTTTCTTTCCAGTAGATTAGCTTGATGAACATCATTGTAGAAGCAAGACATCTTTTCATTTCTATGAAGTTTGTTTCACTTACAGTAAGCTTTCTCCTTTTTACATTGTTAAAGCTACACTTTTGATGACCTGTTCAAGTTATCTACATACATCCACTTAGGGAGGAAAAGTCAATTATAAAACGTTGGTAGCTGACAGTTACTACAACTAACAGCTCGCCTTTCTGTTTTCACATATATACAGAAAAACAACATAATGAGTATATGCTAATCTCAAATTTAAGACAAAGGTTCCAGTTTTAATAGACAATAATCTATTTGAGGCTTGATAACAAGATAATATAAAAGTGATATTTCCTTAGCTCGTTGAATTTCTATTCTCTTTCTCTAACAGAAAAAATACAGAAAAACACAACTAAACAATAAAACCCCAAAACCATTTTAGTTCTTCTTTCCCAATTTAACCAAATCAGCTTACCTGTACTTGGCGAACTACATTAGCCAGTCGTTTGGCACAAGGATCGTCATGTTTAATTGCCTCATGCATTTCTCCTTCTGCAATTATACTGAATATTTTGGGCAGATTGGTATTGTTTGGGCCAAGAACAATTGGGTGATTACTGAAACAAGAGAAGAAAACCATTATAAATGAGAATTGTAACAGAAAATCACTCAAGCACTTATATACTGTCCCATACCCTTCCCCCAGTACCAAATTCTGTTATTAGGTCCTTCCTTAACGGCACCCCACTCCAGTACTCTTGCCTGGAAAATCCCATGGACGGAGGAGCCTGGTAGGCTACAGTCCATGAGGCCGCAAAGAGTCGGACACGACTAAGCGACTTCACTTTCACTTATACAATGGTTATGCACTAAAATCAACTGCCTTTTAAATCCAGTAGGAGGAAACCTGATTAGCTTTGCAGTTTCTTCCCATGTAAACCATACATATAAGAACAGTTCCTTAATATAAATTTTATTTAGATACTACAGAATGGTTTCTAAAATAAATCTGAAGTTCAAAAAGATGTATGGGTATTTCAAAAGTAAACTGGGAAATAAGTTCCAGTCAAGTTTAATGGAAAGAAACCTAACAGTGAATCTGACTAGTTTCATCTTTTTCATCAGGAAAATTCCAGAGCAGTCATTTCTAAGGGAGAAGATTAAATAGCATAATGGAGAACGGGTCACTTCAAATGCAAGAGCAGGTTAACCCATCTCAACAATGGCTCTGAAGCATTCCTTAACAATGTCCTCAGTCAAAGACTTCCAGTATTTGTATGACCAATGAGAACTTAGGCGTGAAGGAATACAGCCACTTGCCCATTTCTACAAACTTCATGAAATGAGTGGTTGTAGCCCCTGGATTTATTTATGAACTGAAAGCAGCAGTTAACAGTGACAGAGCCCAAACTACCAATGGACACGACTTTGATGTGACAGCGTCTGTAACCTCCTGGTTGTTCTAATTCTTACCAATACTCATAGACACAAAATAACACTAATAACGCCAGAGGTCAAGGGCCAGACCCTGAGTGCCCATCTGGTATATTTCCCTTAGACTACTGATTTTTTAATTCAAAGAGAAACACTAGTATTTCAGAGGGTCAAATAACAGTACTAACCCATGTTCATCTCATTCTATTAATAAATGATATGCCAATGATACCTCAGTAAAGCTAATGACTGAATGGATAAAAGAATGAATGAGTGGGGTGGGAGACAGAACAGAACCTTCTTTGAACATCTTATTCTGTAATGCCTCATCTGTTGAACTGAATCCCACAAGTAACTCAAAATTAGATGTGATTATAAAGCACTCCTGTGATAAGGTTTCCTAACTTGATTTACAAAGACAGCATTATTAGAACCTGAACGCCTGAAAGGCGTGCACCGGAAGCGCCAAGTTACGTGAAGGGGAAGGAAATGAGGTCGACCTGTCCCGCTGCCTACCTCTCAATCAGGTCGCAAAGATAATTGAAAGTCTGAACAGCTTCTTCTTTATCCTCATGCAGTGGAAGCCAAGATAGCCAGTGTGGGAGGACTTCTTCAACGTTCACACAGTCAGGCTTGAACTTCATCATTTTCCCCACCGCTGAGATGCAGTTCTCAGTAGCATTGATGTTTTCTTTGGTCTTGGCATCAGCAGACTGAATAACTCTTACCAGCAGTGGAAGTGCTTCTAAAATAAGCATTTGGAAAGAAGTCAGTTCAAGGCTCATTTTCATGCAAATGATCAAAAATATGTCTTATTTTTGGTCCAGCTACAAATTTCAGTGAGAAAATGTCCAAGTGTAAGGAGCATTTTGTTTTCATGACTTCAGAACCATGACGGGGGAGAGGGAGACTGCCCGGTGTGCTCAGGACCAGCCGCACTACATTAAATTATAGGCCCTAAGAGGTTAGCAGCCTCCAGACTTGCACTCCTGATCACCTCCAGGTACTACAGCTTTTAAAAGCTGCCCAGCTCTACTCCTGTGCCAAACTCACAGGGACCCAGGCATGCCTTAAGAGCACGTCCTCCAAGCCCCAGATGAACTGTACCCTGGGACCGGGGCGAAGAGGCGCTGGTCCCACTCAGACTTCATTCCCATCTCTACTCGAGTGAGGATGGTAAATGTCTACGTACTATAATAAGGTGTTTGCAAAAGGATACAAGAAGGAAGCAGTGTATACTATTTTCAGGGTGGGGGCAGAAAGCAAGGCAGGGCTAACAGGGGTGTCTGGGGCGAAATGTGCATAACCAGATAAACAGAAGTACCTGTGCAGAAAGGACGGTAGTTATCGCCACCATACTGTGCCATGACTCCCAGGCCATACGCAGCTGCTTGCCTGACTTCTGGGCTGCTGTCACATACGTATTGGAGCATTGGCCTTAAGAAATATTCTGCATATTTAAATGAGGCTGGACTACAGTGTTCTATGACATCATCAAAGATGCACAGTCCCCACTGTCTGTCTGGCCATGGTCTATGTGGACACTACAAAAGAGATACACTCTTTTAAGCTTTGAATACTGGAGTGAAGACTGTAAAGAAACAAATATTCACTACTGGCTGTCATCTCACAGGGATATTCCTGATACAGGTAATGAAAAACAAACACTGCAGCAATCAGTTCTTGTGAATAATAACCCTCAACCTACTCTACAGATGTTCCACCAACTGAAATTACCAAGGATGAGGAAGAGTGACAGCAGCAGGTACGTAGATACCTTCACTTTACAGCAAAGGTAACAGCAATGCTGTATTTAAAAAGCACAATAATAGCAAAAGCTGCAAAACTTTACAGTACTGATTCAACAGGATGTCACGTGCCTGAATCATTTTTAAAAACATACTGCACTGCTAAGTATCACAAAACACAAAACTGAAAGCCAACAGGGGATAAATACCTGATGATTGCTTTTAATTTATAATACATTTAAAAAAACTGAATATGTAATGCTATCATCCAGAACCTACGATTGCTGGTGATCAAAACTGAACTTTCTAGCATCTACTTTAAAACAATAACCTGTAACTACTTTGTTTCCATTTATTAATTTAGCAGGGTAAAGATAATCTAAAATAATAAAAAGTCAGTTGTATATTTTTAGACTGTACTATAAATTAATAGGATTACAGAAAACCCAATTAGTAAACTTCCAAGCCTACACTGAGAAAATATCCAAGGCAATGCATCAACTCAGTAAATTAGAGGTACGGTGAAAACTCTATGATTTCTAGGATCCATTTTAACCTGAAAGTGTTAAATTTTCAAATGCTGTAATAGATTTTCAGGTCAACTATTTAAAATAATTGTCAAAAAGAGGTAATACTCACAATTAGGTTGACAATTAACGGAAGCAGCTGTTCAAACCATGGTAACACTTTTTCCTTGTAGCTACTGAATATTGAGTGTAAAATGTCTGACACTTTGGTCAAAATATAAACATCATTATCATCCTAAAAAAAAAAACCAAGTGGGCATACTACGTGTTAAAAAAAGTACATATGTATTTAAAAAGTGTCTTCACTATTCTTAACATTTATTATAAAAAAATCTAAGGAACATAGAAATTTAAATTTCTTGTCACTTTCTTAAGAGCATAGCCAGAGTCCAGAGACTGAGGTTACTCCAGCGATGTCTTGTCTGGCAATGAAGACAGAAGGAACATGGCAAATACTGAACTGACCGCAAATACTTTCCATGGAATGTATTTAAAATAGATGGTTGAAAGACTATCCCAAATTTCAAAGTTCTGAAATGAGTGATTTTACTTTACTATTTTTTGTTTGCTTTCTAGGACAGCTCTAGTTTTGGAGCAGGATGGTGGGGAGATGTGGGGTCAGTTACTTACAATACCTCATCCCTGGGAACCATGTATGTGTCAGGGCGAGCACCTGCTGAGGACAGGGATGACCCCCACGAGCCAGCACGGGTCCATCAGACGGCCACATGCCACACTCAGCAGACCCTACGTACAGAGCTGACGTATGCTGATGGCATCAAGAGGTCTGATGGAAGTTCTGAGTAACAACGTGAACAATTATGTCAACCACAGGCCTACTGTTTATAGGGAAATTTGCACAATTCTGTGCTCCAGTGTTAAGGGAGCTGGTGTTACAGAAAGACCTGGCCTTAAGCACGAGAGTGTCAACAGTGTGGCTCTAGGCAATCACTTAACATCTGAGTTTGAGTTCACTCATCTTCAAAATGGTGAAAGCACCTGTGGGCACAGATGAGTGTTGTGAGAGGGTTGTAGAAGAAGATATGAGGGAACTCCAAAGTGCTTTTATATGTAAGGTCACTGCAACAAAGTGCACACACAGCACCCAAAACACAAGCCAGCTAACTTCAAACCACTTAATCTTTAAATTAATAAATGAAACACATCAAATTCTTCTGCTGACGATTACTAAGAAGTACATTTTAGAAGTCAGATGAATCAGAAACTAAAGCATTAATGCAAATGGTCACATAAGTTAAGCTCTAAACGAAGTAACTGACCTCATCTTGTAGTGATTCTTCCACCTGCTCATCATAGTCTTCATCTTGTCTTTTAACTAAAACACACCCAAATAAATCTCTTTTTAAATGGTCGCCAAAAATGGTCAAGAATTATATCCAGAAATAAAAGCGTGGAAAACTTACCTTGCCGCAATTCTTGATTTTTAAAATGTTCTTCAAGTTTAGCTTTCAGTATACCACCCAACTCTTCAAAGTGTTCATTATTAAGGCATCCATCTCCCATGACTTCAATGCACTAACAATGAGTTTGAGGAAACAAAGCGACTCATAAGATTTAAGTGTTAAACTCCATTAAGAATCAGATGGAGGCATGAGACAAATGAACGTTAACCCCTACCCAGAGATTAAACAGTAGGTACACTTGGATTATATCTGCTACCACGTCAGTATTTTAAAGAGAAGAATTTTAAAAATATTTTTCCTTTATAAACACGTTCTGAGCATGTCTTAAGTGCCAGGAATTATGCTGGGTATTGCAAATTCAAAGATGGAAAAGACCACCCAGCTCTGAAGAAGCTCAGTTATCACATGTATACTCTGTACAGAGATGGTGCTAGAGAAAGGCTAAGCTTGTGTCATCAACGGAGGGGATGAGATAAGCAAAGGCATGGAAGCATGCACTCTTTGGAAAAGTAACAGAAAATCTGAACGTGAGGAGTACAAATGGGGACAAACGATTTTTAAACCCAATTGTGAAGCAAGTGCCGGAGCTGTGAGCCTTGGAAAATGGTGAGTGACTCAAGGGCAAGTTAATGCTTGAGGAAAGGTGACTGAACTGTGAGGGAAAGAAGGAATGGCTTCTCGAGCAGATCAAGTGAGGCTAAAGCAAAAAGAAGAGATACAGCAAAAAAACAGAGGAATTTAGGGGAGAGAGAGGAGGACAGAGACTAGACTTGACTTGATTGACACCCAAGTTTCTGTGGTTGGATTACTAGGGAAATGATGATGGAAACTAATCAAGACTAGAACACAAGAGCAGCTAGCTATTCTTAAAAAGTAAGGAGAAAAAAAAAAAGAAGAGTGATAACACCAAAATATTAAACATTTTTGGTTGCAAATTATGTGACAGCATTAAAAAAATCCCATTTATTTAGCAAGACAAATATATGGACACAACCTTATACATTATTTTTGAAGAGAAAAATATTTACCTTTGCAAAAGAATGCATTATTTCTGAGAGGACATCTGAATCTGGTTCTGTGCCAATGGCCTTGATTAGCGCATCACACATAAAATGCCACATCTGTGTGAGGTACTCAGGACCACGAACTCTCGCACACTCCAGGAGAAGAGGCATGGATTCTGCTGCTGCCACTCGAACGCGTTTTATTGTTAAGGAAAATGTACTCAAATGAACCTTAGACAACATTTAATGTGATTACTATCCTCAAGATTGTTCTATTGTTTTGCTCACTTCATGCTGAAGTGCTCACTGAGTTATTAACAGGAGTGCTAGGCAACTTCTGTTTATCTAAGAGTGCTCTCCAAGAACTTGCGTTCAATATAACCTGTGTATAAAAACACAAGTCTCCCTGCCCCAAGACATACTTCCTGTCTTTCCCATCACCTACAACACAACAGGAATAAAGGTTCAAATATAACCCCTCAACACAAAAATAAATGAGGAAACAGCCAGGATTCTCACAGTGTATCTCAGGATATACCTATCCCCAAACTTCAGGTAACACATTTCTAACAAAGGCAACTGAAGTAATGACTTTACGAAGAAAACTACCAAGGATCTCTTCCTGAATCGGTCTCTGCAGAGTTGTTTCATCCTAATATCAAGGCCTTGAGAATTCCTCTTAGAAATGATTCTGCCCTGCCCTCAGGCATCACGGGGTGTCTGCTGGGGAAAAGCCACCTTCTGTGCAGGACGCCACTGTAGGATGCTGTGTGGGGAGCCGGCACCGAGGGGCTCTGGGGTCACAGATCTGCGCCTGTGGCTCTCACTACACTGGACTGTCATTTTTTAACCCATCTAAAAGTGTGTGTGCGCGCAAAAAAGTATAAAAATATACCTATACTCATTACAACTACCATTATACTGAAGAGGACAATTGTTACATGCAGATTTATTAAGAGACATTTCTCCCCAGAGGTGTTATCCACATTTGAAATGAGCTAGAAAGTTAAGTTGGTCTCTAACCTATTAAAAAGAATCTTACTTTCTTAACATCACCAAAAGATATTTGGGGAAAGTGGCATTACACAATTTACAGATATTTGCTAATAAAATCTCAGTCCTTAAAACTCTTCAGTGCTTCACAGAGAACTGTCAAACTAGTGGATAGCTGACATTTTCTTTTTCAGGTTTTTGGCACAAGTGAAACAAAGGCACAAGCAAAGAATCTGAAACCATCATCAGTGCAAACAGAATACTGGTGATGTCCATTTACTTCAGCTAGCACAAAGTCTAATACTTCAACAATCCACAACCGAAGTATATCTAGAAATCTTTTCTGTTCAAAAATTACAGGATATCATCGTGGAAATAAAATTTCAGTAGAGGTACCATGAGTTTGACAACCTGTTCAGTATACTCCACAAAGCCTTCTTTTAACTCCTTAGCATAACAAACCTGAAACAAAAGTATTGGAAGAGAAATCAAGATCCATGTTATACATTTGTTTTTTATTACAAACTGGAAAACCTATGGACCACAGAATGCTCTACCCTAACTAGAGCTAACTACTTTAAAGCTGTATGCAGGACAACGAAATTAGTCATCTAACTCATGGGAACTGTAAAATGGGAAAGAGCCATGAAACAACTGTAAAATATAATGTCATTCATAAGGTGGAATGCTTCATATTCTTATTTAGTGTGGGGAAGAATTTGGCAAAAGCTTCAGTACTTCAAACGAAAGATACCACTTAATTAAGGCAATATAAAAAGTTATTTTCAAAACCATGAAAATGTAATCACGGCACATCACTTCTGTAAATCTGCAGTTATGAGTTTCTGTTTTGAATTTTTAAAAAAATCATTACAACAATCAAACAACAAAAAACCCATCGAAAGTAATTCTTTTCTCTTTTACTATATTAAAAGATAATTGTGTTTATGTAAATGTAAAAGCTGTTACATTTATATTTTTTCTCAAGTTGAAAGATACACAAAAACTCCAAAATATTTATAAATTATAGGCAGATATGATGGCTCAGTGGTAAACAACAGGCCTGCAATACAGGAGATGCACAGGACGCAGCTCACTCTCTGGGTCGGGAAGACCCCCGGAGGAGGTAACGGCTGCCCACTCCAGGGCTCCTGCCTGGAGAATCCCCCAGACAGAGGAGCCTGGGGGCCGCAGTCCAGGCTCACAGAGTCTGACACAACAGCGCACATAAGCACACAGGCACTGGTGAGGGCAAGTCCAAGAGCTATGCTTAAATGAGTTAGAAAGCAATGCCGTGTTAACAGAAAAATAAAACTGAAGCCATTTAGTTTCTATTTAGGCTTACTTAACTGCTAGATTTATAATATATCATAATCTCTTAAAAATTTTTTTACTGATGTTTAGTTGACTCGCAAAGTTGTGTTATCATAATCTCTTAACCAGTTGAAAACAAAACAAAACTTACCCCTCCCTGTCTACAACACATGCTCATAGAGGTTAGGATAATCACTTATCCTGATTCTTCTACCACATCTCTTTTAATACAATGAACTCATACCTATTTTATTTTTAATACTATGAGCACATTTTTGTTCATTCAAAACCATTCCTTAGCCTCTGGTCATACACTAAGCACAAAATGCACAAAAATCCTTCCCTCAGTTAGCTTTGTAACACTCCAAGGCACAGTGCTTCCTGATCATCTTGCTAACAATAGGTATTTGGGCTATCCACTTTGCTTTTGTTATTAAAAACAGCACTGGTAATGAAAGGTTTCATCCACATGATTTCTTTAGGATCGAAATCCGTAAGTGGAAATGTTGAGTGTAAAGGTTTCTGTATCTTATTTCTTTCTTTCTTTTTTAATTTTTGTATCTTATTTCTTAAAGAATACATTTCTGGCTCTTCAAACTAACTTCTTCAGTATCTACAAAAAGCACTCCTATGAAATATATTTACACACACACACACGTACTCATGAGAAGTTGTAAAATAAAGTTCAGTAAACATAATTACCAGCATCTGACAAGCAGTTGACTTTTCTTCCAGCCCGGCAGTTTTAATACCAAAACTCTGCTGATCTCCAAGGTTCACAAATTCCCAACCATCATCATCGCTCATGTTCTCCATGTCTTGAGCTATTAACAAAGAAGCAAAGCAAATTCATTTTAACTTTGTTAAAAACGATAACAAAGAGAAATCCTACAAGTGCCACTTCCTCATGAAGACACCTACTATCTAGAAGGGCTACTTCAGGCTTAATTGAAGCTGTCTTCATTAAAGGCCCCATCACCACCGGTAGGTACTGCTGAAATTCTTTTCCAAGGATTTTGCACATCCTGGCCCATGCGGAGATCATGTAAGAGATCTGGGGGGAAAACAATTAAAAATTAAATTTAAACTGATGTTTCAAAAATGTGTAAAGCCCCTTCCCTTTCTCACAGAAGTGATGCTTTATTTTGGCCCTTTAAGCAACAAGTGTGCTAAGGTCACATACTTAAAATGTTCAGAAACAATAAAAAGTCACTGAGAACTTCTACAGGAGAATACAGACAACAGGTGAGGCAAGAGACAGACCAGGGCTATGTCTTATTTTTTCCTGTTTTCAAGAAGCAGTCCATAACAGCACATGAATCATGGTAACAAAAATCCACTTAGACTTATCAGCCCCTGGCTGCTAATTTTCCCCAAGGCAGGACTTTACCTGACTTTGCCTACAGCCTAACACTCTACTCAGTCAATAGTAATCATCGCTTTCTCCTCTCTGTTTAAGTTTTCTGTGCAGAGGGTCGTCCACATTTAAGACACCTCTTCTACTACTCAATTTACCAAGACTTTAATCACTGCTAAGTACCTACAGAGAATCTGGTTCTACTTCATCTCTATTGCTCCCAAAGGGATTTTAACCCTCCAGTATCTATTTATATGCTTGTTTATCTCATGTGGCTGCATGTGCAAACACACTCCCCTACTCCTAATTTTAAAAACAAAACCAAAAAAAGTGTTTGAAAAAAAATTTTTTTTAAAGTATGGAAAACAACTACAGCATGGCTGTGTAAAGTTAAAATTTAATCCTACAATTATTTATTGAATGTTCATTGTTCAGCAGGCACTGGGAATATCACCAAGAATAGGATAGACATTTATGACATTATTACAACAAGGTCCTAAGCACCCACCACTGAGACTTGTACCAGCTAGGAAATCTGGGCAGGAGTTAGAAAGGCTGAGTGGGGACGGCTCTTTCTAAGCTAAAGGATATTTATTTCTAGGCAGAGAAAAGAGCACAACACAGTCTAAAATTGTTGGTTGTGACACTTCTTTTGCTTTCGAAAAGGGAAGGAAGTCACGTGGCACTGAACGGGCCAGGAGACATCCAAACGGACATGTCTTGGAAGTGGTTGGATAAATAAACCCTGCGTTCAGCGACTGAAGTCACAATGCTATGGAGGAAAACCAATGCCATGACTGTGGATGACACTGCTCAAGGGAAATGAGGAGATGTGAGCACCTAGGATAATGGAACAGCACCAAAAACCTTTAGTCACCAGAGTAGCAGCTTGAAAATCGACTGAAGAAAAACAAAAGTAAACACGTGTATGCACACACTGTATGCACGGTGTGGAAAGCCAGTGAAGAATGTCCCTGAAACCAGGGTTTGGTATTATCTCAAGAAACCTACTGCTCAATTTCTCTTCTCAGTATTTAGTCCAGGGCTATCAATCAGGATGGAGGGGACCGTGAATGCTGCTTTACCTGAGGGTCATCATCTTCCATGTCACTGAAGTCTGTCTGCGTCTTCAGTAACAGCTGCATCACGTCAGAGGCATCCTGCATGAACTGGAAGGAAATGTTTGGGGAAGACACATATTATTCATGTGTATCACATCACAGAGATACTACTGCTACCTAATTTTGTTTCTTACATAATAATAAATCTTTCCCCCCAAATCTATTAACATTTCCCACATGAGTTTTAACCCCTCAGATAAAAGTACTATATAGAGAAGTTTTCACATATATTCCAATGGATTTAGTGCTCTAGACTTTCTAGAAAAATGTCTTCCAGTTAAAGTCAAAATGCATTACAGTATAAAGACAGTTCTGGCGGCATCCAGCTTTGGTCCTCGGCTTATGCCCTTCCAGCAGTACAAAGACAAATTCAGAAAAGCAATTCTGGACTGCACGCCAGCTCCCCTGGTGGCTCAGGGGTCAAGAATCCACCTGCAGCGCAGGAGACCCCGGTTCAATCCCTGAGTCGGGAAGATCCCCTGGAAGAGGAAATGGCAACCCACTCCAGTAACCTTCCTGGGAAAATCCTACTATGGACAGAGGAGCCTGGTGGGCTATGGTCCATGGGATTGCAAAGTTGGACACGACTGAGTGACTGAGCATGCAAAAACTATGATTTTCACTCTCTGTTTAGTTTTGGCAATCTCCACTGTATAAACAGGCAGTGTTTCACAAGACAGTTTGAAAGCCAAAATACAGAGTATGGAACATAAAAATGTTTTACTGACTAGGTTCTCAGTGTCTCCCAGAAAACTGTTTGTAAGATAAAAATGCTAGTTGTGGAGGAGACCAGAGAGAAAGGTTCTATGTTGAAAGCTCTGAGAATCGGAATGGGAGGGGCTGATAACAGAAACTTCTTTAGGGTTAGCTTTGACAGTTGAGATGCTGGCTAGGAAGGAAAACACATTGGCCAATGGTCCTTCTAAATTCTTTTCTGAAGATCTAAATGCATATTTAGTTTATAATTATTTTCTGAAGAACTAAATGCATATTTCTCTTGGGACACTCAATGCTTTGGGGATTAATAGGAATGCAACTGGGATGTTCCCAAGCACTTTTTTTTAAGTTTTATTTTTTTTTAATTTTCAGCCGCACCCTGAGCCATGTGGGTCTTAAGTTTCCTGAACAGAGATGGAACCTACAACCCCTGCATTGGGAAGGCGGAGTCTCAATCACTGGACTTGGGTCCCCTAAGCACATTATTTAAATATGGGTGAAACTGAACATATGGGTCTGGAATTCCACAAGCCTCCAGAGATAAGACCGTACATGTAAGGGAAGGTTTCAAAAGCATAACTGAGTTAAGAAGAAACCTTATTAGCAATGAAAATATGAAGGCAATAATTTATAAATAAAATTAAAGTAATACAAGAATAAGATGACGGAAAACACAAGTCTTCAGAAAACCTTTTATCAGAAAGAAGAAACCTTCTGGTACCCTCGATGCCCCCAAAGCCAGATGACACACAACAAACCCAACACACTGTTGACAAGTCACCTACTTTTTCCTTCCCAACAGCCAGACCAATGAGGCTGATGCACTCAATAGTTTTTCCCCTGAGAAGCCTGAGCTCCTTCTGAACCGCGTTCTCGACAATGTGCTTCAGGGATGGCATGAACAAGTCATAGTAGGGGACAAACTTTTCTTCTGCGGTATCTGCAACTGATGCGATAGACGTCACAACTTGTTCCAAAACTAACTTGGTGCCTTTCTGGATCAACTGGAAGGAAGAAAACAGAACATAAGCCCCACAGAGAAGAAGATGGGGCAAACACTCCCGGCCAGTTCCCGAGGACTGCTCTGAGACTGCAAGCTGAGCCCATCCTCCGGCAGCCAGAGTGGAGACTAGGTCTCGGCGCAAACTAGACAGCCCCGCTGAACTATCTGTGTGAGGTGTTCTCTCCTGTCAGCAAGTGCTCCTCACTTGTGTCCACTTTATCTCAAAGCACCACTAATTCTTGAGCATAAATGTGAACTCCCTTAAATTTTTGTATCCAGCAGGCTTAATTTTCCTCATCGTTCCTCATTTATTTTCACTACTTAATTTCGTATCTTGTCCTGTCCGACTAGGTGGTGGAGAGTTCCCTTTATGGCCCATTCCTTTATTTTCTATTTCTCTCCAGAAAAATACCACTGAGGACACCCCTGAGAGGTGCCTCCTTCCCCATCCTGGTGCAACAGGTGAGACCAGCCTTCCCCCTGCACCAATGATCCAGTGTTCTCTGATCTGCCAAGGAAAATCCTTCCTGGGTACCTGCGGTCAGGCCATGTCAGCACCTGGCAATGTTATTCTGTAATTCCTTGTGGGTTTATAGAGATACTTGAGCCGGCAGCCGCTCCAGACCCTTCACTCCTTCATCAACTACAGCCACTCTCGGCAGAGCTCTTTTTACTTGGTACCTAGAGTCCCCACACCACTCTGAGAGGAGAGCTCACTCCTTCCTTTGGCAGCTCGCATCTACTCTGCGGTTAACTTCATGACCGGCCTGTGATCCCAAGGGAACGCCCTTCTTCCTTGGTTACTCTCTCTCCTCAAAGCTCTTCTCACACACACGACCCTCTTCCCCCAGGCCATCTCAGCAGCCCCTTCCTTCAGTCTGCACCTCACACATGGGTCCCGTGGGGGGAGCTGGGTTATACAGAGCCACCTTCACACTTCAGCCCTTTACCCTAATCTACTCTCATGGCCTATCTGATGCATCTATTTCTGATTTAACGAACCTAACTGAGCTGCCCTCAACTCGACCACCTCCCTGTCTTCACGTACACTCATGTTCCTGTATCATGCTCTTAGTTTGCTATCACAGTACACCGAGTGCCCATCCTCTGCCTCAAACCCCTTCTCTGCCTTCTAGGACCTTATACTTTCCTGTCTTCCTCTCTGCTCTCCTTTAGACCAGGGCTAGGTGAAGTGTGGTTTACCATCTGTTACCAGTTCATCATGAACCAAAGGACAGACACTGAGTGTTTATAAAAATTTTTATAGCAATTTGACAGTAACTTTATGTTCGCTGAATATTCGAGTTAACAGGCTTTTATTTTGTTTGTCCTTTTTATTTTATAGCAGAAATTTCATTTCATTCTACTTGATAAAAAACCAGGTTTCTGTTTTTGCCTGTCTTACCTGCATCCTGTCTTTCTCATGCTGCTGCACTGACATTATTCACATGTTTTTAGGTTGCCTCTTACTTAGCTGTAAACTATAAACCATCTTCTATTTGGATGGCCAGGCCTTATTTTAAGAATTCAACATGTTTAATACAAAAAGGATATCCTTTTTTCACATCTTCTCTATGTCTGTCATTCAGGGTAACAGAGTGGTCAGCACTTTTTGCTTCCTTCTCTTTCATCTTTTTAAATTCAAAGCGGCAGAAACTGCTAACATTTCCTGAGAAGTCTCTCAGAATCACCTTTCCCTCCAATTTCCCCTATTACCAGCCAAACAGAGAGCTTAAAAGACTGTAAAACTTACCTCTTGAAGTTTAAGGACCATGATGGAATGCAGATGCTTCACCAAACTGTCTAAGTACGGAATAAGCAGTGACTTGGGACAGTCCTCTGTGAAGTTGATGAGAGCGGCGGCGGCGTGAGCCTGGACACGCTGATTGCCCTGGTCTTCCATGGTCTGCAGCAGTGCTGCAATCACCTGTGAAATGAAATCACACAGGCTTTTCAAACGCCACCCCTCTTCTCGGAGTTTTTCAGTGTCTGCAGACTCATTACTTACCTTCTCATGGAATTTCTTCTGGAAGCCAGGTGCAAAGTCGGTAGCCATCTGTCCCACAGCATTACAGGCTGCATACCTTACCCTGGGATGCTGGAAGAGAAGCCCGTGTGTTAGTAAAGGCAACAGGGTCCCCTGCGAAACCATGGCAATATACTAACAAATCCAACATTTACTGGTACTTACAGGATCCTGAAGAAAAAGCAGAACAAAATTTACTATCTCGTTGAGAATCCCCTCCATCTGCTGGTGGCATCCTTCCCCAATGGCAGACAAGGCCATAAGCCCTGCGTGCCGGTACTTCCAGTCAGCTGCAGAACAGTTACATGGGGGGGGGAGAGCGATTAGACACTCCCAACAGGGCCTTCCGGTCATCAGGAGTATGACAGTAACAAAATACGGTTATACATGGCTATTAAGTAGGAAAACAGAAAAAGTGCCTGACTGCATTACTTCATTGTCACAGCGGTTACGTCACACAAGCATTTCTACTCTGAAAGTTAAAAAAGCAACATGGCGGCAAAGAGCTTGTCAGTATTTATACCAACCACCTAAAAATAAGACACGTTCCCCCTCAGATTAACTATTGGAAATGACTATATGGATTTTCTGTGTCACATACTGCCCTTCATTAACAGAGATTTAATGATCTCCAGTCATATTTCTCTAAAAAGAAAAAACGCCAAGGAGAAAAGATGCTGCTTTCGAAAAATTTTTATTTAATAATATGGTAAATGAGTATGAATGAACCTTACCTGTATTCTAACATTAATAATGGCTATTTGCTTTTAGGTTAAGGGACTATTAACTAAACCAATGTTTATTTTACTGGACTTCATATCCTATATAATTTCCTTGACTCTCATTTCTAGATATTTGTTTTTACTATATTATAGTTCACTTTAAGGCTGCTTTAAATTCTGTGTGGAACAAAGGAAGATATACCTAAATATAAAAACCTGTACAGCAATGGTTCTCAAAGTGGGGTTCAAGAACCCTGGGATTTCCTAAGACTCATTCCTGGGGTTCACAAGGTCAAAATCATTCTCCTAATAACATTATTCTTTCACTCTCATTTTGAGAGTACAGAGAGTATTCTCAGGATTACAGTATATGTGAAATATGAAGAAAATCAATCCAGAGGCAGACATAAGAATTCAGTTTTACCTAAATATTTACAAAAATGCCCCAAATAAAAAAACATTCTAATATTTTCCTGTTTGTCTTGGAAAAGAGAGTCATTTTTCATGAAAGATGTCATTTCTGTTAACACGTAAGTTTTGCAAAAGGACTCTGGGTCATGGCTGTAGAAAACAAACCTATGGTTACCAGGGGGAGGCGGAAGGATAAACTGGGAGACAGGGGGCTTGACATATACACACTACTACACATAAAATCCTGGGGAAGGAAGTGGCAACCCACTCCAGAATCCTTGCCTGGAAAAGCTCCTGAACAGAGGAGCCTCTCGGGCTGCAGGCCACGGGGTCGCAGAGCCGGCATGACCGAGCGACTAACACATCTCCACAGCACAGGGAGCTCTACTCTACGCCACAACGGCCTACGCAGGAAGAGAATCTTAAAGTGGAGACACAGATAGACAGATAGATATGTATAACTGATTCACTCTGCTGTACACTTGGAACTAACACAACACTGTAAATTAACTATATTCAATGAAAAAAATGCTCTCACCATTATTATAAAGGGGAGCAAATGTTATATAAAAAAACCAAAAATCAAAAGCACTCGGAGATCCTCACTTGTAAATGGGTCCTGAGATTATAAAGTTTGAGAACTGCTGGTTTAAGAGCTAACTAAGTTGTCAGAGAAAACCCTAAATTAGAGATCAGACTTAATTCTTCCCTTTGGGGAGCCCAAAACTCATGTAAAGATGTCTGTTGTAACTAATTTTTCTGAAAAATTGCTAAATGATTTGCAAAACATCAAAATTTTATTACTTATGATAACATTATTATATACACGCTTTAAATGTATTTCAGTTATCACTATACTATTAAACCAGAATTTCTCAACTGAGGAATAAGAATCTTAAGAAACCAATATTAGATACTAATCTAGACTTATACTGTGGTGGTCATTTTGCAATGTATACAAATACTGGAATCACCATGCTATACATCTGAAACCTATATACTGTTATGCCAATTATAACTCAAACTAAAATAAACAGTAAAGGAAAAAACTTTAATGCAACAAATATTGAATAGAAAGACGTCTATATTTGGTTTGGACATTTAAAAAAGTATGTCTCATATATCCTCAATGGGCAGAGTTCCTGGAAGTATATTTGGCAAATGTGATGGGATGGTACTGGGATGTGAAAACGGTCTTCCTGCTTTGAATTCTAAGATTTAAAAAAATTGCTGTTTATCATTGCAAGAAAAAAACAAGGGCTTCCCTGGTGGCTCAGTGGCTCCATCTGCCAGCGGGGAGACAAGGGTTCGATCCCTGATCAGGGAAGATACCACATGTCGCAGAGCAACTAAGCCCATGCCACAAGTGTTCAGCCTGTGTTCCGGAGCCTGGGAGCCACAGCTGTTGAGCCCAAGCATCTTCGAGTCCGTGCTCCACAGCTAGAGAGCAGATCCCACTCTCTGAAACCAGAGAGAGGTCTACCCAGGAATGAAGACCCAGCACAGCCAAAAAGAAAATAAACAAACAAACAAAAATTAAACTACAGTGGGGTAGATGTTAAGTTGATGCTGTTGAACTGTGGTGTTGGAGGAGACTCTTGAGAGTCCCTTGGACTGCAAAGAGATCCAACCAGTCCATCCTAAAGGAGCTCAGTCCTGGGTGTTCATTGGAAGGACTGATGTTGAAGCTGAAACTCTAACACTTTGGCCAACTGATGTGAAGAGCTGACTCACTGGAAAAGACCCTGATGCTGGGAAAGATTGAGGTCTGGAAGGGAAGGGGACGGCAGAGGATGAGGATGGTTGGATGGCATCACCAACTCAATGGACATGACTTTGGGTGAATTACGGGAGTTGGTGATGGACAGGGAGGCCTGGCGTGCTGCAGTTCATGGGGTTGCAAAGAATCGGACATGATTGAGTGACTGAACTGAACTGACTGAGATGTTAAGTTACTAGAGAAAAAGTATTGTTTGTCATTTTTAACACTCTTTTCACGTGTAGTGAAGCGGTAGTTGCTCAGTTATGCTCGACTCTTGGTGACCCCATGGACTGCACCCCCCAGTCTCCTCTGTCCATGGGATTTTCCAGGCAAGAATACCAGAGTGGGTTGTCATTTCCTTCTCACATGTAGTATTAACACTAAATACACTTTTGGAGCCTAATTCCATGGGAAGACCCTATTTTTTTCCCACA
Source organism: Odocoileus virginianus (assembly GCF_023699985.2). Classification (NCBI taxonomy): domain Eukaryota; kingdom Metazoa; phylum Chordata; class Mammalia; order Artiodactyla; family Cervidae; genus Odocoileus; species Odocoileus virginianus. Next base: position 35,337,603 of record NC_069681.1, read on the forward strand.
AACAAGAAAACCAAAGGTCCAGACTTGCTCCAAGCTACACATTTAACAACAGCAAATCCTTACTAAGAGTTCACTGCCTTCCTGTGAATACATGCGAGTTCACTGTAATACATGTGAAGCTTTCTGCAGCCAGCTAATATTGTAGCAGAAACTTACAATCAAATCCTTTAACTGCAAATAAGCAGGTCCACAATATATTTGAAGACTGGCACTAAGCAGTGCGCAACATGACAAAGGGTGACCTTGTGCAAACTTTCACATCTCTGGCCTTTACGTTCTTCATCTTAAAATGGAAAAGCTAGACTCTGTCTACTAGCTCTTACAGGTTGATCAGCCTGTGATGCTGTCTCTGTTTGGGGAAAAATCCTTCAAAATTTAGGGGTAATAAAAGGGGAAGCTATTGTTGAAGACCCAGATGTAAAATCACCATCATCCTAAAAAAACAATGGTTTTGGACAGTGCCCTTTTAGGATAAGTAAGAGCTTTACAGCATAAGGAGGACCTACATAATACAAAACAGAAGGGCTGGTACGAAGCTGTTATTAAGACCCAGAATCAAAGGCTGGACCCTCAAGTCTGTCTCCTGCAATGTACACTACAGAAATACATGTTAATACAGGTAAGCCAGGACTTCTGTAACTGTATGCAGCGGCATTATTTGTCACCAACAAAACTGCACGGTTTAATGGGGAACTGTGCAGTGCTATGTGGCTGTTAAACAAAGGGGAGGTTATCATGTGGTGACAGGATACACTGTGGGGCAGAAGCTACCCAGTGTGGGGTCTGGATGCTTTATTCACGTTAAACACAGCTGCCTATATGCATAGTGAGGACAGAGACTCAAGTCTCAGAGAGCAGTTAACAGTGAGCACCTCTGAATCTCAGTTAAGGGCTTTCAGTTTACACATTTCGGATTTGAACTTTTTAAAAAATGTCAAGCACATTAACTTTGTAATATAAAACACAAAAATGCCAATTTTTCTTATTGAAAAAAATTACATGGTTCAAGGCTAGTAAGTGACCAAGTATTTGTTAGAATATAAAAACAGATACAGACATGGCTTCTCCTCTGATTTGTACCAGGCATTTTTTTTTTTAAATAAAAGATATTAGATGAAGGAAGATGAAATCAAATACACTAATATTTCATAAACATTGCAAATACTGGTGCATTAAATTCGAACTTAGGTACCTATTTCTGAGTAGGGAGTAAAACTCAATTTTTCCTAGAATTAAACTCTTCCCTATATACTGAAGCTAATTCTGAGGAGGGAGAATAGAGTAATAGCTGCAGTATTGAGGAAAAAACATTCTTTACCATAAGACTGAGTGCTTCTAAAGATGGCCAAGTAGTATTTTAACAATATGAGAAGGAGGTTGAACAGAGAATATAAAAAGGCAGACTGACTTTTAGACACAGTCTAAGCCAAGCTCCACTATTCCAGCATTTCAAAGAGGTAACAGCTTACGGTTCTGAAGCATCTGCATAATGTGCTCTTTGATCATCGGCAGGACGAGCTTTCCACCGAGTCCACAAGCCATCCGGTCCAGAGCACTCTCACCAGCGACCGCATTGCTACACAGAGGACCATGCAATCGACATATGCAACAGGTTAAGAACAGGACAGACATAGACATGTTTTTAAACTGAGGCTGAAGAAGCATAGCTCGAGTAGTATTTTCTAATATATGTAGTGAAGTTGTGGGTTAAAAAGCCTAGAATTTAAAAGGGGGGGGGGATAAAATTTTTATTATGCCTCATTAATAGTTTAAAAGTCGTATGTCTGAATCCAATCTTTCACGACTTCCCTCTGTCCCCAACTCACTGGTTAAAACTTAGCTTCTGACACTGAAGACTCAGAGGGATCAGCAGTGTTTTAGGAGAGTCTTTCAATTACATTTCCTGGAAATACAGTCTTCAAACTTATCAGAACACAGAAAACAGAAAAGGGTGCTGAGCCTGTATGTGATTTTTCTCTAAACTGGGAGCTTATTCATCTTTAAAGGGGTGCAACCTGCCCTGCAAAATATCATGCCTAAGTGAAACTCAATTCTAGTTTTTTCATTGAAAACTGAAGAAATTTGGGCACTAATGCCTTTGCACATTTATTCTGTTTTAGAACCTCAAGATTAGCAGCTGCCACGTACATGACCTCTAACTGCTCTGTGAAGGCAAGACCAGAAAGACGACACTATGACCTTGAAAACAGGCTCTTAAGACTTAGCCTGACCTTGAAAATGTATTTATGTCCTACTTACTCAGAGATAAAATCTTATTCATCTAGTTCAGAAAAAAATAGCTTCTTAACACCATAGACACCTTAGTGCCTTTGACAGGGCAAAGTAAAGGCCAGGTAGCAACACATCATGGTAACTGAACCACGACAAGGAAACGTGATCAGAGCCCAGTCTCCTCTTCAGTCCTGTTTAGGCGTTTCCAATCAAGGGTTATTTTCATATACTTCTATAGGGTATTCAGGCCAAAAATCAGTCATTTTTAATGACAGGATCAAGCTTCAAAAGTATACCATTTATTCTCGAAGTCGAATGTCTTTAATTGTACCTGTAAAAGTAGCTTACACTGACTACCAATCTTTCAGGGAAATAATTTCAATCTTTTTAAGAAAAGGAGGTTAGGCAGTCTGATGTCCTGGGAAGAGTAAGAGAACTGGTTTTAAGTCCAGTCTCCTAACTGGCCATAAGCCCTGGACAAATCACTTAATCCTTCCTCTCTATTTCTGCACTTAAAATGATACTAAATCTTTAGGCCCAGTGAAAGGATCAATTAAAATGGCAGCTCTGAAGTACTATGTTTCATACATATGTAAGGGGTCATTTTCACTATTTCACAGTGAATATACATTTTGGGGACTTTTCCATAGGAATCTGTATTCACAGATTCTGAGTCTGAGCCTTCTGAGTCGAAACAAGTAAAATAGTAATTTCAGTTACCATCATCCAGTGTATAAATCTCACCATCACTGCTCCTTTTCTATGCTACAGTTAAATTGCATTATATGAGGAAAACAGGGAATTTGCTGAAACAGGTATTATAAGTTAAGGTCAACACATATATAAAGGTACTTCCCACAATAGAGCTCCTTCATATATATTTCAGAAGATACTCTTAAAATATTGACAGTTTAGAGTAAGATGGGGTAGAAAAGATAGCTACTTCACTAAAGATAAATATCTACAAAATCTGATACAGGAAAACACACAATGGAGAAAGCCTAAATGTCCCACGTTTCAAATTTAAAGGTTTAACCTCAGATTTATAGAATACCACGTGGGGAAGAGACAGACCTTGTAACCCTAAGCTCTCACCGCACCTAGCCTTGCTCTGTCCCGTCAGGGAACCTTCGTACAGTGTTTGGTGTGTGTGATTACCTATCAAAGTCATCGTCTTCCAGTTCATCTGCATTTGCCCAGTCTTCATCCTCTTCAAGGTCAACCATCATGGCTAACATCTGCGGAACTAAAGAAAAGAACGATTTCACACCGAAAGACCACGACGCTTTGATTTTGTCAATGTCACCAACAAAATTTAAGAAGTAAAACACAAAGGACTTACTCTCTAAGAGTGAAACAAAAAACTTATTTGTCTGTGCTCCCCACATGTGGCTTATTCTGCTGCTAAGTCACTTCAGTCGTGTCTGACTCTGTGCGACCCCATAGATGGCAGCCCACCAGGGTCCCTTGTCCCTGGGATTCTCCAGGCAAGAACAACGAAGTGGGTTGCCATTTCCTTCTCCAATGCGTGAACGTGAAGCCACTCAGTCGTGTCCAACTCTCAGTGACCCCATGGACCACAGCCTACCAGGCTCCTCCGTCTGTGGGGTTTTCCAGGCAAGAGTACTGGAGAGGGGGTGGCTTGTTATAGTTTCACCTTTTTCATCACCCTGGCTTTAGATTTGGTTCTTTTTAAAGAAGTCAATATTAAGGAGAAAAGTCAAAATTTCCAAGTCCCGTTACATTTTCTTCCTCCCTCACAGGAGACAGACCGTAATAAAATCAATGTTTCTCATTACCAAACTTTTTTTTTTTACACTTGAACTACAGTTTTCTCTATCTATGTGTAACATATAGTACTATCCAAAGGTTTTATTTTTATATAATAAATGGTACATATATCCTTTGGCAACTTGCTTTTTTCTCAAGACATATGGATTTCACTTGAATTGCTTCACAGCATTTCATTACATAAACCTGTCGGTGGACATTACAAAATGTGGTTTGATGAGATACATACATCTTCTTGACAACAGTGAGTTCAGGGCATTGGGAAAAGGAAGAGAACAGATATTAAACCCAGTCTATACAACCCAGGACAAATAAATCTTTCCTCTCTGTTTCTGTACTTGAAACTGTTACAAGTATCTTTATCACTAGAACCCACTCAAATGCTCTCCATAGTGGCACCATAAACTTAATTCCTATGGGAAGCTCAAAAGGCGTCCTGTCTTACGTCACAGGTGTGATGTGGTCCTGTGAGTCCTCTCTGCTCCACACCCTTCATCAGTCAACATTTGACAGTGTCAAACTTTCTGACAACTGGTATTCGACAATTAATTACACTTGTGTTTATTGAGACTGAGCAGTGATCAACAGCTGTATCTTTTCTGAATTTCCTGTTTCCAACCACTGTTTTCAGCACACCAAAACTTTGTTGATGTGTGCACTCAACTACTTTCTTCCAGTCTGGTTTATCTTTCGATCTCACTTATGGTGTATTTGGTTGGTCATAAAATTGTTTTAGTACAAATTTAGCAATGTTTTGCACTTATGGTTTTGACTCTGTCTTAAAAAAAAAATCACTTTCTACTATTAAGCTTTACATGTAAAATGTATCTGTATTACTTCATGTCTAATCAACTGAAAATTGAGGTTCTAATATGTTTTCCCTATAGAAAACAGTTGTGCCAACTATCTTGGATGAATTATCAAAGTTCAGTTTGTTTCCACGTGAGTGGATCTGCTCCTGGGCCACTTTGTTCCATCTGATTCATCTGTCTATAGCTGCACCATCAACAAACTCTCTTCATAACTGATAGGCAAGACCTGTGCTTTAGCTATCAAAATTGTCTTGGCTACTCCAGGCCCTACATTAGACTCTACCTTTTCATGACCAATTCTATTATAATTTTTGGTTGAAATTATTCTGAATCTGTAGGTTAATTTGAAGGGTATTGACACTGGGTTCTCTTATTAGTCTTTCAGTGTGTCACCCAATTCTCCCCAGAAGTCTTACACATCTTTTATTTCCAAGTATGATAAACCATGCTTGCTACACTGAGGTTTCATGGTGCTGGAGCATGGCCATTACATCGGGACTATGCAGTTAAGAATGTATTGGTGCATTTTCATGGATTCACCTGGGTTTGAAAGGACGTTCACTCTTCCAATAAATCTGTGGCCTTACAACTCTCAGCAAACCTATCTGACAATTTTGCCACCTTTAAACAACCTATTTAGACTTTTGACTTACTTGTCTGTGCAACAATATTGGTATGTTTTCTTAACATAGCAGCTGCAGTCTCAGAGAGGGTCACGATTACTTCCAGGGCAAGCTGGCGCTGCATGTTATTGAGGCCAGTGTCTCCACACAACTACAAAGAAGATATATTTGTACACATTTAGTAGTTGATTCACTGAAAACAAGAAACAGAACACTCACTGCAGTATTTAATTTACCTTTAGACTCAGCTGTAAAGTGGCTTCCAAATGAGGACGTAAATACTTTGGAACCGTGTCTGCAATCTCAACAAGGGATTTTAGGACTGAATCATCATTCTGGTAGCAGGAGTCGTTTACAGCCTAGAAAAGATGAAATAGATTAAAAAAAAAAAAGTCCGTGTTCAACAGTCACTTTATGATGCCTCACTAGCCAGAATATTAAGAGGCAAGGACGACAGAGAAACACTAGAGTACTGTTTTTCACTAAATAACTTTGCAATCAACATTATGCAGATGTTCTACCTACAACTACATACATATTTTCCTCTAGTCTAATGTTAACTAGAAACGTATAATATAAAGATTTAAACCTAAGTCAAAATTAAAGCCAGTCAATCTCTAATAACCACAACAATAAAACTTAAGACTGGCAAGGAAGTATTTTTATAACCAGAAGGAATCTCTTTTTCTCTGTCCTTCCAATATTCATATAGATAGGAAATACTAGATCCTATGATATATTTAGTGTCCAATATTACTGAATTTCTCTTTAATGACAAATTCAGTCACTGTGGAATTTTAATGTAGTGTTCTGTATCTACGTTTGCCTATATCACAGTCATAATTCCTAGAAGTTCTGGTTAACATTTTAACTTAACTCTAAATTCAGACAAGGAAAATATGAAATTAAATAGTAAGTCAAGATATGTTGGTAATATAAAACAATAGAATGTTTCATCAGCTAATGTTTTGTCATTGACTAAACCATCTTTTCAGCTTAATATCATGGGAAAAGAAGTTTCTACTAAGTCCTGGCAGTAACTCCATCACATATGAACTTTCTAGTCTCAGTTCCCCTTACCTTCTCTAACCCGGCCCTCAACAGGGCACTCTCTCTCTCAGGAGGTGTTTTTTTGGTTGTCACAAGATTGAGGACATGGAAAGGCTGGGGTACTAGATGTCCCACACCTGTGACACAAGCGCTTATAAGGAATTAATTTGACCTTCTTATCATGCATCTTTACATGATTATGTCAAACATATATACAAAAAATTCATTTATAGTGGTCTCAACCTAGACCCTAACTCACAAATTCCTTTTTGCCTGGTTTTAATGTACCATGATATATTTCTTCCCTAAAATACAGATACTGTATAAATAAAGAAGGAATACATATTTTGTTTCATTCAGAACTGTACCTTTTCTAGAAATCACCAGTTCAAAACACCAAGAGTAACAGAAATCATGGTGTTCAAATTGTTAACGATATCTCTGCATCAGTCCACATTTTTAGCTACTACATTCATATAGACCGTGTAGAAATCACCTAGTCTCCTATGTCTTTGTTGGGTCAGGCCCTAGCATTTATATGTGGAAAAGCATGTCATTTTACTAGACATTACTTTCTTTTTCCTTCGTATCCACTTACAACCATACATTGATATTTTAAAAACTTATGTGCGTACATGAGCTGTTACCATGCATTTCATTTTAAGAAAGAATATGGAAAATTATAAAATACTTGTTATAAAAGGAGGTTTGAAGTCTGACAAGGTTGAGACCAATTACTCTAATTTCCCAAGTTTATTTTATTTTCTCATTGGGGCAGATGTCCTTAAAATAATAACTTATCCTTGGATTCCAATAATGTTTAACTAGAAAATTACTTTGTGACACAAACTGTCACAAGCCCTGTATTTAACAGTAAAGACTATGGTCTAATCTGGGTTTCAAATATGCACGACTCCACCACGCACCACTCAACACTGTGACCTTGGGCAAGTTTCTTATCCTCTCCTTAGCTTCTCCTTCTGTAAAACGGGCATTTCATAGGCTATTTGGTTATTCTAATAGAAATAACCTACTGTGATTATATACTCAATAATAAGCATACGTTGCTTATTATCATTTGCCTTAAAGAAAAAATTTGAAACAAAGAGACCCAAGGTATATCAAAGGCAAAAAATATTAAGAGATGTGCATATTTTGTCCACTGCTGTATCCTTAGCTGGCATACAGCAGGCAATAAATATTTAATGAATAAATGAATGCAATACAGAACTCTGATGAGAATTTAAGCAACAGAAAACTAGTTAAGGATGTAATTATCACCTAAACTATTTTCTTACCTGTAAGAAACCGGGTAACAAGTCTGCAAAATGCTTGAACAGAGCAACGTTATGCTCATTGGCAAGTATAAACGCAGCAGTAGCTCTAGCAGATAATGTTCGGATCTAAAATGAAGACAGGACAAAAGCCAAACATGAGACATTTCTGATAGATGTGCAAATTCAAGTTTTCTTCCACAAGATGAAATTTTCTTTATCAGTATAACTAGTATTTATATTTTCAAGTATAAGAACCAAGACAATCTCCAAACTCATAGATTTCTTTCACAAGTTGGATGCTGTATTAAATTATGTGTTAACATTAATGGAATGGAAATTACTCACCGATGGATGTTCCTGATCTTGCATGCACTGAACTAACATCCGTTTGATGACGTCTAAATAGTGCTGCTGCTGATTCCCAAAAATTCCTGGGAAGTTCCTGAAACAATGATGGAAAACATCCTTTAAAAATTATGTTATATCTTAGTAAGGTGTCAGCTAGAACATCTAATTCTATGTTTCCTTACATGACTCAAAAAGTTGACATTAATCCCCAAGGGTGACCATCACCTGCCCGACCTCCAAGCAATTCTGCCCTGGGCCCAGGTGAACAGAAGCAAGCGCAGCCGAGGAGATCAGACTGGGGAAGAGGGGGCTCGGGCGCACACCTGCCCAAGTCTCTGGTTTACCCTTCCTGCTGCCTCAGCAGGAAGCTGCTCTGGGGTGCACGACGGGACAAGAGCGGGCACAGGGGTCAGGGGTAACCACTAACCACGCTGAGAAGCTGCTCCCAGCCTTGGTATCCAGTCCAGTCCATGTTCTGCTCTATTTTAAATTTGGTAAATAATTAAACTGAACACCTTTACTTAATTCTCCAATTTGAACCTTTGATAGAAACAAGATACATTTGATAACTAAAGTAGAAAATGGTGTAATATCTACCCAAGGGTCAAGGTAGATCTCATAAAAAAAAATGTATATGATCTTGGTAAGTTATAAATTCAATTGTATATTATTTTAAATGCAGAACTGTACAGTGGGCCAAATTTTTTAAGTGCAGACAATCATTTAATTCTAAGCTTAGATCATCTGCTTATAAATGAGGTAATTAAAATAACACATTTTTATAAAGCTTGGTCACAGAAGACCCAGAAGACAGTGGGGGTTCACCACCATTTTCTTTCTTTTCTTTCAGATGCCAATATTAGAATGGCTTTCTAAAAGTTACAGCTGGGACTGTTAATCTCCTGAAGAAGAAACTGTCCCAGATATTTTTTCAGAATCATAAAGGACAAAGGAAATAAATAAAAATTGCAGAGAATCCTTGTATAACAAAAAGATTCATAATATAAAATGAAAAGCTTTGTTCTTTCCAATTTTGCTTCCAACAAAAGTACAAAGGTTATCTAGAGGCATTCTTTAAGGCTTAAAAGTTAAACTAGAGTAAAACAATCAATTAAATTGCACTTCAGGCACTCGTAACATTAAATTTTTCCAAACATGTAAGACCAATGTATATACCAGAAAATATGAAGGGCAGCTTCTCGCAGTCCCATATTTTGAGAGCTGACAGAGTCAAAAAGGAACTTCAAACCTTCAGGCCACTGATTGTTGCCATCCTCATCTAAAAGTAAAGAAATCCAGGCATAAGGTGTGAAAATTAGAACTTCAAAATACCGATAGTGAATTCATTTCACAAGCCTCATTCAAAATATGTGGCTCTAGAAAATATCACTTGCTCTGTTTTTATAAAAATTTTAATGAAATCAAGTCCTTCAACCATAAAATGGCATTATAATCTAGTAAAAAACAATTGTGTAAATCTGGGTTACAGAAGCAATAACCTCCTGGTTATTTCTCAGGAGGGGGATTTACAGAAAAGAAAGAACACTTTGACTATGTGACTAGTTGAATCTTTCACATATACTATTGCTATTAAAGAGCCTAAAAAGTAGGCAAAGTTAATATATGATAACAAATCTTGAAACCAAAATACTTATTACTTACAAACTGCAGAATGGGAATCCCAGAGCACTGCTCACGCTTTGCAGTTTTAAGTGCTACAGGATGTTATCAATGTGTTGACATTTTTAACAAGATTTCATAACACAGATTTTTGTGATAGCTTGCGATAAAAATGAACCACAAAAATCTACTGAACCAGTTAAGACTTGTTGGTTTTACTGTCACAAGAACTTAGGAGTTATAAAGAATATAGACAAGTTATGCAATCTTTCTTTTTAAAAAATTGCCCCCATATTTGCTGAACTTCTCTGAAAGGAGAAGTGTGATGACAAAAAATTTATGGAGAGAGCACTTTTTCCATTATTAAGTGATTTTGAGTTAGGAGTGATGTAACCTATAAAAATTTCATCTGCAAACTTCAAAAAACTTGAAAACAGAACTTCCCAAGTTACTTAAATATTCAAGTTTCTGTGGGTTTAGAACTTACTTAAAAACTTCACACATTTCCTATTAATTAGTAAGAGCTGGCTGCATCAGTCAGTTGAACATATGCATTACTAGTGGCAGTGGCTTAGTTGCTTAGGCGTCTCTGACTCCTTTGTGACCCTATGTACTGTAGCCCTCCCGGCTGCTCTGCCCATGGCATTTCCCAAGCCAAGAATACTGGAGTGGGTCACCATTTCCTTCTCTAGCAGATCTTTCTGATCTGACCCAGGGATCAAATCTGCATCTCCTGCATTGCAGGCAGATTCTTTACCACTGAGCCACCAGGAAAGGAGATTTAAAAAGTCATGTCATAATTTACTAAGCACAACTAAAAATATTCTCTAAGTTAGCCTTATCTTAGTGAATTATTCTTTTCAACCTTTAAAAATACCACCTAAGTGAACGGAGTTTATGATGATTCTGTTAAAAAAAAAAAGTTAACAGCATATCCAACTATACTACTACTGTTTTAAGTGTGACCAAAAGAAGTTCTGGCTGCTGATAAAATGCATTTTTAAATGTTTTAACTTAATTTCTAAAAATATTTTGTGGTACTGAAAAACTATAGTAGTATAATAAGCACATGTGCTTAATTTATAAACACAAGTATAACAGCACAAAATCACCTGGAGTTCATGATTTCTACTTCTATTGGCAGATTTGTAAGTTAGACTATGCTTTCAAAACTACAGATTAAGAGGAAGATAAAACTGACAATTGTAAAGGAAACTAGAAAATTATTTCTCTACAGAGAAATGGTTTTGAAGATCAAGAGGTAAGAATTATATCTGCATTTCACAACATCTGTAAAGTTTCGCTTTAAATGCAAAATCCACAATCCCTCTCATTTCCAACAGAATAAATGATACTCAAGTACTTGTGACTCTTCCTCTAAGATTCCACTAAAAAAAAAAAAAAATATATATATATATATATGTACTCACTTTCTTCTGTAACATAATGATAAACTTATTTGCATACACACCTATTAAATTCCTGGCCAGTTCAGCAGCAATATCACAAATTTTTTTCCTCATGCTAGACTGTGTTTCCATTTGAATAATCATCAGTAGCTCACTCTTGATGGCAGTCTGAACATCAGTGGGAAGAGTTGGATAGACTTCATCAAATGCAGAGGACAAAAGACGTCTTAGGAGAACGGCAGCCATTTGTCTAGCCTATAAATAGATAACATTGTTAATGACCTGGTGTCTTACTGGAGAAAAAATTTCCAACAAACTACATTCACACTGCCATTGATATATTTCACTATTCTATTTTTACAGTTCATTTCAAAAGCATTTTGTTAGGTAAAAAAAAAAAAAAAAAAAAGGTAAAATACATAAAAAATATAAAAATCTTTCTAATCACATTAGTCTTTTGTACAGAAAATGCCACAAAAAAGCTGTTTGTTTATAGCTGAGGAAAAGTCCTGAGCATATTATACCTTGAATCTTGGTAATGATGAACCTGTCTTTAATTTCTATTTTTAACACTCTCTTTGGAGAAAAGCAAATCTTAATATAAGTCAAAAACCCTATAGTAAGTCTTTTCTTATGTCTCTATCTGGCTCTCATTCCAATATATAAGGTACCTTTCCTATTTAATCTTATGCTTCCAGCCTGGCCTATCTTTCTATATTATTACCCTTTCATTAGCCTTTTAGATAAATGCTACCAAATCCATTTGTCTTTATATTTCATTCATGCAAGTAAATATAACAAGTTCCCCACACCTAAAAAGTACTAACTAATCTCAGCATGTGTATTACTAACCCACTTTTAAATCTGTAAAATGTATTTAAATTTGGCATTTCCTACATAATATTCCTTCAGATTATTAAAAGAAAGCTGAAACAAATGCCATTTTAAAATTTTATCATAATAAGTCAGTAAACCACTGAAAATATTAAACTGAATTTTTCATGTTCTTTTTTTCTGGACGTGGGTACTCATGATCACTGTAACTATGTTGATACTGTGACAACAAAAAGAAGCCATAAAAATAAAATTTGCCACTTTTTCCATTATCTGGATCTTACTTGAATCACTTCTGGCAGACAGCAAAACTTAATTTATGCTCTACAAAGGATTCAGAGAGGTTGCTATGCAGTGCTTAGTTGCTCAGGCATATCCAACTCTTTGCAACCCCATGGACTGTAGCTCACCAGGCTCCTCTGTCCATGGGGATTGTCCAGGCAATATTGGAGTGGGTAGCTATTCCCTTCACCAGGGGATCTTCCCAACCCAGGGATCAAACCCAGGTCTCCCGCACTGCAGGCGGATTCTTTACCATCCAAGCTACCAGGGAAGCCCCACAGAAAAGTTAAACAATGGTTAAAATTAGTGCAATTCTTCACACACATACACGGACTTATGAAGGTTCTGAGGCTAGTTCATAAATCAAAGTAAGATCTAAAGAGGGTTCATAATAGGTTTTTAAAGACAAAATCCAATAATTTTCACATTATTCTTGGCTTGAAACATTTCACAGCTAACCTGCATCCATCTTCAAGAATGAAAACAGCCAACTATTTTAGAGATTTAAGTTACTTCTATGTTTGTTCGTCACATTTGACATTTATTTTGAATTAAAGAAAAATGGTATGTTACAAAGTTGAAGAAGTGCCTTATCACCTGTTCTACAAAAATGAGGCACATTTATAGTGTTTCCTAAGTGTTACTGGAAAGCACTAAATTGCCAGCTTAAACTGACCTACTAGAAGGCGGGTGTAACACAAGATGACGAGTGTGACTTCATTTCCATCATGTGTTAATAGAAGCATTTTACATCTAATGTGACTGCTAGCAATAAAGTATCACTTTACAAAATTCTAAGGCCATGTTTTTTACTGGGAGTAAGTTTTCTAGACTTGGGTATTTTGACGCCTTTTCCATGAGGGAGGCTATTCAATGAACATTCATTATATATAAGGATATTACTTTTGAGAAGATAAAGCTGGCTGCTAAATGAATAGAAGAGCAGTAACAAATTATAATTTGAATTTAGTAGAGAAGCTAGGTAATTTGCTAAAAGTCATGATTTTTAAAGGATTCTAACAAAGTGTGTCCTTGTTCATACGCATCTGTAGCACAAATTCACCATCCAGAGATAGCTTAAGCATAAAAACTTCAAAGACAAAAAGTATTTTTTCATTTGGCAACACATTAAAACACTGAACTCAATTTCCTCCTTTAGAATGAACTGTTCCTAGGAAGAAAAAATTTTATAGCTATTAAAAAATCACTTAAATTTAATAATTTCTATGTAATTATTTAAGAACCATTAATTTGAAAACATTAGGGATACACCATCTTACATGGAAAAAAAGAAATCCTCACCCTTAAAACAAGAGTATTTAAAAAAATTATCATTCCAAGTAGCTTTTCACAACGAATTAAGTTCAGGGTTCTGGTAATGTCTACGCAGTAAACAACAGTTCGCATTACCCACTATGACCACCATCTGATACCCAACTTGTTTGTAAAAAAAAGTCACATTTCTCAGGTATTAAAGAAGTACCTCCTCAGCAGCTGCTGTATTTCTGATGGCTTGTAAAAGGAATGTGATCTTCGACTGGCCTGGGATATTCTCATAGGTTTCCTACATGAAAAACATTAAAGGTTAGAATATAATGTTAGAAAACTTCGTAAGTATACCAGTGAAAGGAAATGACAAGAAGAGCAGGAAAGATTCATGCATGATGAGTCCACCAATCTAGGTCTGGTGTGAAAGTTTTCTGCTGTGACAGAACATACTTTGGACAGGCCAGGAGAGGGAAGATATCAAATAAGCGACTTAATTAAGATCCTTTCCATCCTTCTTAAATAGATTTTTCTGATGTATAGGATCTTAGGCTCCGCTGATTAATAAAACTCAAGGCCTGGGAGGGGGATTCAGGATGGGGGACACATGTACACCCATGGCTGATTCATGACAATGTATGGCAAAAGCCACTACAATACTGTAAAGTAAATAGCCTCCAATTAAAATAAATAAACTAATTAAAAGGAAAAAATCAAAACAAAAACTAGGCCTAAGAGCACCAAAAACTTCATCAATGTGACTTGGGCTACCATGCTGCAAAGTTAAGTGCTCACTCAATATCCTCTTCCATCATGGAAAACTGCTTATTTTGTCAACACTGTTTTGTTCAGATGATGTAGAACTGGTTCAAATTACTAATTATAACCACCAGAGAAATAAGCTCAGATGACACAAGTCAGAGAAAGGACAAGTATTCAAATTCTTTATGCTACATTTTCTTTCAAGCAAGGATTATACTGAAACCGTTTTATATACATAAACAAAAGGTCAGGAGAAAGTTGGCCAGAAAACTTTAGTATCATTTCTTTAATATCACTTTAATAGATCTAGAAATCTAGGTTTTGTAACTCAGGACACTTCTTCACTTTTCCGTTAATAACATAAATAATGAGAGCAAACTGTTAAAACAGTTCAAAACAAAACAAAACCTGACACCAATTAAAAGGCAGATTGTTAGAGTGAATCAAAATATAAGACCTAAGTATATGATGCCTACAGAAGTAAACTGAAGAGAGATACAGATTCATGCGGACTTCCCTGGTGGCTCAGTGGTAAAGAATTCACCTGCTAATGTGGGAGATGCGGATTCAATCCCTGGGTCGGGAAGGTCCCCTGGAGAAGGAAATGGCAACCCTCTCCAGTATTCTTGCCTGGGAAATCCCCATGGACAGAGAAGCCTGGCGGGCTGCAATTCATGGGGTTGCAAAGAGTTGGACATGACTTAGCGACTGAACAAATAGATTCATGTGCATGCAAATAATGTGGGAAAGAAATCATTCTTTTAAGTACACTTGGAATTTTTTCCCCAAGAAGTCTCTTAGTAAATACTCTATTCTCATCTATCCACTTTAAGGGTATAACATGTAGATAACACATTAATTTCTCCGCAGACTAAATTTAAAGAGCTGGCCTGCACTCTAACAGCCCCTGTGCCCTGTAATTTACCTAGTTTCTTTCTAGTCAGAAGTGATGAAGACCAGGAAAGGAAAACTGGACTTCTCTGAATCCACATCTCCCATTTGTCTAGTGCTCTGTGGTACCCTGGGATATTGACAGACAGTCTTCTGAGGCTAACCATACCCCAAATCTCCCCGACACTGAATGCTCTCCCTGGGTTTCACCTCTGGAGCCCGACTGTCCTAAACCACCAGTGCCATTCAGTTTTCAAACTTCTCAAACATAACTGAATTTGGGGAAGAACACATTTTGAGGAAAAGACAATACAAAATCTTCTGATAACCTCAAGTTCCTCTCTAGTACATAAACATATAAGAACATAACACTGCTGAAAACTGTGACCAAAAGCATTCACAGCTGAGGAGAAAAGAGGGTCTGAATTTATCCAGAAATGAGGTAATTCATGTAAAGGTATTTTCATTTAAACAAACTCTCACAGTACAATAAAAATATCTTTCTGTTCCTTGCACTAGCTTAGCCCCTGTTGCCCTGTAGATGCTATAAACATTTAACTTTTCAGTGGTCTAAATCAAGTTCTGGGGAAAAAATATTCTTCACTAAGATACCATGCTCAGAAAACATTAAACTCTATCCCATAACAAATTAGAAGTCAACTAGATGAGAGTTTAGTGTGACCCCTGACTCCTGAAACAGGGTTCTCCCCATTTGATATGTTTCAGTGTGGCAATCCAGATCTAATATTACATTTATACCACAACATTGTCAGGATAGTTTGGCAGCCGTGAAGTCAAAAGAGTAACTTTTTCTTAGCCTAAGTAGATGGAGTTCCACAAAGATAGAAAAGGTATCACTTTCTGGTTGTATTCCCAGCACTGAGCAGGTTCGAGTACAACAAATACAAGGAATTTTTCTAATAGCACTAGCCCAAGCAGGTTCAATGAAATGTGAGCAGTGTCACTGTGATAAAAGTTCAATTCCATTTGATACCATCAAAAACAATCACACAATGGAAAGCAGACCTCATCTAACCCTCTCAAAGGAGAAATGCGAATATGCACTCATCTCACTCATTCCATACATATTTATGGCAAGCCTACCTTGTATATGGGCTTCCCTGGTAGGCTCAGATGGTAAAGAATCTACCTGCAATGTGGGAGACCTGGGTTCAATCCCTGGGTCAGGAAGATCCCCTGGAGAAGGAAATGGCAACCCACTCCAGTATTCTTGCCTGGGAAATCCCATGAACAGATGAGGCTGGTGGGCTACAGTCCACAGGTTCATAAAGAGTCAGACACAACTGAGTGACTAACACTTTCACATACCTTGTACATGGAAATGTAAAGAGAGGTCAAACAACTTTTATCTAATGAACACTCTGGTTCAGGTAAAATTTATAATATATTGCCCTCCTTCAAATCTCATCAATGAAGTGTCGAACTAGAATCAATGAAGAATAGAAGTCATTGGGAACAACTGAGAATATAAAATCCATGCATATATGATTAGTGAAATACTCAAGCTTATGTTACAGAAAAATGTCTAGTCATGATGCCATGGACATTCAACTTACTGAATTTTGGGACTTAGGGGAATTTAAATAATTTCTTCAAATACCAGAAACATTTTTTTTGTAAAGATAAAGAGTAAGATTTAATAGAAATAAAGCCTACCAAATGCTTTGTACAATGGAAAAAGCTTTAACTTTTAAAAGTTCTGAAGCCATTCAATGATTTCAATATATAACAATAAGTTTTCAAATGTACTTGACTTCATGTCTGAAGTTAAAACAAGTCACCATAGTCAACAGTTTGGTACTTATGTGTCAACTAAGTATTTTTATTTTGACTGAGTAAATTACACAAATACGGACTGAGCCCTTGCCAATTCTTTAGTTAAGAAACAGTTCTGTATTTGCTGTGGTGTGTGTGTGTGCTCCATCGCTTCAATCCTGTCCGGCTCTTTGCGACCCCATGAGTTATAGCTTGCCAGGCTCCTCTGTCCATGGAATTTTTCAGGCTAGAATACTGGAGTGGGTTGCCATTTCCTTCTCCAGGGGATCTTCCCCACCCAGGGATCAAACTGGTGTCTCCTGTGCTGCGGGTGGATTCTTTACCTGCTGATCCACCGGGGAAGCCCAGTGGTTCCAGGTTACATTATAACAAACTGTAATATTCAATTTTACTTAGTTTGAGTAGTTATAAAAGGTTCACTTCGGAAGGCAAAAAAGAGAAGGTGGTATTAAGGTATCATTTCATGCAGACATTTGCTTCAAATCTTTTGCTTTACTAAGGAGCTCTATCTACAGATGAGTTTAGTGCTATATTATACAGTGCCAGGGAGCTTCCTCTCAAACATTTATCTTTTCTGTCAAATTAAGAAAATTGTGTATTATAGCACTTTACATGTTAACATAGTCCCAGGATAGACAATGAAAGGAAAAATATAGTATCGGAATGTTTTCACTAAGAATAAAGAGACTGAGAGCGTAACAGTACTTATTTTCAATTGTTCTTGATGAGAAAATGTGCTGAATGCTGCTAACTATCCCCAAAGTGATGGGAGAGATAAAAGATTTACAACAGGCACCAATTGGAATTCAAGCTGAACCAGACATTGGTATTTAGTTCAATAGAAGAGAGATTCCCCACTAGGCTTGACAATACAGACTTAAGCAACTGGAGGGAAGAGGGAGAATTAAACCAGCTTACTAATTACAATGCTGTTCTGCTTTGCAACACATGGAAATTTCTATTATGGGTTGGGATTAAGAACTTACTTTGGTGAAAAATTACCTCTAGAGTTAGCAGACAGCATTAAAACGTTTTTATAGGCTCATCACATCCCACTGGTATCAGTGCAAAGTGATGCAACTAACAAATGCATATCACTTCTGAGGAAAAGAGAACTTTTAAGTATTATACAAGTAAACCTGGCAAAAGTCTGAAAAGATAGTATACATGTACTCCTATGTCCAGCACTGTTTTTACCAGCAGGACACTGGAAACTTCAACGTTCATTCATAGGAGGTTGGCTGAGTAAGGCATCCTGTAGCTGCTTTAAAAAACAAAACATAATCCTCTAATGGGGCAATGTGAAGACAGACTGAGTAAAAAATTCCAAGCTGGGCAACAGGACGCATATTATAAACCCATTCGTGTAAAAATAAATGCATACAGATATACACGTAAAGGTATTTTGCAAGGAAGATGCACACAACACTTAAAAGTGGTTACTTTTGGGGAATGGGATAAAAAACTATTTGCAATTTGAATTTTTTACCGAGCATGCATCACGTGTATAATAAGTGAATCGAAAGTCATTAGGATAAAGTTAACCATAGTTTAAACTGCTTTTCATACAGTAGTGAACTTCCAGAGTATTTAACTCAGGGATCATGAAACCACTAAGTGTAACCAGCAGATCCTCTACCTAGTTAAAGTAGGAATGATGCTGTGATTTTAAAAATAACTATAAAATTTCTTGAGTCCTGAAAAGGATTTCATTAGCTATGTAAAAATAAATGTTTGCTCTATAAGAATATGTGGCTGAACATCCCTCATTGAATTTTTTCTTTTCCTTCACTGAATCTTATAAAAATCTTTAATCACGTGGTGACAAAGAACTCCGTATGTAATCAAGTCTGAGGATAGGATCTGATAATGTACTTCACAGAAACTGGAAAGTTTCTGCCCTTCCCTTGACATGTCTCAAATCGCATCTCAACACATTCGAACAACAGTCTTCTACAGAACCAAGTGTGCCTTACCGCTACCTGATAAATGAACTTGAAGATACATTTCAAACACTGTCTCTTGAAACTTTATCCACAGCTCCACATTTTGGAGATCAGGAGCCAATAAGATGGTTAAAAAAAAGAGAAATTCAGGTTAGACTGGGTGAAATTAAAAAAGCCTTAAACATGTGGCACTGGCCGAGATAGACAACGGAACTCCGAGGATATCCCATTTAAGAGACCACAAGTCTCTAGAGACCAAAGAAAATTTATCTGAAGGATGAGCAAAGTAAGGTGCAAGCTGCTTAGAAAGAAATCCTAAAGGCAACTTCGCAGAAACTTGTGTGTGGGGGGGGGGGGCGGGGGGGGCGGAGAGGAATGAAAATCCGGCTTCTGATATTAGGAACTGGACTGTGAAAAAGGACAAGATGGAAATAGGTGGAAAGAAGACGAGGTACGCAATTCAGTAGGAGGGATCGGGGAAGACAGGGACGGACGGTGGTGTGAAGAGTTGAGGGGCAGGAGAAGAAAAGCAGGGGTGATGGTTCAGGGAGCAGCCAGGGTTTGGGGGGGACCAAAGGGCTTGGGCAGGGAGGAGACCGCAGCTGGAAGGGCGGGGGAGGCTCCCAGCCGGAGAAAAGCGGGAAAGGGGCGAGGGGAAACGAGGGGCCCGCCCCACACCCCACATCCCTCCCCGCCGCCCGGCTTCCCCATCTGGGCGGGGGCAGCGTGTCAGCAGCGGCCGCACGTGTGTGCGAGCGGCGGCGGGGAGTAACTGGCGCCGGGCGCCGCGGCTGCAAGGGCCGGAAGGGCCCGGGGGCACCGCAGGGAGCCGCGGGCCGCCTCACACGTGGGCTGCGCGGCCGCCGCCCGCCCGCCCGGCCCGGCCTGCGCCGCCGCCACCGCGGCGGACCGGCCGAGGCCCGGGCGGGCGGCGTCGGGGGGCAGGGTCGGCGCGCCGGCCCAGGGCGCCGAGAGTCGGGGGCGGCGCGCTTGGTTACCTCTGCCTGTTTCCGGACCACATTGTCGGGGCTGAGCAGGTTTCCCAAGAGCAGGTAGAACTGTTGCTGCTCCGCCGCGGCCGCCGCCATTGCGCTAGGCGTGAGAGAGAGAGAGAGAGAAGGAGGGAGGGGAGACAGGAGCCGTGAGGCGCGCTGGCGGGCCGGCGGGAGGGGCGGGGGCGGGCCCTGCGCGGGGACCGGCACCAGCCGCGGCGCGGGACTGAGGTGGGGGGCGGGGGGGCGGGGCGGCGGGAAAGGGCGGGGCAAAGGGGAAAGGGGAGGACGGGGCGGGGCCTCGTGACCCCTCACCCCCGCCGCGGCCGCCGGCGCCAGCGCCCCATTGGCCCTGGACGCCGGGCTGGTGGGCGGAGCCGAGGCCGCCTCCTCGGGGGCCGCGCCGATTGGCCACGCACCCTGCAGCGCCGTCACTGGCAGCGCGCGGCCGGCCGCCCGGCTGGGCGCGGGGCGGGGCGGGGGCGGGGCCTTGGCGGCCCAGCTGTGGTCGCGGCTGTGTCGCGGGGAAAGCGGGAGGAGCCGGTGGGCCAGCCTGCAGGGCTGCGATGGGGCGTGAGACCGGGCTGGGGAGGAGGGGCCAGCTCCAGAGCGCGGGAGATTTCGGCGCCGCAGGCGGGCGGGTCTCCTCCCCTTGCTGTCCGCCAGCCCCTCCCTGCGACCCCAGCCCCTGGGACCCTAGGTTAGACCCCCCACTCCCTCAGCCACCCCCGCCCCAGAGGGAGGGAGTGGGTTTCACAATCCACCTCCTACTTCCATTCCACCCCGAGGTCCACAGATCCCTTCGTCAGTCAGACCTTCCGATCTTCCCCGGGGCTGTGACTCAGGCCGCCCTTTCCTCCCGCCACGCTCACCGGTGACTCATGCCCTGAGCTTGCCCGGAAGAGGGGTTACTCAGCCCCGGGCCCTGCCGCGAGGCCTCCCCTCCTCCCCTAGCCCGTTGTCGTCCTGAGATAGCCACGTAGCACACTTCCCTCCCCCTCTTCTTACCCTAGGATCCTAGACTGTTTCTTTGATTTCCTTGTTTTGGGGTCACATTTCTTTCAATCAGTTCAGTTCAGTCGCTCAGTCGTGTCCGACTCTTTGCGACCCCAAGGACTGCAGCACGCCAGGCTTCCCTGCCCATCTCTAACTCCCGGAGCTTACTCAAACTCTTGTCCATTGAGTCGGTGATGTCATTCTTTCAATGACTGGAGTAAATTAAGACCCCATCCCCTTTCCTGAATAAAGACTGGCTTGTAGTGATCTTTCATTAAGTGTTTGGTTCACACCAGTCCTTAAGAGCTCAGAGACCTGGTTACAGTTTGAAGTTCACTAATCGAACCGGGGTCTCCCACATTCCAGGCAGATGCTTTAACCTCTGAGCCACCAGGGAAGCCCAATCCATAGATGCTGGGCTTCCTTGGTGACTCAGACTGTGGAGAATCTGCCTGCGATGCAGGAAATGTAGGTTCTGTTCCTGGGTCAGGAAGATCCCCTGGAGAAGGGAATGGCTACCCTCTTTCCAGTATTCTTGCCTGGAGAATTCATGGACAGAGGAGCCTGGTGGACTATAGTCCATGGGGCCGGAAAGAGTGGGACAGGACTGAGGAACTAACACTTTCACTTCACTCAATGCATGGATAATACCCCCAATCTGCCTTCACTGGAGCTGCCAAAGGCTGAGGAAGTAGTAGTGTCCCAATCAAAGGGCACTTCTGTTGAGCTCCTACTGTGTCCAATATATTGGGCTAAAGGTGACAGTGAAGAAAGTAACAATTCATTTTTGCCTCAAGAAGACACATTTGTAGTGAGAAGGTTCCACATGGAGTACGTAGAGATGACTACACTTCTGAGCTGCTCAAAGTATTTATTTGGGGGATTTAATTACCTGTTGACTATCCTGTTGAGGTTCTAGTCTTTGAAAGTCTTGAAACATTTGCTTTTGAGTGAATGATAATCCTTGGCTGTACATTTATCTAGACCACTGTGTCCAGAATCTGTGGGCCAAGGCTTGGGTGCTGTGTTTAGTTGCTCAGTTGTGCCTGACTCTTTGTGAATCCATGCACTGTAGCCCACCAGACAAGAAAACAGGAGGGGTTGCCATGCCCTCTTCCAGGGGACCTTCCCAACCCAGGTGTCACACTTTGCAGTCAGATTCTTTTATCAGCTGAGCTGCCAGGGATCCACATGAAACTATGATTGCTGGCCAAGATATTTTTTAAATAATTCTGATTGATTCATGGAGAAAACTCCCTTAGAAAGTTTTATCTCTAACTGTGATGGTGTTGTCTATAAGAAGATTGCCAACCTAGCTTTGTACAATTGATGTTTCTTAGATGTGACAATTTGTCATTCTTACAACACGTTATTTCTTCAAAGACAAACCACTGTGTACATTAATTTGGGGTAGGTTTTGGGTTTTGTTTTTTGCAGTGGACATGTCTGGATTCTGAGGAGGCTTAATAACCTCACCCAAGGTTTATTAGGATTTGGGGAATTACATATTACAACAATCACTTTTAATGACTAGGTTACCTATGAAGTAAGTGAATTACCTACAGGCTTGCTCAGAGTATGGCCTGATCTAACACCTGCTGTGGTATGTGTGTTTATAGGCAATGACTCTGTAGATTACATATATTTAATAACTCCCAAATAATAGAAATTCCAACCTAAGCCTAGGGCTCCCTTAGTGGCTCAGCAGTAAAGAATCCACCTGCCAGTGCAGGAGATGCAGGCGATGTGGGTTTGATCCCTGGGTCGGGAAGATCCCCTGGAGAAGGAAATGGCAACCCACTCCAGTATTCTTGCCTGAAGAATCCCATGGATAGAGGAGCCTGGTGGGCTACAGTCCATGGGATTGCAAAGAGTTGGACGTTACTGAGTGACTAAACCACAATCTAAGTCTACAGATTTGTCAAAATAGGAAGTTTGATGAGGCAAAAAAGCATAAAATTATTTCAGGCTAGAAACAACACAAGTTATTATTAGTGGTGACATCAACTGCTAGAATATGGGATGACAGCCCATCTTTATTTTAATATTGTAAGTATCTAATCAAAAGAGAAGGAGAAGATTATTAAGGGTAATGAATAAGGAGATTCCCAAATGGGAGAAATTCCTATAACCCTGGGGTAGGTGACATATATCCTAACAGTTGAAACCAGTTTTGGCGTCTAGAAAACCTACTAGGTGGATAGATTGCAGGACCTACTGTCCTCTCAGCAGCAGGACTGCCTGCCACCTTAGAAGAGTTTGTAATGCTCAGCTTTCTAGGAATTTAGTGCACTGGAACCAGTTTCCCATGGAGATAATACAGTTTGTTTTTTGAGTATTATCTCCCCATAAGAAAATAGCTCAGACATTGTATAAAGGCAGTCCACAAGAATAGAGATTTATTTCCCAAGAAGATTAGATGGTTTAAGGTAAAGAACCTTGAACTTCAGTTGAACGGGTTTGGGTCTTTAGCCTCTTACTAGTCATGTGAAGTTCAGTGAGCACTTAATGTCTTTAAAGCTCAATGTCTCATCTATAAAAAGGAATAATAATGGTTGATAAGGTATGATATTACTAATCAAAAAAGTTCTAACATTATAATGGAATGAAATGGAGAAGCAGAAAACTTTTTGAGTCTTACTCCCAATTGGTTGGCATTGCTTTGGGCTGATTAACTGGGAAAACTGCCAGCTCTTGATGCTTATTGTCTTAGTGAAAGTGAAAGTCGCTCAGTCGTGTCTGACTTTGCAACCCCATGGACTGTATAGTCTAGAATTCTCCAGACCTCTATTAAATTCTGGAGGCATAGTTGCTTAGGGCCTTTACAACTCCCTGTAAAAGACGGTGAGGTGGGAAAAATGGAAAGCTGCAAGTTTCTGTCAGCTGGAACCTGACATCTAGGTAGTTGAGGATATTTGAAGTTTGTGAGAAGGTGTTGCGCTGACTGGCCATCAGTCTGTTTATCAAGCTACAGGAGGCAAAGGGGAGCCTCAGAGTCCTCTCTGGCTGCTGCCCTTGGTTTCCTGGGCTTCCACGTGGACGGGCCTGTCCTAGAAATGGCAGGAGGCTGGACAAATGAGGCTTATACAACTTCTGTGAAAGCTCCTGTCAGCTGTGGTAGAATTTGGTCTTCTGTCATTTTTGGTTCATTAGGTGCTGAATGTAAATAAAATAAGATTCTCCTGAATGAACAATTGGTAATTTTTTTTAAAGTTGCCACAGGACTCCAAAAGAACCTCAGTTACCTATCCTGGTAGTTGTAAGCACAGGGGCTTTCTGTATCACAACTTATTATAACAGTCAGTTTGGATGATGTAAATGGAAGTATTATCATCTGTTACTGTACACAGGTTTAAGGTGATGATATTGTTTACAGATGTTTGTATTTTATTAATAGCTAACATAATAACATAACATAATAAAAAAAAGTTGGCTATGTTTCCTCATCTGTAAAATGGGAGTAATACTTATTCACAGGAGTGTTGTAAAAGCTAGGATAACATTTGTAAATGTACAAAGTGTGGCATCTGTATCATATTTACTTGGCAGTTGCAGCCATCATTAGTTAGATGGATTTGGGTATTAAATAATAAACAGGCCTTAAACAATTACTTTTAAAGCTACATATGATATAAATGTGTAATCACATTTCTGTGTGTATAAAATATTGTTTCTATTAGTCTTTCAATTATACGAATTAAAATAGCACGTGGATGAATCAAAGAATAGTTAGTAGACACTTGGCTGATAAATAAGATTTCTAACTCTTTCCATTACTGATGTTATCAATTGCCTAGATGAGAGCAAGCAGAAAAAGTTGAGAGCTATTGAAGAGCTATTTACTGAAAATAAAAAATGCTGAACAGTGCACATTTCTTCTGCTGCTTTTTATCAAAATGTTCAAGCCCCTCTCTGAAGCAGTCAGTTTCACTCAGAGCATGCCAGCCAGGGGTGAGTGAAACCTGATTCCCAAGGGCACTGAACACAATAGGCCCTCGGCAAATTGCTGAATTGAACACACACAGGGGAAATTTGGACTCTCTCTCATAGCTTTATATATGAAATTCACTGTACGTCTGCAGGTGGTTGATTCATTTTAGGGAGGCAGTAGAATTTGGAGGCTAGGCTTACAGGCTCCAGAGCCAGCCAGAAAGAGACTTCACAACTTACACGCTGCTTGATCTTGCCCAAGTTAATTAACTTTTCTTAGCCCCAGTTTCCTCTTCCTGAAATCGAGATAACAGAAGTAACTTTCACCATGTTTTAAAATACTTGTCATAGTGCCTGGCACAGAGCAAATGCTTAATAAATCTTAGAAATTGTTACCAATGCAGATTCAGCCAGTTCAGTCGCTCAGTCATATCCGACTCTTTGTGACCCCATGGACGCCAGGCTTCCCTGTCCATCACCAGCTCCCAGAGTTTACTCAAACTCATGTCCATTGAGTCGGTGATGCCATCCAACCATCTCATCCTTTGTTGTCCCCTTCTCCTGTCTTCAATGTTTCCCAGCATCAGGGTCTTTTCAAATGAGTCAGCTCTTCGCATCAGGTGGCCAAAGTATTGGAGTTTCAGCTTCAGCATCAGTCTTTCCAATGAATATTCAGGACTGATTTCCTTTAGCTAGACTGGTCTGATCTCCTTGCTGTCCAAGGGACTCTCAAGAGTCTTCTTCAACACCACAGTTTAAAGCATCAATTCTTCGGTGCTCAGCTTTCTTTATAGTCCAACTCTCACATCCATACATGACTACTGAAAAAACCATATCTTTGACTAGACGGATCTTTGTTGGCAAAGTAATGTCTCTGCTTTTTAATATGCTGTCTAGGTTGGTCACAGCTTTTCTTCCAAGGAGCAAGTATCTTTTAATTTTATGGCTGCAGTCACCATCTGCAGTGATTTTGAAGCCCCCCAAAATAAAGTCTGTCACTGTTTCCATTGTTGCCCCATCTATTTGCCATGAAATGATTCGACTAGATGCCATGATCTTAGTTGTCTGAATGTTGAGTTTTAAGCCAACTTTTTCACTCTCCTCTTTCACTTTCATCAAGAAACTCTTTAGTTTTCGCTTTCTGCCATAAGGGTGGTGTCATCTGCATATCTGAGGTTATTGATATTCCTTCTGGCAATCTTGATTCCAGCTTGTGCTTCATCCAGCCCGGCATTTCACGTGATATACTCTGCATATAAGTTAAATAAGCAGGGTGACAATATACAGCCTTGACGTACTCCTTTCCTGATTTGGAACCAGTCTGTTGTTCCATGCAGTCTGTTGAACCAATGCAGATTGGAATCTCCAAATTTTGTAAATTTAATTCTGATTGTACCACCTGTTAGGTTATTATATTTTTATGCTCCTATTATATAAGCAATGGATAATAATTGTGGTTAAGAAAAAAATTTTAGGTTCGATTTGGTTATCATAGAGGATTTCAAGGCTAATTTTCAGCTTTAAATACTACTGTTGCGCTGTCCAATGTGGTAGCCATTAGTGACTATGGCTGTTAATCATCTGAAAAGTGGCTAGATTTCATTAAGTTGTGCTTTAAGTGTAAATTTCAGAGACTCAGTAGAAAATTAAGAATAACATGAATTTGAGAAAAACTCTGGGAGATAGTGAAAGACAGGACTACAGGTGTGCTGTAGTCCATGGGGTTGCAAAGAGTTGGACATGACTTAGTACTGAACAACAACAGAGAATAATAATCGTGTATTAGTCATGTGTAGAAATGATATTATATTGGGTTAAATGAAATATGTGTATTAATAAACTATAGTTATTAGCTAAATAATAAGTAAGGCTTTTTTTTTCTTTTTAATAATATGTGGCTACTAGAAACTTTAAAATTTACATATGTTATTTGCATTTGTTCACATTATATTTTTATTGGACAGTGCTTTCCCAGAGAATATAATAATAGAACTAACTCAGGTGTCCGGAGTACTTTGTTCACTTAGATTTAGGAACTCAAATGAACACCAGTTACCTTATAGTGCTCTCCGTTGCTTCCAGTTTCCCAGACTTGATTCTCAGGGATTTGGAGACATGGTACAGTACTTTCTGAGCAGTGTTCCTTGCCAAGGAATCTCCTTTCCCTGCTGGTTTGACAATAAATGGATTGGTGAACCTTTAGAAGGTAAGTGAGACTCCAGATTTAATCCTATGGAATAAACCGTTATGGGTTAAATCAAGGACTGGTTAAGAGATGGGGGGGGGTGGAGGTGGAAGACTATCTTTTATTATTCAGATATTATTTTCATTTAAATATGGTAAATGGATTTTAAAACCATCATTTGCTGCATTCTAATACCTGAGACAAAAATATACTTAGCATGATAGTTTAGTGTTTAAGTTTAATGTTGTTCCTTAGAACACAAATAGCTTAAGAGTAAAAGAATAGAAAAAGATATACATGCAAACAGTATCCAAAAGAGGGCTGAAATGGCTATATTAATGTTAGAGAAAATAGATTTTAAAATGAAATTGTTATCAGGGACAAAGAAGGACATTTTAATGTGATAAAAGTGTCAATCAGCCAGAAGACTTAATGATTATAAACATATGTACCTATCCATAGAGCCCCAAAATATATGAAGTAAAGCTTTAATGAACTGAAGAGAGAAATTCAATAAAATAGTTGGAGACTTCAATTTCTACTTTGAATAACGAATAGGACCACTAGGCAGAAAAGCAACAACTAATAGAAGACCTAACAGACATCTATTGTAGCACTCCATCCAATGACAGCAGAATACACATTCTTCTCAAGTGCATGGGGAACATTCTCCAGGATTGATCAAACGTTAGACCATAAAACAAGCTTTGGTGGGTTTAAAAGGATTGGAGTCATGTGAAGTATGTTCTCCATCCACAGTAAAATGATATTAGAGATCAAGAACAAAGGAAATTCACAAATAAGTAGAAATTAATCATCCCACTCCTAAATAACAAGTGGCTTGAAGAAGAGGTCACAAGGGAAATTAGAAAGTGCCGAGATAGAGGAAAATGAAAACATAAGATACCAAAAGTTGGGGGATACAGTGGAAACAATTCTCATAGAAAAATTCAGAGTTGTAAGGATCTTTATTAAAAAGGAAGAGAGATCTCCAATCAATAATCTAATTCCTCTGAAACTAGAAGAAGGGCAAACTAAACCCAAAGTAAGAAGAAGAAATAAAAAGAAAGGAAATAAATGAAATAGAGAATAAAAAAACAATATGGAAAAAAGTTGTTATTCTTTGAAAAGTCAAAAAATTGACAAACCTTGGGCTTGGTTGACCAAGAAAAGAAGATTCAAGTTACTAAAATTAGAAATAAAAGAGGAGGGAATTCCTTTGTGGTACAGTGGTTAGGACTTAACACTTCCACTGCAGTGGCCCAGGTTTAGCCCCTGGTCAGGGAACTAAGATCCCCCAGTCCTCATGGCACAGCCCCCCAAAATAAAATAAGACAAGAGGGGATCACTATTAACCTTTCAGAAATAAAAAAGAATTATAAGGGAATACTATGAGGAATCATACGCTAGCAAATTAAATAACCTAAATAAAATGAAGAAATTCTTAAAAAATCTCAACTTTGAAAGTGAATTCAAGAAGAAATAGAAAATCTGAATAGAAAAGAGATTGATAAAAAAAAAAAAATGAAAAGAGATTGAATTAATAATTTAAAAAAACTTTTCACAGAATTCCAGTACTAGCTGTAAATTCTACCAAACATTCAAAGAAGAGTTAGCTCCAGTCCTTCTTAAACTCAAAAAACAGGAGTGTAGTGAACACTTACTTATTCTATGAGGCTAATGTTAATCTGATATCAAAACTAAAGACAGATAGCTCAGGAGAACCACTTACCAATATAAATATTGATGCGAAAATTCTCAACAAAATCCAAAGAAAGTAAATCCAGCAACATATGAATGAGATTATATACTATTACCAAGTGAGTTTATCCCAGGAATGCCAGGTTGGTATAACATAAGGAAATCAATCAATGTAATATATCATAGTAATAGAATGAAGTAAAAAGATCACATTGTCATCTCAATGATGCAGAAAAAGCCTTTGACAGAATCCCACACCCTTTCAAAATAAAAAACACTCAACAAACTAGGAAAAGAAATAAACATCATTAAACTGATAATATCCATTGATGAAAACCCCACAGCTAATATCATGCTTACTGGGTAGAAAAATCAATGCTTTCTCCCTGACATCAAGAATAAGATAAGAATGTCCATTCTCATCGTTTCTATTTTTCATTGTACTGGAGATGCGTATATGACATGATCTTGTATGGAAAAAAATCCAGATGAATCCACAAAAATGCTATTAGAACTCAGTGAGGTTGCAGGACACAAGGTCAATATAGAAAGATCAATTACATTGCTATAAACTAGCAATGATTAATCAAAACAATTAAGGAAATCCCATTTGATGCTGAATAACAGCATCAAAAATAATATACTCAGGAACAAATTTAACGAAAGAGTAAGAGTTGTACACTGAAAATTATAAAACATAGCTAAAAGAAATTTATGAAGAGCTAAATAAATGGAAAGACAATCCATGTGCATGAATTGAAGACTTAATATTAAGATGGCAGTATTCCTCAAATTCGATTTAAGACAATAACTTTTAAAATTTCAACTTTTTTTTTTTTCTTTTTCAGAAAAGGACAAGCTGGTCCTAAAATTCATATGAGTTGCAAGAGACTACAAAATAGCCAAAACATCTTGAACAAAAGTTGGAGGACTCACACCTTGATTGTAAAGCTTACCATAAAGCTACAATAATCAAACCACAGCAGTACTGACATAAGGATAGGCGTATATAGATCAATGAAATTGAATGGAGAATCTAGAAATACATGATGCATTTGCGGTCAGTTAATTTTTGACAAGGGTGCTGTGATGTTTCAACTTGACTAGGCTATGAAGCCCAGTTGTTTGGTCAAACCCTAGTCTAGATGTTGCTGGGAAGGTATTGTGGATGTGAGTAACATTTATAATAGTTGATCTAAGTAAAGCAGATTACCCTCAATAGGTGAGTGGGTCTCATTCAAACAGTGGAAGGCCTTGATAGCAAAGGCATGTTTACAGAAGAAGAAGCAATTCTGCTTCAAGACGGCAACATAGGAAAACTTGCTAGCTTGCTCTGCAAAGTTCAGGCTCTAGATTACAAAATCAACTTTTATCTGAATTTCCACCTGTTGGCCTGCCCTACGATTTCAGACAGGCCTGGCCTGACAATCATGGTAGCTAATTCCTTAAGATAAATCTCTCTATAATGTATGCTAATGGTACTCTGGAGAATGCTGACATATACAGGTGCCAAGACCACTCAATGTGAAAGAACACTCTTTTTTTAACAAAGATTGCTGGTACAACTTGATATTATCTCTTGCATGATATCCACAGGAAAAGAATGAAGCTGGACTGCTATCTTGCACAGTGTGTAGAGCTCAAAATGAAGCACAGATCTAAATGTGGGAGCTAAAACTATAACATTCTTGGAAGAAAACATGAGATTAAATCTTCATGGCCTTGAATTAAGCATTGGTTTCTTAGATGTGACACCAAAATCACAAAAAGACAAGATACAACTTTTGCACTTGCAAGGAAAGCATCAAGAGAAGGAAAAGACAATCCATAGAAAGGGAGAAATATTTGCAAATCAGATAGCTGTTAAGGGACTTACATCAGAATGTATATAAAGAACTATACAACTCTATAGCCAGAAAAAAAACCCCCAACTAATAAATGAGCAGAATATTTGAATAGACACTCCACCAAAGAAGATACATGAATACAGATAGCTTTAAGTACATTAAAAGATGATCAACATCATTAATTATTAGGGAAATGTATAATGAGGTACCATTTCATAGCCACAAGGATGACTATAATAAAAAAGACAATAGCAAGTTCTGGTGGAAAGATTGGTGTAGAAATTGGAGCCCTCATACACTGTGGATGGGAATGTAAAATGGAGCAGTCAATTTGGAAAACAGTTTGACAGTTCTTTAAAAGTTACACATAGAATTACTATATGATTCAGCAATTCTACTGAAGTATATCCTTGAGAGAAATGGAAACGTATATCTACACAAAACTTGTATGTGAATGGTCATAGCAACATTATACATAATAGCCAAAAAGAATTAACAATCCAAATGTCCATCAACTGATGAATAGATAAAATGTTGCTTGTCTACACAATGAGATATTATTTGGCAATTAAAAAAAATGAAATACTGACACAGTGTACAACATGGAAGAACCTTTAAAACATTATCAGTGAAAGAAACCTAATGTTAAAAGTCACATATTTTTTGGTTACATGGTTATGAAATTTCCAGAATCAGCAAATTCAGAGAGGCCAAAAGTGGACTAGTGGTTGCCAGGAGCCTGGAGGTGGAGGGCTGAGTAAGAGAGGAGGGGAGCGGACGTGGAGTGACTGGTAATGGGTATGAGATTTCTTTGGGGGAGTGAAATGTTCTGGAATGTGATTGTGGTGATGGATGTGAAACTTTTGTAAATATACTAAACACTCAGCTGTACACTTTGAAAGACTGAACTTAACGGTATATGAGTTATATCTCAATAAAGCAGATACTTTAAAAATGCTTTTCCTTAGAGAGAGAGCTGAAGGAAATTGACACAGATCTCACTGATTTTTTTCTTTCACTTTTTTTCACAATATATGTAACTGTTCAGAATATATGGATAACATTTATAACCCTCAAACCTGAGCACTCCTGAACCAATATCTGGGGGAAAGAAGAATGGGGAGATTCAGATGAGATTCAGTCTGTATATTTTCTTCTCCATTTGCTTGCTACTTATGGCAAGTATCTTACAGTTTGGACACAATGACATATACATTTTAGCTCACATATTATGATGCTGTACAGAGTGGAGTATTAATTGTGACATCAATTCACATCTCAAATTTGCATCCACTGGAAGGATAGGTTTTTACTAGTCTACAGTTAACAAGGAAGAAGTGAAAAAAAACTTCATAAAAAGTTCGTATTCCTCCATCCTACTAACTCTATGTATAGTACCTCTGCATAGCATATTTTACTATATTAGTATTTATTTAACACATATTTCACTTGTGCATTTACTTAGCAAATGCTTTATGGCAACCTTCTCTGCAGTAGGTACTGCCAGGCTGTGGGGATTCAGTGGTGAGCAAGTGAACCTTCACGGAGTACATAATATTTTGAAAGAAGTCAGACAATAAAGAAAACTGAGTAGATAGTTTCTTATTGTGACAAGTGAAAAGAAGGGGATAATGGGATCAAGAATGACTGGGCTGGAGCTGAATCTCCACCCAAAGGACACAGTCTTCTGAGGGGAGGTGACGTTTGAGCTGAGACTTGAATGATGAGGAGACAAAAGGGCAAGTACAAAAGCCTTGAGGTAAAAAAGACTATGGTGTGTTCCAGCAAGGAAAGAAGGGTGCAGCTAGAGGGGAGCCAGCTGCGCAGAGAAAGGACTGGGAGCTAAGCAAGGACCAGATGACCACAGGCATTGTGATGGTTCAGTGCTGTGACTTATCTTAAGTGGAACGGGAAGCCAGTGGGTTAAGTAAGGGGTACGACTGGAAAACAGTTTCAAAAGATTGTTCTGACTGCTATATAGAGGGAAGTGAGGAAGCTGGGGAACATTAGGAGGTCATTGTTGTACTCAAGGTCAGAGACGGTGATGGCTTAGAATACTTTTCAGTCTAATGCTCTCCTAATTGAGCTGTTCCGGCTAACTTGGAATACTTTTCTTACGAAATAGGGCAGGAGGTAGGGTGCAGAGGCAGATCCAAGTTTAATGGGACCCAAAATATATACAAGTTGAGGATCCTCTGCAAGAAAAATGAAAACCCAAACATAAAATGTGGTGCCTTGCAAGTGTCCTATGCATGTGGAAGGCATGGCAGATGAAACTTCACAAGCTTTATGGTGGATCCTTTTCTGGTGAGGATGAGATGGACGAA
Organism: Odocoileus virginianus; assembly: GCF_023699985.2. Taxonomy (NCBI): domain Eukaryota; kingdom Metazoa; phylum Chordata; class Mammalia; order Artiodactyla; family Cervidae; genus Odocoileus; species Odocoileus virginianus. The sequence goes on from NC_069681.1 coordinate 35,370,521, forward strand.
TCAAGCTAATCAAGCATGCCTAGGTTTGGGGTCTGAGAACTGGTGATGCCATTTAGATGAAGATCTGTTAGGGGTAAGGTCTGGAGAGAAGAAAACAAGAGTTGGGTTTTGTTCATGGTGAATTTGAGATGCCACTAGGCACCTGGGCAATAATGTCCAGCAAGTAGTTGGACAGAGAGGCCAGGTGATCAGGAGGGCAGAGCTGGAAATACCAACTTCAGCCATCACATTCGTGGCATTTAAAGCTGTGGAAGTGGGTGACATTGCCTGGGGAAGAGGGAAGAGGGCCAAGGACTCAGTCTTGAGACATCCTAACACAGGATGGAGGGAGGAGGTTTCTAATTCGTGCATAACACACATACCATCATAAGAGGGAACTGGCACAATGAACATGTCCCCTTATATTCTCATTTCCTTTGATCTGCTTGCTAGGGCTGTTTTAACATCTAGGAATCCACTAGGGGTGAAAGTAAAAATAGTTGAAAGAATGTTAAAGAAAATGTCAATTGCACAGCATTTTATTTGAGGGATTTTTAAAAAAGATTTTGTTTGGTGTGGACCATTTTTAAAGTCTTTACTGAATTTGTTGCAGTATTGTTTCTGTTTTGGTTTTTTGGCCCATGAGGCATGTGGGATCTAGTTTCCTGACCAGGGATCGAACTGGTGCACCCGCTGCATTGGAAGGCAAAGTCTTAACCACTGACCATGAGGGAAGTCCCCCTATTTTTATTTTTCAAGTTTCAGGAGATGTAGTAGTGGTGGTAGTGCTGAGGAAATACTATTTTCTCAAAATCTTCAATCATCAGCCTTCCTACAATCTCATCTACTTCTCCACCTCTCTTAGAAACCTTGCTTTAACAAAATGGAATTAAAATGATCATTTAAAGAAATTAGATCAAATCAAAACTAAGATGTCAAATGCTATTCTTTTCCCATCTCAATCTAAGCTGTTATCTAAATTTTGTTTACACTTAAGTTTTTGCTTGATCATCAGAACTAATTGTCCAGGCCCTTTTAAAGAACATAGAAAGTAAATGGGAAGATTCAGGAAGGTGTTCTAATGTCTATCTGCCATGTCAGTAACAGTGACATTGAAACCGTGTGATAAGAATGCTTATGTTAGATGTAAAAAACAGACTTTTGGCTTCTGTGGGAGAAGGCGAGGGTGGGATGATTTGAGAGAATAGCATTGAAACATGTATATTACCATATGTGAAATAGACCGCCAGTCCCGGTTCAATGCATGAGACAAGAGCTCAGGGCTGGTGCACTGGGATGACCCAGAGGGATGGGATGGGGAGGGAGGTGGGAGGGGGTTCAGGATGGGGGACACATGTACACCCATGGCTGGTTCATGTCATTGTATGGCAAAAACCACTACAATAGTGTAAAGTAATTAGCCTCCAATTAAAATAAATTAATTAATTTTAAAAAAGAATGCTTGTTACATGAATTCACCTCTACCACAGCCCAAATATTTCCTCTTAAAACCTAACTACAGATAGAAAATCTTGATAGAACTCAGTTTAAGGTGGGAATATTGGTACTTATATCTAAGCACCCATCATTATAAAGGGATTTTGTTATATGTTACGATTTAGACTTGTTATAATAAGTTACATTTGTGTGTGTGTGTGTGTGTGTGTGTGTGTGTGTATAATTTGCTGTTCAGCTCAGTGGCTCAGTCACGTGTGACTCTTTGTGGCCCCATGGAGTGTAGCCCATCAGTCTCCTCTGTCCATGGGATTTCCCAAGCAAGAATACTGGAGTGGTTTGTCATTCCTTCTCCATGGGATCTTCCCAACACAGGGACTGAACCTGTGTCTCCTGCATTGGCAGGCAGATCTTTACCACTGAGCCACTTGGAAAGCGGCTCAATATATATATATATAAATTGGGAAAGGAGTACATCAAGGCTGTATATTGTCACCTTGCTTATTTAACTTATATGCAGAGGACATCATGCGAAATGCCAGGCTAGATGAAGCACAAGCTGAAATCAAGATTGCAGGGAGAAATATTGATAACCTCAGATATGCAGATGACACCACCCTTATGGCAGAAAGTGAAAAAGAAGTAAAGAGTTTCTTGATGAAAGTGAAAGGAGAGTGAAAAAGCTGGCTTGAAACTCAATATTCAAGAAACAAAGATCATGGCATCTGGTCCCATCCCTTCATGGCAAATAGATGGGGAAACAATGGAAACAGTGACAGACTTTATTTTCTTGGGCTCCCAAAATCACTGCAGATGCTAACTGCAGCCATGAAATTAAAAGATGCTGGTTCTTTGGAAGAAAACCTATGATCAACCTAGACAGCATATTGAAAAGCAGAGACATCACTTTGCCAACAAAGGTCCATCTAGTCAAAGCTATGATTTTTCCAGTAGTCATGTATGCATGTGAGAGTTGGACTATAAGGAAAGCTGAGCACCGAAGAATTGATGCTTTTGAACTGTGGTGTTGGACAACACTTTTGAGAGTCCCTTGGACTGCAAGGAGATCCAACCAGTCAATCTTAAAGGATATCAGTCCTGAATATTCATTGGAAGGACTGATGCTGAAGATGAAGCCCCAATACTTTGGCCGCCTGATGCAAAGAACTGAAGCTGGAAAACATTGATGGCAGGAGGAGAAGGGGACGACAGAGAATGAGGTGGTTGGATGGCATCACTGACTCGAAGGACATGAGTTAGAGCGAGCTCTGAAAGTTGGCGATGGACAGGGAAGCCTGGAGTGCTGCAGTCCATGGGGTCACAAAGAGGTGGACATGACTGTGCATCTGAATTGAATTGAACTGATATATAACTTCATATGGTGATAGGTTTCTAGACGTATTAAACCAAGGTAAGGAGATAGAAAGTAAAAGAAAGAGGCACTGTTTTCAACAGGGTGATCAGGGAGAACCTTTCTGAAGAAGTGATGTTTTAGCACCCAAGAATGGGTTGCTTCATGGAAATTAATTTTCAGAAGAAGAAACGTTATTTAAAAGATTCACATTAAAAATGCTCAACCATTTTTTAGATCAGATTTAAAAATTCATAATAATAGCTAATAAGATTTCAATTTCTTTCTGTTTTTGTATGCACCATCTATACTTTATCTCAGTCAGTCCTCATCTTTAACCAATGAAGCTTCAACCATTTGTCAAGAAAAAAGTTTATTGGGGTCAGAATAAAACTGGTTCCAAGTACAGCTCCACTGGTAACCTGCTACAATGCTGACCCAGGCCCTTGGAGCTTCCCTGGGCTTCCATCTCTTCATCTGTAAATTGGGAGAGTTGGGTTAAGTCCCAAGAAATCTTTCTAGTACCAAGGTTTGAGGATAATTAAGTCAATTATCTCACTGTTGTTGAAACAGATGACTACAGAGGGCACTTAGAGGCCTTGTCCTGAAACAAAGTTGTTCTGCACCTCTGGGATTTGAGGTCTTATATCTGCCTGGCTTTTAGAAGTTTTCTCTTTTTCGTTTTTCATTTTTCCTGTCAGTTCAGCTGCTACTTATGAGTGAGTATGTGAATAATAGTCGCTCAATCATGTCTAACTCTTCGACCCCACGGACTATAGCCTGCCAGGCTCCTCTGTCCATGGAATTCTCCAAGCAAGAGTCCTGGAGTGGGTTGCCCTTTCCTCCTTCAGAGGATCTTCCCGACCCAGGGATCGAACATAGGTCTTCTGCCACTTTTCATAGTTGCCAACATAAAATGACAGCCATCTCTCCTTGTCAGCTGCTCTCATCATCTGGTTTGCTGTGGACTTTGGAGACTGAATAACCAAGTATATTAAATGGTATATGAAATAGGGAAAATAAGTATATTTTCTGTAGAGTTCCATGCATGAGCTTTACTATTATCTGGCCACTCAGATATTTTTCACTGAGGGCTTCCTAATTGCATTCCAAACATTTAAGTAGGTCTAGGACATAATGCCCCAGCACAAAGCTGCCTCTTACTGCTAGTGTTATGGAGGTTCCAACATATATATGTTTAAACGCATTTAAAAACATGGAGCAAAACTGTTTAGGAAGGTCTAAATTAGACTTTAAATAATAAGAGCATTGCCATTGACAAGTCACCTATATCTAATAATTTTCTTTGTAATTTTGGCTTTTTTATACCTTGTTGGGCTTCCCTGGTAGGCTCAGATGGTAAAGCGTTTGCCTGCAATGTGGGAGACCTGGGTTCGATCCCTGGGTTGGGAAGATCCCCTGGAGAAGAAAATGGCAACCCACTCCAGTACTCTTGCCTGAAAAATTCCATGAATGGAGGAGCCTGGTAGGCTATAGTCCATGGAACTGCAAAGGGTCAGACATGACTGAGCATCTTTACATACCTTGTTAGGGGATTAAGTTCTCGGAGAAATAGTTAAATAAGGTAGTCCATCGAGTAAGTAATCTTTTGACTACTTAGTGATCTGCTTTTCCCACAATGAAAATGAATTATGTTATCCCTCCTTTACTAGTCTGCAGTCCCTGAAAATGAAAATAATGTGTCCTCAGCCTCTGAGAGGAAGCAGCCAGGATGTATAGAGGCCTAAGATGGAAATTCTAAAGATTTTAAACAGAGCTTATCTTGAGACGCTTGAGAAATGAAAGACCCTAAGAGTCAAACTGCTTTTAAGTGCTTATTTTTCTGTAGGAAAGTCAGGTGGAAAATCCTGGTGACTTAGATTTCAATGTATTGATGACTGGAAGGTGAAATGATCAAGAAATGAATATCATCACTGTAGAAGAAAATAGTAGGTGCATTTTGTTATAAAGCAAACAAAGAATGCAGTTAGCAGTGGCCAGAGAGAGAATAAAATATATCTGATAATTTTAGTCTTACTTGGGTGCTGCGAGGATACTGATCAGGGGAAACAGCCGTGCCCATACATAGGTCCTGGAAAAGTTTCTTCCCGGAACCACCTAAATGAAACAAAAATGCATTTCTAACTCTTTCAGGATGGCCACCCAGATCACTCGGGCAATGGTCTACATTCTTTTGGGCAACTCTAACCAAATGATGCTTCCTTAAATACACGAAGCCGGTCAACAGCTAATTTAAGACACAGTTTCAAGGAATAACTTGTGGTCACAGAATTCACATTCTTTCTTTCTTGGTTTCTGTCTAATCCATTCTCAGAATCACTTTTTCTGGCCTTTTTTCCCTTGTTGGTACTGCTCTGGGGACCGCAGATGGGGAGAAAGTGAAAAGACCCTGCAGCATCTCACATGAAAGACTTGCCCTCCAGAATCTCCTGAATTTGTCCTCAGTATGGATTGAGTTCTTCAGTTTTTCATTTATATCTCAGGTCCAGGGATGACTTACCGTAGTCAAAGCTCTTCTCAGCACTATGGTTGCTCCAGTCGTGGGATGTCATTCATCCCACAGTTCTGACCTCATGGTTCAGAGACGTTACCATGGAGACCGCTGACTGCCATTGTGACCCGCGGCAGGTCAGCAGTGCCACGCTGCTGGCCCCCTTCAACTTGCCCACCATACAAGCTTCCCAGGCTGTTCAGCCATTCAGTTATTATTAGCTGACCCAACTGTTCTCAAAGCCACAGAAGGGACAACTCATGCGGTTGGGGGTTACTCAGACTCCAAATATATCAACAACTTCAGTTTTGAAACTACTTAGCTTCTTGACCTAGGATTTCACTTCTATTCTACTCAGTACTGAAAAGAGAAACTGATTTCTCAAGTAGATAAATTTATATAGAAGCAGAAGGCAATGCCCTGTTAAATAAGTGTATGGCATTTTGATCTGTAGTTTTAAGTTCTTATATGATATTTTAATTGATCAAATTTGGCCTAGATTGTCCTTGATGACCTAGTTTCTCTGTGTTTAGTATTTCTTCTGTTAATTTTCATCACTAATGACTGAAAACCAATTTTTTCAGTTTATAAATTTGTTTCATAAAACAGATGCACACCCCTTTGTAAAGGTCACATTGTTTTTTTTTTCTTGGTAAAATGTGAGGTCTCAGCACTTTCAAGTTCTCCCTGCCAATCCTGAAAGTTCTTTGGTGCCAATTTCCCACTTCTTTGTCCCCAGTTCCATCATGTGTTGTTTGTTCTAATGTTTTGGCTCCTTGGCAGGGCTCACATCTGTGAGGTGTCCTCATGGCATTTTGCTTGAGGATCCTACCCAGAGTCCAAAATCTGAGGTTATACAGGTTAAGAATCAATGGTTGATTACAAGGTGATCGTAAGACGTATGACGAACATATTAAAGGAATGGATCTCAGCCATTCCTCCAGCCTCTGGGAAAGTGACCAGTTGCTGGCTGACCTTGGCTGCCCTGGCTGACCTTTGGGCATTTCAAACCAATACCAAAGACTGTAATCTGGGGACTGTCTATTGATTTCTTCACCAACAGGTGCAACTGATGGAAAAATAGTTGAGTAGGAAGCATCACAGTGGTAAGGATAGGCTAGAAAACCAGGTATAGAGGGACTTGGGGTAGATGCTTTGCAGCCTTATTTGCCTTCTGTTCCATGTTAGGCATGGGCTTCCTGGGTGGCTCAGTGGTAAAGAATATGCCTGCAATGCAGGAGTGTGGGTTCGATCCCTGGGTCATGAAGATCCCCTGGAGGAGAGCATGGGAACCTACTCCAGTATTCTTGCCTGAAAAGTCCCATGGGCAGGGGAGCCTGGCAGGCTACAGTCCATGTGGTGGCAAAGAGTCAAATATGACTGAAGTGCCTGGACATGCATGCACCATGTTAGGCACAAAATGAGCCATAAGAATCTTGGATAATCAGAAACCACCGTGATCTCTTCTTTTTAAAATGTAAGCCTTCTAATGATTACTTAGATATGGTGTCCTTTTTCACTCAACAATAGGTTTGAATCCTTTAATGAATTGAATCCTATTCATGTAGCCTTCACCACTTTAATTCTGTTTGAGACGGTGACGGGCATATTAGTGATAGATAATGTAAATATCTTCCGTTCTTGAAAAAAGAAAGATTCCTGTCACTCATTTTTAAATATTCAGTGAGCTCATACTGTGTTTAAATGATCAACTGTGGTGCCTTCCCTGGCCCCAGGTCACACCTGTTTACCCTAAATTCTCAAACCTCAAACTACTGCATCTACACACTCACAACCTGGTACATAGGAATGCAGAGCTTGCAGACTTAAAAAAAAATAATTAAAACAAATTTAAATGTTCATCTTTATTTTATTTATTTATTTATTTATTTTGGTCATACCGTGTGGTTGCAGAATCTTAGTTCTGCAACCCAGGATTGAACCTGTGCCCCCTGCAGCAGCAGTATTCAGCCCTAACCACTGGGTGCCCCCTGCAGTGGAAGTATGGAGTCCTAACTATTGGACCCCAGGGAAGGGCCTAAATGTAATGTCACTTAAATTAAGTGACATAAGAACTCAGAGGAAGGGAATGGCCTGGGAGCAAAGTGCCGGCTTTCCCTGCCAAGACTGCACCCTTCATGAGGATGTCTATAATGAGACCCTGTTGAATTGCTTTTCTTGGGATGTATATTTTCATGCTACATCATACATTTGGTGGAACAACATAGCTACCCTTTTAGCTGGTTGAAGATGGATCACCCCATAGTGTAATTCAGACAAAAACTGGGTTTATTTTTTTCAAAGGCCTTGGGAAGTTAAGCACATCTGCCCACTGGCTCCTTTCTGGGCCAGGTATTGCACTGATATGGAAAACCTGTTTTGCAGGACTTACCATGCAAACTGAGGAGTTTCCTGAAAGGCATTTCCGTAGCTCTTCTAACTTGAAAGTTCATCTCTGTAGGAAGTGGGGACCTTTTGCAACATTTTATTCCTCACCTTTCCTTCTATAAAATTCAAACTTAAAATACAGAAATTCTTCCAAATTGTAGATTCATGGAACCAGAATTGGGACAATTCGAATTCATGTAACTAGGACTCTTATATAATAGAGGATCTGATCTGAAGCAACCCAGAGACTAAGAATCTAAACTGCACTTAACCTGTCAATTATTTTTTTTTTCATGAGCAAAGGATCTGAATAGAACTTTCTCCAAAGATGATACACAAATTACCAATAAACACATGAGAAGATGCTCCATATCATTAATCATTAGAGAAATAAGAATCAAAACCACGGTGAGATATCACTTCACACCCACTATAATGGCTAGCATCAAAAAGTCATAATAACAATGTTGGTGAGAATGCAGAGAAATTGAAACCCTCTTACATGACTGGTGGGAGTGAAAACAGGGCACATGTACATTATCATATGTGAAATAGATGGCCAGTCCAGGTTCGGTGCATGAGGCAGGGTGCTCAGGGCCGGTGCACTGGGACGACCCTGAGGGATGTGATGGGGAGGGAGGTGGGAGGAAGGGTCAGGATGGGGAACACACGTACGCCCATGGCTGATTCATATGAATGTATGGCAAAAACCACCACAATATTGTAAAGTGATTAGCCTCCAATTAAAATTAAAACAAACAAACAACAACAACAAAAAAAACAGGGCAGCCACTTTGTAAAACCATCTTGCAGTTCGTTAAAAAGTTAAATGTACTTGTTATCATTTGACCCAGCAGTTCCACAATCTTGGTACATACCCAAGAGAAATAACAACAGATGTCCTCACAAGAACTGGCAGATGAATGTTTTCGGCAGCATTATTCACAAAGGCCAGAGTTGGAAACAACTCAAATACCTGTCAACTGATGAACAGATAAGCAAAATGTGGTATATCCATGCAATAGAGTATTATTTTGGCAATGAAAAGGAATGAAGAGGGCGTCCCTGGTGGTCCAGGGGTTAAGGAACCACCTTGCAATGCAAGGGACGCTGGTTCGATTTCTGGTCTGTGTAGATCCCACCTGTCACGGGGCAGCTAAGCCCGTGAGCCACACTAACCACGCCTGCACGCTGGAGCCCGTGAGCCACAACTACTGAGCCTAAGTGCCTAGAGCCCGTGCTCCGCAGCAAGAGCAGCCGCCACAGTAAGAAATCCACGTGCCACAGCTGGAGAGTGGCCCCCACTTGACACAGCTAGAGAAAGCCCATGTGCAGCACCTGAGACCCAGCACAGCCAAAACTAAATAGAGAATAAATATTTTTAAAAAGGAATGAAGAACTGATACATGCTGCAACATTGAACTTTGAAAACTGGATGCTAAGGAAAGAAGATAGTCACAAAAGATCACATAAGATTCCGCTTACATGAAATGCTCAGAATAGATCAGTCTGTAAAGACAAAGTAGATTGGGGTTGCCTGTGGCTAGGAGAAAGGAGGGGACAGTGAGCGAAAACTAAAGGGTATGGGTTTTTCCTGAGTTGATGACAATGCTCTAAAATGGATTATGTTTACTGTTGCCCAACTGTGACTATATTATACTAACAACCATTGACTTTGACACCTTCTATAGAGGAATTGTGCAGTAGGTAAACTGTATCTCTAGGTTGCCTATCTCATTTTTTTTAACCATTCTGGCTGCCAGAAAATTCTTTTTTGTATTTATCCTCATTCTTTTTTTGCTCACTCTAAGCAAAACTCATTCCCTTTTGTGCTTGGTAGAGACAGAGGGAAACAACTTCCTTATTAAACTTCCTGAATCATAACGCTTCTAATACTCAGAGGTCATATTTGATTAGCTGTTTGGAGGAAGCAACGTCAGTGCCTGTCACCTTTTTTCATAGGATCCATTTCTATACCATTGTTTACCTTGGACCTTCTCCTCTCCTGGAGCTTCTGAACCACTCTGGGCCTCAGATCCCCAATCTATAAAATGAGACTGTTGGACTAGATCTCAGAGACCCACTCCAGCTCTGAAGTCTGTGAAGATGTCAGAGTCCTGTGAGAAGACTAGACACATAAAATACAGATATTTTCCTGAGCCATGGTAGGCATAACTATAACCAGCTCTGAAAAGAATCTAAAAACGGGTTGAAGTAGCTGCGTTTTAAAAATCAGTGAACGCAGTATGAAGTGGACGACGCAGCGGAAGACCAAGTCAGGAAACTTGATTTCTGCTTTTATGACTCATGGTGAGAGTTTGGAGAAGTCACACGACCCCTTCATGTACATTTCCTTTTAAGTCAAATGGGCTTCATATAACCTATATACCTCCCTCTAAGAAATGTTCCCATTCATGAGTACATGAGCAAATACTGTAATGCAAAGATTTTAACAGTAGTTTGTATATTTATAAATTGAAACAAATGTTGTCATTGAAAGAATTCTTTCCTTGGAGAGTATTTATGGCACCTAATTTTTAGGGCGGCCCATTTTACTTCAATCTCATCATCTCCTCTTAAAACAAATAAAGGGACTTCCCTGGTGGTCCAGTGGCTAAGACTCTGAACTCCCAACGCAGGGGAACTGCGTTCCATCCCTGGTTTGAGAACAAGATCCATATGTCACAATTGAGACCTGGCACAGCCAAATAAATAAATATATTTTTTTAAATAGTGAGTATGGCATAGTAAAAAATAAAGTAAGGTTGAAAATAAAAGCATAATGAAATCATGATAAGTGTGAACAAAACTAAGAAGAACATAAAAAGTCAACAAAATATTTTCCTTGCAAATTTGGCCTTGTAAAAAATCGATGTTAATTATAAAAATGGTTAAACATATTTCTAGTTGACCCTCCCCCCCTTCTCTATTGATTCCACTGTTCCGTTGTCTTATCTTTCTGGTCAGATCTCAGAAACCAGAGGTCAAGCGACCCTGTCTAATTTCTCCTTTGTAACATCTCACTGCCTATAACAATGTAGTTACCTGGTATTTACTCAGGAAATACTGATGTCATTTGTTGCCTTGTGATGGAAGAGGTGTAACTACTAAATAAAAATGTAACAATAAAAATTTTATAGTCCAGGTAGACTTTTTTGTGGGTCTAATGATTTCTGAGAAGCATAAACTTTATTTAAAGCATCTTAAACAATGACAAGTGTCTCATAATATTCAGGAGGTCAACTACGTCATAAAGAGACTTAGAAAAGTGAACAATAGCCACTAGAGTTCACACACCTAAGTAAGTGCTGATCCTCAAAGTAGGGAGACTGCATGCTTTTCCCAGTGACAGCCCCATTGCTCGAAATTGCATGGATCCTCCTCTGTGGGGAATTTTGTTCAGAGTCAGATGGCCATCTTTTGGGAGAACCAACCTCATAACGTACAGTCACACAATGAGGTGACTGGTGTTTCTTTTCCCTCTTTCACGCTACGTGAGTTATCAGCAAATAGGACACTTTGTTCAGGTGGCGATGGCACTCCACCAATTGCTGTGTAACTGGAGTTAGAGATGGGCCTGCCTAAGAAAACAAACCTCTGCAGGGCTGAGGTTCACTCTGTTCTGGATACTTTCGGGTCGGTTATTGCATCCTTAATGAAACCTTGAAGATAGCTGGTATTTTGCTTAAGAATCGGGATACATTTAGGGACACAGAGGGGTTTCCCAGGTAGATCAGTGGTAAAGAATCCACCTGCCAATGCAGGAGATGCAAGAGACTCCAGTTTGATCCCTGAGTCTGGAAGATCCCCTGGAGAAAGAAATGGCAACCTACTCCTGTACCCTTGCCCAGAGAATCCCATGGACAGAGGAGCCTGGTGGTCACAGAGTCAGACACAGACCTGTGTCCTGGGTCCTGAGTGAATCTGGATGGGCTGTGCAAAGTCTGCGCTGCTCACAGGGGTCCCTCCTGCCGAGAGTCACCTGGGGCATTGATGGCCGCTGCTGGGAGGCCCTCCAGGGGCCAACAAAACCACTGCAGCCTCTTAGCTCTGCGCCAGGAAGCACTCCCGAACGGCAGTGGTGGTTGCTGGCTTTGACCGAGCTCCCAGCCTAACTTCCAGGAGCTGAGATCAAAGATGCTCACCTGGAGGGGCCAGGCTAGGCTGAAGAGACTCTGCTCCTTGGGGAGAGTAACCTCCAGGAATGGGGGACCTACCTCTTCCCTTTACCACCCCCCAGAGTTCTCATCCTCACCCAGAAAAAACCCAACTTCCTCCCAGGTGTTGTTTAAAGATAAACTTCACCCGTGGCATCTTCAGAGCTTTGCTTTTCGACTCTTTCCAAAAAAAGAAGAAAAAAAGAAAAAAAAAAAAGAAAAAAAAAAGAAGGAAGAAAGAAAGGACAGAAGGAGGAAAAAAATTGTTTTGGCTTTTAAAAATTTGTTTGCAAAAATTTGCAGACAGGTAGAGATCTTGTCCTCATGAAAAGAGATTATAAAACAATTGTGCGGTATAAGAAAAAAGATGAAAGGAAGAGTACTGAGTTTAATATGTTGAGCTGTTATTCCCCTATTCATGCTTAGTCACTTAGCATGACTCTCCATGACCCTGTGGACTGTAGCCCGCCAAGCTCCTCTGTCCATGGGATTTCCCAGGCAAGAATACTGGAGTGGGTTGCCATTTCCTACTCCAAGGCATCTTCCCAACCCAGGGATTGAATTCACGTCTCCTGCGTTGGCAGGCGGATTCTTTACCACTGAGTCACCTGGGAACCTTGTTGGTCATCCATTTAAAATATAGCAGTGTGGACATGTCGATCCCAAACTCCCTAACTTTCCCTTCCCCCTGACAACCATAAATTCCTTCTCTGACTGTGAGTCTCTTTCTGTCTTGTAAGTTTATTTCTATCATTTCTTTTTAGACTCCATTTATAAGCAATGTCATATGATATTTCTCCTTCTCTGTTTGACTTATAAAGGGTCCTTTGAAAGAATTGCACTGAGAGAGGGGAAGGATGGGGCAGGAAGTTATTACTTGTCATAATGCCTTTCAGTGCTATGTCTTACTTTGATTAGTAAAGAAAATACATGGGGAATAATATTCAATATCTTGCAATAACCTTTAATGGAAAAAGAGTCTGAAAAAAGAATATAGGTATGTATAATCGAATCACTCTCCTGTACACTTCAAACTAATAACATTGTAAATTAATTATATCTCAATTTAAAAAAAAGAAAATGACAGAATTGCCCTAGAATTTTGTATTTGTTTTCTAGAGCTTCCATCACAAAGTACTACAAACTGAGAGGCTTAAACAACAGAAATGTAATGTCTCACAGTTATGGAGACTAGAACCCAAGATCAAAGAAATTAGATTCCTAGATTTTAGAAAGATGCTGAAGCGGGAAAAAAAAAAGTTTCTAGAGTCTGTTTATCATTATCCAGAAATTCAGGCATTAAAGACATCCCAGTCTTCTGGATTTTCAGGGTGTCCTGCAAATTGTCATTCTTGATCCTGCCTGTTGGAGCAATTTCCTCTCTCATCCTCTCCACTTACTTGTCTTTGCCCTGAGAAAAGAACTTTACATGTGTCACTCTTTTAATTCAACACAATGCCCCAGTGAATTCAGAGCCAATATTTCCCCCATTTTACAGATGAAGCAACAAAGCCTAGAGCAGCTAAATAACACAGTTGTCCTTTCAGAGCTAATTACCAGCCAGCTACGCTGTGAACCCAGGTGTCTGCTTCCAGAGCCTGTGGTCTCAGGCACTAAGCTATGCTGTTTCTTAAAAGATTAAAACAACAACAGGCATAATAAAGTTTCACATCAATGTCAGTAAAAGAACTTTTTACAGTTCCTTGGCATATGGTAAGTGATCCATGAATTTCCCCACAACTTTACTGAGATGTAATTGACATATAATACCGCGTAAGTTTTAAGATGTGTGATGCAATGACTTGATATACATATTCCTAGTGAAATGATTGCCTCAAGAGTATTAGTTACCAAGTCTAACACAGTTTTTTAAAATCTTTTTTCTCTTGTGGTAAGAACACTTAAGATCTCCTCTTTTAGCAACTTCCAAGTATACAATACACTTTTTAAAGACTTTTTATTTTGTACTGGGATAGAGCCGATTCACAAACAATGTTGTGATGGTTTCAAGTGAACAGCAAAGGGATTCAGCCCTACATATACATGGAGTCATTCTCCCCCAAACTCCCCTCCCACCCAGCCTGCCACGTAACATTGAGCTCTACAGGAGGTCCTTGTTGGTGATCCATTTCAAATACAGCCGTGTGTACATGCCCATTCCAAACTCTCTAACTATGCCCTCCCGGCTATCCTTCCCCTTGGCAACTATAAGCTTGTTCTCAAAGTCTGTGAGTCTGCTTCTGCTTTGTGAGTAAGTTCATCCAAGTATGCAATACACTTTGGTTAACTATAGTCACCAGGTTGTACATTATATCCTCAAATCTAATTCTTAAGATCTATTCATCTCACAACTGGAAGTGTGTACCATTTGACCAACATCTCCCCATTTCTCCCAACCCCCCAACCCCTGGTACTACCAATCTACTCTCTGTTTCTGTGAATTTGAATTTTTAAAATTTCACATCTGAGTGATACCATACAGTATTTGTCTATCTTGTATGAATGTTTTCAATCCTTTTTTCCCACTTCTGATACCTCTGTTCTTCCTTTGACTTATTGTTTTACAAGACAGACATATTTGGGGATCACAGAGTTAAAGACAACCTACGTGGGACTTCCTGGTGTTTAAGCAGTTAAAACTTCAAACTCCAAACCCAATGAAGGGCACGTGGATTTGATCACTGATTCAGGAACTAAGATCCCACATGCCGCATGGTGGGATGAAACTGCATGGTGGCCAAGAAACTGTTTTCAAAAAAGTACTTAAAAGATGACTATGTTTGTTTAGAAATTATATAAATCATTGAAGCTGGCCAGTTGTTGGAATTTTTCTGTTGCTGGATTGATAAATGGCCTAAAAGATAACATTTTCTTGAAGTGAATACACAATTTTCAACAATGCTGTAATATCGTCTTTTGATCTGAGGCCAGGCCAGCTCTGGAAACACAAAGTAACATGGGTACAGAGATGTCAACAGAATTTGCTTTCAGTTCTGAATTGTGATATAGTTCTTAACTTTGAAAAAAAAAATTCTTTTCACTCCCCCTTTTATCTTTGGAAAGTGAGACTTCTTTTCAGGTCATGACCAGATTTTGGTAGTGTTAACTTAAGTTTTATTGAAAATTAAACTGAGAATGCCTCCTGGAGACGGAGACTATTAGATCTGAGATTTGGTTTTTCCTACTTAAAGCAAATCATCGAGCCTGTGACTTGTTTCCTGAGTGCTGGCAATAGGCAAAGATTCCCGGGGCTGAGATGTGGGACTTTATTATTCATGGCAGAGCAGGCAGCATGCACATCAGCATATTTGCTTCAGTTCTCGTTGCCCTTGGTCCTGTGTGGGTGATGTGATGTGGCCCAGATGAGCGCTCTCTACGCAGTGGGTTTGGGATGCGGCTGAGAAACACTGAGATTGGGGAATCCACTGCTTTTAGAGCAAGCAGTAAGCAAGCCTGCTCCTTATCCCTGGGGAGATACTAACCCATTGCTCAAGGTTACCACCTCAATAAACTATCCTGCCGCAGAAAAAGAGCAGACAGTGATGAGAAAACTTTCAGTAGCAGCTGGATTAATGGCAAACCAACCGTTTAGTGGGGATTAGAAAAGCAGTGAGAAAACTTCATCAGTGATGTGGGTAATGGCATGTGGCATTATGCAGTGCCCCAACAATGTACTGTAGTCTCTAATAACCTGGAAGATAGGAAATGCTACTGATAAGCTTTTGGATTTGCCTAAAGAAATCCCCAGGTAGAATGATGTGAGTGTCACTGTTGGTCCCGGATGCAACAATATGCATCCTGTGGATGCATATGATAAGATACCAGGAAGAGATCAATGAGGTCAAAATGCAACTGCTTAAGTTGCAAGCACAGTTTTGAGAAAAACATAATGTATCCAAGATGTGCTCGGCTGGAAAATAAAATTGTTTATTATGCCCAGTGTCCACAGCAAATAAGATTCTCAAAATAAAATGAGGCCTGGGGCCAAGGTCCAAATCCAGCATACAGCTGTAATGTCACACTTAAGACCATTGGACAATTTGAGGCAGTGTCAGCTAGACTCTCTCAGGAGACAAAAGAGCATTGTCTGACTGCTGCCTGACTTATGACCCAACATAGAAAGAGACCAGCCTCAAAAATAATTGTAAATGTGACTTTGCCCCACCGAGTAGACCTGTATCAGAGTCAGAGGAAATCCACAAAATTTTAAAGAGTGTTGCTGGCAAAATCATTGCCAGCTGAGACTAAAAGGAACCTAGACAGTTCATAGTGAATAAACAACCTCTGGGCTGTCAACTCTCTATAGGTAGCAGGCTGAGAAACCCACTCAGCTGCAAAATGGGCCATTTCTGATAGGAGCTGAGTCAAGAGGCTTCCAGAAAAATGGATTGGATGGTTCAATAGTCAGGGAGTAGTGATGGACCCTGATCAAGAAACTTTTCTGGGACTTCCCTGGTGGTCCAGTGGTTAAGGATCTGCCTCACAATGCAGGGGATTTGGGTTCGGTCCTTGGTTAGGGAGTTAAGATCCCACAAGCCAGGGAGCAATTAAGCCTGCGAGCGGTAACTGCTGAGTAGATGGGCCACAAATAGAGAGCCTGTGAGCCGTAACAAAAGATGCCATGTGCTGCAGCTAAGACCTGACATAGCCAAATAAATAAATGAAAATAAATAAATATTTTTTAAAAAGAAGGAAAAAAAAAAAAAAGAACACTTCCTAGTTCTGGTTCAGGGGGACTCTGAACCAGAATATGCTCTGCCATATTTCAGAATTTTCATGTAACAGTGACTATGTCACTGATGTGCTTCTCAACCTCCCCCTCCCTTGAATGGGAGTGTCTACTGTGGTTATCCTGCCTTCCTAATATATTTTGGGTGTGTGAGGAGTGGAAAACTTGCCTTTTTGTGGTGCAGGTGTCCACAATGATAGAAGTTGCACCTAAGGATAGCACACAGGGAATCTCATTTGGACTAAGTGGGCTTCCCTGGTAGCTCAGATGGTAAAGAATCTGCCTGCAAAGCAGGAGAGCCAGGTTCGATCCTTGGGTTGGGAAGATCCCCTGGAGAAGGGCATGGCAACCCACTCCAGTATTCTTGCCTGGAGCATTCCACAGACAGAGGAGCCTGGCGGGCTACAGTCCATAGGGTCGCAGAGAGTCGAACATGACTGAGCAACTAACACTTTCACAGGTGGTGAGATTTTAGACTTTGAACCTGATGCCATAATTGGATGAGACAAGTGGGGTTCCTGGGGTGAAAACAAGCATATTTTGCCTGTGAGAGGAAAATAAGTAATTGTGGTCAGGTTGAAGATAATGGGAACTTGAAAAAAAAAAAGTGGGCACAATATTTTGCTGGCTGTATTATCAAAAAGAGGTGTTTATTGTTCTTGAATGTGGCTTGCCTGCTTTGACCTATGGGATGCAGCAGAAGTGATGCTGTACGGCCTCCTAGTCCAGGACTCAGGAAGTGTTACAGCTTCAGCTCTCATCCTTTGTAATTCTGCTTCCTGTGAAAAACACAGGTTGTCCTGCTGGAGACATAGAGCTCAGCCAAGACGTAAGTAAGGATATTAATTCCGCTGAACTTCCTTGAGCTGTCAGATAGCTGCAGCCACAGGAGTGACCCCAGCAGAAAAGGTTATTGGTTTAGCCAACCAAATTGCTGATCTACAGAATCATGAATCACAACAGCAAAGTAGATTCTGCATTCTGGTCTGGTTTATTATGGCCCACATAGTGACTGATGGGGCTTCCCTGGTGGCTCAGCAGTAAAGAATCTGCCTGCAATGCAGGAGACCTGGATTCAATCCCTGGGTCAGAAGGATCCCCTGGAGGAGGGCATGGCAACCCACTCTGGTATTCTTGCCTGGAGAATCCCATGGACAGAGGGCTACAGTCCATGGGGTCACAAAGTCAGACATGACTGAAGTGCCTAAGCAGCAGCAGCAGTAACTGATATATCTTTTTTTTTTTCTGTTTGTTTTTATTTTTGTTGTTTTTAGCACCCTATGGATTATAATTATCTTAAAATATTTTTTTATGTTATTAAAGTCTAGGCAATTTTAGGGGGCTTGCCTGATGGCTCAGTGGTAAAGACTCTGTTTTCAATGCAGGGGACCCAGGTTCGAACCCTGGGCTGGGAAGATCCTCTGGAGAAGGGAATGGCAACCCACTCCAGTATTCTTGTCTGGAGAATCCATGGACAGAAGAGCCTAGTGGCCTACAGTCCATGGGGTCGAAAAGAGTTGGACACGACTGAGCGACTAACACCCACATCAGTGATTTACTGTTAATTTGTGTTAATTTCTGCTGCACAACAAAGTGATTCAGTTATATATACATACATGTGCACATATATATCCATATTCTTTTCCATTATGGTTTATTACAGGATATTGAATATAGTTCCCTGATATATAAGTTTTTTTTAACTAGTTTTTTAAAATTGGAGGATAATTGCTTTACAAGATCATGTTGGTTTCTGCCATACAACAACATGAATCAGTCATAAATATATATATCCCTTCCATCCTGAGCCTCCCTCCCATCACCCCATCTCACCTCTCTAGGTCATCACAGAGCCCCAGACTGAGCTCCCTGTGATATACAGCAGCTTCCCGCTGGCTCTCTATTTTACACACGGTGATGTACACGTGCCAATGCTACTCTCTCAATTCTTCCTACCCTCTCCTTTCCCACTGTGTCAAGTCCATTCTCTACATCGACAATACATACCGTTCTTAATGCAAATTGACCACAAACAAGATCCTTTCAGAAGAGTCTCCCAGTACAACTATTTATTAAAAGCTAGGCATCTAGACTATATGATTCTGTAGCTCTGCTTACAGGTATACACAATAGAAGGGTGTCCATATAAATCCCTAAAAGATGTAAAATTATGCATGGAGCAGCATATTTGTGTTAATCATTAACTGATAACATCTATATTTCCATCAATGGTAGAATGGATAAATCGTGATATATCCATACAGTAGAATGCTATGCAGAAAGAAAATGAAAAAAAAAAAAAACTACTATAAACAACTACATGGATAAATCTCACAAACGTAGTGTTGAGTAAAAATTCTAACACACACAAAAAAGTACACTGTATGATTAGCAGTTAGAATACTGGAGGTTTCTGCAGTGACAGAGAGTAAGAATTGGGAAGTGGCCCATGTAGGGTTTCCCAGGGGCTGGTCATGTTCTGTTTCTTCAGGGTGGAGATTACAAATGTTGGCTCCTTTTGTGAAAATTCATCGAGCTGTAAACTTAAGATTTAGGCACTTAACCATATGTATGATGTAATTGTAGAAAAACATTTCCCTTTTAAAATAGAGGATCTCAGATTCAGTTCAGTTCAGTTCAGTCACTCAGTCGTGTCTGACTCTTTGAGACCTCATGGACTGCAGCACTCCAGGCCTCCCTGTCCATCACCAATTCCCAGAGTTTACTCAAACTCATGTCCATTGAGTTGGTGATGCCAGCCAACCATTTCATCCTCTGTCATCCCCTTCTCATCCTGCCTTCAATCTTTCCCACCATCAGGGTCTTTTCAAATGAGTCAGCTCTTCACATCAGCGAGCAGCATATTAGAGAAGGAGAAATTACTTATTTTCTGCAAGATCTAGAACTTTCCAGTTTACACATCCCAGTGTCTTCAGGGGACAACTTGGTTTTACCTTGTCAACTATTCTCTCTTTGATAGCTCTGATCAACCTTCAGAAACATCTTTTCTCTCTTATATCTAAATCCTGTTTTTAATCTTGACTAAATACTGATCAAGTATGACATCATCCTTTAATACTTTGCACACGTTGATGTTACCAGACAGGGAAAAGTCAGGAATCCTTAGGATGGACTGCCAAGTGAAGGTCCTTGACTTTGCCCAGGGAGGAACTCAAGACAGAGCCAAAGTGAAGGGAAATCAGATTATTGTGACAGATACACATTCCATGGACAGATCTTGACCATCTCAGAAAGTGTGAGCAGCCCCAGGGCACAGGGTCAAGGGTTTTTATGGATTGTATAACTTCATAGCCCAACAAGACGGAGGAATATTCTTGCTATTTGGGGGAAGGGTGGGGATTTCCCAGAAACTGGGCCACTGCCCACTTTTTGGCAGTCAGCAAGCAGCAGAACCAGACTTGGAACCTGCAAATTCAAATCCAATACCTTTCTCTCAATCCTACAACTATCAAGTGCATTAGGTTGCTTTCTTGCACCTTACTGTGTTAAATCCAAATTCCTCGGTCTGTTATTAAAGCATCTCCATAATCTGGGTTAGCCCTTACCTTCCAGCCTTGGTCTCCTAAAGCTCCTCTAGTGGATATTATGGCTGGCGCTCCCAAGTTTATTCCTCCCCATTGAACAGCAGCGTGCATTCTGGGAGATTGTCCTTCCTCCAGGGCACGCTTGACTGTTCTAAGAATAACTGAATCCTCTGACTAGTGAATTAGTTCATAAACATGTGAGTGATCCAATGCTGGCCGAAGAGATGCAGGGTGTTGCTAGAGACTTCTAGGTAAGTTCTCTGTTCCCTTAAAAAAAAATTTATTTATTTATTTATTTTTGGCTGTGCTGAGTCTTCATTGCTAGGCTTGGGCTACTCTCTAGCTGAGGTGCACGGGCTTCTCACTGTGGTGGCTGGTCTTGTGGTGCACAGGTTCTAAGTGCACGGGCTTCAGTAGTTGTGGCATGTGGGCTCAGTAGTTGCAGCTCCCGGGCTCCGGAGCACAGGTGTAATAGTTGTGGTGCATGGGCTTATTCGCTCTGCAGCATGTGGGATCCTCCAGGACCAGGGATCGAACCTGTGTCTCCTGCATTGGCAGCAGGATTCTTTACCACTGGCCACCAGGGAAACAGCTCTGTTATTAAGAGAGTAACGGGAGGTCCTTCCTTTACTCTCCCTTGCTGGATGGGAATAAGCAGGTGTACAGCTCCTGTGCTGTCTGAGCCACCAGGAAGCCCCGCATGGCTGTATTGCAATTCATCCCTCCATTTTACATCCATGGACATTTGGTAGTTTCTGGGCTTCCCTCACAGCTCAGTTGGTAAAGAATCCACCTGCAATGCAGGAGACCCCGGTTCGATTCCTGGGTGGTGAAGATCCGCTGGAGAAGGGATAGGCTGCCCACTCCAGTATTCTTGGGCTTCCCTTGTGGCTCAGCTGGTAAAGAATCCGCCTGCAATGTGGGAGACCTGGGTTTGATCCCTGGGTTGGGAAGATCCCCTGGAGAAGGTAAAGGCTCTCTATTCCAGTATTTTGGCCTGGAGAATTCCATGGACTATATAGTCCACGAGGGTCTCAAAGAGTTGGACATGACTGAGAGACTTTCACCTGTCACTATCCATTGGGTAGTTTCTAGTTTTAGATGGTTAAGAATAAAACTCTTGGGTTTCCTTGGTGGTCCAGTAGTTAATAATCCACCTGCCAATGAAGGGACATAGGTTCCATCCCTGGTGTAGGAAGATCCCACCTGCCTCAGAGCAACTAAGCTTGTGAGCCACAACTACTTAGCCTGTGCTTTAGAATCCTCAAGCCACAGCTACTAAAGTCCACATACCTAGAGCCTGTGCTCTGCAACAAGAGAAGCCAACGAAAGAAGCCACTGCAATGAGAAGGCCACGCACCACAAGGAAGAGTAGCCCCCGCTCGCTGCAGCTAGAGAAAGCTAGGTGCACGGCAAAGAATATGCAGGAAAAAAAAAAAAAAGAATAAAACTCTCTACTGGGAAAATTTGTAGGAGTAAAAATACTGCACGTTATACCCCAATTCAATCTCCAGACAGAAAAACTTTGAAACCTAGACTATTGAGGTAGGAAACAAATGATACGATTACTCAGCTTGGGAACTTCATGACGTTATCCTGAACTCATCTTGGTTTTTTTTGAAGGAGAATTAATCATTATCAAAATATCAGAGAATATCATTAATATGTACCTGATTTGCACTCCAGTCACCTTACATCATGCATTATTGCCTAATGCTGTTATTTACTAGCTATTTGATCTCGAACAAATTCCTTAACCTCCCAGATCCTCAGCTTCCTCATATGTAAAATAAGGATAACAAACAGCACTTACTTCACAGGTTTTCATGAGAATTAAATGAGCTAAGGCATGTAAAGTACATATCACATTGCCTGACACACAACGGTGCTCAGCAATAATAACTATTATCATTATTATGATATATCATCTTACAACAGCCCAGTAAGATAAGAATTCATACCCCACTTTCAGAGGCAATATGCAAAAATGTCTGGTTATAGAACAAGGATTGGTATTCGAATATCTAGCTACATGGATACCAGAGCGGAAGCTTCTTCCACTGCACTATTACCACAAAGTATGTATTTTCATGGTGTATCTTATTTAATCTTCACAGTGATCCTGTTAGATGATTTAAGCCAACATGAAGAGAACAAGAAGGGAACAATATAATGAATTAGGAAAAAAACAAAGTCTGAAACAAAGTCTCAGAGAAACATGAGATAAAATTCAGTTTGCTGTGTTATTTCTTCCCCAAATAGTAAACCATAGTTACCCAGAATACTTTTGAAGCATTCTAGGGCTCCCTGGTCGGAGAAGGCAATGGCACCCCACTCCAGTGCTCTTGCCTGGAAAATCCCATGGATGGAGGAGCCTGGTAGGCTGTGGTCCATGGGGTCGCTAAGAGTCAGACACAACTGAGCGACTTCCCTTTCACTTTTCACTTTCATGCATTGGAGAAGGAAATGGCACCCCACTTCAGTACTCTTGCCTGGAAAATCTCAGGGATGGAGGAGCCTGGTGGGCTGATGTCTATGGAGTCGCACAGAGTCGGACACGACTGAAGTGACTCAGCAGCAGCAGCAAGGCTCCCTGGAAGCTCAGCTGGTAAAGACTCTGGTTGCAATGCAGGAGACCCCAGTTGGATTCCTGGATCAGCAAGAGCTCCTAGAGAAGGGATAGGCTACCCACTCCAGTATTAGAGGGCTTCCTTGGTGGCTGAGAATCTGCCTGCAATGCGGGAGACCTGGGTTCGATCCCTGGGTTGGGAAGATGCCCTGGAGTAGGGCATGGATATCCACTCCAGTATTCTTGCTTGTTCCATGGACAGAGGGGCCTGGCAGGCAACAGTCCATGGGGTCACCGAGTCAGATACCACTGAGTGACTAAGCACAGACAGCACAGCACAGGGCTCCATGGGAGAATTTTGCAAGTAAAGACAGGATTTAAGAGGGTGTGTGTGTTTACACTTTCGTAAACACTTAACCATATGTTCCACTTTTCCTCTAATTTCTTCTCTTTATTGTCACTGGTTCCCACCCAGATGTAATCATGGCAGGATTAAGGATGGCACATTCGAAGGGACTTATGGGAAATTTTAACAAAAGGATTATCTGTAAATACATGGGCGGTTAAGGAGAAGCAACAAGGCGTACTGAACATTTGTGAGGACAGAGAGAACACGCAGCCATCATGGCGCCTCTGCTGGAAAAGCGAGGGAATGCTATGGTAACTACAATAGGGAGACTATTACTCTGACTGTAGGCAAGCACTGCCCAGCAGCAGTTGTGGCCGTTGGGGGAGGGACTCAAGACGTGTGAGATGACCTGGGAGGGTGGAAGGCCGAGAAGTAAATGCCCTCACCTCGCCGGGTCTATCCCTGATATGTGTGGCGGATGGAGGTGGTGGAGGGCGAATATGGCGGCTGAGACTGTCCGGGTATTTGTGAAGGAGGTGAGGGCAGTAGCGACACATTCTGCACGCGACTTTTGCAGTTAGACATTTTTTCCCCCACGTCTAGACTTGGCCATTTTTAGTAACTTGCCCAAGGCTCTTGAGCTAGTGAGTGAGGAAGAGCTGAAGTTGAAGCCTGGGTGTATGTTGTGCAATAGTTCTTACTCCTAGCTGAATGTTAGTATCACCTGAAAGAAAAAGTGAAGCTGCTCAGTCGTGTCCGACTTTTTGTGACCCCGTGTACTGTAGCCTACCAGGCTCCTTGGTCCATGGAATTTTGCAGGTAAGAGTACTGGAGTGGGTTGCTGTTTCTTTCCTTCTTCAGGGGATCTTCCCCACCTAGGGACTGAACCCACATCTCCCACATTGCAAGCAGACACTTTACCTTCTGATCTACCAGGGAAGCTTAGTATCACTTAGGGAAGGGCTTATAAAGTACTGACGTCAGGAGCCCATCCTTTGAGATCTCAATATAATTCGCATGGCTGGGGGGCCCCAGGCAGCATATTAAAAGCTCCCCCAGGTGATTCTAATGTGCAGCTAGGGTTGGAAAACTGTGGTCGGGCTGAATGCCAGTATCTGTACTGTTTTCACTGTAATGTGATCTGCTCTGGGCGCAGAGGTAGTGACAAAGACATCAGTGACCTGAAGAACCCTCTATCTAATGCGGAGCAAACCATCACAACACTGGCAGGAGAAGCTGGAGGCAGTTTGGAGGAGGGGCGACTCCTCAGATCAAGCTGGAGCAGAGCTGGTGGTATCTTTTTCCCACCTGCTGGTCTTTGCTCCAAGCATTGAATAGTATTTTAGTTCAGTTCAGTCCTTTAGTCCTGTCCGACTCTTTGCGACCCCATGGACTGCAGCATGCCAGTCTTCCCTGTCTATCACCAACTCCCTGGGCTTGCTATTAGCTAATTTAATTCTTAGCACCACCCTGCCAATAGGTGCTGTTATTAACATTATTTTAATCAACAATCATTATTTGTTAAATTAACATCTCAGTATATCTGTTTTTTCTGGAGGAGGGCATGGCAACCCACTCTAGTGTGCTTGCCTGGAGAATCCCATGGACGGAGGAGCCTGGCGGGCTACAGTCCATGGGGTCTCAAAGAGTTGGACATGACTGAAGCGGCTTAGCACATATATCCGTTTTACACTTATGGATGCTAAAACACAGAGAAATTAAGTGTCTCATTCGAGGTCACACAGAGGTATAAGTGGGCTTGAACCCAAGTAGTTTGGTCTGAGATCCCACCTGCATTAAAAGTATGTGAATTAGCAAAGGTGATGCTGAGTGGGAGGGGCGGTCAGGGAGAGAGGAGGGTGGACTGACAGGTTGAGGAAGTGGTATTCCAGGCAGAGTCTTTGCTGATTGGAGCCTGTTGGGGAATTGGGGGGCGCAGCTTAGGGGAGAGGAGGGGGTTTGGGGGGAGGGAAGGAGAAGCAGGCACCCCACACCACTTTCCCAGGGGTGAGGCTGTATTGTGGATTTTATTCTCAAAGCAGTAAGCAATCAGGAGAGAGTGACTTGGTCAGGTTGGCATTTTTAAGCCAAAGAAAAGACGGGACTCTGGCCCAGCAGGAAATGGAGGCAGGTGGGGACCCTGGGGAATGCGGAAGGAGAAACATGTTTGGGTTTGGCCTTAGAGAGTGGGAAAGGTTGAAATAATATAGAAGCAGAAATGTGGTAAAATGAGTTCTTGAGTGCATCTGTCGGTCAGGCATTCCACAATTTATCTATGTCTATAATAAAGCACTGACGTTTGATAACGATTTCTTTAAGTTAGAATGCAATTTACTATCTTCCAGGATAGACTCATAACTGTCACCCTTCCTTTTTTGGGGGAGATTGATGTCAGATGATGGGCAAAACCCAGAGATGAATTCATAAAGTGTAAGAAGGCAAGGGGAGATATGAACACATTAAAATTTGCAAAATATATATCATCCTTTTAATTAAAAAATTAGTATTTATGTCAAAAAATGAGGTTTCTTTATGCATGTGTTTCAACATTTAAATGTTTAATTTCTCATGTTTGGTGTGGAAGTCTGGGGAAAAATGTCAAGACATTTTAAAAACAGAGTTCATTTGGCAGGTAGAATTTGATCAGTCATGTTTATTTTTCTAGTCTCAAAAGATATGAGAAATAAAAACTTTCTCCCTCACCAGGAAAGGAATGGAGAAGTGGAAGAGATGAGGTGGAAGTTTGGTGGCAGCCCAGGGCCTTTAGAAACACATAGCAGGCTTCTTTCCTGGAGAAATGTACCTGTTGGTACTTTCTTTTAAACTGAAGTATAGTTGATCTACAACATTGTGTTAGTTTCAGATATACAGCAATGTGGTTCAGTTTAATAGAATCTTTTTATATAGTTATATTTCATAGTTGTATCTATATAGATATTACACTGAATCTATATATAAAAGTGGAGGAGGCAATGGCGCCCCACTCCAGTGCTCTTGCCTAGAAAATCCCATGGACGGAGGAGCCTTGTAGGCTGCAGTCCATTGGGTCGTGAAGAGTTGGACACGACTGAGCGACTTCCCTTTCACTTTTCACTTTCATGCATTGGAGAAGGAAATGGCAACCCACTCCAGTGTTCTTGCCTGGAGAATCCCAGGGATGGGGGAGCCTGGTGGGCTGCTGTCTATGGGGGTCACACAGAGTCAGACATGACTGAAGTGACTTAACAGCAGCAGCATATATAAAAGATATATAGATATAGATATAAAAGATACATATGGAAAATATACATATTCTTTCTCAGATTTTTTTCCATTATAGATTATTACATGATATTAAATATAGTTCATTGTCCTATACAGGTCCTTGCCTGCTGGTACAGTTTATTTAATAAATTGTTTTTTAATATGATTTTTAAAATTTAATTTTTTATTGAAGTATTGTTGATGTACAATGTTGTTTTAGTTTCAGGTGTATAGCAAAAGTGACTCAATTATATATACATGTATTATATATATATATATATATATATATAAAATACATATAATCTATGTATCTATTCTTTTTCAGAATCTTTTCCTTGTAGTTTATTAAAAATACTGAGTGTATTTCCCTGTGCTATATAGTAAGTCCCTTTGGACTAACTTATAGTTATCTGTTTTATTATATGTATGTGTGCGTTAGTCACTCAGTTGTGTCTTTCTCTTTGGACTCCATGGACTGTAGCCTGCCAGGTTTCTCTATCCATGGAATTCTTCAGATAGAATATAGGAGTGGGTAACATCTTTCTCCTCCAGGGGCTCTTCCCAACCCAGGCAGATTCTTTACTGTCTGAGCTACAGGGGAAGTTTTATATACAGTAGTGTGCATATGTTCATCCCAAACTCCTCATTTATCCTCCATCCCCTGAAACATTGTACAATGGGCATCTCTGTGGATGACCAAGGCTGGCAGCGTTGATGCGTTCTAGGGAAGATTCTGTGCTCCACAGATGGTCAACAGAGGGACTCCTGCATTTGCCTGCCATGGGGGCTCACCCAGAGAGGACCTGGGCAACATCCCAGAGGGAGCCCCAGCAGTGAGGTGAAAGCCCTGGACCAGCCCTCTCCTGCTTTCTGGCACCAGGAGCCTCATAATTCCTTGAACTGTGGAGAGAGCCTCTCTTGACCAGATCACCACCAGTGGGAATCTACATGATTTACCTGGCTCAAAGAGAAGCGCCTACTTTCTCATACTCGAGTATTGAGAAATAAACCTATCACTTGCCACAGAAAGGGCTTTCTTGTGGCTCAGTCGGTAAAGAATCTGCTTGCAATGCGGGAGACCTGATTTTGACCCCTGGGTTGGGAAGATCTTCTGAAGAAGGAAATGGCAACCCACTCCACTATTCTTGCCTGGAAAATCCATGGACAGGGGAACCTGGTGGGCGATGGTCCATAGGGTCGCAAAGTCAGACATGATTTAGCGACTAAACCACCACCACTTGCCACAGAGAAGAGAAGGGAAATCGCTCTTTTTATGTGTGCTGAGTCTGAAGGCTAGGGCTTAAGCATGGGAATGATAGAGATCAATTTCCTCTTGAAGGTCAGTTCCAGAGGTTGAAATCTTAGCATAAAGAAATTTAAGATCTGGTAGAAATGTAAATGAGATAAACTAAAGGAATATGAGATCAGATTTTTAACATCAATATCAATTGGAATTGGATACATGTTCAGAAGTCTCTACAAAAAAATGAATTCTAAGATTAACAAAAAATGCTTGTTAGGAGGAAGAAGTGGACCCACTCCATCTTCCCACCTGAATCACCACACATAATCTTTCCCTCAGGCACCAGCAAGAAGTACCTGATTATTACCTTGTAGTTTAAATGTAATTCACTTTTTTTCTTTCTAGTCATCACAACCAGTGAGACTGGGATCCATCCAGGCCCCCAGATGAATGAAATCAATAAGCTTAAATCCATATTTTGCTTTAAACTTTCTTACCAGCCCACATGATATCTCAGGGATTGGACTTCATCCTAGGGATGGAGAGATTTTTTTTTGCTTTTAAATTAATTGATTGGATGTAGGTTGAAGGACTGTGTGAACAGACCTCTTTGTGTAAAACAACGAAAGCAATATTGACCCTACCTCAGGTTGTTGAAGAGTATTAACAGGAAGTGATTGCCAAGGCCCAAAGGCACAGAGGCCTCATAAGAATTCTAAAAGGCCTCTTTTACCCACGAAAAGGCAGGAAAACATTTTAGTCTTCTTCTTGAGTCCAAAACAGAGATCTGATTTTATCTCCTCAAGGCAAAAATAATCTCATATAGGCATAAATGTGCAAAATGACTTTCCTTTTCCTTCAACTAATTGCTGTAAAATAGATTGACTATTTCTTACATGGATAGAAAGGTAGGAAAAATAAATAGAAAAGAATAGTGTAAAAAGCACTAGTTTCTAACCACCTGGGATCAACATGGAATATTTTTGTTATATTTATCATTTTATTTTTTAATTAAGTATTATAGATAAGCATTTAAGTGACATTTGACTTCATGTTCCATTCTTGTTTCCATCACCAGTATTACGAGTTTTGTAGGTATTTGCTCACTTCATCTTCTTTTCATGTATTTATGTATCTACAATCAGTATATAAAACTGTTTTGTGAGGTTATTGCTTTCAATTTATATAAGTGATGTTATACAATATATTTGATCTACATCAAGATTTTTCCACTGAACATTTTTTAAAAACATATTAATATTCATACAGATAGATCTAGTACCCTTTTTTTTTTTTTTTTTGCCACATCACATGGCTTGTGGGATTTTAGTTTCCCAACCAGGGATTGAACATAGGCCCTTGGCAGTAATGATACAGGAGGGAGGGGGGCAGGGCACAGTCTGGAAAAGAATGACATAGCCTGAGGACAAGACATAAACTGATTAGAACCAAACAGGTCCAAGATAGCAGATGAGTCAACTTCCACTAGATCTTGAACCTCAGCATACACTCACTGGAACACACCAGCAAGCTAAATGTCACACCCACAGGTGCCAAGACAGTTCTGCAGCCAACTATGAAGTTCAAAAAGTGGGCAGCAGCTCAATCCCTGGTCTGCTGTGCTGCGCTTAGTTGCTAAGTTGTGTCCAACTCTTTGTGACCCCCTGGACTGTAGCCCACCAGGCTCCTCTGTCCATGGAATTCTCCAGGCAAGGATACTGGAGTGCATAGCCATTTCCTCCTCCAGGGGATCTTCCCAACCCAGGGATCAAACCTGGGTTTCCCACATTGCAGGTAGATTCTTTAAAGTCTGAGCCACCACGGAAGTCCAATTCCTGGCCTGCCCCTTCTCCAAAATATCTGGAATACTCCTTACACTTATTGGTCTATAAACACTGACAACCTCATACCTGAAGGCAACTCTCTCTTTCTGAGATGGCCCATACTCTGTGGAGCATTTCTCTTTAAATAAATCTATTTCTTACCTATCACTTTGTCTCTCACTGAATTTTTCCTTCAAAGAGACATAAAGAAACTGAGCTTCTTTAAATCCTGAGATCAGATGTGATCTCAGTTGAGAGACCGTGCATTCAAGTCCCAATCTGGGTTTTGGCTAGGTTCGAGTCCTGGCTGGTGGGTTCAAGTCCCACTCTGAGTTGCACGGTTTCACTACCATCAGAGTCCGTTCCCATCTTTCCAACTTCATGTCTCGTTTTGTTAGAGAAGGCAGACTAGAACTTGATAAAGTTATGATTGGTGAAGGCAGTTGCCACTCTTGTTAGCAAAGAAGGAGAATGCTTGGTGTTTTGTGGGTAGCAGAGAAATCTTATTTTTGTCTTTATTTACACGGACATGACTTAGTGACTGAACAAAAACACACAATTTAGATGTGAGCTTAATTTGTCTTACTTCATCACAGTCACAGAATGACCTTGACTGATGATGGTCTCCCATGAAGTGGTTTATGTGCAACAGGAGGACACCATGGTCTAGCTGTGTCAGACTAGTTCCTAGATGTACAAGGACACAGAAGTCCTCTGTTATGGGCTGAGAATTTCTTTGTTGATGTCCTAACCCCCAGTGTGACTATATTTAAAGAAGGAATTAAGGTTAAATGAGGTCATAAGGGTAGGGCCCTGAGCCGATAAGATTAGTGCCTTTATAACAAGAGACACCGGAGAGCTTGCTCTCCCCCTCCTCATGCAGGCTCGAGGAAAGGCCACATGAGCACATGATGAGAAGGAGTCCATCTACACACCAGGAAGAGAGCCTCACCAGAGACTGAATTGGCTAGCACCTTGATCTGGAACTTCCCAGCCATGGGAACTGTGAGAAAATACATTTTGGTTGTCCAAGTCCCCGCCCCCCTCCCCCAGTGGTGTTTCATTATGACAGTCTGAGCAGATTCATACCTCCATATTTCCCTGCTTCTCCTGGTTTTTCTCCTACTGGTAACAATTTTAGATGGATTAAACTGTTTCTTCTGGCATCTATCCTGTCCTATGTATTTGAATTCCATATTGCACTATCTTATGACTCATGAATTTTAGACATTGTCTATTAATTTTGCATGATAGTAGATAAGTATTCAGCTTTGTTGTACTTCATTATCTCCCCTGTCCTCCCACTGTAGTTATATTACAATTTTTGGTTCAATAGGTATGTGGAATTTGGGCTTCCTTGGTGTCTCAGACAGTAAAGATTCTACCTGCAATGCGGGAGACCCAAGTTCAATCCGTGGGCCACGGGAAGACCCCCTGGAGAAGGGAATGGTAACCCACTCCAGTATTCTTGCCTGAAGAATTCAATGGACAGAGGAGCCTGGAGGGCTACAGTCCATGTGGTCACAAAGAATTGTACACAACTAAGCGACTAACACTTTCACTTTAAATTATTTCGTTAATTATTGGGAAAACTGTCAGGAAAACACAGCTTGCCATAGTAAGTACAAGTTTCCCCTACAGGGGCAAGTTTTCATGTGGAAAAGAAGACTTGTATCCCCAAACAGGAGTAACAGAAAGAGTGAGTGATGGTGACTAAGTCAGTAATGTCATTAATTTTCCCAAAGATCCATCAGATAACATACTCTAAGGAATACCCTAAGGAATGAAAAAAAGGAAGAAAAAAGAGGCCAGAAAAATTCTGCATGCATTTTTGCCTCCAGATGAATGGAAGGAGTTCCCTTCTTTTAAGGGAAATCTGAGGGGGGAGGAAATAAATGCTTCCTTCTCTACAAGAGCCTGCAGCAATATTAGGGACTCAGCCTTGCTAGGACCTGAGGTTCCCCTGCACACTTAGGTCAACTCAAGTATCTTATGATGGTTGCATGTGACAAGCACTTTAGGAAGTTCAAAGTGAAATGTGAGGCAGGCCAGATTCCACAGTCATTTGCCCTTTGAATTGGACGCCACCATTAATCTGCCATGTTCAGTGTCCTTCTAAACAATAGACTTGAAAAATGATGCACACACAGCCCTAAATTTGCTGAGCTATTCTCATCCTCAGCCGAACTGATTTCAGAGCATTCAGACTGTACCACGATTAGCTGCTGACACTATCCTAAAATAATATGAAGCCAGGCCAGTAATTATACATTGGAAGAAACTATGTATAGAAAAGCTCATTAACTTGTGGGGTGGTATAGGTTTCTGAAGTGGGAGCCTTTCAAACAGGATGATCATGTTCCTGTTGGTATGGCTGAAAATCTAATTGCAAATCCTTGTGTATGTGTGCTCAGTCGTGTCCGACTCTTTTCGACCCCACGGACTGTAGTCGGTTAGGCTCCTCTGTCTTTGCAATTTTCCAGGCAAGACTACTGGAGTGGGTTGCCATTTCCTGACCCAGGGGATCGTCCTGACCCAGGGATTAAACCTGCATCTCTGGCGTCTCCTGCATTGGCAGGTGGCTTCTTTACCACTGATCCACTTAGCTAAATGTGATATACATATGTATCACCTTAGCTAAATATATATATAAATTTTACAAAAAGTAGTCATTCATGTTTATTGCAGAAAATATACAAATATAGATGAATTTAAAAAATAATCCAGAAACAGTATAATAGAGAAAATCATCGCAATCACTGTACTTTCTTTTACACATTTTTGTTTTGTATGTATATGTTTAAACTTATTTGTTACCTATGTATAGTGTATGTGTGTGTATTGAATATATACTTAACATTTCTACATACATTTTATATTCATTTTCCTCACGTTTGCAGAGCTGAAAAGCCCTATGCTGCTGCTGCTGCTAAGTCGCTTCAGTCATGTCCGATTCTGTGCGACCCCATAGACAGCAGCCCACCAGGCTCCTCCGTCCCAGGGATTCTTCAGGCAAGAATACTGGAGTGGGCTGCCATTTCCTTCTCCAGAATTCCACCCTGGTAAAAATGTGGCAGGCCCTGTGTTTTGTACTTTACATATATTGCTTTGTATAGTTCTTGTATATGCAATGATGTAAATATTATTGTGCCCAGTCTACATATGAGGAAGCTAAGGATTAGAAAGATTAGTTTTGTTATCTGGTTATGTTTTCTGTAGAATTTATCAAGGTCGAACCAATAGTGTCTGACCTGGAATTTGAACTACATGGGTTCTCAACCACTGGTGATAGTGCCTGGTGTTTGCCAGGAAGGGAAGCAGAGTCTGCAGGCTGGAGCTGGCAGGGTGTGTTTATGGCTTTGGGTATGGGTTCAGTTTAGTTGCTCAGTCATGTCCGACTCTTTGTGACCCCATGGACTTCAGCACACCAGGCTTTCTTGTCCCCCACCAACTCTCAGAGCTTGCTCAAACTCATGTCCATCGAGTTGCTGATGCCATCCAACCATCTCATCCTCTGTCACTCCCCTTCTCCTCCTGCCTTCAATCTTTCCCAGCAGCAGGATCTTTTCCAATAAGTCAGTTCTTTGCCTCAGGTGGCCAAAGTATTAGAGTTTCAGCTTCAGCATCAGTTTTTCCAATGAATACTCAGGGCTGATCTCCTTGCAGTCCAAAGGACTCTCAAGAGTCTTCTCCAACACCACAGTTCAAAAAGCATTGAATCTTCGGCGGTTAGCTTTCTTTATAGTCCAACTCTCACATCCATACATGACTACTGAAAAAACCATAGCTCTGACTAGACAGACCTTTGTCGGCAAAGTAATGTCTCTGCTTTTTAATATGCTGTCCAAATTGGTCACATCTTTTCTTCCAAGGAGCAAGCGTCTTTTAATTTCATGGCTGCAGTCACCATCCGCAGTGATTTTGAAGCTCCAAAAAATAGTCTGTCACTGTTTCTGTTGTTTCCCCATCTATTTGCCATGAAGGGATGGGACTGGATGTCACGATCTTAGTTTTCTGAATGTTGAGCTTTAAGCCAACTTTTTCACTCTCTTCTTTCACTTTCATCAAGAGGCTTTTTAGTTTCTCTTCACTTTCTGCCATAAGGGTGGTGTCATCTGCACATCTGAGGTTATTGATATTTCTCCCAGCAATCCTGATTCCAGCTTGTGCTTCATCCAGGCCAGCATTTCTCATGATGTACTCTGCATATAAGCTAAATAAGCATGGTGACAATATACAGCCTTGAGGTACTCCTTTCCCAATTTGGAACCAGTCTGTTGTTCCATATCCAGTTCTAACTGTCGCTTCTTGACCTGCATACAGATTTCTCAGGAGGTAGGTCAGGTGGTCTGGTATTCCCAACTGCTTAAGAACTTTCCACAGTTTGTTCTGATCCACAACGTGTATGGGTGTGGGGTGGTGGTGATAAATAAAAGACCATATAGAAAGGCAGGAAGAAGATGGGCTGGGATGCGTTGCCCGCAGGAGGTAGCCCAGAAGATGGCAGAATCAGGCTCGAAAGGCTCCTCCTAGAAGCCCTTTCCCCAGCGGAAGCCAAGCCTCACAGGATCTCGCGAGTTCGTAAGTGGTTGGCGAGAGGTTCCTGAAAGCGGAAACACCTGGGTGCCTCACTCAGAATGGAGTTTGGTTTCCATCGCCTGCCGGGCCAAACCCGCTCCTCGGGCTGCCTCCACTCTTGCCGTTCGTCGTGAGTCTGTGTGGCGGCCTCTTCGTCCCAGCTGCACCCCCCAGCGCCTAAGGACCCGGCTCAGGCCTGTGGTTGTGCAGGGGCCGGAGCACCCGAGGCCCGAGTAGGAGAGGGATCTGCTCGTGCTTGCGCTGCAAGCGCATCAACTTCTGAGAGGCCGAAGGGCCACGCCAGGAACCCAGGCTTCTGCTGTGGGCCGCTGGGGCCCCCACCTAACGCCCGCCAGGTCCAGGACTGCGCCAGGTCCACGTGCGAGCCATGCCAGGGCCCCGAGCTTGTTCGTTTCGCTGCGCTGCGCCCGGAAGCAGTGAGGGGCCTAGGAGTCCTCCCCGGAGACCATGACTACCTGTTCCCAGAGACTTTCCAGGAAGAACAGCCTCAGGTAATTGCTCCCTCTTCCTCGAAATATAAAGCTTACCGTCCCTATGGAAAACACTATGGAGGTTTCTCCAGAAATTACAAGTAGAACTGCCATGTGATCCAGCAATTCCACCTCTGGGTATATACCCAAAGGAAATGGAAATAGGATGTCAAAGAGATGTGTGCAATCCCATGTGTATTGCAGCGTTTATTCATAGCAGTCAACAGAGGGAAACAACAAGTGCCCATCAATAGGTGAATAGAGAATATAGGAGTGTATACATATAATGGAATATTATTCAGCCACAATAAAAAAGTAAATTCTGCCATTTGCAACAGGATGGATGGACCTATGGATCTTGAAGCCATTATGCTAAGCATCAAGGTAAGACAAAGGCAAATACTTAACGATATCATTAACGTGTGGAATCCAAAGAAACAAAACTGGTAAAAAACAGAATAAAATCATAGCTACCAGAGGCTGGTGGCGGGGGTAGGGAAATTGGGGCTGTGTTGTTTAAAGGTACAAACTTGGAACTAGTAGATAAATCCTGGAGATCCAATGCCACTGCATAGTGATTATAGAAAACAATATGTGTTAATAAACTTCAAAGCTGCTAAGAGATTAGATTTTTTTTTCAGTTTTTTAAAAAAATTATTTACTTATTTTTGGTTGCACTAGGTCTTCATTGCTGCTCATGGGTTTTTTCTAGTTATGACAAGTGGGGGCTTCTCTTGCTGCAGGGCACAGGCTCTAGGCGCGTGGTCTCTAGAGCATAGGCTCAGAAGTTGTGGCTCTCGGGCTTAGTTGCTCAACAGCATGTGGAGTCTTTGCAGACCAGGGATTGAACCCATGTCCCCTGCATTGGCAGGTGGATTCTTTATCCACTGTGCCACCAGGGAAGTCCTGAGACTAGACCTTAATTGTTCCCACTATAAAAAAGAAATGATAATCATGTGACATGATAGAGGTATTACTTAGCTAAATATTAATATTTAGCAACATCCTCCTGAAAAGCATCAGAGAGGTTGTCAGGATTTATGGGTCAAGCGATAAAAAGGGTCAGGTCGTTCCCAAGTTTACCTGTAGGTGACATTGTGAGAGTAGTCAAGGAAAGACCTACATTAACCTGCCAGGCTTATGATAGTGATCACAGTCAGCCATCGGGATGTTGTCATTGTCATCGTCTTCATCACTGTGATCATCTTTACAGCCATCATTAGGATTGTTCATTTAGGAACTCATTGCATGTGGCATAGACCTCTATTACATATTCTACCATTCTGTAGTCACAGACCTCTGCTCCAAGGGAGGTTTATCTTGCACATGTATGCATTTAGCTCTGGGAGTCTCATCTCTGAACCTTGGCTCCAGTCATATCTCTTGGCTGGGATGTCCTGCTGTGGCCCTCCCTGCATTTTTATGAGGAGGTGTTCTTCATGAGTCATCACCGCTCCACTCTGGTTCCTGAGATCCAGCTCAGGGAGGGCTTCTGTCAACCATACATCCTTCATCTGAAGAAACTTTGTCCTGCTTCCCTATTTCTTATCCTAGTAAGGTCTTTGCATCTCCCTTCTAAAGTTGGAGTTCACTTCACACTGGTCACAATGGCCATCATTAACAAATGCTGGAGAGAGAGTGGAGAAAAGGCAGCCCTCCCATATTATTGGTGGGAGTGTAAATTGGTACAGCCAATAGGGAAAATAGTATGGAGGCTTCTCAAAAAAAACCCAGTTGCCATATGATCCAGCAATTCCACTCCTGTGTGTATACCCAGACAAAACTATAATTTGAAAAAATACATGTACCCCTATGTTTATAGCAGCATTGTTTACAATAGCCAAGACATGGGAACAACCTAAATATCTATGAACAGATGAATGGATAAGAAAATGTGTGTGTGTGTGTGTGTGTAAGATTGGCATATCTATACACAATGGAGTATTACTCAGCCATCAAAAAGAATCAAATAATGCCATTTGCAAGATCATAGATGGACCTAGAGATTATCATACTAAGCAGAGTAAGTCAGAAAGAGAAAGACAAATACTATATGATATCACTTATAGGTGGAATCTAAAATATGACACAAATCAACATATCTATGAAACAAAAACAGACTCATAGACATAGAGAGCAGACTTGTGGTTGCCAAAGTGTGAGTGGGGTATGGGAGGGAAGGATTGGGAGTTTGGGATTTGAAGATGAAAGCTAGTTTATATAGGATGGATAAACAACAAGGTCCTACTGTATAGCACAGGGAACCATATTGAATATCCTGCGATAAACCATAATGAAAAGGATATGAAAAAATATATAGCTGAGTCACTTTGCTGTACAGAAGGCATTAACACAACATGGCAAGTCAACTATACTTCAATAAAATATTTTTAAAAGTCAGTGTCTAAAATAAGCTGTCAGCAACTGTCACCTGGGGCTTCCTTTTCTCCACCCAGCTCTCCAGAGTGGAAGCTATCTCCTGGCCACCTTTGCCCATTCTTTGACTGCAGTCACCTGCCCTTCCTCCATACACAGAGCGCTTTCTATGGTCGCTCTCTTGACATCAGTTGTGAGCTTCTAGAATTCATGGACTTTGTTTTTTTATTTTTGGTTATATATCCAAAGTTGGACACATGTTAAGTTCTCCACACATATTTGGTAAATGAATGAATGAGAGCAGGAGATTAAGTAAAAAGCCCCATAGTGCACTTTCTTAAAGGCAGGGATGCAGAGAGGAAGAGAAATTTACAATCTTCCTGTCACTAAAAAGTTTTACCTTAACTTTGGAGATCTCTTGGGGGAAGGAGGGAGAAGCTACAAGAAAGCCTCTTTCTAGAAAAGAATGTTGTTAATATATTATTCTCTCTTGAGATAGACATTTTGGAAAACAGCCCTCAGAAATTCCCACCCTTCTCTTTGTCGATAGAGCTATGAATTTGTGGGTCTGTCCCGATCCCAGATGTCAATAATGGTGAATTTAAGTGACAGTCTCAATCACATTGCTAGGTAATAGTTTAGCCTTGAATTCTGGCTAATGAGATCTGAGGTATCCTACATGGAGAGTTTGTGAAAGATTTTCCTCACTGAAGAAAACTGTGGAGGCAAAACACTTTTATTCTTGACTAGATGTTGCTGGATTATTGTGTGACATCTGGAACATCTGTGGCCATCTTGTGGCCCAGAGGAGAGACCTTGCCCTCATGCCTGTGAAATGGAAGGCCCCTGACTTTTGAGGACATCATGGATTTACCTAGAAACAGCTCCCCTCCCCCTCTCCAGACTTACTGTAAAATAATAAATCCCTATTTTAACTTCAGTTAGTTTGGTCTACTATTTGTTATAGTCCAAAGTATCATAATTGATAGAGCTCACAATCTTTCTACAGTATTTTTCTTGTGGAATGTGCTGGATAGCTTCCCTTTGCCCTTCCAGGTACACTCTCCACTCTTTTCCATCCTGCTCTCTGCTCTGAAAGTGAAAGTGTTAGTTGTTCAGTCGTGCCTGACTCTTTGCAACCCAATGGACTATAGCCCGTCAGGCTTTGCTCTCCATGGGATTTTCGAATACTGGAGTGGGTTGCCATTTTCTTCTCCAGGGGATCTTCCTGACCCAGGGATCGAATCTGGGTTTCCTGCATTGCAGGCAGATTCTTTACCATCTGAGCTACCAGGAAAGCCCAGGCTGACCTATATCTTCTCTCTCCTCTCATCTTATCAACAAGGATAATAACCAGCATCTTTTTGATTTTGCAAATTATATGTCAACATATTATTTCTCCAAAAACTTCTCATCAAATATCGTGTTACCTACAGTTTCCTTTTTAATTTTGTCCAAGGCTGAATCCAAACTTGGTGGCTTATAATTTGATTCATGTGCCAATCAGGGTCCTAACAAGACACAGATGGTTTACTCAGATTTGGGTAATTTGGGGAAGTTTATTTTACAAAGGTGTGGGTGGGGTGGTGGCAACCATAAGGCTAGTCAGAGTTAGTCAGCCACATTCTGTGCCTGAATCCAACTCAAGCAGATAAAATCCACAATCAGTTAGAAGCCTAGTTCTTTGCAGAAGAACATTTGTTGGATCAAATGTTACCTTCTCCATCAACACCTCCTCTCAGCCAAATTTTCTTTTTCTTCTAGAAGGATTTCAGGTTACAGTTTTTTTGGAAAGCTTCCCTGTTCTTGACTAATCAACACTTCCTGAGCCTTCACTTGGAGTTACATCCCATTGTTATTAATGTTTAGAATATACTGGAGCTCCTTGAGAATAGAGAACACACCTGATACTTATAAAACCTATCTCTAAACTGAGTAATACCACCACTGTAACACATTTCACACTTTATGATTGCTTTTATTTTGGTAAAATACATGCAACTTAAAGTTTACCATTTTAACCAGTTTGATGTGTGCTTTAGGTGGCTCAAGTGGTTAAGAATTCGCCTGTCGATGTAGAAGGCTCAAGAGAGACAGGTTT
Organism: Odocoileus virginianus; assembly: GCF_023699985.2. Classification (NCBI taxonomy): domain Eukaryota; kingdom Metazoa; phylum Chordata; class Mammalia; order Artiodactyla; family Cervidae; genus Odocoileus; species Odocoileus virginianus. Next base: position 35,409,410 of record NC_069681.1, read on the forward strand.
GATCCCTGGGTTGGGAAGATCTTCTGAGAAGGACATAGCAGCCTGCTCCAGGGTTCTTGGCTGAAGAACCCCATGGACAGAGGAGCCTGGTAGGCTACAGTCCATGGGGTCACAAAGAGTTGGATGTGACTGAGCATGTGGGCATGCAGTAGCATTAAGTACATTCACTTTGTTGGGCAACCATCACCACTGTTTATCTCGAGAACTTTTTTTTATCATCCTCAACTGAAACTCTGCCCACTAAACAATAACTCCCATCCCCCTCGGGCTTCCCTGGTAGCTCAGACAGTAAAGCATCTGCCTACAATGCAGTAGACCCAGGTTCGATACCTGGGTTAGGAAGATCCCCCAGAGAAGGAAATGGCAACCCACTCCAGTATTCATGCCTGGAAAATCCCATGGACTGAGGAGCCAGGTAGGCTACAGTCCATGGGGTTGCAAACAAAGAGTCGAACACAACTGAATGATTTCACTTTCAACTTTCCCTTCCCCCTCCAGCCTCAGGTAACTCTCATCCTACTTTCTGTAGTCCATACTTTATCCACAATTTCTCAGTTTTTATCTAATGATATTTTCCCTGCTCTAGAATTACATCTAGGCTACCACAGTATATTTATTTGTCATGTCTCTTTAGGTGCCTCTTGCTTGTAATGTTTAGACTCTTCTTTTTGATGACCTTGACAGTTTGGAAGAGTACTGGCATTTTGGAGGATGCCCTTTTATTGGAATTTGTGAAACACCAGTGTGATTTTTATAATTGTTTTTTGTTTTGATTTTTTTTTGTCACAGACTTTAAGAAGTTATTAGAGTTATAAAAACATTATTTATAAGTTACAAAAATAGGTCTTTTCCTTTTTTCCTCTAGTAAACTGAGAAAAGGGTTATGATGAAATGATTAGTCTGTGCATATAAATAGAATAAATGCATTTGTTAAAAGATGCAAAACATTTTTTTGTGTGTGATTATTCTCTTCTGATATTATTTTGATCTCCAAGGAATGTTTTTAGATAATTTTTATTTGCCTTCCCAAAGATGGTCTTTAGGCTAGAGATATGAGGAAAACTGCTGTATGAAATTACAAAAATTCAAGTATTCTTGTAATAGTGATGAAATGAGCACATCTTTTTAGCCTGGATGGAGTGAAGCCACGTGACAATTGATTTATACTACGCACTGCCATAACCATCGAGAGCTCTGGAAGCACTCCTGGTGTTGAAGGATGTGGCAGATGGGGTGTCCTAAAGAACAGCTAGAGGGTTTATTTTGGCCTCAAAGCTGGTTACTATTATAAGAGACAGCGAACTGGGCAATAGCAAGCTGCAGCAGAAGGGCCTCAACAGATGAGCCTTATATATTATTTTAAGAACTTTCCTCCAAAATCAAAACACCTTATTGCTTTATCTGCAATAGAAAACATGTTTTTTATTATAGAACTTGCTTTCCTTGAAAATGGTAAAAGTAAATTGCAAAAACTTAGATCTTATATAAAAATGGTGGAGCTCGTGATTCAATGATACGATGAAACATTACATCTTTGTTGTGTACCCTGTTGGTATCTCTATATAAGTGTCATTCCATAACTGGTCCCTGGTTCATTTTATAAATTCTGTTGTATGGCAAGCCAGCAATATTCAATAGATAATTCCATGGATACCCTTAATTCTCAACCTCCCTTATAATTGAGTTGGGGCTAGGTGCCTATGTTAAGGCCAGTGGGCCATGAGCAAAAGGGACTTTTGTCAGTTTTGGTCCAAGGGAGTTAAAGAAATCTAGGTTTTCATAATCTTCTTCCTTTTGGTGGTGACTGTTTTGAGGTGGAGGAGTCACAGAGGGAGGTGGCCTCTACCACTGAGTCACCACGTCAAGGACAGCAGCTCTATTAGACATTTTATAAATAGGGAAGAAACTTTGGATATGAGAAGCCACTGAAATTGGCATCTGTTTGTTATAGTTCAGTCTGGTGTGATGCTGATTCTTTTAAGTCCTACAACCACGAGAGAATTGGGAACTACTAACCCATTCACCACTTGCAGTGTTGAGATAATCCCAAAGGTGGGGAGATTGATATCTGATGTGGGTCTGGGCACATGGTGGAGTTCCTGGGGGCCCTCTTTAGGCTTTGCTCATTTGCTGCCACACTCTTACTGCATGAGGAACTTTGACAACAGAAACAACAACATGATCTTAGTCCTAATTCAGTTAAGTCCAAGGATGAGTAACACACACTTTCTCCCCCCAGTAAACTTGCAGCGTGGTAGGAGAGCTTTAGAACAGATACCAAGCAATTAAAATACAAGGTAGAGTGATAACGTTTTCTAGACTTGGGGAGATTATAAATTGTAGATTATAACTTAGCCAGCGAAGACATGTCACTCACCTTAACTCAATGGAAAAAAACAACATGCAATCATAGGTATTCATGCAAGTGTTTGCATGTGCTAGGATGTAGTAGCAGTCTGGGAATTTGGAGAGTGAAGATACTGTTACGGGGTTGAGTCTTTTTGAAGGGTAATTTGTATTTTTTATGTACAGAAAAGTTAACATTGTGCTTTTATCCCAGTTTGGTGGCAAAATCTTCAGCCCTTCCTTTTCCATTTTGGCAATGAGAACCACAGATTGTTTTGGACCTGTGATATTGCCTCGCAGCGATGGTGGATCTGCATGTATCTTTTCATCACAACTGGTCCTGAAAGCTTCCACCAGCTTAGCCGGAGCTCCTCTGTCTTCTGAATTAACCTGTGCAAAGTGTCTTTCTTTAGACGCGACATCCTAGTCAGGTCTATCCCTTGAGAATGAATTTGGGAACTCCTCTTTTAAGGCCCAAGGCAGGACGGCCACTAAGAGTGGTGGTGTGCATCTGTGTGCCATTTCCACCAGCTGAGCCTTCTTGTTCTTCAGAAGGTGGGGACAGTGTTAACACCTGCTCAAAGGACAGGTGGGCTCAGCGGGATCTTCCCCTTTGTGCGTGGCTTTCTTCTTGCTGGGACAACAGCTTCTGCTTTTGTTTTGTCTCTGGACTGGAATTGTGGGCAGCTGAAGCAGCAGTATAACTCTTTGAGTCCCCCAAGGCCTGAGTGAACTTGTGGGGGCCTTTTCAGATAATCACAGAGGCGAGCCTTTGCCCCTGACAATGCAGATGGCATGGGTGGTTAGGTGCCCAATTTTGCAGGAAATGGTAATTGGCTTTTGGTTTAAACACTTTTAACATTTTGATAGCATTTAAAGTTTCTGTCAACATAATACACGGACATGTTTTATTTTGTTTTTATTGGAGTATAGTTGCTCATGTACATGTTTTAAATCAGCAGTCCCTGCCTTTGTCAGGCCTTTGGCCACCCCGAATCACATGATGGTTTACATTTGTACAGGGATTTTCCACATTATTCCTAGAGAAATAAATCTGACCAGTCAAGGGCAGACTAACTCTGTATTTCTTGAATTCAACATTTGTAATAAATGACTGCAATATTGACTGTTTCTGCCATAGTAAATTTTTTTCTTAGAAGGAATAGATCAATTTTATCACTTTTTTTTTTTTTGCCGAGAAAAAAATGAATTTTTCATAAAAACAGCACCAGCCCTTTTGTCCCTTCTTGACTAAAGGTATGATGTTAGCTATATTATGATATTTATCCTCAGGATTCTGTAAATAATTATACTAGAAGTTGGTCTTTTGCCTCTTTTATTTAGCTCTGTTGCTATCTCTTACACCAAATTTTATTACTCTCCTAATGGAGAGAGAGAAAGGAATAAAAACTGGGTTACTAGACCATATGTATGTAATATAAATATACCTATATATAATCTACCTATTTATATGTAAATTATGTGTATAAATATATATAAATATAAATCTATATAATATATATGTGTAAATATATAAATCTATGTCTGATATGCCTTTCATAAAAACTGTTATTATAGAATTGTTTTAAGTGTCCATTATATATCCTCTGAACCAAATTCTCTAGTTTTTATTATATTTTCTCCTGGAAAGATAGATGAGGCACTGCACAGTGGAATAAAAAACAGATTTGGCTTTTGGGAGTTGGGGAAGTTCTGGTGAAATGCCAAGTGCTGAGCTGCAGGTTTTCAAAATTGTTTATTTTCAAACCTACAGATGTAGGAAAATATCACATAGAGCCTCATGTCATTGCTGCTGACAGGGAAATAGGTCAGCTGCCCAGGTGGTGTCTAAGGAAAAAAACCCACGGAAATAGGTAATGTGTAAATCTTGTTTTCAGCTCAGACTCTTTTTGCTTTGTAAGAGGCTCTGTGGGATTGAAAATCATCAGTACCATTCCCTGTTTATTGTCTCTTAGTCTTGCGGTCTGACTTTTATGATTGTGGTCATAGTTATTTGAAAGTTTTTTTTTTTTTTTAAACTTTGGACATTCTAAATTAATTCAGTAGTGATATATTCATGGTAACCTGTAAAAGTAACTCTTGTTCCCAAGGGGCACAGGCCCAGAGCCTTTTTAATAGGAAATCAGTGTGGAATTCTAAACGCCATTATTCCAGCTTCGGTTCATATGATGCATGAACTGAGTGCCCATCACGTGGGAAGCAGTAGTGGTGCACCCAGAGGGATGGATGGAGATTTTTAGATCTAAAGGATGCTGAGTAGAAAAGCTTGGGAGGAACTCTGGGGAGCATGAGTCCCCCCACCCTTCCCCAGAGATGGAGGAAAAGCTACCTTGGTTGTTTTTTCCCGAGGAGGGAAAACACATTTCATTAGCAGAACTGGTGGTAGCTAAATGTTCTTTCATCTTGTAGATGGATGATGTGCTGTGAGGCGAATTTGCTAAAGAGATGGGGAGTGATACTGATTTTGGAACCACTCTAATTCATAAGCAGTAGTCATGGGGGAAGTCACTGTAATCAGGGGGTGTCCCAACCTCAGATATCTGGAGGAGAAGGAGGTCAGAGAGGTAGTGGGAGTAGATTCTAAAGGAGATTATGGGGTCAAAGAACATCTGGGGTTGACCCTGAAAAGTAAGTCCTCAGTACACAGCGAAAGGGTTTTTGCAGACAAGCCTCTTGCCCCATCTACAAAGCTACCTAAAGTGCCCTGATAAGCTACAGTTTGGAGTTTGGTATGTCTGTTTGGAACTCCATTCAACATAAATTTTACTCCAGGGGAAGCAAAGCTCAAGAGGCTAATATCTTAGTGATTTAAACTAAAGTGTCAGAAACTTCTTAGACTTTATGTTTCAGAATACAGTCTATATTCAAAAGATAGAAGTTAAAAAAGGGGAAATGTTCACACTGAAAGAAATCTCATTAATTATAAAGGAATCTACAAACACATTTAGTGCATAGGCTACCTTAGGCTAGAATGCTACATCACATATTCTAAATATTCCTCACAACATCCAAATGTTTTTGAATGCTAGTAGGATTTTGTTCACAAATTCTTATGGCTCAAACGAGGCACAGAAAATTCTCATTCTTTTTACAAGTCAACTAACTACAGTTCAGAAAGATCTGCAGAAGAAAAGGCTGTCCCATGTTATAAGGTAAAGTGAAAAAGAAAAGATTAAAAATAGATTTAACTGCATTATGCTTTGCATAACATTTAAAAATGGCCAACTGTTTTTGTTTTAGAAATGTGTCCCCATTGAGTATATCAGGTAATTCTCCAAAGTAAAGATGCTTCAAGGGAAAAGAGATGAGAGAAAATCAAGCAGATTTTATCTTAAATTTTTGTCTGATTTCAATTTTTTAAAAAAGCTTAGTGATACTAATATTAATAATTTTTTATTTTTTTAATCTGAGGCGTAACTTATATAACACCAAGGAATAAAAATCTTAAGTGATTAGCTCAATGTATTTTATACATCTGTGTAACCACCATCTAGATTAAGTTTGGACTATTTCTGGCATTCTAGACGGCCTTCTGACTTTGTGTCAGTCAGCTGTAGCTGCCTAACAACCTCAGAATCTCAGTGTCACACAGCTATAAACATTTATTTCTTGCTCCTGAATTTGAGGCAGCTGAGTCAACTGTTTTATGTTCCAGCTCAGCGAGGTTATCTCTGCACCAAATAGCTCTCATTCTTTTGGTATGAGCAAAGGCCTGTTACCTATCAGTGATGGAAGAATAGAGAACAGGCTTCAATATGTAACCACATGTCTAGTTCCTACTAACATCTCTTTAGCTAAACCAAGTCACATGGTCAAATAGAATGTCAAGGGGTGGGGACATTCACACCATCTTTTGTGTAGCAGTAACTTCAAAATCACATGACAAAGGGCATGCGTATAGGGATGAAGGAAGAGTTGGGACCAATAGTTTTGTCCACTGCATTCTTGTACTTTAAGCCTTTTGGATGTCATGCCTATGTGGTGTGTACCAAAATCCATCCAGATTATGCAAGGTTCAGGTGAAAGTTACAGTGTAGTCTTTTTCTGTTTCTTCAAAATAAATTACTTTTCATAAGTATAGTAGGGTCACAAATTTTGCTCACGCTATTCTCAGATGTTTCTTAATTTTCTTCTATCTAGTCTTTCTCATAAATATCACCACATTAAGGAGTAGAGAAAAAAATTGGTCTAGTTTAGTGAGTGTAAACAGGTTCATTAATAAGTCAGTGTTGTAGAGCGTTTAGTAAGTCGGCGTTGCTTGTGTTTTTGCTGTCGTTTGTTTCATTGCTGTTCTCTGGCATCTAAGATGGCTTCTGGATGCGTGGAGTGTGGACAGTGACTAATACAACTCGGTCAGGTGCGAGTTTCCCTGGCGGCTCTGGTTGGCACACTCCCTCCTGGTGTTTGCATCTACAGTCTTGGCGGGAATTGATGTGTTAATTTGTTCTCACAAGTGACATAGAGCCTGGTAGCCCTCCCGTGTGACCTGGCCTTGGTTCCTACTGCTGTTCTAAGTACACTGAGTCTCTGCATTGGCTCCCTGCTCGGGGGTCCACCCCCGGCCTCTGTTTCTGTTTCTTCCTCCTCTCATCATGGTGGGTCCATGGCTGCTTTTAACTCAGCTGCCTTTTGAGTCCTCAATGTAAGGACTGTAGGAACTGCTTGGTTCTATCTGATGCCCCTGGAAGCCACAAGTAGCTTGGGGAAGCAAAGTACCAGGGTGCTCTTTTGCTGAACCATTCTATCAGCCAGGGTTCTCCAGAGAAACAGAACCAATAGGAGACAATCCTCATGTACGAAGGGAGATTCATTTCAAGGAACTGGCTCACAGGATTGCTGCCGGCAAGCTGGAGACTCAGGAAAGCTAGTGGTGTAACTCAGCTGAGTCTGAAGATCTGAGAACCATACTGTAAACACAAGTCCAAGAGTGGAATAAGATTAGATGAAGGGTCCCAGTTCAAGCAGTGAGGCAGGAAAAAAAAGGGGGAGGGATATTCTTCTTTTCTCCACTTTTTATTCTCTTCAGAACCTCAGTGGATTTGATGATGGCCATGTGCATTGGGAAGGATGATTTATGTTACTGAGTCCACGGATTCAAACACTGATCTCATTTGGAAACAGCCCACAGACACATCAAAACTGATAATTTAATCTCCAGGGAAGATCCCCTGGAGGAGGGCATGGCAACCCACTCCAGTGTTCTTGCCTGGAGAATCCCATGGACAGAGGAGCCTGGCGGGCTACAGTCCGTGGGGTCACAGGCAGTTGGACACAACTGAGTGACTAAGCAACCCACAACCGACCAAGTTGACATGAAATTAACCATCGCAACCATGTTCTTCGAGTTTCACTTGAGTGTGTCCACACGCCAGGCTAAATGCAGGGCCGCTTGTTCGGTGGCCACTTTCCACTGTTCAGACTGAAGTAACTTCTCCCTGCCATGCTTCCTGCGACCTCTACAGGAGGCCTCAGGTTGGAGGGGGCACCCCTTCTCCCTGTGCCCCGTGGGGGAAGCCTGTCGCAGCCGTGGTCAGCAGTTCTAGGCAAAGGCAACTGGAGACTCCGTTCAGGCCTGGGAATGCGCTTCAGCTAATCTAGTTTTCCCCAGACAACCTTGCCTTTGGGACGTTCCTGGGCATCGTCCAAGCCATTCATAAAGCTGGTATTTTGACGGTTGGTTCTTTCTGTGATTTAGGTTGGATTACTCGAATGCTGACGTTCAACCATTTTTTTGACCTAAGAATAGCAGCAATCCATATGGTTCAAGCCATGCATCAACTGATGGAATCCCCTGAAGAGATGGAGAGTGATGCTTAGGGCCCACAATGTCCCCTGACCTTGTCACATTTCACTTTCAGGTCTGGGAAATTGCTGGCAAAGGATGTTTTAACAGGGCCTGGAGGAACATAGAACAAACCAGAGGCTGTCAGAATTGCTGATGCAAGCAGCACAGGGTCTGTAAGAGAGTTGGTGCATTGACCCGGCTCCATGAGCCACAAGACCTCCCTGGATGTGCCCCGCGGCCTGGGGGTATTCAGGTGGGAAGAAGTAGCTCCAGTGCCGTGCAGGAGGTCTGGCTTCCCCTGGGGGTGGGAGTGACGCCCTGCTACTTTTCAAGTTCGGAGGGCGCAGACCTTGGCGTGAACTGAGCCAGTGCCCATGCGCCTGTGGGGTAGAGGGTGGGCCGTCCTGAGAAGCAAAAGCCCCTGCCCCGCTCCCCTCCCTTGGTGCACAGACCTTAGTGCCTGCTTGATTCACTCCCAGGTTTTGAGGACACAAGGCCCCAGCGCAGACCCAGTTTCAAAGATAGCTCCGGGCGGTCGGTCGGGGGGAGGGAAGGTGGGTCAGGGCACGTCTGTCCTCCAAGGAGGAGCTGAAATATCTCCCATCCCTGCCCGGTGATGACGCAAGAGGGAGAAGCGGAGCAGACACGCTCCTTTTTTTAGTTCCTTCTCAAAGGGTTTTCGGATCTGGGAATTACAGTTTCTAAGAGGAACAGTGCCGTGGCTTGCTGCCATCCAATATAGCCACTGAGGTGTCTCTGAGTAGTGTCCAACAGCGCTTGATCTGCAGCCACACTGACGGTGGGCAGGAACACCCCGCTCAGCGGGGGGCTGGGGAGAGCCCAGGGAGCCCTTGTCTTCATTCTGAACAACAGGCAGCCTTATAGGAGGGGGCAATATGTAGTGGTTTGTTTTTCAGGGTTACATAGACACTCGGGCTGTGCCCAGAGCCGCTGTGAGTAGAGCGCTTGTTGCACCTTCTCCCCACTTCCCTGCTGTGAAAACTGCTCTGGCACTGAGGGTGGGACAGTGGGCCGGCCACAGGTCCACCCTTCACCCATGGCACCACCTGGATTCCCTTGACTGCTGGCTGCTGGTGGAGGCCAGCAGGGAGAGAGGAAGGGAGAAAGAGATGGGGGAGGGGGAGAGGGGAAGGGAAGATGGAGGGGTGGGGAGGTGGGGGAGATGGAGGGAGGGGTGGAGGGGAGGGGAGGGGGAGATGGAGGGAGGGGTGGAGGGGAGGGAGGGGGAGATGGAGGGAGGGGTGGAGGGGAGGGAGGGGGAGATGGAGGGGGGAGGAAGGGGCAGATGGAGGGTGGAGGAGAGGGGGAAAAGGAGGGACGGTATGCATAAGGGGAAGGTGGAGAGAGATGGAGGTGGGGAGAGGGGAGAGGGAGAGGGGAGGTCTGGAGACTGGAGGAAGAGGGAGGAGGGACAGGGGAGAGTCAGCAGCAGTTCCGGCCCATCTGGCCATCTCTGAAGGGCTGTGCCTTCTCTCCCGAGACCCTACGTGGACGGCCCCTCTTCCAGTCTGTGTCTGCGGGCCCTGGAGAACCTGATCCCCTGTCTCTGGTTGGCCCAAGGGTTAGTGGCTTCCTGCTCTTTCAGTGCCAGGTTCTTCACCTTGGCCGCTTTCCTGTAAGTCTGCCCCCAGCCTTCCACATAGTCTCTATGAAGCTCTCTTTGGAACTGCCATCTCTTCCTGCCGAAACCCTGACCCTGGAACCCAAGGGCCTCCTAATCTTCTAATCACCTGGACATATTTCCATTCTAATCTTCAGCACCAGCCGGTGGACATCTCTGCATTCATCAGCCTCTTTCCTTCCATCTTCCTCTCACCCAGGCCCCACCTCCTGGCAGCTGGCGGTCGCCATGATGGCTGTCATCTGTGGGCACCCCCCGTCCATCCCTGCATCCTGCGGGGCCCTTCTCTTTTCTTTCTGTTTTTAGGCCACACTGAGCAGCTTGCTGGACTTGAGCGAAAGTGCCTAACCACTGGACCACCAGCGAATCCCCTCTTTTCACTGTCTGTTCTCCCCTTGGATGACCTCAGTCACGCCCATGCTTCAACTTAGAGGAGGAAATCAACTTTGCTGAGTAGTCTGTGAGTGAATACCAGGTGCTTTATTGTCTCCAATGTGGCAGGACTTGTCTGGGGTTCAGCTTGTGTTATCTCTGACTTTTCACAACCAAGTCACTACTACTGTCTTTTTTTTATAGATGAACTGCAGGTAAGTTAAGTAACACGCCCACCCGAGACAGAGCTGGGACTAAAATCTGCTCCCCTGCCTCCAAAGCTGGAGTTCTTCCTCCTATATCGCAGTGACAACTGAACGCCTCTTCTTTGCACCATTGAACTCGAGTTGAACTTAGAAGAACCCTTACAGATTCTAAAAACAGCAGAGTCTGACTTCAGGGTTTGAATTGAACTAGAACAAATTTTTCTTGCTAACTCATTCATCAGAGACACGTGCCTTACTCTGACTTTGAGGCTCTGCGTGCTCTGTAATTCACTGTGGTTCTAAAAATTACCCCTGGCTCCCCAAGTGCTCTATTTTAGAATCTGGTGTCCTGACAATACAGGATGACTTTAAAGTCAGAGCAGGAGGATTTATTCGAGAGATCTCTGCTCATAATAGAAATTAGAAATAGGCATAATTGTTGGCATTTTCTTCTGCCCTGAAAGATGACAGTTACAGCTTAATCTTTTCCTGTGTTTAGGATCTGGGACACTCTAGACTGCCTCTGTAACATGGGAATAATGGAGCTGAGAAAACAGAATGTGGACAGTTGGCAGTGCTTGGTGATTTGGGTCCTAAAACTTTGGTGAGCTTTTGGTAGAGACTGCAAATATCACTTTGCAAAAGATCTGAATTACCGGGTGGGAGGAGCACAGGGAGAATGCCCCCATCAGTCTCCCATCACATACCCTGTTGGGAAGCAGAGTGCCCGATGGGTCTTCAGCACCTGCGTCCAGAGCGCTGGACCTTCCAAGAGAGCTGGGAGCCAAGACCCTAACCTCTTGTCCCCAAGAACCGAGGTTCAGAACACTTCTGAAAGGTCCAGGAGGACCAAGCAGAGACCGGCTGATGAAGACGCTCAAGTGAGATTACCACGAAGGTAGAAAGACCTGTGGCCCGGGGGTGGTGGCCGGCCTGCGGCCCTGAGCTGGTGAGCAGCGCAGGGTCCAAGTGGCTTTGGTCCCAAGAAGCCAAGCCGCTTGCTGCCTTCTCCTACCCGGCCTTCCCGAGGGCAGAGTTATACCTTGGAAAAAGCAGCTCAGAAGAATAACCTAAAAGGGAGCCCCGTCCAGTTCGGGGTAAAGTTTTTTCCTGACGGTTTTAGCCTGAGAAGATGGAGTCAGTGGGACTACCTGGAAGTCCCCTGCCCCCCACCCCCCACAGAGTGGGGATCGGGTGGGGGTGTGGGGCCCCGGACTTCCCGCTGGGCACAGCATTCCATTTGGAAATACTGCTGTCATATCAGTGACCGCTTACAAACTTAAAGCTCTAAGCACAGTGCCTGGCACATAGTCGGTTATAAAGAAATGGTCAGTAGTTATGAGCATCATTATATTATTACTGGAGAGATCTTGATGAGGAAAAGAACAAGCCGTCTGAGCTGAGGGGATGAGGGCGTGGGGGGTGGGGAGGATGCTATTGCATCCCGTGACCTAACCTTCTTGGTGTCCCGCCTCCAGTGACTGTCACCCTGGGCGGGGGTGGGAGTGGCCTGTGGAGGTCTCCCTGTACTTCACCTCTGGGGGCTGTCACCCTGTTTCATCTCTCAGAAGCATGGCGGAGAGAGATTTAGGTATTGCTCAACTCTTGAAAGGAATATCTAGTCTTAGACTCTTGGAAGGAACCCAGAAGCCACCTATTGGTGGTTATCAAACATTTGAAGGCAGTAAAAGCCTGTTTTCCTTCTCGAATAAAATCTTATATGACACATGGATCTGCAAAACCAGTCAAGTGAAATTTTGCTATTAAGATACCTTTTTAAGTTGAAAGGTGTTCTGTTGACTTATGTTAGCCTCAGTCAACAAGAAGAGTAAAGCAATTTCTCTGTGTGTATGCTCAGTTGTGTCTGACTCTCTGCAACCCCATGGGTTGAGGTCCACCAGGCTCCTCTGTGCATGGGATTCTCCAGGCAAGAATACTGGAATGGGTTGCCATTTCCTTCTCCTGATCTCCCCAGCCCAGAGATCGAACCCATGTCTCCTACACTGCAGGCAGATTCTTTACCACTGAGCCACCGCGGGAGCCCAGGCAATTTGGAAGAATCCAAAACTCATATTTGGTGATTTCTGGTTTCATGGTCTTCTATCAGATTTAGTTAACTTCCATACAGTTTGAATCAAAATGCAAATGAAATCTTGGAAGTGTCCTGTGGTAATTAGTATACCTCTTAATCTAGCATTGTATTAGTCACAGCCCCAACAGGAAGCAGTTGGCACTCTCAAATTAGGGTGATTCCAGGAGACTTTCGATTTATTAAAGCATTTACAAGAGCATAGGCAGGGTTGGGGAGCTAGGCAAGGTGGTGGGATCCCTCAGGGCTGGTGACGGTGCAGTTGTAACCACCAGTGGACCTGAGGGTAAGCTGAGTGAGCTCTCAGAGCTTGGAGGATGACTGTGGAGGGGGTGCTGTCTGGAGAGAGCACAGACTTTCAGGAGAGGGTCTCCACCACTCCCAAGAGACCCTCCAGGAAAAAAAGGAGCATATACCCAGTCTCTCCTTTTTCCTCCTACTGCCTTGCAGTGAGGCATGAGATAGATGGGCCCCAGGCTAGGCATTTACAACTGGCCTCCTGTTTATATTTATTGAGGCAAGAAAAAAATATGGGCTTCAGGTCTGACACTTAAGGACCCTCCTGTTTGCATTTCCTGGAACAGGAGATCGGTGGGCTCCAGGTTAGATATTTACAACTGTGGAAGTAACAGCTGAAACAGAGTAAATAGTCAGGCTTTGTCTCCTGTGGATGCTTTAAGATAACAATCTTGGCAAGGACAGAGGGGCTAAACCTTTTCTGAGTAAGGGATCAGAAGGTCATATATTTCCCATCCTTGGGGCAAGGGAGACGTTGCACGTGCACAGAAAAGCTCCTTGGGGGTGGAAAGAGATGGGGGCACCACCCCAATATATATGAGGCTAATGTGATGCTGTGCACCTCTGGGCTGGAATCCACCTTGGAAAAAATGCATGCATGCTGGGGAGAGTCCTAGGATAGGTCAGGTATGGACAACAGATAGCTGGCTAAAGGTCAACAAAGACCCAGAAACACCGCCCTATCTGAATGAGTTAACCGCCTCTTCAGCGTGCTCCTCACTAGGGGTGGATGCCCACACCCTTCCTCCTGGGTGTGCAGCTCAGCTCTGCGTCTCTCTTGTTAAACTGTTGCTCTGTGTGTGCTCCCACTTGTGATTATCTCTAATAATAAGCTGGGTACGTGCAATTTATTGCTTTGGCCTCCATGAGAAACACATTTTTCAGGGGGCAAAGATCCAGGGAAAAGAAGCTTTAGCCTCTAGCCCTTGCTGGTCTGGTGGCTAGGATCCCAGGCTGTGCTGTGCTGTGCTTAGTCATTCAGTCGTGTCCAGCTCTTCACGACCCCATGGACTGTAGCCTGCCAGGCTCCTCTGTCCATGGGGATTCTCCAGGAGAGGATACTGGAGTGGGTTGCCCTGCCCTCCTCCAGGGAGGATTCCAGGCTACCCAGGTTCAATTCCTGGACAGGGAATTAAGATCTCGCTTCACATCGCTGCTCACTGCTGCCTCACTGAGATCACCAGGAGCACACTTTGGCAGATTCCCAGCCAGAATCTATAGGATGAAAGATACTTTGATGTCATTCCTATAGGTCAGCCTCCCAAGATAGAGAGCAGGTTGGAGCGGGGTAGAGAGTGAAGCCAGAGGAGCCAGTGAACACCCCATTTCTAAAGACAGCGAGAATGAAGGCTCAGAATTCAGTGGACTTGCCCAAGGTCACTAGGTTAAGGCTAATGATAAGAAACCAAGTCCTCCAATCCCACTTTAGCCCTCTTTCCACCATGCTTTTTCATCACTCTAGTCCGAGGACAGTGCTTGATTCAGAAATGCTAAGGTTTATATGTATGACTGAGTCCCTTCACTGTCCACCTGAAACTGTCACAGCATCGTTAATTGGCTGTGTGCTCAGTCACTTTAGCTGTGTCCAACTCTTTGCAACCTTATGGATCCTTGTCCATTGGATTCTCCAGGCAAGAATACCAGAGTGGGTTGCCATGCCCTCCTCCAGGGGATCTTCCCTACCCAGGGATCAAACCTGCATCTCTTACATCTCCTGCATTGGCAGGCAGGTTCTTTACCACTAGTGACACCTGGGAAACCACCAATACAAAATGCTTTTGGTGTTGAAAAATATTAAATGCTAAGGTCATCCTTAGCATGGACTTCAGGATCTGGTTAAAGGGGCAGGCTTAGCCTTGTCCAGTAATTTCCTTTGTTGGGGTCATCTGTGATCCACTGTTGCTGTGCTGCTCTTTACAGGTCTACAGACAGACCACAGCTATTTAGGGAAATAGCAGAGCGTGAAACTCTTTGGAACTTTTTACTCTACCTTCTCAGGTCAGCTACTTTCTCAGAAAGGGCAGGAAGAATGTCAGCCGAACAGCATAAGGGAGCTCACAGAACATGGGTGCTAATTCTGGCCCAGAAATATCCAAGAGGATTCATGTCTTTGGAAACTGAACAGCTGCAAGCCAGCTCTTGGATCTCTGGATCCCTCTTGGATCACAAATATAGAAATTTGTGCTATATTCGGCTGGCCTCCCAAAGGTTCCACACTTGGCCCTCTTCTCATAGAACGTTCTCCTCAATGAGGTGAATAACAGCTGTTGCCTAGCACTCCTTGATATGGTTTGGGGGTTATGGTGAGTATCCCTTGACCCATTTGCAACTAGAAATAGGTCATGTGTGGTGGGTATCTTGTAATTTCTTTCAGTTATTTAGACACTGGATAAGCAAGTTTTATGATGAGGTGAGGGCTGTTTACTTATTATTGGTTTAGAGTAGTGGTCCCCAACCTTTCTGGAACCAGGGACAAATTTCGTGGAAGACAAATTCCCCGCGCCCCCCCTCCCCCCAGAGGTTGGGGAGGTGGTTTCAGGATGATCCAAGTGCATTACATTGATTGTGCACTTTATTTCAAACCTCATGCCGCCACTGATTAGAGGAGGTACCTGTCCATGGCCCAGAGGTTGGGGACCCCTCGTTTAGAGTGTAGCAGTCAACTCACAAAGAAACCATATGACCCTGAGCGTCTTGGGTATTCCTCACCACAGGTAACTCACGTGGCTGCTGCCGCCAGCTTTACTCAACTTTCCTGGGGTGTGTATGTTCTCTCGTCTGCCTGTGGCATCCCTCACCGTGGTTGTCACAATATTGTTTTTGATTGACTCCTTCAGTTTATTGATGTCCATCCATCTTTTAAAATGCTATTTGCTCATCTGTATGTGACCAAGGTATGTAGACATAAACTTTCATGGAGTTTGGACCCAGTGCAGTGTTATATGGAAGCATTCTGATTCACCACCCTGGAAGCGCTCCAAACCCCCTCCTTTTGGGTTTTTACAGAGGCTTGGTTTCATAGGCACAGTTGATTAGGTCATTGACCATTGGTGATTGATTCAACCTTCATCCCCTCTCACCTCCCCAGAAACCAGGGGGTGTGACTGAAAGTTCCACTCTTCTATTCATGGTTGGTTCTCTTTCTGCTTTCCAAGAGTCACTTTGGAAAGATACATGCACCCCTATGTTCATAGCAGTATTATTCATAACAGCTAAGACATAGAAAAACCTAAATGTCTATCAGCAGATGATTGAATAAAGAAGATGTGGTACATATATGCAGTGGAATATTACTCAGCCATATAAAGAATGAAATAATTCCATTTGCAACATAGATGCAACTAGAGATTATCATACTAAGTGAAGTAAGTCAGAAGCAGAGAGACAAATACCATATGATACCACTTATATGTGGAATCTAAAATGTGGCAGAAATAAACCTGTCTACAAAACAGACTTGCAAACAGAGAACAGACTTGTGGCCGCCAAGGGAGGGGGAGGGGGTGGGACAGACTTGGAGTTTAGGGTTGGGAGATACAAACTATTACATGTAGAATGGATAAACAATGAAGTCCTGCTGTATCGGGAACAACTTCCAACCTCCTGGAACTGTAATGGGAAAGAATATAGAAAAAAATGTGTATATGTATGTATGTATGTATGTGTAACTGAGTCACTTTGTTTGCACATCAGAAATTATCTGTACATTGTAAATCAACTACAATTAAAAAAAGAGACTAAACAAAAGTCATCTCATTAACCTAAACCCAATTGTGGTGGAGAGGACTTGTCAGGAATAACAATATACCCAGTTCAACTTTTTGGCTCTGAAGATTTTCTGGAGTTGGGAACTAGAGACCTAACAGTGTGATAAAAGACACTATTGTTGTCTTTTCAATCAGGAAATTCCAAGTGTTTTGGGGAGCTATGGGCCAGGAAGCATACATGAAAACCAAACACAAACAAGAAGTACAGCTGGCTCATCTGAATGACCATATTTGTATTTCTTATAAATTACAATATCACGGACTTCCCTGGTGGTAGAGTAGATCAGAATCTGCCTTGCCAACGCAGGGGTTCAATCCCTGGTCTGGGAAGATTTCACATCCTGTGAGGCAACTAAGTCTGAGCACTGCAACTGCTGAAGCCAGTGTGCCCTAAAGCCAGCAAGTCACCGTTACTGAGCCTGCCTGCTGCAACTCCTAAAGCCCGGGCATCTAGAACCTGAGCTCTGCAGTAAGAAAGTGAAAGCCACTCAGTCGTGTCCGACTCTTTGCGACTCCATGGACTATACAGTCCATGGAATTCTCCAGGCAAGAATACTGGAGTGGGTAGCTTTTCCCTTCTCCGGGGGATCTTCCCAACCTGGGGATCGAACCCAGGTCTCCTGCATTGCAGGCGGATTCTTTACCAGCTGAGCCACGAGGGAAGCCCACTGTGGTAAGCTCGTGCACTGCAATGAAGAGTAGCCCCCGTTCGCCACAGCTAGAGAAAGCCCGAGCACAGCAACGAAGACCCAGCACAGCTACAAATAAATAAATTTAAAAAATTACAAAATCCTACCACTGTCCAACACTTTCCCCTCTTTCTTCCCCCTTTTCTTTTTATTTGATTCTAAACCACACTACTTCTCTTGTTACACCTGCACTTCCTGCTCACGCTGGGAAAGTCAGGCAACTGGTAAAATTTTGCCACTATAAATGTACGTCTCCAACCACATCCAAACTTTTTTTTTCCTCTTTGTATATTTATTTTTATTTATTTGGCTGCACTGGGTCTTAGTTGCGGCATGTGGGATCTTCAGTCTTCCTTGCGGGATGCGGAACCTTTCGTTGTGGCAAGTGGAATCTAGTTTCCTGACCAGGGATTGAACCTGGCACCCCTGCCTTGGGCACATGGGGTCTTAACCACTGGACCACCAGGGAAGTCCCCTGCATCCATACTTTTAACAGTTGCTCAGCCACCCACCTGAATCACTGCATAGGTTTGTCTCTTCTTTTCTGCCACAACCTGTATCAAAACACCTTCACTTCCCTTAAGGCCCCGCATGCCCTTCTGACTCCCAGCCATGCCCTTGCCCTCTGCAGGTAGCATGCACTGGTCAAGTCGGCTATGACACACCTCCAGAAGCCTGTATCTGTTCATGTCCACGGCATTTGGGATAATGTAGCAACGTCTTGGAGCAGTGATTTTTCAAAGCATGGTTCGCTGGACCTGCAGCATCGCGTATTGCTTTGCTGGAAATGCAGTTCTCATGGCCCACCCCAGATGCATGAAATCAGGAGCTCTGGGAGTGGGCATGCTCCTCTGGTTTAACAAGCCCTCCAGGTGGTTCCGCTTTCGCTAAAGGAGCCCAAGAACCATTGCCTTCAAATAAGACACAACTTCTGCTTCTTCAGCCTCGTGCCTTGCCAGCATTGCCAATTTCTCCATTGTATTGTGCCCTCCGACCAAGGGGCGCTGTGCTGCTGATAGTTCCCTTACCCGATCAAGTTTCCTCTTGGTTCAGAGGTTTGCAGAGCTACCACCTTGGCTTGGCAGTCCCCCTGTTATTTATTCCCCATCACCCTTCATCTCTCTATGTTCCGAACTTTAGGGACTTCCCGTATCCTGCAGCTAATGTCTGTGTAGACAGACTGGGGACATGTCTCTCACATGGTCAGCAGGGACCTCCAAGATTTTCAGATGAGGCACCCCATATAAATGTGGGGTGTCGGCTCTAGGTGTGCTGACTTACCTAACAGGTGACTTGAAGGAGAAGCTATTAATATGAACTGTCTTTTCATTATTGTTTTGCAACCAAGGAAGGCTAAGTCACAACCCAGACTGTGTTTCCAGTGTCCTTCTGTTCGACTCTTGCACATCTCGCTCTTGTGTGGATGGGCTATCAGCTTGCCTCAGAGAGCTTCGGGCTTCCCTGGTGGTTCAGCTGGTAAAGAATCCGCCTGCAATGTCAGAGACCTGGGTTGGGAAGATCCTCTGGAGAAGGGAAAGGCTACCCACTCCAGTATTCTGGCCTGGAGAATTTCACAGACTGTTTAGTCCATGGGGTCGCAAAGAATTGGACACGACTGAATGACTTGCACTCACTCACTCAGCTTCAGGTCGGGTTGGGGGAGGGAGCAGGGCCAGCTTTCTCTGGGGTGACCTAGCTGCCCCTGTGTCCCTCGTTTGTAATTTCACAGAAACAGCTCTCCCCAAAGTACTGGGCCTTCCTGAGCTACAGGGCACCCTGTGTCATTTGAGTTAATTCTGATAGGAATAGGTCTGAAGGTAGAAATTAATTTGAGGTGGCTCACCTCCTTGGGGTAATTTGTCCCTTTCAGGTAGCCAAGCAATCAACTAGAGCTAAGAAAATGACTTCCAAGTGGATGCTTGAATTTGAAATAATGACTCCGCTTGTGTGGGGAATGCGTTTAACTCAACCTGGCCGTGCTGTAGAACCAGGCCCATCAACTTTCAATGGTCTCTCACCAGCATTTTCAATTTGATTCATTTCCCAGTGGTGTCTACCCAACTCTAAGCAAGGCCAAGTTTTTCTTGTCTCTTGAACATTTTGTTTGCTTCCCTGTAAGTGTGAAACATACCTGTGTTAGAACCTGACGGCATTCCTCAGTGTTTCCTATACTGTTTTTAGATCTAGTGATGAGGTAACCTGAGACCTGGCCGCCAAGAGGAACAAGCGTTCATCACAGCCGCTGTGGCTTGGAGCTGAACTAACAGTTTTTCAGTTCTAGTTTCTGACATCACATGATCTTTCAACATTGATATTTCCTGTAATAGTGTGAATATTTCAGAAGTTTTATGATAGCGTTATCTATAAGCTGTAGAAAAGGACAATGGGATTTTATGTTTCGACTTCATAACTGGGTGCGGGCTTTCTCTAGTTGTGGTGAGCGAGAGCTATTCCCTAGTCAAGGTGTGTGGCTTTTTGTTGCAGTGTGTTTCTCTTGCTGTAGAGTGTGGTCTTTAGAGCACATGGGTTCACTAGTTGCAAAGCCCTGCAGCATGTGAAATCTTCCTGGGCCAGTGATCGAATCCATGTCCCCTGCACCGGCAGGCAGATTTTAGCCCCTGGACCACCAGGGAAGTTCTCCAATTTTTCTTAAAATGTTACTTTTGTATCATGATACTTCCTCAGATTACTTTAAGCCTAATCTTATAATTTTCTTCTGTTTAACACTAGAGCAGAATAAAGTTCAATAGGTTCTGCCTGCACTGTGAAAGTTGGAATTACATGTTTAGCTTTTCTGTTCCTTAACTACTCTTTCTTAATCTGTCAGTTATGGAGAAGTTTGTTAAGTTTTCAATTCCTCTTGGTAATTCCTACTTTTGCCATGCATATCTTAAGGCAGTGTTATTCAAGCACATACAAGGTCAGAATTGTTATAACTTTGGGATTAGGTGTTAACCAGTTTATCCTTTATTTAGTTGTTTAGTTGGGCTTTCCAGGTGGTGCAGTGGTAAAGAATCTGCCTGCTAATTCAGGAGACACAGGAGATTTGGGTTTGATCCCTGGATCGGGAAGATCCCCTGGAGGAGGAAATGGCAACCCACTCCAGTATTCTTGCCTGAAAGGTTCCATGGACAGAGGGGCCTGTGGCCTATACAGTCCATGGGGGTCGCAAAGAGTCAGACAGTACTGAGTGAATGAGCACGCATGCAGTTGTTTAGTTTGTTCAGTTGGATATAAAGTATTTTTAGAGTAATATAGTGGTATTAGATTTATGCTTCCCTGATAGCTCAGTTGGTAAAGAACCTGCCTGCAATGCAGGAGACGCTGGTTCGATTCATGGGTTGGAAAGATCCCCTGGAAAAGGGATAGGCTACCCCGTCCACTTTCTTGGGCTTCCCTTGTGGCTCAGCTGGTAAAGAATCCACCTGTGATGGGGGAGACCTGGGTTGGGATTTGTATTACTACTGCAACAAATTATTACAAATTTAATGGTTTAAAACACAACTTCTCCCACACTTCTGTGTGTTAGAAGTCTGACATGGGTCTCATGAGGCTAAAAGCCAGCTGTTACAGGACTGTGTCCCATTTTGGAGGCTCTGGAGGTGAATCTCTTTTGTTGCCTTTTCTGGCTTCTAAAGGGCTTGCCAGGTGGTGCTAGTGGTAACCCAGTTGCAGTGTTGGAGACATAGAAGACCAAGGTTCGATCCCCGGGTCAGGAAGATCTTCTGGAGCAGAGAATGGCAACCCACTCCAGTATTCTGGCCTGGAGAATTCCATGGACAGAGGAGCCTGGTGGGCTGCAGTCCACAGGGTCGCAAAGAGTCACGACTTAGTGACTCAAGTGAAAGTCGCTCAGTCGTGTCTGACTCTTTGCGACCCCATGGACTGTACAGTCCATGAAATTCTCCAGGCCAGAACAGTGGAGTGGGTAGCCTTTCCCTCCTCCAGGGGATCTTCCCGACCCAGGGGTTGAACCCAGGTCTCCTCCAGGTGTTGTGTTTAGTGACTCAACAAGAGCGCAAAAACCCTACACGAGGCTCCTCCCTATGCAGATTTTGTAGACCTGAAAGATTTTAGTTCAAGGAATTTGCCCAATTTGCCCTTGGCTTGTCTTAATAAGCCAAGTTGGAAACTCATTTGCAAAATTTAATGGTAAATTTTATGGTGAATCAACTGTAATGTCCCATAGTTTGTCTTTAGTAATATGAATTAATTATTAAAGGAAGACTATTGCTCCAAAATCTGTCAGGTAAGAGCGTTGGGGAAAGGACCAGGGTACTTCCAGTCCTTCCGTTTAGTGTCTGTGTAACAGTTAAACTCTTTAAGCCTCAGTTTGGTACAAAGATTTCCCCTCCTGAAGTTAACATGTGTGATTTCTGGAACATGCTATGACAGAACAAAACAAAAAATAAATGCAAGTTAGAGATCCCCTCAAGATATCTTGAAGCATCATGGTACTATGATACTTTTCTTTAATCTGCAGCTATGCTGTTGATATAAATCAGGTTGATTGTGAAATCAGCTGGTGGCTTCACAGTCTTCAGCAAGAGGCACCAAAAATCTGGACCTTTTAGGAAACTCAGCAAAGCTTTTTTGGATGGATTAGCTGTGGCTGTCATTTGCATGTGAAATTGAGGCACCGAGTCCCCTCCCTGGGACTCTGGTAGCAGAAGCAGACTGCGGCAACTCGCAGCCAGCCTCTCTGTGACGTATGACTTGTACAAACAGATACTAAGACTTAGGGGCCCAGCCTGGGGTCACAGGCTGGAGTAACTTCACCTGGGAGTCAGCCGCCCACCTGCTGGCCTTTTCCTCGGTAGCATTTCTGCTCTCCTCTCATCTGGACTAAACAGTGCCCATGAGCTAGTTTCCTTGTTAGAATCCACAGAACTACTGGACTCACCATAGGCGATTATAAACAAGGTTTATTTTTCTTTGGGTAGAATTCTAGCAAGACTGACCAGTTTAAAAAAAAAGCAAAACAAAACTCCCGCAGCTCAGTTCAATCAAACCAAGGATTAAGTGAAAAACGCCAGCCCACAAAATCAATAAATCGTTCACTGGAAGAGACCGGTAGAGGCCTGTTGCCTGGCCTGCTTTGCCACGTGACAGAAGGTTCAGTGACTTGTGATATAAGAGGAGAGTTGGTAGTGATTTCCCGGAGCGTGAACTCGTTCTGTTCCTCGAGCTCGGAGGGTGAAGGCCTGGTAGCAATGCTCTGTCACCACCTAGTGATGCATTCATGCACATCACCTCCGAGGCTCAGCCAGCCCCGAGACCATCCTGGCGTTCCCCGGAACAAATCCCAACTGCAACAAATCACACGTGACAGATACCTGAATACAGCCATTCTGAGATTTCCCCTGCCCTCTGATTCCCATGCTTGATTGTGCTCATCCAGGGAAGGAAGTGAAGAGATCTGGGAAATTTGTAATTCACTTGGGGAAGTTGGGATTTACCTGCTCAGGAGATCACGGGCGGGCTTCCCAGGTGGCGCTAGTGGTAAAGAACCCATCTGCCAATGCAGGAGGTGTAAGAGACCTCCTGTGTGCTTGATCCCTGGGTTGGCAAGATCCCCTGGAGGAGGGCATGTCAACCCACTGCAGTATTCTTGCCTGGAGAATCCCCGTGAACTGAGGAGCCTGGCAAGAGTTGGACACGACTGAAGCACTCACACAGGAGGTGAGGGGGAGTGAGCCAGGGGGAGGGAAGACCAGAGAGGCAGTGGGATGGTGCCCAGGAACCATTTCTGAAAGCTCTCTTGATGTTTGGTTTTTGGAGAGAGACAGCAGTGAGAGACTTAAGGGAGATGGGGGCTTAATAGGCATATTTAGAATACTTTGCTATTAAACACTCTCCGACATAAATCACAGCAGGATCCTCTATGACCCACATCCCAGAATTTTAGAAACAAAAGCAAAAATAAACAAATGGGACCTAATGAAACTTAAAAGCTTTTGCACAACAAAGGAAACTATAAGCAAGGTGAAAAGACAGCCCTCAGATTGGGAGAAAATAATAGCAAACGAAGCAACAGACAAAGGATTAATCTCAAAAATATACAAGCAACTCCTCCAGCTCAACTCCAGAAAAATAAATGACCCAATCAAAAAATGGGCCAAAGAACTAAACAGACATTTCTCCAAGGATGACATACAGATGGCAAAAAAACACATGAAAAGATGCTCAACATCACTCATTATCAGAGAAATGCAAATCAAAACCACAATGAGGTACCATTACACACCAGTCAGGATGGCTGCTATCCAAAAATCTACAAGCAATAAATGCTGGAGAGGGTGTGGAGAAAAGGGAACTCTCTTACACTGTTGGTGGGAATGCAAATTAGTACAGCCAGTATGGAAAGCAGTGTGGAGATTTCTTAAAAAGCTGGAAATAGAACTGCCATGTGACCCAGCAATCCCACTTCTGGGCATACACTTCGAGGAAACCAGATCTGAAAGAGACACGTGCACCCCAGTGTTCATCGCAGCACTGTTTATAATAGCCAGGACATGGAAGCAACCTAGATGCCCATCAGCAGACGAATGGTTAATAAAGCTGTGGTACATATACACTATGGAACATTACTCAGCCATTAAAAAGAACTCATTTGAATCAGTTCTAATGAGATGGATGAAACTGGAGCCCATTATACAGAGCAAAGTAAGCCAGAAAGATAAAGACCATTACAGTATACTAACACATATATATGGAATTTAGAAAGATGGTAACGATAACCCTATATACAAAACAGAAAAAGAGATTCAGATGTATAGAACAGACTTGTGGACTCTGTGGGAGAAGGCGAGGGTGGGATGTTTCAAGAGAACAGCATCGAAACATGTATATTATCTAGGGTGAAACAGATCACCAGCCCAGGTTGGATGCATGAGACAAGTGCTCGGGCCTGGTGCACTGGGAAGACCCAGAGGGATGGGGTGGAGAGGGAGGTGGGAGGGGGGACTGGGATGGGGAATACATGTAAATCCATGGCTAATTCATTTCAATGTATGACAAAAACAAAACAAAATAAAATAAAAATAAAAAAAAATAAAAAAAATAATGAAGAAAAAAAAAAAAGAATACTTTGCTATTTTCTCATCGTGGCTTTTTGTTTTTTTACTTGTAATGTGTCACAGACCTAACCTAGATCTCAAATCAGTAGCAAGCAGGCTACATTTCTTTTGGGTTACACACAAAAATACCACACCTTGTATAGTTATTTTGACATTTTAGGCAGCGACCCATGGACTGTAGCCCGCCATGTTAAGGGTTAGAGGGAATTAAGCTATTCTAAGGATGCTGAGATGCTGTTGGTAAGTACTGACAAATATCTATCAGGCTTTCCTTATGTATCAGGCTCCCTTCTGTTAATAAACTGTGCTCTGATGGAGGAGAAAGGCACAACATTGTGAAAGGCTGGGGAGAAGGGGGAGTGAAATGAGGTGGAAAGGAAGGATAGGTTGAGGTCACAAAGCAGCTGAAGGAGACCCTGAAGGAGGTAGTAAGTTATGAGTCAGGAGCCCTTGTCAGGGACCACTGGCCAGCATCTGCCTCCTCACTGCTTCCTTTGGTCCTGCTGGTATCACAGTCGGAAGGGTAGGAACACTTTCTGTAAAGCAGTATGAGGTTCTCTTCCTGGGACTTATAAATATATGTTCTGTGTAAGTTGAAAAAGCTGTTGTTTTTCTCTGTAGAATTATATTGCTTTTAAATATGCCCACCATCCTTCCCATCCATGGGCTCATTGTCTATCCATCCATCCGTCTACCGATCTACTTGGGTATTCATCCTTTATTCAAGTATTTAAGTCTGAGTCAGACAGTATATGAAATATTAAATATTCACTGATGCTCAGTATTCCAGGGGTTCTTCCAGCATCAATCACACTCTTCAGCTCCAGAGAAGACGTTTCCATCTGTACTGGGAGGGCCCACAGCCTTGCAGAGCATGGAGTCACTGGTGGCCCATGTCACTCATAGAAAGAGCAGATGGCACCTCTCTCATTATTTCTCACTCTCATGCCTTTTGCCCATTACCTCCAGGATTTCCCCATCGTGGCTGAGGCACAGAAACCTTCAGGGCTTTGCATGGCTTCCCCAGTGGCTCAGCGTTAAAGAATCTGCCTGCCAGTGCAGGAGACCTGGGTTCAATCCCTGGGTCGGGAAGATCCCCTGGAGAAAGGAATGGCTACCCACTCCAGTATTCCAGCCTGGAGAATTCCATGGACAGAGGAGCCTGGCGGGCTACAGCCCATGGGGTCGCAAAGAGTCAGACACAACTCAGCCACTAACACACACACATGTTTTTGTATTATATGTTTTTCTAAGGATAGAATTATACTGGGCCACTCGGATTATTATTCTGCCTATGCCAGTGCTCAATTAAGAGGTTAAATGAGTGGACCCTGAGTGTATTAAGTCTGGAAAACCTTAAACTGAGGGCATTTCAGCAGGAGCATCACTGTTGAAGCCTCTCATGTCCGATGCCTAGTCCAGGGAATGGTATGAAACGGCAAGGAAACGGGCCTAGAAGAGTCATCCACTCGCTCGGTCATTTTCTGTAATTACTGAGGGAAGGAGAACACTCATCCTCACATGAAGAGCCACGTGTGCTTTCTGATGTTGGGGGACTTCACTGTGTTTGGTACTAGCTTGGGGTCACTGAGGGATGCGGGGTCTTCCTCGTCTGCCATCCGTGGAGAAGAGAGCGCATAGCTGTCGTTCCAGTGGGCCCAGCTCTGCTCCTCTGTCTCCTGGGCAGGCGCACAGACCTTCCTTTGGGGGAGCAGCCCTTCTTCTGTTCTCAGTTCGTAGTTAAAGAGGGACTCACCCCACCTGCTGAAACTGGAGGGGGGCGCGTCACCTGTGCCTGGCCGGTAAGGGTGTCCTGTCCATCCCACGGGCATTGTGATGGGTTGAAAGATGGACCTATGAAGGTTTTGCCCAGGAATTTGGAAAGAGACACTCTCTTTCAACCCGTGTGGCTAATTGGTCAGTGTAAGGCTCCCGTAGCTGGGACCCTACTGTGAACAAGTCCTGCCTGTCAATGAAGTCAGAGAAAGTCGGTGCTGGGATGTTAGAGGATGAGGCACCTGCCCTGATGTTCTGTGTTGAGCCAGTGAATTCAGTCATAAGCTGGCCAAGGACTCAGGCCCCCAGACTGAATAGTTATTCCAAGAGCCCGTCAGTTCTCTGTTTTGACGAGCCAGTTTAACTGGGTGTCTGTTGATGGCACCTGTGAGAAGAGTGTCCAAAATAGAAAGTGTCTTGGTTTGGTAACTCAGGTTATTAGCGTGGTACCAGTGTGACCTCCGTGATGAATTTAGTTACTGCATTGTTCAGGTAGCCCTGCTGAGAGAAAGCTACGCTTCCTGAACATCGTTGGCAGAGATAAGATTTTGAGAGAGCAAAAATGCCTACTTGCAGACCCTTCTTCACAGCGAGCAGAATAATTCAGTGCATTTCCTACTGATGATGGATCAGCGTTGCCAACCGAATATACACAGAATCGAATGTTCTGGAAAGAATATAGGGGGCACATCTGAAATGATAATAACTCATATTTTCAAAGGAAAAAAAAACATTTTGATACTTTAGCCAACAAGTGTCCTGAATTGCATTGGAATAATCGGTGTCACAAAACTGCTAAGAATACTGAAAGGTGATCGAATTGTAAATATCAGATGGATTATGGACCAAATATATTTTGCAAAATCATAATGAGCCTTTAAAGGGAGGAGGGATCCAAATCTTTCAAAAGGAAGTGACTTTAACACTGAAAAATAGTACCTGATAGTAATTTATATTCCTGCAAAGTAATTGCAACAATAAATAGAAATCCTTCATCAACATCTTTTGGTATGAATAGTGCCCAGTACTAATCTGATTTTAGAATTTTGTTATTTTTAAACAGTTTATAACAGAACCAATTTCAGTGATGCATTTTGATACAATATGTTGTAAGAAGAAAATTAAACTTATGACACAGAGGAGGTGTGAAATGTGCTCTATGAATAAACTGGAAGCATATCTGCTTAATCTGAAGACAGATTGGGACATCTATCAATAACATGAAGGGAACGTTTCTCCCTGGCCTCATCTTCAAGACAAATTGTCTAATTTATGTTTCCAGGATGTGAAGGCTGTCAATTCTGACAGATTTTTAAAAATCAATATTTCATGTAGAGTTTGAATTGGGGTCCTGAAACAATTGCGTTTTTTGAGAACCATTAGGATTCTGACAGCATTAAAAGTGGAATGCCACATAACTTAAACATGTGTTGAAGGGAGATTACATTTACATATAAGATATTCTCAAAGAGCCAAGCATCTTTGATCATGATACATAAATTCCTCGTCTCACATCAACAGCCTTTTTTATCTTTCAACAACTAAAAAGTTAACTCATTACTTTCTTTAATATCACGTAATTATTGTATAGTGAAACACATTTCAGTCCTTCATCAAGGACTTTGATGACAGGTATACATGAAGTTTATGATCCCAGAAGTTGCATTTCAAGTGTTGTTAATGACATTGTTTGAATAAAACACCCAGGCAATGAAACATCATTTGGTCTGACTTTGCTTTGGAGTGCCTTACGAGAAAATTTTGTTGTAGCTTTATCTCATTAATCATGCTTAATTTAGCTGGGCACAAACACAATGATCATTTTCCTTTTTAAAATTTTTGTAGGGTGGATGCTGAGTTCCACATGGTCTTGGTGTTTTCGGACACACTACCTACATTTTTCCAGCTTTTGGGTAAATTGGGTACCTTTCTTGTAGACCACTGTTTCTGTTATTCTTTGTCAGCTCACATAGTTATTAGGTATAATTTCATTTACTTATTTAATAAACACTTACTGGGCACCCATGGAGCATGACCTTATCTGAGATCTCAAGGACCTCACAATCTGGTGGAAGTTTAGATAAATGAACTTCCAATGATAGCTCAGTTTCAAGAGTGTTTCATTGCACAGGTAAGTCATATCTATTTAGAGGAGAGAAGGAGGAGAAAAAAAGAGAGAAACAAAGAGGGGGTGATAGGGAGGGAAAAAAGGGGGAAAGAGATGGTAGAGAATAGAAAGGGAGGAAGAAAGGGAGAGTGAAATTTATTAGAGGTCACACCCTAGAAAAGACACATCTTTTACAGAAATGAGCTGATCTAGAGAAAATTTAGATCTAACTTCTTTTTGGCCAACACATTTCTTGCGGGGGGGAAAAAAAAAGAATCCCTAAGACTTTCTATCTACAATCACTCTTTTATACCTAAAATTCTTAGCAACATATTACAATATCATTGAGATATAGGAACTAGAAGCCCTAAGCCTGAAACCTTGCCAAGACGATGGGATTGGTGGGTTTCCAGTCTCTTTCTGTTCTGGGTGTTGGAGTCCAGGCAGATGGAAGAGTAGGAGTGGGTGTAAGGGATGATAAGAGAGAGGAAGACTTCATATTTTCTGAGTCTTTTTGTAACATTTTTTGCTTTATAGCCCAAAGAGTTTATTGTAATATTTCCTAGTGAATAAACAATTGTGTGTATAGCATGATGTTTGGTAAAATTTCCTTTATTTTTAACTTTGCTTTATTTCTATTATAATATAAATTTGGTTTGGTCTATGAGAAATTAGCAGGCCTACATGATAGTGCAATAAGAGCAGAAAAGTGAAAAAGGGTACATGTTCGACCATTTGTTTACCCCATGTGGTGACAATAATGGTATTACTGCTCTTTGGAATCAGCTGATTTTTGAATGAACTATTATTAGTTATACCCATAGTAAAGTCACAATCTAATACTCTCCTCACCTTGACTAACTCTGTGGCTTTTAAGTGCATAGATTCTTGCTCTAACTGTACTGTCCAGCACTTAAAATCTTGAGTCTGGTAGGAAAACTGATGAGAAGTCTCAAACCATTAGCCTTTGGCTAGGATTGCCTTCTCAAAAGTTTAAAATAGTCTTTTTTCATCCTATTTATCCCTTGGTGTTGTGTTTACTCACCAAGAATTGTCAAGGTTTCTTCTTGTCCCCATTTTTCACAAAACCCTGTTCAGATGCTTCATTCACACCCCAGTGAACATGAACCCAGAAAGGTGTTTGAATAGTGACAAGAATTGTAGCCTGCGTCTAAAGGAATCAAACATATGTAAAGTAAAATGTGTGACAAAAATACCAGAAAAGATGGGGGTGGGGGATGGAATTATACAGTTTTAAGGTTGTTACACTTCGGGTGATGTGATATTATATTACTGGAAGGTAGGCTGTGTGTGGTAAGTTATAGATGCATAGTGTAAACCCTAAGTCAGTTACTAAGAAAATGAAAAACTAAGACATATAGCTAACAATAAATTTAAAAAATAAAATAAAGTCATAAAAATTCAATTCATCCAAAAGAAAACAGAAAAAGAAGAAAAAGGGAGCAAAGAACAGATATGACAAATAGAAACAAATATCAAGATGGTAGATTTAAAATCCACCACCATATCAAATGATGTTATAATTTGATATAAATTATATTATATCAAATATACATTGTCTTACCATCCCATTTAAAAGGCAAGGATTGTCAACTGATTAAAAATAAAATAACAACACAAGATCCAATTATTTGCTGTCTATTACACAGCTAGGTTTAAATAAAAAGACGGAAAAATATCTTCCAGGTAAGCATTAGTAAAAAGAAAGTTGAAATGGCTGTTAATATCAGACAAAGATGATTTCAGAATCATGACTATTTCAAGGGATTAAGAGATCATTTCATAATGATAAAGGAGTCAGTTCATTAAGAGGATATAATAATTCTTAGAGGTTTTAATTATTCTAAATGTTTAGGTACATAATAGCAGCGTTTCAAATATGTGAAGCAGAAATGGACAGAACTGAATAGATAAACAGACAACTCCACAATTATAGTTGGAGATTCAGCACCTCTCTGTCAATATAATTACTGAGACAAGTAGATAGAAAATTAGTAAGGATATAGATACTTGAAAAACATCATCAGTCATCTATATCAAATTAAAAATTTTCTAAATTATTTTAACACTTTATCCACAGCAAGATAACATACATTCTTTTTGGATGTGCACAGAACATTAAAAAAATAGATCACATTTTGTGCCATAAAATAGACTTTAACAAATTTAAAAGTGCTGAAGTTATATAGCATGTGTTCACAGACCATACTGGAACTCAGCTAGAAATCAGTTCCAGAAAGAGATCTTGGAACTGTCTAATACTGGAAACAAAATCTTTGGAGTAGATTTGGAAACTTTGGAATAGCCTATGGGTCAAAGAAGAGATCATAAGGGAAACAAGAAAATAGTTTGAACTGAATGAAGATGTGAAAACATGACATTATTATTTGTGGAATGCTGTGAGATCAGAGTTAGAGATTTATGATATTAACTACTTATGCTAGAAAATAGAATAAGGTACAATGAATTTTTTAAGCTTCCACATCAAGAAAACAGAAAGAAAAGGAAATTTAATTGCAAATTAAGTAAAAGAAAGGATCAGAGCAAAAAAAAAAAAGCAAAGCAAAAAAAAAAAAAAAAGAAAAAAATGAGAGCAAATGTAAATGATATATTTAAAAAAAGAACAGTGAAAATCAGTGAAACAAAGATTCATTCTTTGAGATTAATAAAATGAAAAAACTTCTAGTAGAATAATCAGGAAGAGAGAGAACAGAAATTACCGATATCAAGAATGAGAGAGGAAACACCATTAAAAGAACACTGAAAGGATGGTAAGAGAATATTATTAACAACCCTACTCCAATGAATTTGGTAAGTTATATGAAATGGATAAATGCTTTGAAAAACAACAGCTACCAAAGCTCACTCCAAGAAGTAATAGATAAGCTAAATAAACCAATATTTATTATGTAAGTTGTAGCTAAAAACCTTTCTAAAAGAAAATTCCTAGATAAAGTGGTTTTGTTAATGATATATACCAAACATCTAAGGAAAACAATAATGTATATTGTAGGCTAATTTCTCCAGAGAGTAAGAAGAAAGAAATTCTTCCTGACTCATTCTACGGGTACAGAATTTTCTTGAAAGAAAGTCAGTACAAGAAAGAAAGCTATAAGCTAGTATCCCTTAAAAATTTAGATAGAAAAATTCTAAAACAAATTTTAGCAAGTCAATTCACCAAAATATTAAAGGGATTATACATCATAACCAAGTAGGGTAAGATTCATTTAACATTTGAGAAGCAACTTATTAACAGAATAAAAAGATTGTGGGAAACCTATGTATCTTTCACACAGTTTTGCTGTGAACCTAAAACTGCTCTAAAAAAATAAAGCCTACTTTAAAAAAAGAAAAGGAAAAAAAAATCATATGGTCATTTTAGTAAGGAGAGAAAAAGCATGTGACATATCCAATATTTATTCATGATTAAAACCCCTAGGAACTAAGAACTGAAGGCAACTTTTTCATTCTGATAAAGAAAATTGTGAAAAACCCATAATTAACAAAATACTTAATGAATATTCTCCTCCTAAAGTCAGGAAGAAAGCAAGGATGTCCCCTCTTACCACTTTTATTCAACCTTGTATTGGAGATTCTAGCCAGTGCAAAAAGGCAAGAAAAAGAAATATTAATAAAAGGTAAACAGATCGTAAAGGAAGAGATACAATGTTATTTTATTCAAACAAAATATCAGTGTAGGTGAGGATTTGGAGCAACTGAAATTCTAATACATTGCTGGTGGGATTAAAAATGATACCACCATTTGGAAACAGGCCATTTCTTGAATGTTATATGTATACCAACCACTAAACCTAACAGCTTCACTCCTGGGAATTTACCTAAGAGAAAAGTAAGTATCTATTTACAGTATCCAGGACATGGACGCAAACTATATGTCCATCGACAGATGAATGGATAAAGAGGAATGTGGTACATGTATACAGTGGAATATCACTCAGCCACAAAAGGGCATGAAATTGGGTCATTTGCGGTGATGTGGATGGACCTAGAGTCTGTCATACAGAGTGAAGTAAGGCAGAGAGAGAAAGATAAATATCATTCGTTAATGCATATATATGGAATCTAGAAACGGTACAGACGAACCTATCTGCAGGGCAGGAATAGAGATGCAGACGTAGAGAGCAGACTTGTGGATGTAGCAGGGAAGGAAATGGTGGGACAATTTGAGAGAGGAACATCGGGATACATACACTACCATCTGTAGAACAGATAGCTGGTGGGAGGGAGGCTGCTGTGTGTCAGCAGGAGCTCAGCTTGGGGCTCTGTGATGACCTAGAGCCGTGGGACGAGGGGAGGGAGAAGGGCTCAAAGAGGGAGGAGATATATGTACACATATAGCTGATTCATTTTATTATACAGCAGAAACACAACACTGTGAAGCAATTATACTCCAATAATTTAAAAGACTTAAACATGCTTATTTGTACCAGCTATATTTGTAATAGCCAAATACTTGAAATTCAAATATTTATCAAAAGGTGACTGGATCAACAAACTGTGGCATATCCCTACACTGCAGTGAATGTGAATGAAGTGAAGTGAAAGTTGCTCATCATGTCCAACTCTTTGTGATCCCATGGACTATATACAGTCCATGGAATTCTCCAGGCCAGAATATTGGAGTGGGTAGCTGTTCCCTTCTCCAGGGGGTCTTCCCAACCCAGGAATCGAACCGGGGGTCTCCTGCATTGCAGGTGGATTCTTTACTAGCTGAACCACTAGGGAAGCCCTACTTATCAGTAAGTAGCAACAAAATATTGATAAATATGACAACATGGAAGAATTTCAAAATCACTATGCTCTAGTCAGGTAAGGCTACATACTGTATGATTTCATTTTTATAGAGTTCTAGAAAATGCAAACTAATTTCTATTGACAGAAAGCAGAGCAGTGGTTACTGGCAATGAGGGGGGAGGAGAAGATGGAGGTGGCTTAGGTGCATGAGGAAACTTTTGGGGATAATAAGATTTCCGTATCTTAATTGTGGTGATGGTTTTTTTGTGTGTGTGCATAAGCTGAAGCTCATGGAATGGCATAGTTTATTAAATATATGCTGCTTATGATACATCAACTGCACCTCAGTAAAGCTGTTATGAAATCAGCATTCATAAAGCAGAAGGCAGAGGAGGATGTTCAGTTTTTCCTGATGCTCTTGGAAATTCCATCAAGTCAACTGTTACCTGCACTGCCTACATCCAAGTTTGGCCCTATTTTGGTGTAGAAAAACAGCTGATTAGAATCCAGGTTTCCTGTTTGGGAGACTTCTGAACATGCAATGCCTTTATTTCAGATGGGCCAAGTATTTCCACATCACCTTGCTGTACCTAGTCCTCAAAAGAAACTGACAGTAACTTTGGAGTTAAGTTCCTTATTCAAATACCAGGGGATCAGGTGTGAGGCAGCTTAGAGCTCTTAATTTTAATCTTATTTCTCCCCCAAATGAAATATATACCCTGTGTTGATGCTTTGGAACATTGAGAAGAACACAGATGGTAAATTGAATTTGGGGAGGAGGAATGTTCTATATAACTCCTAAATGCCAACTTCAAAACACTAGATGGCTCCTCTAATGTGTTTTAGATTGGAGTTAAAAATAAGGCTCCTCATCAGGATTATTGAGAAAGATGACAATCATTTTTCAAGCAACGGGTTCATCCATATGGGCTGTAGCTGATGAAGAAAAGGAAAATGCAGTGCGGCCTGAATAAAACACTTTTAGAGATTAAAATTTTTGGCTGTTTCTTAATCATGAAGGCTAATACACACCATGCCATGTAGAACCTAGTGGCTTTGTTGCTAATGAAAAATTTAGGAATATGCTTTAAAGAAATGAACGTGTATTATTTCAGAAAAGAAACAATATAGAAAAAAAAATTAAAAACATGTATTGACAGCTGGTGTTGGAGAGTTGCAGAATATACCACCCCCAAACATGACTAGGAGTTCAGGGCGTGCCTCCTCTGAATATACCACTTTGGTATACTGGTTAATTTGGGCCATACTCACTAGAAAAACAGCACACGCAGGGAGAGGCGTTCTTTGAACTCACTTAACCTGCCTGAAGACCAATCCTCCAAAAAGAACTCAACTGTCCTAGTTCAACTCTAGGAGTTTCATCAACTAGGGGAGATTGACTTTTGTTACAGAAGGGGTTACCAGGAGTTGACCCCACACCCAGACCAACTTATTCACAAACTATCCTACCTTCCATCTGTTCTTCCAAGGGCTCATTCATCTTTCCTAAACATCATTTACTCTCTGCTTGAGAGACCTACATCCTACCCTGCCTTCTCTATTAAGGTGGTATTATTTAAGCCTGAATTATAAACCACCTTGGAGAGTCACTCATTGTTTCCTGGTATTTTCTGTATATGCATGAGGAATATGTGTTAATGAAATTCAGAGTGTTTTTCTTTTGATAATCTTTTATATTTATTATTTACTTTTAAAAACATTATTTATTTTTAATTGGAGGATAACTACTTTACAATATTTGTTGGTTTCTTCCATACATCAACATGAATCAGCCATAGGTATACGTATGTCCCCTCCCTTTTGAACCTCCCTCCAATCTCCCACCCCATCCCATCCCTCTAGATTGTCAGAGAGCACTGGGTTTGAGCTCCCTGGGTCATATAGCGAATTCCCACTGGCTATCTATTTTACATATGGTAATGTATATATTTCCGTGCTACTCTCTTAATTCATTTTCCTTCCTCCACCGTGTTGACAAGTCTGTTCTCTATGTCTGCAACTCCGTTGCTGCCCTGCAAATAGATTCATCAGTACCCATTTTCTGGATTCCATATGTATGTCTTAATATATAATATTTGTTTTTCTGACTTACTTCACTCTGTATAATAGGCTCTAGTTTCATCTATCTCATTAGAACTGACTCAAATGCATTCTTTTTTATAGCTGAGTAATATCCCATTGTATATAAATACCACATCCTTCTTTATCCATTCATCTGTTGATGGACATCTAGGTTGTTTCCATGTCCTAGCTATTGTAAATAGTCTGCAGTGAGCACTGGAGGACATGTGCCTTTTTCAATTATGGTTTTCTCAGAGTGTATGTCAAGTAGTGGGATTGTTGGGTCATATGGTAATTTTATTCCTAGTTTTTTAAGGAAGCTCCATACTGTTCTTCATAGTGGCTGTATCAATTTATAGTCCCACCAACAGTGCAGGAGGGTTCCCTTTTCTCCACACCCTCTCCAGCATTTTTTGTTTGTAGATTTTTTTGATGATAGCCATTCTGACTGCTCTGATGTGATACCTCGTTGTTCTGATTTGCATTTCTCTAATAATGAGTGATGTTGAGCACCTTTTCATATGTTTATTAGCCATCTGTTTGTCTTCTTTGGATAAATATCTGCTTAGGTCTTCTGCCCATTTTCTAATTGGACTTTGTTTTCCTGATGTTGAGCTGTATAAGCTGCTTTTATATTCTGGAGATAAATCCTTTTTCAACTGTTTCATTTGCAATTATTTTCTCCCATTCTGAGGGTTGTCTTTTAATCTTACTATTTCCTTTGCTGTACAAAATCGTTTAAGTTTAATTAAGTACCATTTGCTTATTTTTGTTTTTATTTCTATTACTCTAGGAGGTGGGGTCATAGAGGATCTTGCTGTGATGTGTGTTAAGGAGTATATTGCCTATATTTTCCTTTAAGAGCTTTATAGTGTCTGGACTTACATTTGAGTCTTTAATCCTTTTTTATGTATGATGTTAGGAAGTGTTTTAGTTTCATTCTTTTACACATACCTGTCCAGTTTTTCAGCGCCATTTATTGAAGAGAACGTCTTTTCTCCATTGAATATTCTTGCCACCTTTGTCAAAGATAAGGTGCCCATGGGTGTGTGGGTTTATCTCTGGGCTTTCTATCTTGTTCCATTGGTCTATATTTCTGTTTTTGTGCCAGTACCATACTGTCCTGATGACTGTAGCTTTGAAGTATAGTCTGAAGTCAGAAAGGTTGATTCCTTCAGCTCTGTTTTTCTTTCTCAAGATTGCTTTGGCTATTGGAGGTCTTTTGTGTTTCCATAACAAATTGTGAAATTTTTTGTTCTATTTTTGTGAAAAATACTGTTGGTAGTTTGATAGGGATTGCATTGAATTTGTAGATTACTTTGGGTAGTATAGTCATTTTTACAATATTGATTCTTCCAATCCAAGAATTGTTATATCTCTTGTTATATGACAAGACATGTTATATCTCTTCTTGTATTATTTTCATTTTTGGTCATGCTGTGTGGCTTGCAGGATCTTAGTTCCCCAACAAGGGATTGAGCTGGGCAGGGAAGCACTGAGTCCTAACCACTGGAAAGCAGGGAATTTCCAATAATCCATCTTTTATTATAGGGGTCTCAGAATGGTAGAAGGAAATCTCTTTTTCCTCTCCTAAGTGTGAAAATAATAAATACTATTAATACTAAAAGCTGAAATGACTTCTCCTGAGATACTGAGGGTGTTTTACAACCAAGATTGCTGAATTTTCTGAGGAGCCAGACACATGCATTGGCTCAAAGTTTAGAGAAACTGATAAAGAAGGAAAAGTATAGGCTTTGGAATTAGTCATTCTCAGATATTGTTAAATGTGTGAACTTACCTCTTTTTTTCTCATCTGTAAAATGGACATTCAATAAAGGTTTGCTTATCCCCACTAATGAGCAGACTTCACTCTCTTTGTGTGTATGTGGTAGAAAAATCTATACTGAATCTACATTTGCATGGTGCCTTATACCTCGTAAAACATTTTCATATTTATGAGTAATTTGTACTTTTTTAAAAAAGGAATGTACATTTTCTTGAAATACCACACAAACACACAATATGTAAGCAGATATTAAAATGGGTTTGTTCTGGTTGAACAAGGGGTGGATTTTTTAACACTTTTAATGCCCACACCCACATCTACACCTTTTTCTCCCCTCATGTGGTCCCTGTCTATGTAACAGTTTGAAAACCTCACTGTACATCATTTCATTTGATCAAATTTAGGACTCAGATAGACATTATATGTGATAGAGAATCTTAGAAGCCAAAGAATTGTGTTTCCACTAAGATCACACACACACACACACATATATATATATATATATATATATATATATTTCTTATGGGGCTTTATTCTAAGAGAATAAGGTATGAATTCAGGGTATAAGCTATGGTGATGAGCAAAGGGGTATTTTTTCCCAGCTGGCCTACTGATTCATTCTCTCCCTCCATTTCCCTGTCTCCAAAATGCTTATATTAACTAATAACAACCTCCCTTCTGTTTTCAGTGATACCAGCAAAGGGATTCAAGTTCACTGTGAATCATTATGCAAAGCCAGAGAGAAATAGCGAACCTAATTTGAAAATGGATGTGGGCAAAGAAATTTTCTTCTATCTTAGATAAGCCGACACTTTCCTTGATGCCAATTTTTATATACATCTTGGCTTAATGACTAATAATGGAGTTATCTAACTTTGGAGGTTGGAAAAAAAGAAATTGTTAGAGGGATGGCTCCCAGGGGGTTCTACTAAAGCCACTGAACCCCTTTTTTCCAGTAGAGGCAGTGTTGTCCCCTGCTTTAAGCGCTGTGGGATGCTCTTCCTGGAAAATGGTTTTGGCGCAAGCTTCTTTAAACTCCACAGGGACAGGTAGATTGCATACAAACTTATGATTTTTAGAGCCATGCTAAGCCTGCAGGTGGCTATGCTCCGATAAATACGTTATTCATACTGGATACCTTCGGTACTTTCACTCCTGACACCTGCTCCTGTTAACTAGAAAATTCAATTCAGGATTTCGGGTCTGGTGTGTTAGGTTCTGACTGGGCACCAAGTCTCACCGTGGGTTGGTTTCTCTACAGAGAAACTTTGTTTTCAAGGCTGTTGTCTTCCAGGAGATGGATGAGTCAGTCTTGGGTCTCTGTCTCCTCCCTTCTGTTGCCTAAACTTAGTAACTCATCAAAGAGAGGAAGGGAAGGTGCACAGAAAAGCCTGTCTGTGTTGGCAGTTCCAGCAAGAGATTTGGTGTAAGACAGAGGTGG
Source organism: Odocoileus virginianus (assembly GCF_023699985.2). Taxonomy (NCBI): domain Eukaryota; kingdom Metazoa; phylum Chordata; class Mammalia; order Artiodactyla; family Cervidae; genus Odocoileus; species Odocoileus virginianus. The sequence goes on from NC_069681.1 coordinate 35,447,671, forward strand.
TGGAGCTTTTTGGTTGTGGACAGTTTTTGGGTGAGGAGGTGATTTCAGGTATCAAATTTTTTTTTTTCCTATATATTTCAGACTCTTGGAGGAAGATGTCAGTATACTCATCTAGGACAGTGAATTCCAGACTTTTAAATTTTTATGGACCAGGAAAACTTCTAAAAAGCTTTGGGGATCAACAGAAGTTTCTGGATTTCTGTATTTAGCCAAATAAGGCCTCTTAAAAAACTACTTTTGCCATGTAAATATTAACGTTAATCTCCCAGTGTTGATGGATGCGGTTTGGTTATAGAGGAAAATTTCTTTGTCTTAATACAAAAGTACTTATGGCTTCAGGTCAGCAACTTAGTCCAATGGTCCGGGGAGGGGGGGGAATTGCTTATCCTATACTTGTAATATCAATAACCTCAGATATGCAAGTGACACCACACTTATGGCAGAAAGCAAAGAAGAACTAAAGAGCCTCTTGATAAAAGTGAAAGAGGAGAGTGAAAAAGTTGGCTTAAAACTCAGCATTCAGAAAACTAAGATCATGGCGTCCGGTCCCATCAGTTCATGGCAAATGGATGGGGAAACAATAGAGGCAATGACAAACTTTATTTTTTGGGCTCCAAAAATCACTGTAGATGGTGACTGCAGCCATGAAATTAAAATATGCTTGCTCGTTGGAAGAAAAGCTATGACAAACCTATATAGCACATTAAAAAGCAGAGACATTAATTTGCCAACAAAGTCCATCTAGTCAAAGCTATGGTTTTTCCAGTAGTCATGTATGGATGTGAAAGTTGGACTATAAATATAGCTGAGTGCTAAAGAATTGATGCTTTTGAACTGTGTTGTTGGAGAAGACTCTTGAGAGTCTCTTGGACTGCGAGGAGATCCAACCAGTCAATCCTCAAGGAAATCAGTTCTGAATATTCATTGGAAGTACTGAAGCTGAAGCTGAAACTCCGATACTTTGGCCACCTGATGGGAAGAACTGACTCATTGGAAAAGACCCTGATGCTGGGAAAGATTGAAGGCGGGAGAAGAAGGGGACGACAGGGGATGAGATGGTTGGATGGCATCACCGACTCAATGGACATGAGTCTGAGTAAGCTCAGGGAGTTGGTCATAGACAGGGAAGCCTGGTGTGCTGCAGTCCATGGGGTTGCAAAGAGTCAGACATGACTGAGCGGCTGAACTGAACTGATATTTGTAACTTTTCTGTAAGCTTCTGATTTTTAAAAATTTATTGAATTAAAAAATAATTATCTACCAAAAAAAAGACTTTTGTATCACCATTTCACTTAGAAACTGACATTTAAATAGCCCTACTTTTTCCTATAACAGAAAGATTTAATTTTCAACAAAAAGGCAAACTTTTGAGTTTAGTTAAGTTTGGCTCTTGTAGGTTTTCATAGAACCGTTCAGCTTTAGCTTCTTCTGCGTTACTGGTTGGGGCATAGGCTTGAATTACTGTGATACTGAATGGTTTGCCTTGGAAACGAACAGAGATCATTCTGTCATTCTTGAGATTGCATCCAAGTACTGCATTTTGGACTCTTTTGTTGACTGTGATGGCTACTCCATTTCTTTTAAGGGATTCCTGCCCACAGTAGTAGATATGATGGTCATCTGAGTTAAATTCACCCATTCCAGTCCATTTTAGTTTGCTGATTCCTAGAATGTCAATGTTCACTCTTGCCATCTCCTCTTTGACCACTTCCAATTTGCCTTGATTCATGGACCTAACATTCCAGGTTCCTATGCAATATTGCTCTTTACAGCATTGGACCTTGCTTTTATCAAGTCACATCCACCACTGGGTGTTGTTTTTGCTTTGGTTCCATCCCTTCGTTCTTTCTGGAATTATTTCTCCACTGATCTCCAGTAGCATATTGGGCATCTACTGACCTGGGGAGTTCCTCTTTCAGTATCCTATCATTTTGCCTTTTCATACTGTTCATGGGGTTCTCAAGGCAGGAATACTGAAGTGGTTTGTCATTCCCTTCTCCAGTGGACCACATTCTGTCAGACCTCTCCACCATGACCCGACTGTCTTGGGTGGCCCCACACGGCATGGCCTAGTTTCATTGAGTTAGACAAGGCTGTGATCCTGTGATCAGATTGGCGCCCTCTGATGCCCTCTCACAATACCTCCCCTCTTATTTGGGTTTTTCTTACCTTGGACGTGGGGTAACTCTTCATGGCTGCTCCAGCAAAGCACAGCCGCTGCTCCTTACCTTGGACGAAGGGTATCTCCTCAGGGCTGCCCCTCCTGACCTTGAACGTGGAGTAGCTCCTCTCATACCAGACCACCTGACCTGCCTCTTGAGAAACCTGTATGCAGGTCAGGAAGCAACAGTTAGAACTGGACATGGGACAGACTGGTTCCAAATAGGAAAAGGAGTACGTCAAGGCTGTATATTGTCACCCTGCTTATTTAACTTATATGCAGAGTACATCATGAGAAACGCTGGGCTGGAGGAAGCACAAGCTGGAATCAAGATTGCCAGGAGAAATATCAATAACTTCAGATATGCAGATGACACCACCCTTATGGCAGAAAGTGAAGAGGAACTAAAAGCCTCTTGATGAAAGTGAAAGAGGAGAGTGAAAAAGTTGGCTTAAAGCTCAACATTCAGAAAACTATATCATGGCATGTGGTCCCATCACTTCATGGGAAATAGATGGGGAAACAGTGGAAACAGTGGCTGACTTTATTTTTTGGGCTCCAAAATCACTGCAGATGGTTGACTGTAGCCATGAAATTAAAAGACACTTACTCCTTGGAAGGAAAGTTATGACCAACCTAGATAACATATTAAAAAGCAGAGACATTACTTTGCCAACAAAGATCTGTCTAGTCAAGGCTATGGTTTTTCCAGTGGTCATGTATGGATGTGAGAGTTGGACTGTGAAAAAAGCTGAGCGCCGAAGAATTGATGCTTTTGAACTGTGGTGTTGGAGAAGACTCTTGAGAGTCCCTTGGACTGCAAGGAGATCCAACCAGTCCATCCTAAAGGAGATCAGTCCTGCGTGTTCATTGGAGGGACTGATGTTGAAGCTGAAACTCCAATACTTTGACCACCCTGTGCATGCTAACCTCCTCTTCACCCATGTCCTTTGTTTGACAGCTCATTTCACTCTTTTGATAGCTTCCTTTCTTCCTTCACTCTTTCTTTCTCTCAGTTGTTTTCAATTGTGGTAACATGTCTATTCGCAGAAGGCAATGGCAGCCCACTCCAGTACTCTTGCCTGGAGAATCCCATGAACAGAGGAGCCTGGTAGGCTGTGGTCCATGGGGTCACGACTGAGCAACTTCATTTTCACTTTTCACTTTCATGCATTGGAGAAGGAAATGGCAACCCACTCCATTGTTCTTGGCTGGAGAATCCCAGGCACGGCAGAGCCTGGTGGGCTGCCATCTATGGGGTCGCACAGAGTCGGGCACGACTGAAGCGACTTAGCAGCAACAGCAACATGTCTATTGGGTTTCCCCAGTGGCTCAGCGGTGAAGAACACGCCTGCCAATGCAGGAGATGCAGGTTTGATCCCTGGGTCGGTAACATCCCCTGGAGAAGGAAATGGCAACCCACTCCAGTGTCCTTGCCTGGAGAATCCCATGGACAGAGGAGACTGGTGGGCTACAGTCCATGTGGTCACAAACTAAACAACAACAATAACATATCTATACCAGAAAAGTTTCTATTATCACTATTTTGAAGTGTACAGTTTAGTGATATTAAGAACTTTGACATTGTTGTGCAACCATCCCCACCATCCCCTTCCAGTACTACCTTTGTCTTGTAAAACTGAAAATCTGTAGCGTTTGAAGTCCAGCTCCCCATTCCTGCCTTCTCCTCGGCCCCTGGCGACTACCATTCTACCTTCTGTCTCTTTGCATTTGATTGCTCTAGGTACTGTATGTGGGTGGAGCCATATAGCATTTGCCTTTTGTCTGGCTCATTTCACTTAGAATAGGGACGCCCCTGGTGGCTCAGACAGTAAAGAATCTACCTGGAATGCAAGAGACCTGGGTTCGATCCCTGGGTCGGGAATATCCCCTGGAGAAAGGAATAGCAACCCACTCTAGTATTCTTACCTGGAGAATCCCATGGACAGAGGAACCTGGTGGGCTACAGTCCATGGGGTCTTGGAGAGTTGGACACGACTGAGCGACTAACGCTTGTTTGGCTTATTGAACTTAGCATAAGGTCTTCAGTGTTCATCCGTGAACGTTGTATGGATAATAGCATGCTTTGTTTATCCATTCCTCTGAATGGATACTTGGGTTCCTGCCCTCTTTTGGCCATGGAAAGTAATGCTTCTGTGAACATGACCGTGCAGGTATCTCTTTGAGACCCTCATGCTGAGTCACAGTAATTCTGAATATATGTGTGTGTGTGTGTATGTGTGCTTAGTCACTCAGTCGTGTTTGATTCTTCACGACCCCATGCACTGTAGCCCACCAGACTCCTCTGTCTGTGGGATTCTCCAGGCAAGAATACTGGAGTGAGTTGCAATTTCCTTCACCAGGGGATCTTCCTGACCCAGGGATTGAACCCGAGTCTCCTGCATCTCCTGCGTTGACAGGCACATTCTTTACCACTGGGCCACCTGGGAAGCCCATGTGTATGTGTGTATATATATGTGTGTGTGTGTGTGAAACTGAAAGTGAAAGCTGCCCAGTTGTCTCTGACTCTTTGCAACTCCGTAGACTATAGCCCATGGAATCCTCCAGGCCAGAACACTGGAGTGGGTAGCCTTTCCCTTCTCCAGGGGATCTTCCCAACCCAGGGATCATACTCAGGTCTCCCACATTACAGGAGGATTCTTTACCAGCTAAGCCACAAGGGAAGCCCAAGAATACTGGAGTGGGTAGCCCACCCCTTCTCCAGGGGATCTGCCTGACCTAGGAATTGAACTGGGGTCTCCTACATTGCAGGTGGATTCTTTACCAACTGAGCTAGGAGGGAACCCCATATATGTATATATATGTGTGTGTATATATGTGTATATATTACATAGTATGGAGAAAAGGTGGATATTTATTTTTGAATCTAAAAAAATTGTAATTCCATTTTTTTGAGGAATCATCGTACTGTTTTAGTGACTACCTCACTTTATACTCCTAACAACAGTATACAAAGTTTCTGATTTCTCCACATTCTTACAAATAGCAATTATTTTCTTTTATCATTTATTTCTTTGTTTATTTACTAGTAGCCATCCTCATGGATGAGAGGTTGTATCTCATTGTGGTCGACAGCTCATTTCTTTTTATTTCTTTTTCCTGAATGATAGTCCATTGTGTAGGTGTCTCACAGTTTGTGTATCCATTCACCTATTGAAGGGCATCTTGGTTGCTTCCAAGGTTTTGGCACTTATGAATGAGGCTGCCATAAATGTTTGCGTGCAGGTGTTGGTGTGGACAAACATTGTCAGCTCATTTGGGTTAATACCAAGGAGCACCATTACTGGAGCATATGGTGAGATTCTGTTTAGCTCTGTAAGAAACAACCAAACTATCTTCCAGAGTGGCTGTACCATTTTGCATTTCGAACGATTATTTCTGGATGCATTATTGTTGTTACCCACGTCCCTTGACTGTCCTTGCTCTTAGCTGACGTGTCCTGGGGAGACAAAGCTGCAGGTGGATCACTGACAACTGGCAGGATCTTCTTTTTATGCTCCTTTAGGGCAGCCTTCAGTCAGCCAGCCCTCTGGAGAGTGAAGCTGGACTGAACAGAGCAAAACCTGCTTGGCTTTGGGTTCTGGCTGCCAGAATTCATCTTCCTTAGAGATTAAAGCATATTAAGGAAATTAAAATTTTGAATGCTCCCCAAAATGAAACTCAAAATGCTGAACCTAAGGTATAAATTACTTAAGTGTTAATATTCTTTTCAACTACTTTTCTTATGTTATTAATACTTGGATACATTTCAGTGTTGGGGGCCCTTTCTTCCGCAGAGATCTGTTTCCTTTCCAGATAAGAGAATATGTAAAGGGCCCTTCCTGGGAGTTTGGATCTGGAACTCAGAATGTAAAAGTACTAGTCTCTTCAAGAATAACCAGAATGATTTTACAGGTAGAATCTCTAAATTAAAATGATTTTTACTAGGTATAATCCCAAAAGAAACATACATGTTTGTCAAATATATGTTCATATTGTTGTTGTTTAGTCATGAAGTCATGTCTGACTCTTTTGCAGCCCCACAAGGCTATGGTTTTTCCAGTGGTCATGTATGGATGTGAGAGTTGGACTATAAAGAAAGCTGAGTACTGAAGAATTGATGCTTTTGAACTGTGATGTTGGAGAAGACTCTTGAGAGTCCCTCGGACAGCAAGGAGCTCCAACCAGTTCATCCTAACGGAGATCAGTCCTGCGTGTTCATTGGAAGGACTGATGTTGAAGCTGAAACTCCAATACTTTGTCCATCTGATGCGAAGAGCTGACTCATTGGAAAAGACCCTGATGCTGGGAAAGATTGAGGGCAGGAGGAGAAGGGGACAACAGAGGATGAGATGGTTGGATGGCATCACCGACTCAATGAACATGGGTTTGGGTGGACTTGGGGAGTTGGTGATGGACAGGGAGGCCTCGCGTGCTGTGGTTCATGGAGTCTCAAAGAGTCAGACATGACTGAGCTACTGAACTGTACTGAGACTGTAGCCTGCCAGGCTCCTCTGTCTATGGGATTCTCCAGGCAGGAATATTGGAGTGGGTTGCCATGCCTTCCTCCAGGAGATCTTCCCATCCCAGGGATCAAACCCACATTTGCTGCATTGCAGGTGGGGTCTTTACCCACTGAGCTCCATATATGTCCATGTATGCTCATCAAATGATATATCAGAGAGTGTTTTCATATCACTGTGTATAATAACCCAAAAGCAATCCCAATGTCCATCAACAGTAGAATGGATAAAACAAATGTACTCTTCTACAGTGGAATATTACATGGCGATGAGAATGATTGAAATATGACTACATAATGCAAATGAATAAAGATGATATAATCTTGAACGGAGGAAGACAGATACAAAAGCTTACATGCTGTATGATTGCAATATGTGAAGTTCAAAGCCAGGTAAAACTAATTTATGGTGTTGGAAGTCAAGATAGTGGTTTACCTTTGGATGTGTGAGGGAGCGTGGGTAGTAGGTGCTTCTAGGGGGCTGGTAAGGTCTGGTGTTTTGATCTAAGTCCTGAATGCATTGGTGTATTTACTTTGTGAAAAGTCTTCAAGATATTTGGGCAGTGCCTTTTCTGGGATGTATGCTGCACTTCAGTGAAAAGTTGTTAAAAATGGTCCCTCTTCATGTTTCAACACACACATGAAGGAAATGCCCACAAATATTATCATTAGAGAAAGAAAGAAGATGATTCAGGATAAAATGCATCCAATAGTTTGGATTTATCATCAAAACATTGGCCCTGTACCTTACTGTGAATTGATTTGGTGATCTGATGAAGGAAATGAACTTCAATGATAAATATGATCCAGAGGAAGACTGTCAGAAAAGGGGAAGAACCTCTGATGGCTTGAGAATGGTCTCTAAAAGCTCTGTCCTTTTGAAGCCAAGTAATAAGCATTTATACAAATGAATTCAAAAGAAGCAGTTATGAAAACTTCACACTAGGGAGATTTTAGTTGACGCCAAAGCCATGCCTCAGCATTTGCATGGCAGTGGCATTGAAGATGAAAGTGGATTGTTTTGTTAAGAGTCCCATAGCGGGGGCACGGGGAAGGTCATCTTTTCTGGAGGATGTTTTCCATTTTGTGAGGTGACCTCTTTCGTCTGATGGACTTTGGAGATGGTATGATGATTTCTCAAGGTAGTAGACAAGGGCTTCTTGGGAGGCCTTTGAGAAGAGAGCACAGAGAAAAAATGTGAAATAAATTCTACCTCCTGCTGGGTGAAAATGTCAGACTCATTGAGAGCTGGATTTCTGCAGAATTTATTGTACATATCTGGCTGGGTTTTTCAGACGATTATTGGAAGTTTGTTTCCTCTACATACTCTAAATTTCTTTTCCTTCTTAACCATGTGGCCCAGTGTCCTATTCCCTCTTATTCAAGTTTATCTGCTCTTTACTTCTTTGGACAGACCTGCTGTTACTTAGGGTTGGGCAATGGTCTGTGGCAGAGTTTAGAGATGGTAGGAGGCCAGGCCTGGGTTAGTCAAGGTCAAGCTTTGGGAACAAGATGATGAGTGAGATATGTGTCAGTAGTAGTCAGGGGCCAAGTAGGTAAGTTCATTCCATTAGACACAAAGCAAAGAGCAGAAACCAAAGGTGCAATCAAGAGTCAGGAGCAACAAATAGTGAACACTGATACTAAACGTTGACACATTCAGTAATGTTACTGAAGCTCTGGACATTGATACAGGAGATCAGACATCAGATATGAAAGAGAGACAGTTGATAGAACTTCTCATTTGATATTTGAAAACTTTCTGTAAATACTTTATTTATAGTAGCATTATGTGGCAGGTGCTGTATTGGTCAGCATTTGCTGCATAACAAATAACCACAAAATTTCTGTGGCATGTAATAATCGTTTATTTTTTGTTCCTGGGTTTGGACCTGTGGGTCATGTTCAGGTTAGCTCTGTGTATCTCACTCTGGGACTCAGACTGGATGATCAGTGGCCACCTGGAGTGTGTTCTCACAAAGGATTTTGGAAGCACAAGAAGGTCAAGGAAATCTATGCACACACGTTTTAAACCTCCGCTTATATTATGCCTGCTAATCTCTCATTGGCCAAAGCAAGTTACATGGCCAAGTCCGAAGTCAATGAATGGGGGAATATACTCGATTTGCTTCTCCCATGACAAGAGTAGGAATGCATAATTTTACTATGGGAGAGTGAATAATCAATATACTATAGGTTTTATGCTAGGTCTAAGAGATAGCTGTTTGATTAAGACACAGTTCTTGTCTTGAAGATACTGTCTATGTGTCTTGAGTAATGATACTGAAGTTCTGTCTGTTAATTTTTTTCCCCACTCTTCTCCACCGCCCCCGCCCCCCAACCTCCTCCTTCTATGTGTAACAATTCTGCTTTTACTGCCAAGGATCTCTTGAAAGTGCTAAGAATTTGTACTATGTGATAATGGCCCTTTGCGCATCCATGCAATAAGTATTGAAAGACAGTGAAAGGTAGGTAAGAACATAGTAAGTAAATTATTTGGTAGGTTTTAAAGGTGATAAAGACTATAAAAAAAAGAAAAAGGTAAGGCAGAGGAAAGGGGTGTGCCAGTTTGGGGAAGTTGCAGCTTTATTTTTATTTATTTATTTAAAAAGTTTCTTTTATTTTTTTGGCTGTGCTGCACACGACAATCTTAGTTCAATCCCCCGACTGGGGATTGAACCCTAACCCATTCCCCGGGCCCCCTGCATTGGGAGTGTGAGGTCTTAACCACTGGACCACCATGGAAGCCCCCAAGTGCTGCAGCTTTAAATGAGAGAAGAGTTAAGTCTCATGGGGAAAGTGAGTTTTAAGCAGTTTTGAAGAAGCTAAAGGAGTCTGCCATGAGGATAACTAGGGCAGGAGTGCTGCAGACAGAGAGAGGAGCCAGTGGTAAGGCCTCGAGGTGAGAGCACTGGAGGGTTTGTAAGGAACGGTGACGTGGTTGGGTCGGATGAGTGGGGGCAGAGTTGGGGGAAAGGAGGTCGTAGAAAGGATGGGGATCAAGCAGAGTGCCCATGGGACTGCTGTAAAGACTCTGGCTCAGATGGGAACCACTTTGAGAGAGGGTTTCCAGAGAGGAGTGATGTGATCTGACTCCTGTTCTATAGGGTTTAGCTGAACTGTTCTGTTGTGAATGGACTAAGGTGTCTTACATGGAAGCAGTTACACCAGTTAGGGGGCTGATGCCTTTCTGTAAGATGATGCTGTGCAATAAAATTCATGTCAATGTATGACAAAAACCACTACAATATTGTAAAGTAATTAGCCTCCAACTAATAAAAATAAATGAAAAAAAAAAAAAACACACAGTGTGAGCTACAAATCAATCCACATAAGTAATTCAGAATTTTCTGGTAGTCCCAGTAGAATAGATAAAAAGAAACCAGTAAAATTATTTTTTAAGAAAATATTTATTTATTTATTTAACTGTGCTGAGTCTTAGTTGCAGCCCCCAGGATCTTCCTTGCCCATGCTGGATCTTTGGTTTTGGCGTGTTGGATTTTTTAGTTGCGGCATGTGAACTCTCAGTTGTGGCATGTGAAATCTAGCTCCCCAACCAAAGATGGAATCCAGGCTCCCTGCGTTGGAAGCATGGAGTCTTAGCCACCGGACCACCAGGGAAGTCCCAGGTAAAATGATTTTTAACAATATATTTTGATTAACCCAATATTTCAAAATACAATCATTTCTATTTCTAATCAATAGAAAACAATTACTATTGAGATATTTTACATTTCTTTTTCATACTAAGTTTTCAAAAACCAATGCACATTTTATAGCTAATGTGCATGCTAAGTCACTTCAGTCGTGTCCAACTCTTTGTGGCCCCATGGACTATAGCCCATCAGGCTCCTCTGTCTATAGGATTCTGCAGGCAAGAATACTGGAGTGAGTTGCCATGCTCTCCTCCAGGATTTATACCTAGAGTGCATCCCAATTCACATTAGCTACATTTTATGACCAACCTAGACAGCATATTAGAAAGCAGAGACATTACTTTGCCAACAAAGGTCTGTCTAGTCAAGCCTATGGTTTTTCCAGTAGTCATGTATGGATGTGAGAGTTGGACAATAAAGAAAGCTGAGCGGCGAAGAATTGATTCTTTTGAACTGTGGAGAAGATTCTTTAGAGTCCCTTGGACTGCAAGGAGATCCGACCAGTCCATCCTAAAGGAGATCAGTCCTGGGTGTTTATTGGAGGGACTGATGTTAAAGCTGAAGCTCCAATACTTTGGCCACCTCATGTGAAGACTTGACTCACTGGAAAAGACCCTGATGCTGGGAGGGATTGGGGGCAGGAGAAGGGGACAACAGATGAGATGGTTGGATGGCATCACTGACTCGATGGACATGAGTTTGGGTAGACTCAGGCAGTTGGTGATGGATAGGGAGGCCTGGTATGCTGTGGTTCATGGGGTCGCAAAGAGTCGGACATGACTGAGTGACTGAACTGAACTGAACCACTCAGTAGACATGGGGCTAGTGGCTACTACACTGGGCAGTGAAGACTCAAGAGATCATTACTTATGTTGAAATCAGTGAATCCAACCTGCTTTGAGCAAACTCCGGGGGATGGTGAAGGACAGGGAAGCCTGGAGTGCTGCAGTCCATGGGGTCGCAAAAAGACGGATGTGACTTAGCAATTGAACAACAACAAGCCTGATTTCCATACCCTTCCAAATATTTTGTTAAATAACACTAAATTATGAATCAGTTGGGGAAAAAATAAAGGTACTTTCTTCTAAGTTCTTCTTATCCATAAAAGAAGAATCTGAAATTTGAGCTATAAAAATTAAGAAATCCAGTGCATTGTAAAAAGTTCTCTTGTTTGGCAGTAAAATACTGCTTTGTCACATAAAACAAATAGGAGGCTTTGCTGTGTACTGAGAATTATTTTCTGTTAAAAGAAACAGCCTTGTTATTAAATAAAAAATTTATTATACAGTATTTATATATATTGTTTTATTGGTAGATCTGCGTGCAGAAATAATCCCCAGCAAGTGGCCCATTGTGGAAATTTCTCAGTGTTCTGTCCTGGTTAAATCTGACATCTGAATAGGGGAAAACAGTTGTTATTCCCTAGGTACAAACATCTGGAATTGAGAATAATTTTTTGAGTTTTTCATATCATGATGCTTGTGTGTGTGTGTGTTTGATGCAGTATGCAGAATTGTTAGCATTTAGAAGCTAACATACAGAAGCTGACAACTTGGTATTAACATGTGATTTATGTCATTATGTCTTTGACTTGTGGGTTCTTTGGGGAGATAGCAGAAGTGGAAAACACACAGAACTTGAGGGCAGAGAATCTGTTAGATTTCTGACTCTGCCCGCATTTGCTGTGCAATCATCAAACACATTAAATCTCTCTAAGCCTCAATTTTTCATCTGACAAAAGAAGATAAAAACATTCTTCACAGCTTTCTTGTGAATATTGAATTAAATAGTATATATCAAGAACCTAATGCAATGCCTAATAATAGTGGCCACCAATAAAAGGTGCCATTCTCATAAACGAGATTCACATTCCTGAAGAAAATGGCAAATAGATTCCGCGATGAAGTAGATTCACCTTAAATCAGGGCAGTGTATTTGCAGCACTGTAGTTGCCCAGAGAGCTTTGTTCTCAATTATTTTAAACTCTAATGAGAGGGTGCTCCAAGATAGCTTTATGGCCAGGAATACTGAACTTTCTGAATCTTTCCCTTTAAGGGAGATAGAGACATACTGGAACAGCAAATAGAGGCTGAAGGCAAAGAGCTATAGAGTAACTTGAGAGAAAGGCTTCATTTTGCTTCCACTGTTTCTAAAGAAGTCCTCTGTCAGAATCATGATGGTTTCTTTTGTGATGGTAGGAAATTTGCCTCTGATTTTTTTTTTTCTTCAGCTGTTTTTAAGATTTTTCTGTGTTTGGTCTTCTGCAGTTTCACAATGATATATCTAATTAAAAATTTTTTTTTGAAATTTATTCAACTTGGGGTTCTGTTGGGTGGGTGGTTGCTGTTGGAGTCATGTCTGAAAATGTCTCAGTCTTTATAATTTCAAATAGTTCCTCTATTCCACTCTCTTCCCTGAGTCTACTCAAACAAAAGTTCAAGTTTGCCTGGATTGGCAAGTACTTTTAGAGCATAAGTGGTTTCCATGTCAGTGTAGCTCTCTGGGTATGCAATTTTATTGCCTTTAACCCAGTAATTCTGTTCTATCTGTTGCTCCTTGATGCAGTTAATATCTTAAAATATTTTATCTGGCATACTTAGCTGTTTCCTTTGGGAGAGTTTGACTAACCTAACTTACCATTACCAGAAAATAAATTTCAAAGCCATTTAAATCTTACTCTATTTGGAATCAATTTGGGGATACCGAGTAAAGAAACAGGAATCTAACTTTTCTTCTAAATACACGGTCAGACACGTAAATTTCCTCATCATTATATTTTGAGAGGTACCCAATTTCCAAGTCCATCTAACATGCCACCTTTTTCATATAACAAAATCCCATTTGTACTTTGTAGTTTCTGAGCCCTTATATCTGTTTGATTGATTTAAGTAATTAAAACCAATACCACCCTGTTTTAATTACTGAAGCTTCATACCATATTTATGAAAGTGAAAGTGAAGTCGCTCAGTCGTGTCCCACTCTTTGCAAACCCATGGACTGTAGCCTACCAGGCTCCTCCGTCCATGGGATTTCCCAGGCAGGAATACTGGAGTGGGTTGCCATTTCCTTCTCCAGGGGCTCTTCCCGACCCAGGGATTGAACTCGGGTCTCCCGCGTTGTAGGCAGACGCTTTACCGTCTGAGCCACTGGGGAAGTCCTCATATTTATGTGTCTTTTAGAAAAAACTACATGCATTAACCTTCTTTAAGTCTGGGAGTATATAATAGTTACGGTCTTAGTATACTTTATTCTAGTTGTGACGTTTCCATGGCCATTCATTCTAGGCATGTCTGTCTGTGTTATGCATGACTTATTTTTCTGGGTGCTGGGGATATAGAGACGTTTAAAACAAAATGCCAGCTGTGGCAAACTTTACACTACTGAGCAGAACAGGTATGTTGTGAGAAAATTAGGGAACTGCATGCATTCAACAATAAGGCCAAACAATAATAGGAAAAGTGTTTCATGCGACAGTGACAAAGCAAAGCAAAGCAAGGCACACTTGGAGATGAGGGGCAATAAATTAGAGACTGGCGCAAGGTATTTTTTGGTACAACTTTCATCGTATAAAACCTTGCTAGGAAAATACAGCCAGCCCTCTGTACCTGCCAGTTAGGCATCCATAGATTAAAAAAAAAATTCCAGAAAGTTCCCCAAAAGCAAAACTTGAATTTGCTGTACACTGCAACTATAAGCAGAACATCTATATTGTATTTACAACTATTTACATAGCATTTACCTTGTGTTAAGTATTATAATGATGTAAAGTGTATGGGAAAATGTGTGTAGTTTATGTGCAAAATACTGAAAGAAAGTGAAAGTAGAAAGTGAAAGTTGCTCAGCTGTGTCCGACTCTTTGTGACCCCATGGACTATACCACCATGAAATTCGCCAGGCCAGAATACTGGAGTTGGGTAGCCTTTCCCTTCTCCAGAGGATCGTCCCAACCCAGGGATCGAACCAGCGTCTCCTGCATTGCAGGCGGGTTCTTTACCAGCTGAGCCACAAGGGAAGCCCAAGAATATTGGAGTGGGTAGCCTGTCCCTTCTCCAGAGGATCTTCCTGACCCAGGAATTGAGCTGGGGTTTCCTGCATTGCAGGCAGATTCTTTACGAACTCAACTATGCCATTTTATTCAGGCCTACTTTGGAGATATTATGGGTTTGGTTGCAGACCACCAAAGTAAAATGAATTTAGCAATAAAGTGAGGCACGTGAATTTTTTTGGTTTCCTGGCACATATAAAAGTGACCGTTACACTATTCTGCAGTCTACTAAGTATGCAGTGGCATTTATGTCTCAAAAAACCAGTGTACATACCTCAACTTAAAAACAATGCTGCTGGGGGCTTCTCTGTTTCCTGGTGGTTCAGTGGTTAAGAATCTCCCTACTAGTGCGGGGAACACATGTTCCATCCCTGAGCAGGGATGATTCCACATACCATGGGACAGCTGAGCCTGCACACCACAACTATTGAGCCTGTGCTCTAGAGCCTGGAAGCTGCAACTCTTGGAGCCCTTGGACCCTGGAGCCCATGCTCGGCAGCAAGAGAAGGCACTGCAATGAGAAGCCTGCGCACCGCTCACTACAACTAGAGAAAAGTCACGTGGCTACAAAGACCCAGCACAGCCAAGAATAAATAAATAAATAAAATTACATATATAAAAAATAATGCTGTTGGAGAAATGACTTGAATAGCTTGATGTGGGCTTGCCACTTGCTTCAATTTGTGAAAAAAAAAAAAACCCACAATATTTGCATAACACAGTATAGCAAAGGGCAATAAAACGAGGTCTGTCTGCCTGTAAGGGATTGAGCATCTACAGATTTTGGTATTTGCAGGGTGGGGTTGGGGGGCAGGTGTCCTGGAACCAGTTCAGTATGGACACCAAGGGGTAATTAGAGGAGACAGTAGAGAATGCAGACAGTATTTCTTTGCTCATATGTCCTGCTTTTCACTAAAAAGAAGTGATAATATTGCACCAAGATAAAATCTTAATTTAACATACCTTCAGAGACAGCGTAGGTAGCTCAAACAGTAAAGAGTCAGCCAGCAATGCGGGAGACCTGGGTTTGATCCCTGGGTCGGGAAGATCCCCTGGAGAAGGGCATGGCCACCTGCTCCAGTATTCTTGCCTGCAGAATCCCCATGGACAGAGGAGCCTGGTGGGCTACAGTCCAAGGGGTCGCAATGAGTCAGACAAGACTAAGTACAGTACAGCATGAAGTTTAATATATATATTTTAACATGATAAAATGCAATTATTTATGATACACACATCACATATACGATAATGTTTATGTTGTGATATATTTATGTGCTTAAGTTGTATAATCTTTGTTACATATACTCTTTTGAAATGTTATTTTGTATATAGTGTTTAATATATAGAGAACTGTGCTAATCATGCACAAGTTGAAGGCTATTTCTTTGAATAGAAAGGGACTGAGCCAGTTTCAGGAGGGAGAAAGAACTCCAGTCATTCAGATAAAAGGAAATGTACACCACATATAAAATGAACAGACAGAGATTAACTGCCTTGTTCTGAAAGCAATAATAGCATAGCACTCAGTAAAGGCTTGGTGAAAAATTTCATTTTGTCTCCTGAATAAGTATCAGATCCACCAGATGGGGCTCTAATATTCTTTTGGTTCTGTGGCTGAAAATTCCAAGCACTGACTGTTTTCTTTAGAGAAGGAAAATATATTTCCAATATTAACATCCAAGAGAATTTGCCTGAGATAGGGTTATGTCTCAATAAACATCATCACTGTTTAATATCTTTTAATACTGAAAGGTGACTTTTAAAGAAAGTGGTCAGTTAGCTGAAAACTGAAGCATCTAAGTAGCTGAATTAAATCAGTTCAAGGAGTTCTGAATTAAATCCTTTCTAGAGCCTTCTTTTAAGGAAGCATGACATATTGATACACAAACGGGTATATATCAAAACAGTGCTGTTCTTTCTTCAGAGTTACTGACAAACATTAAGATCTACATTGTTTAAACTGATGGTAAATCATGAAATTTATCACAACTTCAATACACTCAGTCCAACCTAGCTATTTTGATAGGTTCTGCTTTGAGTGCTGGCAATTGAGATTTTTGTTTTTTCAGGGCAGGGATTTGGGTTCTCCAAAGAAAACATTTTGCTGCTGTTTCTCTGAGGTTTAGAGCTGGAAATCTGAGCCTCTTCTTGGCCTCCTTTCTGCATGACTCATAACTTTTGTTCAACCTCGAAAGAACGCCAACTTGGGGAGATAGGTCTGAATTTTGATTTAGAGAGTGGGTGGATCAAAACCATAGATGTGAGAGTGAGCTGGATTCCGTAGAGAATGTCACCTAGAGGAAGAGGCCTGAGTTAGGATGAGGAGTCGTGGTTTACCGTCCCAGGTCAGCCAGTCATGAAACACCCCTGCCACCAGGAACAGAGAGAACAGGCAACATTTACCAAATGTTTCTGCACGTGAACTGTTTCATCCTCCCATTGGCCTGGCGGAGGCTCCCTTTGGTGAGGACAGTTCTCCAGAGAAGGTGACAGCTAACACACAGCAGACACACAGCCAGGCCTTCTGTGCACCTAGGGTCACCCAGTTCCAAGCTCCACATCCAGTAACACATGAACATTACCTCCTGGTGCTGTGCAAGACTGCAGCCCTGTTTATATTAATCTTTCTAAATAAGGAACATGTCCTAAATTGTAATGATTAGCAGACTTTTACTTCCAGCATATGAATTCTAGGAAAATTCTAAGTACATAAATTGGCCCCGGTGGAGTTAGTTGCTCTCCCCCCCCCAACCCCCACATCTGTATCTAAAACATTAAAAGTATTAGAATATACATGCTTTCTCAAAAAATCAGATGTATTTGTCATATCCGATGCCAGGGCCAATGATGCGAAGGATTTCTGAGCAGACTATAAGGGGTGAGAACACACAGTCCTGTCCACCTTTGGAGTGGGGCTGGCACAGTCAACGGCTGGTGAGAGACCAGCCAGGAAGGTCAAGAGCAAGTCCCAGAAGGCATGATGATAGTAACAACTAGTGGTGGATGCCTCTTAGAGGTTGGAAGCCTCGGTGAGACATGCCTTCTGGGGATTCCCTCTTGTGTGTCCACCATCAGAGCAAGCATCATCAAACCCAGATTACTAGAGAGGATGTTCGTTGCCCCAGGCCATACGGCCGGTGATACTGGATAGGCATTTAGCATTGTGGGTAGGGTTTGTGTTGGGAAAAAGAGGGTCCTCATGTGAAAATGAGGATCCTAGGAGTAGACAGCACCCAGAGGTGCTGCACCCTTCCAAGAAGGCAGACAACCTCAGGGAACCACGTCAAGGTGATGACGGAGAAACGGATTACATTTATTGGGCACGTGATGTACCTGATGAGCTTCCCAGGTGGCGCTGGTGGTAAGGAACAGGAGATATAAAAGACGTGGGTTTGACCCCTGGGTTGGGAAGATCTGCTGCAGGAGGGCATGGCAACCCACTGCAGTATTCTTGCCTAGAGAAGCCCATGGACGGAGGAGCCTGGTGGGCTGCAGCCTATGGGGCCACAAAGAGTCAGACACGAATGAAGCAGCTGAGCACACGCAGGCGTGTCCCTCACACACACAGCCCAGCGTGTGTGCCAGGAAGGACACAAGCTCTGTGTGAATCTGATCGCTGGAATTCGCATCCTGTTTCTGTCATTTCTCAGGCTGACAATTCCGAGTAAATTATTGAATCCTCTCTAAAGCCTCTAACCCTCAGGGAGCACTTCAAAGGATTAATTGAGAGGACTGGCAAAAAGTGCTTATTTCACAGGTCAGATGGAACCACGTCCCAAAG
Organism: Odocoileus virginianus; assembly: GCF_023699985.2. Lineage (NCBI taxonomy): Eukaryota > Metazoa > Chordata > Mammalia > Artiodactyla > Cervidae > Odocoileus > Odocoileus virginianus. The sequence goes on from NC_069681.1 coordinate 35,465,836, forward strand.
TTCTAGAGCTGGCAAAAGGTGAAGGAGGAATTCCCACGCGGGTCTTTTGGAGTCTAAAGCCCTGGTTCTTCCAATCGCGATGCCCTATAGAGGAGAACCAAGGATGAGCTAGGCTGAGGGGTGGGCGTGTGTCATGCCCGGCTTCTGCCTCTCTTCTGACACCTCTCCCACTGTTCTCCTCCTGCTTGGCTCAGCTTCAGCCTCGCCAGGCTCCCTCCAGTCTTAGAAGGTTGGCGTTAGCTGGGGTGCAGGTTGGGATTCCGTTGCTACATGGAATTCCATTGCTCCAGCTACTGCTTAAACTCATTCCCTTCTAAATTCACTGGAATGTCATCTGCTCATTGAGGTCCCCCTTCACCACCTGATATAAAGCTGTATTCTCACCACCATATCAACACATTTCTTTTCTTTCAAAAGCTCCATGACACAGATATAGAGAACAAACGAATGGATACCGAGGGGGGGATAGAGGATCACTGATGTTGTTTAGTCCCTAAACTGTGTCTGACTCCTTTGCGACCTCATGGACTGTAGCCCTCCAGACTCCTCTGTCTATGAGATTTCCCAGGCAAGAATACTGCAGTGGGTTGCCATTTCCTTCTCCAGGGGATCTTCCTGACCCAGGGATTGTAACTGTGTCTCCTGCTTGGCAGGCAGATTCTTTACCAGCTGAGCCACAAGGGAAACCCAAGAATACTGGAGTGGGTAGCCTATCCCTTCTCCAGAGGATCTTCCTGACCTAGGAATCGAACTGAAGTCTCCTGCATTGCAGGTGGATTCTTTACCAACTGAGCTATGAGGGAAGCCCATAGCTATGAGGGAAGAGCAATGAGGGAAGAGCTATGAGAAAAGCCTGTAACACATAAAGGTGTTAGGACAACATAAATCTCAGTTAATTAAACCGCCTCACAAGATCAGATTCCTGTCAGCGAACTCCAGTTTCTGCTGAGTTGCTTAGCATTGAACTAGGACTTTATAATAGTCTTCCCAAGAGAATGAGGGTTAGCCACAGGTTTCAAACACTGACTTGCATTTTTTTTTCATTTATTCAGTTGTTTTATGAACATGCATGCTCAGTTGTGTCCAACTCTTTGCGACCCCATGGACTGTAGCCGGCCAGGCTCATCTGTCCATGGGATTCTCCAGGCAAGAATACTGGAGTGGGTTGCCATGCCCTCCTTCAGGGGATCTTCCCAACTCAGGGAACAAACGTGAGTCTCCTGTGCCTCCTGCATTGGCAGGTGGGTTCTTTACCACTGAACCATATGGGAAGCCCTGTTCAATTGTTAATAACTATTTATGGGCACTCCTGTTCTTCAGTCACTGGGCTGGTTATTGAGACCCAGGGATGCAAAGATGAAAACTGTACCACCTTCATGGAGCTCAGTTTAGTGGAGGAAATAGATAATTATAGGTCATTATAAAAATTAAAGGTAAGTGTGGTGACAGAGGTGCCTAAGGATTGAGAGTGTCCTGTAGCCAAGGGTTGAAAGCCCAAGGCGGCAGAAGTTGGTTCTCTGAAGAAGTCAAAAGTTGTCTTTCTTTCACACTGATATCTTTTAAGAATTTACCCAAGCATGTCTCAGTGAAGCCCCAGAGACACAGATGTCGTCTTAATGAGGTTATTTACAAAACCAGATTGATGGGCTGGTTCATTTCCATTGGCCCAAATGGAGAAAATGTTTCACACTTTTTTCTGTAGGTTTTTGTTTTTTTTAGATCTTGTTTGAATATCTTCTGCAATTTTCTAAACAAAACAACTTTCTGCAATGTAGATAAAAGCATTTAGACTTTAGATAATAAAATATGTGACTAATTCTCAACAGGGCTTCCCTGGCAGCTCAGCTGGTAAGGAATCCGCCTGCAATGCAGGAGACCCTGGTTCGATTCCTGGGTTGGGACGATCCCCTGGAGGAGGGCATGGCAACCCACTCTAGTGTTCTGGCCTGGAGAATCTCCATGGACAGAGGAGCCTGGTGGGCCACAGTCCATGGGGTCGCAAAGGGTCAGACACGACTGAGCAATTAAGCGCAGCACAGTGCAGTTCTCAATAACGAGCACAGCGCTATGCACTGCTTTGGATATCCAGGTGTCTGCAGTTGTACATGTCAAACGTACCAAACAGAGACAGGCTAGAGTTAGTAAGAAGGGTTTGTTTTGATTCTCATTTAGAAATGCTGTTTAATTTGATGGGAGTAGAACCAATTTATAGTTCACCAGTTAATACATAACTGGAAATCCAAGTTGACTGGCACCATTTCTACTGTTTGCCAGAGTTGAGCCCAATCAATAAGACCTATGGGCTTCCCTGGTGGCCCCAGTGGGAAAGAACCTGCCTGTTAATGCAGGAGACATGAGACGCGGGTTCGATCCCTGAGATCCCCTGGAGGAGGGAAAGGCAACCCAATCCAGTATTCTCGCCTGGAAAATCCCATGGACAGAGGAGCCTGGCGGGCTACAGTCCATGGGGTCGCAAAGAGTCTGACACGACTGAGCAACTAAACAACAACAAATCAATAAGGCCTAGGCAACAAATTGACTGATGCATCTTAGTCAGAATCTTTCCATGTTTTCAACAAAGCCTCAGCTTTGTTGCCTGTAAAATGGGCTTAATAGTAGTTGAAAAGATTGTTATGAGTACAAAGTACAGTTTGTGCCGGTTTTTAAGTTTTGTTTGTTTGTTTTTAATTGTAAAAACTACGTAGTCGAACATTTACCATTTTAACAATTTTAAGTGTATCGCTCAGTGGTGTTAAATATATTTACATTGTTGTGAAACATCTCTGGGACATTTTCATCTTGCCAAACTGAAACTCTGTTAGACAGTCCCTCCCCTTTCATCCTTCCCCCAGCTCCAGAAGTCATCATTCTTCTTCCTGTTTCTATGCATTTGATTTCTTTAGATATCTCATATTAGTGGAATCATACGTGTTTGCCTTTTCATGACTGGCTTATTTCACTTAACGTAATGTCCTCAAGGTTCATCCATGTTGTAGTATGTAATAGGTTTTCCTTCCTGAAAGGCTGAAGGATATTCCATTATATATGTTCCACTAAATTTTGTTCCTCTATTCATCTCTTGGTGGACACTGGGGTTCCTTCCACCTCTTGGCTATTGTAAATAGTGTTGCTGTGAACAAGAGTATACAGATATCTCGTTGAGACTCTGTTTTCAATCCCTTGGGTATATTCCCAGAAGTGGGATTACTGGATCATACGGTAATTCTATTTTTTATATTCTATCAGTATTTTAAATTTCTCGAGGAACTTCCATACTGTTTTCCACAATGACTGCATCATTTTACATGCTCACCAACAGTATAGTGTTCCAATTTCCCCACATACTTGCCAACACTTGTTATTTTCTGTTTTTTTAGAAAAGTTTGTGCCAGTTTTAGAAATCATGCCAATAAGAGTTATTAGTATGAGATACAGAATTCTAAAATGAGTGTAAATATTTACACACATTTATTTTATGGAAAATATAAGTGTATATTTCAATAAATATGAATATGTAGATAAATAATAGCATAGGAGTTAAGGCAAATATGGCATGGGTGGCCATTGGAAGCATATTTTCAACATCATCAACCAGTATCAGTGAGTACTTCTTATATATAGGGTAAAGCATTATGTTATATTGTAATTATAACACATTTAAAAATGAGAAAAATCCTATGTTTATGTTAAAAAAAAGCAATTTAGAATCATCTGAAACAGCAAAAATATTCAGTATGCTCTTCACTTATTGTTGTCTTCTGCCATCCTTCCAGATCTCCACTTCCTAATAGTAGGTATTGAACAAAACTTTACTGCATCCTTTTAGATGTCGTCTATACATATATCAATATATTCCTTTTTTTAGTTAAATTGTACTATGCATAGTTTTCATGAACAATTTAATTAGGTAATTAAAAATATTTTCCCCAGATTTCTTAGCTAATAACTGACACATAACATTGTGTAAGTTGAAGGTGTACAACATGATAATTTGGTCTGTGCTTAAACTGTGAAATGATCACCACATGAGGTTGGTTAATGTATCCACCACCTCACACGGTTACCGTGTTATGTGTGTCTGTATACTGAGAACATTGAAGATTGACTTTCTCAGCAAATGTCAAGTATACAACACAGTTTCATTGACTTTAATCACTGTGCCGTGCAATAGATCCCCAGAACTTACTCATCTTTTTTTCAATGAAAAAAAAATTTACATTGTTATATAATTGCTTTACAATGTTGTGTTACTTTCTACTGTGCAGCAATATGAATCTGCTCTGTGTGTGTGTGTGTGTGTGTGTGTGTGTGTGTGTGTGTGTATTTCCTCTTTCTTGAGCCTCTCTCCCACCCCACCCCCCATTCCTCCCATTTAGGTCATCACAGAGCACCAAGCTGAGCTCCTTGTGCTACATACATCAGCGTCTCGCTAGCTGTCTATTTTACATGTTACTCATCTTACGACTGAAGCTGTTTACCCTATGATCATCATCTACACACTTCCCCCATCCTTCAGTCTCCTCTTAATTTCTATCGGTTTGACTTTTCTGGATTCCATGTGTGAGAGGATACAATATTTGTCTTTGTCTGTCTGACTTATTCATTACAAATTTTAAAATGTGAATATTTAATCCAATTGAACTGATTCTCTGGTTAGAGAAGTGGTTATCCGTGTTGCATTCGACTATAAACGATTATTGCACCTGTGTTTATTCATGGTAGCATTTGACTCTGCATGGTGGCTGAAACCTTGTACAGCAATCTTTGCTGATCCCTAGACAAGAAGCCACAAGTCATGGCTGCTTGCCCTTGATCGTGTGGAACAGTCATACAGATGATCGCAGAGTCATTCTAATTATCTTTTATGATGTGCAATGGTTGGGATAGGTACTTTTCTGACCAAGGGTTCTGCTCTTGTTTCAGTGAGTGTACTGGTTAAAATTTTATGTTTGAATTTAAGGAGGAGATGTGAGTTCAAGTTCTGGTTCTTTGTAATCTCTTTTGATTACCCATTCATTCATTCATGAGTGCCTGCTAAGTGCCAGATGCTGTTACTCTGAACATAGCATAGAGGGGGAAGCAGAAGTAAAGTCTGTTCTCATAGAGTTTATATTCTAATGTGGGGAGACAGGCAATAAACAAAATGCAAAACGGGTTTTAAGCTATAAAGCACAATTCAAATGTTGATCCTTATGTTTGATTATGGATTTGATGGTGGCTGTTTTCCTGGTATAGCATAAAAATAATATCCCCCACATATTTTTGACTCACCTCTTGGGTCAGCAATGCTTCATCATTCTGTGACTAATATAGCGTCTGTCTTCATTGATTATGACAAAATAATCATGTAACTGTTTAGTTTTCTTGATGACTGGAAAATTAATCATAAAATATCAGACTCATGGTATAGTGTGTACCTCTGTGATTTTATGATTTTTGTGACATCTAGCAGAAAATGATATACAATATATATATTTTGAAAAATATATACTAAGGTCATACCAAGAAAATTCATATTTATAGGAAAATTTGATTGGGTCTTCCTGATTAGTCATTTAAATTGATTTTGTTTAAGTCAAACCGAAGGACTGATGCTGAAGCTGCAACTCCAGTACTTTGGCCACCTGATGTGAAGAACTGACTCACTTGAAAAGACCCTGATACTGGCAAAGATTGAGGGTAGGAGGAGAAGGGGACGACAGAGGATGAGATGGTTGGATGGCATCACTGACTCAATGGACATGAGTGTGAGTAAGCTCCGGGAGTTGGTGATGGACAGGGAAGTCTGGCATGCTATATAGTCCATGGGGTTGCAAACAGTCGGACGTGACTGTGTGACTGAACTGAACTGAACTGCAAAAGAGATGAACATGCTTTGAAAAGTGTAAAATGTAATACACAAAGTATAGTTAAGAACTGTAATAGAGTCTGACGCTTTGTCTTGATGTTCAATGGCTGGCAGCTTTTAAGCGTTACCTCCTCCTCCCCCGTGTTTCATAACTAGGCAAGTTGACCAGAAAGCCCAGGTGCTCCCTCGTGTGGAGCTGGCAGGAGGCTCAAACCAGTAACCCTGATCCAGCTCCACTCCCAACCACAGCAGAAGCCAAGTCTCCTTTCCCTGCTCTTCCAGGCCAGTTGTGAACTAGCTTGGGAATCCTATCCTGCTTTTCCCCCAGAAGCCTTGAGATATGAGTAACAAGTCCTTCATATTCTCTAGGTGTGCATACGGCATCATCAGTCTTGACATCTGATCCAGCTTTTGCGTGAGGGTCCATAGGATTCTACAGAGTGGCCACAACAAGAACAACTTTCCAGAAATCTTCATGTGAAACCCTCCCTCGCCGCTGTGTACAGTTCATCAACACCCATAAATATTCTGCAAACTTGGTTTGTCCCCGGCAGCCCCGGTGGGGCAGTAGTCACCAGCACCATGCAGGTTGTCTGTCGGCGCTCGTGTTCCCAGCCTCACCCAGTTCTGGAATCATCCCTGAAGCTCCAGGGGTCAGGAATTAGATGAGTCTTATCACCCACTGTGTTTGGCTAAACCAAGGACATGCATGTATCTATTGAGTCCTAGCCTTCCCTTTATTCTAGTAGGGATTATGATCCAACCTATCCACTGCCTCAATTTCTCTCCTGAGCCAGAAGTCTTGATCCAAAGCCCACTTCTTTTTTCTTTTTTTTACAATTTTTTTTTTCATGTTTAGGTCACACAGCATGGCATGTGGGATCTTAGTTCCCTGACCAGGAATCGAACCCACACCCCACACCCCCTTCCATGGAAGTGCAGAATCTTAACCCCTGGACCGCCAAGAGTCTTAACCACTGGACTGCCAGGGAAGTCCTCCAAACCCCATTTCTATTGAGGAAGGGAGTCTTGATGCCTTTCCTGGCTGTGTTCTGCTTTCTTGTTATTTCAAGGCCTGATTGCCCAAGACCTGAATAGCTGTGATGTCTCACTGTCCATTTTTAGTTAATTAATTATTTATTTTCAGACTTCTATGCAATTAAAAAGTTTTTTTATTTAAGAAGTTTTTTCATTGGAGTTGATTTACAATGTGGTGTTAGTTTTAGATGTGCAGCAAAGTGATTCAGTTATACACATGCATCTATTCTTTTTCAGATTCTTCTTCCTTCTAGATTATTATAAAATAGTGATTATAGTTCTCTACGCTGATGGCTCATCATTCAGATAAAACCTCCCTGGATGTTGATATCTTCCCCAAGCAAGCAGATTGGCCATGCTCTTTTGGACACAACAGATAGGACTTTTTGATTACCTTATGCAGGGACTGGCCCTACAGTGTTGGCCATTTCCCCAGTCCCATCTTTATCAGTCTTGGTTTTTGTATTCATCCTTCCCTTATATTCCAACATACATGTACATCCCCCACCCTCTGAAGGCATTCATGAACACAGACATGTTCTTTCTAGCTCTGTTACTTTTGTCTTAATAAGTCTCATTGCCAAAACTGCCACGTAATGGATTTAAATTTTGTGTATTCTCTGACTAATTTCTTATGCCATAATTCTATTATGTTTACCTGCCCAACTGGCCGGAGATTTGCCTCCATACATAGCTATTTGTAGTGATCCTGTGAGAACTTCTAGACCCTCTTTCTTAGGACATCCAGGTAAGGCTGACTGCAGGAGAACATAATATCAGAGGCTCCAAGTTTCCCTAAAAGATGGAAATTCCCCTAGCTTCCATGAAAGATGCCCTTAGAGCTTTATCTCTTGTATTAGAGATATGCATTCATGCATGCTAAGTCTCTTCAGTTGTGTCTGACTCTGTGTGACCATATGGACTGTAGCCCACCAGGCTCCTCTGTCCATGGGATTCTCCAGGTAAGAATACTGGAGTGGGTTGCCATGACTTCCTCCAGGAGATTTTCCCAGCCTAAGGATTGAATCCACATCTCCTGCATTGCAGGTGGATTCTTTACTGCTGAGCCCCCAGGGAAGTTGCATATTAGATATGTTGCTGTATAAATAATTACCCCATAACTTAGTGGTTTCAAGCAATAGACCTTTGTGATCTCTCAGCTCCTGTTGATTCAAGGGAGAAATTCAAGGGTGTTTCTGGCTCATGAGGATGTAGTCAAGACACTGACCAGAGCCACAGTCATCTTAAGACTTGACCACGCCCGAGGAGCTTCCTCCAAGATGGTCACTCATAGGGCTGTTGGCAGGAGGCTCGAGCTCCTCACGATGTTGGACCCTCCCCAGGCTGTGTCCCGGAGACGCTGCTACCGGCCTCCGTCCCCCAGGGGGAGTGACCCAAGAGTGACCAAGAGAGAAGCAGCCCTCTTTAATGACCTAGCCTTGGAAGTCACACCCGCCATTGCTGTAGCATCCTACTGTTTACGCAGGTCCACCCGAGTTGGTGTGGGAGGAATAACACCAGGGCACGCTGTCAGGAAGGGGGCTTCCCTGGGGATGTCCTGGAAGTGGGCTGCCACACCACGTTAGGTCACTCCGTAGTTGCTGAGCTGTCTCAAGACGAGCTGCTCTCAGTGGTAGTGAGGTGGGGGCGGGACCTTGTGGGATAAGCCTACTTACTGTAGCTCTTTCCTGATAACAGGGTAGAGATGAGACCAGCCAGGTCGTATTCACTTGTCCTCAATAGTAGACTGTGAGAAGGGAGAAAATAGGAGAAAGAGGAAGGGAAAGAGATGCAAGTGAGACCTATTTAGTCACCCTTATTTACCCCCAGTCCTACTTGGCTGGTGTCAGGATTGCAACAACAGGTATGACCAGCAGAGGGCAGGCGTTTGCGAGCCGGAGCGGGGGCCGGGGCGGGGGGGGGGGGGGGGGGGGCTTCCCTGGTGGCTCAGAGGGTAATCTGTCTGCAATGCAGGAGACCCAGGTTCAGTCGCTGGGTCTGGAAGATCCCCTGGAGAAGAAATCGGCAACCCACTCCAGTATTCTTGCCTGGAGAATCCCATGGACAGAGGAGCCTGGCTGAGTCCCTGGGGTCACAAAGAGTCGGACCTGACTGAGCTGCTGATACTTTCACTTTTCAATTTCACCATCTGCAGGCTTAAAGGACAAACAGAACCATAAAATTTCAGAGTTGGAAGGAACCTGAAAAAAAAAAATCAACTAAGATCTTATTTCACGAATGATAAAATCAAGGTCCAGAGAGGCTGTAATGGCTTGTTCAAGGACTCTCAGCCTTTCTATGGCATAGTTGGGATTTGAATTCTTAGCTCTTTGTCCATTTTTCTCTTTCATTATACTAAGCTCTTCTCTTTTAATTAGAATGGTTTAAAAGGATGGCCCGTTACATTTTAGGCAAATGGAAAGGATTAGGCATATTTCATTATTCCTCATATTTGAGCAAAAGGATAACAATTTTTTTTTGGGAAATTGTAGTTTTGACTGAACTCATTTAAATATTTTTGTAATTTTGCCTAGACATATGCAGACATAAAACTAGACACTTATTACCATATTCAGGTAACAGCAGTTTAGTTTAGCCAAACTCAGGGAATAACATATCCAATTAGTGTTGTTAACTTAGTTTCTAAAGATTTATTTGTAAGCTCTGTTAAATGATTGATTAAAATCAAGTATATATAGCGAATGCAAGTAAATAGTAAGTTACCTGTGCTTACACTCACATGGGCCGTGTGATCAATCAATTACCCCAGCCCGTTTTTTCTGTATAAACCGTGATACATCTTCATTTGTCTAGTGGGTCACTTTAGTATCAGGCTGTTCTCATTGGGTAATAATGCTTCATTTATGGATTAATCGCACTTCTTTTCTTGTTAGCCTGGATAGCTCTCCTTGTCTCCAACATAACTCTAAATATAAATGCAAGCATGAACATAACATCTGGGGAGATAATTGGTTACACAGTCATTACCCAGAGGACAAATTTACATTGATATAAGCATTGAAATGAAAACATACTACAAAAAAAAAAAAAAAATCAGAGAGCTCGCAGCTCCCTGAAAAATATGTTTTCAAAATCCTTGGGTGTCCTTACGGTGCCGTTAGAGGAGACGGTGCATAATGCACGTGTTCGTAGCCCTGGTGGTGTGTTCTAGACGTGATGTTGTTCCAAAGTTATCTTGATTTCAAAGGAAACAAGAAGGGCCCTTGGCATCTGTTCGATTGTTGACGACAGTGTCTTAATTGCAGAGTTAATTAATGCGCACACAGAAAACACTGGCATTGTTTCGCCTCTCCCGGCGTCGTCCAGATGAAAGGAGCCAGGGTCAGGGCGGAAGGACGGGTCCCCGGGCAGCTCCAGTGCGGGCTCAGTTGTCTGTGTCAGGCCCCGTGCTGATCTTGCTGGGAAACTGAATACAGAGTAAGACGTGCCTCAACCCAGCTGCTGTCTGTGACCTGTGGTTAAGGCACCGTGAGCTGCAGCCAATAAATGATGCCTTTTGGACTCATCTAAATAGGAGTGTTCTGCCTGAGCAGTCTCGCAAAACTTACTTGGCTTAAACCTATTTTCGGTGCAAAAACATCACACTTGTGGAGTGCTTTCTTTCTGAGTCTGATGAGCTGCAGTTCCGCAGCCAGGGCCATGAGGTACGATAGAGAGAGTCTTTGACTCACCCTGTCAGTGCCTTTGCTCTGTTCCCAAGCATTCTGCTTCCAGGAGCCAGTGGGAGGAAGCAGGAACATGGTGTTTCCATTTCGCTGTATCTTAAGCAGAGAGAGAAGAGGCAAATGAGGGGTTTAATTAAGCCCAGCACATTTCAGGGGAGAATTTAAAGGTGTGAATGTTTGAGAAGCTTACATGAATATTTTATATCCACACCGCATCTCCACCTGTTGAAATAGTTCTCCTTCTTTTAGGCCTATCTCTAAAGCTTATCCGCCCCCCACGAGGACTTTCTGGATTCCCATAAGATGAGATTCAACTACAGTTAAGCCCATGATCTTTTTTTTTTTTCTTGGGGTCGGGGGGACCTTGTTTGAAGCTCTGCTTTGCCCAAGGTTGTAGATTTCTTTCAAGACATATTGTCCTCAAAGTGCTTTGTGGAGGATCTGATCTAATGAAGACTGTTTAGATCACAGAAAACTCTTGAAATAGCAGCCAAACATGGAAAGTCTTTACAGTATAAAGTCTTAGTTGCTTAGTTGTGCCCGACTCTTTGCCATCCCATGGACTGTAGCCCGCCAGGCTCCTCCATCCATGGGATTCTCCAGACAAGAATACTGGAGTGGGTTGCCATTTCCTTTTCCAGGGGTTTTCCTGACCCAGGGATCGGACCCAGGTCTCCGAGATTGCAAAAAGAGTCTTTACCATCTGAGCCACCAGGGAAGCCCTTCCAATGTAAGGTGAGGTTCAAAACAAAAAATATCGTGGATGGTTGGACTCACAGAAGAGAAACAGAGAGGGAATCAAGAGCTTTAACCTTGACCTCATCATCACGATGGGGTCAGACAGCTGCCTCCAAGAACGGTCAAAATTCTACTAAGGAAGCTGAAAGCCAAGCAATGCTTGGATTTTAGGGGGAACTGTGCCCCTGTAAGGAACACTCAAGATCGTGGATGGTGGCCTCTGAGACTGCTGATTTTCCACTCTTTCATCACTCAGGTGTTAGACCAGGAGTCCTTCCTGCCTGCCCAGGTATATTCTTGGCTTGGCTTCCTTTCTCATATCCAGTCCCCTCTTGGTGATAGCTTCTCCTCTTGGAACAGTGATTGGCAGCGGGGCTCAGAGCAGAAAATCCCCTGAGAGGGAAAGCGTAGGACAGGAGACTGACAATCCTGGGATGTCATCGCTTAGGGGCTGGTGGGAAATGAAATTGTCACTTGGGACAAGTTGCAGGACTGGATTGTGATCATTACCCTCTGATTTCTCTGCTCTTTCCACCTCCTCATTTTTGACCTTGCAGGACTGTGAATAGAGTTAATCAAGCCTCTTGATTGCAGGATGAGGCTGTGATTAAGATTTAATCGCCATTCATGGCTAGAGAACTCCTTGCCAGCATACAGTGGGCTGGCCAAGGTTAGTGCTGGATGTGCCGTGCTTGCCTGAGGTATGTGATCAAGGACGCTCTTCCCAAGACTTATGGAAGCTGAGAATTGGGTCAATGATTTTCTTGGGTAGAGGTGAGAAACAGAGGCGGGAGCATTCCCCAAATATACACGCACACATAATTTATTTTAGCTTTGTCGGGGGCCTTAGAGGTCACAGAGTTCAACCTTTCATCCGGTTGATTCATTCAGTCAGCTAATACTGACTAAGTGGTTACCATGAGTTAAGTACTGAGGTTATGATAGTGAACAAAATAGATAAAAAGCCTGCCCTCAAGGAGCTTACATTCAGTAGAGACAGTCCAGTGATACACACACATGATTAAATCATTCTTTAGAGTGGAAAGTGATGTGTTATGAAAAAAATCATATAGGGGCAAAAGCTGGTGATAGTAGAGCAGGGGTGGCAAGTGTTGCCATTTTAAATTGGGTGGTCCTCCTTGGCATGGGGTTACAGAACATTGGTTGAACACTAGGGTATCGGGAAACCTTCTACCTCATAAGGGAGACTCACATTTCCGCCTTTTATGAGGATTCAAGTATAATCATTCAAGTATAATCTCACCTTAACTAGTTACATCTCCCAAGAACCTGTTATGCAATCAGGTCACATTGTGAGGTGCTGGGGTTGGGACTTAACATATGAACTTGATGTGTGGGGAGGATGCAAGTCCACCCATAACATCTGGAGATCCTGAGTTAAGAGAAAGCTATCAGTTGGCCACAGTGCCTCTGCTCAAGGCCTGCTTCCAGGTCAGACCATGGCAGTGAAGTTACAGTTCCTCTCAGGGAGGATTGGGCAGGTGAAGACAGTCCATGGTGAGGAAGAGGGACAGGGGGATGGTGGTCACAGTGTGAGCCAGAAGCACTAACACAGGCTTTATCCTGACTTTCTGGAGAGAAAAACTGTGCCCAGGGGGTATTGTGGCTTGAAAATGCTGTCAACTTGTGGGAAATCCCTGACTAATTTGGTGCCCGGGCTTTTGCCTGGCTCCTGTGCTAGCCGTTATGGGCGAGGCTTAGCATGACTTGTGTGATGCTACTGGAGTAGAAGGGTACCTAGAACGCCATCCTGTTCAAGTGTTAGTCGCTCAGTTGTGTCCAACTCGTTTTGACCACATGGACTGTAGCCCGCCAGGCTCATCTGTGCATGGAGTTCTCCAGGCAAGAATGCTGGAGTGGGTTGCCATTCCCTTCTCCAGGGGATCTTCCCGACCCAGGGATCGAATCCGGGTTTCCTGCATTGCAGGCAGATTCTTTACCGCCTGAGTCTTGTGAAGACCTGGTGTCAGTTATCGCTTCAGCACAAACCTCCCCACACCACATCTCCTGCTTCCATAGGTTGCCAGCATGGCCTGAGTTTAGCCGAGTGATTCTCCCAGTGGTCTTTAATGACTTCACCCTCGTGACTGTGCAGCTGGGTCGCCTCGGGGCTGTGGTCCCGGCGGCCTTCCTCGTGTCTGCTGGTGGGCTCTGAGAATGCGGGCTGCTGGAACAAGTTTGCCCAGCCTCGAGCAGGCAGTCTGCGGCTTCTGCACCTGGGGACTGTTCCAGAAAAGGCAAGAGAAGACAATTCCAAACGAGCAGTTCCTTTTCAAATTTTCTCTTTTGTTCTGTTGACCAAAGCAAGTCACATGGCCAAGGCCTGATTCAGAGGATGGAGAAACACAGACTCCACCTCTTAATGGGCAGAGATGTGAAAAATTGGTGACCAGTCTTTGTAATTTAACCTAAGGTTGCTTAGCAGAACATGCCACTGGGGAGTGAACGTATCACTGGCCCAGTTTAGTTCAGAATTCTCATGACTAAGGATAGCACTGGGAATGATTACCTGCAACCAGAGAAGTTCAGATGAAGCTGTTTAGGGAAACCCCGGGACCATCTACTCCAGATCCTCCTGGTCCCTCTACAGAATGACCACGACCCCCTCCCTTCCCATAACTTGGGGGACCTCTCCTTCCGTCCCCCAAGCCCAGTCACTGTGGGTCTTCTGCTGTCTGTATGTGTAGTTCTTTCACGGATGTGTGCTCTGTAGTCTTGATCATAGATCTCAGGACAAGTCTCTATCAGTAACAGAGGCAAAGGCGTCCACATTTAGAACAGGCCCACCTTCTCGCCTGGGAGGAGAACAATCCCTTTCCATCTTTCCATGCTCCTCGAGGAACAAGAAAAGAATCACAAATTAATATCTCAATAAATTATCCTGCCACATTTGTTTACTCATTAAATGTCGGAACTGTTTATCTTCCTTTTAAATTACTCTTGAGTTCCGTAGAGCCGAGTATTTTGTCTCAGAAAATTTATCATCGTGAAATTACTTGTCGCAGCACCTCCAGAAATGTCAGGTTTCTGAATTAGTAAAACAGAGAACCACAGCAGAGGAACTTTTCTTTATGAGGGTTGTGGAACCCTGTCATCTGGATTAAGTAGAAATATCCATTAGCATATGCAGGTGCCTAGACAGATATAAAAAGCATTAATGAAAAATTTTTTTAACATTTGGAAGCTTCAGTTGGTGTTCTGAAAAAATACAAAGGGATATTCAGTTTTTATCCCTCCTTTTTTTTTTGTACATTATCAAAATATCCAGATATGCTACCGTAATACTCTTTGGAATCTAGAATAAACCCCAGATCCTCTTCCCTTGGATTCTAGATGTAAAATGTGTACAGTGAACTAGGCCTCTCTGGATAGCTGTAATGAACAGAACCCCGGGCCTGTGGGGCTCGGGGCTCATCTGCCCAAAAAGGGATGGACATGGTTTTCTAATTCCCCAGTAGTGGGAAGTGGAAGCTAGGGCAGAAAAGTGAGTGTCTGAATGTGTTCAGATTTATATTTATCTGGTCAATAGAACTGTGTGGTATTTTTTTAGGTGGTCATCAATGTCCATTTCTCTTCCCCTTCAGAGGATGGACTCTGTAGGAACTGGAACAGTATCTCATTGAGTGCAGAGCCTGGGGGTGCTCAGTTAGTGAACCACCATTCAGAGCCCCACACTGAGTCCTGTGTGGGTCTGGGGGGGAGGTTCAGAGTGAATAGAGCAGCTGTCACCAAGAGGCCAATGACAGTCTATTGATTGATGTCAAAATCATAGCCGGTCACACGTCATCCTCAACTCCAATGTGTGCCTTCAGCCTCCTGGTTGGAGCTGATCTCCCTACCCTCTTCCTCCTTCTTCTGTCTCCCTTCCCCCTGCAAGGACAACATCAAAGCAGATCCTCATGAAGAAAATATTGGCACCTCCTCTATTGGGGAGCAATGTGAGCCTAGCAGTTTCTTCCTCAGAACACTGGAAAGGCAGACTAGGCCAGGGCATTTATGAGGGAACCCATAAGGTGTGATGTCTTGAGGCTTGTGTTACTGAAAAAAAGCAAAACAAACATATTAATAAACACAGATGCATAGTCCAACCTGGATCACAGGCTCGCTGTTTTGTTTTGGCATTTGGGCAGAATGTAGAGAATCTTCTTATAGGCACTTGTAAAATCCAAATTTGTATATTTTTGGGCCCAGGTGTACCTATGTGTACTTGGGGGCAGGCATGAAGGAATGTGATAAACCTGTCTTTTTAAAAATTATTTTATTTTTTGTAGCTATCCACAGATGTTTTATTTTTTTCTCAAGTTTTTATTGAAGTATTTTTTTTTTTGCAATGTTGTGTTAGCTTCTACTGTGTAGCAAGATGAGTCAGCCATACAAATACATATATCCCCCCACTTTAATATTTCCCTCTCATTTAGGTCACCACAGAGAATTAAGTGGGCTTCCCAGGTGGTTCTAGTGGTAAAAAACCAAAAATCCAAACCTGCCTACCAATGCAGGAGACATAAGAGAAGGAGGTGCAATCCCTGGGTCGGAAAGATTCTCTGGAGGATGAAATGGCAACCACTCCAGCATTCTTGCCTGGGAAATCACACGGACAGAGGAGCTTGGCAGGCTGCAGTCCACGGGGTCACAGAGCGTCGGACACGACTGAAGTGACCTAGAATGGACGCCAAGAATTAAGTAGAGTTCCCTGTGCTATTCGGTGGGTTCCCGTCAGCTGTCTATTTTACGCGTGGTGTCAATAGTGTGCATGTGTCAGTATCTGTTGTTTTCGATGTTTCTCTCCCTGCGTGAGTAGGTCCAGTTTCCTATGGAATATTCCCATCTCTGGGCATTTCTTATCCCCTCCTGTCCTGATACGCTTTCCTTTCTCATTGCTTTCCTCTCTGCTGCCTCCCTAACTCCCAATTCTGTCTTTTATTGCTCTTCCCCCCACGGCCGGAATGTGGAAGGCATTGGGGGCATGATCAGAGTAGCGTAAAGAGTGGGGAGGAGTGGACCCCACCTCCACGCTTTCCCCCCTGAGGTAGAGCACGTGGTGACCTCTACCTGTCAGGTCACCGGGTGACCACGCTGTCAGCATGTGGGCCACCGTCCGTCTAAACCCTGGGCTCAGATAAAGGAACATGAGCGGTTCTGGTCTCAAAACCTCAGGCCATCTGAGTTTGAAATGTGATTGACTAGGGTCAAGTGGAAGAAAACCACCTCTGCAGTGGGACTTGTGGTCGTTTGGACTATCGCAATGCTGACCGAACACCTTGCAGTCAGATACTTCCTGACTGCTCTTGTTCTTCTTTGTGAAATCATGAGCAAAACAGTATGGGCAGTCTAGGAAAGCTTCAGACTGAAGATGGAGAAGGAAAAGTCAATGAGATTTCTTGTTGATTCAACATGGTGGGTCATTTAAAGGGACCACCAGTGGGGTCCCAGAGTTGTGGGTCAGGATATCTTTTTACAGTTTGGTTTTGGGTCCCCTGATTCTGGGAATATCACTTATTTTCATCAAATGGTCTCCCACTCATCCTTAATCCTCCAGGCTTCAGTTAAATGTCACTATTGCAGGAGAACTTTCCCTGATGATCCATTCTAAAGGGCCTCCTGTATCATACTGTCTCCTAACACCGTCTTTTATTATTTCAAGCACTTGTCTCTGTTGGAAACTGCTTGCTTGTCTGTATTTGCTATTTTCTACCACAGTATAAGGGCTTCCCAGGTGGTGCCAGTGGTAAAGAACCCACCTGCCAATGCAGGAAATGTAAGAGATGTGAGTTTGATCCCTAGGTTGGGAAGATCCCATGGAGGAGGGCATGGCAACCCACTCCAGTATTCTTGCCTGGAGAATCCCATGGACAGAGGAGCCTGGCGGGCTGTAGTTCATAGGGTTGCAAAGAGTCGGACACAACTGAAGTGACTTAGCATGTACACACACATATAAAGAATTTTGATCATCCCTAACCATGAAAAAGAGAAAATGCAAAAAAAGAAAACCTACAGAAAAATTTCTTAGATATTTTCAAGAGTATGACACTGAGCCGCACAGACCTATACACATTAGTAACATTAACTGATATCTATTTGGGGCACATCGTGTGCCATTAGACACCAAGTAAAAATTGATGCTTTTGAACTGTGGTGTTGGAGAAGACTCTTGAGAGTCTCTTGGACTGCAAGGAGATCCAATCAGTCCATCCTAAAGGAGATCAGTCCTGAGTGTTCATTGGAAGGACTGATGTTGAAGCTGAAACTCCAATACTTTGGCCACCTGATGTGAAGAACTGACTCATTTGAAAAGACCCTGATGCTGGGAAAGATTGAGGACAGGAGGAGAAGGGGACAACAGAGGATAAGATGGTTGGATTGTATCACTGACTCGATGGACATGAGTTTGGGTGGACTCCGGGAGTTGGTGATGGACAGGGAGGCCTGGTGTGCTGTGGTCCATGGGCAGCAAAGAGTCGGATATGACTGAGTGACTGAACTGACTGAAGCTTTAAATGTGGTGTATTCTCTTGTTTAATGATCAGAATCCTGTGCACGAACTGCTATTCTTGTGGCCACTCTGCAGAAGAGAAATAGAGCTGTAGTAGGTAGCCCCAGGCCCAACCGCTAGGAAGCAGCAGAGGAAAGGGTAGACTTCAAAGCTTCTAAGCATGACCTCTGGAGGCAGCCCGTGGTTAAGTCACTGTAAGGTTTAACTTGGGCTTCCCAGGTGGCGCTAGTGATCAAGAATCCTCCCGCTAATGCAGGAGACACAAGAGAGGCAGGTTCGACTCTTGGGTTGGGAAGATCCCCTGGGGTAGGAAATGGCACCCCACTCCACTATTCTTGCCTGGAAAGTCCCATGGGCAGAGGGGCCTGGTGGACTGTAGTCCATGGGGTCACAAAGAGTCGGACACGACTGAACATACAAAGGTAAAAGTTAAAGTTTAACTCACCTAGCCCTTTTATAAGCTAAGAGCAGGTTCCATTCAATCCTAGAAACTCAGAGCCACATTGACACTCAGGACACAGTTCTATATATTTTAATATAACTGTATTTATTAAAAATCTTGTGCAAATCAGGCCAGTACACAGTTTAAACACACACACACACACATGCTTGTATATGTTCTTTTCTGCATCTGACTGTGTTGTGTTGGGGTGCCAGGTCCTTCTAATGGCCAGTGAGTAAAACTCCCAGAGGTGGAAATAACAGAGATGAGGACACTGAGAATAACTAAGAATGAACCAGAGCAAACTCAAATGTGGAGATGTCTCAGAGCTTTTGAAAACATTCTGAGCACTTGTAACCCTAATGTCGTGGGAACAGAAGAGCTGGAGAGTTTATCTGCATCCGAGGACAAGCTTAGCTGCCATTTCCCCAGAGTGGCTGGGTCTGAGGTCTCTGGATTTACTGAGAATATTTGCAGTGAGAACTGGGAAATAATTATGGAACCAACAATTTCCAAGTAATGTGGGAGTGGGATAGCCTTCCGGGCAGAATTCTGCCTGAGAACCCTTCCCTTCTGCCCAAACCTCCCCGGGGGAGGAACTAGCAGAGCAAGAAGTGCCAGAGGGCAGTGCCTGGGAAAGGGCAAGTTCAGTGCCTTGGAGTTGTGCAAAGACAACAGGAACAAAAATAGCAATGGAAACAGGGTTATGCACCAGGAGCCCCAGGACTGTCTTTGCATTCACCCAATGGCTCTGACTTGGGGAAACTACTTACTGGGCTGGGAAAGAGAAAAGATTCAGAAGAAGCCCCCTCTTGGTGATAAAACCAGACAGAAGAAAAGAAAGGAAGGGATCTGGTTCTGAGCTGGCAAAAAGTTGACAAATACTCAATTGAGGAGGAAATGATTGGGGATTAAACCATTCTTATCATACCTACATAGCATGTGTGTAATGTGTCATCTGTGTATAATCTGGTACACAAAACCAAACACAAAAATGCATGTTTAAGGTGGCTTTGAAGTGAATCTGTTTACAGTTCATTCATTCTGGCTCTTCTCCAAGGCCTTATTCACTCATTCATTCATTTGCGAGGGCTTCCCTGCTGGCTCAGCAGTAAAGAAATCTGCCTGTAATGCAGGAGACCTGGGTTTGATCCCTGGGTCAGGAAGATCCCCTGGAGAAGGGAATGGCTACATCCTCCAATATTCTTGCCTGGAGAACTCCATGGATATAGGAACCTGGCGGCCTAAAGTCCATGTGGGGTCACAGAAATTCAGACACAGCTGAGCAACTAACAATTTCACTTTCATTCATTCACTCATTTGGTTCTTATGTTGGGCACTGGCTACATAAAGATTAGAGAATACAGGACCTTCTGCAAAGGCACTCACAGTCCAGTGAAAGAAGCAGTCCTTTGCATGTACTGTTATAAAGTAGTGACAGGGATAATTGAGGGCTTTAAGGAAATACAGGTAATGGGGTCTGTTATCATGTCCCCGGCCCCCAGATTCATATCCAGGAATCTCTAATACCCAGGACCTCAGAAAGTGACTGTATTTGGAGAGAGGGTCTTTAGTGAGGTAATCAAGTTAAAATGAAGTCTTTAGAGTGAGTCCTATGCCAGTATGACCGGTAAAAAGGAGAACATGGGAAACACACAGACACACAGGGAGAATGCCATGTGAAGGTAAAGGCAGAGACCGGGGCGATGCTTCTACGTGCCAACAGACACCTGAGATTGCCAGAAAGCCAGCAGAAGCTAGGAGAGAGGCCCAGAACAGTCTTCCTCACAGCCTGCAGAAGGACCCTAACTCAGCTTTGGGAGGGAAGGGTCAGGGAAGGCTTCCTGGAGGAGGTGACAGAGCTGACTTGTAAGAACTGAACAGTGAGTTGTCAGGTGAGGGGGGTGGAGTGGGATGTCAGAATGGCATTGGAGGCAATGGGGTGGCAGGAGGCAAACACTGGGATGAGAAACAGCTAGGCAATAGGCACTGGTGATGTGGGGAGCCGTTTTGGAAGCAGGAAGTAGGAAGAGAGAAATCAACCCCCAGGATCTGGCCAGCACACCAACACGTAAAGACATAGCAGATGTGTTCCCACACCTGTTAAGGGTGCACTCACGGGCGTCCCAGGCTGGAAACCCCCCGGGGGACAAACACCCAACCCCCTGCCCCCGTCCCATCGCCCGGCACTGCTGAGCCCTGGTGGTGCGACTTCTTAGTTTCATGAAATCGGAGCCTTGATGCAATTCATCTTTATCCAGCCGCGAGAGAAGTACCGTGTTTCTGGACTGCTCAGGGCCCAGTCTTGGTACTGGGAGGCCTAGCTCTGTTCTGCCTGAGATTTCTCTGATTTCAGAGATGGACTTCCTTCCCTTCATCGTTAAGCAAAAGCTCCCAGATGATGTTAATTAGAGGGAATATTGAAGCATCGTCTAAGGTCATAGAAACGCCCTGACTCCCGAACATTTCTGTGTCTTTGAATCTCCTCACAATAGGATTCCTGCTCACAAAAAAGCTTTCCCTCGGCGGCTTGATTTTATAAAACCTGGTTTAATAGGTAAGAAGCGATTCCTGTAAAGACCACCCGATGTTTCTGGCTCTGTTCTCCTCACATGATTCTGTGTGGTTTTGTCTCCACTTCCACCTCTGGTAGATATTTCATTTCAAAGGATTCTTGTGAGAAGAGATGCTGTTCTGGGAGCATATGGCCAGCAATGCGCAGAGATTTATCCTGGCTAATTAAGAAGATTTTTGTTTTAATGTCAACCACCTTTTATATGATCTTTAAAAATCCTGGTGCTCTAGACCAGGGGTCAGACCATTCATCCCAAGAGGAGCTTTAAATTCAGGACATTTGTGACCTTTTTCTTTTAGGTTTCTTTAAAATTAAACCTAAAATAAATATTAAAACTGAGTGACACCAAAATATAATGGTCCTTACCTGTATATAATTGACTTAAAATCATATTTGAATCCTACATGAAGTATCTGGTTGTAAGTAGCATACATTTTTTTTGAAAATGTAAGAATTGATTTGTTTTCTAGGTGATCTTCTTAATTAAAAAAAAATAACGTTATGTATGTAAGCATAAAAGAAATAATGCATCCATATTTAAAGTCTAATATTTCTGTATTCAGAGGAATTAAATGGTCCATTAAATACATAATTGAAGATATTTAAAGATTTTAATGTTATTTTTAAGACTTTAATATATTTTAATAAGAAAAAGCATTTTAAGAGTTACTTTTTTAAATGAGGAAAGTTAAGGGCAAAGTTTGAATAGCATGTCTGCTCCTGACATTCCTGAAGCACACTCATTTCTTATTTATTTATTATTTTTTACTTGGAGGGTAATTGCTTTACAATGTTGTGTTAATTTCTGCTGCACAACAACTCGAATCAGCTGTAAGTGTATCTGTAGCCCCTCCCTCTTGAGTCTCCCTCCTACCCCTCCCCACCCCACCCCTCTAGGCTGTCACAGAGCACCTAAAACATACTTATTTCTATTTGCATTTATCAGACAGTCTGGGTGGAGCAAGGTCAAGGGAGAATCCGTCACTACTCAGGAGGAATCGCAGGTCTGGTGAGGCGACGGATGGATAAACCTGGCAGGTGCTGCAATGGGGATGTGAATGGGGTGCTGGGACAGCCGAGTCCAGGGGGCTGAGAAATGCTCCTCGGAGATGGTGCTAAACTGGGGCCTGAAAGGTGGGGATGAACTCACCACGTGAAGGAGGAAGGGAGGCTCATTCCAAGTAGTGGGAAATCCTGGCTGAAGGAAGAGAGGAAGGAAGATGGTGTGAAGTGGGTGGCACGTGGTGGGACAGCCAGAAGCTCAGTGTGGTCAGAACATGAGGCATGGGGACCAGGGCTGGAAATGAGACCATCTCCAGCGTGACTATAACCACCGCGTGGTTAGATGAGGGCTAGATTGGAGGACATTGTGGCTTGAACAGTTCATGGACATCCCGACCAGGTCTGTTATTTGGGATGCCGGCCTAGCAGCATCACAGTGGAAGGGCCGCAGAGGAGAAACAGACATTTAACCACAAGGAGTGGCCCAGGCAAGCACAAGGGACCCTCAGCTGGAAGTGTAACGGTAGAGATGGAGTGAAGGAATGGGTTAAAGAGAAACTTGGGGCCAACAGCTCATAAACTGGGGTGTCCAGATGACTGTGGGGGAGAGGAAGAGTAAAGGATGCACACCACCTTGGGACGTGGTACCTGGTATGGACTGAATTGTGTCCACCCCCCTGCCCCCCATTTGTATGTTGAAACCCTAACCTCCAATGTAACTGTATCTGGAAATAAGACCTTTAAAAGATAATTAAGTGTAAAGTCATAAGGATGGGGCCCTAATCTAATAGGATTAGTGTTCTTAGAAGACACAAGAGAGTTCTCTTTGTCCCTTTCTGTCTCTGTCTGTCTATCCCTGCTTCACGTGAGCACATAGTGAGCGAATGGCCATCTCCCAGCCAGGAAGAAAGCACTTGCCAGAAACAATCTGCTGGCACCTTGATCTTGGACTTTCCTGCCTCCAGAGCTGTGAGATATGAATATCTGTTCTTTAAGCCACTCAGTCAATGGCATTTTGTCATCACAGCCCAAGTGCTATGACTAAAGTTTAAGTACCATTAACTCAGGTAAAAAACGAGTACAGGGGATTTTTGGTGTTGTGTTTGTTTATTTTTAGTTTGGTTTTGGACATGCTCAGTATGAGATGCTCATAAGGCAGAAAGGAAGAGATGTCCAGTGTGCAGCTGGGGACATGGACCAGGACCAGTGGGGAGCAGTGTGACGGTCCGTGCATGGACTGGAAAAGAATTTCCAGACATGAGGCGGAATGAGAGGAGAATTAAGTTTATTAGAGTGGGAGATGCTGTTAGAACAGCAGACCAGCTCAAAGGACAGCCAAACTCTTTCACAGGCTTATAGCCAATTTTTATAGCCTCAAGACAGAAAATTCCTACAGGAGTGTAGGATGCTACAGGGTGGGTATTTTATGTAATATGGGGTCAGGGAACTGACTGGTTTAAACTCAGAGGCTCAAGGCAACAGTTGCTATGGGGTTTGGTCAGTTCCAGAGAGTTTTATCCTGTGACCTTGGTGTACAGGGCTCCACACCTGTGACCTTGGGATAAGGCTCCACAGACAGGCCAGGAGAGGGTTTGGAGAACTCTCAGGATAGAAGCGGAAGCCAAGAGAATGCAGGGGTTGTCCAAGAAAAGGATGTAGAACACGTGCAGGAAGGAGGCCAGGAAAGAAGCTGGGGATCCAGACACTTAAGGGCTCGCAGGAGAAGCAGCCAAAGCAGGAGTCACAAGAGAAGGGTGTTCTAGAAGCTAAGGGAGTGGGGGTTAAGGCCATTTGTTAATAATGACAAGTGCTGTAGAGGCTTCAACTAGGCTGGTCATTAGGAGATAACTATTAGGAGCTATGTCAGGGCAGAAACGAAGATTGCGTTGGGTTAAGAATACAAGGAACTTAAGAGGGATGAGGATAGACTCTGACTTGAAGATACTTGCTTATGAAAAGCACCGGGAGATGTGGAGATGGCTTGAGGAGGCAAATGGGAGGCAGTTATTTCCTTCCATGTTTCTGAAATTCCACTTTCATTCCTATTTTTATGCTAAGGATCCATGGACAGCTAAAGAAACAGAATTGTACTTGCCTATGCAAATCAGTCCAATGTACATTAACCCCTTTCATTGTTTTAGATTTTCAGATATCTGTTTTCTGCCCAACAGTGACAAATCACGTCTTCTTCCTCTATAGAAGCTTCATCTCACTGGTTCTTGTCCACTCACCTCCTGATGGTCATCAGGTTATAATTAGGTGTCAGGATTCCCAAGCCAAGGTTGTTGTTCAGTCACAAAATCATGTCCGACTCTTTGTGATCCCATGAACTACAGCATGCCAGGCTTTCCTGTCCTTCACCATCTCCCCAAGTTTGCTAAAACTCATGTCTATTGGTGAGGTTAGGGGTGCACACATGTTGTGAGTGTATGAGTGACTGTGTGTGTGTGTGGGGGGGGACAGGATGTGAACATACAATATGCCAGAGTCCTATGTGCTTTGAAAATGATTAGATGTTGTTAATGGTAAATTTTATATTCTATACATGTTGCTATGGTAAAAAAACAAAAGAAGCAATAAAACTTGTGCATGAAACAGTTATTGTGGCCATGCTTCTTCCAAGTTCAGATGATAGTTCAAATGAAAAGTGCTTCAGAAAATATTCGTGTTTTCTTTTTTCTTCTCTTTTTGTCCCACATTTAAAGAGAGATGCTTAGCTATACTTATGTGAAGCTGTCTGTCTTAGAGATTGGTGGTCTGGTGGGATGTGATGTAGGCCTGCATTTTAAATTGCTTAATAATTGAAGCTAAAAGAAAATATGTATTAGAACACGTTTCCTGGAACATCAAAATAACGCATTCATTTGGGGAAAAAGTGATTCGTATGTGACCTTGTGTAATATTTGACTTTTTAAATGCCACGCATAGCACTTATCTGGTTTTTAGCCTTGCTGGGAAATGGCTGTATCCAGCAAGGATAAAAGGCTCCCAGCTGGGATAACTATCCTATAATTAGTGATGCATTTTTTAAAAGGAAAGCCAGAAATTACTGGAGACAGTTGATGTAAAAATCTCTACATTTCAAAAGTATGTGTGTTGATAGCATGGCAGGCTATGGAAGCAGTGTTACACACACAAACACACACACACACAGAGTCTCTCTCTCTCTCTCTCCCTCCCTCCCCCTCCTTCCTTCCCTTCCCACTTTCTCTTGCCAGGGTGTTTGAGCAAGTCGGTTTTCTTTCTATTGATTTCAATAGAACTCACTGGAAATCAAATTTGAGTCTTGTGAATTTGTGTGATATTATGATATAATTAAGAAATATCTAGTCTGTCCTCAGTTCCTGGCATAAGGCTTTTAAAACTCTTATCATTTCTTGAGTGATAGGAGCATGTTTTATTTAATATTTGGCCCTTGTTTCAGCTTCCTGACACTAGGACTTCTAAAACTCTTGGAATTACCTGAGTGACGGGGAGAGGAGTGTTTCTTGTTATTTTTAATGAGCCCCTTTCAGCTGTACCTGAGTGTACGCTATGAGCTGACTCTGGGTGGGTCCCTGGATGGCTTAGGATGGGCTCTGGTTGCCCGGGGAACCAAACAACAGACTGCCCCAACATCTGCTGTAAGATGGGTCCCCAGGTGACCCCCACTTCTTCTGACCACAAATTTGGGGGTCCTCACCCCCCATTTCAGGTTGATGATTCACTAGAATGACTCAAAGGACTCAGGGAAGAGCTCTACTTGTGGTTTCAGCCTTATTACAAGATGCACATAGGAAAAGCCACATGAAGAGATGCCCAGGTGAGGTGCCAGGGAGGGGGGCATCCATGCCTTCTCCAGGTGCACCCATCCCCCATCTTGAAGTCTTTGCCCACCTGGAGGCTCTCAAAATCTCAAGAGCTTTAACTCAAATGTCCAACCGCCCTCCCCTCTCTAGAAACTGGGGGTGGGGCTAAAAGTTCCAACCTTCTAATCCAGGTTTGGTCTTTCTGGTGACCAGCCCCCATCCTGAATCTACCTACCCAGGACCCCACCCTGAGTCACCTCATAAACTCATAGCATAAACTCAGATAGCCTGAGGGAGCTCATCAAAATAAGTTATGGGTAAGAAAGGTAGTTCTATCACCCTGGAAACTTCAGGGGTTTTAGGATCTGTGCTCAGAACTGAGCGCAAAGACCAGGTACATATTTATGTTATACAGCAGCCTCCAACCAAAGATTCTGCTTGAAATGGTCTGAGGTGGGCCCAGACATCTGCATTAAAAAAAAAACAAAAACACAACAAACCAGCCAACAGAGACTAATATACAGCCAGTGTGGAGAACTGCAAAGAGCCAGTCTTTTTTTTAAAATGGGGTCTAGTTACTTTGAGCTTCCCGGTGGCTCAGCAGTAAAAGAATCTTCCTGCAACGTAGGAGTCCCAAGAGATGTGGATTTGATCCCTGGGTCGGGAAGATCCCCTGAAGAAGGGAATGGCTACCCACTCCAATATTCTTGCCTGGAGAATCCGTTGGACAGAGGATCCTGGCAGGCTATACGGTTCATAGGATCGCAGAGTCTGACACGACTGAAGCGACTGAGCACACACGCATGGTTGCTTTACAGTGTTGTGTTAGTTCTGCTGTTACCGCAAAGCGAGTCGGTTATAGTGTACATACACCCCCTCGCCTTGGGCCTCCTCCCCTCCTGCCCCATCTCAGCCCTCCAGGTCATCACAGAGCCCTGTGCTGCTGAGAAGCGCTATGCGGCAGCTTCCCCCTAGCGATCGGTTCTACACACCGTAGTGTACATATGTCCATTCCGGTCTCAGTTCACCCCCCTGCTACCCTGTGTTGACACGTCTGTTCTTTACATTTATTTTGGTGGATGGAAAGAGAGGTGGAAAAGCAGCAAGGACTGTTTGGGGGAGCTTGTTTAGGGAAGCAGCTGCAGGACTGGGGAGCAGACTTGAGGAGGCGGGGGACTTGAGAGGGCTTGGTCCAGAGGAGTGGGCTGCTTCTCTGGTTTGGGGGTTGAGTGCTGCTGGGGAGAAGGCTGCAGTCAGGGCCTAGTGGGCTTGGCTTGCACTGCTTGGACCTCAGCACAAACAGATATAAATGACAAGGAAGCAGGGGCCAGGAGCGTGGCTCCTTTTTCATAGCCCAGGTCTGAGGCATGGGAGAGGCCAACTTTTGCAGGATCATAGGAATGAAAGGCAGGCAGGACACTTGGCAGGCATGACCTTCTCTGCCTGCAGATGGCTCGCATGTCAGCTTCAGGGTCTGGGAGATCCACAAGACACTGGAGGCCAAATGAAAAGGGAAAATAAAGAAAAACTTGACCAGGTGAATGTGCGGTTCCACACAGACAACATAGAAATGCCTTTTCTCTCCATTTTACTGCTATTGGGGCTTCCCAGGCGGCTCCAATGGTAAGGAATCTGCCTACTATAGAGACCCCAGATTGGTCCCTGGGTCGGGAAGTCCCCTGAAGAAGGGACTGGCAGCCCACTCAGTATTCTTCCCTGAAAAATCCCACAGACAGAGGAGCCTGGAGGGCTATAGTCCATGGGGTCGCAAAGGGTCAGACATGACTGAGCAACTAACACTTTCACACTTTACCTCTGTTAGTTTTGAAGGCTGCTGTAACAAAATACCCCACACTGGGTGGTTGTCAGCAACAGAAATGTGTTGTCCCACAGTGTGGATGCTGGAAGTCCAAGGTCAAGGTGTCAGCAGGGTTGGTTCCTCCAAGGGGTGTGCAGAAGCATGTGTCCCAGACCGCTCTCCTGACTTGGGGTAGCCTCAGACATTCTTGGGTTCTTTTTGTACCCATCTCTGTGTCCAGATTTCCCCTTTTGTACTGCCAACTATGAACTGGCACTTGCCAGCTAGCTCTCCAAGGGCTGAAACGTGAACCACTGCAGACCTTCATCACCCCATGAAGGGGGTTCAGGGTGGAGATGAGGAATGAGGTACTTTGTGCACTGGGGAACACTGAACAAGTCTTCGGATAGGTATTTTCAGGAGAAGATTTTATAAGCCCAATTCTTGCATCTCCCCACACCTAGAAAAGCACTAAAATTATTACTGGTGACATCTGCTCCTCATGCGAGCAGCAAGCCTCTGCCAAAAAAATGTGCTTGATTGCATATACCCCCCCATCACTTCACTTCACCATCATATATAACACTGACTTTCCCTCCTACCTCTTTGGAGCAGTTTCTCAGAGCTATCTGAAATGCTGTCTCCTGGCCTATAGTCCTCATTTTGCCCCAGATTAAACTTGACTCACAACTCTTGTGCATTTTTCTTTTTTTTTTTTTTCAGTTGACAATAAACACACCAGTCATATTGGATTAGGAATCACTTTAATGGCCTCATCATAACTAATTCCATCCTGAATGACCCTATTTCCACATAAGGTCACATTTTGAGGTGCTGGGGTTTAGGACGTTGGCATATGAATTGGGGAGGGTACAAAATTCAACCCATTACAAATTCTTTTTCTTTCTTTGTTTTTGGCTGTGCTGGGTCTTCGTCACTGTGTGGACTTTAGTTGTGAAGATCGGGGTCTACTCTCTCGACGCCGGTCTCGGACTTCTCATTGCAGCGGCTTCTCTTGTGGAGCGAGGACTCTAGGATGCACAGGCTTCTAGTTGCGGTGTGTGGGCCAGTTGTTGCGGCTCCAAGGCTCTAGAGCACAGGCTCAATTGTTGTGGTGCATGGACTTAGTTGCTCCTTGGCATGTGGGATCTTCCCGGATCAGGGATTGAACCCGTGTCTCCTACATGGGCAGGCAGATTCTTTACCACTGAGCCACCAGGGAATCCCCCTGTACAAGTTGTTAACAAAAAATATTTCCACTTCTGGATTTTCTCTTCGTGCACACAGGAAGAAAGCAGCAGCTGGTGATGGTTACATAACCCAAATGGCTCCAAGTTCTTCCAAGTACATTGTTTTATGGACAAGACTCACCCTGTTCTCAGGTCCTTAGAAGATTTTTTTCCATAATGATCAAGCACAGCAACTAAGATTATTATTCAACTGTAGTGTGTCTAAGGATATAAATTTCGTGCCTTCTCTCTAGAAAGAGCTGTCAACAGCAAAACTTTTATTTCATGCATTTATTCCCAAGAGAAAACAAATATTTGTGCTATAACCAAGGGAATCCAAGAATAGCAAAGAGCCTGATAACAATCTCTGGGATACACAGGAGGCATGGAATACATTGGCCCTGACATGGGCATTACTCTACAGCTGTCCCAGGCAAAGGGTCTTATCATAATATTAATACCTCTACCTTTACATTATTTTGCAGTGTATATACTAGACAGCACTTTCAAATATATGATAATATTTCCTCTTTCAGCATCCATGTTGAAGTGGGTGGAAGAGGAATTATCTTTCTTGGCAGTTGAGGAAACACGGTCTCATAAGAAGTGAATTGTCAGAACTTTCCTTATCATCCAGTGGCTAATACTCTTTGCTTCCAGTGCAGGGGGCCTGGAGTTCAATCTCTGGTTAGGAAACTAGATCCCACATGTCACAGCTAAGACCTGGCACATAAATTGTCTAAAGTCATTTGGGCAATTAAAGGTAGAGACAAACCTCATGTATTCTGACCTGAGGTTCAGTCATCTTATTTTTAATTTTTTTTGAACTGTGAATTGTATCCTTTGTGAAAAAGCTGGCTTAAAACTCAGCGTTCAGAAAACTAAGATCAGGGGCTTCCTTGGTGGTCCAGTGGTTAAGAAGCCACTTTGCCATGCAAGGGACACCGGTTCGATCCCTAGTCTGGGAAGATCCCCACATGCTGCCGGGCATCTGAGTCCATGTGCCACAACTAGTGAGCCTGCACTCTGGAGCCCATGAGCTGCAACTGCTGAAGCCTGTGTTCCCTAGAGATCATGCTCTGAAACAAGAGAAGCCATGGCAATGAGCAGCCTGAGCACTGTAACTACAGAGTGGCCCCCACTTGCCATAACTAGAGACAGCCTGCGAGCAGCAACAAGACCCAGCACAGCCAAGAAAAAAAAGTGCTATGATCATGGCTCTGGTTCCATCACTTCATGGCAAAAATGGGGACAAAATGGAAACAGTGAGAGACTTTATTTTCTTGGGCTCCAAAATCACTGTGGATGGTGACTACAGCCTTGAAATTAGAAGATGCTTGCTCCTTGGAAGAAAAGCTATGACCAATCTAGACAGCATATTAAAAAGCAGAGACATCACTTTGCCTTTGAAGATCTCTATAGTCAAGCTATGGTTCTTCCAGTAGTCATGTATGGATGGGAGAGTTGGACCATAAAGAAAGCTGAGCACCGAAGAATTAATGCTTTTGAACTGTGGTGTTGGAGAAGATTCTTTAGAGTCCCTTGGACAGCAAGGAGATCAAGCCAGGCAATTCTAAATGAAATCAACCCTGAATATTCATTGGAAGGATTGACGCTCAAGCTGAAGCTCCAATACTTTGGCTGCCTGATGAGAAGAGCCAACTCATTAGAAAAGACCCGATACTGGGAAAGCTTGAAGACAGGAGGAGAAGGGGACGACAAAGGATGGGATGGTTGGATGGCACCTTCAGCTTAATGGACATGAGTGTGAGATGGTTAAGGACAGGGAAGCCTGGCATGCTGCAGTCCATGGGATCACAAAGAGTTGGACGCAACTGAGTGACTGAACACCAACAAGATGTAGAAGAATGTATAGAACTTACATGTGCTAGTTAAAGAATCATGATGAAATGAATGTTCTATAGCCACCACTCAGGTTTAGATATGGAACATTTGCAGTCCTGGGCCTTAGACACTCCCCTCCCCCACTCCCCACTCTCCTGTTCCCTCCCTCCTGGGTATATTGCCCTCCTTCCCCCAGAAAGTAAGTCAAACCCTGGCCTTCATGTTAATAATGATCTTGCTTTTCTTCAAAGTTTTATCATGCAAGTGTGTATCCCTAGTGACACATTGTTTGAAAACCTGAGCAGAGAGCACAGCTGGCTGGGTAAGGAAGGGAGTGATACACCACAGACAGATGAATGCTCCGAACTCCCACTGGCTGATATGGTGATACATATGTTTCACTGCTATTCTCTCATATTATGCCACCTCACCTTCCCCCACTGTGTCCGAAATGTCTGTGTATCCTTTGCTGCCCCACAAGTAGGATCGTCATGCTATCTTTCTAGATTACATATCTGTGCATTAATATACGATATTTATCTTTCTCTTTCTGACTTACTTCACTCTGTATAGTAGGTTGTAGGTTCATCCACCTCATTAGAACTGACTCAGTTGTATTCCTTTTTATAGCTGAGTAATATTTCATTGTATGTATGTAGCACAACTTCCTTATACATTCATCTGTCAATGGACATATAAGTTGGTTCCATGTCCTAGTTATTGTAAATAGTGTTCAGGCAACAGTTTTTAAAGGGAGCCCCTGCATTCTAGAAATGCATACATTTCAGTTCTACTTATTTTCTTTCTAGTTTTTTTCTCATTATTTCATTGATGATTTCCTCCCCACCCATTTTCTTTACTCTCTCTTTGAAATTTCCTTTATTTAAGGTTCAGCTTTTAGACTTGTCTTCTGATTTTCCCTGCTTTTCTTTCTTATTTGCTATGTTATTATCTTTCTAGGAGATTTCCTCAATTTTATCTTCCACAACTTCAACTGATTTTTAAATTTGTGTTATTGTGTTTTTTAATTTCAAGAAGCCATTTTTTTTTTTGTTTCTTGAATATTTACTTGTTTGTTTTACAATAGCACTCTGTCTGTATTTCATGGCTGCAAACCTTCTGTCTCTGAGGGATTTAAAGATATTTTAAAATTCTTTTTTTCTCTCTGAATAATATCTAAGGGTCTCATAGTTAGTAATTTTTAGAATAGGGATTCAAACTCGAGCAGTCTGTCATCAAGGCCTTATCTCTTGATTACTATCCTAAAAATGCCTTCATTTTAGTAAATGCTGGATTCTCGTCAGACTAAGAAGGCAGATTAAACACAAACATCAAATATTTTCCCTTCAGCAATTCCACTAAAACTAAACAAAAAGATTTTTTAAAAGACAAACTCACAAGGACAGTGGAAGAGCATGTGATAACAACAACAAAATGTTAGAATCTGAAGTTTTGTGATAAATTAATGAGATAATTTATGTAAAAGACTTAGCACACTGCCTGGCAACCAGTAACTGTATCATAAATGTTAGATATTACTAATATGACATAATATGACATACTGCTTTTTTTAAAAACACTTTCCCCTCAGAATATTCTAAATGTGTGTGATTTAAGAGCTTCCTTGTACTTAACCAGGCTCTTACTTCCAAATGTGAATGTTAAAGAAGGAAAAAATAACTATCATGCTATTGGCATAATATTATACTTTTTTGGATTGAATTCATTTTTATTCTATGGGAAAATATCTGATGTATAATGTATAGAGGAAAGTAATACATTATTGAAAGCATGAATTCAGTTCGATTCAGTTCAGTCGCTCAGTCGTGTCCTACTCTGTGACCCCATGAACCTCAGCACGCCAGGCCTCCCTGTCCATCACCAACTCCTGGAGTTTACCCAAACCCATGTCCATCTAGTCGGTGATGCCATCCAACCATCTCATCCTCTCTCGTCCCCTTTTCCTCCTGCCTTCAATCTTTCCTAGCATTAGGGTCTTTTCAAATAAGTCAGCTCTTCTCATCAGGTGGCCAAAGTATTGGAGTTTCAGCTTCAACATCAGTCCTTCCAGTGAACACCCAGGACTGATCTCCTTTAGGATGGACTGGTTGGATCTCCTTGCAGTCCAAGGGACTCTCAAGAGTCTTCTCCAACACCACGGTTCAAAAGCATCAATTCTTCGGTGCTCAGCTTTCTTTATAGTCCAACTCTCACATCCATGACCACTGGAAAAACCATAGCCTTGACTAGACGGACCTTTGTTGACAAAGTAATGCCTCTGCTTTTTAATATGCTGTCTAGGTTGGTCATAACTTTCCTTCCAAGGAATAAGCATCTTTTAATTTCATGGCTGCAGTCACCATCTGCAGTGATTTTGGAGCCCAGAAAAATAAAGTCAGCCACTGTTTCCATTGTTTCCCCATCTATTTGCCATGAAGTGATGGGACCAGATGCCATGATCTTAGTTTTCTGAATGTTGAGCTTTAAGCCAACTTTTTCACTCTCTTCTTTCACTTTCATCAAGAGGCTCTTTAGTTCTTCTTCACTTCCCATCATAAGGGTGGTGTTATCTGCATATCTGAGGGTATTGATATTTCTCCTGGCAATCTTGATTCCAACTTGTGCTTCCTCCAGCACATTAGAACTTTACGTATCTTATTTCAACTGAGGCTCCATAGTCAATAGGACACCAATATGAAAAGGCACATGAATTATTCTGTGAAAGTATAATCTCTGTATCATGACAAAAGTAAATAAAATCAACAAATCTATATTGAACATTGACAATATATTTTTAAAAAATGCAAGGTGCTGATTTGGGAGAGAATCTTGGGAAACTTCTTCAAGACACTTACTAGAAGAGATAGATATTTACTAGTTAATTATAAATTAACACAGAGTTAAGTAATGATTTTAACAAAAGTACAGGCAAAGTGCTACTTAGGAGTTTGGCAAAAGGAATAATTAATGCTGACAAAGGGGACTGATACAGTCCCAAGGAAACAATGCAGTCCCAAAGGGACTGATGAAGGATTCGCTGAAAGGGGAGCATTGGCCTTGATTTTGAGGTTGGACCAGGGTCCTCTCTGGTTGAACGAAATGCAGAGCACATCCCTGAAATAAGCACATGTCCATCCTAGATCCTTTCAACATGTTGTCCATCCTCACCCCTTAATACAGCCTGGACAGTGCCACACAATTTAAATGTTAAATATTCTTATGCAAGTTCGTGGGTTGATTTTCCTGAGTAGACAGTGATCTTGTTAGGAAGAGATATCACGTCATATGATTCTTCTGTATTTCCTCCCCAGACTCATCTCACAGTGCAGACCTAGTTCTCTATAAATTCTGGTTGATCAATACAGGGGCTTTTTTCTGCTTAGACAGTATATTTTAAGATAGAAAAAGTTGCAGGGCAGTAGGAAAGCAGTACCTGCAGAAAATATTAGGATGCTAGAATTCCAATCATTTCAAAAATATTTTTGAATGTATGTAGGTATATGTTTACAGCTATAGGTATACCTTAGCTGTAAACGTATACCTAATATTTTTGGTGGATAGGTCTAGAGATTAATCACACTCCCCCCCCACCCCCAAACTAGCTTAGGGTCTTCAAAAAGGAATTTATTCATACTGACAGTCATTGTGATGTAGGAGGTAGATAGGCTCCAAGTTAGACATTTTCAACTGGCCTCCTGTTTGCATTTCATGGGGCACAAAGAAGTGGGCTTCAGGCTGGATACTTAACAACTGTTAGCATTTTCTGAGACATGAGATAGGTGGGCTCCAGTAAAGGCATTTACAACCAGCCTCCTGTTTGCCCTCCGAAATGGAAGTACCAACAGAGATAGGGTAAATAGCCAGTATTTATCTCTTGTAAACACGGTAAGGTAATAGTCATGGGAGAGACAAAGGGGGCAAAGCCTTGTTTGAGTAAAGGATTAAGGGATCTCTACTCCCCCTCTCTTAGGACAAGGGAGACACTACACACGTGCAGAAAGGCTCTTTGTGGGTCACAGTCAGGGATAATGCCAGCCCATAATGAGTCATGTACCTCCCAGAAGCCTTCACTTCCAGGTCCATCTTGGCTAAGGGCAGTGTGCACACCCAAGGGAGGGTCCCAGGGTAGGTCAGGTGTGGAAAAAGGAACCAGACAGTTGGCTACAGGTGGACAAAGACCCAGAAGAACTGACATATATAAAGGACTTAAATGCCTCTTTACTATGCTCCTCCTCACTAGAGGGGACCCCCACAGCCTTTCTCTCCAGGTGTGTATCTCTGCCTTTCTTCTGTCTTAATTAAACAAACCATTTCTTTATGTGTTCTTCCCCTTGTTGTTGTGCTATGTCTCTAGTAATAAACTCTGTACCTGCATTTACAGTTTCTGCTTCTGTGACAGATACATTTTTCACTGGGTGCAAAGATCCAGAGAAAAGTAGCTTCTAGCATTTAACCCATGCTGGTCTGGTGGCTAAGATTCCTGGATCCCATCCAGGCTGCCCAGGTTCAGTTTCTGGGTAGGGAATTAAGATCTCTGCTCACATCACTGCTCACTACTGCCTTGCTGAGTATAATTGCAAAAAAAAAAAAAATTTTTTCTTAAAGTGTTTTTATCTTGCCGAAAGTGCTCTTCCTAAAATATTTAGAGCTTAGTCATTCTAGGAAAGAACACCAGTAGAACTAGGGTAGACGATCCCCTGGGAGAGGGCATGGCAACCCACTCCAGTATTCTTGCCTGGAGAATCTCATGGACAGAGGAGCCTGGCGGGCTGCAGTCCACAGTGCCACACAGAGTTGGACACGACTGAAGCAACTTAGCATGCAAGCACTCAGAGCTAGGTCATGTCGGAAACAGGGACTTGGTTCTAGGATTCCAAAGACAGAAGGACATAATATTTGTTGCTCCTTGAGTGGCACGCCTTTTGAAAATTTGTTGTGCAGCCGACAGGGCTCTTAGAATCATCAAAGTCATCTTGGGACTGCCTCAGGATCTTCTTGCCCTCTGAATTGAGTTTGTTTTTTTGAGAAATGAAATATTTCTTGCCATATCAGTAAACAAGGATGTCACAGCCACTAGCCATTCCGGCCCTCCCAATGAGAATTTCTGAGAAGCCTGGCCTGCTGCAGTCCATGGGGTCACAAAGAGTCGGACACGACTGAGTGACTGAACTGAACTGAACTGAACTGAAGGGCATCCAGGAAAAACAATGCCTGCTACCTGGTAGCCAGCAAGCACAACCAGTCCCGAGCTGGGGTGTGGGGGAATCTGAAAGAATGCAGGATTCTGGCCCCAGATAATTGAGATGCATGTGAGAGGAAGGATTTCACTAAGCCCAGACCTTTCATCCTCCCATACACAGAAAAGCCCTCAATTCCTTAACTTGAGATATCTGGTTTTCCTTAATTAACAATATTTTTATGTTCAGACTACCTGCTCCTTTTTGCAAACTTCTATATAACCCGACTCCTCCCCCGCCCTCCCCACCTCCTCGGAACAGGTCTCTCAGTGTCACTTGAGATACTGCCTCCCGGGCTTGAAGTCGTAAAAATTCCCATCAAATAAAACTTAACCCTCAATTTTTAGGCTGTGACTGTTTTTTCAAGTCAACAGTATAATACAACAAACTTTCTATTTATTAATTTTCTACTTTAGAATTCTGAGTTTGGATGCACCGATTAAGCCATTTTACAATATCTGAAGGATGCTATTTGTCACGACTTCCATTGATCACCATTCTGTGCCATGCAGGCAGTTTTCTCCTGCTATGAATTTATTCTATCAAATCTGTCACACACAGAGCTCTCATTTCTGCAAGATTTCACTGTGGATGAGAAGATCCTCAAAGATGCACTTCTCTACTTGAAAAAATGTTGAAGAAACTGGTATGGGTCTGAAAGCCCTTGGAGGAAAACAGATTTCAGGGTGATAATGTGAGACCTCATAAAGTATAAATCCTGGCAGACCAATTCCATTTTTTCAAGGACATCGTGGGAAGCCAAATCAATAGAGAGGAAGCCAAGGATGTAATCTGCTTTGACTTTACAAAGATCTTAGGTCTGTGCTTACTAGAACACTCATCAAGAAATGGAAAATAAGCTGCTTCAGGGTCACACAAGGTTGGGCAGAGCCGAGATGGAGAGACAGCTCCTTCACTGGCATCTGGCTTTGTTTCTGCCTGATGCTGGCTTCACCTCCATGACAGTGTGGGGAGGTGAAGGAAATGGATTGAAACACATGTGCTGGGCTGTGATGCCCAGGGTGTCTTATTCCCACAGGGAATAGGAGAGAAATAGGATATCATGATAATATCTAGTGTTTGTGTAGTACCCTTGAAATTTGCAAAGCATATTGCATGAAAAATGGCTGTAGCAGTCTGTGTGTGTGTGTGTGTGTGTGTGTGTGTGTGTGTGTGTGAGTGTGTGTGGGGTGGGGTTGGTGGCAGTGTAAAAGGGAGAGGCAGGGAGACCAGAAGCAGAAAAAGACCAGAAGTCCCTTTGAATGAATTACCTTTCAATATTATAACTTGAATGGGCAAGTTTTCTGTGTCCAGAAATGCCCTGTGTTCAGAGTACTGGATTAGGCAGGGGAGTTCAAGCATTATCCTTGTCTGAAGGATAGGAGCTGAACTTTCTTGGTGGGAATTTTTTTTCATGCATAGATGGTTATGCTTGCACTAGATTCAGCTGAAATGAACTGAAAAACTTAACTGTTGCCATTCATGTAGATGCTCCAACCAAGAGTATCCACATTGTCCAGGTGTTAGCCTCAGTGGTACTTGTAACTTTGTGTATGTGTGGGTTACCGATTGTGGATGATAAGCCCATTAAAGATAAGGGCAACATTTTTTCCCCTGATTTTGTGTTCCCAGTGCTTATCACTGTGGTATCTAATGCAGGCTTTGGGGAGGGAAGACTTAAGTCAGGCAGAGGGGAAATGTGCTGAATTCAAGAACCTAATGTGGCCAGATGGATGGGGTGGAAGAGGTGAAAATCAGAGAAGATGGGAATCGGGTGTTGGCAATGAAGCGGGAAAATTCTACAGGTATGAGAGCAATGAGAGTGAGACCCCAATCTCCCCAAACCATTCAGAGATCAGGTGTGGGAGGGATCAATAAAGAGGCCGAGCCAGGCAGTCAGGATTGAACAGGTCCCTGTTTCTGGCAAGTACCTTGGACAGCGTCCTGGGGGCCTCCTGGCCAATAAGAGGGTCACTGGGAATTTGGTATTTGATAACCCCACGTAGTCCAACACCATCTCTAAAATTATCATCTGTCTCCTTTTCCCTGGCTTCCTTAGCTCTTGTAAAATTCTTGTACAAACGCAGTTGAGTGATGTGAGTAGTCAGGGCTGCATTCTTTTGTGTTGGTCTTCAGTTCAGTTCAGTTCAGTCGCTCAGTCGTGTCTGACTCTTTGCGACCCCATGAACCGCAGCACGCCAGGCCTCCCTGTTCATCACCAACTCCCGGATTCCACCCAAACCCATGTCCATTGAGTCGGTGATACCATCCAGCCATCTCATCCTCTGTCTTCCCCTTCTCCTCCTGCCCTCAATCTTTCCCAGCATCAGGGTCTTTTCCAGTGAGTCAGCTCTTCTCATCAGGTGGGCAAAGTATTGGAGTTTCAGCTTCAACATCAGTCCTTCCAATGAACACCCAGGACTGAGCTCCTTTAGGATGGACTGGTTGGATCTTACTTCCTCTAAAATCATGACGTTTCTTCTTTTATGTTCTTTATAGTTCTCACGGTGTCTTACACCTAGTGAGTTCCTTGGAGAAACTCTCTGTGTCTGCGAGGGGACTGTTATGGAGACAATCCTAATCCCTGGTTCTTTTCAGGTCAAGTAGCATCTCTAGGGCAACTGCATTTGGATGTCATCCCCTTTTGTTTGGAGCTGAGGGCTCCTAGCAAAAATGAGTTCCAACGATGTTGGTAAGCTTCATCCTGGGAACTGGGTCTAAAATAGATGTTGGGCAAAGGATGCTGAAGTAACTGTCAGGACCGGAGGGTGAAGCCAAGCTGAAAGTGGAAGGGTGGGGGAAGAAGGAATTGAGCAAAGAAATGCAAGAAGTTGTGTAACCCAGAGGGTCGGTGGGAAGTGTTCTAGACTGTTCCATAGATGTGGTCACCATGCTTATGGCTAGCTTTCCTTCTGTTCACATTTGAGTATAAGTATATGTATCTAAGGAGGTCAGAGCAGGGGTGAAGCATCCATTTCTCAGGAGGAGACAGAGAGAGAGAGAGAGAGAGAGAGAGAAAGAGAGAGAGAGGGAGGGAGGGAGAGAGAGAGAGAGAGAGAGAGAGAGAGAGAGAGAGAGAGAGAGAGAGACTTCCCTTTGACAGATGCTGCCTGACATGCAGACAGAGAATGGTTCCCAGCTAAGCCCCTTCTGTTCTTGGGAGAGAAGAGACTAGCGTGACTTTGCAAAATCTCTGCTTCTGTTTTGATTACTGCCCAAAGGTACATCCTATGAACTGAGGGGAGTAATTTGGAACCCTGAAGTGCTTGACGCAATGCAGTGTGTTGTTTTCAGGAAGAATTCAATTTGCTGTGTATTGATGTCACAACCAAATATATGCCTGTCGCTGAGGACTCTTTGACTTTTTGTCCATGAAGATGGAGAGAACACTCTTGAAGAGAAGGGAAGAGCTTTGTACTGGTGTTGCCTAGCAACCAAAACTTCATCCCCCGCCCCCCCCCCACCCCAATTTGTTGTTTTTAAAAATTCTACATCGTATTGAATTAATCTGGGTCTGAGGCATAGGATTCCTGTTTGTGTTTAATGGCTGATGTACACACAGAAAAGGGTGGAAACACTTTTTGGGCATTTAAGTTATTTACTGGGCTGCAGGGTCTAGGGTCAGTTGTCATCAACTTGGAAAATATGTGCAAATGGGGCATAAAGGAACCATTGTGGACAATTGTGGTTATCTGTACCCCCAGATACATCTTCTCTGGTCCCATGCGAAAGCTGAACACTTGAGGCTTCTGTCTTTCTGGACCACACCTTCCCCGGTTCTCGACTTCAGCCCATGGGTGCCACATCTTTATTGGCCCATTCTGTAATCTGTCTCTGTTTCCAACTGACTGGTCCATTTTCTGAATGACTTGGTGTGGTGGTGCCTACACTGACTCTCCTGTGATAGTAAAGTATGGTCCTGACAATCCAGGAGACTTGGGTTCTAATCTTAGCTCTGCTATTCACTTGCTGTCCAAACTTGAGCAAGTTGCTTGGTACCTCAGTTAAGCTAGGTAAACCAAGCTGCAGGAACAAATAAATCCTGAAATCCCGGTGGCTTTACATCACAAAAGTTGGTTTCTTGCTTATGCAAAGTCTGATGAGCATTGGGCAACTCTCTAGGGCAATATTTTTTCAGGGATAACTCAGAGATGCAGGCAGCTTTTTATTTGGAGGCTTTAACATTAAATGGGGGCCACCAAGTGGAAAAAGAAATGCAGGAGGGATATTAGCTCTTCACTGATTTAGCCAGGAAGTGTAGTCATGTATGGATGTGAGAGTTGGACTATAAAGAAAGCTGAGCACGGAAGAATTGATGCTTTTGAACTGTGGTGTTGGAGAAGACTCTTGAGAGTCCCTTGGACTGCAAGGAGATCCAACCAGTCCATCCTAAAGGAAGTCAGTCCTGAATATTCATTGGAAGGAGTGATACTGAAGCTGAAGCTCCAATACTTTGGCCACCGATGCAAAGAATTGACTCATTGGAAAAGACCCTGATACTGGGAAAGATTGAGGGCAGGAGGAGAAGGGGACGACAGAGGATGAGATGGTTGTATGGCATCACTGACTTGATGGACATGTGTTTGAGTAAGCTCCAAGAATTGGTGACGGGCAGGGAAGCCTGGTGTGCTGCAGTCCATGGGGTCACAAAGAGTCGGACACAACTGAGTGACTGAACTGACATGTCACTTCTCCTCATGGTTCATGGACCAGAACTGAGGACATTGCCATAGCCTAGCTTCAGGAAAGATTGGGAAATAGAAAAGAACTTCTGAAATATGTGGTGAGAAGAAACTGTCTCTTCCCTTTTGGCACCTTTGTGCCACCTTGTCTACAAAATGATAGGATTAAACTGGACAATTCCTCAGGGTCCTTTTATAGCTGTAAATATCTAAGAGGCTATGACTAACCACATGGCCATGATTTCAGATTAAGTATTCAAACTTGTCCTTGAAGTATAGTTCTACTTTTAAAGGAAGTAGATTAGCATTATCTCCACTCACTCACTTTATTGTCCTAAATTGAATAGCCTCACTCCTTTTGCTAGAAAAACAATTCCTTATTTTTAGACACAAAAATCAGACAAATTAGAAAGAAGTATTTCTCTGAGCTAAACTTCTTTCAAAACAAATTCTTCAGTTGGAAGAATTTAAGAAAATTGTTATCATTTATTGTCCCAACTACTTCTTACGCAGATGATGAAAAAGATCTACCATATGTACAAACAACTCATTTTTCACCAAGAAAAACATTTATTTGACTTCCTATATTAAAGGATTAGAAAGTTATTTCTAAATTAGTGCTGAATTCTCAAGAAGTAAGCAATTTTAAATGAAGGACAGACACAAGAGAAGGAAAATTCAAGCTTGCTTCTTTTTTTTTTTTCAAGATACACCCATGAAAATTTACAAATAAAGACTTGAAATTTCACCCTCGTTCTCTGATAGGTGAGATTTCTGGCAGCTTGGTAAAGGACTGTGAGCATCTATTCTTTGATGGTAGACAATCATCTGCCTTGGTATGAAAGTGAAAAGTGAAAGTGAAAGGTCACTCAGTCGTGTCTGTCTCTTCACGACCACGGAGTCGCATGACTCCATGGATTATACAGTCCATGGAATTCTCCAGGCCAGAATACTGGAGTG
Source organism: Odocoileus virginianus (assembly GCF_023699985.2). Classification (NCBI taxonomy): domain Eukaryota; kingdom Metazoa; phylum Chordata; class Mammalia; order Artiodactyla; family Cervidae; genus Odocoileus; species Odocoileus virginianus. The sequence continues at coordinate 35,507,218 of NC_069681.1, forward strand.
AGCATCCTTTCCCTTCTCCAGGGGATCTTCCCAGCCCAGGGATTGAACCCAGGTCTCCCGCATTGCAGGCAGATTCTTTACCAGCTGAGCCACAAGGGAAGTGGCCAGTCATATCAGTCTAATATATGGGGCAATATTCTATAGGTCATTCAGATCTAATGCAACATCTGTAGTCTTCTTTTGTTCTATGGAGAGACAGAAACATTTTTGAAACTCCTCTTTTGGAGAATCATTTATTTAATGAGTACAACCAAACCAATTAACTTCCAGACCTGTTTTTTCAGTTTGGATGTTTAGCAGAGTAGGTTTTGACTTAACATATTATTTTTGAAATAATATGTAGTTTTGAAAATTCCACAAATTCCCTGTTACTCTGGAATAGGGCGTTTCTCATTGTTGGTTCCCGTGACTGGTGGTTTTAAAACATTCTTCAGTCGCTCAGTCCTCTTCGACTCTTTGCACTTTTAAATCATGGATGAAAGTTATTTGACTCTGTTCTTCTTAAGAGGAAGAGTATGCCTCCCTCTCTTGAATCTGGGCCAGCTATTGTTGCTTCGATCAATAGAACATGGCAAAATGATGGAGTGCGCTTCTGAAGTTTGATCATGAAAGGCCATGCTGCTTTGCCCTTGCTCACGAGAATACATGGTCTTGGAGCCCTGAGCTCCCCTGTAAGAAGTCTATCAACTCAGAGGCCACCATGCCGACGGGCACCCAGGCCACGTGGGAAGGCCATGTACAGAGCATCTGGCTGGCTACCCCAGTTTAGTTCAGTCTTTGAATCACGTCCGGGGGGCTTCCGTGGTGGCTCAGATGGTCAAGAATCTGCCTGCAATGCAGGAGTCCTGGGTTTGATCCCTGAATCAGGAAGATCCCTTGGAGAAGGGAATGGCCATCCACTCTAGTATTCTTGTCTGGAGAATCCCATGGACAGAGGAGCCTGGCGGGCTACAGTCCACGGGACTGCAGAGTTGGACGCAACTGAGCGACTCACATGTCAGCCCAGATACTGGACACGTGAATGAAGAGGTTTCAAATATGGCATGCCTGGCCTTCCAAACCTTCCCAATAAAGGCTCCAAACTTCATGGAACAGATGTACATCCCCAATTTGCCCTGTCTAAATTCCTGACCCACAGACTCTATGGGTATAATCAAACAGAGGTTGCCAGTTCAATTGCCATTCCCGCTGGCATGGAATTTGGAGTATGCATTGTCATGCTTTTTGTCCATTTATAAATGGAATATCTTAACATATTTAGCAGAAAAATTCATAATTTTAAGTAGGCATTTCCCTCAACCAGGCCACATTCAAAAATAATGTCATTTGACTTGATGTCTTGCTCCTCTGCTACGTGAAATTCTCATACTTGGAGGCATGGATTGGATCTTTTCATCTCTGTATGCCCAGGGTCTGGTACTTACAAGGCATTTAACACATATTAATTGAACGGGAAAAGACAGATAGTGATACCAACACTGACAGATGCCATAAGTTGCTAACAGATTTTGATATTAACCAGAATGGCTAAGCATTTGAATTATGAGTTTCAAGAGTCTATTCCTGTCATTTGATACCAGGGGGGTGCAAACCATGGCCCCTGGGCCTGCATCCACCCCAGTGCCTATTTTTTATAAACAAAGTCTTATTAGAACACGTGCCCATTCATGTAAGTATTACCTATAACTGTTTTTATGCTACAGTGGCAGAGTTAAGAAGCCGTGACAGAGACTGGACAGCCTACAAAGCACAAGATATTTAGTATCAGGCCCTTTCCTGAAAAACCTTGCCAGCCCCTGAGTTAGACACCGTGCATGTTAACCCCGTAGCTTGTAGAAGCGCTGAGAGTTAGCATAGATTCTATCAGTGGTTCTCAAACTTGAGTGAGTGTGAGAATCACCTGGAAGGCTTTTGAAAGCACCGAGTGCCTGCTCTCACCCCTCCATTGTCTGATTCTGTGGGTCCAGGGTTGGGCCTGAAGATTTGCATTTGAAATCCCAGGTGGCATTGAAGCTGTTGGCCTGGGACCATACTTATAGGAGTCATGTGTGTGTGTGCGTGTTAGATCGCTTCAGTCGAGTCCAACTCTTTGCGACCCCATAGATGGTAGCCCGCCAGGCTCCTCTGTCCATGGGATTCTCCAGCAAGAATACTAGAATGGGTTACCATGCCCTCCTCCAGGGGGTCTCCGAACCCATTCTCTTATGTCTCCTGCAGTGGCAAGTGGGTTCTTTACCACTAGTGCCCCCTGGGAAGCCCACTGTAGTCACAGAAATCTGAATAAAGAGAGACACTGAAAGCTCGTTTCCTGGCTCTGCTGTGACTCTCTTGCTGGAAGATCGTGGGTGAAGATGTCATTTCCTGACCTGTAAAGTTAAGAAGGACATGACAATCCACTCCAGTATTCTTGCCTGGAGAATCCCAGGGACAGAGGAGCCTGGCAGGCTATAGTTCATGGGGTCGCACAGAGTCAGACACGACTGAGCGACTAACACAGCAGAAAGTTAAGAAACTGACTTGAAGCCGATTTCCCAGCTAGTGTCTCAGGACACTGATTCCTGCAGTCCTGAGGAAGGCTGGGTGGGTCACTGAGCCGGTATCCTCCTGCCCTGAGCATCCGCCTTCATTTATTCCAGAAAGCTTTACCAATACTGTCATTTTCTATGTGTGCAATGACACATAAAAGATTGGGAAGTGTTGGACCAGAGGAATTTTAAGGTCTTTTTGGCTCTGAAATAGTATGGGTTTCGAGGTTTTGATTGATGAACACCTCCATCTGAAATAGATATTGATCACTGTCCTCTGAATGTGCAGTTAGCCCCTGCCATGAATATATAGTGCTTGCCTTTCTTTTTTTGAATCAGATTCTGCAGATACTGTCTTAGTCACATTTTCTTCATACTGAGATCAGGTGTCTGATTGCCTCTTTTGAAGCACGTGAATTTGACGTTTGCTCAGCCCTTACTTGGCACTTCCTCAGTGCTGGGGCCTGCCTGGGGTTTATGCCTTCTGCTCTTCAATAACCTCATCTATATTCTCCAACAGTGATGGGGCTGAAAAGCGAGGCTGTGTTATCTTTCCATCTTCTCTTCCTCCTCTATGCTCCAACAGAGAGAAAAATCAGAGACAGCTGTCAAGAGACAAGAAATCGTTTCTGCCCATCTTAAGAGTTCTCTCTGGCATGTCGTAACTTCGTAAATATTGATGGAATGAATGCATAAACAGATGGCATAGTGTGGTATATACATAGAAATAAATGATCAAGCACCAGTACTGACTACTGTCTACAATGCAGGCTCTCTCTGTGTGTGTATGTGCATAGGTATACATGTATGGATGTGCACCATGCATGTACAGATATATACATACATACCTATTCACATACACATGTTTTGTTAAAGTCACTATTGCGCTGAATCTACTTCACAGTTATTTCCATGTGTTTCAGCATGTACTGAATACCTACTAAGGTCAAGTTTATGTATGATGTCATACACAGGAAGGTTAGACACAGCTCTTATTTTCAGGGAGCTTACACTTTTGCTCTATAATTATTCTTGGGAAAACTAGCTGAGAGAGGAGGTGGGTAAAAACTCTTTACTGAGAAACCATCTTTTGTGGTAGAACGGGGTTATGGTCTTTCTGTCTAGGGCCCCCAAATGATATTAGAATGGAACCAATTTGTTACTTGGTGAGCGTGAGTCATCGCCTGTGGGCTCTGTGAATTCCAGAGGCCGCACAGCTAGAGGAGAATCGCTGAGAGCAGAAAGCCAAGGCTTGCAGAAAGCCTGCTCCAGAAGCAGCTGAACAATCAAAGGTACACTGCGTACCTTTCTGGGCTGAAAAGCTCTTTGGTTTTGTTTATGCGGGTTTAAAAGGCCATTTCTAACTTATGGCATTACAGCTTCACTCTCATGGGAATTTGCACGTTGGTTATCTGGGACTAAGTATCTGATTTGCCACTCAGTGATGTTTTGTTTTGTGGTTATATGGCCTGTTAAAGTATTGTTTATTTCTTTATTTCAATAGTCACTTCAATTTTTAAACACTTTGTATTACTGAGGTAACTTTGATTTACGGCATTATGTAAGTTTCATGTTACAGCAGTCTATCTCTACTACTGTACACCCTACAATGTGGTGATGGTGGTTCAGTTCTTAAGTTGTGTCTGACTCTTGCGACCCCGTGGATTGTAGCCTGCAAGGCTCCTCTGTCCATGGAATTTTCCAGGCAAGAATATTAGAGTGGGCTGCCATTTCCTACTCCAGGGGATCTTTCCAACCCAGGGATTGAACCCGCATCTCCTGCATTGGCAGGAGGATTCTTTACCACCGTGCCACCTAATGCACTACTGTTTTCCAAAGTTTCACACACATGATTTCATTTCATCCCATAATAACCCCTTTTTAAAATCCCTTACCCCTGTGTAGCCTCTCCCTCTTTCTTTCTCCCAACTGGTAACCTCTTGTTTGTTCTCTCTCTTGTTTGTGAGTCTTCTTTTTTTTTCTTTCATTTTATTCATTAGTTTGCTGTCAAGCAGTATTTGTCTGACTAATTTCACGCAGCACAAGTCCATCCATGTTGCTGCATATGGCAAAATATCACCCTTTTCTATGGCTGAGTAGTATTCCATTGTATATACATACCACACCTTCTTTATCCATTCATCTGTTGATGACACTTAGGTTGCTTCCATGCCTTCGCAATTGTAAAAAATGCTGCTCTGAACATTGAGGTGCCTGTATCTTTTAGAATTGGTGTTTTTGCTCTATTTGCAGTTCCTTGCATTGTTGAGATGTAATGGCGAGTCTTCCTAAAGCTTTGTTAAACATAACACATGCACACAATTGTTTTTTAGGGGTGGTGGTTTTGTCGAAAACTAGCTAAGTGCTACATTCCATGGCTGGTTCTTTATGGTACAGAAGAGAGAGAGCATGGACAGGGGTCAAGAATTTCCAAAGTGGAACGAATTCACAGGTGAGGGGATCTCAGACCAGAGGTGAATCTGGAGACTCTGAGCCCCTCTGACATCTGCTAATACCTTGGCAAGAGCATTACACTTGGACCAGGAACAAGGGTTCATGGCAGTTTCCCCCAAATCTTGGAAAGGGAGTGGTGGTTATCACAGCCAACACTCAAGTTTCAACTGGAGATACAGAATTCGCAGCATTCTACCTCCTTTGCTGTGCGGGTGTCTGATGTAACAATTACTCAGTGATATCGTATTGGATGAAATAAATGCCTTGACACAAAACTTAGATGCTCTGAAGCTGAGATACCAAATTGATCTGGAATGCATGATTTTTTGGACCATTTTTCACTTTTTTCTGCTCACACACATTTTGGAATGATGTGAGATCTAAATACATAAATGAAGGAACAAATAAGAACAGTTACAGATTAGCTTCTTTTGAGACATTTACTTTGGCAGCCTCAGTTAATTGAGTGGCTTATGATGTGAATCCTCTGATCCTTGGCCAAAACACCCTGCTTTTTGTCACACTTGATTTATGGTGCTTTTAGATTAGTAAATATCTTTCACATTGGAAATTGCTGTGTTTGGCAATGCGCTGCTTAAGTATAAATTAGGAATTTGTTCCTATAAACTCGATCAAATGTCGGGGGAAGTTCCATAATTTGTCTTCTGAAAAGCAACACAAAATGTTTTTCTCCAGAGGTGTAAGGTGAAATCTTTCAACGGAACATTTTTTGAGGACCTACTGTGGGCAAAGAACTGGTCCAGGGGGTGAGGGAGAAACAAGACGCCTTAATTCTGTTCATGAGGTGGTAACTCAGAAACATACCCCCATAATGATAATCAGTAACACAACAGGTGTTGAGTCAAATGAATAGTAGAAGCAGTAAATACTCATGTGTCTCAAGGGAGGTGAACAAAAAGGGGCCAGAGATACCTTTTAAGAGATTTTAATTATGGGACTTCCCTAGTGTAGCCTGTGATTAAGAATCTGCCTGCTAGTGCAGGGGACACGGGTTCGAGCCCTGGTCTGGGAAGATCCCACGTGCTGTGGAGCAACTCAGCCTGTGAGCCACAGCTACTGAGCCCAAGGGCCCTACAGCCCGGGCCCCACAGCACGGGAAGCCGCCGCCACGGGAAGCCGCCGCCACGGGAAGCCGGCGCCGTGAGAAGCCACCGCTACGGGAAGCCGCCTCCACGGGAAGCCACAGCCGTGAGAAGCCGCCGCCACGGGAAGCCGCCTCCACGGGAAGCCACCGCCGTGAGAAGCCGCCGCCACGGGAAGCCGCCGCCGTGAGAAGCCTCCGCCACGGGAAGCCTCCGCCACGGGAAGCCTCCGCCACGGGAAGCCGCCGCAGTGAGAAGCCGCCGCCACGGGAAGCCTCCGCCGTGAGAAGCCGCCGCCACGGGAAGCCGCCGCCACGGGAAGCCTCCGCCGTGAGAAGCCTCCGCCACGGGAAGCCGCCGCCACGGGAAGCCGCCGCCACGGGAAGCCGCCGCCACGAGAAGCCGCCGCCACGGGACGCCCGCCGCCACGGGACGCCCGCCGCCACGGGACGCCCGCCGCCACGGGACGACGCCGCCGCCACGGGAAGCCGCCGCCGTGAGAAGCCGCCGCCACGGGAAGCCGCCGCCGTGAGAAGCCGCCGCCACGGGAAGCCTCCGCCGTGAGAAGCCGCCGCCATGGGAAGCCGCCGCCATGAGAAGCCCGCACAACGCGACAAAGCGTAGCGCCTGCTCAACACAGCTAGAGAAAGCGCGCGGGTAGCCACGAAGACCCAGTGCAGACAGATATAAATAAATACAGTTTTAAAAAGATTTAAATTATGAACTACGTTATGAAAACTGCTTTTACTTTTAGAAGCTGTATTGGGTTAGAATGGCATCAATAAACTACACTTATATACATTGAAAGTATAAAATTTCAGTTTATTTTGGCACATGTATACAGCCATGAAACCACCGTCAAAGTCGAGATAATAAATGTATTCATCTCCTCCGAGAGTTTCCTGTGCTCTTCTGGAGTTCCTCCCGCTTACACCTTCCTACCTCCAGACAGTCGCTTTCTGTCACTAGGGTTTCTGTTGCTAAAAATTTGTGTCTTGTCTTCTTCTAGGGCTTTCCTGGAGGCTCAGATGGTAAAGAATCTGCCTGCACTGCGGGAGCCCTGGGTTTGATCTCTAGGTCGGGAAGATCCCTTGGAGGAGGGCAAGGCAACCCACTCCAGTGTTCTTGCCTGGAGAAGCCCATGGACGGAGGAGCCTGGTGGGCTACAGTCCGTGGGGCTGCAAAGAGTTGGACACGACTGAGCGACTAAGCAGACAGCACACATCTTCTTTTAAACAGTACAATTATTTTGCAGTTCCTCTCAGTTGTTGTATTTATCAGTAGTTCATTCTTTTTTGTTGAATACACAGTTTATTCATCTGTCTATTGGTGGACCTTTGAATTATTTCTGGTTTTTGGTTGGTACAAATGAAGAAGCTGTGAATATTCACGTACACGTCTTTGGAGGGGTACATATGCTCTGCTTTCTCTGAAGGGCTGTGTTTTCTGAGGAGATGTGTATTTTTATTTATCTTAGGTAACTATCATAGAAAGTTTAGTTGCTCAGTCATGTCTGACTCTTTGCGACCCCATGGACTGTAGCCTACTAGGCTCCTTCATCCATGGGATTTTCCAGGCAAGAGTACTGAATTGGGTTGCCATTTTCTTCTCCAGAGGATCTTCCCGACCCAGGGATCGAACCTGGGTCTCCCACATTGTAGGCAGACACTTTACCGCCTGAGCCACCAGGGAAGTCTTGTAACTACCATATGGCTAGGTCAAGTGATCAGTGTCTGTTTAGTGGTGGCTTGGTCACTAAGTTTTGTCTGACTCTTGTGACCCCATGGACTGATGGGCGCCTCTGTTCAGGGGATTTCCCAGGCAAGAATCCTGGAGTAGGTTGCCATTTTCTTCTCCAGGGGACCTTCCTGACCCAGGGATCAAACCTGGGTCTTCTGCAGTGCAGGCAGATTCTCTACAGACTAAAACACCAGGGAAGCCCCAGTGTCTGTTTAAGAAATTATTAAACTGTTTTCCAAAATTTTCCTTTTCTAAAATGGTGGTAATATTTTGCACCTCCACCAGCAATGTATGAGAATTCCACTTGCTCCACATCCACACCCACACTGGATATGGCCAGTCTTTTTAAATTTAGCCATTCTAATAGATATGTAGTTGTGTCTAATTATGGCTTTAATTTGCATTTGCCTAATGACTAATAATGCTGAGCACTTTTTCTTGTGTTTATTTCAATCTGGATATCTTTTTTTGTCAAGTATGTATTCACATCTTTTGTCCACTTTTTATTGGGTTGTTTGTTTCATTATTGGTCCAAAAAGCTTTTTTATACATTCTAGATTCAAGCCCTTTATCTGATATGTAGTGTGCATATATTTTCCTCCCAGTCTGTGACTTATCATTTTATTCTTTTAATAGTATTTTTTGAAGAACCAAAGGTTTTCAATTTTGATGAAGTCTGATTTAGGAAGTTTTTGTCTATTGATCAAGCTTTTGGTATCATAGCTAAAAGATCTTTGGCTAACCCAAGATCACAAATTCTTTTCCCTATGTTTTCTTTTAGAAGTTTTATAGATTTAAGTCTTGCATCAAGGGCTGTGATCCATTTTGAGTTATAAACTAAATTCCAAGAGGAAGGAGGGAGATAATAAAATATGTGGGAGCAAAGCGATAGAGGCTGATGCTTCCAGGGTGTGACGTGGGGACAGTGAGGTGACTGGCTCAGGGGGACTCAAGACTGCATGTGCTCTTTGCACTGCATTCACATGGCTTCCTCTCCATGATCAGGTCAAGCTCCTTTTGCCTCAAGGCCTCGCGCATACTATTCTCTGGGCCTGGAAGGATCTTCCCCTCAGATCATGGATACCGAGCTTGGTCAATCCCCGTCTGTCTTTTGACTCACAACTTAAATGTCCCTTACTCAAGCGTTGTCTGATTGTCCAGACCATGGCTGCCATGTGGCACAACTCCGTTCTGGGTATACTCCATTCTGGAGTGGTGTGAAGTCACCTCTGAATTAGCTTAAAACCCTTGCTATACATTTGAATGACACACACATTTGTATGGCTGTGTCAGTATTTGATTACAGTCTCTTTCTCCACTAGATCCTAAGCCTCCTGAAGGGAAAGTCTGTGTCTTCTTTCTTTACTATTGAATCTCTTCTGGCAGCACAGTGCTGGCACGTACTAGATGCTCCATAAATATTTACTGAAGGAAAGAAGTAAAAAAAAAAAAAGAAAAAAGGGAGGAAGGAAGGAAAGAAGGATTCCACATGACACTAGGAATTAGAGTCAGATTGTTGAAAATGCCCCTGTAAATAATTTGGGGCTTTATTCTAGGTAGTAGGGTTCTATTTGAAGTGTTTGAACAGGGAAAATGGCATGAATAATGCAATATTTTAGAGTCTTACTGTTTAGCAGGTGGATTAAGGAATGAGAATGAGAAGAAAATTTCAGTAAAACCAAGAGGGTGTCTGAAATAGTTGGAGGAGCAGAGGGAGACATGAAGAGATGGATGAGACAGGTTTTACCTAAGGAATAATCTACAGGATATGTTGGCTGATTGGCGCTGGAAAGTGTAGAGTCAATGTTAACTCAGGTTAGGGGGTCCAGATAACTTAGGAATGCTGTTGTCACATTGGCTGAAACAGATACTGAGAACAGACAACTCTGTAGAGAATGTACGGGAAAACTATTAATATTTTTAGGAAACCAAGTTTTAAAATATTGCTTATATTTTAAGCTTTTCTTGTCTCAAGTGAACTTTATCTTTCTGTATTTTTATGGTCTCTAGAATACATGTTTTGTTTCATGCCTGTAGCATCACTTCTATGTAAAATTACCTAGAATGGTGATTTATGGGTTCTATAAAAACCTTGTCTGTAATTATCCTGTTTGTTTTGTTAAACTGGTCAGCAGCGGGACAGAGATTGCATTCCATTGGGCTCTGAAGTCTGCATTCTTTCCTTGACACCTAAAAGCTGTCTCAGCAGTGGGTATTCCGGAGGCTGCTAGGGACACATCTTGTGCTGGTCCTTGATCTGCTTCTCTCCTCTCTGCTCCTTGGTGGGCTGCTCCAACTCAGTTGATAAGATTTTTAACTTCTCTACTGGACTGGGAGGAAGGGCTGCCTGTTGGGGGAGCTTTGTGACTCTGAACAAAATTCATCTGTAAAACAACGATACTAATAGTAGCATAGGGTTAAAATAACAGTCCACGTGAAATTGCCTGGGACATAGCATGTAATTAATGCTATTTATTTTGGACTAAAATAACTACAGCCTGCCATAGAATTAAGCAGTTTGGCAGCACTAAATGTATGTGAGAATATGGATCAATAAAATCTTCCATCCACTGCTGATGGGAGGGTAATTTGGGAGAGTCCCTTTGCAAAACTATTTTTCATTGTCTTATAAAATTGGAGCTTCATATACTCTAATCCAGAAATTCTAGAGTCCTTATGTACCCACCTAAATGAACTGTGGTGTGGAGAAGACCCTTGAGAGTTCCTTGGACTACGAGGAGATCAAATCAGTCAATCCTAAAGCAAATCAGTCCTGAATATTCATTGGAAGGCTGATGCTGAAGTTGAAACTCCAATACTTTGGCCACCTGATTCAAGAACTGACTCATTGGAAAAGACCCTGATACTGGGAAAGATTAAAGGCAGGAGGAGAAGGGGATGACAGAGGATGAGATGGTTAGATGGCATCACCAACTTGATGGACATGAGGTTGAGCAAGCTCCAGGAGTTGGTGATGGACAGGGAAGCCTGGTATGGTGCAGTCCATGGGGTTGCAAAGACTTGGACACAACTGAGTGACTGAATTGAACTGAACTGAAATGCAACCAACTCATGCCCACCACGTGTATAAGTATGTTCATTTGTATATAGATGTTCTGTTTGTAAGAATAGTATGTTTTTATTATTTCATTCATATGTGGTATCAAAAAAAAAAAAACAAAGCTCATAGATATAGAGAAAAGAGTAGAAGGGGGATGGAGGTTGAGTGAAATGGGTGAAAGGGACCAACTCTATGGTGATGGATGGTAACTATACTCATGGTAGTGATCATTTTCAGGGTACACAGATACTGAATTCTAATGCTGTACATCTGAAACTTGGGGCTTCCCAGTTGGTGCAGGGGTAAAGAATCCGCCTGCCAATGCAGGAGATGCAAGAGACCCGGGTTCTCTCCCTGGGTCGGGAAGATCCCCTGGAGGAGGAAATGGCAACCTGCTCCAGTGTTCTTGCCTGGAAAATTCCATGGACAGAGGAGCCAGGCAGGCTATAAGTCTCAAAGAGTTGGACATGATTGTGCACGGGCACCTGTGTGTGTGCGTGCACACACACACACACACACACACACACACACACACCTGAAACTTATATTTTATAAAAAAGAATGTTTCTTCATTAAGCATAAGGCCAGCTCTGGATTGAGACAGATTTCTTCTGTTATGTTAATAGAATATCCATCTATTTCTATTCGATTAAAAATATTGAGTAAGAGAAAAAGACTCTTGAGTAAGAATGTATGTTGAATATATCAAACAGATTATCAGCATCACTCATGGAAATAATACAACTTTTATTCTTAGAATGTGGTATGGTATGGTGAAACATATTAATAAAATTCTTTTAGTATTGATGTATTTTGCATTTGTGGAATAAAATCCATTAGGTCAGACATGTCACCTATTAGAAGTGGATATCACTTGCTAATATTTTATTGAATATTTTTCTATTAGTATTCATACATCAGTTCGATCCGTACTTGATCGTGCTGTACTTGACTTTTCTTTGCTGGATTTTGGTATCAGTATTGCTTCATTAGAAAATACTTAGAAGATTTCCCTCCGTTTTTATGCTCTTGTTGTTGTTCAGTCACTAAGTCGTGTTGGACTCTGCAATCCCATGGACTGTAGCACGCCAGACTCCATGGGATTCTCCAGGCAAGAATAGTGGCGTGGGTTACTATTTTCTTTTCCAGGGCATCTTCCCAGACTAGGGATTGAACCTATGTCTCTCGCGTCTCCTCCACTGGAAGGTGGATTCTTTACTGCTGAGCCACCAGGGAAGCTTTTCATGGTCTAGAATAGTTCAAATAATGTTGGAAGTGTGTGTTATTTAAAGATTTATTAGAATTCTCCTGTGAAACCATTTGAGTCCACTACTTTAATATGAAATTGATGAGAGAGAGTGCTCTGACAAGTTTTTTCCTATTTCTACTATAGAAACTGGATCTTTTAAGACTTACTAGCTGGTTTGGGAACATTGTACTTTTCTAAAAAAATTATGCATTTTATCTCACTTTTCAAATTTGTCTGCATATAGTTGGGCAAAGAAGTCTATACAGTTTTCGTAATTTTCTATCATTATGCTGACAGTCCCTGACTTAAAATGGTTCAACTGATGATTTTTCAACTTTACGATGGCACAAAAGTGATATGCATTTGGTAGAAACTGTACTTTGAATGTTGTTCCTTTCCTGGTCTGGTGATGACGTGGTACAATCTTCTCTCATGATGCTGGGCAGCAGCCCAGGTCCCAGTTACCCACACGATCACTGGGGTCAATGCACACAACATTTTGCATACGCACACAACTCTTATCTATCCAGACAACCATTCTGTTTTTCACTTTCAGTACAGTATTCAGTAAGGTACATGAGACATTCAATGCTTTATTATAAAAGAGGATTTGCGTTGGATGATTTTATCCAACTGTAGATTAATGTAAGTGTTCTGAGTACATTTAAGGTAGATTAGGCTGCACTATGATGTTTGGCAGATTAGGTATATTAAGTGCATTTTCAGTGTATGATATTTTAAACTTACAGTGGGTTTATTGGGATGTAACCCTGTTGCAAGTTGAGAGCGATCTCTTATCTAGACTTACTTCTTTCTAATTCTTTAAAAAAATTTATGTTTTTGTGGTTTGTTCTACTTTTGCCTGTAGTTTTGTTGTTGTTGTTGTGTAAAAAAACACTCAAATCTCAGTAGTTTAAAGCAACAAACATTATTTTTTGTTCGTGGGATCTGTAAGTTAGCTGTAACTCCACTCAGATAGGCTGGATCACAGGGCTCCAAGCTCAAGGTCAGGAGGGGTTACTGTAAAATCACATGGCAAAGGAAGTGACTTCTAAAACTGAGTGGACTTGAAGAATTGAGAACAATGATTTATTCTACTACAGTCCACTCTTTTATCTATCTTTACTTCCATCTCACATGCAGAATATACTTACTCATACTTGAGACATGCCAAAGTTTCATCCAGTTATGACACCTGGGCTCTCATTAATATTAGTTTTGAATTTGGTTCCTCTTGCCTAGGAGAATTGTAAATGATTTCCTCTTATCCATCCTGTATGCCACGATGGAGCACAGACAGGCTAACCTCCACAAGCACAGCCATTCAAACAGGGCATGAAAAGGAGTTACGTGCCTGTCACTGGTTTATGGCAGTACTCAAGTCTATGGCAGAAGGCAATGGCACCCCACTCCAGTACTCTTGCCTGGAAAATCCCATGGATGGAGAAGCCTGGTAGGCTGCAGTCCATGGGGTCGCCAAGAGCCGGACACGACTGAGCGACTTCACTTTCACTTTTCACTCTCATGCATTGGAGGAGGAAATGACAACCCACTCCAGTGTTCTTGCCTGGAGAATCCCAGGGATGGGGGAGCCTGGTGGGCTGCCGTCTATGGGGTCGCACAGAGTCAGACACGATTGAAGCGACTCAGCAGCAGCAGCAGCATGTCTTATGGGCAGGTGTTGCCTGGCTCCTTATCCTGGGAGTAGAGCATTTTCCTTTACCAGCCTGAACTTTACCCCCACTTAGAGTCGGTCCTCATATTATAGTTCTCAGACTCTTGATGCTGCTCTCTAGAAGCTTCTTTCTTTACCATCATGTTCCTTAGCTACTTCTGAAGCCGGCACTAAAGAATAAGCTGTCTTAGCCTGATTCCTGCCAATAGAAAGTTGGAGAGAACAAAGGTCTTATATCTTAAATAATTATAGTCTTAATTCTGGCTGGCAGAGCTTTTGACAATTTAGTTAAAAAAAAAATCTAAAAAGAAGACAATACAGAAACATGTACTTATCACAGTCTAATAATACTAGTACATAGTTAAACACTCAAAAGAAAAAAAGCCTCTATCAATTGGAAATTTTTAATTCCCTCTTAAAGAATTTTTAGCTCAAAGATGTGAAATCAAAACCAAATTTTAGAACATCTAGAAAAATGTTAATAAAGGCAGTATATGAAAGAACCCATGGATTCCACCTACAGGTTCCCCAGTAGATCTTTTTACCTGCATAAAATGGCTCCTAAAAAGCCTGTCGACATGGCCTTTTGATTTTTCCTGTGTGTGTGTGTGTGTGTTTAGTCACTTCAGTTGTGTCTGACTCTTTGTGACCCTACAGACTGCAGCCCACCAGGCTCCTCTGTCCATGGGATTCTCCAGGCAGGAATCCTGGAATGGGTTGCCATGCCCTCCTCCAGGGGATCCTCCAGACCCAGGGATCCAACTCACATCTTATGTCTCCGGCATTGGCAGGTGGGTTCTTTACCACTGGTGCCACCTGGGAAGCCCTTCTCCAGAGTATGTCTCATTCTCGAAAGAGAAGCATATCTAAGAAAGAAATGTGAGTGTTATTAGCAACAAAACGGGGATCAAATATTTAGAAAAATCATGAAGATTTTGAGAGACTTGGTTATGTTTTACATTCTATGAATATTTGTTCTACGTTTTTTTGGTACATGAATATTAGAAACTCTTGTGCCTTCTTCTCAGAGTGCCTGTCTTATTCTCAGTGAGTCCTTTTTGCCCCAGATTTAATCTTATTTTCACCCACGTACAAGATTGAAACTGTGGCCCTCTCCTCCACTTTGGCTTCTGCGTGTTCTTAGTCTTTTGTTCTTTAACACACACTCCTGCTTGAGCCCTGTTTTCGTAGCCTTTCCATCTCTTCGGTGCTGTGGAATTTTCTCTTGCCTGCTTTCACCAAAATCAGTGTTTGAATTTCTTATGTCTCATTCTCCTTGTGGTTTTCAGGTGATTTCTAAGAGGATCAGAGGATATTTTGACCTTAAGCCACCATATTTAAACTGAAAGTTCAGCTTCAAGATTGTAAAGACAGGTGGAATTTATTCCAACGTATCACAACATGCTGATGCTAGTTTTGATAACAATGTCAAGAGCAGCATAATGACCGAATTTCTGCCCTCATAGCTCAGTTGTTAAAGAATCCGCCTGTAATACAGGAGACCCTAGTTCTATTTCTGGGTTGGGAAGATCCATTGAAGAAGGGATAGGCTACTCACTCCAGTATTTTTGGGCTTCCCTTGTAACTTAGCTTGCAAAGAATCCTTCCTCAATGTGGGAGACCTGGGTTTGATCCCTGGGTTGGGAAGAGCCCCTGGAGAAGGGAATGGCTAACCACTCCAGTATTCTGGCCTGGAGAATCCCATGGATTGGCTAGTCCATAGGGTCACAAACAGTTGGACATGACTGAGCGACTTTCAGTTTCAGGAAAGAGAAGAGTATCAAAACAAGCATTTCTAGAATTTTTTTAAACCAAAAAACTACCAAATAATTTTAAAATTGCATATGTAATATCCCCAAAGAAATTTTTCCAATGTCCTATCGTGGTTTAGTCACTAAGTTGAATTCAACTCTTGTGACCCCATGGACTGCAGGCTGCCAGGCTCCTCTGTCCATGGGATTTCCCAGGTGAGAATACTGGAGTGGGTTGCCATTTCCTCCTCCAGGGGTTCCTTTCCACCCAGGGGTTGAACCTGGGGTTCCTGCAATGCAGGCAGATTCTTTACCGACTGAGCTGCCAGGGAAGCCCAATGTCCTATACTGTGCTTCAAATGTTCATTCCTCTTGCAACTTTAAAATGCATTATGTAAAAAATAATATAAATAGTGTGTGGAAGAACTTCCATGGTATTGAAGTAAATTGAAATCAATTTAATGTGAATGGGTCCTGGTTTGCCTTGCTTAATCAACCTAGATAGAACTTGAAAGTTTTATATCATGGATGTTAATTTGCACCATGAATGCTAGTTGATTAACTGAGAAGTTTGTGGTAATTGTTTATAAAAGGTTGGGCATTAGATTTTCATCAAGAATTACCTCCTTGATTAAACTATTGTTATTAAGGAGGAAATAAGACTGGACCCCAGTCATTTGAATCTAAAAACTGTAACTCTGTAGGTACATTAGTAGTTTTTAAAATTATGCTGTTTTATTAAAATATCACTTTTGTACTGGAAAAAAGAACACTCTTGAAAGAATTTTTACCTTCAAATGTTTTTCTTCTTACTTAGAATTTTGGAGTAAGATTTTTAGGAGTTTCTCTTTCTCTCACTATTCAAAGGAGAAAAATCTTTCGCTTCTTGTGGCTGAAAATAAAGGGTGTCATGTTATATCTTATTAAAAGGAGCCTCTGAAATTGGCATTCGTATTTGTTTCATTCGAGGATACTTCTGCTCACTGCGAGTTTAAGTGCAAAACGAACAAAGGAAACAACCACCACCATCTCCAAATCTTAATGTGTTGGTTTTAAATATGTACACAGATTCTTTGATATTTCTCCCTTCAAGAAATGGAGCTTAATTTCTCTCCTGCGTGTGGGCTGCACTATGCTCTTGCATAGTGTAAGACACCATGTATCGTATTCTTGGAATGAATAGGATATGGTGGAAGTGATGGTGTTTGAATTCTGAGACTAGGGAAAAAAGAACCATTATGGATTTTTCTTTGATCTCTGTTTTGGCTCAGTCACTCTCAGGGGGAAGCCAGCTGGCATGTTGTAAAGACATTCAGTCCCGTGGATTGTTCACGTGGCAAGGCCCTGTGGTCCCCTGACAACAGCAAGGAATGAAGTCTTCTTCCAACAGACTGGAGAGTGAACCACCTTGGAAGCAGATTCTTCAGGCCCTGAGTCTTGGGGTTACCGCAGGCCCAGCCAGTATCTTGACTGTAGTCTCATGAGATAATCTTCTATGGGATCTCATCTGGCTAAACCACACCTGAATTCCTGAGCCACAGAAACTGTGAGATAATATGTATTCATTCTTTCAAACTGATAAGTTTTTGGATGATTTGCTACGCCGCAATAGAAACCTAGGACACTTCGGTGTGATCAGTTTCACTCTCGCTGTAAGGACATGCTGACACAACCTCTGTGCCCACATTCCTTCGAATTCAAAGCAACCAGCTTAATACCTATCACTTGTTTGCTTTTATTTCAATTTCCTGGTTCTGTTTTCAATAATCTTGATATCCCCACAACTCCTTAACCGTTGGAGAAAGATGAAAGAAAAATATGCAAACTTCAGTATTTTCTGGGCTTAATGGAAGAAAAAGACTAAGATGTTTTTGCCAATTGAATTGTACCTCTTGTCCAACTAGAGAGCATTAGAAGCCTCAAGACTTTCTAGAAAACAGGTGATTGAGATGGAAATTCTCCGTTCCTAAAAGTGCTGTCAAGTAGAAATCAACAACAGTAATAACAACAACGAATTCTGCAGACTTACCTCATATACTACTTCATATAGACCTGGAGAGCAAGTGAGGTAATAGTTGTAACTTGGTATAGCAGACCAAGGGAAGCCTCAGGATTTGAGATGGTGGGCAAAGATAATGAAAAGTAAATGATGATATAAAGGCACAGTGGATTAATGCTTACCCTATCCAGCTCTCTGCACTAATGCAAGTCATTGTACCTGGAGCTTATTGGATTTATAGACCAACTGAAATCTAAACCCACTTCCTGCCAGAAGGAGGGAGGTTTTGGTTGATGAATGTTTGATGATCAAACAATTTCTTGGACCTTGTGTCTGCCTGAGGCTGACTGATGAAGAATTGATGGTTTTGAACTGTGGTGCTGGAGAAGACTCTTGAATGTTCCTTGGACTGCAAGGAGATCAAACCAGTCAATCCTAAAGGAAATCAACCCTGAATATTCATCGGAAGGACTGATGCTGAAGCTCCAATACTTTGGCGACCCGATGCACAGAGCCGACTCTTTGGAAAAGACCCTAATGCTGGGAAAGATTGAGGGCAAGAGCAGAAGGGAGTGACAGAGGATGAGATGGTTGGATGGCATCACCGACTCAATCGACATGAATTTGAACAAACTTTGGGAGATGGTGAAACACAAGGAAACCTGGTGTGCTGCAGTCCATGGAGGTGCAAAGAGTTGGACAAGACTCAGCAACTGAACAACAACAACCTTATTAGGAGCTAGAAAAGTCCTTTTCCTCAAAGTATCTCCTCTCCTGGAAACTTGCCATTTTGAATTTTACTTCAACATTCACTAGAAGCAAGGCCTGGCCCGAAAAGATCTACACAGATAGTATCAGTGGAATTGGTGTATTCTGATGGATGATCAGAATGTATCATTTAAGAACAGTTTATTTCTTCAGAAAATATATCTTCCCACTTCACCTCATAAAACTGTTGTGAGGAAAAAAATTAGTCCGTGTAATTAGTTCATGGAACAAACTGTCCTTCGAGGGAGTAAATCATGAAGAAGCTTTTTAATTTCTTTTTCTTTTGCCACCATCTTTCAACAGTGCTGTGTTGAATCTCTCTCTCCTATCTTTTAGCCACACTTTGAGCTGAGCTCATTGCTTTCCTAGTTACTTACAGACTTTGTTTTCATATATCATTATTTCATTTTATTTTTCTGTTAACTACAATTTTATTACTTTAGAGAGGTTACATTTCAGTTTAAACTTGTTTTAATTATGGTAAAATATCCAGGTGGCTCAGATGGTAAAGAATCTGCCTGCCATGTGGGAGACCTGGGTTCAATTCCTGGGTAGGGAAGATCCCCTGGAGGAGGACATGGCAATCCGCTCCAATCTTCTTGCCTGGATAATCCCAGGGACAGAGGAGCCTGGTTTGCTACAGTCCATGGGGACAAAGTGTTGGACATGACCGAGCGACTGAGCGCAGCACAACACATATGCACATAAAATTTACCATTTTGACTCTTTTTTTTTTGGCTGCTTGTAGAATCTCAGTTCCCCAACCAGGGATCAAACAGGTTACAGCAGTGAGAGCCCAGAATCCTAACCACTAGGCCACCGGGGGGACTTCCCCATCTTGACCATCTTAAAGTGTACAGTTCAGTGGTATTAAGTACATTCATATTATTGTACAGCCCTCACCACCATCCTTCTCCAGAGCACTCTTCATCTTGCAAAACTGAAGCCCTGTACTCATTAAATAATAGCTCCCATCCCCCTCCCTCGAGGCCCTGGCGACCACCATTCTTTTTTCTGTCTCTATGATTTTGATTACTCTAGGCATCTCCTATAAGTGGAATGATGCAGTACTTGCCTTCTTGTGATTGACTTATTTCACTTAAAATAATATCCTCAAGCTTCATCCCTGTTGGAACATGTGTCAGAATTTCCTTCCTCTTTAAGGCTAAATAATATACCATTGTCTGTAGGTACAACATATTATTTATCCATTCATCTGTTAATGAACATTTGGATTGCTTCCCACTTTTGGCTTTTGTGAATAATGTTGCTCTGAACATAGGTGCACAAATATCTCTTCAAGACTATGCTTTCAATTTGGGGGATATATTCCTGGAAGTGAAATTGCCCAATCATATGTAATTGTATTTTAGTTTTTTCGAGGAACTACCATCCTGTTTTCATCAGTGGGAGCAACATTTTACATTCTCACCAATAGCATACAAAGGTTGCAGTTTCTCCATGTCCTTGCCTACATTTATTATTATTATTTTTTGTGGGTTTTTTTTTTTTAAATTGTAGCCATCCAAATGGCTGTGAGATGCTGTCTCTTTGTGGTTCAGCTTTATTTTAAACATATTAAAATACTGATCATAATCAGTTTAATGTCAAAACTCCAAGGACTCAGTCGACGTCCACCCCCGAAAAGACATCAGCACCAGATTAGAGCCGCGCTAGTCAGGTCTGCTCCTTCTTTGTCCCCTCTCTTTTCCCTCCTCCAAGCACAGTTAGAGGCACGAGATGATGAAGAAGAAAAAGGTGGAGAAACAGCAACAGAGAGGGTCCTGCCCCGCCGCCCTTTGTCCCTTTCAGGTGGCTTCAGTCTGAGTCAAGCCTGAGCTTCTGTAGGAGAAGCTTCCAGTTGGTTGAGAGATTGATGCTTTAATGTAAGACAGGGCTGGACTTTTTATGTATCAAAGTAGGGATGCTTGTTCACCCCTGAGAGTGACTTGGAAAATGCTGTCTGATGCATCGTCTAGGACTGTGATGAGATAGCATAGCTGAAAGTCACGGCTATAAGGATAACAAAATTGTTTTACCCTCTTGCACTCTCTGAATCCAGCTTATTCTTTTTGTCATGTCTGGCTCTTTTGCAACCCCGTGGACTGTAGCCTGCCAGACTCCTCTGTCCATGAGATTTCCCAGGTGAGAATACTGGAGTGGGTTGCCATGTCCTTCTCCAGGGATTGAAACTTCCTCACCCAGGGATCGAACCCGAGTCTCCTGCATTGGCAGGTGGAGCCCTTTTGAAAGACGAACAAGCATTAAAAAACACACAAAAACATATAGACCAGAACCCAACACATAGGAGTCAATAAATGTTGCTGCTGCTACTGCTAAGTCGCTTCAGTCGTGTCTGACTCTGTGTGACTCCATAGACGGCAGCCCACCAGGCTCCCCCGTCCCTGGGATTCTCTAGGCAAGAACAGTGGAGTGGGTTACCATTTCCTTCTCCAATGCATGAGAGTGAAAAGTGAAGGTGAAGTCTCTCAGTCATAGCCGACTCTTAGTGACCCCATGGACTGCAGCCCACCAGGCTCCTCCGTCCATGGGATTTCCCAGGCAAGAGTACTGGAGTGGGGTGCTATTGCCTTCTCCCAATAAATGATAAGTATTGTCATTATCATCTTTAATATTATTATTACCACACCTGACTCTTTCATGCTCTGATCCTGTGATGAAAAACCAGTCACAGGGGAGGAAGTTTGAGATCCAGAGGCTGTTTTGCATAGCTGTTAGTGCCTCAAATGGCAGATGAGTACCTGGTAATTCCCATTTTCTGTTTAATAAAATGATACCCAATTAAGAATTAATGTGGTTTCAGTCCTAATTTCCTCTTGGCCACACTGAAATAATGAGGTGGTTCAGGTATATTACTAAATCAAGTTCCAGTTGTTATGGGGGAGGCGGGGCAGGGACATGGCCTGTTGAAATGTCTGCTCTATTTCGAACCTCATAATGTGATCATGAGGAAGAAATAAAGAAGAGCTGGGGGCAGAAGGAACTTTCCCACCCTCCAGGAATCCTTGTGAAACTGTAACATTCAGGGCAGATAATTTTATTGCTACTTTAATGAATCATACTTGTTCCAACCTGGAGATGAAAAGTATTTCAGCCAAATGTGAAATTAGAGAGCAGATTAAATGCTTATTAACCAGCTTTCTTGGACCTCACTTAGTGGTGATGATTAGTTTGTTATTGTTGTTGTTAATGTGTTTTTTACTTAAAACAGTTTTAGATTTACAGAATTACTGGATAAGTAATATGAGAATACCTATGTACCCCACAGCCACTTTCCTGTTATGAATAGTATGTACCTTTGTTACAAATGAACCAATATTAATACATTATTGTTAATTAAAGTCCATTCTGAATTCGGAGTTCCTCAGTTATTCCCTAAAGTTCTTTTTCTGTTCCTGGATCCTATCCAGGATACCACGTTACATTTAGTCATCATGTTTTCTTAGGCTGCTGTTGGTTGCAACAATTTCTTAGATTCTTCTTGTTTTGGATGACCTTGACAGCTTCAAGGAATAAAATGCTGGTCAAGCATATCGTGGAACACCCCTCAGTTCAGATTCATTTCATATTTTTCTCATGATTAGACTGTAGTTATGGGTTTGGGGAGGAAAATCACAGAAATAAAGTGCCATTCTCTTCACATGGTATCAAGGGTACATACCATCAACATACCATTGACTTTTGATGTTGACATTGATCAACTGGCTGAGGTAACGTTTATCAAGTTTCTCTACTGTTAATATAAAGTTGCTTCTTTTTTCCTTCTCTTTTGCACATTGCACTTTTCAGAAGGAAGTCACTTTGTGCAACTCACATCCATGGGTGGGGGTTATATTCTACCTCCTTGAAAGCTGAGTATCTGCATAAATTATTTGGAATGCTTCTGCATGGGAGATTTGTTTCTTGTCCCACATTTATTTATATTTAATCATTTATTTATACCAGCATGGATCAGATAACAAATGTATCAAAAAAGTCTGTCTTGGAATGAGTAAAGAGACTTCTTTTTCTTTGTCAGATCACAGAGTCTCCATTCCTTGGGCTTCTTATTTTTTTTTTCCCATCTTTTCAAAGAATTCATTTTATTATTGTTTTTAATTCTTATTTTATTTTTTGATTTTTATTTTATATTGGAGCACAGTTGATTAACAATATTGTGTTAGTTTCAGATGTACAGCAAAGTGATTCATTTACACACATACATGTATCTATTCTTTTTCAGATTCTTTTCCCATTTAGGTTATTACAGAATATTGAGCAGGGTTCCCTGTGGATACAGTAAGTCCTTGTTGGTAATCTATTTTACATACAGCAGGTTGTATGTGTCCATTTTAGTGGCTTTGGTTTTTCCAGCCTGGAGCCTTGAACACTGTGTTAATACTAGGCTGTGTGAGAGATTGGAGAGACCCCCAGGGGCTGGCTAACGGTGGCATTCAGTCTCCTGCCACCCAGCAGGATGATCTTGGATAAGTTACCTAACTCTTCTGATCTTCAACATATATGGTTGGAGGGGTCGATGAAGGGAGTGGGCGAGGTGGTTCTTTAATGCCTGAGGACACTGGCTCCACCATCAGTTTGAATTGGTCTTGTCACATGTGGCTTCCCTGGTGGCTTAAATGGTAAAGACCTGGGTTTGATCCCTGGAGAAGGGAGTGGTGACCCACTCCAGTATTCTTGCCGGGATCATTCCATGGACAGAGTAGCCTGGTGGGCTAATATCACAGTGTTGGAAGGGACCAGATTGGCCCAGTCTAAAGGCTACAACTATGTTGCTAAACTCCTTCAAACCCTAGGAAAAGTCAAATCCATCCTCCAATTTCCTCCCTTTTCATATATGGAGTCAGAGGCAGGGGACCAGGGACTCTTCTCTTAGCTGCAGTTGACTTTCTTCTTCAACCCCATCACATTCTTCTTTGTTAAACTTAGCAGTAGTTTCTTCTTTACCACAAAGAAGCCATTAAAAAAAAATCACTCTTATCCTCAAACTCAAATTATTCCTTGAACATGAAAGTGTTCAGAATGTGGAAATGCAATATTTTTCAAGGATTTAAATGCAGAACAGAGTCACCTAAAGGCTATTCCATCATATTTTAATTCTGTTTCATTTAGTGCTAATTTAAAACAGAAGCCTGTGGAGCAGAACAGAGGGGGTGGCTCTGAAGCCAGGAGGTAAAAGCCTGGGAAAGCAGATAACATTCCTGCTTCGCTTGCTGACTCACCCTCTTCCTCCTGCCAATGCCCAGGTTTCTTAGCATTTGATTTCATAATTGTAAGGCATTCGTTGGTCTGAATTCATCATCGCTTCCGAAGTAAAGTGTGCCACTTCTCACGATGATGTTACTGTCCCCTTTTTGACAGAGCTGGTGTGGTCTGCCTGCTCCACAAATGCAATCAAAGGCATCAGCAGGATGCAGGTATCTGCAGGAGTAGGTGAGGGTGATAGCCAAGGGTGTCAGAGAGAGAGAGACACACACACAGAGAGAGGAGTTTTATCAGCATCTTCAACCACACGCTCTTCACTTGGTTCACTGGCTGCCAGTGTTTCTTATTTTCTGTTTGCTCCCTCCTCTTCAGATGCTCCAAGAACACCAAAGCTTCTTGGGAATTTCAGGCATAACTGAGAGCTCTCTGGTGTGAATATGAGAACTGGTGAGATATGTGGCTCTGTGTGGCAGCACTTGCCAGTGCTCCAGGACTGATGCTGTCTGTGAGGCTTGATGCAAACAAATGATTTCCCTCAAGAATCAAGAGCAGAGGGGATGATGCCAGGCAAAGCTCATGGTCCAACTATTCAGTGTGATGCCTGGAGATGCTTCCAGAGAGCTTTAAGTACCACGTAAAGCATGAGGCCTGTGATGCCTTTAATACAGTCTCATATGATGTTTTTCCAAAAGGGAACCAGAAAGGCAAGATGGGCCAAAGCTCACTGACCAATGATGAATGAGAAAACATCAACAGCTTGACAAGTGGAATAATGCTGTGTCCTGCTCCAGGAGTCTCGCTACTCATAATGCTGATTAGCTGGTAAAGCGGTTTCAAGTTCTTGAGTTCTGTGTAATTTTCAAATGTTGATTATATAGTGCTTAGTTGCTCAGTTGTGTCCGACTCTTTGCAACCCCATGGACTGCAGCCCACCAGGCTCCTCTGTCCATGGAATTTTCTAGGCAAGAATACTGCAGTGGGTTGCCACTTCCTACTCCAGGGGATCTTCCTGACCCAGGGATCGAACCCGCATCTCTTGCATCTCCTGCATTGGCAGGCAGGTTCTTTACCACCAGCGCCACCTGGGAAGTCCTTCATTAGGCAGAGGTGATTGAAAATATCCAGGGATCAGGAACCAGAATTCTGAGAAGCCCCCCTTTTCTTCCCTCTGGGTCACTTGCAATCCTTGGTGAGTGAAGGGTGGAGTGAAATAAACTTCTTTCCACCAGTCTTTAAAATTGATCCCTGAGGACCTTGGTTACTGCGTTAAAACCAAATCAGATCTTTAGGGAGAACGAAGCATATCCCCTCCCTGGACCTCTGACCCTCATCTGTAAAATGTGAACTCTGAAATTCTGATTTTCGGAGGGATTATCTCAGAGGATTCAGTAAGTTTGCTTGAAAACAGTGTGAGCTGTCACAGGAAGGCAAAGACAAACACAGTGGATTTGTGTTCATTTTGCAGCCGAGCCTGCAAAGAAGCACATTTTTTATATTTGGCTGCCTTGAACCAGAGCCTTCACCTGCAGATAAAAGCAGTAAATATCTTTTAGGATTGTGGTAAATACTGTAACTTAGAAACCTCAGATCCAAGGGCGAAGGGAAGATATAATAAAACCCGGAAGAAGCAGCATTGTCACCATAGTGAATCAAGCACTGAGAGCTGTTAGGGTCTGGCTGACACTGAGATGCCGGAGATCGATGCAGGCATTGCTCTGTCAGTCTAGCTGCCCCTAAGGATTTCCTGGTGGAGATGCTCAGGGAGATAGAAAGTCAGACAAAAAATTTCAAGGACTGCCTACCAGGGAGGCGACTATTTATAGCTAGTGACAAAGAGTGAATATCTAGAAGGGAAGAAGTTAATGCCCCCTGGATCTACGTGTGGTCATATTGGCTTACACAGAGCCCCGTATTGCCAGACTTCTGGTAAACCTCAAGGCAAGTTGTGTTCTTTAGACGTAAACATGTCATAAAAGTCTATTTACAGCAAAGGAGCCCAGAAAGAAAAAGAGAGCTCTGTTTTGCTACATAAATAGTGTAAATAGGCTTCACCATGTCATCCATATTTACTGAACGCATTATGTGGGATACACTCTTCTAGGCCCAAAGGAAAATACAAAGTAATAAAGAAGAGGAGTCTCTTCTTTGCCATTTACCCATGGTCTTGGGCAAATTATTTAACTTCTCTTGTGCATATGCCTAGTTCCTCAGTCATATCCGACTCTTTGCAACCCCACGGACAGTAGCCCACCAGGCTCCTCTGTCCGTGGGATTCTCCAGGCAAGAATACTGGAGTAGCCATTCTGTTCTGTAGGGGATCCCAGAGATCGAACCCAGGTCTCCTTCATTGCAGGCGGATTCTTTACCATCTGAGCCACAAGGGAAGGCCTTTAACTACCTTAAGCATCTCAATTTTCTCACCTTAAAAATGAACATCATACTGACCTTATAGGGTTACTATGTAAAGCATCTGATAGATGTTAAAATAATTTAAATAATTATTTTAAATTAAAAATATTAACATACAAAATATTTAAAATAATTAACATACAAAAATGTTAATTATTATTGTTTTTTATCACATGTGAAAACGGGTGATGGACAGGGAAGCCTGGAGTGCTACAGTCCATGGGGTTGCAGAGTCGGACATGACTGAGCAGCTGAACTGAACTGAAAACTGATGGCAAGCTTCTTGAGAGTTTATGGACTTTATGATTTATAACACTTTAAATTTATCAAGACATTGGTTATCCCATGATAACCTGGCAAAGAAGGTATAATCATTTCCACTTTTACAGAGAATTGGAGGCTGACCTAAGGTCGGACATCAAGTGGGCGGGGTCACAGGTGGTGGGTTGCAACTTTCAATCAATTTATTGTTCTTTTCACTTCAACAAGCTGCCTCTGGAGAAGACTGGAAGCTCACACTCTCGAAGAGTCTTGCCATTTATTGGGGTAGCCAAAAACTATATGTAAGGAAATGACAAGAGGTAAATAAGTGTCTGATACAGTACTGCTAGACATGCTTATAATATTTGTGACTAATTTTAGAGATAGTGGACTCAGCAATTACGGTGGTGGTACAGGCGGTGGAGGGAAAGAGGGGCTGATTAGGAGAGACTGGATGTACCTGGACGAACACCAGGAGGGCCTGCGGTGGGGGCGCTGACTAGTCTACCCATGGGATGTATCCAACCATAGAGCAGAAATGATGCTGTCCTTCATCCTGGCCTCCCCGGGATATGGCCTCTCTGCATGGTCTACCTACCTTCATTCCTGTTTCCACTAGCTGAAGCTGGCTTCTTATGTTTAGCCATATTCTTTTTTGCGTTATCGAATTATAAGAGCTCGTAACGAACTGACGACGTGTTCATCTTTGCCTTTCACATTTTGCCTATCACATTAGATACCGAATCCCCACCCCCAGTCTGACACACCTTTCATTTTGATTTTTTAAAAATATGTATTTCTTTATTTGGTCTTAGCTGCTGCATGCGGGATCTTTCATTGCAGGGCGTGGGTTCTCAAGTTGTGGCTCATGGGTTTAGTTATTCTGCGGTATGTGGGATGGGATCTTAGTTCCCCGACCTGGGATCAAAGCTGCTTGCCATGCATTGCAAGGTGGATTGTTGACCATGGGACCGCCAGAGAGGTCTGTACTTTGATTTTTTGACAATAAGTTAAAAATTTTATGTCATGAGATCTATTGCTATTTTCTCTTGTAATTAAATACCTGTGGCTTTAATGTTTAAAATACCCTTCCCATCCAGACACCATGTACATATTTACTTCTATTTTCTTCTAGCTTTTTCTTTTAGTGCTTTAATTGGAATGCTTGTCTCCTGAATGCAGTGGGAATTTATGTCAGTCAGTGATGTGCTGTAGCAGGTATCTAAATGGATTTATTTCCAGAGAACTTTCTGATTTCTGGGTCCTTTTTATGAAAAAGCTCATCCTTGACCCGCTGGATTGTTTTTAAAAATAAGGTTCTATATTTTTTTAAAGAAATTTGCTTATTTGGCTGTGCTGGGTTTTAGTTGCGGCACAGGGAATGTTCAGTTGAGGGCTGCAAACCCTTAGTTGCCTCACGTGGGATCTAGTTCCTTGACCAGGGGGTGAACCCAGGCCCCTTGCCCTGGGAGCACAGAGTCTTAGCCTCTGGACCACCAGGGAAGTCTCCCCCTTACTGTTTTTGTTTAAAAATTTATTTAACATATCTTATATATTCAGTGGGCTTCCCAGGTGGTGCTAGTGGTAAAGAACCTGCCTGCCAGTGCAGGAGACATAAGCGATGTGGGTTCGATCCCTGGGTGGGACATCTGTGTTTGGGGCATCCATTTTGTTTGCCAGATCTGAGCATCCATTCTTGGGCCCGAGATATTTTTGGATTCACACATTTCCAAGTCCTGAAAGTTGTGATTGGAGATCTATAGAATTCCCAGCATTTCCCCCTTCCTTAGCCAAGGAGCTCCTGGCGGGGACAAGGTGTGGACACCTCCAAGTGTCAAAATGGAGCTATCTGCTGCAGACACTCATTCACAGCCTCCTCCACCCTGGTCATTTTCTTGGAGGATTAATAAAGCAACCTGCCTCATATGACAGCTCTTCCACACCAGCACACACATTCACACACACACACACACACACACACACAGAGCATGGTGCTGTCTTGTCAGCTTATCACCCCCTCTGCTTGTCATTCTTTATCAGTTGGGGAGCCAAAGTAAGGAGAAGGTGAGAAGAGAAATTGCTTGTGCATATGCAACTGTCATAAATCTAAATATAGGTCATATGAGTGATTAAAAATCATCGCCACAAATTCCATCCTTTCCTCTCACGTTTTCTCCTATCTGCATCTCTAATCTGCTCTTTGCTTTACTTCAGCTTGCTTCTGTTTCCTTCCACTTTTCTGCCTTTCTGACTACCCCCTCCCAGCGGCAATATGTAGAGTATTTTGAAGTGTCATGGGACTATTCACAAATATTCTGATTTTTGTTACTCTATGCACATGGCAAGGCTGGCTCCAGCATGTTCTGATGGCATGCTCTGGTCTATGGAATATAAGCAGAAGTTTCAAGAATGCGTGTGTTATTTGGTATAGAGTCAGGCAATATTCTGGGCTTCCCAGGTGGCTCAGTGGGTAAAGAATCTGCCTGCAATGCAGGAGATGCAGGAAAATGCGGGTTCAATGCCTGGGTTGGGAAGATCCCCTGGAGGAGGGCATGGCAACCAACTGCAGTATTCTTGCCTGGAGAATCCCACGGACAGAGGAGCCTGGCGGGCTGCAGTCCATAGGGTCGCACAGAGCTGGATACGACTGAAGCTACTGAGCACACACGCACAGGCAATACTCCAGGCGGTTGGCCGCTCCGTCAGCTTGGGTCCCAGTGTGAGGGTGACTTGAGCCCTCAGACAGTAATGAAGGGTGTGTCCTACCAGTGAGATACCAGTCTTTGAAGACACTGAGATTCGCGGCATGTTTCCACAGTACAGACTAGCTTCCTCTGATTGATATATAGTATACTCTTTTCAGCAAAAGAATGGGAGATGTGGTTTGTGAATCAGGTGGGTGTGTCTGTACCTGAAATATGTCATCTTTATGGTCTCCCAGGAAGCTGGATAGAGAAAGCTGAGCACCATAGAATTGATGCTTTTGAACTGTGGTGTTGGAGAAGACTTTTGAGTGTCCCTTGGACTGCAAGGAGATCGAAGCATTCAATCCTAAAGGAAATCAGTCCTGAATATTCATTGGAAGGACTGATGCTGAAGCTGAAACTCCAATCCTTTGGCCACCTGATACGAAGAACTGACGTATTAGAAAAGGCCCTGATGCTGGGAAAGATTGAAGGTAGGAGGAAAAGGGGACGACAGAGGATGAGATGGTTGGATGGCATCACCGACTCAATGGACATGAGCTTGAGCAATCTCCAGAAGTTGGTGATGGACAGGGAAGCCTGACGTGCTGCAGTCCTTGGGGTCACAAACAGTTGGACACTACTGAGCGACTGAATTGAACTGAAAGAAGCTGGATGGGGTGAGTGATCAAGGAAAATGGAGGATGACTTCCTCCTCCCTCATCCCGTCAGTGGAACTGCAGAGAGCTCCCAGCTATATAATGACAGGACAACAGAAACAAGTATTTTGAACCACAGCTGTCCTTGCACCTTAGGTGCAGAACACCACAGATGCTTTTCTTAGTGTAGCTGGCTAGGAAGAAAACCATAGCCTTGTTTCCTGTGGTCCAGCTCTCGGTTTGGTGTTTGTGAGGGGCACTTGGGGTTCCTACCCCAAGACGGAAAGATCAGCTCATGTCCTGGTTTCCAGTGATCTCGCAGCTTTGTGGCTTCCCCAGCAGGTGTGTGAACGCACAAAAAGAAACGGAGGAATTCCAAACAGATGCTTAATCAGTGAAGCACTAGAATTTCCACATCTTATCTCAGGTTGAAAGCAAGGATCAGCATACTTAATTTTGGCTTCAGTTGGGCCTTTGTGTATGGAGGTTTTTTTCCACTCTTCTCCTCTGCTCCAATTTTATTGCCATTAACCTTATTAAGTAAATGCTTCAGCTCAGCTGGTTGAATGGGTGGCCGTTTCATCTTTTAATTAGTTATTTCAAGGTTTTTTTTTTTTTCATAATGTGGATTTGAAAAGATTTCAGTATGCCTCATGGATCTTATAGATTATATTCTTTTTTTAAAATTAATTTATTTTTTACTGAAGGATACTTGCTTTACAGAATTTTGTTGTTTTCTGTCAAACCTCAGCATGAACCAGCCATAGGTATACATATGCCCTCTCCCTGTTGAACCTCCCTCCCATCTCCCTCCCCATCCCACCCCCTAGGTTGATACAGAATCCCTGTTTGAGTTTCCTGAGATATACAGCAAATTCCCGTTGGCTGTCTATTTTACACATGGTAATGTAAGTTTCCATGTTACTCCCTCTATACATCTCACCCTCTCCTCCCCTCTCCCCATGTCCATAAGTCTATTCTCTATTTCTGTTTCTCCATTGTTGCCCTGTAAATAAGTTCTTCAGTACCATTTTTCTAGATTCCATATATATGTGTCAGAATACGGTATTTATCTTTCTCTTTCTGACTCACTTCATTCTGTATGATAGGTTCTAGGTTCATCCACCTCATTTGAACTGACAGATGCATTCCTTTTTATGGCTGAGTAATATTCCATTGTGTATATGTACCACAACTTCTTTATCCATTCATCTGTTGATGGACATCTAGGTTGCTTCCATGTTCTAGCTATTGTAAATAGTGCTGCAATGAACAACGTGATACATGTGTCTCTTTCAATTTTGGTTTCCTCAGGGTATATACCTAGGAGTGGGATTGCTGGGTCATATGGTGGTTTTATTCCTAGTTTTTTAAGGAATCTCCATACCGTCTTCCATAGTGGCTGGATCAATTTACATTCCAACCAACAGTGCAAGAGTGTTCTCTTTTCTCCACATCCTTTCTGGCATTTATTGTTTGTAGACTTTTTGATGAGGGCCATTCTGACTGGTGTGAGGTGATATCTCATTGTAGTTTTGATTTGCATTTTTCTAATAATGAGTGGTGTTGAGCATTTATTCATGTGTTTGTTAGCCATCTGGGATCCTACAGATTCTATTCTAATGCTTTTGGCTAATTTTTTTTTTTTTTTTGCCATCATTCCTGTCAAGATGTGGTTAAACTTTGCTAGTGGGCACTAATTAGATGGAAGGTCAATGTAAATTATACTAGACTGACCTTTTTCAAAGAAATGTATTTTAAAAGCAACTCAATTCTCACAAAGTTCTGCGAGAAGACTTCCAAGTTGATGTGGTACTGTACTGAGTAGATAAAAAAAAACCTGCTGTACTGAGTAGATAAAACTTATGTATAATTAGCATCCCTATTTGCATACAAACAGTTGATGGTCCAAAGTCCTAAAAATAATTTGTTCTCATACAGAGACTAAATGTGCTCCTGAATCACGTTCAGCCTAATCAACTGCTTGGCAGAACCTCTTTTCATGGGCCATCCTGAACTCTAGCACTGAACCATATAACACTAACCCACACTGTTATTAACACTGAACTCTTAACAAATGCTGAGTTAGTGTATTCCAAAGAAATAAAATGTCATTCAACATAGTTGGGTGTTTTTGAAATATTTGCTGAAATTTTTTTTTTTTTGAAAAAAATTTAAAATCTCCAGATAGCCCCATTTCAGTTTGAGTAGAAATCTCAAATTGATTTAGAAACTTTGTTTTCTAGGGGATGGATTGTTTGAAGTAGAAACCAAAGCTGAACTGCATAAAATTTGGAAAATAGTACTTCGCATGCACCTTTGGATATGGACTAAAATTCAGTCCGGCAATTATGATGCTATTGCCTAATTCCAGATGCCTCCTGTGTAGAACACGGTGTAAATGATGTCCCATGGAACTGAACCACCAGAGCTGTGGTGCTCTTGGAGGGAAATATTCTACTTGCTTGTGGCTGTTGATCCTTCCTTTTTTATTTGATAAGATTATACTCATCCTTCAAGACTCAAATCAAATATCACCTTTTTGAGACTTCCTGAGTCTCAGTGTTTGTGTTAACCATGGTTTTGGCAGGAAGGAGACAGGTGCATAATCGAATTGGGTAATTTGAGGAGAACTCACAAAGGGATTGTTTACGGAGGTACGGGCAAGGCGTATGGAGTCTACAAGGGGAAGATGGTGAGGTGCGGACATTTGTATCGTCAGGGCCTAAAAGGGTAGGGGAGGAGAGTTGTCAGTAGGGCCTGGTGACGGTAGCTCTGTGGGGCTGGGCTGAGACCTTCGTACGCAGGACGCAGTGACTCTGTAGGGCAGAAGCCTGGTGGACAAATTCCCCAGATGTACTGGTTTCTACCTTCACTCTGTCTTCACTGGGGACTTCCCTTGTAGCTCAGCTGGTAAAGAATCCGCCTGCAATGCAGGAGACCTGGGTTTGGTCCCTGGGTTGGGAAGATCCCTTGGAGAAGGGAATGGCTACCCACTCCAGTATTCTGGCCTGGAGAATTCCATGGACTGTATATCCATGGGGTTGCAAAGAGTTGGACACGACTGAGCAACTTTCACTCTCTTCATAACCCTTATTAACTGAGCCCAGCTGGAAGTCAGAGGGCAAGGGAGCCTGCTGATGCAGCAAGGGCATTAAGGGGAGTGTCCTCAATGTTCCAGGACAGCAAATAACATGAGATGCCCCTTCTGGGGAAGAACATTCCAGTGTCCCTTGTGCAGACCAGCCTCCAGGACTTGTGTCAAGGTCTTCCCATCTCACAACTGCCTGATGCCTCCTCTTTGCGAAAGACAGCCAAGCCTTTCGGAGACATTTTGCTAATGGACAAATTCCAAGGTTAGTGGAGAGAACAAGCTAGGCAGACCTTTCTGGAAATTTCTGTGTCTAAAGCAAGAGCATAGGGTTTGGAGCTAGTCAGATCTGAGTTTGAATCCATATATTCCATCATGCACCAAAATTGACAAATCTTCTAGTATTCTCTTAAAACATTAAAGTTATAAATAATTTCTTAAAATTTAACTTTTAAACTTGCATCTATGTTATTGGAGTCTATAAATTCCTAAATCATGGGACTTTGCACTTTCGCACATCTGCCCCTATGGTTTGATGACTAGATCTGAAAAGACTGACAAGGTTGTTGAAACCCAGATAGGAGTGTCTTCAAAACGCTGAAATTCAATGACTATGTGAGGTGTAATCTGCCAATTTGTAGTTATTAGAGAAATTAAACACACTGGTAATCAAAACCAGGTGTATCATCTTAGAATGGGAACACGAATGTTAATTTGGAGTTTGGTAATCAGTGTTATATTGTCCATCTTGAAACTATTTATTTTAGGTTTGAATGCTAAGAGCTTACAACATGAATATCTTTAAAAATCTCAGATGCTCCTCACTTGGTGGGTTTCAGAGCCCTCTAAGAATTATCCTGTATCTTTAGGGTAAGCATAGTTTTCACCATTGTCACGTACTGGACTGAAGAGTCAAAACAGCTATCCTGGGACTTCCCTGATGGTCCAGTGATTAAGACTTTGCCTCCCAGTGTAGGGGGTGCAGGTTTGATCCCTGGTTGGGGACCTAAGATCTCACCCGCCTCGTGAACAAAAAACCTAAAACATAAAACACAAGTAATATTGTAACAAATTCAATAAAGACTTAAAAAATAGTCCACATAAAAAAATCTTAAAGAAAAAAACCCAACAACTATACTAATCCTGAAAAAATATGCTGTTTTTTTTTAAGGGAGAAAATGACCTAGTTCTAGTGCTCCAAATACAGCTAGAGATTGTTGAATACAAATGCTATAGGTATTTGTTGAGAAGATGTGAACCATATAAAGGTGAACCTTGTGTGTATGTAGGTTGCCTTCTTTGTCCACTTAATATTATATCACAAGATTGTCTTTATGTTACACTGTTGTATGTGAAAACAACAGTGCCAGGTATCAGGCAGGTGTATAATGAAATAAGTGTGTGTGTGTGTGTGTGTGTGTGTGTGTGTGTGTGTGTGTACTCAGTCGTGTCCAACTCTTTGCAACCCTGTGGACTGAAGCCCACCAGGCTCCTCTGTCCATAGGATTCTCCAGGCAAGAAGACTGGAGTGGGTTGCCAGGTCCTCCTCCAGGGGAATCTTCCTAATCCAGCAATTGAACCCATGTCTCCTGCACTGCCAGGCAGATTCTTTACCACTGAGCCTCCTGGGAAGCCCCGTAATAAATAAATAGGTTATGGAAGATATATTGATGTTTTGATTCCATCAAAACCAAGCTATTAACATTTGAGTTTTGCAGTGACCTTCAGTCTTCCACACAGGGCTTTGGGTTCAGGTGGCACACAGGAAACATCTGGGGGTCTGCAGACAGAAACTCTAAGTACAGCTCTTCAATCACAATTAGTGTCGTATTGCATACAATTTCTTGACAGCATTTATTGTAACCAGATTCTGTGGCTATGGCTGCCATTACTCTTGCATTTTTTCTCTATTCAAAAAGCATCTTCTCTATAGGGCCAGAGTTAGAGGGATGTGTCAGCAGCCTAGGGGTGCATGCTATTGTGTTTGTGCTGTTTTTTTCCTTTTTTCTGTTGGTAATTACTTAACAGAGGATGAGATGGTTGGATGGTATTACCTATTCAATGACACGAGTTTGAACAAACTCCGGGAGATGGTAAAGGACAAGGAAACCTGGAGTGCTGCAGTCCATGGGGTCGCAAAGAGTTGGATATTACTTAGCAATTGAATAACAGTGACTTAACTGTCTCAACTGAGAATCTAATTCCCAACATAAAAAATACATGTCATTTGTAGAAAGAAGTAATCATGATATACAAGTCTCAGATTCCTATCCTTTCACTGCTAATGACCCCCTAAGCAATTTCAAAATGGACCACTGTGCTAGTTATAAAAATAATGGTGCCGAGTATGGGTTATGATTCCTCCATTTGAAATTCAAAAGCCCTTCACACTCGTCCATACAGTGATCCCTGTAGATTTTCATGAAACAAGTTCACTGCCCAAAATAATTCAGTGTTTTCCAAGTGACTTTTGGGATAGACTAAGTGACTTGGGATTTTATTTGTTTGCTGGTGGCTTTGAAGGAGTTTTCATAGCCCATGTGGTCCTTTGCGGACAGAACCTGATCTCAACATGAAAGGATTTCATTCTTTGTGCTTTGTGGCACCACTGTGACTTTCAAGAATTGAAACATCTTGACCTTGGTGTCTTAAATGAACATGGTCCTGATGCTGAGTTTGGCTGCATGCATTCTTAGTTGTGTCTGACTCTTTGTGACCCCATGGACTGTAGCCTGCCAGGCTCCTCTGTCCATGGGATTTGCCAGGCAAGAATACTGGAGTGGGTTGCTATTTCCTTCTCCAGGGGATCTTCCCAACCCAGGGATCAAACGTGCATCTTCTGCATTGGCAGGTGAATTCTTTACCACTGAGCCACGTGGAGGATTGGCTAAGCAGTGGCTATTGCTCTCTGATGTCCCCTGTAAACACCATCACAGCTCAACCCATGAGCAGCATGTCACAGTAGGACTGGTTGTAGGGTGGGGACTGGGTTGATGTGAAGATCACAGCCCCATTGTGCTCACCGCTGCTGAGCTGTACTTCATGAGAAGCAAAGCTCCGTTTCATTTTCCTGTCCTTCTGCAAAGACTTATTCTATCTTTGCAGAGGAATCAAGAGAATAACATAAAATGGATTCCACTTTCTCTTGGACTTGAAGCAACTCACTTCTGCACAGCCCTTGAAATCTTGAAGAAGCATGAAGAACTTGCTGTTCTTTTAGTGTGGTCTGACCATGAGGTGCCCCAGAAGTTATCTCAAAATATTTTTCCAAATGTCACACAGAAGTGTCTGGTCTAGAGTTACTGCGTGTCTTGCATTTGTTAAGGTGACCATCAACTTCATCTTATTGATGACCCCAGGTGTCCCCTTCACAATAATGATTGAAAAAAGACTTAAAGGGACAAAATATGCTGGTGTATAATTTGGCATCTTTTGGGAACCTTCATTCTTTTCATCAGATCATCTGTAGAGGCTTCAATGAACTAAGACTCACCTTTTACCATTTGTTTGTTATTAAATACATATTGATTTGTCACAACATCTGGCAGAATCACATCTGTTATACCTCTTTCATTGTATCCCAAACAATCCTAGAACAAAATTCCCCTTTAGGTTCTGGACTATGCACAGTGAGCCCCCAGTTCCCCCTGGGCATCAATAAGAAATCACCAGTAAAGATTGCACAACATCGAATGTGGTAGCTCAGTGGGCTTTGTGGCACTGAGGGACATTGAGAGTTTTGTTTGCCTATCTTGTTTTTTAGCTTGTGTGTTATTGGAAACTCAGAGGTAAGCTATTTGAGGACTAGAGATCTCAAAAACATCTATTTTGGAGATTGCCGGGCTCCTGGCCACCTGATTCCTTGGCTTAGACTTCCCCCCAACACGCATAGATTCCCAGTTAATGCAGAATATCGTGGGTGCCTGATCTGAAGGTGGGTTCCTTCTGGGACCCTTCCTGTTCCACCAAATGAGTCTCATTTGGGTTTGATGCCAATTCAACAGTGTTACACAGCTTGGGTTATAATACAGGCTTTACTGGGAAAGTAAAAAACTCACAGAGTCCAGGGGGGCATTGACAGAAGAGAAGGGGTGGACCCCTGATTTTCTCATCGTCCCAGAAAGATGTGTGGGCCACAGCATGGATAGACCCTCGGTGTGGATTTCCATCCCGGTGTTTGGACCGCACCTCTCTGCAGGAGTCTCTTTTTTACAGCACAGTTCAGAGAGAGTACCCAGGTCAGTGGGGAATACACAGCTTGCTCGGTAGCAGGTAGGCTCTGGTTGGGCTGCTGACTATAGGTAGAAGTTGTCTGGGTGCGTTATCTGTTCGTTAGCTGGAAACCTCAGGGCCTATAAGAGGTTACATATTCTTCTTCTGGGTTTCCCTGGTGGCTGAAACAGTAAAGAATCTGCCTGCAGTGCAGGAGGTGCAGGTTCAACCCCTGGGTCGGGAAGTTCCCCTTGAGGGAGAAATGGCAACCCACTCCAGTATTCTTGCCTCGGAAATCCCAAGGACAGAGGAACCTGGTGGGCTACAGTCCACGGAGTCGCAAAGAGTCGGATACGACTGAGCAGCTTGTTTGCTCCATCCTGTTTCTAGAGGGAGGAAGTTACTGGTTCCACTGGATGTGGGCCCTTCTGCTGACTCTAGCTGAATTTGTAGTCCAAGACTCCAGAGAGGGCTCCTAGGGTTACATTCAGACAATTTTACTGGTTCCCCCATCAAGCCAAACAGCCATGTTTTAACAGCTAAGAGTCGAAGAGGAGGACAAGAATGACTGTAGGCCCAGTTCATTTTGTCTGTTAATTTGTATGCCATTTCTTGTCCATAAATTGATTGGAAAAGGGATGATGAAGGGAAAAAAATGATCATGCACCCTAAGTAGACTTGTGATTGCTTGGAGTACTAGGCGATAATTTTAGGTCACTGGTCCTGCAAACATTCACTGAGAAGCTACAGTGTGTTCAACTCTGTGCTCCATGCTGTGGCCACACGGCCCCTGATCTCAAGGACTCACAGGCTGGTGTACATTGTGAAAATATAATCAATAGTTATGATTGATGATGCTGAACTGTATGGATTGCCTCTTGGGTGAGGCATGGTAGAAGGAAAAAGAGTAATATTGGAAAAAAGAGTAAAGAAGTGTTGTTGTTTAGTTGATAAGTCGTGTCTGACTCTTTGCAGCCCCACGGACTGCAGCATGCCAGGCTTCTCTGTCCTTCACTATCTCCTGGAGCTTGCTCAAACTCTTGTCCATTGAGTTGGTGATGCCATCTAACCATCTCATCCTCTCTTGCCCCCTTCTCCTCCTGCCCTCAATCTTTCCCAGCATCAGGGTCTTTTCCGGTGAGTTGGCTCTTTGCATCAGGTGGCCAAAGTATTGGAAGTTCAGCTTCAGCATCAGTCCTTCCAATGAACTTCAGGGTTGATTTCCTTTAGGAGTGACTGGTTTGATCTCCTTGCTGTCCAAGGGACTCTCAAGAGTCTTTTCCAGCACCACAGTTCGAAAGCATCAGTTCTTCAGCACTCAACTTCCTTTATGGTCCAACTCTCACATCTGTACATGACTACTGGAAATACCATAGCCTTGACTACACAGACCTTTGTCAGCAAAGTGTATCTGCTCTTTAATACACTGTCTATGTTTGTCATAGCTTTCCTTCCAAGGAGGAAGTGTCTTTGAGTTTTGTGGCTGCGATAACGGTCCACAGTGATTTTGGATATTGTATTAGGTGCAGTTATTTCCTCTTCAGGCTATAGCTTGAAACTCTGCTGTATTCACATACTGGGGAAATCTACAAGTTGGTAATAGCCACATGCAGTGGTGTGCTGGGCTGACTTGCACCAGACTATGAGAGCCAATTGTTAACTTTTTATGTATTTTGAAAGCTGATTGTTTTTTTTTCTTTTCCGAAAGCTGATTGTTGAACACAGTTATTATAAGAAATTAAGTGATACAAACTCACAGTTAAAAGCATTATACCAAAACCAAAGACAGTAATACATAAAATCCATCATTGTCTAAATGTTTTAGTACATCTAGTCTACGTTCTTGCGTTTTCTATAGCTATGGCCTCTGAATGGTGGAAACATTATATAATGGAGTATTATTATGCATTTCCTCCCAAATCTGCATTCGATGATGACACTACAGTCGCTTGAAATTGGTCCTTGTGCAGTATTTACACCACTGAGATCAGCAGATAGTGTAAATTAGAGCTTGACTTACGGCCAAAGCTGGAAGATGTTCAGTTTAATGAATATAATTAATACAAGGGTGAGAAATTAGTTTAACAGAAAATCACGTAGCAGATTTAAGGACAACACATTCATGGGGAAGAGAGTTAGTGAGTTGGGAAGCAACTCCATTTATCAGTCATGGTTTAATTGTAATTATCAGTTGGCGCTGGATGCAAGAGTTTGGCAAAAATCAATGGAAAGCATTCCATGAGACTGCATTGGCTAGAAATTTACAACCAAGTGTATTATTATTTGTAAATTGGATGCCATGTACACATTGTTAAAATCTATAGTAAACATTTACATACTCGTTTTTCTTTTTGAAGAGCTAGTTTGCTATACATATATTTACTGTACATTTGTTAAAACACCCTTGACTATAAGCCTAAACTATCACTGAAGGTGAGGGCAGAGGTGTTAGTACCTCAGTCTTATCTGACTCTTTGCGACCGCATGGACTGTAGCCCACCAGGCTCCTCTGTCCATGGAATGCTTCAGGCTAGAATACTCAAATGTGTTGCCATTTCCTTCTTCAGGGGATCTTCCTGACCCAGGGGTTGAACCCCTGTCTCCTGCATTACAGGCAGATTCTTTACCATCTGAGCTACCAGGGAAGGTGGTGCTAATCAAGTTGGTACCCTCCAACTGGATGGAGGAACAGAGATAGCCACAGAGACACTCACTTCTTGTTCTGGTCTCCAGATCATGTCTTTTCAGCTGCTTTCCTGAGTTTTCTCTGCCCAGACATCAGGCGGAAAGACTTGTTTCACGGAGACAACCAGACGGAATCAAAGTGCTGTCTTTGCAGTGTGAATGACTGAAAATCTGCTGAGATCTTTATTTCTTGTAAGGATATTCTTCTAGTAGTCTGCTAGGGCAGCCCTCACAAAGTACTCCAAACTGGGTGATATAAGCAACAAAAATCTAGTCTCACAGTTCTGGAGGTTAGATGTCTGCGGTCAACGTGAGACAGTATACCCTGTTCCGTAATTGTTGGTTTCCATTCATGTTCTCAGATGATGCATGCTTCTTGAAAGTTGAGCTGTGCTCTTTACTTCTGCATTCCCAACACCCATATTTTTGTATAAAAAAGGTTATTTAGTGAGGATTGTCCGCCTCTTGGGGTTCTCTGGTGGCTCAGATGGTCAGGAATCCACTTGCAATGCAGGAGACTCCGGTTCGATCCCTGGGTTGGGAAGATCCCCTGGAGAAGGGAATGGCTACCCACTCCAGTATTCTTGCCTGGAGGATCTCATGAACAGAGGAGCCTGGCTGGCTACAGGCCATAGGGTTGCAGAGAGTCAGACTCAACTAAGTGACTAACCCTTTCTTTTCCACATTTTACCCCCCTCCCTTCCTTCCATCACACCTCTCTCTCTCTCTCCTCAGAAAATTTCAAGGAACTTCTATGTTTTAGCAATTATCCCTTCTTTTGTTTTTAAGATTTATTTATTTATCGGCTGTGGTTGGTCTTCGTGGCTGCACACTGGCTTTCCCTACTTGGGGCAAGCAGGGGCTCCTCCTCCTTTTGGTGCGCGGACTTCTCCCTGCAGTAGTTTCTCTTGCTGCGGAGCAGGGATCCAGGAGCGTGGGCTTCAGTAGATGCAGCGCTGGGGCTCAGCAGCTGCAGTGCTCCGGCTTAGTTGCTCCTTGGTATGTGGAATCTTCCCAGGCCAGGGATTCCCTTACCTTGCAAGGAGATTCTTAACCACACCCTTCTTTGGAGACCAAATGAATTTAGAACTTTCCTCTGGGACAGCATTCATTGCATGGAATTGCAATAGTTTGCACATTTCTGTCATCAACTAGACTGAGTCATCCAGCTCTATTCACTGGCAAATTAATTGTTTCATATGGTCAGGGCAATAGGTCTGGAATAAATGCTGAGTGAACGAATGTGAACCTGCCAATTTATTGAAAAATAAGACTGCAAAACTTTATGGTCTCGATGAATCATAAACTCACTAGTTACCATTAAGTGTGGGGTTTTCTATCATGTGTTTATTTCTTCCACTTTACAGATGAGCAGACCGAGGCATAGATAAGTTTAAATGTCCAATCATTCATCCAGAAGGCTTAGGATATGGATATTGAACTCAGATCTGTTTCACTACTAGCCTGTGTTCTGAGTCACTCTCTCCAACGCTGAAATATCTGACGATAAAAATAGTATTTGGAGTAAAAGAGATTTGTTAGGGATAAAAGCTATCACAACATAAGCATTTATTTCATTCATTTATCCCTTAGGGCTTAATTTGTAGTATTGACAAAATATATTCCTTGAAAAATACTTGTCTGGAAAAGCCGACGTTTAAATAAAATCAAAAGGGAAGCAAATGTTCTTCAGAAGCTTTGATCAAAGACATAAATGTGATGCCTCTGGAAGCA
Source organism: Odocoileus virginianus (assembly GCF_023699985.2). NCBI lineage: Eukaryota > Metazoa > Chordata > Mammalia > Artiodactyla > Cervidae > Odocoileus > Odocoileus virginianus. The sequence goes on from NC_069681.1 coordinate 35,548,501, forward strand.
GTATCTCTCATCCTAAGTGGAGTTTAAGGGTCCCCAGGCAAACTGGGTTTGCCCTGCCTCAGTTGGGGGCATAGGGGCCATCAAGGTTTGGGTTTTCATTTTGTATCTTGAGAGGAGTCAACAGAATTCCTAGAGTTAGGACAAGCCCAGAGTCATCACCTTACGCTTCTGGTCTCCACAGCAGCCCTGGAAATCCCCATTTCACAGACTAGAAAACGGAGACTCAGAAAAGTTATGTGAAGCTACGCTCCTATCCTCTGCTACTTCGGCATCTAACTCTCATCCATAACGAAAGCACTTTTTTTCGAGACAGATTCCCAGACTTTTCGTGAGCGTTTGGGAGCCAAGCAGAAACAGAGCTGGTCCCTCGGTGTCAGAAGGAAGCCTGCCTGATTTATTTTGGGTTTGACATCCGATGGCTGGCCGTTTCCTCTGGCCTGGCTTTGTTTGGGGCCAAACCCCGGCTCTGAGCGCGCTGGCCTGCGGCTGCGCCCGAGTGACCCAGAGGAAGGACATCTTGCTGCCGACATTTCCTGTCTCAATTTCCTTCCCTGCTTCCCTGTGATTAATGGTCAGTCCTCCTCCCACCTGCGTTGTTGCCTTGCAGCGAGAGATGCACCCGCCGACAGGAACGGTTTTCCTGCAGTTTTGTAACTAAAAATAACAATAATAAAAGTCTTCAATTAATCTCCCTGCCTCCCAGCCTGCTCAGCTGAGGTTCTCCGGCTGGCACTCATGTGCCAGGTGTGTGCAAGCAACCAGCCAGCTGAAGAACCTCTTGAAACTACCAAGGGAGCTAAGGCTACAGGATCCTGAGCTGGAGATAATTTCATTGCTCTGGGTCAGCAGACAGAACTCTAGGCTTCTTATATTTATTAATTGGTTTGTTTTTTGGCAGCGGCATGCAGGGATCTTAGTTCCCTGACCAGGGGATCGAAACCGTGCCCCTTGTATTAAAAGCTCAGAGTTTTAATCACTGGACCTCCAGGGAAGTCCCCTGTTTTACTTTTTAAAAAATCTTCCATTTATTCAAGACTTACTGTGTCCTAAGCACTGCACTAATAGGCACATCACATGAATTCTGTTACTTAATCCCAGTAGATCAACCCAATGGTCACGTCATCTGGTTTTTTTAAAAATTAGTCTTTATTGGATATAGTTGCGTTAGTTTGTGTGAATCAGCTGTCTGTACACATATCTCCCTTCTTTCTTTGCATTTTCATCTGCATTTTAAAAATTATAACCCGAACTCAGAGAGGTTAAGTAATCCGCCTCAAGTAGACAGTTATCAGGGACAGGATTTGAGCTGAGGGTTGTCTTGGTTCATTTATATGAGCTTCTGATTTGCTTTTTAATTTTACTATTATTATTAAGATTATAAACACTCTTAACAAGTGTTGCTTGTGTTCAAAATGCACTAAGAAAGAGGTCAAGCTTAGGAAAAAAGAAATGTAAGTAAGACGTAATTCCTGCCTTCAAGGAGTCTTCAGTTAAGTAATACAGGCCTGCTGCCTCTCATTTCTTTTACTGAAGAAATAGAAGGGGTTGTTTGAATTAAAACTATATTTACTGCTCAGTCTCCATATGCCTTTTCTCTTGAACCCATCAGCAGATGTTACATATGTTTGGGCAAAGTTTTTTCCCCCAAATATTTAAGAAATATATACTTCAGATCTCAAATCAATGACTGATTCATTTCTATTGGGTTTTTAAGAAGCAGCAGCTGAGTTCAGTACACCATCTGTAATCAACAGCATCCTTGTTGTACCTGAGGACAGAACAATGCCAGGCCACCCCTTCTGCCTGTCAGTAGGTGGCAGTCTGGATTTGCACTCACTGTGTGCCTGGGATCAAGTGGGATTCAGAGATTCATGTGCTGTGGAAATGCCCATCACCAGCTTTTTCAGATCTTTCTTCACCTAAAAGCAATGAATTCTGCAAACCTGAAAACATAAATATGTTGACAGCCATTCTGAGAAACTCTTAGTGTGTATTAACTGGGCTTTGGAAAGAATTTTATTGGGACTTAGCTCTATAACCATTTGATGTGTGGTCCAGCTCCCACCTGGGCTTCCCAGGTAGCTCAGTGGTAAAGAGTCTGCCTGCCAATGCAGGAGAAGGAAATGGCAATCTGCTCCAGTATTCTCACCTGGAAAGCCCCATGGACAGGGGAGCCTGGTGGGCTACAGGCCATGGGGTCACAAAAGAGTTTAACACAATTGGTGACTGAGCAATAACAACCACCATCTCCACCTAGTCTGTAGATACAGTGCTTGTTGGAGACACTCTCAGATCCAGCCGTCTGGACCAGGTCTCTGAGAGGCCTCTGGTCCTTACCTGAATGGCAGTGTTTTCCTACTTGTATTCATATCAGAGAATTCAGATAGCTCTGTCCTGCTCTAGTAGTTTTCAGTCTCCCTAAGACAGCATCAGCTGTGATTAAATGATCACAGATCTCTGATACAACTGCCTGCATGGGGATGGCAGTAGTGCAGTGTCTGCGATAAGTATGGCTGGTAAGTCTACCTGTGAATTATCTATGAAAATTTTCTTAACTAGGAACACTACCCCCAAAGATGAAATTATGGGAATACTGTTGAATTTAAGGAACTAAAAACCATACATACAGTTTTAGACTGCCTGAATTGCACCATGTCTGACTCAATTAATATCACAGAACATTGGGCTTCCCTGGTAGCTCATATGGTAAAGAATCTGCCTGCAGTGTGGGAGACCTGGGTTCCATCCCTGGGTTGGGAAGATCCCCTCAAGAAGGGTATGGCAACCCACCCCAGTATTGTTGCCTGGAGAATCCCGTGGACAGAGGAGCCTGGCGGGCTACAGTCCATGGGGTTGCAAAGAGTCAGACACAACGGAGAGACTTTCACTTCTGGGATCTGCGATCTTTGTCTGGTTTTTGTAGGGCTTCCCCAGTGGCTCAGTGGTAAGGAATCGCCTGCAATACAGGAGACACAGGAGACGTGGGTTCGATCTCTGGGTCGGGAAGGTCCCCTGGACAAGGAAACGGGAACCCACTCCAGTACTCGTGGCTGGAGAATCCCACAGACAGAGGAGCTAGGTGGGCTGCAGGCCTTGGGGTCACAGAGAGTCTGAGCATGACCGAGTGGCTGAGCACACACGAAATATCCGATTAAGTGAGTTCGGTTCTGCATGCCTGGTGAGAAATGCGTCTAACACCTGCCATTCAATTCATTTACACACACACCCTGATACAGATATTTAATAAGGCAATATTTATATTTATGATGGCCCCTGACATCCATCCTATTATATTTTAAGTTTTTATTAATCATTGGTTAAGACCCACCTGATTGATTTCACAATGCATTAACAGATCCTGGTCTATTGTTTGCGGTCTGCTGCTCTATAAAATGACTTTTAAAGTTTTCCACTAAAGTGGCTAAGTGGTCATCTGTGCTCTGGTGCAAGGTAGCATAGCTTCCCAAAGAAATCTTTGCTTTAGGAAAGTCCTTCAGTAATTATACTAATTCCTTACTTCTAGCTCAAAAATAGGGTAGGACTTCCCTCATGGTACAGTGGTTAAGAATCTGCCTGGCAATGCAGGGGTCACAGGTTTGATCCTTTGGAAAGTCCAAGGTACTGGTCATCTCAAGTTGTTTGGCTTGCTAAAAAGAATAAGGTAGCCTTTTATTTTTGGATGTTTATTCCATATTATAGAGTTTTAACGTGAAGTATCTCAATTTCTTTAAATTAGCAGATTAACTAAATTAGTTTTACTCCATTTGGAGATCTAACATTTGAGAAGTTTGACTAAATGAGTTTTACCCTACTTTTTTTTTTTTAAAGTATTTATTTGCTTTTGGTTGTGCGGGGTCTTCATTGCTGCCTGCGGGCTTTCTCTAGTGTGACAACCAGAGGCTACTCTTTGTTGCGGTCAGTGGGCTTCTTACTGTGGTGGCTTCTCTTGTTGTGGCACGTGGTCTTCAGCACGCAGGCTCAGTAGTTGTGACCCACAGGCTTAGTTGCTCCATGGCGTGTAGGATCATCCCCAGCCAAGGATCGAACCTGTGTTCCCTGTGTTGCCAGGCAGATTCTTAACCACTGTACCACCAGGGAAGTTCTACCCTATTTTTGAGCTTCGTGTAGAAGTAAGGAATTAATACAATTATTAAATGATTTTCCGAAAGCAAAGATTTCTTTGGGCAGCTATGCTACCTTACCCCAGAACACAGATGACCTTTACTTAACCACCTTAGTGGAAAATTTTAAAAGCCATTTTATAGAACAGCATATTGCAAACAACAGACCAGGATCTGTTAACACATTGTGAAATCAATCAGGTGGATCTCAATGATTAATAAATTAATTAAATCTATTAAAATAGAATGAATATCAGAGACCATCATAAATATAAATGTTATCTTATTAATTTTTTTAATCAGGATATGTATGTGTAAATGAATTGAATTGCAGTGTTAAATGTATTTCTCACCATGTATTTCTCTCTTACAAAAGTTTAAAAGCTACTACTGTAGAGGATACCATAAAGCATGGAAGTTTTTTTTACCCACAAACTTCTTTAAATCCATTAGGAGATGAGATATAAAAACGAAGTTAGTGCCAAATGGTGATGGAGGTTTGGGAAGCAGGCTCTCAAATTTTCAGATGACAAAGCTGAAAAGAGTAGCAAATATAATGGATAAGAGAATAAAAATTTCAAATTATCTTGAAGGATTAAATTAAATTAGAGACCTGTGTATGGAAATGTAAGTGATCAAAAGTCCGGATTTATATTTGAAAAAGTGATACCACCAAATTAGGAGAACTGCTCTTTCCAGTTGAAGGGAGATGATGGCGTCTCTGTATTCACTGTGGCTAGAACTCTCTTTGGTGGGGGTTCATTTGGAGAGAGGCAGTTATAAACTTGGTAGAGGCTGTGTGGAAGAAGAGGACCTGAAAAGTGGGCCTTTTACTTGGACAAGAGAACATTTAGGAAATAAAGAAAATAGCATTTATTGATCATATATTTTATTTCAGGCAGCTTATACAACTGTCTTTGTGTATTTGGAGGTATCAGCTGAAAAGAGAGGAGTTGGGACTCTGGGTGGCTTCAGACAGCTGCCGTGGCTGATAAGAGCTGCCATTCATTCAACGCCTGCAGGGCACCAGCCATCGTAATAGACACATTATAACATCTCTTTCTCCAATGTAACAACCCCATTTGTCAAGCCCTGACAAAGTGTCAGACACAGTTCAAAGCCCTTTTTACTTGAACTATTTTATTTAATCCTCCCAACTATCTTTAGAGGAAGGTACTGATTTTTTTCCCATTTGCAAATGAGGAAAGTGGGCCTCAGAGAGGGAGTCACTCTCTTGGTATCACAGTTATTAAGGGCAAGGAGGAGCTCTTTATCCATGAAAACTGCCTCAGAATGGGGTGGGTTATTGCTTCTAGAAATGAGGTCATTGCCCTTGGAACTAATCAAGTCGGAAATGCCTCCTGTTGATCAGAGGTCTTTCTCTGAAAATTGAAGTTCTGATGTAGGAAGGTGACTTCAGGCAGTTGTTCCAAGGGCAGATTTCCTGGAAGAGATGGGTTTCTCCTGCTCCTTGAAGGGACAGTGGGAAGGTGATGGAGGGGACTCCCCTGGTGATCCAGTGACTAAGAATCCACCTTGCAATGCAGGGGCCCGGGTTCGACCCCTGGTCAGGGAACTAAGATCCCACGTGCTGCAGAATAACTAAACCTGTGTACTCTGCAATCTGCACGCTACACCTGGAGAGGCTGTGCACTGCAGTGAAAGATACCACTTGCTGTAGCGAAGACCTGGTGCAGCCAAAATAAATGAATAATTAAAAAAAGAAGATGCTGGAGAAGGACAGAGGTGGACCTTTGAAGAAGGATGTTTCACAGGTACAAAGCCGGTCTGTGCAAGGTGCATTGTACCCGAGGGAGAATGAGGAGAGCTGCCTGGCTCATCGGCGCCTCCACCAACCCCTTCTTTGCCTACTTTCCTCTTGTACAGCGCCTTGACTGCAGCAGCTCACCTGAACCCCTACTGTCTAACCCAGCTCCAGAGTGGAATTCTGGACATGCTAATGGAATTCTGCATCTCATCTTCCTTTGCAGTTTTCAATATTATCTCCAACTAAATCCCACCCCAGGTGGGGGGACAGAGGTGAAACTTAGGCAGCTACTATAAATTCTAATATTACTTTTTCATCTCCTAGTTTCCAGTGGCCTGGCATCCCATCCCATCCTCCGTGGCCTGGTACTTCTGAAAGATCTTGGCTTCAGTGATTGCACTTCTGATTAGATCAGAGCTCCCAGGTAAGAGTTAAGTCCCAGGTAAAGGTAAGTGCTTTAGGAATATCTGCTGCGCTGAGGTTTGACTAGAGCCTTGAGAGCTTCATGGTAACCATTCAATGCATCTTGCACTTGGTGTGTTAATTTTCTATTGGTTCACAAATTACTGCCAATTTAGAGACTTAGCCCCCATTGATGAGCTCATAGTTCTGGAGGTCAGAAGTCAGGGTGGGCTTAGCTGAGTTCTCTGCTTAGGGTCTTACCAAACCAAAATCAAGATGTTGGCTGGGCTGAGCTTCTATTTGGAGACTCTAAGAAAGAATCTGTTTCCAGGTTCATTCGGGCTAATGGTAGAATTCAGTTCCTTGCTGGCTGTCAATAGGGATGACCCTTAGCTTTTAGAGGCCACCTACATTCCTTTCTATTTGACCTCCTCCATCTTCAAAGAGACTCCTTTATCTTCTGTGTTTAGAATCTTTCTGACTTCTTATTCTGCTATCAATCAGAGAAAACTCATGCTTTTAAAGGCACTTGTGATTAGGTTAGGTCTACCCAAGTAATCTCTCCTCTGATGAACTCAAAGCCTGTTGAAAAATCCCTTTAAGTACAACCTTGATCATAATCACAATGGAGGTATCTCATCATATCACAAATTCCACCCACAAGGGATTAGATAAAGATAAATGTCACAGGGGTCATCCCAGGATTCTACCTAGCACATTCAGCAAAGGCACTGCTATATGCCTTCTGATCTCCCAGTTTGAATGTCGGTGAGCCCGCAAGAGTCTGGTACTAAGCCCACTTCTCCCCATCCCTCTATGTATTATTGATGGTCTTATTTGGCTTTTATGCTAGCAAATCTTCTACTACTTGAACTGTGTAGTGCCTGGTTCGTAGAAGATACCTGAAAGTAATTGAAAAAGATGCATGTACCCCAATGTTCATTGCAGAGCTGTTTATAAGAGCTAGAACATGGAAGCAACCTAGATGTCCATCAACAGATGAAGAAGCTGTGGTACATACACACAATGGAATATCACTTTGCCGTAAAGAGGAATGCATTTTAGTCAGTTCTAATGAGGCAGATGAACCTAGAGCCTATTATACAGAGTGAAGTAAGTCAGAAAGAGAAAAACAAATATCATATATTAATGCATATATATGGAATCTAGAAAGATGGTACTGATGAGCTTATTTGCAGGGCAGCAGTGAAGATGCAGACATAGGGAACAGACTTGTGGACCCAGTTGGGGAAGGAGAAGGTGGGACGAATGGGGAGAGTAGTGTGGAAACATGTACATTACCATATGTCAAATAGGTAGCCAGTGGGAATTTGTTGTGTGACTCAGGGAGTTAAAACTGGTGGTCTGTGACAACCTAGAGGGATGCGATGGGGTGGGGGGTGGGAGAGAGGTTCAAGAGAGAGGAGACATTTGTATACCTATGGCTGATTCATGATGATGCATGGCAGAAACCAACACAATATTGTAAAACAATTATGCTTCAATTAAAAATAAATAAATTGGAGAAAAAGAAAACACCTGATAGGATATTGTAAATATCACTCCGTCATATGCTAGTGTCAGTTGGCGCTTGCCAAGGACACTTGCCATCTACCTCTATAAGGATTCAATCATGAGCCACTGCAGCTGCTGACCTTCAGCACCCCTTGAAGGGAGTTCAGGGTGCAGAGCAGAAGTGAGGCACTCTGTGCTCTGGGAAAACTGTCAGAAGAGGTCTTCAGATAGTTAGATATTTTCAGGATCTGATTTTATGAGCCCAATTCTTGCATCTCCTTGTATCTAGAAAAGCACTAAATTCCTCAAGGTGACGTGTGCTCCTCGTGGCTAGCAGAAACCTTCTGCAAAAATATGTGTTTGATTGCATGTGCTTCCCTTTCACCAAAAGCATGTGTATCTTGACCTTCCCCCTGTCTTTTTGGAGCGGTTTCTCAGAGCGATCTGAAATACTGTGTCCCAGGCTGTAGTCTTCATTTTGCCCCAAGTAAAACTCGCAACTCCCGCAACTCCCACATTGTACATTTTCTAAAGTCAGAACATCTTTTAGTCAACTTGATACTAGTTTGAACTTCTGAACTTGCCAACATCTGACTGTTTTTGCTCCCCAAAAATAGCAATTTCATAGAATTCAACCTAAAATATTAACAATAAAGATGAAGATACCAGTAAACATCTACTGAACACTTATGGTCCTGCAGGATGTGGGTGAGGAGCAAGTGGTGAAGGGAGGCTGCTTTTCATGTGCTTGGTGTATCTCTGCAGGGACCTGATTTGGGTCTAAGCATCTCCAGATGTGGTCAGGGTATATGCCAACTTGGCTATTTATTTAGAATTTATGTTTTCAAGATAAAATTTTTAGGAAGCTAGAAAGTAAATCATTTTAGAATTTAATCCAGCTAAGAGAGGTTAACCCTTTGGTCCTTTTCTAGGTAGGAGACAAGGGCTGAAGCATCCTGGGGTTTCTCACCATCAATAGACAGAGAAGGACATTGGTTATTGAGTGTAGGTTCAAATTTCAGGATGGCTTCTTAACTCACTGAAACTTGGTTACAGGCACACATTGAAGACCTAAGTGATGTATTTTTCCATGTGAATCCTGAGGTTCTGCTGGTCTTCAGAAATGAGTTGGAAGGCATAGAAGGAGAGGGTGGTAGATATTTCTGCCAGATTTGATTTCTCTCTGAGATGAATTTTTTCTTACTGGAAAATTCTCTTCCAGCTCGCATCAGCTCTCTGTGCCCTTGAACACTTTTGGCTCCCTACTAGGCTCCTGCTTTAAGAACAAAGCAAAAATTTGCAATTTCATAATGATTTTCTGAAGCCAAGGGGGTGCTTAGTAATGCCTTCCATCCTGGTGCATTCAGACTGCTATAACAAAACCCCACAGACTGGGTGGCTTATAGACAACAGGCATTTATTGCTCACAGTGCTGCAGGCTGAAAATCAGAGATCAGGATGTCAGCATGGTCTGGCGAGGACCCTCACCCAGGTTGTAGACGTCATGTCCTGTCCTCACATGGCAGGAAGGACCTGGAAGCTCTGTGGGGGCCTCCTTTATAAGGGCACTAACCCTATTCATGAGGACCCCCCCCCCCCAATGCCATGGCCTATTTACCTCCCAAAGGCCACACCTACCAGAATCATCACCTTTGGGTTAAGTTTCAACATATGAATTTGGGTGGGGGAACACAGACATTCAGACCATGGCAGCTCTGGGCAGTTAAAAGCTTGTTTCTCTGTCTCCATGATGGTCTTTGCTTCCAGTTGCAGCAAACTGATGGCTGTCTTTGAGCTTTTCCTTTTAACTTCAACACACTGGGGCCTGAAACTTCACGGCTACAGATACAAAGGACAATAGACATGTGGTCCTTTGAACGGATGGAGGTGGAAGAGCAAGGCTTGTGTCCTCAGAGGAGTACAGGGCTGAACCAGGAGCAGATCCCAGGTGCTGACTCACTGTCCTATGAGCCCAGACTGCTGTGTCAGGAACACGTGCTAAGTCATGTCCCAGTCACTGAAGGCTTCTGCTGACCCCCATCTGCCTCTGACTATTTTAGGACTTAGTCCTTCTGTCAGGAATTCCTTCTACTTAAACAAACACGTCCCCCTACCACCTCTTTTCCTTCCTCTTCAAGTCACCTGGTGCCATGCAATGAAGCCCTGACCTGGCAGATTTGAGATACGTTTATTCACATTTCTGTTACATGATTCAGTAACAATCTCATATTTAGTGCTTTGGGGCTTTTATGTCTCCCCTTCTCAGGCTAACATGGGCTTGCCAGAAGTGGGGGACATGTAGGCAATATTGTATATACAGGTGCTTCTTACATTTTGATGTTTACAGACTACCTGGGGATATTTAAAAAAAAAAAAAAAAAAAAAGCAAATCTGATTCAGTAGGTCAGGGTTAGGACCTGATTTTTCCTGTTTTCCTAGTTATGGAAAGCTCCCAGGGGATGCTTCTGCTGGTGGTCCAGAGTCCATACTTTGTGGATTTTAATGTCCCTAAACATCGAAATCACCTAGGGGAATAAAAAACCAAAACAAACAAAAAACAATGCCCAACCTCCATCCCAGATCAAGCAACTCAAAATTTATGGGAGCGGGACCCAGACATAGGTATTTAAAAAAAAAAAAAAATTCTTCAGATGATCTTATTTTGTCCCCAGAGTTGACAGCTCCTGGATTAGGACTAGTGGGAAAAAGTATTAAATTCAAAAGCAGAGGTCCAAAGTTTTTTACCTCAGTGATGCTACTTCCTTAGCATGTAATTACTCAGAAAGATGCATGTAATTACTCTAGTTAAAACATGTAATAATCACAATAACTTCTGTCCCCATTCATCCAGAATTATTTTAGCCATTTTACAAAGTTGTCTGTGATGCCTCTCCATTCTATAGAAGATAGACTCTCAACTGGCATTAGAAACCCTCCATTTTGGCCATCCAGGGCCACTCCCCACCACACATTCATTTTGGTCACATCTCATCCCTAGATACACTATGAGCTTTCTAAGCCATCTGTCTTTGCTGAAGACATTCCCTCCGCTTTGAAATCTCCATCTATGTACTCTCCTCTGTCAGACTCCTCATATTATTCAGGTTCAGTCACAGCCATCCTTCAAGGCCTCCTTTAAGTGTCAGTTCTTCTAAGGAGCCTTCCTGACTCCCTCTTCAGTCAGTATAAATCCACGTCTTAGAGCGCTTTCACTCTCTCTTGTGGAATTTAGCCGTCTGCTTTGTGTTAGTTATTTTTGTATATATCCTTTCCCTTCTCCAGTCTGTAAACTCCTGGAGGGCCAAAGTCCATGTGTTTTCACTTAGGGGAACTCAATACACATTCACTGAAATCGGAAACATGACCTCTGAGGGCCAGGCTGAGAACAGTATCTGCCAGAAGTAGATTATGGCCAGGACTTTGGAACCAGAGGACATTTTAATTATAACCAGACTCGGTGGCTCCAGCATGGAATCACTCAGCTGAAGTGACTTCAAAAGGTTCCAGACAACGCAAGTCAACTCTGGTTCAGAGGCCGATTATGTCCGTCTGACACTAAGAACTTGAGGAGCTTGGGTTTGCCGTCACTGTGGAAGGTTCACCTGGCATCTCAAATTGAGAATTCTTTAGGAAGGACTCAGGATGGGCTGGCAGGTCTCAAGGATCCTTTGTGTTGGAGGGTGGGCAAAGGAGCTAATGTATGTTGACTCCTAGTCAGCTATTAGGCTGCATGTTTTATCCATATGATAACCGTATGACCTAGGTACTATGACTCCTGTCTTTAATGGTCAAGAAAGTGAAATTCAGCTGGATTAGTTTATTTGCCTGAGACCACACAGCTGATGCTCCTCACAACCCAGGTTTGCACCAAACTCTGACTTTAAAACCAATAATACTTATAAAGTATGTAATGTACACTTGGTTGCCTTCCAATCCCTGGCTGAGATTTCCTTCCTTTTCGTGAAGATAAAGGATGATCCAGACTGTTTGCTCCTATACTGTGCTGCTCAGCAGGGCTGGGGGAGTCTCCTTGGAAACCCTCTCCATCCCCTGATTCATTCTAGGCCATCGGCTTAGTGAGGGCAGAACAGAGCATCTCACCAATGTGTTTTGCTCTCCAGCAGGAATCAGAATAGAGAAGTTAAGAGCACAGACTGTTAGCTGGCCATGGCTGGAGTTCTTGATTATCCAGCTCACTAGCTTGGTGATCTTGGCAAGTTACCTAAACTCCCTGAGCCTGGTTTCCTTATGCTGCAGGTTATGGAGAACATTAAGTGGAGGAAAGCTCTTGGTTTAGTCTCTGACACATAAGAGAGATTCATTTAAGTTGAGATGGACCAAACTTTTCCAATTAGCCAATTGCAGGCGTGACTTTAATGTTAGTCCATAAACACATGTTATACTTCTCTAGAATTCAGCCTCCTTTAATGTGGGTTCCATTCTTCTGGGATGAATAGAAATGCTCGATTTGAGTTTCATTGGGTATACTCAGGTAAGGCTTAGGTAGTGCCAAGGCCAGACTTGGTGGCTCCAGCATGGAATAACTCAGTTGAAGTGACTTCAAAAGGTTCCAGACAATGCTCGTCAACTCTGGTTCAGAGGCAGGTTATGTCCATCTGACGCTGAGAATTTGAGGAGCTTGGGTTTGCCGTTGACTCAGGAGTGGGGTGGGGGACATCTGGTCCTTCGTGGCATCTGTCCACAGACGTATCCTCCATTTATTGTTTTTTTGTTGTGGTCCATGTGTAGATATGCTGCTTCTCAAGGGTCTTGTTTCCTTTGGAGGGATCTATTTAGTCCAAGAGTGTAAGTTTCTTCTACCTTTGGGTCTCATCAACCCTCTGCTGGGTTTTGCTGCCTCCCTGGAACCCTAATGCACAAGACAGGTCCCTTCCATCTGGGACCCATAGATATTTCTTTCTTGTTATTGATGGACTCACTCAACACGGAGATGCTGACCTGTGCGCTTGCCAGCTGTCCCTCTCTTTTATGTTCCACGAGTTCTGGAAATCTTTCAAGTCTGGGAAGGAGAAAATGTCCTCTGTTACCTCCAGCAGGCATTTTGTCCAAGCTTTTCTGTTTCTCTAAGCACATCTGCCTTTGGACCAGAAAAGATAAAGGTTTCTTTGTTATCTTCTCCTTTCCACAAAGTCATACCTCTCCTCTGAGGCGATGAACACAAAATGGCTTAATTGGGATGTAGGCAGGAGGGATGGAGGGAAACCACAGGTGGAGTAGAAGTGCAGAGGAAAACATGGGCTGATATTTCAGAAGCATCAGCCCATTGCAGGTCCATTTGGTTTTGTTCTCCCCACCCATTCAAGGAAGAGCCTGGCTGTGTCCTTCATCCTCCTTAATCTTCAGCCTTTGTTTTTTTCTGTGAGTATTCTGAATCTGTGTGTAATTAATGCCTTTTATGCAATTGTTCCTGTCAGTTTTGCCTTTCTCATTAGATAGTAAACTCATTAGTAATTTCCTCTAGAGCCTATCCGTGTTTTCAGACAGTGAATATTGCCACAACAACAACAAAAAATGTGGACTTGACTTAGTCACAGACGAGCAGCCGTGTATCCTGTTCTGTCAATTTTCTTCTTTGATCTCAATAAAAAGACCTCTTATAAATATTCTTGCTATCACATGAAGCCCCTATTATCATATGAAACTATTTCTATATAGTTATCTCAAATGATTTGAATGGCGTCTGATAAAAAATCCAAAATTCAAAATTGTGAATTTTGAGTGACTGCATGTAGAAAAATCGGATCACCCATTCTGAAGTATACCAACTACAAAATCTCCTGTCCTGAACCATGTGGAGTTCATCCTCCACAGAGCCCATGTCGTCCTACATGTCGGCAGAGCTGCAGGAAGGAAGAGTCAGTCAGGACTGAGCAGAAGGCCATTTCCCAGGTTGGATGGAGTTTGGACAAATCTGGACTTCTGGATTCTGGTCCAGCATGAAAGGAGCTTTTGAACAGGAAAGAATCTGAACAAACCCAAAATCAATAGCTCTTCTTACATCCATCAGAGAAACGAGATCACAGGGCAAACCACTGTCCCCAAAATTGAAAAGACAAATAGAGAGTTACAACTGAATCACCCGATTAGAGGCCCAGAAGCAAGAAACTCTGTAGAAACCAGTAGAAATTTAATAAAGTGTGGCCAGGGTCCAACAAGTAGGAAAAAAGAGAGAGGGTGGAGGAGGGGTGGGGATGCAAATGGAGGGTGATGATTAGAAACCTTATTCAGAACTGAGTTTTGAAAGGAGGAGACAGGGAATGGTTCTAAAATGATGTAACTTATATGATTTGTAGAAGATACTATGTATCTTCTATGTTGCTGAAAGCCTTCTCTTTAAATTTGTGGATTGAAAGTAACAGAGAAAGTTGATCTGTGAACTTAGTTCCTGCTTCTCCATTCTTTGGCCACTAAATAAAGATTGTGCTATGTTGAAAACAAAATAGAATTTATAGGCAAAGATGGGATAAGACAGATTCCTCAAAATCCACAACGTTTTTAAACAAGAGACAGACAGAGAAGAGTGATAATAATCCAATGAAACCCTGGTTGGGTGAACCCTGCTTGTTGGTCATAGGACCCAGTATTGACCCTTCGCAATTTAAGACACTGGAATTGATGCACAGTTCATTTCTAATTGTGACCAGTTTCATCAACATTGAACATGTAATCCAGCATCAAGTTTTCTTCAGTGTCATTTTTGTTTTTTTCCCAGGGGTAAATGTCTTTGTAGCTTTTTCATCTATAATAGTAGCCTCCCCAAACAGGCTTAAAATAAACATTGTGGTTTATGAGGTCATTAAACCAGCCACTGATTGCGCTAAAGTTACTTCTATGGGATTTTAAACCTTTAAAGATCTTCATATATTTCTAAGACTTTTTCCTTAATGCTGAGAAAGCTTATTCTTATTTTAGTAGGAAAAAAAATTGTAATCAGAAAAATGACAGAAGGAGCAATGCAAATATCATTCTCCTATTTCTTGATCAGATGTGAGATAATTTGTGTTAAAGAAATAGGCTTTCTAGCAGAATAGATAAGTCATTTTATAAAATGAAACCATTCACACAAATAAGGGATATAGTCTTTATAGTGGAGAAGGCAATGGCAACCCACTCCAGTACTCTTGCCTGGAAAATTGCTTGGACGGAAGCGCCTGTTAGGCTGCAGTCCATGGGGTCGCTAAGAGTCGGACATGACTGAACGACTTCACTTTCAATTTTCCCTTTCATGCATTGGAGAAGGAAATGGCAACCCACTCCAGTGTTCTTGCCTGGATAATCCCAGGGACGGGGGAGCCTTGTGGGCTGCCGTCTCTGGGGTTGCATGGAGTCAGACACGACTGAAGCGACTTAGCAGCACGGCAGCATCAGTCTTCATAGTAGTGATAGCGTATGGTGGATGGTGTCGGATTCGTGATCTCTGAAGATTTAACTTCAGGACCAGGGACCAGGCTTGATCACTCAAGAGCTTTTGTAGAGCAGAGTTTTCTAGAGCTCTGAGTGTTCTTACCTTGTCCTGAAGATCCCAGACGAGCTCCCAAGATGATAGCTTATGGTGAACGGTGTCGGGTTTTTGATCTCCAAAGAAGATTTAGCTTTGAGACCAGGGACCAGTTTGATCACTCAAGAGCTTTTGTGCAGCAGAGGTTGGCTTATTGAAAAGGGACAGGGCAACTCCTGACATGGACATCAGAAGGGGGTCGGAGGGTTTCCCCCTGCTCGTATTTAGCCAGATGTTTTATGTCTGTCGGAAAGCCATTAGTCAGATGAGAGAGACCTCAAGGCTGATGGAGTTTCCCAGGCCCCTCTCCCACAATATGCATTTTTGAGATAAGATGGCACAAGGTGCGTCATCCCCCAGCCATAAAACAATTGACATGAATACTGGTTTGTTGAACTATTATCAGCCCAAGGTTTGAGAAAAGAAAAAAAAGTTAGTCTTAGGTGGAACCATTTTGAAGAAAGGCAAATTCCAAAGCAAATACATAGTTTCATTAACATAGCTTAAGAAAAACATGTCCATAGAGAGTTTATTTCCTCCTGCCACTTAAGGGGGAGAGAAGAAATTGTCTTACACTTGCAGCCTATTTCCTCCGTTTGGAGACCTCTGGTGGTCTTCCTGCCTGTTACCCTCTCAGTAGGAAACTGGCAAACAATATGCTTTATGGCAAACAATGCTCAAGACTTTTGAAAATTCTTCATTTTAAAATGCTTTCAGAGACTGCTATAGAATGAATTGTGTCTCTGCAAAATTTGTATGTGGAGGCCCTAACCTCTGATCTGACTGTGTTCAGAGGCAGGGCCTTTAGGAGTTAAGTTTAAGTGAGGTCATGGGGGTGGGGTGGAGCCCTGATCCAATGAGATTAGTGGCCTTTCTGAAGAGAGAGAGCTTTTTTTTCTCCACCATGTAGGATACAGACAGAAGGTGACTGTCCTCAGGCATAGATAGAGAGTCGTCATCAGAAACTGAGAAGATGACACCCTGATCTTGGACTTCCAGCCTCCAGGAACGATGAGAAAATACATTTCTACTGTTAAAGCCACTGAGTCTAGACTATTTTATTATGGCCATCTGAGCTGACTAATATAGAAGCCTTAAAACAGTCTTTTAAATACCCACTGGATAGCAAATCTTTGTTGTAAGAAGGCACATTTGACTTTTAGAATCAGCCAAATGTTGTTTGAAGCCAAGGCTATTGAATAAACATGGATGAGTGAATAGAATAAGAACATTTTCTAAAATAAGACAAAAAAATGAAGTGTAGTTATAAGGTAAAAACATCACTTTTGACTTGTGACCAGAGAATGGGTTTGGGGGTAATTATAAAAAGTAGGCAAAGGCAGCATCATTGCAATAATTGTGCAGCTCCCAGAAAGCTACTTTGAGGGACAATAATAATTTACAAAATTATTTCTTCCTCAGTTGTAAAAGAAGGACATATTAATATTTAATGTAGACAATTCCAAAATTTTGGAAAATCATAAATAAGTAGAAAAATAGAAATTTGCTGTTACACCATCCCTAGAGATGTCCATTGTGGAACTTTTGTCAACTTTATTCTAGAATCTCCAGCTCTCAAATATCTGCACACACATGTGTGCAAGAAGGGATCACAATGAATACGTTGTTATAGCTTCACCGATTCAGTGGACATAAACTTGGGCAAATTCTCAGAGGACAGTGAGGGACATAGATTGGCACGCTGCAGTCCATGGGGTTGCAAAGAGTCGGACATGACTTAGCAGCTAGAAAGCAGCAACAATCTTATTTCCACTTAGTATCATGTTATAAACATTTCACAAGGAGTTCAGTAGTTGTGATGACATGGTTAAGAGTATTTGTTTAATATTCCATCGTATAAATATTCAAATCATCTTTTAAAACTATCTGTTGTAGGGCATGAAAAACTTTTTATTTTAGGGTTAACTCTTACAAATGACAATGTCTAAAACTATAACTTGTCCCATAAATTTGTCCAAGTGGATTTGAAACTTAAATGAGGTCTTGAATTTCAGTTACAGGAAGCTAAGTGTGCCAGTTCCTCTCTGTAGGCAAAATTTTTAAGGAAACAAGAATATAGAAGAGACCGGGTCAAGGGTTTTAAAATAATCACCAGACAGGCCATATTTTAGGTGAAATTATATCAGCACTGTGAATGCTTAATCCTATAACTGGCCCAAGTATTCTCAATGTCCCATAAATTTAATCAGAGTGGTCTAATGTCTCAGATCAGTGTTTCCAACTTTTTGTAGTAAACCACTTAATGCAAAATCCATAGCTCTATAAAACTCAATTATGAAACTTTCCTCTCTTTTTAATCAGTTAATCATAAAGTTCTCATATTTATACATCAGCAAAAGACAAATGATACACACCCTAGAATTTTCCATCACAGTAGAGTCTTAGTTATTATTGAAGAGCAACCGCAGAAAGTAGATCAGAGTTCACATGCGGTGGCTATAATAAACTGAAAGAAAACACAGCCAACCCAAATACCATTTTGTTGTACATGTTGCTGCTCTGTATAAAACTCTTCAGAGTTTCACAGGGAGACCTCATTTTAGTGCTGTCTGCTTTAATGTGCTTCACAGATATTGTGTGTATGTGGTTTTTTTCCCCAACAAACTGAAGGTTTATGCCAACCTTGTGGTCAAGCCAGTATGTTGGCACCATTTTCCCAAGAGCATTTGCTATTTGGTGTCTCTCTGTCACATTTTGGTAATCCTTACAATATTTCCAGCTTTTTCATTATTATTATATTTTTATGATGATCTGTGATTAGTGATCTCTGCTGTTATTATTGTAACTGTTTGGGCCCCCAGCCAACCTTGTCCATTTAAATTGGTGAATTTAATCAATAAATGTGTGTGTTCTGACTGCACCTGGTCACCCAAGAGCTTTGATGGAGATATACAGTGAGAATAATGTGGTTTTCATGCCTACTAACACAACATCCAATATACATCCCATGGATCAAAGAGTGATTTTATTTTCAAGTCTTATTATATAAGAAATACATTTCAGAAAACTATAGCTGCATGGATAGTGGTTTGTCTGATGCATCTGGGAAAAGTAAGTTGAAAACCTTCTGGAAAGGATTCACCATTCAACTAGATGGCATTGAGAACATTAGTAATCATGTAAAGAGGCCAAGATATCAACATTCACAGGAGTTTGGAAGAAGTCGATTCCAACCCTCATGGATGACTTTTAGGGGTTCAAGACTTCAGTGGAGGAAGTAACTGAAGATATTGTAGAAATAGCAAGAGAACTAGACCTAGGATCCTGAAAATGTGGCCAAATTGCTATAATCTCATGATAAAACTTTTGTGGACAAGCAGTTGATTCTCATGGATGAACAAAGAAAGTAGATGGAAACTACTGTTGGTGAAAATGCTATGAAAATCATTGAATGGAAAACAAAGGATTTAGAATATGACATAAATGTAGTTGATAAAGCAATGCAAGGATTTGAGAAGATTTCTAACTCTGAAAGGAGTGCAATTGTGGATAAAATGCTATCAAACAGCATTCCATGCTACAGAGAATTTGTTTGTGAAACGAAAAGTTAATGTGGCAAACTTCATTATTCTCTTACTTTGAGATATTGCCATAGTCACCCCAACCTTTAGCAACCACCGCCCAGATCAATCAGCGGCCATCAATATGGAGGTAAGACCCTTCACCAGCAAAAAGATTATGACTCGCTGAAGGCTCAGATGTTTTGGTTAGTATGTTCAACCAATAAGGCATTTTGAAATTAAGGCATGTCCATTGTTTTAGAAATAATGCTATTGCACACTTAGTAGACTACAGTATAGTATAAACATACCATTTATATGCCAAACCTAAAATTTTATGTGATTCTTTACTGCAGTATTTACTATGTTGCAATGATCTAGAACCAAAACCATACTATCTTCCAGGTATGCCTGTAATTTATTTTGTTTTTCTCATCCTGTGCAATTTTCTGCTTCTGTACTTTGGCAGATCTAGAAGGGAAGAATACAAAAAATGGAGGAGAATTTTCAGAACCACATCCCACTCTTAGGCCAACTTCTGTGTTGCTGGGTTGAAGTGACCCTGGGTGTGTGAGCCCCAGGCCTGTGAGCTGCATTATCTTTGCCTGGTTTGTGTGGAGAAGAGGAGCACCATCCTTGGGAGGGGAAAGTGCCCGCTGGAGGTCCTAACAGTGTAGCAGACACTTTGGTCAGGAAGTGGAGTTACCACTGGCCACACGCTTCCTTCTCTTCATTTTCTGTCCCAGGTCCCTGGGAACCCAACCAAATGTGGGTTTGGTTGGCAGTATCTGGCCCCCACTGAGGAACTGATATTGCATACTTTGAAGAAGAGGAAGCAGAGATACAGGAAAGACCATTATATCATCTCTCAGCTTCACCCTCATTTTCTCACCCTCATCTCAAAGGCACGTTCATTTCCCCCAGTATTGTTTTAATAATCTTCTAATTGGCTTCCTGACTCTGGTTTGACCATAGCTATCAGAATAGTTAGTTCTCTACAGCAGGCAGGGTTAAAATCCAAATCTCTTAATGTGACATTCAGGCTACTTGAGATCTGGCCCCTCTTGCTCACAAGCCTCTTTTCTGGCCCCGAGTCCACCAGACTCTGCACTCCAGAAGTATCAAAATGATGACAGTTACTTGAATGCATCTTGCTGTTTAAGGTTCTGCACGTATGACCTTGGGTGAGTTCCTTAGCTTCTCTGTGTTTTGGGACTAGGATAGAATCTGCCTTAGGGCACTGCTGTGGGGATTAAATGAGGTAATATGCAGAAAAGGCTTGGGGTAGACCAGGCACATAGGAAAATGCTCAGTAATTTCTATTATTGTTACTCCTTCGTTCTGGCCTCTTTTACCTTCTTTGATCTGTCTGACTCTGACTTAGCCTTTAAGATGCAGATCAAGTGTCTCTTCCTCTGCTGGTTATTTATCACTTTTTCTATTGTCCCCTCCTACCCCTTAGGATATACCCACCACTCCCATCACCAGTTATATCCCCAGCTGTTATGAGCTTACAAATTTGTCTCTGTCATAAGACTCTAACCTCACTGATGGCAAGGACTATGTCTCCATAGCCCTCATTGAACCTTGGTGCACTGTAAACCCTCATGTGATTTTTACTGAATGAATTAGGTTTAGGGTTCCACAGTGGCTTAATGCCTTCCCAGCCTGATGCCCATGTGCAGGGTTGGGTGCTCAGCTCAGATGCATTTCAGGTACGTGGCCATGTGAGGTGGTCTCAGTGTCTGGCCATGGAGAGACATTGTGAATGCCTGCAGCTGACTTCCCCATCCCCAGAAGGCAGCTGTCAGCAAATTTCTAAGCTCTGGATTCAGCATAAGAGCCACACGGCAGGTGCAAGGGAAAGCAGATTCTGAGTCTGTATCTTTCACCTGACAGATGCCTGATTTACCGTCTCCAGCACATTTGAGTTGATCTTGCATCACTAAGAATATTTTCACTGAGCTTTGAAGTGAAGCTGTAAGACAGACCTGGATGCTGGGGTGGGAACGAACATTGACTTCATTTTCAAATATTGCAGTTTCTTCCTAGCATCACCAAACAAAGTTGTCCATGCAGCAGTACCCGCCATTCATAAATCTAAATAGTTCTTGTTTGAAAAGCTGATAGAATTCCAAAATGGCCATAAAGATGATTAGAATATAGCACAAGAATACCTTGCCATAGAGAAACCTATTTAGAAGCAGTTCAAGGCTGATTTTGAAAAATTGCAAGAAGGGAAAATATGTAAAGTAGGGAAAGTGTGCCATAAGAAAAAAAATGTGCGAGCGACTATCACTCTGAGAGAACTGTAATCAGATTCTTCAGCTCTGTTGGAAGGATGAAGTTGGCACTTCAAAGTTTTAAAAAAATCTTACTGAAGTTCTGAGGCTTATGAACAAGGTACCAAGTAGATGATAAAGATTATTATTGGGTCAAAAATTAAGATATCCAATATTAAGACCCTTTAAGAAAATCACTTTTCCTTGGAAGGAAATTTATGACCAACCTAGACAGCATATTAAAAAGGAGAGGCATTACTTTGTCAACAAAGATCCATCTAGTCAAGGCTATGGTTTTTTCAGTAGTCATGTATGGATGTGAGAGTTGGACTATAAAGAAAGCTGAGCACTGAAGAATTGATGCTTTTGAACTGTGATGTTGGAGAAGACTCTTGAGAGGTCTTGGACTGCAAGGAGATCCAACCAGTCCATCCTAAAGGAGATCAGTCCTGGTTGCACATTGGAAGGACTGATGTTGAAGCTGAAACTCCAATACTTTGGCCACCTGATGTGAAGAGCTGACTCATTGGAAAAGATCCTGATGCTGGGAAAGATTGAGGGCAGGAGGAGAAGGGGACGACAGAAGATGAGATGGTTGGATGGCATCACCGACTCAATGGACGTGAGTTTGGGTCAATTCCGGGAGTTGGTGATGGACAGGGATGCCTGGTGTGCTGCGGTTCATGGAGTCGCAAAGAGTCGGACACGACTGAGAACTGACCTGAACTGAAGAAAATCACAGTATCTCCACAGTGCCATAAAGTTACAAACGGAATTGATAAACATTTTTAAATAACCTTGGAAATACTGGAGAAATAACATAAACCTAGAGCCTGTTCTGCAGAGTGAAGTAAGTCAGAAAGAGAAAAATAATATCATATATTAACACTTATATATGGAATCTAGAAAAATGGTACTGATAAACCTATTTGCAAGGCAGGAGCAGAGACATAGATGTAGAGAACGGACTTGTGCACATCGACGGGGAGAAGAGGGCGGGACAAACTGAGAGAGTAGCATTGACATATATACATGCCCATGTATAAAGTAGATAGCTAGTGGGAAGCTGCTGTATAATGCAGGGAGCTCAGCCCAGGGTTCAGTGATGACCTAGAGGGGTGGGATGGGGCAGGGGTGGGAGGAGGGCTCGAGAGGGGGAGATATACGTATACATACAGCTGATTCACATTGTTGTAAAGCAGAAATTAACACAACATTGTAATGCAATTATCCTCCAATTAAGAATAAAAACACAAACAAAAAATATTAAAAAATTGTCTAGGAAATACTAGAGAAATAACATTAAATATTCCCCCCACCAAAAAAAAGGGGCATTTACAAAGTTGTAAATACAGAATAATCTCAACTATGAGAAATGCATAATAAGAAATAGAATCTGTCATATCATCATGGTTGCTTCCTCTTGGTAGGTAGTGGAATAACAATACCCTCTTCATATTCCTGACTTCTGCCCTTTAACAAATTCAATTAAATTAAAGCATTTGTTTATTCTTTATTTTGGCAGACTACTCTTTGATTCACATTTAGAATTGCAGACTTGCCAGTGAGCTGTTGGCTCTTCTGGAATATTCCTTCTTTGAAGGGCAGAAGAGGCCTTGGGAGGATAGACTCTCGGAAATACAGTATCAGATGGTCCAGCTCCGCTGGAGAAATGAACTTGCAGCGTTTCAGATAAGCGTTGTCAGGACTTGGGAGCTGATGTGGGAAAATTTGTTTCCTGTTTCACGTGGGCACCTGTTTCATCACGTGGGCACTTGTTTGACCACCTGTCTCACACACACACACACACACACACTCGGCTTCCCCAGTGTTGCTAGTGGTAAAGAACCTGCTGATGCAGTACACGCAAAGAGATGCAAATTCGATCCCTGGGCTGGGAAGATCCTCTGGAGGAGCATGTGGCAACCCACTCTAACATTCTTGCCTGGAGAATCCCATGGGCAGAGGAGCCTGGTGGGCTACAGCCCATGGGGTCACAAAGAGTTGGGCACAACTGAAGTGACTTAGCACACATGCAGGCATACACACTCACACACGAATGAACTCCCAAGAACTGTAGAATACATATGCTTTTCAATTGTTCAACTGCACATAAAATGTTTGCATATATTGACCACAAGCAGATCATAAAGCATACTTCACACAACTTAAGGGGATTAAAGAGATGCTCTCTCATCACAATGCAATTAAACTAGAAATCAATAGCAGTGTATTAGAAAATAGCCATTTTTTTGAAGACAAGAAATACAGTTTAACACATGGGTCAAAGAAGAAATTTCACCAGAAATTAAAACATTTTTGAACTTAATAATAAAAATACAGCATATCAAAATTCTTGAAATGTTATGCTTCATGAATGCTATGCTTAAGGGGAAATTTGAAACCTTAAATACATGTATTAGAATAGAAAAAAGATTGAAAAAAGTGGTCTACCTCAAGAAGTTAGAAAAACCTAAGGGAAAAGAAAAAAAGGTTAATAAGAAGAACTTAGTGATATACAAACAAAATTTATAATAGAGAAAATCTACATAGTCAAAAACTGATTCTTTAAAAAGACTAATAAAATTGATAAACCTCTGGCCAGATTGGCAAGAAAAAAAAAGAGGGCACAATTAACAATATCTGAAATAAAAAGGAACCAGCACTATAGATGCTACACACACTAAAAGCATAATCAGGAAGGATCATTTCAAACCTTTATGTCAATTGATTTGAACATTTAAATGAAATGAACATATTCGTAGAAAGATAGAACATCTCAGAATTGACACAAGCGAAAGTAGAAAATGTGAACAGTACCATTTTTATGAGAGCCATTTACTCTGTAATTAAAAACCTTTTCCAACAGAAAATTTTAGTCCATATTTAGTCCTGAGAAAACTCTCTATAAAATTTAAGGAAGAAAGAAAAAAAAATTTAAGGAAGAAAGAAAAAAAAATTTAAGGAAGAAATAGCATCAACATCATACAAAACCTTTCAGAAAAGAAAAAATAAAGGAATCCTTTTCAGCATATTTTTGAGGCCAGCATAACCTTAATCCAAAGACATAACCAGGACTTTATCAGAAAGGAAAATCATAGGCTGAATTTTCTCATGAAGATAGATGTAAAAATCTTGGGGGAAAAAAGGCAAACTAAATCCAATAATTAATTGGCTTTATTCAAGAACAGAAAGTTGATTTAATATTCCAAACCAATCACACATGTCACTATGTACTTCAGAATAGAATAGGAAAAAAAAAGCCATCATCTAGGTAGATGCAGAAAAAAGCATTTGATAAAATGTAATATACCACTGTTTGGGCTTCCCTGGTGGCTCAGTGGTAAAGAATTCACTTATCAATGCGGGAGATTCTGGTTTGATCCCTGGGTCGGGAAGATCCCCTGGAGAAGGAAATGACAACCCACTCCAGTATTCTTGCCTGGAGACTCCCATGGACAGAGGAGCCTGGTGGGCTACAGTCCATTGGGTTGCAAAGAATTGGACATGACTTAGTGGCTAAACAACCACAACAATACCACTTTTTAAAAAATATTTACTTATTTTTTTACACTGTGGTAAAGTGTACGACTTTTTGAGGCCTAAGGGGTCAGACACGACTGAGCGACTATGCACAAGGGAACAAACCATACATAACATAAAATTGACTAAAGCCACTTTTTAGTGCAATAATTCATTTCATCCTCACAAGAACCCCAAGATATATGAAATGATTATTTCCTAAGTTTATCCATATGGAAACTGGGTTACAGATAAATTAGGAAATTTACCTCAATTCACACAGCTGGCAAGTGGCAGAGCCATGATTCAAACCCAAGCCATTTCCGTCTGAGTTCGCAGGCGGGAGGCTGAGCTGGGCACGCAGGGAAGGCAGGGGCCCTTCTCCGGAGCATCCTTCACACATTGGAGCTCCAGCTTGGACAGGCTGTGGAGGCTGGAGAAGGGTCGAGAAGAAGAAACAAAGATTTCTTCCAAGAGCCAGCCCATATGGGACTTGCGAAGTTTGCCTTTGCCCTCAGAGAAGGAGCTGAATTTACATACCATCGGGGTTTCTCTCCAAGCTTTGGAACAGCCGAAGGCACGGTTCAAGGTAGGGGTGTTTAGAGGCGCCAGACTCGCTTGTCAGGGACATCAAACCAGAAGAGACGTGGCGAATGGCCTCTAGGGCTTCATGGCAGGTGGGCTGCTCAACCGACCTCTCTGCTCCCAACACACGTCCATGCAACACCTTTTAACACCATCTGAGTTAGTAAAAGAACATTGTGGGGTTTCCAGATGAGTTAAGAAATCAAAGAATAGACACTTAAGCCCTTCAAATGCTTAGAAACTGGGAGAACGAGTAGAGCCCAGACAGGTTTCTGATCCCAGTTTCATCCAAGGTTTACTCCCAGACGGAATCAGCTGGCGCAGTAAAAGGAAGTGTCAGTTTTGGTTTACTTTTCTTGCCTGAGCTCCGTGCACAGAATAACTTCCCCAAAGCTTCCCTTTCTGGACCCTTCTCCCTTCCCAGGGTCGCAGGTCACTCCCACTTCCCCTCGAGGGCCAGGGCTGAAGAGGAAGATCTGTCTGTTTGGTGGTGAGGGGAGGCCCATAGATGGTGACGTGACTAACAGACAAGCCCTGGTCTTAGGAGGAAGCCTTTCCCAGTTGGTAACTACACTTCCCCTCAGGGTCACCGACAAGTCAAATATGAAATAATAGAGGACATGGTCTCTTTAGAAGGGCTCAGAGTGCTTTCCTTTGAAAGCTGTGAGCAGCACGCCTCTTACTTTTATTTGTCAGAGATGTCATTGGATTTGGGAGATGGAGCACAGGGTCCAGAAAAGTAAGAGGCGGGGAAGGCATGACTCTGGCATGGACACCCACATCCAGGGAGGTAGTGAAACATAGTTGATGACCGGTTGGGACAGGTGCTTAACCAATTGGAGTGGACGTTGGTGATAATAGTCACTGGTGATAATGAAAGTCGCTCAGTCATGTCCAACTGTTTGTGACCCCATAGGCTGTAGTCCACCAGGCTCCTCTGTCCATGGGATTCTCCAGGCAAGAATACTGGAGTGGGTCACCATTTCCTTCTCCAGGGGATCTTCCCAACCCAGGGATCAAACTCAGGTCTCCTGCGTTGCAGGCAGGCTTATTCTTTACTGCCTGAGCCACCAGGGAATGGGCCAGTCATGGGTGGGGCCAGGGTATTCTATCCAGCTGAAAATCAGCCTGTCTAGCACATACTGCACTCATCACTGGGCTGCTCTGCCCAGCAGCTCAGGTGGCTGGAAGCCAGACAGTGCATTTGCTGGGGAGCCAGGCTGACAAAGGCAAGAGCACCCACCCCTCCTCTTCTCCTGCTTCTGATTCAAGCTCCCTGTAGACTCGGTTCCTCTAGCTGGAGTTACCCCCTGTGCGCCCAGAGATGCTCGTGCCTGTGGACATACGGACTGGAAGCCAGAGAGCCAACAGCATCCATCCCCAGCAAGCCACCTTTCATGCTTCCATGGCTATTATTACTTTCCTGCCTGGATGGGCTCTATATGCCCTGACAGCTTCCCATCTCCCAGACCTTTGGCTTTTCTCAGATCTCCAGGAGTGGTACGGCACTGGTCTCTGGCTGTCTTGATTTCAGCCCCTGACCCTTGACATTGCCCTTCTTCTTCCTCAAGGAGTGAGCAGAGCCTGAGGTTGCACAACTCCAGGGCAGAATTCCCACAGTATTCTGGTGAAAGGCCTCCCCGGCAGGCCTTCCATGGGATGCGGAGTTCACGGTACCCTCTGAACTTGGGCATCCCTGCACTGTTACAGCAACTGTACTCCAAAGTGGGAAATCTGGTGAAGCCAATTGAGAGATTTTTTTTCCCCCCTTACATTTTTAGCTTGGCCTATTTCAGCGTGGCCACCCTCTTTTCCTTCTTTCTTGTAACAGCCCTCCTTGTCTTTCTGGGTCTGGTAATCATAGAAGCTGCTCCTCTGTCAGAGTGATAGGCACCTGTTTGGCTTGGACACTATTCATAGTCTCACTGGATGTGGACACGTGTCCCAGGACAGTCCAATCGGAACGCTTCCCTGGGATGTTCTCTGCACACCCTGGCAGAAAGGCGCTCTCCTTTTGTTACGGCTTTGCTATGTGGTGGCGGTCAGGCTAAAACTGCCTGTGGGCAGGCCCTGCTCTTGTATAGACCGTAAGGAACAGGGAGGACGTAGTCAGGGTATCGGAGAGAGAAGACAGAGACAGAGAAGAGAGAGAACAGAATCATATCATTCGAATCCTGAAGTCAGCTCCGTCTTGGACTGCCCAGTTATATAAGCCTTTATTATTAAAAAGAATTTATTTTTCTACATAAGCCTTTACATGCTCAGTTTTGCTTAAGATAGTTTTAGCTGAGTTTCCATCTCTTACAGAACACCCCTGAAAGCAATAATACCCTGGGTACCTTAGACATTACTTACAAATAACACTGGGTACCTTAGACATCAACTGCACAGGAGTTATAATGGTAACCCCAAAATGCACATTATGTCATAAACCCCCCTGATTGTGGGGCTGCAGACGTGGGGCAAAGTCTCTGGCAACTGATTTTAAATCAAGTTAAAGTAACATATGTGAGCCAACCACAGCCAGCAGGCACACCCCACCAGCCCCCGCCAAGAGCGCCAGTAGAAGACAGCCTCTGAAGAGGGACCAGAAAGCATTCGGGTTGATTTGGGCAACAGCCCCCATCCCAAATTTCCCCAGGGATAGAAACCAGCATCCTCGCTACCCGGGGACCTGCCAGACATCCCCTGAGAGGACAGGGGAGGGCGGAATGCCTCTCGGTTTTGTTGTCAGCTAAAATGAATGGAGAGCTGACTGTTTCCACACTGCGGAGGGTACCCGGGCTGACGCACTGGTTGCCATGGTGCCCGAGTGCACTCTGCCGTTGCTGAGATCTCTGCACCTGTACCTGCAAAATACCACTGATGGGGAGCTTATTTTCGTGATTAAGGTAGTTAGTCATGCATTAACAGCCCAGGAGAGCGTGCTGCTGACCCAGAATGTGACGTCTCTGTAGGTCAAACAGAAATGCTTTATGGATGCACTGGAGCACATAGTTCAATGTCACTTAAAAGCATTCATTGAGAAGCAGTGGGTGTCAGATTCCTGTGGGAGTCCAGGGAGCAGGAAAGATCTTGCCCTTTGGATAAGGAGGCCAGACAGCAGTGACTGAAGGACTGGTGTGGAAATTCCGGGAACCGGAAAGAGCACAGGTTGGCTGGTATTTGAAAGTCACCAGTGGGAAGAGAAAATGACTTGCAGAAATTTCAGTGTTGGTGGCTGCAGAGTGAGGTGTCAGGGTGGTGAGGGTGTGATCAGACAGTGTCCTCCTGGGTCTCTTCCTTTCTGCTCCCTACATGGTCACTTTGGTCCAGTCCATTACTATCAATTTTTTCCCTGAAATACTGCAGGTTGACTCCTAACTCTTTCCCCTGGAGTCATGTGGTCCTCTTCTCTGAATTAACCTCCAGCTGCTGGGCAGGTTATCATCCTATGGCTTGACCAGGATGCTCCCCCTGCTAAGGAACCTTCAATGGCTCCCTTCTGCCCTCAGCACAGTATATTAGGTGCTCCATGATGATACCTGACTTTCCTTTCCAGCCCTGTCTCCTGCCTCTGTGCCGTGTCCTCTGTACCACATACACTCAGGTTTGGCCAGACAGAACCAAGCGCTTGCTCACAACACCCTCCCCACTGGAAATCACTGGACATCTCCTCCATGGACCCTTCCATATTCCCCTGAGCACACATAACGTCTCCCTTTCCCAATTCCCCTTTTGCATGGTGCTTGCCAGTAACCCTGGATTACAATTATTTTATAAGATTTTGTGAACCTATTGAAGGGCAAGACCACGCCTAGTCATCCCTGTGTTGTGCATACATTTTAACATAGTCCTTATTATTGGTGCTCAGTTAGTGTTTGTGACCAGTAAATGAATAAATAGTTGGATGCTTATTTAGGAGTAAGTTGTTATAGGATATTTTTTTTTTAAATAGAGTCTAATCATGTGCGTGCATGCTCAGTAGTTGTGTCCTACTCTTCTTGACCCCATGGACTGTAGCCCGCCAGGTTCCTCTGTCCATGGGATTCTCCAGGCAAGAACTGTCAGTGAGTGATGGAGCTGGAATTTAAACCTGGAGTATTGGACTCCAGAGTCCTTATTCTTATGCACTTTGCCGGTAAGACCATCCTGGAGGAGGAGATGACAGCTTATTCCAGTTTTGGGGGCAGGTTTAGGCTATTTCTTAAGTAAGCCTTGTATACTCTCCAATTCCAATGACTATTATTTAATTATTTCAGAAATACCAGACAAATTGTTTTGGTTTTTAAGACTGCTCTGGGGGAAGGCTTTCCCAATCAAAATATATTTCACATAAAACCCTCGAATTGCAGATTCACCACACTCGGTCCTCTCATTCCTATGAGATTCTTCCAGGTTCCCGCCCACCTCAGCAGGATAGAGTCACATGGTGGAGTTAGTCCAAAATGAGGTGCAAGCAAGTTAATCTTTATCAGGTTAAATGGGCTTATTTGTTATTTCATTCATCAAACGTCCTTGGAACATTGGTTGTGTGATCCCTCTAATGAGAGTTGGAACTGGTGTATTTATTTGCCCTAAAGCTATATGGTTTGACGCTCGTCTTAACCATCAATATCCCTTGCAGTGTATGACAGCAGGTGCCTTGAGACTGTGGGGCTTTCCTGGTGGCTCAGATGGTAAAGAATCTGCCTGCAATGCGGGAGACCTGGGTTCAATCCCTAGGTTGGGAAGATCCCCTGGAGGAGGAGAGCTTGGCAACCCACTCCAGCATCCTTGCCGGGAGAATCCCATGGACAGAGAGAGAGAGCCGGGCGGGCTACAGTCCATGGGGTCACAAAAGAGTCAGGCATGACTGAGTGACTAAGCAGAGCACAGCCTTGAGACTGTAATTTGATGAGGACATTGGGAGGAAAGGAGCTTGCCGTAGCTCTAGTGACATTTGGAGTGTCCCAGGCATCATGACTCAGCTGTGAAAGGCTCTGGGCAAGTGAGGGAGCCTAATAGCATCTACCTGAGCAGGGAGCCTCACCCCGAGCCCATCCTGGGGCCTGGACCTCCTCATCTGGCTCTGGCTCCCACGGCTTTGGCAGCGACGTGAGAAATCTTGGAGGAGACTCAGGGAGCATAGGCACACACGTTAATCAAAGCTTGCAAACGTTAGGGTTTAAAAAAACAAAATGAAAAGAACTAAGATTATTCGTCAATGAAGAGAAATTTTGTGGCTGCCTTCAAACTGATGAAAAGTAATTATGAAAAAAAAAAAAACGGGATCAGCTTTTCTTAGTGCACATTGAATATGTAAAGAAATAGGTTTAGATGTAAAAATTGCTCCATTAGGAGTGCTGTTAAGTACTGGAATTGGTCCCTGAAAGAAGTTAGAGAATGTGCTCTGATGGTTTTTAGAAAAGCAGATTGCACGTCTACAATGCACATGTGTGTGGCTCTACCCAAGGATTGAAGGGTTGATGAAATGGTTCCCTAAATTCCCGTGTGCGTGTGTTGTTTCTCGGTCTTGTTTGACTCTTCGCGACCCCATGGACTGTTGCCCGCCAGGCTCCTCTGTCCATGGGATTTTCCAGG
The DNA here is from genome assembly GCF_023699985.2 of Odocoileus virginianus. Taxonomy (NCBI): domain Eukaryota; kingdom Metazoa; phylum Chordata; class Mammalia; order Artiodactyla; family Cervidae; genus Odocoileus; species Odocoileus virginianus. Next base: position 35,579,298 of record NC_069681.1, read on the forward strand.
CAATGGTACTGGAGTGGGTTGCCATTTCCTCCTCCAAGGGATCTTCCTGACCCAGGGATCAAACCCAAGTCTCCTGCATTGGCAGGTAGATTCTTTACCACTGACCCACCTGGGAAACCCCCCTCTAAATTCTTAGACACAAATTCTGTGACTTGTTCAGAACATTTCTGTGCGATTACCATAGGCAGCTGTGCATGTGTGCCAGGTCACTTCAGTCGTGTCTGACTCTCAGACCCTATGGTCTGTAGCCCACCAGGCTCCTCTGTCCCTGTGGGCCTATACTAACCCGAGAATACATTAACTAGGTTGACTCTGATGTTCCTGCAGCTAGCTGCCTTCTGCAAAATTCATCTGAAGATGTTTGCTTAGTATTTGTTTTGTATGAAGGCTATGGTTAAAGCTGTGGTTCCTGGAATCAGACAGGTTTTCATCTGTGTTCTCTCTTATCTACTATGTCTCATCTTTACAGCAACTTCCTCATCTCTCCTGGGTCTCAGTTTCCTACCTGGACAATGGGAAGATTATCTCTTACCTCAAGGGATTTTGTGTGTGTATGTGGAAAAGAAATCTTCCACTGTGTGGGAAGTACTTTGTAGTTCCCAGCACTTGATGATGAGTAAATAATAAAATGTTGCCAAAGATTACTGTTTGCTTTGCAATAATAATAACTAGAAACATTATTTTCAAAAGTCATGATGCTCCACTTAAGTGATCACATCATAATTTATGAGGTGTTAAATATTTTCCCATTTGAAATATAGACTCTTACACAGCTTTTGCCCTGAGGGAATAGCACCTTTTCCATAAAGGTGCAGCAGTTCAAATCTGCACGCGGGGATGCACAAGCAGAGACCTACTCGCAGACTCACGCTTGAAGGCCTTTTGGTGGCAGGTGATTAGATTCCAAGTTGATTTTGGTAGCTAAGGAGGGGCTTGCTGACTCCCCTCCATACACCTGTCTGTCACTACAGTAAGGCCAGAAACAATCACAAAAGAGTTGGAGGGAAGTATTTAGAAAGCAGGAAGAAGGGAGAAGGAATGAGGGAAGATGATAGGAAGCCAGCCACCCCCAACTCCCTCCCCCATACCCTTCTCAGCCTCTCTATCTACAGGTGGGATGGTCAGCAGGAAAAATAGCAAAGGACCCCTATCCCGTGCTTTGTATTTCTGTGAGCAGCGGACAAGAAAAATAGGCAGATGGGGACCATCCTCTCACTGCCTGGCCTGGAGATGAGAGGAGCAGAGCCAGGAGGCAGAGAGAGAGACGGGAGAGATGGGGCAGGAGCCAGAATTTGGCTTTGCTTCTGAGGCTGCCAGCTGTTGGATGTCTAAGGAAGAGCAGGGAACAGCTGGAGGCACTGGCTTTGGAGAAGACATACATTTCTGGCTTGAGTAACAAGCCAGGTAACTTTGCATTTAAAATCCTGCTCCCGTAATAGGAACCAAACTATCAGGCTATTTGATTTGTAGAAGATCACGCAGAATAAGAGGAAGAAATGGCAGCCCACTCTAGTATCCTTGCCTGGAGAATCCCATGGACAGAAGAGCCTGGTGGGGTCCAGGTGGGGTCCAGTCCATGGGATCACAACGAGTCGGACATGCATTGCGCGTGCATTCACACACAGGTAACATAAACCACAAAGCCTGAGGATGGGGCGGGTATATTAAGGGATGCCCTTGAAACTCGTTTGAAAGGGGCCTCAATCCATTGTGGTCAGCACCTGCAATTTACCTTCTCAGTTTAATTGTTACCAACGACTTAAGCCCAAAGCTACTATTGCATTGAGTAATCTGTCCTGGGATCATGTGTTTACTATATTCCGTAACCTTCCACCCACTAGAGGCGACTAGGACACATTGGGTCAGGAGTCCTGTGATAATATCTTAGCCTGATTCTGTAACTCTGTCTCCACAAGAGGTGACTAGAACAGTCTAATTCTGGGATTTAAGATGCAGTCTCAGGTGTCCAACCTCAAAGCTGTTTTTCTCCCTTCGTCTTAGCTGGGGTAATCTGTCCGTGGCACTAACAAGATAGTTCTCAGCCCCGGTTGCAACTGGGCGCTGCTAACCCTCCCCCACCCTGAGTGATTCTGGGGTCAGGCTCCGGCAGCAGTATTTTTTCTAACCTCCCAAGTGATGCAAATGTGCGACCCAGGCTGAGAACTGCGGCTGGAAACCAGCTTGTGTGGGCCGTCATGCTGGTCCACACGGCTTCTCTCTAGGTCCTCCAGGGCGTATGGTAGGAAGGAGGATGGGAAAGGGTTGATGGTCCTTTCATTAGCTGGACGTGATGGTAGTCCTCTCCTTGACTGGGTGCTGTTACTTTCCCAACTCATTAAGCCTCACTGCCCATCTGGCTGACATCTGAGTGCTGGCTCTGTTCTGAGGCATGTCGTGAGTCCTTTGAAGTGTTCTGTGGGCTTCCCAGGAGGCACTAGTAGTAAAGAACCGGCCTGCCAATGCAGGAGACATCAGAGACATGGGTTCGATCCTCTGGAAGAGGGCATGGCAACTCACCCCAGTATTTTTGCCTGGAGAATCTCATGGACAGAGGGGCCTGGCGGGCTACAGTCCACAGGGTCGCAAAGAGTAGGACATGACTGAAGTGGCTTAGCACATGCACGTGGGCTTGGCAAGATGATGGAAAGTGAAGTGAAAGTGAAACTTGCTCAGTCGTGTCCAACTCTGGCACCCCACGGACTGTATGGTCCATGGAATTCGCCAGGCCAGAATACTGGAGTGGGTAGCCTTTCCCTTCTCCAGGGGATCTTCCCAACCCAGGGATTGATCCCAGGTCTCCCACATTGCAGGCAGATTCTTTACCAGCTGAGCCACAAGGGAAGTCCCAAGATGGAGGAAGCCACAATGTTTTCCAGAATACTTGCTTGACCAAAGGGACGTTCACATAACATTCTTGCTGCACAGTGGTGGAAGTGCAGAAGGCATTGTAATAACCATTTCCTCCAGGTCCACCATATCCGCCCCTCCATATCCCTCTAATTCTTTTTCCCACTCAGGTGTCAGACCTGCACTTGGCTGAACAAACTCTGTATTAGTCAGGGTTCATCCAGAGGATGGACCAATAGGAAAAAGGATGCTTATATGCATGTCGTCAGAGAGAGACACACCTCCTTCAGAGAGGAGGTGGGTTTTAAAGAACTGGCTTATGGGATTGTGGAGCTGGGAGGTCTAAAAATCTACAGGGGATGTGGACGGGCTAGAGAGCCAGGGAAGAGTTGATACTGAAGTCTTGAGGCCAAAGGCAGTCTGGAGGCAGAATTCCTGCTTATTCAGGAGGTTTCAGCCTTTTCTCTTAGGCCTTCAACTGATTAGATGAGGCCCATCCATGTGATAGAGGGTAACTGGCCCCACTTAGAGTCTACTGATTTAAGTATTAATCACATCTTCAAAATACCTTCACAGCAGCATCTAAACTGGTGTTTGACCAAAGAACTGGCCACCCCAGTCTAGCCGTGTTGACACATAAAATTAAGCATCCCAAAATCCAACTGGGAAATGGGAAATGAAATACGTACCTCTTGGTTCCAGGGAGAGAAAACCTTCCTTTCTCCTCTTGGGAGGAAAGAGCTTACAGGCCACTCACTCCTTTCTCTTTCTGCCTGTTCTCTTAGTTGCCTGGGGGTGGGGGTGGGGGTGGGGGCGGGTGTTGGGAGAGAAAGCTGAGACTAAACTGGTACTTCACTTCCAGCCTGGGAGCTGGACCCTACTGAGCAAATTTGCTACCATCTTGCTTAGCACATAAGGTACTTAGTCCAGTTTGTTCTTAGCTATAGGCCTTAATAACAACTCTAGGATACCAGGAAAATTCCACTCAGTATTTGGTGTATATTGGATATTGTGTTTGACAATAGGGAACTTCTGGGATTTGTAGGGCCTGATGCTTATATAACTTGAGGAATGATTTTAAAGGAAAAAAAGCATATATAAAGCTACAAACACAAATGTAGGTCAGAGACTTAAAAGGGAAGTATGCGAGGAAAAAAGCCCTGGAATTTAAGCTTCATTATTATTACAGACTTCATTATTATTATTAAGCTTCATTATTATTACATTATTATTACTTCATTATTATATCCAATTCATATGCTGAAGCCCTAGCCCCCAGTGTGACTGTATTTTTAGATGGGCTCTTTAGGAGGTGATTAAGTCTCAGGTGGCTCAGCAGTTAAGACTCCACTGGCAATGCAGGAGACGCAGGAGACTCCGGTTCCATCCTTGGACTGGAAAGATCCCCTGGAGGTGGAAATGACAACCCACTCCAGTATTCTTGCCTGGAGAATCCCATGGATAGAGGAGCCTGGTGAGCTACAGTTCATAGGGTCGCAAAAAGAGTCGGACATGACTGAACAACTGAATGACAACAAATTTAAATGAAGTCATAGGGTCAGAGCCCTAATCCAACAGGACTGGTGACCTTCCAAGAAGAGGAGGAGGTTTTTCTCTCTCTCTACCCCTTTCCTCTCTCCACTCCATGGCACAGCAAGAAGGTCCCCATCTGCAAGCCAGGATGAGGGCTCTCCTTGGGAACCAAATCGGCCAGCCTCCAAGACTGTGAGAAATAAGTTTCTGTTGTTTGAGCCACCTAGTTTATGGTATTGTATGGCAGCCTGAGCCAAGACAGTTGCTCTAATGGTAAGCCTACCTTTGCTGAGATGAGGTGGGGAGTATTGCACAAGCACACATGTGTATATGAGCATACACACATGCTTATATGTATATATATGGGGCTTCCCAAATGGCTTGGTGATAAAGAATTCGCCTGCCAGTGCAGGAGATGAAGGAGACCCATGTTCAGTCCCTGAGTTAGGAAGATCCTCTGCAGAAGGAAATGACAACCTACTCCAGTATTCTTGTCTGGGGAATCCCATGGACAGAGAAGCCTGGTGGGCTACAGTCCATGGGGGTCACAAAAGAGTTGGACAGCACTTAGTGACTGAACAACAAACTATATACATATATATTACATATATGTATGTAAAACTTGCTTTTCCAGGATAAATCAAGCTTTTTTCTGCCTTATTGAAGAAACATTTTTTCATTACTTCCTAATCCCTTTACTGCCATCTTATTTAACTTCTGAACTCCAGTTGGCAGTTGCTAATACATCCTTATTAGAGTCAAGTGTTCTGGAAACAAGTCATACATCCTTCCATATGGTAATGGAAAGTTTTAATTGCTTGGAGTGAGCTATTTGATCAGTCTGTTTGCCCATTTTCTTTCAGAGGATAAAAGAATATTTGTTAGGCTCCGAATGCAAGAGGGAGTGCAAAGCACGCATGTAATATCTGTTGGGTGCAATTCATATTTTAAATATAATAATTGTAGCCTTTCCAGATCATTATTTTTTAATGTAGTTAAACATAATTGATTAGCAGGGTGCTGGAAATAGCTATGACATTTGTATTGCCATAGTTACAATGTAATCAGCAGGTTGGGAGCCCACTGAGATTTCCGTGGCTTGGTTCAGTAGGACCACAGGATGGTTGTGCGTTGTCATTTGCAGGGGGAAGGAGCTGGTAGGCTACCACTGGTGAATAACAGTTGTCTCCAGTGAGTCGGGACCAGTCTGTTCTACCTTCATGTCCATTCAACAGACAGTACAGCAGTCAGCCCTCCCTAGCATTAAAGCTCTGAGAATGTTCACGGGGCATTTTGGAGGTCTTGACAGCCTCTTGGCTTTTATTTACCTTCATTTCCAGGATTCTGATTGTCTACAGAGGGAAAGGTAGCAACTTTTAAGGAAAAAAAACCTGCTGAGCTATCATTCTGCTACATTTCAGTGTTTCCTGTTTACCTTGGTGAATAAAGATGCAGAGCAACTGTTTTGAGAGCATCATGGAAGGTACAGGGCAAAGGAACAGACGTCTAATTCTCCATCATCCTCTGTAGCCTCCCATCTCCTCTAAATTGCAGATCAGCTTCTTTTTTCCTTTCTCCTCTTTTTCTTTTACTCCCCATGTACAACCCTCTCCTGTGCTTTGCCCTGTTTCACATCACATTTCTTTTTCTTCCCTTTCTCCCTCCTAGTCTCCTCTCTTCTTTCTGGCTGCTGCCAACCCATCAGTGTTCTTTTTCCCGCAAATCAAAGCTGCCTCATGGACCCTCTTGTACTCCTCCTGTGTGCAGATACAAAAGCCATGAAGTCTGAGATGCCGCAGAGACACTTTGCAGGGGACCGCTCCTCACTGCAGGTCCCGACCCCACATCTGCAGTGCTCAGGATGTGCTAACGAGCTGTGCCCACGCCGGGGGTGGGCAGGAGTGCCCAATGCCTCTCCTGGGTGAAGTGCCCTCTTCCCCAGGCACCTGCTCTGCTGCTGGCCAGTGGGCACCTGGTATCTGCAACTTCTCCGCAGACACGAGCGGGGAAAGCGTCTTCACTTCCCCAGAGCTCACCTCCAGGTGTGCATCTTCTTTGGGAAAGCCCTGAGGGGAAAACTCTTCACTGAGCCTTCCCTGTCCAGTCTTCTGTTCAGTCATTGTCTTTGTTGTCCTTCAGTCGCTCAGTCCTGTCCAAGTTGTGACTCCATGGACTGCAGCACGCCAGGCCTCCCTGTCCATCACCAACTCCCAGAGCTGGCTCAAACTCATGTCCATCGAGTCGGTGATGCCATCCAACCATCTCATCCTCTGTCATCCCCTTCTCCTCCTGCCTTCAAGCTTTCCCAGCATCAGGGTCTTTTCCAATGAGTTAGCTCTTCACATCAGGGGGCCAAAGTATTGGAGTTTCAGCTTCAACATCAGTACTTTCAGTGAACACCCAGGACTGATCTCCTTTAGGATGGATAGTTGGATCTCCTTGCAGTCCAAGGGACTCTCAAGAGTCTTCTCCAGCACCACAATTCAAAGGCATCAGTTCTTCGGCACTCAGCATTTTTCATTGTTCAGCCCTCACATCTGTACATGACTACTGGAAAAACCATAGCTTTGCTTAGACGGACCTTTGTAGGCAAAGTAATGTCTCTGCTTTTTAATATGCTGTCTAGGTTTGTCATTGCTTTTCTTCCAGGGAGCAAGCATCTTTTAATTTCATGGCTGCCGTCACCATCCACAGTAATTTTGGAACTCAATGAAGTTTCTCACTGTTTCCATTTTTTCTCCATCTATTTGCCATGAAGTGATGGGACTGGATGTCATTGTCTTTATTCCAAAAGAATGTGGAGAACATCTCAGTTCTCTCATTGTTTTTAAGTCTGCTTTTGGAGGAAGGCCTCGGAGGGAAAAGACACCTGTTCGCTCCTGCTCTTTGGGGCTCCTTGAGGGGCTCATTCCCTAAAGCACCAATTACATGAGTTATTTTAAAAAGGAGACACGCAGAGTGTTAGAGACATAGGGCTATGGTGCATATTCCACCTCCTGCATCTAGTCCTCTCGATTCATTTCTGAAGTTTTATTAATAAAACATTATTAATATTTCATACTAATATTGTAAATATTAATACTAGGTATGGAAGAGGTACTAGAAATTTCATCTGCTTTTCCTGTCATTTGTCTTTTGTTTATTGTATTTATTGATTACTGTATATACCCATTTACTGACATTTTAGAAGAACAAATAGATAACGCAAAAATAAATTTTAAAACTTACTTGATACATTTGAGTTTTTGTTTGACACAGTGCCTGAGTTCTAGCACATAACATCAGCTATTAAATTTATTTCTTTCATAAAAAAAAGTCCATTTATTTTATTAGCTCTTCTTCCATACTAATGATTGACTAGGTTTTCCCCCACTGGTCTCCGTTATAAAATAGAGTAAGAAAGAGAATGTTTTCCACTCCCGGTTCTACTCTTTCCTTTGTTCTCCTCTAAGCAATTTCTCCCAAACTACCCACAATGATAATAATAGTAATGACAGTGATGATGATGAAAAACTGTGCTTTCTTTATTTACCATGATTTCTTCTCTTCTTGGCTCAGTGTAAAAAATAACGTCATTTCAACCTAGTTTTTTATCTTCAGGAAAAGTAATGTTTTCAGACATGTGAGAAAACACAGGGATTTTGATTGGAATTAGAATTCAGGCAAGATCTAGAATTTACCCATATTTGCTTGATTGAAGAAAGGGACACAGTGTTTTGATAGGTAGAAATTAAAGTGGGGCCCAGCTAATAGAAGAACACTTTCTCTTCTGAAAAGCTTTTCTATTTAGCCAGTAATAAGTGAACTAATCAGTAAAAAAAGGTAGTTTTGAGGGGGATGTCTCTGGTGTGCTGAGCTAAGGAATGAATCCATCAGTAAGCACATCCTTCTGGGGTGTCTGTTGCGCACAAAGAGCTGCGTGTCCTGTGTGTGCTGATGAGGGGAAATCGACAGCCAACAGCATTCAACAGAATGTTCATAAACCACGTGCCAGGTCCTGCGCTAGGTGCTCCATTGCTCCGTCAATCTTCTGAGTTTCAGAGCAACAGAGACAAATGCCTGTGAAGACCATTCCTTCAGTACTGTTCCTAGACTCTCAATTCAGCACGGCCAAGACTGAACGGATCTTCTCGCTGTTAAATGGCATCTTTTCACGGCCAGGCCCGGCTCACATTTGTTGCCGTTCATCTCTGTCCATACAATCACACGTCCTGGAGTTTGGCTGACTTCCCCTCTAAGGAGCAGCAGAAGCCGTCCCCTCCCCAGCCCGCTGCTGTTGCCCTCGATCAGGCGTTTGTGTTTTCTCAGCTCTGCTCCGGTGGTGGCTCCGCGGCTTGTGTATTTCTGGAAGTTCTCACTCTCTTGTCAGTGTGGTCCCTGATAGAGTGATTAGCCATCCCGCTTTGACTGGGACTGAACCATCTCCTGGGCTGTAGGACTTTCCATTTTAACATAGAACAGTCCCAGGCAAATGAGGACAGTTGATCACCCTACCTGTAACTATATTTCAAGTCAAAGTCTGAGGCAGGTGGATCTGATTGACTGAACATAGATCATAGGTCGGCGTATATTATTAGCAAAGGAGGCTGACAAGGGTCTGGCATTTTTCAGCTTTTCTAGTGGAAGGTGGGCTTGGATTTGTAAGATCTAAGAGTCCACAACTGCAGAAGAGAATTCAAGGTCTGGGTGACAGAAGTGAATAACAAACATATCAATCTACTGTTCATCTCTATCCCATCTTCTTCATTCTGCTGTCCTGTGAGTTCTCGCAGAAAGTAAAGCTCTCTTTCCACCAAGTCTCTTCTTTTACATTTGGAAACGTGCTCTTGCTCCCCACAAAAGATGAGGTTCAGGTTTCTTGGTGTGGCCTCTGGCCCTTCCTGATCCAACCCTAGGCCTGCACCCCCTAGCCCTACCTCCCACGTCTTCCCTCCCAGCTTCAGGGATATCCTTGCAGTTCACAAATCATGCCGTGTGTTTTCACTCCTCCTGGGTGTGGAATAAGCTCTTGCCTTTGCCTTGATGTCCCTCTGTTCCCAGGACAGTGACACCTTTTCAGTCACTCCATTCCACAGCCACCTGGGCAGGTTTCATTTTTTTTCTTCCTCTGCATGTTGACAACATTCTCTGTGCTGTATTGCTATGTTTAGCTTACATGTCTCTCTTTCCCTTTAAACTAGAAGTGCTTCAAGTCCTGGACAAAGAGAAACATGTTTTCTATGAGAGAAGGAAAGTGTGACAGCAAGTACACTTGAAAAAATTTTCTTCACCTAAATCTGGATGAACTCCTTAAATAGATGTGATAAGATCTTCATTGTTCCATAAATATTAATTTCCCCACTATTCCTGAACTAATAGACCCGCCCAAGTTTAATGAGCACATACATACTGTCTACCTGTTTTTTGCTCTTCATGCTAGTTGGACTGTGAACGTGATGGCAGGATTGGAGTAGCCTTCTTTGACTTTGAGATAGAAGCTGATGTTGAGAATGACAGATTAAGAAGAGAAAAGGAGCATGGATTCCCAATACCTATAGCCAATAGGCCACTCCTGGATTGTTTGTGCTTGGACTATTATGAGAGAAAAACAGTTATCTTGTTTAAATCACTGTTACTTTGAATTTTTTTTTTTTTTTTGCACAGCCAAACCTGTAACAATATGAGAAAGAAAAGGTGTCACAGGTGAAAAAGCTCTTTTAGTTCTGACTTAGATCAAAGTCTGATGGGAGGATGGATGCGAGAGAACTGAGCAGACACACGAAAGCGTAACCCTTCTGTTGTCTGTGTGGAAGTGTGGGCCACTTGTTGTTACAAACACTTCTCTGGGTCAGCATTTTCCAGTATAACTTCTTCAAATCAAAGGTATCAATCACATGACAGGATAGACAGAAGGAATGAAGAGAGAAGAGACTTGCTCTTGTTCTTCTTTCTCTGCTAACTGTTTAGGTGTGACTATGGATAATCATTGATCATTAACATGCCAGGAAGGTCTATTACTAAAACCCACATCAGGCCCCTTGCAGAAATGCCACAGAGCAAGACATGGTCTCTGACTTCAATGAGATAAACAGATGAGACATACAAACAGAAGACAAAAGTGGATAAGTGGGTAGCTAGACAAATAAATGATAGAGTACTGCTTACCCAAAGTTACTTTTTAAAATCAAATAATGTAATATTTAGAAGAGGGAGAGACAATATTGCATGGTGACAAAAGTAAAGCTTTGGGGTGACAATTGGGGATTATCACCCAGTCACGTGTCGGCTCTCTGACCATGAGTAAATTATTTTATTTATTTGAGCTTGCTCTCCACTTAGAGTGAATGAAAAATACCCACTCCGTGTGATTGTTATAAGCATGGAGAAAACAACATACAGGTTCATACTGAAATGGTTGTTTTTTATATGTATATCTTAATCCACAGTAAAGTTAGTGCTTAGAGTGAGTTGACCTCTACTTTTATTTTTCCCACGTGGGTACCCTATTATCTTTGCACCATTTATTAAAACAAAAAGTCCTTTGGTCTCCAGCACCATATCTGTCACATATCAAGTGTCCTGAGTCTGCTTCTAGCCTTTCTTTTCTCTTGCATTGGTCTGTTGGTTTATCCTTGAACCAATTGCTTTTTAAATGTGCTTTATACAATATCTTTACAACTGGTATGGCACTTCTGCTGTCTCATTCTTCCTCATAATTGTCTTGGCTATTTATACTCTTCACCTACATTTCAGAATCAAGATCCGTAGGAGACACTGTCAAGATTTTGATCAGAATTACATTAATTGTAAAAATGACTTTAGAGAGTATTAAAACTTTAAGGACCTAAAAGATGGGTAAGATTTGATAGGCAGAGGGTAATGAGGGGTAAGGAGGGAGTCAGAGCAGAAGGAATGGCAGGAGGCAGGAAAGCCCAAGGTGTATTTTTGGTCCATGGTATGGTCTACCTTGACTGGTGAGTGATGGATACTAGAAGGGAAGTATACAGAAGCCTGAGGGACCTTAGCTGTCAAATGTAATGTGAATGCACAGAGAGAAGCCTGTGCCAACCCCAGGGCCCAGAGAGTCCTGTGACAGCTACCTGATGAAAATCAACTTCCCTTCCAACTTTGTGAAGTGACAATGCAATGAAGGTTTGTGTGAAAAAAGTTAGAGAGACAGAGGGAGTTTAGGTAGATTTTAATCAGGTACTAAGCCATGAAAGTGTTGCTCTCAAATGGGTGTCCTTTTTGCAACATTATTTTACCTGTGGCTACTAAATCCATCTGTAAACACTCTGTGGGTTTATGAGCTCAGAAATATACATTCTTTTATGATTTACCCACATGTACAATTGGCTTGACCAGGCTCAGCCAGAGGCATTTAGTAACATCCCCAAATGGAATCTGTCCACCCTGTTCGAACCTGCTGGGGTATACCAGTTGACTGCACATTCAGTTTTCCTGTTACTTTACTGTTGTAATTCCAGAGCCCAGAAAGCCACTCAGTATTGCTGTTGTCATGCAGTTCCCATGCTGGTTGAATCCCAAGCAAGGCTATTTTAAAGGTCAAATGGGTGTTAGAATGTACACCCCAGTGTTTGCCGAAGCACAACATTTGTGAGCCAGGTGGAGTTGGGGTTGGTCATCCATACAGCCTGGTCCTCTTGTGCAGTAGGTAAGGAAGGAGGTTCAGAGAGGTAAATTGACTGCCTCTCAGTGAAACAGAACATTCGGGGCAGAACTGGAACTAAAACCTCCTCACTTTTGGTTTACCGCCTCATCCATGACATTTGCCTTCTTAAAAGGTCTCTGTCGTCCTACTGATTATTCTCCTTGTTCTCTTTCAAATAGACTGCTTGTTCTTTGTTTTCTAGTTCACTTTCAAAGCTCTGATGGGTTTAATGTGTTCTTGGGTTGGAGCTGTGATTATATAACTCATCTTGCCCACTATGCACAGCTTGAGAGTGAAAACAGGGTCACAATGCAACAGCAGTGCTCTAGCTCCCCAAGACCCACTCAGATGTCTCTCAGATTGTTCTTGGGGCCCACTGGGAATGGTCTGCAGCAGGCTTCTCAGATGAAACCCTTCACTACGCCATGACTCCTGCCATGTTCCTCCTCTCTGTGTTGTGATGATACCACAAGTGATGACCAGGCCGCCAAGGCTGATGCCTGGCCCAAACACGATGGTTGCTGTGAAGGTGCTACCAGAGCTGATGTTGCTTCTGCCTGGGCTAAAGGCAACAGTATTACCTGATGTCAATGTGACCCACCAGTGCCAGCCCATCTCCCTTCTCCCATACCCACTCAAGATCTCAGCATGAATTTCTGAGTGGGGGTGGAGGAAACCTGAGTGTCACAGATAATGCTCTACGTAGAATTGTGCTTCCCCTTGACCTTGGATCATTTTCACCAACCTGAACTTGTGTGCTGAGATTTCTATTAAGAACTTTTCTAGGTAGACTCTTGAGGGACCCATCCAACCAGCCTTCCAAACTTGACAGAATCCAAGTGTGGACCCAACTTAGACTCATATTGGGACCCCCTGATACATTTAACAGTGAAGAGAGTCCACAATAGTAGAGAATGTACAGAATATAGTCTTGATAATAGTGAAAGAGTTGAGAGCATAAACTCTGAAGTCAGACTACCCCTTGTCTCCCCTACTTGCAAGCTGAGTGACCTTTGGTAATTTATTAATCTTCTTTGAGTTTCACTGTACCTATTGAGGACACTTGTGATCAAGTGAGATAACTCATAGAAGGCAGTTGGTACAATGTTTGGGATCAACTCAGACTTCCGTAATTGTTGAAGGAATAAGTAGGACATCAGGGGTTGAAAGTATTGAAAAACAAACTTTTCAGGATGTATTTAAATCTCAGAGACTCATGGAGCATGAAACATGGAATACAGAAATTTGCTTAGCAGCTTTATTCTCATGCACCAAATTACTCGTTTTTTCAATAAACATGTGTTCTGGATATATTTTCTGTTAAGCACTGAGAGTAAGATATATGTAGAAATTTACAGTCTAATGAGAGATAAAGACGATTCAATGTGGTAAGTTGCATAATAGGGGAGAAAAGATGCTGCCAGATTTCATTGAATCTACGCTGCCATAATTTGAAAGCTCTATCCTTTTCATAAACCTCTAAGAAAAAAGAAGTTGGAAATTTTTAATTTTTATTGATTTAAGACATCAGTTCTAACGGATTGATAATTTTCATTAATTGTAAGACAACATTTTCAGAACTGTTAAAATGCAAAAAAATAAAAGGTATCTTAGAAAAATAAATGAAATAGATGATTAAGAAAGAAGAGCTTGAATCTTTATCAGAGAGCTACTGTGGACCGTGAAAAAAGACAACAGATTAAGGTTAGGTTTGAAGAATAATAACCAACAAGGACTTACTATATAGCACAGGGAACTCTGCTCAATGTTGTGTGGCAGCTTAGATGGGAGGGGAGTTTGGGGGAGAATGGTACATGTATATATATGGCTGAGTCCCTTCACTGTTCACCCGAGGCTATCACAGCATTGTTAACTGATTATACCCCAATACAAAATAAAAAGTTCAAAATTAAAAAAAATTAAATAATACATAGCTAATCACCATAGCAGACACTTGTCATTCATTTAGCTGTCCAGCATCTAAAGGTCCATCTTATTTAGGGAGAGGCCACCTTTGGGAGTGCTGGCTTACTTCCCACCATAAAAGCTAAAGGTAACCACAGATTTCTTTTTCCTACTACCTGGGGGCTGGGGTATGGTTACATGACTCAGGCTTGACTAATTGTAACTCCTCTTTGGGACTTTGATCATCAAGCTAGTGACAAAGAGATGAAAAGGCAGTTTAGGATTTATTCATAATGAAGGTCGCCAGCAACAGAGTTAGTGATGTCTGTGGCCGTGATACAGGTGTTCTGAAAGGGTGATACTGTCCTGGAATGGGAGGGACAGAGGTGCCACTGATGGCATTCTAACCAGACCACTCCTGTGTCATGAATTAGTGGAAATCCCTGCTCTCTGAGTTTTACCATGTTGGGTACTGGATATTTTTGTTTTCTTATAAATCTTTTGAGCTTCCATTCTTGGAATGTAATTCATAATTTGGAAAACGGTTTGGTCTTTGGGGGGTTTTGCTTTTTAAGATTTGTTAGGCTTAATCAGAGCAGTAGTGAGTGTAAAGCTAGTCAGTACCTACCACTGAGGTAAAGTCTCCTCAGCGCTTCATGAGCGACGACACTTTTAGCCTGACTGGCGGAAATAGGCACCCTAGTCTTCCCAGTGGGCTGCCCCGGTGGCCCAGCAGTAAAGAATCCACCTGCCAATGCAGATGTGGGTTCAGTTCCTGGGTGGAGAAGATCCCCTGGAGAAAGAAATGGCAACCCACTCGAGCATTCTTGCCCGGGAAATCCCATGAGCAGAGGAGCTTGGTGGGCTACAGTCCATGGGGTTGCAAAAGAGTCAGATATGACTTGGCGACTGAACAACAATGACAACTGTTTCCAGTGGCTTTTCCCCCAGCCTTGGGTGGGTTTTTTCCTTACGTGTGTGCACCGATCTGTACCCGGCTGAGTTCTTGTGGGGGCTCCTCTGAAGATCCTCAGAGTTTTCCTGTGTCTTTCTCCTCTCCAAACTCTGACCTGCAAACCCTAGTCACTTTGGGCTTCCTGACTGCAGCTCCATTTCTTCAATCCAGGGAGCTTACTGGGCTCTGCCTGGGACAATGCGCAGGGGCATCTAATTTATGTTCTGTCTCTTAGAGATAGTTTCCTTTCATTTCCTAATGTCCAGTGTTTTGAAAGCTTTTATTCCATATATTCCGTTCAGTTTTCAGATAGGAAATTCTTTATATTCTTGCTTATCCATCTTAGCCAAAAGTAGAAATTTCCAGTAATTTTATTTTAGCCTGAAACATGTAAGTGTGGATTCTTTCTCTGATTTCTTGATATAGTGCCATGACTCTTTCATTGAGTTTGATTCTACATATTGGGGTTTCTTTTTGCAAATTAAATTTATCTTGCATCGCCTACATTTTCTAGTTTAGTTTCTTTGAAGAAGGAGAAGTGAGAAGTGAAAAATACTTAAAAATCAGTCTGAGTATATTAATCTTCTAGAGTTAAGGATTATTCTTAGTCCAATGCTCTTATTTCACCCACACCAAGCTCAACAACAATCTTCTTTTCAACTCATTCTTTTTATAGCATTCAACTTAGAAGTCATAGAAACAATTCACTTTTTAAATAATTTTAAAACATCTTTTGTTGATTTTCATATTTAATTACATTATGTAGTTGCAATAGTAAGGACATAGACTGGGAAATAAGAGTAACCACATCTTGATAAACATATAATGAGCTGATGTGAGCAGAAGTGTTTATGCATGCCCGAGAATGACATAGTAGACCTGAACATTTAAGGTGGTGTTTATCAGTCTGTTCCACTTGGAAAGTGAAACTTGGAGAATGCTGGTTAAACTTGCCAGGTGGATAAGTGAAGGTCCGTTAAGGGAATCCTTATGCTGATCTTTACAATCTGCCTTGATGATTTAAGTAGATAAGCAAGGTCAATGAGTAGTTGGCATCTTAATGAGGCAAAAGAGTCTTTGAAGGCTGATTAAGAAAAAGTATGTGTGTGTGTAAATAATAGTAATTAACCCTTTGACCTTGTTCCCATTGATTCCAATCTGAATTTCCACATTTTCTCTTCTGATCTGTAAATTGTTGTATAATCTTCAGCTTTCCTTTGAGCTATCTTAAACCATGAATAGTAACACTTTCCAGCTGAAGTCTCAGAACAGTGCTCTGAGATGGGTATTTTCCTGATGAGGAAACTGAGCAGAGATTACAAGTCTTTCCATGGACACAAAACTAGCAGGCAGGAGAGCTAGGATTCTAACCTGGGCTTCTGGCTTCCATTTTCGGAACCTTTTCATACCCTTCTAGTGGCCAAAGTAATTCACAGAGAGGATTCAAAAGTGGAAAAATGGACTTTGCTTCTTAATGGAATGAGCTATGAAGTCACATTGCAGAACCAGGGATACAAGGAGGGGTGGAGAATTGAGACCATTTTTGCAACTATTAGCACAATTTCATGTGCCCAACACACAGTGAGGCCAAACAAACAGAAATGCCCAAGTTTGGAGCAGAGAAAGTTTTATTGCGGGGCCATGCAAGAAGACGGGTGGCTCATGCCCTCAAAAGCCCTGAGCTCGCCAAAGGATTTTGGGAAAGTACCTTTAAAAGTCGGATGAGGGAGTGTGGTCTCAGGGTATGTGATCAGCTCATGCACAAATCTCTGACAGGCTGATGGTGAGGGAATAGGGTGGTGTCACAGGGGTTCACATTATCAGTCCTTAGGCTCAAGGATGCTTGGGCCTACATGCTTAATGTCATGAAGTAGTCAACATCTTCCTTTTGGTGGTGGTGGTGGAGGGGAAGGGTGTGAGGTTTTCACATTGGTAAAACAACTCAGGAAATGTGCAAACACTGTTATCTGTGGTGCTTCAGAGAGGAGCTAAAGCAGAGGATATGGGGGAAGGCCTGTCCGAGGAAGGCCCCACAGAGTCCTGCTTGGTTACAGGTTGAGCCCATAGCAGGCAGGGCCTTAAGGACAGTTTAAGGCATTTTATTTGTGGTCTGTGGGTATTGCTCACAGATTTTTAAGGTGGACTTTGCCTTTGCAAAGATCATTCTGGCTTTGGAGACAAAGCATAGACATGGAGGAGCAGGAGGAGGCCATTGTCAAAGTTCAGGTGTGAGATGAAGAAGAGGTTGATGATGATGGTGAAGATGATGGCGGTGATGGTTTGGGTTGCCCTTGCGGGAGTGAATTGGGCAATTGAGATAGAAAGTAGTTGACAGAATTTGGGATGGACTGACTGAGTTGGATGTTGACTTTCTAGACCATAAACCACTTGAGGGCAGGGCCAGGTCTCTGAAATCCCACTGAGAGTGTCGTGAATGTTCATCTGGAAAATGAATGAATTTCTGTATTTCACACTGCAGGTTTCTTCTCAGTTCAGTTCAGTTCAGTTCAGTTGCCCAGCAGTGTCCGACTCTTTGCGACCTCATGAATCGCAGCACGCCAGGCTTCCCTGTCCCTCACCAACTCTTGGAGTTTACTCAAACTCATGTCAATCGAGTCAGTGATGCCATCCAGCCATCTCATCCTCTGTCATCCCCTTCTCCTCCTGCCCCCAATCCCTCCCATCATCAGGGTCTTTTGCAATGAGTCAACTCTTCGCATGAGGTGGCCAAAGTACTGGAGTTTCAGCTTCAGCATCAGTCCTTCCAATGAACACCCAGGACTGAGCTCCTTTAGGATGAACTGGTTGGATCTCCTTGCAGTCTAAGGGACTCTCAAGAGTCTTCTCCAACACCACAGTTCAAAAGCATCAACTTTTCAGCTCTCAGCTTTCTTTTTCTCCTCAATCACTTGTAAATCCTTGGGGTTTGGTTTGCAGCTTCCATGTTTAAAAAACTTTTTTATATTACATTTTTATTTTTACTTATTAATTTTTTGGCTGCAGAGATGCATATGGGAACTTAGTCCCCCCCCAGGGATGGAACCCGAGCCCCTGCATTGGCAGTGCAGAGTCCTAACCACTGGTTTGCCAGCGAAGTCCCTTGGTGTTTTTTTTTTAATCCTTTCCAGAATTAAGCACAGTGTGGAGGACTCTATGAATCTGATGCATGTGATAACTCTCCCAGCCCCACATTAGGGACGGCTGGCTCTAGCACTGACCTCGTGTAAAACGAAAGAGATAGAGACTCAACAGGACATTCAGGCCTCCCAAGACGCCTTCTCCAGGGAGGCCTCCTGGGAGCCACCAGGCTAATCAGCTCCCAGGTAGAAAAACCCCATATGGGCAGAGATGGAGGCTGAAGGAAACGGTGCCTCTGGCTAGTTTATTTTTCTCTTGGGAAGAAATGTGCCCAATAGTGACTGTGCAAAGTGGAGGTTCAGCTATTTGAAAAAAAGTAAGGAAATGGAGGCCCCAGCTTAACTTTATGGGGAGTTTGGGGGACAGTCACTGCTTTACCACATAGCGCTGGGCTGTGCTCATGCACTTGTACAGACCTGGTTAGTGAACCTGAAGGGAGATTTTCCTTGCTTGGGGTCTGATCTGAGCCGCTGAGAGGTTTATTTCGACAAAGATCCGTCTAGTCAAAGCTATGGTTTTTCCAGCAGTCATGTATGGATGTGAGAGTTGGATTATAAAGAAATCTGAGCGCCGAAGAACCGATGCTTTTGAACTGTGGTGTTGGAGAAGACTCTTGAGAGTCCCTTGGACTGCAAAGCGATCCAACCAGTCCATTCTTCAGGAAATCAGTCCTGAATATTCATTGGAAGGACTGATGCTGAAGCTGAAACTCCAGTACTTTGGCCACCTGATGCGAAGAACTGACTCATTGGAAAAGATCCTGATGCTGGGAAAGATTGAAGGTGGGAGAAGAAGGGGACAACAGAGGATGAGATGGTTGGATGGCATCACTGACTCATGGACATGAGTTTGAGTAAACTCCAGGAGCTGGTGATGGACAGGGAAGCCTGGCGTGCTTCAGTTCATGGAGTGGCAAAGAGTTGGACATGACTGAGGGACTGAAATGAACTGATTCTTCACATTTGCTGCTCTTGAGAGATTCGGGGGAGGATTTGGTTAATGGCCACACCCTCTCTGGAAGGGGGGGAAGCAATCTTTGGTCCCGAGGGGAGAGTTCTGCCTGCCTCCCTGCCCTGCCCGGGGTGGGGAAGACATTCATTCTGTTAGCATCTGGGGCTAATTTACTGGAGTGAGTCTGGCCCACTCACTCGACCTCCTAGAGCCCACGGACTCTGCAAAGTTTGGAAAGGCAAGCCTGTATTTTAAAAATGCCTTGAGCTTCGTGTGTGTGTGTGTGTGTGTGTGTGTGTGTGAAATGCAGAATAATTTTTCTTCCATAACTAGCAGAGCAAGTAATGCTGGCAGTTTTACATAACAGAGCCTGAAAATGCCCCCCCCTCCCCGCCCCGTGCAATGTATTCCATGCTTACAAGTTGCCCGCTGGGTTTTTAATGTGAAAGATAGTTTTGCCTTAAATAATTGGCTCAAATTAAAAAAAAGGGATATGAGAGCACTCTTCTGCAAACAATCTGAGTCACTTCTGGGCCTGGAACGTGGTTATTGCTGTGAACCAGGCCCAGATGATGACCTCTCAGGCCCTATTGTAGTAACAGACCCGTGTCCTCCCCACTTTTTTTCTGCTGAGAGGAGATGAGCTGAGAGCAGGTTGAGGAGGCTTAGGGTGAACTGGCTCCTCTTCCTGCTTTCTTAGTTTCAAAATACTGAAGGGGCAATTTCTAGCCCGGCATGTGGGCACTTAACCGCACGCCTCCTATTACCCTGATGAGATGCACGCAGCTTGGCCCTTGCACTTCCATTTACACTTTAATTTAATAAGTTCTCCCTTCATGGAGCTACTAAGAGTTTTTTTCCTAAGAAAAACAACCAATATCCATACCCTCTGGCCTTTTCCTATAACGGTGAATATACCTATTTAGAAAGCTTTTTATTTATTTATTTATGTATATTTTTAGAAAGCTTTAAAAAATTATTTATTTTAATTGGAAGTTAATTATTTTACAATATTGAGATGGTTTTTTGCCTTACATCAACATGAATCAGCCACAGGTCGACATGTATCTGACAGCAAATGGTGTGTGAGAGCTGAACTGGAGGAAGGGACTGTGGCCAGGTCACGTGTGCAGACAGAGCCCTGACTCACAGCCCAAAGCCCTGACCCAGGAAGGCCACCGCCCTCCTTACTTGTCCTCCACAAACAGCCTGGAAAGCGAGCCAGACAGACTGGACTTGTAGGAAGACAGACTGCTCCATCTATAACAATCTGGGAAACTAAATTATAGCTTATGTAACCACCTACCCCAAATGGCCAGGACTTGACTGAAAACTTCCAGCTTTCCTAATTTTTGTCCCTGCTTCTAACTTGGGACCAAGCAGAGAAAGCCAAATAGGCAGCTCTGGGTTGGGAAGATCCCCTGTAGAAGGGAATGGCTACCCACTCCAGGATTCTGGCCTGGAGAATTCCATGGACAGAGGAGCCTGGCAGGCTGCAGTCCATGGAGTCACAAAGAGTTGGACACGACTGAACGACTTTCACAACCCATCCACAGGACACCCCCCCGTCCCCACTGTCCCCCCATTCTAGTTGGCCCACCTCCAGCTCCCCAATATCAGCAGCCTCAGAGCAGGATGCAGGAATCTTCCTCCCCCTGTTCTTCTCCAGGAAACCCTCCCATCCCTGCTGCCCTCTGCTTTGGCACCTCTGCCAAATGCAAGGGACCTGGCTGCCTTCCTTGCTCTGGCAAACTCTGGATAAACCTCCTCTGCTTGTTCTCCTGGAGTGGGTCTTGGTTTCTTTCCTCGTGTCTTAGCTCGTGGGAGGGTGTGACATTAATTGGGTACACCCACAACTTTTTGGGGGCCTTCCCTGGTGGCTCAGATGGTAAAGAATCAGCCTGCAATGCAGGAGACCTGGGTTCCATCCCTGGGTCAGGAAGATCCCCTGGAGCAGGAAATGGCAACAGTAGTGACTTTTCTGGAGCTCCTTCTGCCCATCTCTCTCCTGTCCCCAGATGAAAATAAACAGATAGAGGGCAGATAACATACATGCTTTGCCACAGCAAAATGACCTACTTCAGGGGCAGAGGAGTGTGAGAGCCATTTCTTCTTCATCCATTGCAAGTCCAGAAGAGAATCCTTTTCAGCCAAACCTGGGAGTTCCTTTTAGACAAGCCTTCAGACTTGACTGATTGACTGTGTATCAGGCTCACTTTTATCCTTAAGAGGCTGAGAATGGGCAAGAGGGACTCTCTCAACTGTGAACATTTGTTCCATTATTTTTCCTTTTATTTACTCATTCAATACACATTTATCATGTGCTAATAAAGGGTTGAATTTATCTATTTTTTAAACCTCAGATAAATGGTTTATTTAATAAGTAATAAATAAGGAGGAACTTTGTCCAGATTAAAAAAACCTCTTTTTGGTCTGAACACATGAAGTGTACAGCAGCTATTGATAAATAAGAATAAGGAACTTGACATAGTAATAGATCATGTGAAAAGACCTGTGAGTTTTGGCTGATTATAAATGAGGGTTGAATTTATTTGTCTTTTATTTTCAGAGACGTTTTTGACCACATGCTTTTGATTCAGGAGAAACTGAAGTTCCCCTGCGGGGCTCCTAGGAGATAGCTGTACAAAGTTCAGCCACAGGGACTGGATTCATCCTTCAGTATCTCACCAAGAGGTTTTATTTTTCACCCCAGCTTTTCACACTTTTCATCAGTTTTCTGATGCTAAGCTTTTATGCTCTTGTTTCTAAGCTTGTTTGTTTGTTTTTTAGTTACTGGTGTAATTCAGAAGTACTCTTGGAATATGCTCATTGTTTAATGCTCAGACATCAAGTCTAAGCCGTTACTATGCATTTACTTATTTATTTGGCAAGTATTTATTAAGGGCCTGCAAAGTAGGGGGTTTTGGGTTTCCCAGGTGGTTTGGTGGTAATGAATCCTCCTGCCAGTGCAGGAGACCTGGGTTCGATCCTTGGGTCGGGAAGATCCCCTGGAGAAGGAAGTGGCAATCCACTCCAGTATTCTTGCCTAGAAAATCCCATGGACAGAGGAGCCTGGCGGGCTGCAGTCCCTGGGGTCGCAAAGAGTTGGGCACGACTGACTGAGCACACATATAGGTGGGTTTAGCTGGAAGCCAAAGACGCTTAAGCCGAGGGCCCCTCGCTGTCTCTCTCCTTCCGAGTCCCCGGGAGGGGCCCTGCCAACTCATTGACATGCTCACCTGATTTTGTAAAACTAGCAAAAGTCACATATTTTGGCCAGTATTGTTTAAGATGTCTGTTGTTTTCTATGCAACCTCGCCTCTTGTCAAACCACTTCCTCTCGTGTTGCCTGAGGTTAGCAGAACTTTGGTGAAATTTGAGACCTGCCTAGGAGGAAGCTGAGCTGGAGATTTACTTGGTTTGAGTGTGATGGGATATGTTTGTGTGCACGGCAAAGTTCTTGCTGCCAAAGATTCCTGATGAGCCTAGTGGCAAAGCCGGAGCTTCAGGTCTATTGCTAATGGATATTAACACCACCCGCAGTGACTTCTACTCTCTTTGGCCTTGGATTCTCTGACTTAGATAACCCCCTTCCCTGACACCTGCTGGCATGTGATGCTAATCCTACCTCCCTTGCCAGCTCCCGCACACGTCCCTCGACTCCTCACCCACTGTTCGCTTTCTTACACACCACCCTCCATGTAAACAGGACTCCCCGCCCTTAACACATGCTTGACCCTAAGATGGCCTTGCTCACCCCTATCCACACAGGTTCTTATTCACTCTTGCTCATTTGGCATGAAATAGTCATACACAGGGGCTTCCCAGGTGGTTTAGCGGGAAAGAATCTGCCTGCAATGCAGGCGATGCAGGTTTGATCCCTGGGTTGGGAAGATCCCCTGGAGGAAGGCATGGCAATCCACTCCAGTATTCCTGCCTGGGAAATCCCATGAACAGAGGAGCCTGGGTGGGCTGCATCCATGGGTTGCACACAGTCAGACACAGCTGAAGCGACTGAACACGCATGTGCATTGACACACAGAGAGATGACATAAAACCCATGCTTACTCACTCACGTTTATCCATGAGACAGCAAGAGACATCGCCACCCATCAGGTTTCAAACCCCAAGGGCATGCAGATTTGTCCCATCAGGCTTTACCTGGAAACACAAATTCAAGATGAACTTATTAAAGGCGTCAAGGCCACCTCCACAGAGCAGTGAGCCCCAAGCATGGGGCCTCCGTATGTGTGGCTCTCCACGCGGTGGCACTGGTCACTCCCCTGTGAGGTGGTCCTGGAAGGAAGAGCAGGCAACAGGCGTTGCAGCAATCTGGGTGAGAAAAGGGTAATAGCAGGGAATTTGGGTGAGAGAAGGGTGATAGCAGGGAAGATGGGAGAAGGGGAGAGTCTGGGATGTAAGGTAGAATCAATAGGATTTCCTGTTGGATGGATGAGGGGAATGAAAAAAAGGGTGAAATCTAGCCTGCCTCCCACACTTCCGTCTTGAGCATCTGCGTGGAAGAAACATCTGCATGGCACCTCTGACTTCAGGGGGAAAGACCATTCATTTGGTTTTGGCCTTCTGGGGTTTGAGATCTTTTGGATATCCGAGTAGACAGTTGGAACTAGGAGGCTGGCATTCCAGGGAGAGGTGGGTGTCAAAGATAGACATTCTAAGTCACTTGTAGAAAGATATTTAAAGCCGTGACACTGGCTAAGATCACCGGGACATAAGTGCAGCTGAAAAAGAGAAATCTGAGCCCCAGTCCCTTTTAGAGTTGAGATGTTTTAGAAAACAATCCAAATAGAGTGGAATTAAGTACACTTTATCGAATTGATGTTCCAAGTTAACGCGTGCCGCAGCCGCCCATTCCTCTAGAATGGACTGCTTACTGGAAGTTAGGTGAAGGAGGGCTTTCATATAGAAGGGGCTGTCCCATCACATCTGTGGTCGTCCTGTATCCTTGGGAGAGATCTGCTCTTTGTGGAGATAACGCCAGAGCTTAGAAACCAGAGCTCAAGTTCACCCAGCCTGCTTTGCGGCAGGGACACGTGTGTGATTAGAAGCTTCCAGGCAGCCACCACCGGCTTGATACTTTGCGCGGGGGTGACGTCAGGACCCAGGCTCTGTGCAGAGGTTTTGTGTTCCACACCTCCCCCCTCTCAAGAGGAAGCAGTCGGGTACGGGCGGTGGTTTCTGGTGTCTGTGAGACTGAGCTCCTGGTGGCCCAGGGTGTGGTTTGAGGGCATGATAGCAGCAGCGTCAACCACGGTGGTCCCTCACCAGACTGGTTGTTGGCGTGGTTTTGGAAGTTTCCAGGGTGCCTAACCTTTAGCCTAGTTTGCCAGCCCTCCCAACCCCACTGTGAACACTCAATTTTTCTTTCATAAGCTCTTTTATTACAGGATTACTGTTGCTGCTTACAATGGAAAACAACGACTAAGTTAATGTCCCTAAACAAGAATACTAATCATATAAATGATTTGGTATTTGTAAAGCACACAGCGCCTGGCAGATAAGCCCTATATGAGTATTTTTCCTTTTAATGAATAATTCTCACTTTGGGTCTCAAACTCCATCCTAAGACTCTCAGATCACACTCATATGATACAAGCATCTCTGTCTCAAAGGGGATGTTCTGATTTGACATGAGACAGTGTTTGCCACACCAGAAAAGTACTTCTGTCCTCAAGGAGATGTAAACCAAAATAGAATCCGAGCCCAAGGCTACAATATTAAAGAGTTCAAATGGGAAGATCTGCTATTAATAAGTAATTGAATTTTAAGAACGGCTTACTTGGTCCGTACCACCCTGTCTTGAGAGCTGATTTTTCTGTCATTTGAAAATAATAAAGTGTCAAACTCAGCACCAATCACATGAAGTCAAAGACACAAATCAGAGAAGTCTGTGGGCAGCTCTGAGGGAAAAAAGACAGTAATGAGCTCCTGTAGAATAAATCATTTTCAGCCCGTATCCTTGTGTAGACAAGAGGGCTCCCAGGGATGCTGAGTTGAAGAGACGATCGCAGCAGAGAAAGCTCTGCAGACCAGGTTTGTGTCCCGCCTCTGGCACTTACTATGTGATGTGGTGAGGACACTTAACTTTTGGAGATGATTAGAGTGGATGACATATGTATGCTTCTTGTCTGATAATGGGCTTCTCAAGTGGCGCTAGTGGTAAAGAACCTGCCTGCCAGTGATGGAGATATAAGAGATGTGAGTTTGATCCCTGGGTTGGGAAGATTCCCCTGAAGGAGGAAACGGCAACCCCCTCCAGCATTCTTGCCTGGTAAATTCCGTGGACAGAGGAACCTGGTAGGCTACAGTCTAGGGAGTCACAAAGACTGAAGCAACTTAGCATGCATGCTCTGCATAGAGCAGTTGCTCAGTACATGTTTGTTCCTTTTTTCTCACTGTCCTCCCATCAGTTGTAAAACCAGGATGTTCTTCATACTGAGTGCATTTCAGGACTGACACGTTGTCCTTAGAGTTTAACACAACAAGGTATGTTTAAGGGATTTTGTAAACTAGAAGGTTTTGTTTTTTGAATGTGACACACTTCTGATTTGCTTGCTACATTTTGAGTTCAAAGAATGTGGTAAGTGTTTGGAATTGGCCAGGATGTTTGACAGGTTGTGAAAAAAAGTTCTTACCAACTGTTTTGATGAGGAGAGAAGTTACATGAAGTGATGTTGAATGGGAGTGCTTTGTGGTTGTTAAATGCTATTGAGTTCATTAAAAGCATATATAAAGGATGGTGAAATAGAAAAATGTGTGTAGCCTCTCAAAAGGTATTGCAAACTGAATGAGAAAATTACTGCTACATTAATTTTCAGAAATGTCATATTCAATTGCTCCTGAATATTGGTAAATATGAATTCTCCAAGGATATGTCACGAGTAGCTCTTCTTCAGCTTTTGTTGGACCCTGGAATAGAATCAAAGCCTCTGTAAAGACGGCTTTTGGCTGTAACATTTCTCTGAAAGCCTCTGGGAAATGGTCAATAAAGGGACATAGTTCTTTATGGATGAAGACCCTGACTTACCAACAAATGCTGGGTGTGAGAATGGCTGGTGGAAAGAAAGGGATGAAAAGGGAAAAGGAATGAGACTTGATTGCAAAGTCCAGTGGTAAATGGGACTTCAGGAAAGGTTTGATCCAGGGTCTTGATGATGTCAGGAAGAGGTCTTTATCTCTTTAAGAGATAAAGACCTGCTGTTCATCCTAAATGGAATCCCCATCGTGTTTGTTGGCTTCATGGAACATGAAGGAGGCCAATGTGGCTACAACTTTGTAAATCGTAGTGAGTCACGCAGGAGAATTAAGTAGAAGATGGGCAGGAGACAGGACATATGTAGCCTTGAGCACCAGGCAGAAAGCTTGAATGTTATATTAAGAGCAGTGGTAAAGATTTTTAAACAAGGGAGTTACATGATGTTGTGCACAGTTTTAAAGCACTGATTGTCCATACAGAATGGTTTGGTGAAGGGCCAGAGAGGAGACAGAGCACCAAGTAAGTTAAATGGTTGTATTTGTCCCTGAGATCGAGGTAAAGATTGGGTGTGAGATGAGAGAGAGGAAGGAATCATGAGCGAGATGCTTTGTCTGTGGCACTTCTTTCTACCCCAGGTTTAGAGTATCTTTCCTGGTATTTATTTTGCCAGGGACCCCAAGGTATTACCCATCTATGACCAGCTTTTAATGTTATTTTTTTTTACTTTGGTTATTACAGAGCTCTCAACCCAATATTACAGAACATGAGAAGGGAAAAAAAGAAAAAGAGTGACTAAACAAATGGGACCTAATTAAACTTAAAAGGTCTTGTACAGCACAGGAAACCATAAACAAGATGCAAAGACAACCCTCAGAATGGGAGAAAATAATTGCAAATGATGCTGCTGACTGGGGATTAATTTCCAAAATATACAAACAGCTCCTCCAGCTTAATATCCCCCCAAAATCAAACAACCCAATAAAAAAAATAGGCGGAAGATATAGATACACAATTCTCCAAAGAAGACATACAGATGGCCTTCAGGTACATGAAAAGATGCTCAACATCACTGATGATTAGAGAAATGCAAATCAAAACTACAATGAGGTATTACCTCAGGACCATCGGAGTGGCCGTCGTTAAAAAGTCTACAGATAGTAAATGCTGGAGAGAGTGTGGAGAAAAGGGAACCCTTCTACATTGTTGGTGAGAATGTAAATTGGATAGTGGATGCTGGCTCTCACCACCACTGCAGTTCAGCATTGGAATGGAGGCCTCAGCCAGTGTAATAGACAGTAAAAGAAATAAATATATAAACATTGGAAAGATCAAGATGGATTATTGCTATTAGAAGAGCATGTGATTTTTCTCCCTAGAAAAGCCAGGAGAATCAAACCCAGTAAGTCTCCAGATGTATGAATTAGAGGTCTGTATTATCATTGTTGGGTTTCCCTACTGGCTCAGATGGCAAGGAATCTGCCTGCAAGTGCAGGAGACCCGGGTTTGATCCCTGGGTTGGGAAGATCCCCTAGCGAAGGGAATGGCTACCCACTCCAGTTTTCTTGCCTGGAGAATTCCATGGACAGAGGAGCCTGGAGTGCTACAGTCCATGGGGTGGCAAAGAGTAGGACACGTTATCTTTGTTATCATTTAGTGACAACTCCAGTCTAGGGTCTGAACTGAAGATGCGATGTTATTATCTTACTTTAAGCATCATAACAAACCTGTCGTTCCCATTTCACAGGTGAAGAAACATGCTCAGAGAGGAATTAACTTACTTAACAGTGAGTGGGAAATCTGGGGCTTGAATTCAGGGAACTGAGTCTCACTCCAAACACAATTTCCATCCCTACAAACTTGATTGGAAAAGAAGATGCAGTCCAAAATTATGAGATAAATCATAAATGCCCAAGGATAAACCAATCAAGATACATCTGTACCCAAATGAAGAAAAACTGCTAAATGTTCTTGAAGGAAATGAAAGAAAATCCAAATATAGTCAAAATCATACCACTCCTGGGTGGAAATCACACTTATTACTGTGAAGATGTCATTTTTCTTTAATTAACCTATAAATTCAATGTAATCCCAATTAATAGCTGAAAAGGGTTTATTTAATGCAAATTTGTTAAGCTGGTTCTAAAGTTCATTTGAAAGAAAAATCCAAATCCATTAAAAAGAGATTAACAGTTTTGACTACATACAAAGATTTCTATATGTGTCAAAACACTGTGTGTGTTAGTTGCTCAGTCGTGTCCAACTCTGCAATCTCATGGATGGTAGCCTGCCAGGCTCCTCTATCCATGGGATTTTCCAGGCATGAATACTGGAGTGGGTGGCCATTCCCTTCACCAGGGGATCTTCCCAACCCAGGGGTCGAACTCAGGCCTCCCACATTGCAGGCAGATTCTTTACCATCTGAGCCACCAGGGGAACCCCAAAACTCTATACACAGAGTGAAAAAAAAAAGATGATAGTTTAGGACAAGTTTTTTTGCCATACAAAAGACAAAGTGTTATACCCCTAATAAACAGAGTGCCTCCACACTGATATGGAAACAACAGACAACCTGACAGATTGGCTAAAGCTCTGAACCAGCAGTTCACAGAAACAGAAATGTAAATGGTCAGTAAAATATGAAAAGATGCTCAAAGTCTCAAGTAGTCAGGTAAACAGAAATCAAATATGGAAATTTCAATTTCTGCTTATCAGATCGGCAAACATTTCAAGATTATTAGCATCCAGTGCGGGCAAGGGTGGTGGGGAATGGACACAATCTTCATTGCTGGTGGAAGATTAAGTTGTTATTGAGGGAGGAGAGGAACAGGCCAAGCTGGCTCCATCTTGAAAAAGAAGGAAACTCCATCTTGCCCTTTCAGTGAGCTTTGGACTATGTGCCTGGTAACAATGGGGATAACATACCTATGGCTGAACTGGCCTCCTGGACTGATAAACACCAGATTCCGTACCAAGATTTCCCATCACCAAAAAGAATGGAATGATCCCCTATGTAGTCAATCACCTTTGTAATCATTATGGTACCCATTGGTGTAGGCTACAACTCATAACCAGCTGACCCTTCTGATTATGAATCATGGCTGTAACCTGATTGTATCTGTCTTTAACACTTTCCAGGCTAGGTTTAAGGAATCTGGGGATGTGGGCTTGAGCAGTACACTTAAGGTATATAAGGTTTTCACAAAAGTTGATTGGGATCCTTGGCTAAGAGGAGATTCTGCCTTGGGCCTGTCGGTGTAATAAACTGCACCTCACTATCTGCATTGTCCTTCTGAGTGAGTTTGTTTCCCGGAACACATGGCTACAACATTGTAATCTTTTCAAGTAATCTAGTGGTATCTATCTGGGCTTCCCTGGTGACTCAGATAGTAAAGAATCTGGCTGCAATGCAGGAGACCTGGGCTCTATCCCTGTGTTGGGAGGATCCCCTGGAGAAGGGCATGGCAACTCTAGTATTCTTGCCTGGAGAATCCCCATGGACAGAGGAGCCTGGTGGGCTACAGTCCATGGGATTGCAAAGAGTTGGACATGACTGAGCTATTAATCACAGCACACACAGTGGTATCTATTAAAATTGAATATGTATATATGCTTTCATCCAGAAATTTCATTTCCAAGGAAATCTAGTCTGCAGAAATCAAGCTACCAGTAAAATAAGGATATGTATAAACATGCTACTCCAGAATGGTTTGTAACAGAAAAATAATTATTTGAAAACTCTAAATGGTTGAATGAATTATGTTCATTCATACTATTGATAATTATGCAGCTATTAAAAAAAGATTGCATTGCATCTATAGAAAAATCCATAATATTATTAATAAAAATGTGAAATAATGTAATCTGCTGAGTAATGATTATAGTAGTTTTGTTAAAGTAAAATACTATAACCTATATATCATAATCTTATATATTTTTGAATGTATTTATTTATATGTATATATAAACATAAACTGTGGCAGAATATTTATAAAACTTAACATTGGTTTTTTTCCAGGGTGGTGGGATTAAGTGAAACCTGGAGAGAAAGATTATGCACTATCTTAACATAACTCCATTGTTCTTTACCTGTTACAAGCAAGTATTGCTTTTGTACTGCCAGCTACAAACTGGCACTTGCCATCTATCTCTGCAAAGATCAAATTATGAGCTGCTTCAGTTGTTGACCTTCAACACCCCCGAAAGGAATTTAGGGTGGAGATCAGGAATGAGGCACTCTGTGTACTGGGAAAAACTAGCAGAAGAGGCCCTCAGATATTTTCAGGAGAAGATTTTGTGAGCCTAATTCTTGCATCTCCTTGTATCTAGACCAAGGCCAATTTGTCCATCATGGCAATTTCCAAAATGAGAACCCCCAGCACTGCTGAGGGACCAACAATGGTATGGGGACCAGAGTTGGTATGGCTTATGTGTAAAAGCATCCTATATTCCTCTAAGTAATAGTTTAGTAGTTATTTGGGGGACATTAAGCCTCAAACCAGCCCTGGAATTAATGCCATTCCCTCCATGTAAGATTAACCAAATTCCAGATGAATCCCTGGTGTGCTTCTTTGTTTATGATGTCAGAGTTACTAATCCTTTTTAGCCAAGGAAACAATTATTATGTGTTGCAAGTATGGACTCTTGTCAGCTCATCAGTAGACCATTTGGTTAAGAGATAAGAGGAGGAAATCCTTTGTCTTTCAAGATAATCTGCTAGAGAGACCCTTGTGCATGGTGGGTGGGCTGGTTGAAAAAAAGAATTCAGAAAAATTCTCTGTAAGAATTGCTTTGGAGTGTACGGGTTGGCATCTTCCTAGCACTACTTTTCTTCCTCAGAAATTCTTTGCCTTACTCAGAACCCTTGGGACCAGTCACGGGAACTGGACAGGTCAAATTTAGCTCTTGCTAAGATGTTTTTCCACTGAATGTGTCCAAAGGCGATTCCTGGGCTGTGTGACTATCAGGTGTGGCTTCAATGATGTTTGTGTCATCTGAAGGAGAATGCAATCTCTCAGGAAACCCTTTAATGCAGTAAGGAATTTTTTTTTTTGACTTGTGGTAAAAGAAAAATAACATGAAATTTCCCATCTTAGCTATTTTTAGGCATATATATAGATCAGTAATGTTAGGTGTATTTATTTTGTTGTACAACCGATCTCCAGAACTTTTTCATCCTGCAAAATGGACACTCGGTTCTTTATCTCCCCCGACTTTTCCCTGCAGCCTCTGGCAACTGCCATTCTACTTTGCTAAGAGTTTCTGTGACTACACACCTCATAGAACAGGAATCACACAGTACTTGATTTTTTGTGACTGGCTTATGGGCTTCCCAGGTGGTATTAGTGGTAAAGAACCTGGCTGCCAGTACAGGAGACGTAAGAGACAGGGGTTTGGTCCCTGGATCAGGAAGGTCCCCTGGAGAAGGGCATGGCAACCCACTCCAGTGTTCTTGCTGGGAAATGGTGTGGACAGAGGGGCCTGGTGGTCCATAGGGTGGTCCACGGCTATGGTCCATAGGGCTGCAAAGAGTCAGATGCAACTGAAGTGACTTAGCACACATATTTCCCTTAGCATAATGTCCTCAAGGTTCATCCTGCTTTAACATATATCAGAACTTCCTTTTTAAGGCTGAATAATATTCCACTAGGTGTCCAAAAAGGAATTTTAATATTCAAATTTTATATCTAGTTAGTTAGATATAAAATTTAAAATTCATCTATTTTAATCCTTAAACAACTTATCCTCTTCCTTTCTTCCTTCTTTTCTCCTTCCTTCATTCCTAGCTTCCTTCCCTCCTTTCTTTCATTCCTTTATTGCAGTGCCTACTCTATGACTGAGAGGACAAAACACAAATGGTCAAGACATTATCGTGTCCTAGAAGTTCTCAAGGTGGGCATACAGTTATAATCCAAGGCAGAGCAATTTGTTAAAGTAACAAAGAAAGACACATCACCTCAAACTGACCCTATGTCAGGGCCTATTATTTCTAAAAACTCCTGACCACTCTTTCACTCATAGAAAATAAAAGTAGGCTGAGAACATGGCATTTGATAACTTAGGACTGATACTTGGTTCATGGTTTTAGGCTATAAAAGTTCTGCCTCTTACAGAAAGTAGACCCACTCCATGGGCTTGAGACCATGGTTGTGGTTTGCATTTTTTATCATTAAAAGCAGAAAGGAGGTGTTACTGAGTGTCGTGCTAATGCTCTGGTCTAAGAGTGACAGACACTGTAACATTCAGCAGAGATGGAAAAACCCGTAGCGTTATAGGACTGGCCTCTCAAGTTCAGACATGTAGTGAAATCTCGTGTCAAATCTCCTTTTTATTTGCACAGAACGGAGAACCTCATTTCACCTTAACTGAGTTCTTTGCTTCATTCTCTTAGGGTCTACTAGGCTATGCCCCCCAGGCCTTATTTTTCAGTTGATAAATGGGCAAGTTTGGCCCTAAAATGGATTATGGGCCAGGAGGTGGGGACCAGCTTCTGGCACATTGTGCATTTTATTTTCTATCAATAGCCCTGTTGCGGCGCATAGGCTCTCGGGTTTCCTGAGAAATGGAGCCATTTTGTAAACAAAACGCTGTCATTTTAAGCCATTAGAATGCATTATATGAGACATAATGGCCAAAGGAGCGCGATGGGGAGTCGGTGAGACACAGACTAGTGAAATCTTTGGCTTTCTGACTGCCTCGGGACTTGACTGCCGTTATGAACTCAGCCTTCTCATTACCCTTTGTGTTAAAAAAAGAAAAATGGAGCAAAAGCATAGATGTGCTTTCCTTCTTCAAGTCGAGGTGGATTTAGCGGTGCTGACTCTAGTTTGCTATTTCAGGGAATCTAGTTGTTTTTGGAGTCACATAGTCTTTGCTTGGGTTTCCCTGGTGGAGGAGCGGTAAAGAATCTGCCTGCCAAGGGAAGAGACTTGGGTTCCATCCCTGGGTCTGGAAGATCCCTGGAAGAGGAAATGGCAACCCCCTCCAGTATTCCTGCCTGGGAAGTCCCATGGACAGAGGAGCCTATGAGGTTACAGTCCATGGGGTGGCAAAGAGTTGGCCATGACTGAGTATGCACGTGCACAGAAGCTTCTCTTAAAAGATGTTATTTATTGCACCTCCCCTTCCAATAACCCCCACCCCACACTCCTAACCCATTCTTCACTTTTTTGGAAACTTCAGCTCCTTAGCTCCTAAGGTGTCAGTGAGTAGTTTTAGCTGCAGAAGAACTTTGTCTCACATGTTTTGAACTTGGAGCTGAGTCCTTTAACTGTGCTTGTAGATCCTGTATTATAAAATGCAATGTAATTTTTATTTTGTCAATGTAGGGGTAGATGGCTCCATGGGAGAACAGCTCTACCACTGCATTCTATGCGTTAGTTTCCATGGAAAGTGGATGCCAAGATATGATTAAACATGCAAGGATTTCATCAGAGGACACTCTCGTGTGGCAGGAAATGGAAAGGATGTTGGGAAAAAACTGGGAGAGCATCAGCTCACTGTGCAAGTTGAACCCCAGTAAAGAAAAGAGGGAGAGAAGTCTGTGTGAAAGCATCAGAGGCTGTCATGCAGTTTTTAAGGTTTGTCAAGGTGTTGGGGGAATCTTTGGGTCAAAGTCGGTGGCAGAAAGGGTCCCATGTTCTCCAGGAGCCTGGCTGCCTAACCAGTCTCCCTGCCAGCTCATTCAACAGTAGATAGCCTGGACTTCAAATTCTCAACTTAACAGAACCAGCCTTTCTCTAAAAGCTTCGTTGTCTGAGGCTCCCTCCCTACTAGCACCTGCCACGGTATTTGATAAATTGCACCCTTGCCTTGGAGGATGGGGCAGGTCAAGGTCCCAACACCACGTTTCAGATGTCAGCAGAGAAGCCGTGAAAGCGGTGTGCAGGACAGGCATGAATTCCACTTCTGTGCCTGTCATTTCTCTTGCCATTTTCCAGTCTTACAGCAAGTGAAAGGAAAATAGCATGTGCGCATGTGGATAGTGTTGGTAATTACGCCCATCACATATGCAGGGAGCAGCCTTTGTTCAGCAGATAAACACAGCCCAACAGCCAAGGAGTCATGCTTTTGGGAAATCACAGCACGACATGTGAAAGGGGAGGGGGCGTGTCGGGTTTGAGGTTTTTGAGGCTCTTAGGTTCCTCCTGCTCACTAGTCATCAGACCTGAGCTGTCTGAAAACACCTGGTGTCTTTTCAGAAGAGTGAACCTGTGTGATGTAGTGGATGATGTGTGTAAGCATGCACAGCAAAGGGAGAACCAGTCCATGGGTTCTCCATCTGTCCTGACCTCACTCGGGACAAATCAGAAAGGTGAGTGAGTTTTAGATCATGCCTGAGCCTCAAGACCCAGCTAATCACAACCCAAGAAGGGTGCTCCAGTAAATTCCTGCTTCAGAGCTTACTTCAACAGGAGAGAGACAGAAGTCAGATTCTCTTTAATGGAGGCATTAAATTCTTGAGGCTTTGATAGACCTGGAAACCATTGGCTATTCTTCACGTCATTGTCATTCGGCTGCTAAGTCATGTCTGACTCTCTGTGATCGCATGAGCTGCAGTACACCAGGCTTCCCTGCCTTTCACCATCTCCCAGAGTACTCAAACTCATGTCATTGAATTGGTGATGCCATCCAGCCACCTCATCCTCTGTCACCCTCTTCTCCTTCTGCCTTCAGTCTTTCCTAGCATCAGGGTCTTTTCCAGTAAGTTGGCTCTTTGCATCAGATGGCCAAAGTATTGGAGCTTCAGCTTCAGCATCAGTCCTTCCAATGAGTATTCAGGGTTGATTTCCTTTAGGATTGACTGTTTTGATCTCTTCGCAGTCCAAGGACTCTCAAGGGTCTTCTCCAATGTCACAGTTCAAAAGCATCAGTTCTTCAGTGCTCAGCCTTCTTTATGGCCGAACTCTCACATCCATACATGACTGCTGGGAAAGCCTTAGCTTTAACTATATGGACCTTTGTTGGGAAAATGATGTTTCTGCTTTTTAATATGCTATTTAAGCTAGTCATTTTGGACAGTTTTTAACTTGAGAAAATGTTTCTTTCCCTTTCGTGTTCTGCCTTTCCCTGTTTCTATGATATAACTGGTCTTTCGGGACAGATGCGGGTTGGGGTTGGTACCCAGCTGCATATTAGGCCAGTGGGCTCAAGATGGAGCAAAAATCCATTTTAAACTTGAACAAGAACGCAGTCCATCCTCAAGGCCATCATCTAGGCTCTTGGCCATTTGTTCTCAGCACAGTGAAGGGCTTGACAGAGCAGCATTCCCAGTGGAATTGAGTTCTCAGAGATCTTTCCTGAGATTAGGTCACAAAGTGACATCATGTCACAGCCCCAGTGTGTTTCTTGTTTGTCAAGAATTTATTCATGAACCTGAGGCTCATGTCCATTGGGAATTCAATCTCATAGGGAATGCCTTCTTTTTGGCAAGAAAACTGTATAAATAATATAATGCTTGGCATGTAAGTCCCCTAAATGTTGAGGAAGTGAAGGAAGTAGCCCAAAAGAAAACCAGACAGTAGAGTGGGGAAATGGGGCAGGACAGAAATACCCTGTCTCTCAAGTTCATGCCTTCCTGCTGTGGTTTTTATGGTGAAAGATGTTGGTGGGAAAATGCTGAGTATCTTCCACACAGGCTGACAATGTCCATTCTTTTGGTTTTATCATAAGGAGGGCAGAAAAGGAAGGTGTACAAAGACATTCACAAATAGACACAGTGGGGACCGCCTCAGTGGTCCAGTGGCTAAGCCTCGGCGCTCCCAACGTAGGCGGCCTGGGTTCGATGCCTGGCCAGGCAACTAGATCATGCATGCTACAGCTGAGAGTTCACATGCTGCAACTAAAGACCCCGCATGCCATAAGGAAGATACCACATGCTGCAACTAACACCCGGCACAACCAAATAAATATTTAAAAACCCCACAAAAAACAAGTAAACACTGTGATCTATCTTTATATACATTTTCCCATTCAGTTTTCTAAAAGGAAGGCCCCATGGATAACTGTGATTAATTTTGATTTATATATTTATAATATTATGATATTAATATTTATTATATTAATAAATATATAATATATATATATTTGTTTATTTATCAGTGTATAAAATAGTACCTGCAGTCAAATGCTCTACCAATAAGCTATACGCCACTATGAAACAGAATCTACTCTGGGAAGTTTCAACAGAAAATCATTTAACGTTATTGGATGCTCACAGAGCATCCAACGGATGCTGGACCGCTAGTCCCTAAACCTTACTTCCTGCAACCTTGCTTGTTAGCAAAAAAGCAACCAAAGTGGCAGGGAGATGGTTTCAGCCTTCTAGAGCTACGGGAGGACACCTAAGCGATTCAGAACCCTACCTGGAAGAGCATCTGTGGGATGTATTGTAGTTTTAGGCTTTCCAGACTCTGAGTTACTGGAGGGCAGAGTCATGGCTAAGGAGACTGCCCATCACAAGTTGTAAATTGTCTCAGACAGGCTAAATAAAATTATTTGCTCCAAGTGAAAAGAACATTATGGTTAAAATGCATCTGAAATCTGATGGACCAGGGCTCCGATCTCTGCTCCAGAACTTACTAGTTGTTTGGTCTTAGACAATTCTCTTAAAGTTTCTGAGTCCTAGTTTATAAAATGGGAATAATACTGCTCCCTCATGGGGTTGGAGTGAGAAGTAAATCTGATGCTAGGTGCTATATGCAAAGCCCAACAAGGATCCAGTCAATTGTAGACAGGGTTAATAAGATTCCACCGTAAGTAGTAGACCAGAACGCTCACCCAGGTGCATGGTCTTTGCTGTATCTCCTGGGGTAACGGAGACGAGACAGATCCAAAAATGTTTTGAGGGTCAAAATAAATACTTATAAGACCAATGCTTTAAAAATATGTTTAATATTATTAGACTTTCAACATATCTTCTTATTAGAATTTATTGTTAACTCTGAGGTATCAAGATGGATTCTATGAGCCTTACACCCACATGAGTCTCTTATAAGCACCATTTTTATTTTATATGGGTTTCCCTGATAACTCAGTTGGTAAAGAATCCACCTACAATGCAGGAGATCCTGGTTCGATTCCTGGGTGGGGAAGATCCACTGAAAAAGGGATAGGCTACCCACTCCAGTATTCTTGGGCTTCCCTTGTGGCTCAGCTGGTAAAGGATCTGCTTGCAATGTGGGAGACCTGGGTTTGATCCCTGGGTTGGGAAGATCCCCTGGAGAAGGGAAAGGCTACCCACTCCAGTATTCTGGCCTGGAGAATTCCATAGAATGTATAGTTCCTGGGGTCGCAGAGTCGGACATGACTGAGTGGCTTTCACACTTCACTTCACTTTATTTTATGCATTGTAGTGTGTTGAGATGTGTCCTCCGAAAGATATGTTCAGGTTCTATCCCTCAATGTCTGAATGTGACCTTACTTGGAAATAGGGTCTTTATGGGAGTAGGCGAGTTACAATGAAGCTATACAGGAATAGAGTGATCTGAAATCCAATGACTGGGGTCTTTATAAGAGAAAGGAGAGGGAGGTACACAAATACACTCAGATGGAAGATGGACTTATGAAGATGGAAACAGAGATTGGAGTCATGCAGCTGCAAACCAAGGAATGCCAAATAGTAACAGCTAGCACCCGGTGGTAGAAAGAGACATTAAGAAACACACACACACAAAAGAACAGTCAAAGAGTAATCTCGAAAACTCTATATTAAAATGTGCGTGCAGATATGGTAGTTTATATGTAATTCGATCATTTATAACTCAATGACATTTTAGTTGCTGAGAAAATTTTTCTTTGCTATGATGTCTTTCCTAGAAGGCATGGAAAGTTATATGTGATGATACTGTAATACTTCCTTCCTCAAACTAACAGTAAATTAAGGTTGTGCTTTCACATTTACTCGGTAGGCAGCATAGGATCTTCTGTGTTGAAAGTTCATAATTATAATTAATATTCCTTTGCATCAGGAAACCTAGAAAACCAAACAGTGTCATTAGAATACATTCCTCATGTTGATACAACTTACTCAGGCCATTGTTTTGACACTCGTACTATAGGAAGGAGGACAAATATGCTTTACAGAGAATTAATTGCATACAAGAGCTATTTATGTGAATACCAATCAACAGAAGCAGAGCAGTCTGGCTATTGATTTCTAGTGCTGTCAACATTTGCTAACATAGAATAATAAAACTGTTAAACTCTATCCTCTCTGTGAAAGAATGTGAACATCCTTAGAAGCTCCAGAGTGTTGAATGCTGGAGAATTATAATTAGATTTTTTTTTTCCAGGAATGAAAAATACCCGTCTCAGAAACCACCATGCTTCAACTAGGGCAGTGAGTGCCCAACTATTGATCATTACCAGTCTATGATGTCACTAGTTGTTCTCCTGATACACTCTGTCTGTTCCAATTACATTTCTTGTAAAAGTTAAACAGACAGTAGGTAATTGAAAGTACTCTACTAGAAATCTCTCCCTTGGAGAAAGGTCTGGATTTCCTCAGCTGTTATTGCTCATAGCACTGTGATCTCATTCAGGTCCTTGGAATGACCTTTCAGCTACTCTCTATGTTCACAGAAAAGTGCAGTACTATTTGTTACAGCAGATAACCGAGTTACCCACCCCCCTGTTAGGAAGGTCTGTCTTATTGAGAGGAACATACTTTCATCTCATCAATGGATAGTTTAACTTAAGTAATCACTCCCTTTGCCGATATCATGTTTTAGGACTTCTTTTTCTTCTTCTTCTTCTTTTTTTTTAGGTTCTTTAAGGTGAAAAGACATATATGTTGCCCATTTAAAAGGATATTTTTCTTTTTGTTTTTCTTGGTAAGTGTCTTCTTAATAAGTGCTTTCTTAGCAATTTACAATTACAGTCCAAATAATGAAAAAAAACACCAATATGAATTTCCTCATTTTGAAGGTACACGGGATTATTGCTGGCAAAGGTAAGAAATGGTTGCAAAACTATCTTAAATTCATTATACAAGAGTTACCCAGGGTGCCAAAAGCTTTCTGCCCAACATAAATGAATCTAAGGATAAAGAAATAGTTCCAGTTCCAGCTTCGGGGAAAAGCCCACATATCAATGGCCAGTGCTCACTAATGGGGTGTTGGCAGAGTGTCTTGGGGTGTACCATAACAAGGCTTGGAACTAGCTCTACTGGGCTTGCTTTCTGTTGCCCTAGCACAAGATGGCATACTGTTAAATCTCCTACTGGCGATTTGAGAGAGTTGGGCTTCCCTGGCGACTCAGCCGATACAGAATCTGTGTGCAATGCAGGAGACCCAGTTCAATCTCTGGGTCAGAAAGATCCCCTGGAGAAGGGAATGGCAACCCACTCCAATATTCTTGCCTGGAGAATTTTGTGAATAAGGGAGCCTGGCGGGCTACAGTCCAAGGGGTCGAGAAGAGTCGGACACGACTGAGTGACTTTTACTTTCATCGACAGAAAGGAATGCTCAGTGGATTGGAGGTCTCAGACCTTTAAGATTATAGACAAAATGGTAACTATTTGGATTTGGCATCTTTTGCTAAGTGACACTGATGCTTTACAGAAATATGAAATGCAGCACAGATGTGCTAGAGGCACCTGAAAACTGGATGAGGGAGCTGGGAGTCAGTGGGCTCCATACAAAGAAGCTCTCATCCCCTCCAGTAGAGAATAATTAGGTCCACGTCAGACTGTAAGTATCTTATGACAGCACTTCAATGCATCGCGCAGGTCTGTTGCGGCTAATTTGATAAGCCCTGAGACCCGAAAACACAGCATGGGGACATTGCGGTGGGTTTTCTTGGAGATTTTGACTTAAGACACCTCCCACCTTCTGAGTCTGCGGGTGTTGCCAGTCTTCCCCATGAGAGTGGACATCCCTGCTCTCCCCCACCCCACCCCGCCACTTCCCACCCCTGCCCCAGTTCCGGAGTGTTAGTCAGTGCTGAGAGCTCAGTCCCAGAACACGTCTCCCCTCTCTTCCCAGCACTCCCCTCCATGCCTCTTCTTCGACACAGGTCAGTAATTAGGGCCAAGGAGCAACATAACCTAACTGGTGATGTGCTAGGCCTGATAAGGGATGGAAGGGACTGGCTATACCTACAAAGGTAATTTAAGACCCACCAGATCTTTATTGGCTACCAGCAGGAGCCAGAGCTCACATGTGGGACTTAATTCCAAGAGCACTGGCTCAAGAGGGCCAAAGCACAAAGTTGGATATGTAAGTTTACTGGGAGTGCTGTCCTGAGAGAAAGAATAGGTGAGTTTAAACCTGGCAAATACCCTAAGAAATGAAGCTGAAATGCCAGAATGGCCAAGGCAGAAAGGATTAAAAGCCTCAAAGTGGTGGACAATGAGTCATAGGTATTCCATGTATGGCTGGCCAGTTGGTGACGTTCTACAGGAAGACGTGGATGACCACCATTTACCAGAGTTACATGGGATGAGCTAAGGGGAGGAATATGGTTGGCTGGTGTAGTTGGTAAGTCATGTCTGACTCTTGTAACCCCATGGACTCTAGCCTGCTAGGCTTCTCTGTCCATGGGATTCTCCAGGCAAGAATACTGGAGTGGGTTGCCATTTCCTTCTCGATGGGATCTTCCCAACCCAAGAATCAAACCTGGGACTTCTGCACTGCAGGCAGATTCTTTACTAACTGAGCTATGAGGGACGTCTGAGGGGACGAGTATGAACATCACTAAACAGTCCACGGTGGCTCTCTGCAGAGCAGGGCTGACAGTGGGAGAGGCTGTAATAGAACTTGGCTTGATAATGGCAATGAGGGTGATGGGACCCACCAAAATAGAGGTCAGCTGTTGACACCCTGGGATTCTCCAGGCAAGAACACTGGAGTGGGTTGCCATTTCCTTCTCCAGTGCTTAGAAGCAGCAGCAGCAGCAGTTGACACCCTGATAAACCCAGTGCTTCCCACATTCCATCTCATCAGCTATTTTTCTTTTAATTTATTGATTTATTTTAGTTGGAGGCTAATTGCTTTCCAATATTCTGGTAGTTTTTGCCACACATTGAAATGAATCAGCCACGGGTGTACATGTGTCCCCCATCCTGAACACCCCTTCCCGGTTCCCTCCCCACCCCATCCCTCTGGGTTGTCCCAGAGCACCAGCTTTGAGTGTCCTGCTTTATGCAGTGAACTTGCCACTGGGTATCTCATCACCTATTTTCAAGGAACCCAACCTGTCACCCTAAGATTCCAGGTTCCATGCAAGTTAAATAGCAATAAATAAATGATAAAC
This sequence comes from Odocoileus virginianus, assembly GCF_023699985.2. Lineage (NCBI taxonomy): Eukaryota > Metazoa > Chordata > Mammalia > Artiodactyla > Cervidae > Odocoileus > Odocoileus virginianus. Next base: position 35,620,527 of record NC_069681.1, read on the forward strand.
AATTAGACACATCACAGTGAAATTTCAGGAAATCAAAGAGAAGAAACAAACCTTAAGTCAGTGGAGGAAAATGGAGCTTACAAAAAGAGCCACAGTTAGACTTGCAATTAGTAACAACAACATTGGGATAGCATCTTCAAAGCACGGATGGAAAGTGAATATCCAGTGGGAACTCAGCATCCAGTTAATCTGTCATTCAAAACTGAGGGCAGAATAAAGACATTTTGAGACAAGTAAAGACTGAGAGATTTCACTAGTCTAAGATGTGATGGATGAGCCACTAGAAGAGCTATGCTGCAGCTAGAGGCTTGAGTCTGTGGGTGGAGAGGAATTCAAGTTTCTATCATCGCTCCTAAATTCTTAAATGATACAGTAATAAATCTACACAAGTACAGACTTTCCGTCTAATGATTTTAGTGCACACCACTTGTGTCTGTTTTGCAGTGTGTGCCTTGGCTAGAGATTCGATCCGTTAAATGATTTCTTCTGTGTCATACAGTAGGCCCTTAATACAGCCCCAAACATGTGCAAATACTCCAGTTTTAAAAATGCTATTACAGTGCTTAGCAAAAGTTAACAAATATGTCCAGAGGAGTAGTAAACACAAAGAACTTTTTAACATTTAAAAACTGGATTATTGTCATAATTATGTCATGCTTCCATGATCTTCCTTTTATTCCCCCCAGCTGTGTCTTGGCTTACGGGATCTTAGTTCCCCAACCAGGGGTCAAACCCAGGGTCCTAGCATTGATAGTGCCGAGTCCTAACCATTGGACTATCAGGGAATTCCCCCTATGACCTTCCTAATAGTATTCCTTCTGTCAAGAAAGATCCTTCCACCCCAGACCACATGTAACAAAGCCCTACTGATCTCTCACACCTCACCTACTTAAATCCCTTTAAATCTCAGCAAAATTATCACCTCTTTATTAACCCTTCCTTGACTTCTCAAAGAGAATCACCATTCCCTCTTTTGGACCCGCAAGATTATCTTATATGATTATATCCTAAGTCCCTTAGAAAAATGTATTTGCTTACATGTCCAGATTTGTTCCCCCAAGCTCCAAGCCCTTATGGACAAGAGTTATGTATTATTCATCCTCAGGTCTCCAGGACCTAGCTCAGTGCTTGGCTCATGGCCCTATCTGTCCAAAGAATGTTTTGTTAAGTTGAATGAATGAAGATGGGACTCATAAAATGTTACCCAGTATAGCCTTGTAATGATGGAACATGAGGTTCCATAGAAAGCAGCTCACTGCTTGGTCCTTTCTGTTCATAGAAAATTATAAAAAAAAAGAAAAACCCCCAATTTCTTTTGGAGTAACTCAGCTTTATAGCCCATTACTCAGTGCTACTAGTCCACTCTGGAAACACAACGAGCCCTTGATCAACTGCAGACCAGAAACACATACCCTTCTAAGTCTATCCTGGCAAACACTGGGTGTTCCTGTCTTAGAACACTGCTGTTTTAGGGACTTCTCTTAGAACACTGCTGTTTTAGGGACTCTGCTTCCAAGGGACGGGGGCGCTGGTTTGATCCCTGGTCAGGGAACTGAGATCCCATATGCCTCATGTGGCCAAAAGATAAAAATAAACAAATAGGACAAACAACCACAAAAAAAGCAACACTGCTGTTTTAGAACCCTTAATTCCCTTGTTAGTCTTGAATAGGGTTTCACTCATCTAATGTTAGAATATATAATTGAAACTTCTGTTTTCTCTTAAAGCTAGCAAAGCAACAGTCACATCTGCTTTGAAATCTTGAAAAGAGAAATAAATAATAGTGGGAAAAAATAAGTGAGTTTACTGCAAAGCATATGGGTATTTTAAAAGATATTACTTTGAAGACTTAGCATGGAGAAATATAAACGCTAAATGTTGGGCTACATATGTATTTGTTTTCCCTTAGAATGTTTACGTTTTACTCCTTAGTGCTGAAAACATATCTTTCTATTGTTTAAAATTTAGGTCTTTTTACTTTTTTTTTTTTTTTACCAGATGGCAGTTGTTATAACCATTTTCAAAGTGAATATTTTAACTTTCAAAAACAAACAAAAAAAACACACCATGAAATAGCATGTATGGAATATTAGTCCTATTTCATTTTGTTCATATTTTGTTAAACTCATTGTTAGACTATTTCATCAATCTGGACATTTTCACAGATATTTTTATCAGTTCAGCCTGTTCTAAATCACTTACAGTCTGGTTGCTATGGTACAACAATGATTTTTTTATTCTTTTTCCAAACAAAAAATAACCTTTCAATGACAATGCACTTAGATTTTGAAAAAAAAGAAAAAAATGAATCCATACTCAGTTATACAAAGCAACTGTGTTTTAGCTTCAAATTCTCTTTAATCTTCAGTGTTATTAGAACAGGATTTGTATCCTTGGGGACAGAGAGTTTTTAATTGAAACCCAAACCTCACAGCACTGACAGAACATTGTGTGATATAGCAATTTGTAGGTTATTTAAAAGAAAATGAGAGTCAGATAGTGGTTCATTCAAAGCAAGTTACTAAATCCTGGTCCCCATTTGTATATAGGGAACTACAAGGAGGCATAGTAATAAAAATAATAATATTTAAAAAATAATAAGGGACTTCACTGGTGATCCAGTGGTTAAGAGTCCACCTGCCACTGCAAGGGACATGGGTGTGATCCCTGGCCCAGGAAAATCCCACACACCAAGGGGCAACTAAGCCCGCATGCCACGACTACTGAAGCCCATGTGGTCCGGAGCCTGTCTCCACACCAGAGAAGTCACCGCAATGAGAAGCCCACGCACCGCAACCAGACAGTAGCCCCCGCTCACCTCAACTAGAAAGAGCCCACATGTAGCAAGGAAGGCCCAGAACAGCCATAAATAAATAAATAAAAAATGATAAAACAATATGTTTGCACACACTCAGTACCAGACACTGTTCTAAGGGATTTTCTCATATTATCTCTGTAATCCTCACCATCTGAGGGGTTCAGTTCAGTTCAGTCGGTCAGTCATGTCCGACTCTTTGTGACCCCATGAATCACAGCATGCCAGGCCTTCCTGTCCATCACAAACTCCCAGAGTTTACTCAAACTTCATGCCCATTGAGTCGGTGATGCCATCCAGCCATCTCCTCCTCTGTCGTCCCCTTCTCCTCCTGCCCCCAACCCCTCCCAGCATCAGGGTCTTTTCCAATGAGTCAATCTCTTCGCATGAGGTGGCCAAAGTACTGGAGTTTCAGCTTCAGCATCAGTCCTTCCAGTGAACAACCAGGACTGATCTCCTGTAGGATGGACTGGTTGGATCTCCTTGCAGTCCAAGGGACTCTCAAGAGTCTTCTCCAACATCACAGTTCAAAAACATCAATTTTTCAGCACTCAGCTTTCTTCACAGTTCAACTCTCACATTCATACATGACCACTGGGAAAACAATAACCTTGACTAGATGGACCTTTGTTGGCAAAGTAATGTCTTTGCTTTTTAATATGCTGTCTAGGTTGGTCATAACTTTCCTTCCAAGGAGTGAGCGTCTTTTAATTTCATGGCTGCAGTCACCATCTGCAGTGATTTTGGAGCCCCCAAAAATGAAGTCTGACACTGTTTCCACTGTCTCCCCATCTATTTCCCATGAGGTGATGGGACCAGATGCCATGATCTTAGTTTTCTGAATGTTGAGCTTTAAGCTAACTTTTTCACTTTCCTGTTTCACTTTCATCAAGAGGCTTTTTAGTTCCTCTTCACTTTCTGCCATAAGGGTGGTGTCATCTGCATATCTGAGGTTATTGATATTTCTCCCGGCAGTCTTAATTCCAGCTTGTGCTTCTTCTAGCCCAGCATTTCTCATGATGTACTGTGCATATAAGTCAAATAAGCAGGGTGACATAGGTGCTGCTATAATGCCCATTTTGCACATAAGAAAGAAGGAAGCATAAAGAAGTTAACTAGCTTAATGCCTAGTGTCACATCAACCAAAGATAGAGCCAGATTTCAAAGCATGGTATTTACCGGCAGAGTTGGTGTTGAAATGAAGCCATTTACTCCCAGGTATGTGAGAACTTGCAGAAAAACTGTGGTTAGATTTCTCACTCCCATTCACATCTTCTGATTTTTTTGGTTATCGCTTTAGCAAATCACAAGAACCACTCTGATCTGAATCTTCCCGAAGTGTCTGTCTGGTTACCCCTCTGGTTTGGTATTTGATTGCTCCCGTATTCTAAACATGTACCTTTTTCTGCCAGCTGGGAACAGTTAGGGGCAGAGACCCCAAGGGATCTTGTAAATCTTCTGGTCCTGATGGAGCCGAGTGCTGGGCAGGTCATAGTGGGTCCTCACAAGTGTCCTGCCTCTGAGGGTTTGATCAGGTCTGCAATAAGTACACACAGGATTTCCTCCTATTGCCCTACGTCCCCATGGAGTCAACAGAAAGTGGAAGTGAGAGAGTTAACTTAGGCAGGGTGTCCAGGGTCCTTTAAGGAGGAGGTGAACATTCTCTGGGCTCATGCTTTCCTTAAGCCTTGTGCAATAATGTATCTTGCATGGGAACTGGCCTTCCTTGAGGAGCTAATGATCACACAGCACAATGTCTTACTCATGGAAATGCTTTCTTAAGCTGTATGTTAAGAATTATAATTGTAACAAATCTTGCCTGGGAATCTGTTTCTCAAGACGTGTCCCCCTGATAACACAGCAACAGTTACATCTCACCCAGAGATGTTGTCGGGAACTCCTTCTCCCTTGGCTAATCTTGTACTGAAGTTATCTCAGGATGTAGGTCTTGGGAAAGGGTCTGATGGAACTCTGACAACCTTGAGGTATTCTTTTTACCTATTCTCAGCAACCAGTTGAGAAGTATATAAGGCCCTGCTTAAACTAGTGAGGCGGGTACTGTCCTAATCCCTCATGATCTCTATGTCAGAAGCATTTTCTGACACTTTCACTTTAAATAAAAATCTACACAAAGCTCTGAGTGACTAAGACTGTCTTTGGTCCTGGAATTATGCCTTCTTCTTTGGAGACCATGAACTCAGCACTGAACACCGACCACTGTAAGCTATCAGACGGAAAACCTGGAAGTAAAGCCAAGAACAAAGCTGATCCAGGACCGTCTGCATCCCTTTGTCCAGGCTGCTTGAAGGCAGGAGGGTGCCTGGCTAGCGAACAAGGTGGCAGGGGCCCAGGGTCTCCAGGTCAAGTCAGAGCCTCTGTCTTTCCACTGTTCCTAAAGCTTCCTCTCCAGGTAGACCTAGATCAAAACTCCTTCAATATGATGGCGATCAGACCTGCCGTCCTTTTCTGTTTAAATCCCACTCAGATAGACAACCCATCCTGTCTCTGGACTTCCTTTTTGGGGGGCGGTGGTGGTATGCCAGGTCTCAGGTGTGGCATGTGTGATCTTGTTCCCTGACCAGGGATCAAACCCCAGGCCACCTGCACTGGGAATGTGCAGCCTTAGCCACTGGTCCACCAGGGGTGGTGGTTTAGTAGCTCAGTCGTGTCCAACTCTTGAGACCCCACGGGCGGTAGCCCGCCAAGCTCCTCTGTGCTCTGTCCATGGGATTTTCCAGGTAAGAATACTGGAGTGGGTTGCCATTTCCTTCTCCAGCAGATCTTCCCGACCGAAGGATTGAACTTGGGTCTCCTGCATTGCAGGCAGATTCTTTACTAACTGAGCCACCAGAGGGAAGTGTCCACCACTTCCACTTCACAGGGTCCACCAGGAGGGAAGTCCCTAAAAGTTCAGTTTTCTTTTCTTTTTTTTTTTAAAAAAACTGATTTCTAAATAAAATCCTTTTATTTTTCTCAAAGAAAGAAAAGCAAAAGACCTCCTCCTTCAGTTGAAGGCCATTCTGGTGTTCAGCTAAGTAGCTTCCAGACAGGACACTGAGACGATCCTTGAATGAGCTTTTTACTTTCCCTCTTGCTTTCCTGATGCCCTTGATACTCTGCTGTTTGGGCTCTTATAAGGTTAGAAGGATGTTTATAACAATGAAGACGAAAGTCCTTTGCACATGGCCTTGAGCTTTCCAGAGGAAGCTTGCCTCTGATATCTAGCCAATAAATAATAAATGGGCAGCATTTGGAGCAAGAAGCATAAGGCTCCCAGCTTCACTCAGAGGGAACATAAAGGGCTTTGCAGGGGTGGCTTACCAGTTTCTAAATGTTGACAGAAGCACCACACAGTATAAAGCAAACATCCTGGTATTGCCTATGTTCAGTGGGATATATCAAATTAAACATTTTATAGGGCTGCATAATTATGTTTTATCATAAAGAAAAAACAGAAGTTATAATAAAATAGTTAAGCAACATGCAAATCTTTTGTACTTTCCATTTTGTTTTGCTGTGAACCTAAAACTGCTCTAAGAAATAAAGTCTATATTTTAAAAAGCCATAGAATTTCTTAACAAAGTGAATGTTTATGATTATAAACCTTGATTACAAATGACATAACAGGCATAGGGAGTTTAAGCTTCTTTCTAGACTGTTCAAACATTTGTCTCCTGCATTTAGCAGAAAGGACACAAAAGTACATATTAGGCATATACTGGGATTCCCTGATAGCTCACAGTAAAGAATCCACCTGCAATGCAGGAGACCTCAGTTTGATTCCTGGGTCAGGAAGATCCGCTGGAGAAGGGACAGGCTGCCCACTCCAGTATTCTTGGGCTTCCCTTGTGGCTCAGCTGGTAAAGGATCTGCCTGCAATGTGGGAGACCTGGGTTTGATCCCTGGGTTGGCAATATCCCCTGGAAGGGAAAGGCTTCCCACTCCAGTATTCTGGCCTGAAGAATTCCATGGACTGTGTAGTACATGGGGTCACAAAGAGTCGGACACGACTGAACTACTTTCACTCACTCACTCATGTATATACCAATAATATGGGCTTCTCTGGTAGCTCAACTGGTAAAGAATCCACCTGCCATGCGAGAGACCCCAGTTCGATTCCTGGGTCGGGAAGATCTGCTGGAGAAGGGATAGGCTACCCACTCCAGTATTCTTGGACTTCCCTGGTTACTCAGCTGGTAAAGAATCTGCCTGCAGTGTGGGAGACCGAGGCTTGATCCCTGGGTCGGGAAGATCCCTTGGAGAAGGGAAAGGCTACCCACTCCAGTATTCTGGCCTGGAGAATTCCATGGAATGTATAGTTGTATGGGTTGCAAAGATTCAGACATGACCAAGAGACTTTCACTTTCACTTCACTTTTTCACCAATAATATATCTTTAACTAGGTCAAGGAGGCACCATATTTAAGCTTGTTAAGCAAGTGTTTCTTTACGAGAAAACATGAGATGTAATATGAATGATGGGAATTTCAGGAGAGAAGGCAGGCAGGTAGGGGAAGGTAATTTTGATCTGGGGAACTTTCTGTGCCTCACAGTTTATTAAGCCACAGAAACAGTGCTGGGGCACTCCTGGTGCAACGTCCAGGGGCGCAGACTTGTTAACTTTGTGAATTTTCCTAGGACTGACTGCTTGTGATACAACCTTAAGTTTTCCCCTAATATTAACTGTTTGAAATCAGATATTGAGCCTTTAAACTTAGAACGGCAGATGTTGTTGCTAATTCCCACAGCAGCCCTAAGAAGTAAGTATTGGCATCATTTAGGGTTCCTTGTGGCAAGCAACAGTAAGCAACACTGGCTAATTTAATCAAAAAGGAATTTGTCAGGCTCAGGGAAACATGGGAACAGCAGAACACACGGGCTTCAGGAAGAACAGGAAGGAAAGCAGTTTGGGGGATTCAGGAGCAGAAAGGAATGAGTCATTTGTCTAGGGAGCCTCTCATTGTTCCTGGACCCTGATTCAAGTCCTACAAATGATGGTGGCAGTGGGGTGTCCGATGGTCCTGGCTTGAGTCTATTTTCCCTTAGGGTACTTTAAAAGTTATTTATTTATCTATTTATTTATGGCTGTGCTGGGTCTGTGTTGCTGCACAGGCTTTTCTTTAGTTGCAGCGAGTGGGGGCTGCTCTCTAGTTGCACTTGCTTCTCTTGCTATGGAGCACCAGTCCATCCTAAAGGAAATCAGTCCTGCATGTTCATTGGAAGGACTGATGCTGAAGCTGGAACTCCAATCCTTTGGCCACCTGATGAGAAGAACTGACTAATTTGAAAAGACGCTGAGGCTGGGAAAGATTGAAGAGAGGAGGAGAAGGGGATGAAAGAGGACAAGATGGTTGGATGGCATCACCGACTCCATGGACATGAGTTTGAGCAAGCTCCGGGAGTTGGTGATGGACAGGGAGGCCTGGCGTGCAGTAGTCCATGGGGTCACAAAGACACGGCTGACCGATGGAACTGAACCAGCTCTAGGGCACTCAGGCTTCAGCAGTTATGGCCCATGGGCTTAGCTGCTCTGTGGCATGTGGGATCCTCCAGGATCAGGGATCAAACCTGTGCCTCCTACACTGGCAGGTGGATTCTTTACCCCTGAGCCATCAGGGACGCCCTCCCTTAGGGTACTCTGATCCACCCTGGATGGGGTTGGCTTTACTCTACAAAGGGAGGCTGTTACCCAAAGAAACAAGGAAGGGAAACTGCTCAGGCCAAGATCCAAATGCCTACTAGAATAGTCTCCTAATTTTAAAAGTGAGGAAGGAGGTCAGCTACGCTCATTTCCATGTCAGGGCACGTGTCTAGACGTCAAGGCTGAGATTTGAGCCCCTGTGGGTTTCCTCCCCTTGCGTTCCCCGTGCAGACTCCCCTCTATTCTACTGAGCAGAACAGCGTGATGACAGCCACAGCCCAAAAGATCCACAGCCCTGTGTTTGCAAAACCTTCTGAACTCTTCCAGGGAAAGGTAGGGTTTCAGTGGAAATGAGTCAGCAGCCCTGTCTGACCTTTCATGCCTTTCTGCTTTTCCCTGGGTTTTTATTTCCTTTGCTGCACCCCCCGCAGCCTCTTTCCCAGTGTCAACAAGTTCAGAGGAACTGGTAAGTCAGCCAGGCTGAGGGGGAAGCAAGCAGAAGAGAACCGTCTGATTCTGCAGTCCCTGCAGGCCCGGGGAGGGTCCATGTTCCACTGCTGCCCTCGTCTCTCTTCTCTTGGTCCAGCTGGTCTCTCTCCCTCTCCGAAAATAAGACTTCCAAACAACCTCCCTGTGTGCTGTGTCACTCACCGAAACACCCAAGGCTAGCTCCATCAAGAGCAAAGTGTAATTTTGAATTTAAAATTAGAGATCTGAGCCTATTTCAGGAATTGGTAGCTGCAGGGTGGTGACCAAGCGCTCAAGCTTATAAATTCTTCCCCAGTAATAAGCATCAAAACTGTGAGTAGTGGCTTAGTCGACTTTTTAAATTGTGCCCAGACTCATGACTCAGAAGAGAAATGCTCTTTATGTAGCATTCACAGTTTACACCATGCGAAACATTTCTGGTGAGTTCATTTCCATTTGGTTGTTTCTGTTTAAAAATTACCTGAAACAATTGTTTGATTATATAATTATACAGTTTAAAGAGGCACAGTGGGACACAGGCCTTTCATTTTAATTATTAGAAGAGATAATGTTTACCAGGTACTAATATATGAAAAGTGCTCAGTAAAATGCTTGCTTCCTTCTCTTTGTGAAATAAACTTTAGTCATTGTTTGTGTACTTTAGCATTCTTATTCATTTAACATTTACTGAATAGCTGCCAGGGGGCCCATCGAACGTCATGGTCCTTCTTCAAATTCGTCAGCACTTTCCATCACCTCCCAGTGCTCTGCTACTCAAAGTGTGGTCCCTGGACCAGCAACAGTAGCATCACCTGGGAGCCTGTTAGAGCCAGAGGTTCTCAGGCCTCTCCTGAGTCCTCCTGAATCAGAATCAGATCTCAAAGTAATCTGTGTACATACTGAACTCTGAGAAGCCCTGATCTACTGATGAAGGTTTCCACTTCATATAATGAATGAAGACTTGTTCTCATTTTTTTCGGTTCATCACCTGCTACTCCCCTTCTTGGAATCTGAACTGAGATTCCCCAGGCAGACCAAGCTGTTTCCTGTCTCTGGGCTTCTCGCATGCTGTTCTCTTTGCCTGGATTCTATTTTCTTTCTGTCTTGTTATTGCCTACTGTTTCTTGAAGATGTGCATCTCTGCATTTGTCCATTCATTCATTCTCTGTGTATTTATTGAGCACCTAAGCACTGTGCTTAGGCAGCTTTTGGGGGTGTGTGTGCACACATGGTTTTATTTTATGTTTTTTAAATATTTTTTGGGTCATTTTGCACTTAAAAAATTTTATAGAGTATAGTTGCTTTATAATATTGTGTTAGTTGCTGCCGTACAGAAAAGTGAATCAGCTATACGTATACACATATCCCTTCTTCTTTGGATTTCCTTCCTATCTAGGTTACCCCAGTATATTGAATAGGGTTCGATGCACTATACAGTGTTAATAGATTTTTCAGTCACAGTATAGTTGGTGTTGGAGTAGGAAATGACAACCCACTCCAGTATTCTTGCATGGAGAATCCCAGGGACAGGGGAGCCTGGCGGGCTACAGTGCATGGGATCGCAAAGAGTCAGACATGACTGAGCAGCTAACACACACACACACACACACACACACACATGTGCTCATATAGTTAGTGCACAATGTTATATAAATTACGGGTGTACGGTATTGTGCAGTTATTGTTAATGATAAAATGTTGGCTACGTTCCTTGTGTTATACAAGATATTCTGATAGTTTATTTTATACATAATAATTTGTGCCTCCCACTCCCCACCCTTCGTTTGCTTTTCCTCCCTCTCCCCACTGGTAACCACTGGTTTTTTTCTCTATATCTGTGGCTCTCACATCATTTGCAAATATTTCCTTCCATTCTGTAGGTTGTCTTTTCATTTTATCTGTGGTTTCCTTTGCTATGCAAAAACTTTTTAAGTTTCATTAGGTCCCATTTGTTTATTTTTGCTTTTATTTCCTTTGCTTTAGAAGATAAAGCCCACCCACACTGCTGCAATTTATGTTAAAGAGTGTTCTGCCTGTGTTTTCCTCTAGGTGTTTTATGGCATCTGGTCTTACATTTAGGGCTTCCCAGGTGGTGCTAGTGGTAAACAACCAGTCAGCCAATGCAGGCGACACAAGAGACTCGGGTTGGACCCCTGGGTCAGGAGGATCCGCTGCAGAAGGGCATGGTCACCCACTCCAGGATTCTTGTCTGGAAAATCCCATGGATGGAGGAGCTTGGCAGTCTACCGCCCATGGGATAGCAAAGAGTCAGACACAACTGAAGTGATAGCATGTCTTATATTTTGGTATTTCATCCATTTTGAGTTTATTGTTAGAGAATGTTCTAATTTCATTTTTTTACATGTAGCTGTCCAGTTTTCCCAGCACTACTTATTGAAGAGTCTGTCTTCATTGTATATTTTTGTCAGGTTGCTTTTTAAAGAAACTGTCCAGCGAGATGGGCGGCTCTCCCCTCTCCTACCTCATGTACCACACTTAACTCTATTGTTGATATATTATGCAAGGTTGACATTTACTGTTGACATTGACCAAAGTGGGTAGGGAGCCTGTCATATTTCTCTTTGTCTCTCCTGTACCTAGCACAGTTCCTGGTCCTCAGTAGCTGCTCAGGCAAGGTTTTGTTGGACTGAACTGTTGCACTTTGAGGAATGAGTGATTGGGCCAGGACAATGGCAGGTGAACTCTGAAGTTATTCATTTTTTTTTTATCATTAATTTAGTAGTAATTTAGGTGCTCTTGCTTAACATACAGGTAAAATCCCCTGGACCTAAGCTTCTCTTCCCTCTAACTTTTTTTTTTTTTTCCATTTATTTTTATTAGTTGGAGGCTAATTACTTTACATCATTGCAGTGGTTTTTGTCATACATTGAAATGAATTAGCCATGGATTTACGTGTATTCCCCATCCCGGTCCCCGCTCCCACCTCCCCCTCCACCCAATCCCTCTGGTTCTTCCCAGTGCACCAGGCCCGAGCACTTGTTTCATGCACCCAACCTGGGCTGGTGATCTGTTTCACCCTAGATAATATACATGTTTCGATTCTGTTCTCTTGAAACATCCCACCCTCGCTTTCTCCCAGAGTCTACAAGTCTGTTATATACATCTGAGTCTCTTTTTCTGTTTTGCATATAGGGTTATCGTTACCATCTTTCTAAATTCCATATATATGTGTTAGTATACTGTAATGGTCTTTATCTTTCTGGCTTACTTCGCTCTGTATAATGGGCTCCAGTTTCATCCATCTCATTAGAACTGATTCAAATGAATTCTTTTTAATGGCTGAGTAATATTCCATAGTGTATATGTACCACAGCTTCCTCATCCATTCATCTGCTGATGGGCATCTAGGTTGCTTCCATGTCCTGGCTATTATAAACAGTGCTGTGATGAACATTGGGGTGCACGTGTCTCTTTCAGATCTGGTTTCCTCGGTGTGTATGCCCAGAAGTGGGATTGCTGGGTCATATGGCAGTTCTATTTCCAGCTTTTTAAGAAATCTCCACACTGTTTTCCATAGTGGCTGTGCTAATTTGCATTCCCACCAACAGTGTAAGAGGGTTCCCTTTTCTCCACACCCTCTCCAGCATTTATTGCTTGTAGACTTTTGGATAGCAGCCATCCTGACTGGCGTATAATGGTACCTCATTGTGGTTTTGATTTGCATTTCTCTGATAATGAGTGATGTTGAGCATCTTTTCATGTGTTTGTTAGCCATCTGTATGTCTTCCTTGGAGAAATGTCTGTTTAGTTCTTTGGCCCATTTTTTGATTGGGTCATTTATTTTTCTGGAGTTGAGCTGGAGGAGTTGCTTGTATATTTTTGAGATTAATCCTTTGTCTGTTGCTTCGTTTGCTATTATTTTCTCTCAATCTGAGGGCTGTCTTTTCACCTTGCTTATAGTTTCCTTTGTTGTGCAAAAGCTTTTAAGTTTCATTAGGTCCCATTTGTTTATTTTTGCTTTTGTTTCTAAAATTCTGGGATGTGGGTCATAGAGGATCCTGCTGTGATTTATGTCGGAGAGTGTTTTGCCTATGTTCTCCTCTAGGAGTTTGATAGTTGCTAGTCTTACATTTAGATCTTTAATCCATTTTGAGTTTATTTTTGTGTATGGTGTTAGAAAGTGTTCTAGTTTCATTCTTTTACAGGTGGTTGACCAGTTTTCCCAGCACCACTTGTTAAAGAGGTTGTCTTTTTTCCATTGTATATCCTTGCCTCCTTTGTCGAAGATAAGGTGACCATAGGTTCGTGGATTTATCTCTGGGCTTTCTATTCTGTTCCATTGATCTATATTTCTGTCTTTGTGCCAGTACCATACTGTCTTGATGACTATGGCTTTGTAGTATAGTCTGAAGTCAGGCAGGTTGATTCCTCCAGTTCCATTCTTCTTTCTCAAGGTTTTGGCTATTCGAGGTTTTTTGTATTTCCATACAAATTGTGAAATTATTTGTTCTAGTTCTGTGAAAAATACCGTTGGTAGTTTGATAGGGATTGCATTGAATCTATAGATTGCTTTGGGTAGTATAGCCATTTTGACAATATTGATTCTTCCAATCCATGAACACAGTATATTTCTCCATCTGTTTGTGTCCTCTTTGATTTCTTTCATCAGTGTTTTATAGTTTTCTATGTATGGGTCTTTTTTTTCTTTAGGTAGATATACTCCTAAGTATTTTATTCTTTTTGTTGCAATGGTGAATGGTATCGATTCCTTAATTTCTCTTTCTGTTTTCTCATTGTTAGTGTATAGGAATGCAAGAGATTTCTGTGTGTTAATTTTATATCCTGCAACTTTACTGTATTCGTTGATTAGCTCTAGTAATTTTCTGGTAGAGTCTTTAGGGTTTTCTATGTAGAGGATCATGTCATCTGCAAACAGAGAGAGTTTCACTTCTTCTTTTCCTATCTGGATTCCTTTACTTCTTTTTCTGCCCTGATTGCTGTGGCCAACACTTCCAAAACTATGTTGAATAGTAGTGGTGAGAGTGGGCACCCTTGTCTTGTTCCTGATTTCAGGGGAAATGCTTTCAATTTTTCACCATTGAGGATGATGCTTGCTGTGGGTTTGTCATATATAGCTTTTATTATGTTGAGGTATGTTCCTTCTATTCCTGCTTTCTGGAGAGTTTTAATCATAAATGGATGTTGAATTTTGTCAAAGGCTTTTTCTGCATCTATTGAGATAATCATATGGTTTTTATCTTTCAATTTGTTAATGTGGTGTATTACATTGATTGATTTGTGGATATTAAAGAATCCTTGCATTCCTGGGATAAAGCCCACTTGGTCATGGTGTATGATTTTTTTAATATGTTGTTGGATTCTGTTTGCTAGAATTTTGTTAAGGATTTTTGCATCTATGTTCATCAGTGGTATTGGCTTGTAGTTTTCTTTTTTTGTGGCATCTTTGTCTGGTTTTGGAATTAGGGTGATGGTGGCCTCATGGAATGAGTTTGGAAGTTTACCTTCTTCTTCAATTTTCTGGAAGAATTTGAGTAAGATAGGTGTTGGCTCTTCTCTAAATTTTTGGTAGAATTCAGCTGTGAAGCCATCTGGTCCTGGGCTTTTGTTTGCTGGCAGACTTCTGATTACAGTTTCGATTTCCTTGCTTGTGATGGGTCTGTTAAGATCTTCTATTTCTTCCTGGTTCCATTTTGGAAAGTTATACTTCTGTAAGAACTTATCCATTTCTTCCAAGTTGTCCATTTTATTGGCATAGAGCTGCTGGTAGTAGTCTCTTATGATCCTTTGTATTTCAGTGTTGTCTGTTGTGATCTCTCCATTTTCATTTCTAATTTTGTTAATTTGGTTCTTCTCCCTTTGTTTCTTAATGAGTCTTGCTAATGGCTTGTCAATTTTGTTTATTTTTTCAAAAAACCAGCTTTTAGCTTTGTTGATTTTTGCTATGGTCTCTTTAGTTTCTTTTGCATTTATTTCTGCCCTAATTTTTAAGATTTCTTTCCTTCTACCAACCCTGGGGTTCTTCATTTCTTCCTTCTCTAGTTGCTTTAGGTGTAGAGTTAGGTTATTTATTTGACTTTTTTCTTGTTTCTTGAGGTAGGCCTGTAATGCTGTGAATATTCCCCTTAGCACTGCTTTTACAGTGTCCCATAGGTTTTGGGTTGTTGTGTTTTCATTTTCATTCATTTCTATGCATATTTTGATTTCTTTTTTGATTTCTTCTATGATTTTTTGGTTATTCAGAAGCGTGTTGTTTAGCCTCCATATGTTTGAATTTTTAATAATTTTTTTCCTGTAATTGAGATCTAATCTTACTGCACTGTGGTCAGAAAAGATGACTGGAATGATTTCAGTTTTTTTGAATTTACCAAGACTAGATTTATAGCCCAGGATGTGATCTATTCTGGAGAAGGTTCCGTGTGCACTTGAGAAAAAGGTGAAGTTGATTGTTTTGGGGTGAAACGTCCTATAGATGTCAATTAGGTCTAGCTGGTCCATTGTGTCCTTTAAAGTTTGTGTTTCCTTGTTCATTTTCTGTTTAGTTGATCTATCCATAGTTGTGAGTGGGGTATTAAAGTCTCCTACTATTATTGTGTTACTATTAATTTCGTCTTTCATACTCGTTAGCGTTTGCCTTACATATTGCGATGCTCCTATGTTGGGTGCATATATATTTATAATTGTTATATATTCTTCTTGGATTGATCCTTTGATCATTATGTAGTGTCCATCTTTGTCTCTTTTCACAGCCTTTATTTTGAAGGTATTCATGACCTGAGCATGCCTGCTACCCACAAACCGTAGCCTGATGCCCTCATGCACCATTTGCCCTCTGTAATTCACTGAAAGACCATATATTGACCAGTGGTATTAGTGACAGAGTCTCATACTTATCAGAGAAGGCAATGGCAACCCACTCCAGTACTCTTGCCTGGAAAATCCCATGGACGGAGGAGCCTGGTAGGCTGCAGTCCATGGGGTCGCTAAGAGTTGGACATGACTGAGCGACTTCACTTTCATGCATTGGAGAAGGAAATGGCAACCCACTCCAGTGTTCTTGCCTGGAGAATCCCAGGGATGGCGAACCCTGGTGGGCTGCCATCTATGGGGTCGCACAGAGTTGGACACGACTGAAGCGACTTAGCAGCAACAGCAGCAGCTCATACTTTGTGGATGTTGAACAGACTTGGGAGCCAAGAATGTCGCAGACAAGAGGGATTCTGCAGAGACCTGAGAAGGTGACCACTGTGGATGGCACAGAGTAGGGGTGTGGCTGTGGGCTCTTTGGCACACTTCCTCCAGCTGTAACTACATTGCCCACAACCTGGGCCAAGTGTCATCTTATGAATTCTGACCGGTTGAGTTTTCTACTGATTCCCTACCTCTTGGAGAGGCGTGTCTGTGGGCAGCTGCAATGGTGGTGACCAGTTAGGAGATGCCATCTTTGTTGGAGGAGGGAAGTAGTTACCAGAGGGTGATGAAAGCAAGAGCTTTACCATGATGAGTGGCAACAATTGAGGGCCATGAAATGAAGGATAAAAAATAGGGACTTTCTTGGTGGTCCAACATTTGAGTTTCCAAACTCCCACTGCAAGGAGTGCAGGATCGATTCCTGGTTGGGGAACTAAGATCCCACATGCCCTGGGGCATGGCCAAAAAGTAAAAAAAGAAATAAAGCAATTTTTTAAGAGGATAAAAAAATAAATGAAATAAACAGAATAAATAGCAAAACAGAGGAGGAAGAATGTCATGAAAACAAGGACCGTGGAACCGGCCTTTCTGGGTCCAGAACCCCTGCTTTGCATATTAGAGCTACATGATCTTGGGCAAATTGTTCACTTTTCATCTATAAAATGGGAATAATATTTCCTACCTTACAAGGAACTGTTATTCATAAAGACAACTTAATATTCATAAAGACTTGGACTAGGGGCTGACATAGCACATAATCAAAAAAACCTCAGTGCTTAAGACATAGAGAATATTCAATTGCTTGAAAATAAAATTCAGCATTTCTTTCTTTTTTCATCTCTGTGCGCCTCCACATTAGTAAATGCATTTGCGTACTTCATGGTATTTCCCTGGGTTTGCAATAGGGGTGTGTGTGTCTTTAAGCTGGTGAGCAATGCTTTAAACAAAAATGAACAAAAGGGAAACAGCTGCTTTGTTTTTGAAAAGATTTGCCAAGCTCACATAGTTAAATTTAATGGCTGGGTGTTTTAAACCCTGGAGAACAATGTAATTTGTGTCATCACTGCTACAAAGGATGACTAGTTGGCGAGCATTTCATTTCAGTCGCCTAAAGACCTAACTCGAACAAAAGAAGCAAAAACAAACACAAATACAGCCATGGAAAAACGCTAATTAGGCTTTGGGGAAAAAAGACTGTCCGATCCTGTCATGTCTTTGCAGAGCAAAATAAAAATAACACTGGCACCTGCAAAGTTATTTTCCTCACTAAATATTTTAATTTTTTAAGTAATATTTTGTGTATTAGTTATGATTCTGGCAGGGTGTAGGTGAGGGTTGAGAGAAGGGGATGGCTGAAGACTAGTATCTGAATGTTTTGTACCTGCTTCACTTGCAATCTCTCTTTTAATTCTCTCTGAATTCTGTGGAGGAGATATTTTCCCATTTATGATAGGACATTCTAGAACTATTAATAGGACACTCAAGAACTAGACTTAAGTGTCTTGGTTAAGTCACTTAACCAAGTTCATACAACCCCATAAGTTACAGCACTAGAGTTTGACTCTATATCTGCCTGACTTGGGGGGAATAAACCCCCTTTGAAATGGTTTGTTCGTTTTTGTTTTTTTTAATATTTATTTTAAAAATTCTAATTAATTTACTGTTTTGATTACATTACGCAGCATGTGGGATCTTAGCTACCTGACAAGGGATTGAACCCATGGCCCCTGCAGTGGAAGCACAGAGTCCTAACCAGGGGACCACCAGAGAAGTCCTGGTTTGTTCCTTTTTTAGTGGAAAGAAAGTATAGATATCTCAGTTTCTTCCTTTTAGGTTGTCAGGAACCAAATATCAAATGCTTGTGAAGTTCAGATATATCTAACATTTAATTTTTCTTCATATCAGATAGACATTTTGCTTCCCCAGAGTCTCTGCATTTTGGTAGTAATCATCAGAAAC
The DNA here is from genome assembly GCF_023699985.2 of Odocoileus virginianus. NCBI lineage: Eukaryota > Metazoa > Chordata > Mammalia > Artiodactyla > Cervidae > Odocoileus > Odocoileus virginianus. The sequence continues at coordinate 35,638,579 of NC_069681.1, forward strand.
AACTTGATGATGAGGTTGACAGCTATGGAAGACAACAGTCAAACGATGACCTCATCTTGGTTTGGGAGCTCCAGTTTCCACATGTTAGTCCAAGAAACGCCAATTACTGGACAAAATCCAGTATCTTGTGACACAGTTCAAAAGAGATGGTGATGATTAAGGCTGTAACTCACTCAATAAGGGGGAGTTGGCTGTCTTGTAGTGTTTCTAATTGAGATAGAGAAAAATTGGGAGAGAGAAGATTCTTGAATACAGAAAGGATTAAGGAATTCTGCTACTTTCCTCCTCAGGGGTACTATTTCCATATTAGTGGGTTGGCCAAAAATTCATTTGGGTTTTTCTGTATGAGCAGGAAAAGCCTGAATGAACTTTTTGGCTAACCCAGTACATCATCACCAAATAGCCCCAGGACGTGTGAGAGGAGAGGAGAGAAAATGAATAGAAGAGACAGACTCATACCAGTCGATGATTAACTGGAAAGGACTTGTTTATTTGGGCTTATGCTCTTTGTGTCTCAAGTTGTGCCCAACTCTTTGCTACCCCATGGACTGCAGCACCCCAGGCTTCCCTGTCCTTCACCATCTCCCCGAGTTAGCTCAAACTCATGTCCATTGAGTCGGTGATGCCATCCAACCAGCTCATCCTCTGTCACCCTCTTCTCCTCCTGCCCTCAACCTTTCCCAGCATTAGGGTCTTTTCCAATGACTGCTCTTCACATCAGGTGACCAAAGTATTGGTGCTTCAGCCTCAGTCCTTCCAATGAATATTCAGGGTTGATTTCCTTTAGGATTGACTGGTTGGATCTCCTTGCTGTCCAAGGAACTCTCAAACATCTTCTCCAGTGCCACAGTTGGAAAGCCTCAGTTCTTCAGTGCTCAGCCTTCTTTATGGTCCAACTCTCACATCTGTACATGACTGCTGGAAAAGCCATAGCTTTGACTAGATGGATCTTTGTCAGCAAAGTGGTGTCTCTGCTTTTCCTGCTCCCTTTACTCTCTAAGTCAAGAAATCTCTTACTCCAGAGAAGGCAGGGAACCATATCATTTCTGTTCTTGACACTGGGTCAAGCAGTGAATTGAGCCAGTCAAGCAAGTCAAATGAGTCTGCAAGAGCATTTCCCTTTTACTTGTAATTGTTGTTGAATGTAAACTGTGTGGGTATATTTGTGTGTGTGTGTGTGTGTGTGTGTGTGTGTGTGTGTGTGTGTTTAGAATGGGTCTAGGGCATTTATGAAAAAAGATTCTGCACCCTTACTAGAATAACCTCTGCAAATCCTTCTTATGGATGCTACTTTAGCACCAGTCTGGTGGGGTCAGAAAGGCTCCTGGTATTGAGAAAATTAATAAAGGAAAACTGCACTAAAATAGGGTTAGGAGACCAGAAGGGAGAGTTCTCATACACATATCACATGATGCCAACACAGATCCCAGCAGGAAGAAATGTACCTTGCATCTCCAGCAAGAAGTGACATCCTTTAACCACCAGCAGGAGGTTGTCTCCTTGCCTGGTAACAGACCAACCAATGAGAGACTGTGACAGCTCAGCCAATGAGACGCCGCTTTCCTTCAAACTCCGTTTCCTCCGATGACTTTTGTTTATAACAGCCCCTTTCAACTCCCCCTTCTCCTCTATAAAAGAGTTTGCTTTACAGAATTTGCATGTGGGTCACTGTAGTTGCATGTCCTGAATTGCAGTTCTTTGCTGCTCGCTCATAAACCTGTTTAACTGGAAAAATAAGTGACTGTTTTATTGTTTTAGGTTAACAGTGTACAGAAAAGGAAGTGCTCTGAGTTCAGAAAGCCTGGGTCTTGTCTCGACATGTTTCCACTGGCTGTATAACTTTGAGCAAATTATTAGAAGAGGTAATTGAATACATTTGAAAATGCCTTTTTAACTGAAACAAAGGACTTCCCTGGTGGCTCAGATGGGATAGCATCTGCCTACAACGCGGGAGACCCAGGTTCAGTCCCTGTGTCGGGAAGATCTCCTGGAGAAGGAAATGGCAACCCACTCCAGTTTTCTTGCCTGGAGAATCCCATGGACGGAGGAGCCTGGTTACAGTCTATAGGCTACAGTCCATGGCGTTGCAAAGAGTCGGACACAATTGAGCGACTTCACTTTCACTTTTTTTTTTAACTGAAAAAGCTGAACAATCACGAGAGACTCCGGTTCGATCCCCCTGGAGGAGAAAGTGGCACCCACTTGCTCCAGTATTCTTGCCGGGAGAATGCCATGGATGGGAGAATGCCATGGATGGAGTAGCCTGGCGAGCTATAATCCATGGGGTCACAAAGAGTCAGACACGACTGAACTTATGAGCACTGTACAGAGAGCACTGTACAATATTTAAGGTTTATCAATAGATTGTGAGGTACAGTAGTGAATTTTGATCGTATTTTTTTCTTCTCTGCCATCTTTTACCCCATACTGATGCTAAATCGTACTGATCCCTTACATTTCATCGTAATCATTCTTGTAGGGCTTGATTAGAAGCCTTTTCTGTGCACATCAAACTTGCCCATAATCAACTATTTACCAAATCACAGGAAATAACCAAATTAGGGCATCCCTGGGTTTCCTTCTCGCCTCCCCAGCCTGCTCCTCTCTTGAGCTAGTTGAGGCTTCTCTGTGTTTCTGTGGCACTTAGGCAAAATCTGTTTCAAATATGCTTTTATATATGTCTGTCCAGTAGATCATGAGCTGCTAGAATGCTGCTAGAAATTAGAAAGCGGTCAGTAAATGTTTGTTGAATTAGACTGATGTGAAACATAATTGGTTATGACCCCATAATGTTACATTATTTACATAGCTATTTTTCACTCTCATTTACATTTGAGTGTGTGTGTGTATGTGTGACGGTGTGTGTGTGAGTGTGTGTGAGAGTGTGTGTGTGTGTGAGAGTGTGTGTTTGTGAGTGTGTGTGTCTGAGTGTGTGTGTGTGAGTGTGTGTGTGTGAGAGTGTGTGTGTGTGAGTGTGTGTGTGTGAGTGTGTGTGTCTGAGTGTGTGTGTGACTGTGAGTGTGTGTGTGTGTCTGAGTGTGTGTGAGTGTGTGAGAGTATGTGTTTGTGAGTGTGTGTGTGAGTGTGTGTGTGTGTGAGTGTGTGAGTGTGTGTGTGTGTGTGTGTGTTTGTGCTTGCGCTCAGTTGCTCAGTCGTGTCTGATTCTCTGCAACTGATCCCAAGGACTATAGCCCACCAGACTCCTCTGTCCGTGGAATTCTCCAAGCAAGAATATTGGAGTGGGTTGCCATTTCTTCCCCAGGGAATCTTCCCAACGCAGGGATTGAACCAGCATTTCTTGCCTTTTCTGCATAGGCCAGTGGATTCTCTGATTTAGAGGTTTGTTATTATCTACTGTTATAAACAAGGCTGTGATGAAGATCTTTGTGACAAGTTTATTTCTGTTGTTTCATATTATTTTAATAGATTTGAGTCCTAAAAGTAGAGTTAAATTCTCGACTAGTATTATCAGGTTGCTTTCCGGAATTACTGCACAATTAAAATCCCCATTTATGTGACTGTTTTACACATTGTAGTTCACACATTTGTATAGCATGAATACACATCTATCAACATCACTGTATTGGAAGCATTGCAATAGCTAAGTTTACCATTTACCTTCACTAAGAATGTTGCCTGAGTGTAGAGATCCCAAGGAGTGGAAGCTTGCAGGTCTTAGCAATGAAGCAAGAAAATTTAGAAGGCCCTGCCCAGATAGTGCAGTCTCCCAGGAAAACTTAAGAGGGCCAAATGCAGGGCCTGGGGATTAAAAAAATTTCAGTCTTTGTTCGTTACCTTCTCTGCTACCTAAATAGGTAATACTGATGGTTAACAATGGATGTTAAGGGTTACGATGTAATGAATAGATAAGGCAAAAGACTTCTTTTGGTTAATTTCACTGTGACAAGAATAACAGTGAGGGACATCTCTGGCAGTCCGGTGATTAAGACTCCAAGCTTCTACTCCCTGGCTGGGGAACTAAGATCTGGCAAGCCCTGTATCCAATAAAATAACATAAAATAATAATAAAAAAAATAAGGCATCCACATGATAGCGAGTCTTGAGCCACTCATAGAAAGCCAAGATCTCCTTTTGAGTCATTTGAGTCAAGTCTCCTATTGAGTCTCCTACTGAGTCACAATAGCCCTTGTCACTTGCAATCATGTTAAAATATTGAGAAATGTAAGGTATAATATTGATGTAGAGAAAAACATGGAGGTCCTCCAAGTTTGTGACTATTGATTTGGTTCTTCTTCAGTTAAGAAGTCGCTTGTGTTTAATGATGCAGCTGATTCAACAGCTGGTCATTTGCCTTGGGTGCCCTGGTCCCACCCAGGTCTCACAGGCCCTTCTGTCGTGTGATGGGGGCTGCAGACCAAGTCTCCTGTTGGCTTATTTGTGGGTTCCTCATCATGATGAGAAGCCTCATCATCTTCAAGAAGAGAGGAGGATGAAGATTGTCAAATGCACGGGGTGGAGCCTTGGGGTGGGGAGGTGGGGGCAGGGGACGAGCAAAAGAGCTCATTTAAACAGAAATGATGACTAGAGAGCAGAAAACACAGATTGTGAAGATGAACATTCTCGAGAAGGTTGAGCGGACCCTGAACTATGTCAGTGGTGAAAAGGTTAGAAAGAGAAGGGATGGCATAGAAACCATGTGAACATGGTTTGTCTACACCAGGCCAATTATTTTGAAATAAAATCAGTCTTTTAAAAAATCTTTTATTTTTATTTATTTATTTGGCTGAGCTGGGTCTTAGTTATGGCACACAGGATCTTCAGTTGCAGCACGTGAACTCTTAGTTTCAGCATGTGGGATCTAGTTCCCTGACCAGGGATTGGACTCAGGCCCCCTGCTTTGGGGAGTGGAATTTCAGCCACTGTACCACCAGGGTTGTCCCTAAAATCAGTCTAATTCAGTAATTTTTTTTCATTTATTTTTATTAGTTGGAAGCTAATTACTTTACAATATTGTAGTGGTTTTTGCCATACATTGACATGAATCAGCCATGGATTTACATGTGTTCCCCTTCCCGATCCCCCCTCCCGCCTCCTTCTCCATCCCATCCCTCTGGGTCTTCCCAGTGCACCAGCCCTGAGCACTTGTCTCATGCATCCAACCTGGGCTAGTGGTCTGTTTCACCCTTGATAGTATACTTGTTTCAATGCTGTTCTCTCAGAACATCCCACCCTCGCTTTCTCCCATAGAGTCCAAAAGTGTGTTCTGTACATCTGTGTCTCTTTTTGTGTTTTGCATATAGGGTTATCGTTAGCATCTTTTTAAAATTCCATATACATGTGTTAGTATACTGTATTGGTCTTTATCTTTCTGGCTTACTTCACTCTATATAATGGGCTCCAGTTTCATCCATCTCATTAGAACTGATTCAAATGAATTCTTTTTAATGGCTGAGTAATATTCCATAGTTATATGTACCACAGCTTCCTTATCCATTCATCTGCTGATGGGCATCTATGTTGCTTCCATGTCCTGGCTATTATAAATAGTGCTGCGATGAACATTGGGATACACGTGTCTCTTTCAGATCTGGTTTCCTCAGTGTATATGCCCAGGAGTGGGATTGCTGGGTCATATGGCAGTTCTATTTCCAGTTTTTTAAGGAATCTCCACACTGTTCTCCATAGTGGCTGTATTAGTTTGCATTCCCACCAACAGTGTTAAGAGGGTTCCCTTTTCTCCATACCCTCTCCAGCATTTATTGCTTGTAGACTTTTGGATAGCAGCCATCCTGATTGGTGTGTAATGGTACCTCATTGAGGTTTTGATTTGCATTTCTCTGTTATTTTTTGAGTGTCAAGAACTGTATTAAGAATGGTTTTCCACTATGTGCCAAGTCTCTGTTACCTGAGAGACCCAGTAGCTGGACTTGCATTGTTTCTTGCTGAAGAAATTCACACTCAGTGATCTGAGTAGGAAAAAAAAGTAACAAATCACTTCAAATAAGCCTAACAGCTTGAACAGCTAGATTACATAGGTCCTATTGAGGCAGATGAAAGAGGCGAGTGGAAAAGCTGGCTTAAAACTCAACATTCAGAAAACTAAGATCATGATATCTGGTTCCATCACTTCATGGCAAATAGACAGGGAAACAATGGAAATAGTGACGGCCTTTATTTTGGGGGGTGTTCCAAAATCACTGTAGATGGTGACTGCAGCCATGAAATTAAAAGATGCTTGCTCCTTGGAAAGAAAGCTATGACCAACTATGACAGCATATTGAAAATCAGAAACATCACTTTGCCAACAAAGGTCCATCTAGTCAAAGCTATGATTTTTCCAGTAGTCATGTATGGATGTGAGAGTTGGATTATAAAGAAAACTGAGTGCCGAAGAATTGATGCTTTGAAACTGTGGTGTTGGAGAAGACTCTTGAGAGTCCCTTGGACTGCAAAGAGATCCAACCAGTCCATCCTAAAGGAGATCAGTCCTGAATATTCTTTGAAAGGACTGATGCTGAAGCTGAACCTCCAATACTTTGGCCACCTGATGTGAAGAGCTGACTCATTTGAAAAGACCCTGATGCTCGGAAAGACTGAGGGCAGGAGGAGAGGGGATGACAAAGGATGAGATGTTTGGATAGCATCACCGACTCGATGGACATGAGTTTGAGCAAGCTCCGGGAATTGGTGATGGACAGGGAAGCCTGGCGTGCTGCAGTCCGTGGGGTCACAAGGAGTCAGACGCTATTGAGTGACTAAACTAAACTGAACTGAGTGAGGCAGAATTAATGGAAAAACAGATTAGAGATTTAATAAAAATGTAATGAGAAGGTTTAATGAGATAAGAGATTATAAAAAGACTTCTGGAAATATTTTTTAAAGTCCCACACAAAATTTCCAAATTTAAAGTTAAAAGATGACTTCAAAGAGAGAGCACTTCCTGATGAAAATCAAACTGATTATCTGACAGAGCAAGTGGAGAAAGTAGTACACAGTGGAGAACAAAAACTCGAAGAAATGGATACCACAGATGAAAAGACAAAAGACATGGAAGACACAGATAACAGGAATTACTAAGAAAGAGATGAAGAAGATATGGGAGATAAATACACTTCAAAGAACAATAGATAAAACTTCCTTGTCTGAATAAAATCTTGCTTTTTCAGATTGAAAGTGTTCCACCAACTCCAGGAAGTATTTCTGACAATGACATATAAACCAGATTCAGCCAAATAAATATTCTAAAGTTCAGAAAAGAAAAAGTTTAGTAAACTTCCCAGTGCAAAGAGAAAAGCTACTATAGCCTGAGCAGAATTAGACTAGCATCAGACTTCTTATGTGCGACACTGGAAGTTAGAAAACAATAAAGATCGTTTACAAGTCTCGAGAGAAATTGAGTCATAATGTCATTCAAATGGGAGGACAAAAGACAGCTATTATTAAACAGGCTGGGATCCACTGTCTTTGAAGGTACACTTTTTATATGACTGGAGGAGTTATTCTAACTGCATGAAATTTAATGATAACCTAGATCTCAGGATAGGAGAAGATGAAGAGTATAAGAAAGAGCAGTGAGCAATGTACTTCTGAGATGTATAATTAAGTCTAAAGGATGATGACAAGGGCTGTGAACTGTAATATGAGTTAAGTAATAATCCCCTAAATAGAAGAGGCTGACTGCATGTATCTGTATGAAATAATAGCTGTCTCCCCAGGCAGTAAGCTCTAATGTTTATGAGTGATACTTAGGTTACGATTTCAATTTTAAATGAGTCTCACCAGTTGGTACAAGGGTGATGGGAAACTCTTGGTTGGGGTTGGTGGTGTAGAGAACAGATTAATAAAAATCTTGATGTGGGGAACATCATTATTACTTAATTTTATTACTACATATCTATGACTTTGTGAAGTTAGGGAGTTATGAGTAGCTGACAGAGAGAGAGAAAGTTCCTAATTAATTTGCAAAGTTAAGGTGGAAATAAAAATAATAATAAAAAAACTTTTTCAATGCAGCAAATTAAGAATGGTATCAAGAGGAAGCAACAGTGAAAATTGATTACAAACAGAAAGTAAAATGTAAAAATAAAGTGAATATCACAATGAAAGTAAAGGAATACTTTAATAAAAAACAAGCAGCTTCAGAATACTTACAAATTTTACCTCTATGCTGTTTAAAATAAATTCAACTAAAGTAAAATAGTAGAGTGGAAACTAATGGGACATACAAAGATATTTTAGCAAAAGTGAAAGTTGCTCAATCGTGTCCGACTCTTTGCGACCCCATGGACTATACAGTCCATGGGATTCTACAGGCCAGAATACTGGAGTGGGTAACTGTTCCCTTCTCCAAGGGGGTTTTTCCCAACCCAGGGGTTGAACCCAGGTCTCCCACATTGCAGGTGGATTCTTCACCAGCTGAGCCACCAGGGAAGGCCAAGAATATGAGAGTGGTTAGAGTCTTTCCCTTCTCCAGCGGATCTTCCCGACCCAGGAATCAAACCGGGGTCTCCTGCATTGTTGGTGGATTCTGATTTTAGCAAAACAGAAAACCAAAGAAAAGTAAAGGCAGCTATATTAACGTCTGCTCAGTCACTCAGTCATGTCCAACTCGTTTGCAACCTCATTGTTTGTAGCCCACCAGGCTCCTCTGTCCATGGAATTTTCCAGGCAAGAGTACTACAGTGGTCTGCCATTTCCTACTCCAGTAACAATATATACCAGATTTAAAAAATCTGAGGGGTGATATAGGAGAGTGATAAAAAGCATAATCTATAAGGAAGGTTTGTCTCCAAATAACATAGCAGTAAAACATAGAAGGTAAAACAGGAACTAGAACTGCAAAGTGACCTTATAAAATCCAAAATCATAGTAGACACTGTAGCATACCTTTTTCAGAAAAATAAGTGAACAGTAAGTAAGAGTATGAATGTCTCAAATAAGGCAGTCAGCAAGCCAGATAAGACATAGGCCTTAGATAATTCTGTGCCCTACTCTTCACTACATCCCCCAGACAACTGGGGAAATAAATAATTTATCTAACTACAAAGAAAACCTTAAGACATCTCAAAGAATTTTTTACGGCCCCAATTTTTTGACTATAAAGCAGTTTATTAGAAATTATTCATAAACAAGTAGCGATATAATTATTTGTACATTCATGACCAAACTTTAAATTGGTCAAGCTGGGAAGAGCACTACCAAGCATGTGGAAAAAATGAATGCAAATTCCCTCTAGAGAAATAAGCTGTTAGTTAAAGCCTTGTGAAATTTGCACACATAGGGTCTCACCACAGATGAGCTCACAACAAAAATTCTCAAACATGCGAGAAGAGGTTCTGATTCTCGCAACACTCACTCAGTTGTTTTGGATGGACTCTCCCACTGAGAACTTCAGCCCAGTACTGTTGGAGACACATCAGCCTTGGCCCCTTGCGTGGTTCTGATCTTTTCAAGTGCCTTGAGACACTTGTGGGTTGAAACATTGAGGGCATATTGCAGATACTTAAAATATCCATCAGAGTATATAAATAACAAGGGCTAGAAATATGAGACAAAAAATTAAAAGAAATAAAAAAAGAGAAATATTCCATCCAAAGAGCAGAAGTTAATCAGGCCATATGCCAAAGGCATACCCTTTTTAGAGAATGTTGTTGTTCAGTTGCCCAGTCATGTCTGACTCTTTGTGACCCCATGGACTCAGCACGCCAGGCCTCCCTGTCTCTCACCATTTCCCGGAGTTTGCCTAAGTTCATGTCCATTGCATCATTGATGCTGTCCAACCATCTCATCCTCTGTTGCCCTCTTCTCCTTCTGCCTTCAATCTTTCCCAGCATCAGGGACTTTTCTAATGAGTCACTTGTTCACATTAGGTGACCAAAATACTGGAGCTTCAGCATCAGTCCTTCCAACGAGTATTCAGGATTGATTTCCCTTTAGATTGCTTTGATCTCTTTGCTGTCCAGGGGACTTTCAGGAGTCTTCTCCAGTACTACAGTTTGAAGACATCAATTCTTTGGCATTCTGACTTCTTTATAGTCCGGCTCTCACAACTGTACATGACCACTGGGAAGACCATAACCTTGACTGTATGGGCCTTTGTCAACGGAGTAACGTCTCTACTTTTCAATACACTGCTAGGTTTTTCATATCTTTCCTGCCAAGAAGCAATCATCTTCTGATTTCATGGCTTATTTTAGAGAATATTTTATGTCATACCTGGAGATCATTGGAGTTGCTCTTCTAATCTGTTGTGAGAGAAAAAGGAGCCTTCCTACTTTCTGATCAATTTGACAATGTGACTTGATGCAGCCAAACCCCGGCTTCAAGTTTTTTTGTTTTTTGTTTTTTCCCTTGATTCAGCCTGATGGGGGCTCCAATCCTGCTGCATGCCGTGTATTTATTCTCTGTCTTTCAGTTGTCTGCCGTGATGAGAAATCAGAGATGCAGTGGGCTGACCTCTCTGGGAGCTGTTACTCATATACTTTTTGGTGGATCAGCCTTGACTGCTCAAATATTAGGTTGGCCAAAAAGTTGGTTGGGGTTTTTCCTAAGGTGTAATGGAAAAACCAGAAAAAACTTTTTGGCCAAGTCAATATTTCCAGGCATTTGAGGACATCTGAGCTAAGTGATGTGCAAAGACTCACTTATCTCAATAGTGCTTATCAGGCTAGAGTCGTATCTATAGAGTGCTAATTGACCAAGTTTTTAAAGATTCTAGGCTTTCCTGGTAGCTCAGACAGTAAAGAATCTGCCTGCAATGCAGGAGATCTGGGTTGGATCTCTGGGTTGCAAAGATCTCCTGGAGGAGGAAATGGCAACCTACTCCAGTATTCTTGCCTGGAGAATTCCATGGACAGAGGAGCCTGGTGAGCTGCGATCCATGGCGTCACAAAGAGTCAGACACGACTGAGCAACTAATATAATAGAGGCACAGAGCTTACCTCAAAGGGTCCTGGATTCAGCTGATTTGTCATCATTATTAGCTCATATTTCCAGGTGTCATATTTTTTATTTTTTTTCTTTTTTGGCTGCACTGCATGGAATGTGGTATCTTAGTTCCCTGACTAGAGATTTAATCTGGCCCCTCTGTGGTAGAAGTGTGGAGTCTTAACTGATGACCTGCCAGGGAAGTTTCCCCAGGTGTCAGTTATTAAAAGTATATTCTGCGTAGTATATGTGTTACTGAAACTCCCCAGACCTACCTTTATACTAAAAATAGATTCTTAATAGCAGGGGCAGGGTTTTCACCATAACTGGGTTGATCTCAGTCCAGTGATCACAGGGAGAGAAAATACATACATTACATGATGAATGTGATAGTAACAAAAGTCATCTTAATCATGTCAGGGACTGAATGTCTCCACTCCCAAGTTCTATGCTGATGTCCTAACTCCCAGTGTGCTGCTGTGTGGAGATGGGGTCATAGGGAGGCAATTAGAGTTAGTTTAGGTAGTGAGGGTGGCCCCTCATGATGGAATTAGTAACCTCAGAAGAGCACACGAACTGAGGGAAGGCCATGTGAGGACATAGCAAGGAGGCAGGCATCTGCAACCCAAGGAGAGAGCTCTCACCAGGAACTGAATCAATTGGCACCTTGATCTCACACTTCCCAGGCTTCAAAACTGTGAGAAAATAAATTTCCGTTGTTTACACCACCTAGTCAGTGGTATTTTTTTATGGTGGCCTGAGATGACTAAGGGGCCTCCCCGTTGGCTCAGCAGTTAAAAAAAAAAGAAGAATCCCCCTGCAATGCAGGAGACTTGGGAGGCCAGGTTCGATCTCTGGGTCAGGAAGGTCTCCTGGAGGAGTAAATGGAAACCCACCCCAGTGTTCTTGCCTGGGAAATCCCATGGACAGAGGAGCTTGGTGGGCTGCAGTTCATGTGGTCTCAAAAGAGTCAGACCTGATGAAGTGACTGAGCACACACCCATGAGATGACTAAGACAATCCCTGATGTAAAGTGATGGCAATAAGGGGTAAATGCCCTGGGTATGTTGGGCTTATCACGTTGTTGTTGTTCAGTAGCTCAGTTGTGTCTGACTCTTTGTGACCCCATGGACTCAGCACTCCAGGCCTCCCTGTCCCTCACCATCTCCTGAGGTTTGCCCAAGTTCATGTCCATTGCATCAGTGATGCCATCCAGCCGTCTCATGCTCTGGTGCCCTCTTCTCCTTCTGCTGTCAATCTTTCCCAGCATCAGGGACTTTTCCAATATATCCTTCCAAATGTCTTCCTGAGTGTGGAAACTCAATATTAGAACAGTGGACACTGTGGTCCATAGAGGTGAAATGATTTGCACAGAATTAATAGGAAAAAGCAACTTTAAATGCCTTTATTTACAGAACTTTTCTTACAGTGTACCTTATTTGACTTATGAATAAATAATATATATATATTTTAATTTAAAAACATCTATTAAAATATCTCAGAGACTAGACAGAATGTTGAATAGTGGTTCAAGCAGAATACAGAGGTTAAATAGTCTGCCCCACTTTTCCCACTGAACCCAGAACCAGGGGGCTGCCAGAGTCCAAATCGAATTACTAATAATCAGATTGAAAGAGTCAAGATTGGCCCCCTAGAAGCCTTATAAGATAGGTCTTAATTTGGGTATAGTTTCAGTTTTAGGGAGAATTGGGATTACTTCATTAACCAGGTTGCATTTAATTAATCAGATTATATTTAATTAATCAGATTACAGTTTGCAAAAAGCTTTCCATGCACTGCCACATTTAATCTGTACAACAGTTGATATGATAATAATAATCTCCATATTACAGAAGAGAAAAATTGGCTTTAAGAAATTAAGTGATTTTCTCAGGCTCACTTAACTGGTCTGTGACACAACCCAAACATTGATCCAAAGACTTTGATGGGAAAACACACGCTCATTGTACAGAGTTTAGGAACACCAGGAGGAAGAAATGGGATCCCTCATAGGTAATATTGTTTGCCACGGTTGATCTCATTATTTCTTGACCCTTGACTCTGAGAGGGCAACTGATGGTAACTGAAAACCAAGATTCTCTGATCCATAAATATCATGTTGATATAGTCACCAAGTGCTTAATAATCCTGCATGGGGATGAGGACAGAGCAAGAAGGCAGTCAGCTACATGCATAACACACAGTTGAGAATAGCTTAGAATGGGATCACTAAGTGCAGGACATATGGAGTATAAAAATCAGATAGAGGAACCAGTTATCTCCTCAGTCGATTGAATATGCTTGACTTCCGGGTAACTGCGGCTGCCCTGGCAGCTCAGCTGGTAACGAATGCAGTGCAGGAGACCCCGGTTTGATTCCTGGGTCGGCAGGATGCCCTGAAGGGATGGGCTCCCCACTCCGGTATTCTGGGGCTTCCCTGCTGGCTCAGGTGGTGAAGAATCCGCTTGCAGTGTGGGACAGCTGGGTTTGCTCCCTGGATTGGGAGGATACCCTGGAGAAGGCCGTGGCAACCTACTCCAGTATTCTTGCCTGGAGAATCCCCATGGACAGAGGAGCCTGGTGGGCTACAGTCCATGGGGTAGCAAAGAGTTGGACATGACTGAGTGACTAAAAACAGCACAGAGTAAAACAAGTGGAGTAAGAAACTCATATAGATTAGTTCAAACTGCAACAGAAAAATGAGATGGACTTAATGTGAAATATAAGATGAAGCTCAGTTAGCTGAAAGGAACCAAGATTTCAGGTGAATGGTGTGTACTACAAAAAAAAAGGAAGTTGAAGCTTTAATTGAAGCCATGGTTGTGACTTAAAATACCATGAAACCATTTGGAGTGAATCAAACATTAACTGATTTCATCTGAAAATGCATGGCACCCGAAAGAGAAAGCTGGACCACAAGTAAACTCTGTGCAGCCAAACAATGGGGATTTGATTTAGGGAGAAACCCATGGAACCTAAATGAAAATTGCAGAAACTAAAAGAGTCACGGATTTATGAAATAAGTCATGCATGGAAATAGAATAAAGAGATGATACTGAAATGCCACAAGACCCAGTGATGATAGAGTTAAGTGACATATGGAGGAGGCAGAAAGACTTGTTTTCATACTTTCCTGGTGTAGCTGATAAAATGTTTTAAAAGAGAAAAGAAAAACAAAAATTCAAAGCAGTTTCTGAGCAAGAGATGTTAGGACGTTTTGAATAAGAAACACGCCCAGAGTTGTCACCGAATGAAGGAAAAAATATTTGGTACTACATGACTGAGTACCAAAGTCTCTGATGCCGGGAAAGATTGAGGGCAGATGGAGAAGAGGGCATCAGAGCATGAGGTGGCTGGATGGCATCACTGATGCAATGGACATGAACTTGGGCAAACTTCAGGAGATGGTGAGGGACAGGGAGGCCTGCTGTGCTGCAGTCCTGGGGTCACAAAGAGTTGGACACGACTGGGCGACTGAACAACTGCAACGCATGCCAAGGATGTGAAGCTTTCAAGGTGTGACCTTTCACTGTAAGGGAAATGTGTGTCAGTTGCTCCGTCGTGTCCAACTCTTTGCAACCCCGTGGACTGTAGCCTGCCAGTCTCCTCTGTCTGTGGAATTTCCCAGGCAACAATACTGGAGTGGGTTGCCATTTCCTTCTCCGGGGGATCTTCCTGACCCAGGGGTCGAACCTGGGTCTCCTGTAGTGCAGGCAGACACTTTACCATCTAAGCCACCAGGGAAGGCCCTGTAAGAGATAGGAAGCACAAAGTCAAGACACAAATCATGACCTAAACTGGCTCTATTTTGGCTGGTATTAATAGAACTACACTAGCATTCTTTCAGTTAATGTTTATATGGTATATCTTTTTCCATCTGCTTGTGTTCAGTCTTAATGATTTAAGTATTTCAGTGGGCCTCTGTAAAAAAAGCATACAATGACACATTATAAACTCAACTGCATCTTTTTTGCTTCGTAACTAAACCATTAGACCTATTTACATTTGTTATAACTGCCAGGTTTATAAATCAGACTTATTTTTTTTTCCAGTTGTGTGTGTTTATGTGTGTGCTTGTCCCTGTTCTATGTTTCATTGCTTCCTTTTCTCAGCTTCTTATAGATTTGTTTTTCTCATTTTTTTTTTCCTCTTCTATTTTAGAAGTTACGCACTGGTCCCCAACATTTTTGGTGCCAGGGACCAGGTTTGTGGAAGAAATTTTCTCCACGCACCAGGGTTGCGGGGGGCGGGGAGGGGGGGGTGATGGTTTTGCAATGATTCAAATACATACCAGGGCTTCCCTGGTGGCTCAGATAGTTAAGAATCTGCCTGCAATGCAGGAGACCCTAGTTCCATCCCTGGGTTGGGAAGATTCCCCTGGAGAAGGAAATGGCAACCCACTCCAGTATTCTTGCCTGGAGAATCCCATGGACAGAGGAGCCTGGCAGGCTACAGTCTAAGGGGTCACAAAGAGTCAGACACGACTGAAGCGGCTTAGCACCCACATCCTGCTTTATACTGATCTTTCTGAATCTCTAGTTGAATGTTCTCAAACTTCCCAACTGTTCTCTCCTCACATGTTGTTTCTATATCTGATTCTTTTTCCATCTGGCACTCACATCAGACCTGAGATAGTTTCTCCTAACCTACCATCCATGATTCTTAAAAACTCTTTTCTATTTCCCATTACTTCATCTCTCTATGCCTCATTCCGTATAGTTTATTCAGCTCTATTTTCTAATTCGGTATTCTCTCTTTGGCCAGATTTTCCCTTCTGCCTCTGCGATGAAGGTAGTTCTTCGAGAAAAGAACTATATTTGGTTCTGCCAGGCAACAGGTACAACTGCCATTCTGGGACCACTTTTTTGACAGTACTTTGACCACATTTTTGACAGTACTTTTTGGACAGCACAGGTTGTGTAAATTGGGATTGCAAACCACGTGAAGACTGGCATGTGGCTTTCCCCTTCTACTCAGTGACAAAGTTCCAGACAGTGTTTGTTCTCACTTCCCCCCAGGGAGAGGTGCAGAGATCAAGTTTGCTTCTAGGGTATGCTTTTAGAAGATAGCTTTTTGGGTCCAGAGTTTTTTGGGGGGTTCCATTAAGTCACACTTAAAGGGGTCCCTGTCCTTGCCTCCTCTTTTCCAAACTCTGCAAGACTTTGAATACCAAGGCTCAAGTTCACAGTAAATAGTTCAGTTCAGTCACTCAGTCGTGTCTGACTCTTTGTGACCCCATGAACCACAGCACACCAGGCTTCCCTGTCCATCACCAACTCCCAGAGTCCACCCAAACCCATGTCCATCGAGTCAGTGATGCCATCCAACCATCTCATCCTCTGTTGTCCCCTTTTCCTTCTGCCCTCAGTCTTTCCCAGCATCAGGGTCTTTTCCAATGAGTCAGCTGTTCACATCAGGTGGCCAAAGTATTGGAATTTCAACTTCAACGTCAGTCCCTCCAATGAACACCCAGGACTGATCACCTTTAGGATGGACTGGTTGGATCTTGTTGCAGTCCAAGGGACTCTCAAGAGTCTTCTCCAACACCACAGTTCAAAAGCATCAATTCTTTGGCACTCAGCTTTCTTTAGTCCAGCTCTCACATCCATACATGACCACTGGAGAAACCATAGCCTTGACTAGACAGACCTTTGTTGACAAAGTAATGTCTCTGCTTTTTAATATGCTGTCTAGGTTGGTCATAACTTTCCTTCCAAGGAGCAAGCATTTTTAAATTTCATGGCTGCAATCACCATCACAGTGATTTTGGAGCCCAGAAAAATGAAGTCAGCCACTGTTTCCATGGTTTCCCCATCTATTTGCCATGAAGTGATGGGACCAGATGCCATGATCTTAGTTTTCTGAACGTTGAGCTTTAAGCCAACTTTTTCACTCTCCTCTTTCACTTTCATCAGGAGGCTCTTTAGTTTTTCACTTTCTGCCGTAAGGGTGGTGTCATCTGCATATCTGAGGTTATTGATAGTTCTTCCAGCAATCTTGATTCCAGCTTGTGCTTCCTCCAGCCCAGCGTTTCTCACAAAGTACTCTGCATATAAGTTAAATAAGCAGGGTGACAATATACAGCCTTGACGTACTCCTTTTCCTATTTGGAACCAGTCTGTTGTTCCATGTCCAGTTCTAACTGTTGTTTCCTGACCTGTATACAGGTTTCTCAAGAGGCAGGTCACATGGTAAATATGCTCAATGTAAAAGCTGTCTCTGCTTTTGTTTCTGGTTGCCTGTCTTTACTTAGTTTTTAACCTGAGAATTCTTGACATTTTGCTAACTTGTGAATGTAATTGAGATAAGTTTTGTTTGCTTCTTTATTTTCATTTTATCCATTATTTTTAGTTGTTTTACGTGGAAACTAGTCAAACTGGATGTCTGATCCATCTTGGTTAATGCCTACATATACAGCATTCAAAGGAATTTTTTGAACTTAATACTTCATCAAAATACCAAAGTACCTTTTTTTAGAATGGTTGCAATGGGAATTCCTTTATATTTAACTAGGCATATATATACACATGTGTTGCTCAGTCATGACCAGCTTTTTGGGACCCCATGGACTGTAGCCCAGCAGGCTCCTCTGTCCATGGAATTCTTCAGGCCAGAGAACTAGAGCAGGTAGCCTTTCACTTCTCCAGGGGATCTTCCCAACCCAGGGACTGAACCGAGGTGTTCTGCGTTACAGGCAGATTGTTTACTCTCTGGGCCACCAGGGAAGCTCATATACACAAACACACACAAGTACATATGATGTATCCACTGGGCTTCCCTGGTGGCCCAGCTGTAAAGAATCCGCCTGCAGTGCAGAGGCCTGGGTTTGATCTCTGGGTTGGGAAGATCCCCTGGAGAAGGGAATGGCTACCCACTCCAGTATTCTGGCCTGGAGAATTCCATGGACTGTATAGTCCATGGGGTGGCAAAGAGTCGGACATGACTGAGTGACTTTCACTTTGTATATATAAACAGGCACACTTTTGAATGTTTTATACAGTTGGATTTTCATATAAATGTCAGTCCTTAAGAATCTAAGAGGGATCTTTAACCAGAGTGTTTTGGGAAAGATCTTCATGCTAGGGTAGCCTAGGACCCTTCTCCTGCCTTGTTCAAGTTCCACCAAGTCTCTTCCATATTTCCCACAATGTCTCATTTCATGAGATTCTGCACTAGGATGAGACTTTCAAAACAATGATACTATAAAGCCATCGTGGGGTCTTTACTTCTCTCCTATATGTTCCACAGAATGATGGTGCTTCTATTTTATATCAATTAAGGGGTAACTTTTCAGGGTTTCCTTTATCCTGCAAGCTTTCTTTTTTTTTTTCCTTTATATTTTGGAGACTTGGGGGCAAGTGTCTTTTTAAGGTGACCGTGAAATCCTACCTCCACGCTTTCTGCTGGTTGCACTGTCTTTGGGATCAGCATCCTACATTGAGTTAAATTTCTTTTGGTTAAAAGAGCTACTTCTTGCTTGGAAGCTGAGTCATATCACCTGTAGAGCTCACGCCGACTTTGTAGAGTCACAATGTGACTTTGTTCAAGTTGAGAAGAACTGTCTTCCACCAAAGAGGTTACCTGGCACAAGTAGGTTCTGCAGAGGTGTTTTTATGGAAGGTTTTCACATCATCAGAGTCATCATTCCAAAGTTCCTCCATGTAGGCATTATGAGTTTATTTTCCCATAGAAGATATCCACTAGGATTGTGTTCCTAGGAAGAAATTATTGGCTAGTCAAAACGGTATTCAATAAGTCCTTTAACATTA
Source organism: Odocoileus virginianus (assembly GCF_023699985.2). Lineage (NCBI taxonomy): Eukaryota > Metazoa > Chordata > Mammalia > Artiodactyla > Cervidae > Odocoileus > Odocoileus virginianus. The sequence goes on from NC_069681.1 coordinate 35,657,235, forward strand.
GTAGATTAGAGATATAAGGGCCTTGGACTTTCTTGGTGGTCCAGTGGTTGAGAATCCACTTGTCAGTGCAGGGGACAGAGGTTCGATCCTTGGTCTGGGAAGATTCCACATGTCGCAGGGCCACTAAGCCCGTGGGCCACCACTACTGAGCTCATGTGCTGCAATTACTGAAGCCCGCGCTCTAGAGCCTTTGATGCACAAATACTGAGGCTGCGTGCTGCAATTCTGAAGCTCATGTGCCTAGAGCCTGTGCTCGCAGCAAGAGAAGCCACTGCAATAAAAAGCCTGAGCAGCGCAACACAGTAGCCCCTCTCACTACAACTGAGAAAGCCCGTGTGCAGTAACAAAGACCCAGCACAGTCAAAAATAAATAAGTGCATGAACGAATAAAATTCTTATAAAAGCAATATAAGGGACAAATGTAAAGAGAAAAAAATTCGTGCATATGCACTGGTTTTCACACCTTTCTATGTGTTTTTGTTTTTTAAAGCTATTAAATGTTGGACTTGTTTTCTCTAAAGGGAGCTGACACAGAGCGGAATAGACTTGTTTACAATAGGTGATCCACAGGTCCTCTGCACATTCCTCTCTGGGTTAATAGTGTTTCTTAGAAAGTAGAAGAGCCACAGCTGTTGTCTTATTGAAAGTCTCAACCTCAAAAGCTAAGCTGATCAGAACTTGACCCACATGCAGGAGAATTTATAATTTTAATATCCCCATTAATACGAGTTTGCTTTGAGTTGGTCTTTGGCTTGCCAGGAGCAATTTTTACCTAAGTGCCAGGTGAATTAAGGTGGTGTGATAGTAAGTTTACAGTCGATGACACTTTTCAAAATGGCATTTTAATAAGGCTGGGTGTCCTTCCTTGTTTACAACAATAATGACTGAAATGAGAATATAGGTACTTGAGAATTACAGTCACCACCAAAGGATTTCTAAATATGGTTGGTCATTTAACATCCTAATTCATGGACAGACTTGAAAGCCTGCTAAGTGGGTTGCCTGAGGTGGTGAGCTGAGTCAGAAATAAAGTATAGGGTCTTATTACCTGATTCACTCTCTTGTTTGTTAAATAACCTCCACTTAATATAAATACTTTGTCTCATAGAAAGATGGCACTGTCAGAGTAGGAGAAATAAACCAGTATCTTCTGGACCCCTTGCTTTCAAGGCAGAAGAAAGGAAACTGGTTTTGATTCTATCATACAATAGTTGAAGTTCTTTCTACCTGAAGATGTCAGCAACCTCACGTAGCAACAATCTAACATGAGCTCCTTAACTAAAAACCCTCTGTGTGCAATGCATTACGCTACACAATTCATTTATTCAACAAATATTTACATAACACTTTATTTAAGCCAGGAACTAGAGATACAAAGAACAAGGTAGATCAAATTCTTTACTCATGGAGCTTGTGTATGAGTCTGGTAACAAAAAGGAACAAATAAAGAGGTGACTAAAAGGGATAAGAGCTATATAGCAGGTGAAGTGTGAGGTATTACAAAGTATCTGGGAAGGCTTCCTGGAGGAAGGAGCATTTAGGCTGAGACCTAAAGGATGAGAAAGAGATATCCAGATAAAGTGGGGGTGGGGATGGAGGGTGACCATTTCAGAAATAAAACTATCAAGATCAAAGGCACACAGATAACATATGATAGGTTTGCTGAATGACTAAATGAATGAATGATTGAATATTCAATGATCAGACATTTTTGAATGGGGACACTCTGATGTTTCAGACACTCTGATATTTCTTTGGCATAGAGTGTGAAGTGTTTCTGTGGCTGGTGATTGGATATTCCTGTCTGATACAGGTTAGACAGGAAGTGGAGTCTGAAGGTACTTCCTAGGCAGGCAGACAAGGCTTTGTGACCTCACCACCTTGGGTGTGTAATTTAAGGAGTTTGGATACACCAAGGACCCCCTCGAATAGTAGGTTAAGACAACCTCTGTCAAGTGGGCCTATAGGTGACCCTGATCTTACAAAGAGCGCTGAACTGTGAGCCCCATACTTACAGGGAAGTTACTCACCAGGATGTGTTCTCTGAGTATTTCTCTCACTTCTCCCCTGGCCTTGAGCCAAGCTGGTTTAACCGTTCCAGGCGGCCTTCAGTCATGATGGGAGCATGAGGCTTTGGTGTCGATTAACCGGGGACAATGAAGGGGGAACCGTACACCTGTGCGGCAGGACCCGCTGTGTAGGTAAAGGAGGCCCTCCAGGAGGACAGTCTGCAGAAGACACAGGGAGGGCTGCACATCAGTTTTCTCTCCCCGTTTGGAAATCTTATCACCAGCGTCAAAACTGGAAAATTAGAATTTGGTTTTATGAAGGGTATTGACACCCTGGCTGGTGAGACTTTGAGAGAACGGTTTCCACAGACAATTGAGACTGAGTCACAAACTGTGGCGTGAAATCAGGAGGTGAGAAGCCAGCTCGCTTGTGTGTTCAGTCGCTCAGTCGTGTCCAACTCTTTGTGACCCCCACGGAGGACAGCCTGCCAGACTCCTCTGTGCGTGGGGTTCTCCAGGCTAGAATGCAATGGGGAGAGAGTACTTGAAATCCAGGCAGGGACTTCCCTGCGGTGCAGTGGCTAAGACTCTGCCTGCCAATGCAAGGGGACACGGTTCCGTCTGGGAAGCTTCCACATGCCATGAAACGACCAAGCCCATGTACTACAAGCAAGAAGCCCAGGCCCTAGAGCCCGCCTGCCACAGCTACTGAGCCTGTGTCCTAGGGCCTGTGCTCCACCACGAGGGAAGCCAACGCCATGAGGAGCCCATCCATGCACCATAGCTAAAGGTAACCCCTGCTCTCCACAACGAGAGAAAGTCCACGTAGCAAGGAAGACCCAGTGTGGCCAAAAATAAGTAAAATTGTTTTAAAAAATCCAAGCAATTTGCTTGTCAATATTGTACAAAAATCTTGCAATAAGGAAGGGGGAAAAATCCTCTTACAGCCCAAAGAGGATTCACTTTTGGTAAATGTATTCTGCAGAGAAAGACAATAAGTAGATTATCCTTGTCAGGCTGATTATTAAAAGAAATGCATAAGTCATTAAAAATGGTCACTAGATTCTTAAATGATCAGTCAGCTGAGGCATGGGCAATGAGTCCCCCGAGCAAGTATTAATTTCGTTAAAGCTAATCAGAAAACGGCTTGAACATTTGATCAGTAAAATCCTAACTTCTTTCCAAAAGGAGGCTATGAATTGCATTGTGCAGACCAAGTTCAGGGTGATTTTTTTTCTATCATAACTTTATAGAGTTGCTGTGAAGACTAAACAAGATATTACAGGGGCAAGGTCTTAGTCCAGTGCTTGGTCCATAGAAAGAGTCTGATTAATGTTCATTGTTCTGTTGTTACTGCCTTTAGGAGGACCTTCCCCCCACTTTATACCCCTGCTGGCTGTGAATGGGCTTTGATTGGTCTCATTAGGAGCCTTGATGAAGTCAGATGTTCATTCACCTGATTACATGTTGGTAGATCCAGGAAGACATGCTAGAGACAAGGTCTTTTGTTAAGCAGAGTCACCTTAACACAATTGCTGACATTTGGGGATATTTAAAGGTAAATCTAAATCTCACTTTGAAGGGATAGGGAATTTAATGGAATCATGGAATAGTAATTTGATGGTTGAAGACTGGTAGGTAGAAACTGGAAGAGGAGATGTTGGAAGAAACAAGAGAGGCAAGGAGATGGCAGGAAGCTCAGATCAAAGGATATATGTGCTGCTGCTGCTAAGTCATATCAGTCGTGTCTGACTCTGTGTGACCCCATAGATGGCAGCCCACCAGGCTCCCATCCCTGGGATTCTCCAGGCAAGAATACTGGAGTGGGTTGCTATTTCCTTCTCCAGTGTATGAAATTGAAAAGTGAAAATGAAGTCGCTCAGTCGTGTCTGACTCAGCAACCCCATGGTCTGTAGCCTACCAGGCTCCTCTGGCCATGGGATTTCCCAGGCAAGAGTACTAGAGTGGGTTGCCATTGCCTTCTCCCAAAGGATTTATGTGAGTAACATCTTATTTTGGGGTACAGCTACTTAATTCATAGTAAAATGATGACCAATATTGCAGTTATTTAAAAAAATTTTAAGTTGATATATTGTACTTTCATTTTTATTCAGTTCAAGAAATTTTCTTTCTTTTTTTTTTTTTTTTTTGCACATGGGATTTCAGCTCCCCAACCAGGGATGGAACCCGTGCGCCCTGCAGTGGGGAGTTCAAAGTCTCAGCCACTGGACCACCAGAGAGGTCTTCAATATTGCATTTAAAGTCTTTGCCAGTCCTATGTTTTTCTTGGACAACAATCCTTTTCTGTTATTAAAAGACTTAACTTAAAAGCTCCCTCATTTATTCCTGGTGATCATTCCCCAGGGCTGTGAAATGCAGCCTCCTGAGTTAGTTAACTTGTCTGTGTTTGGCCCTGGAGCGATCACCCTGTGGTATGACAAACACTTTCTGCTAGAAGCATTAAGGAACAGGCTTGAAGACACGTCTCCATTTGGGACTGGGTGCTCTGGGCTTATGGGACATATGACCTTTGGTGATGATCTTGAATGAACCACAGTTTTCTGAGATCCAGTATGGGAGAATTATGTTTGTTTTTCAGTAAAAGGATTCTTTTTAAAATAAAATCAAGGAATGAAGCACTGATCAAATAATATTGTGAAAGCCCATAATCCTTCCGTCATTCTCAATTTCATTTCCTAGTGGAAACTGATGGGTATCCTTTCAAATATTTTCTATGCCTCTATAAACATATTTTATTACACACGACGGATGTATACTTTCTTATTGTTGTTTAGTTGATAAGTCGTGTCTGACTCTTTGTGACCCTGTGGACTGTAACCTGCCAGGTTCCCCTGTCCATGGGATTTCCCAGGCAAGAAAACTGGAGTGGGTTGCCATTTCCTTCTCCAGAGGATCTTCCCGGGCCAGGGATCGAACCCGCGTCTCCTGCATTGGCAGACAGATTCTTCACCGCTCGCCACCAGGGGAACCCCATACTTTTATACACGAATGAAATTACTTGCAAACTCTTTCCCGATGGCTTTTTGTTTTTTTGCTTTATCTCATTGACACAAATGCTGCCAATTATCAGTGTGCAGTCTTGAAATTTATTTTCCTTCGTTTTAGTAGTCAGCACCAGTCCACACTGGTCAACAGGCATTTGGGGGCTTGTTTTCTTGATTGAATCTAAGAGTGAAAACCAAACTAACACTGGGAGACAACCAAACTGAATACAATGGAAATAAAAGCATGAACTGTATGTTTTCAGGTCCTCGCGAGTAGGCAAGCCTGGGGTGGGCCAGGGCTTGAAGGATGAGTTATTATTCCTTAAATAGCAAAGAACTGGGAGAAAAAGGAATCAGTGGGAGCGGAGGCTTGGAAGCACGCTGATGTGGTTCAGAATTTGGAAGTGAAAATTATGGAAGTTCCGCGGCCTGCATCATTCTGACTGGAACTCACAGGGTCCACTTTTGGGTAGTCATTAACGTTTACTAGGTGACCTCATGACACCCATGTAATGGAAGGTTTGTTTAAGGTTTTGCCTAACAGAGCTAAGTAGGTTGTCTCTGTTCCTAAACTCTGTCTTCAGTATATATTATGGTGAATGGAGCACAGGCAGAAACTGGACTCAGGGAAGACTTCATTGGAGGTATCTTTAATCTCTGCCAATAACTCTGGAACAAACCTCCTCTTAAGAAAAGCCCCAAAGGGAGAGGTATAGGAAATCGTAAATTGAAGTAAGTTACAACACTCTTCTTTAGTTTCAAAACAAGTATTGGGCTTTCACTCACCTAACCACGTTTCTCCGGAATTTTTTTTTGCCTTAGGCTGAAAGCCACGGGGAAATTCTTTACAGTCTCCTTAAGAACAGAGTCTTCTCTTTAAAACATGCCCTCACCTGTCTCACTACTAAGTAAATGACTTCCTGCTCTTTTGTATCCGTGGTTAATTTTTACTTCTTTTACTGTTGTTTTGTTTGGGGTTTTACTTTTTCTACAGTGTGATATTTAAGGGGATCCTATTAAGTAAATTTGAATTTCATGAAATTACTGATAGTTGACAATTTTTTTAACCTACAAAAAAATGGCAGTTTCATGTTGTCCAATTTAAATCTGGGACTATGTTATTTCTTGTTATATAATTGGGCTTCATCGGTATTTTGTTTCTTACTAATTTTCTCACTTTTAACTTCACGGTCAGTCAATGAAATCTTTATAAGCTTCAAAACACCTCCCAGTTCAGTGTCTTGTCCCCATTTGACTGTTATCATCCAAGTTCAGGCCTCCTTATCTTTTACCTTGACTATGTGAAGTGCATTTCTTCTTGGCTCCCAGTCTCCTGACACATTTGCCAGCTTTTCTCAGTGTTATCTTCTCAGGCACAGTCCGCCGACCTGTCAGTTTAAGACCAGGCATGGGCGGCTCCCACAAGATAACTCAGCCTCCTCTTCCTCCTTCCACTTCTGTTCCTCTGCCCACAGCTTACATCGTGATTTCCCTCTACATTCATTTTGCTTACGTCCCTTCTGCCACCAGCTTGCTTTGCCTGGTATCATAGCTGCCTCTGTAGCAATCCTTTCCTCCCCAGACCACAAGCTCTTTGAAGGCAGAGAGAGTCCTTCTGAGATACCGCTGCAGCATCCAGTGTGATGGTCACCACGTGTGGCTATTCAGGCTTTGGACGGACAAGCTGGGGATGGCTGTTCTTAGAGACTGTGCCTTGGCTTATGGGATCTTAGTTCCCCAACCAGGGATCAAACCCAGGGTCCTAGCATTGATAGTGCCGAGTCCTAACCACTGGACTATCAGGGAATTCCCCCTATGACCTTCCTAATAGTATTCCTTCTGTCAGGAAAGATCCTTCCACCCCAGACCACATATAACAAAGCCCTACTGATCTCTCACACCTCACCCACTTAAATCCCTTTAAACCTCTGCAGAATTATCACTTCTTTATTAACCCTTCCTTGACTCCTCAAGGAGAGTGACCATTCCCTCTTTTGGACCCATAAGATTACCTTATATGATTATATCCTAAGTCCCTTAGAAAAATGTATTTGCTTACATGTCCAGATTTGTTCCCCCAAGCTCCAAGCCCTTATAGACAAGATCCCTGGCTTCCCCAGGGGTCACGTGGTTGACCCAGCCATGGTTAGCACAGTGGCTTATGGAGAACAGATTCTCTTACATACTCACAGAATTCAGCTGAATCTCAATTATTTAGATCCGACCATGAAAACTGTTTTGGAAGCACTAAAACTTCGCATCTTCTAACCTGGAGAGTTCACTTGGATCTTAATTGGAAACAGAGAATCCCAGGAAAGGGAAACTGACTACAACCTCTCCACTTGGTCCAGCAGGCTCCCAGATCCCCAGTCAAGTCCGCTGACAATCTCTCTGAAACGGGAGATGCCTCCCTCCCCTCCCCCGGCCTCAGGCGCCTCAAAACACAGGGCTCCCCTGACTCCATCCTCCGTCCTCTGCGGATATTTTGCACCGTCTTCTGCCTCACAGGACTGCCCCTCATGACCATGCAAAGCTAAGAGCTGTAAAACAACCCACCCCCACCCCCCGAGAGTTCCAACTGAAAACTTTTCGGCCACCAGCCGCTTCCAGTTTATCTTCGAGTCTCTATTTCCTTTGGCTGTGGTCTTGCTGTGGAACCAGGAAGCAGAACATGGCCAACTGTTACTGACCTGGAGAGTTTGGTGGGGCTTGGGTTCCATAGCCAGCCCCATGGGAACCCCTGGAACTGTTGTCAAGAGAAACCATGAGTTTGACTTGTGGTTGCCAGGGGGAGAGATAGGGGAAGGGGTAGTTAGAGAGTTTGGGGTGGGCAGGTACACACTGGGCTTCCCTTGTGGCTCAGCTGGTGAAGAATCTGCCTGCAATGCGGGAGACCTGGGTTCAATCCCTGGGTTGGGAAGATCGCCTGGAGAAGGCAAAGGCTACCCACTCCAGTATTCTGGCCTGGAGACTTCCACAGACTGGATAGTCCATGGGGTGGCAAAGAGCCGGACATGACTGAGCGACTTTCACTTCACTTCATGTACACACTGCTATACTCAAAATGGATAACCAACAAAGTCCTCCTGGATCACACAGGGATCTCTGCTCAATGTTCTGTGGCAGCCTGGATGGGAGGGGAGTTTGGAGGGAGAATGGATTACATATATGTGTATGGTTGAGTCCCTTCACTTCTCACGTGAAACTATCACAACACTGTTAACTGGATGTACTCCAATATAAAATTTTTTTTTTCTTTAAAAAAAAGAGAAAGCCATGAGTTTGAGCCTAGGAGCCGTGAAAAAGTTAACGGGGTCCAATTGTCTTTTGGAGATGCTTCTTACATGTGGAGAGGAGTCCTGAACAAGGCAATGGCTATTTACTGAGCAAATATGAAAACTGGCAGCCATGGATCAGAGCATGCTGTGCAGAGGAAAAGGTCTCGTGTTGCTGTGAGGTGTCACGTTGGCAGAGAGGGCCTTTGCGAGCTGCCCGACGATTTGCTAAAGAGGGAAAGAGGAAAATAAAGAAAACAATTCATTTAGGAATGCACACTAACTGTTAAGTTTCCTGTGGGAAAAATAAGCAAATATTTCAAACATCAGAAAGAAAATGCCATGGGGAATTTCCACCCTTCTTAAATACAGTATGTCTTGGCACGAGCACAAGAAGAGGACTGGAGTTGTTGTTACTGCTCCCAGGCAGGGCGGACGTAGCCCAAACGGTCATCTCAGGCACCCGGTCACATCCCGACTGTCGAACGCGTGGATCCAAGGGGTGATTTTGTCAATCTACATCTTTAAAAATCTTAAGAACAATTTTAGGTAACTTGTATTCCAATTTGGAGTGAGGAGGAAGAGCAATAAGCCCCAGAGAGAAGCTAGGGATAAAAAGATCTTCCTGCCTAGAGTGTGGGAAAGGGCAGAAGTCCTCAGGAGAACAGCGGGACCCACGATGTTCCTTGGGAGCGCTCTGGAGGCTGTGTGGAGGTCACAGGAAATCCTGACCTTACTGGTGTTCACTTCTGGAGCGCGTCCCAGGCCTGGGAAACCCGTGGTCCTGCTCCCAGACTATGGGGAACTGCCGGCTCCTTGGCTGCCAGGGGAGGTAGAGAAGGGGCCCATCCAATTCCAGAGAGGGGGCTCAGGAACCAAACCTTCAACCAGCGACCTGAAGACTGTGGGAACCAGTTCTTCTCCGTCCTGCTGCAAAGTGCCCCCAGGAACATCATGGAGCTTTCTATGGCCCTCGCCAATCCCACCTCCACCCTCGTTCAGCACATCACCTGGGGCTCTGGGATAAGAGAGTAGGTCATTGAGCGTCTTCCCACCCTCTGATAGAAGGCAGAGCGGATTCTGTTTCAGCTGATGATGAGAGACGGTGGTTAGGTGTTTCCCATAAGTCCCTGTCTTTCCACCATGCTCCTAGGAGTGGTTTGGTGAGCGAATCGATCTAATTGGCTGAATCAACTAAATTTTTGAGAAGATCATTTCTCATGATTTTCAGTGCGTTCAGAGTATCCTTCAAACTCATGCCCTGTCCCCAGGCCCTGCTTTCTTGTGGAGCTTGGTGCTACAGGGTCGACCTTGGCAAGCATGCAGGAATATTTTCATATGTGGCCCCCTCAGCACCCAGATCAGAATACTGAAGCCCTAGGTCCTTCTGTCTGTTTGGAAGATGCCTAAGGAATGAAAGGAGTGTGAAAAGGTTCACAAGGGTTTCTGGACCCAATGAGAATATGTCTACATCAGTGTGCGTACATGCATGCTCAGTTGCTTCATTGGTGTCTGACTCTTTGTAACCCTATGGACTGTAGCCTACCAGGCTCCTCTGTCCCTGGGATTTCCCAGGCAAGAATACTGGAGTGGGTTGTTGTGCCCTCCCCCAGGGAATCTTCCCAACCCAGGGATTGAACCCAAATCTCTTTTGTCTTCTGCATTGTCAGGCGGGTTCTTTAGCACTAGCACCACCTGGGAAACACCTACATCAGTGTGGCCAGTCTCCAACAGCCAGTATCAGTCATCTTTTGCATTCTGCTTCCTGATTTTCTGGTTAAACCAAGGTATTGCTTTCACTTCGCCCAGTCTGTTTTATCAATGGCGCACATCACGAAGTTCAAGGTCAGGATAAATTGCCACTGTAACAGCGCTCACAATTTCAAACCCAAGCAAAGCTGTGTTTTCAGTAAATGACTTTTCCCCCTTTCCCCCTGAAATGAGGATTCGCTGCTGCTGCTGCTAAGTCACTTCAGTCGTGTCCGACTCTGTGTGACCCCATAGATGACAGCCCACCAGGGTCCCCCATCCCTGGAATTCTCCAGGCAAGAACACTGGAGTGGGTTGCCATTTCCTTCTCCAGTGCATGAAAGTGAAAAGTGAAAGTGAAGTTGCTCAGTCGTGTCCGACTCTTAGTGACACCATGGACCGCAGCCTACCAGGCTCCTCTGTCCATGGGACTTTCCAGGCAAGAGCACTGGAGTGGGGTGCCATTGCCTTCTCCGGAGGATCCACTAGCCAGCTACTTTCCTAGTGCAATGGTGTTTCTTCTTATAGTGGTGATGTTAAGAAAGGAAAGAGCTGGGAGTTCCCTTGTGGTCCAGTGGTTAAGAATCTGCCTTGAAACGCAGGGGACATGGGTTTGATCCCTAGCTGGGGAACTAAGATCCTGCATTCCATGGAGCAACTGAACCCACAGCTGCAACTAGAGAGGCATGCGCTGCAAAAAAAGATCCCGCATGACACAGCGTAGATACCTTGTGCCTGCTGCAACCAAAACCCGAGGCAGTCAGATAAAAAGAGAAAAGAAAGGAAAGAACTCACTTACCCACTGCTACAGACATCGGGTGGACGAATTTCAGATTATCAATACAGATTTCAGACACACCCGAAGTAATCTACGTGAAGTTTCCCCCACCCACAGCCCGGCACTCTCTACCATCTCTCCTTGCTTTACTCTGCTCCCTAAAACTTATCACCGTCTGACATCCTGTATGTTTTATTGTTGCAAACAAATGTTTTTGCCTCTCTCCATCTCTTTCACACATGAGTGAATGAATGACTCAGAAGACAGTGTTTCCTTGGAAATGAAGCTTTTTGACCTTCTTTGCCAACCTGTTTACTTGGAAGCTGGGTTAATTGACTTGCAGTGATGTCTCATCTTTTTAACAGCAAGATCCGAGAAAGACCCGGCAAATAGCCCAGGGGCACAGTCCAGCCTGAAGGTTCGAAACATTGAGAGACCCTTGGTCAGCTCTGGGGTCAGCCTTCATATTATCGAGTCAACATTCCAGATGCAGAACTCACCCAGAGAACAGAGACTGGATGAGAAATGAATTCACTCTACACAATTGCCAGCTGCCCGTTTTCAACTCTTCAGCAGTTCCAATCAGACTTTTTACATGAAGTGAGGAAGGTAAAGACTTGGCTCTGTGTGATGTGACCTTCAGCCACATGGCTTAAGCTTTATGGGTCTCTGTTTCCTCATCTCTAACGTAGGGGCTGCTGGGAGAACTGCATTGGCTAATATTTGTAAAATGTTTCGAACAGTGCTGGTACATGTGACGTATGATGTGTGTGTGTGTGTGTGTGTGCACTCAGTCACGTCTGACTCTTTGCGACTCCATGGACTATAACCCACCAGGCTCCTCCATGAGATTTCCTGGGCAGGAACTCTGGAGGGGGTTGTCATTTCCTTCTCCAGAGGATCTTCCCGACCCACGGATGGAACACACATCTCCTGCGTTGCAGGCGGATTCCTTACTGCTGAACCAGGGCAGAAGCCCTCATGAAGTGTGACAGGCATTAGCTCTTATGGTTATTGGACTTCCCCGGTGGTTCAGATGGTAAAGTGTCTGCGTTGGAGGAAACACTCTCCCCACTGTCTTTCTTATTGGAGTCTGCTTGGTTATGCTTGTGAGACCCCTTTGCCCCAGATGCACTTTAAAAAAGAAAAAAAGGACCATTACAAGGCACAATGACCTCGTATGCTTTGCAGAGATTTTTTATATCGGGCCATTATATCTTTAGTTTAATTCAACTCCCAGTCAGTAGAATATGCCCTCTTCACTGTATGTCTCGCATCGCAATAGCTATGAGAGACCAGCAGCCCTGAACAAGAAAAAACCCAGTCCTCACCTTCATGAAAGTGCTCCAGAAATCTGTAGCTCAGGCTGGGAGTCAGATGTCCTCAGAACTACATTTAATTTAAAATCAAACCACTTGAGAAAATTCAGCTGTAAGCTTGGCCTTCTCTCAGCTCCCCGAGCACAGGGCAGCAAGCTGCAATCAAGCTGAGAGTTACTCAGACTTTTCCATCAAGACCTTTAAGTTCTTGCTGTAGATTCCCTTGACACGAGTAAATAGAATATCCCAGGTCCTCAGCGTCTCCACACCGGAAGAGCCTTCTGGCCGCATGAATGGATTTTCAATGTAAAGTGTTTGAAATCAGGAGAAAAGGGCTTCTGACTACTTTTTCTGCACTGAACATATACTGTTTTTGTGACGAGAACTGAAGATGTTTTAATTTTCAAAGAGTGTACAGTTGCCATAGAGAGTACCCTTGTGAAGCACATCATAAATTAGATACAAGTTAACACTCATATACCTTTGAATGATCTAAAACAAGTAAGGACCTTCTCAAGTGTTAATACTTCTCTTGCAACTTTTAAGTTGAGAATTGGGAACGCCAGGATGGAGGGGTAGACTGTAGAAGGCCATGTAGGCAGGTGCATGGAAGAAGTAAGATTGCCTCCAAGAAAGTTAAAGGATGTCAGTGAAAACACTTCAGCTTATAAATCAAGTCAAAAGACCTGCAGAAAATATGGCTAAAATTGCATGACAATATTTCTCACTTGCTTGGTTTGGGAACACCTTGTAGAAAGTTGAAGTCAACACTTGTAATCTGACTAAACTTGATCCATTTCCCTTCTGGCCTCGTTTACTAGCAGAAGTGAAATTTCCTGCTGTTCACCAAAGGGACTGATGGTGAGTCATGCTTGGCTTACTTGGAACTCTGAGACTACTCTTTTCCCTCCTGTCCAAGGTCTAGAGACCAGAGATGGTATTCTACTCAATCTTTATATCAAAAGAGCCTAACAAGTATGTGTGTGTTCAGTTGCTTAGTCAAGTCCTACTCTTTGCTACCTTATGGACTGTAGTTTGTCAGGATTCTCTGTCCATGGGATTTCCCAGGCAAGAATACTGGAGTGGGTTGCCATTTCCTACTCCAGGGGATCTTCCCGACCCAGGGATTGAAGTTATGTCTCTTGTGTCTCCCTCATTGACAAGCAGATTCTTTACCACTCTGCCACCTGGGAAGTGCCGTATCTTTACAGATGTGCTCGGTTGCTCTGGCGTGTTTGACTCTTTGTGACCCTATGGATGTAGCCCAGCAGGCTCCTCTGTCCAGGGGGTTTTCAAGTAAGAATACGGAGTGTGTTGCGATTTCCTCCTCCAGGGGATCTTCCATAGTCAATGCCAAATAAGCATTTGAAAGATAAATAGGTGGATAGATGGATAAATGGATGAATGGATGTAGAGGATGAGATGGTTTAGATAGCATCACCAACTCAATGGACACGAATTTGAGCAAACTCCAGAAGATAGCGGAGATAGAGGAGCCTGGAGTGCTACAGTCCATGAGGTCAAAAAGAGTCAGCATGACTTAGCAACTGAACAATAACAACAACAGAAAGAGCTAAGGTTACTTGAAGAATGCTTCCACTATTATTTGAAATAGAGACTATAGGAAAAGGAAGAAGTTTGCTATACCATTTTTGGCTCTTTGAAACATCTATGCATCTTGGGCTGTTGTAAAAGTTCTAGGCTTTGATATCCTCATGGATAAAACGGAGGGTTCAGAGGAGTTGTTCTCTAGGATACCTTCAAGTCCTATGATACTAAGCATAATGATTAAGGACAAAGAAAAGTAGAATTTACCATGGTTTTACAATGGCTTAAAAGTGTGAGAGGCACTTCCCTAGTGGTTGGGTGGCTAGACTCTGCGCTCCCAATGCAGGGGGCCTGGGTTTGATACTTGGTCAGAGAACTAGATCCTACATGCCATAACTAAAGATCCTGCATGGCCACAACTAAGACACAGCACAGCCAAATAAATAAATAATTTTTTAAAAATGGGCGCATGCTCTATTATCAGCAAAAAGGCAACTGGTGTTGGGCTTTTAAAAAATGTTTGGTTTCTGATACATTCTGTGCTCTTCAAAGTGATATATACCACTTCTGTTTGAAGTAAATTCACATTGATTTATCTTTCACAGATAATTCTCATGATACTTGCTTAGCATGTTGCAAAAATTAGGCTGGAAGTAAATCTTTTAATGGTTGGAGCTGAATTCTAAGAGAGATTGGCTTCTGAGAAATCATTCAGCTAGGGCAGGAGAAAACAGGGAGTCAATTAGTAACATCTACTGCTTTTTACTGAATTGAACTGGGGTCTACTTACCCGTGCTCAGCAAAGCCAGTCTACTGACAACTGGTTATGATGAAGAAAGCCTACAATTTGTTGCAGGGTGCCAAGCAAGAAAAAGTGTGGGCTTTCCTAGTAGCTCAGCTGGTAAAGAATCCGCCTGCAATGCAGAAGGCCCTGGTTCAATTCCTGGGTCAGGAAGATCTGCTGGAGAAGGGACAGGCTCCCCACTCCAGTATTCTGGCCTGGAGAATCCCATGGCCTGTGTTATCTGTGGGGTCACAAAGAGTCGGACACGACTGAGCGACTTCCATACACAAGCGAGAAGAAGGGCAACTCGTGCTCAACAGACCCGGACTTCCTGCTGGCTTTCAGGGAAGAGGTTTCAGAGGCAAGATCAGAGGTGTGTGTTGCAGGGCACGTGATCAGCTCGTGCACAGTCCTCTGACTGATTGATGGCGAGGTGACAGGCTAATGCTCTGGAATGTTCTGGAATCTCAGTCACCCACATTCTGGTTCCAACCTCTCTGGGGTCTACATGCTGAGAATCTCCCACCGGGTGTGGGCTTTAGTATTTACAAAATAACTCAAGGAGATGGCTTAGGATATCACCTAGAGTCCTAGAGGAGTTCAATGTCTTTGACCTTGTTTGACCGCCAAACTTTTATTTTGTCTTGCTTGACTGCTTTTCTTTGTTTCTACATTTTCTGAGTTCCCTGAGCATCTGCTCTTTGGAACTCGGGGAAGGCCCAGGAGGGCCTTATCTCCACAGCCTCTTTTCCCTTCAACGATACGCAGGGGACACTGAGGCCTCTGTCACTGGGAGAGAACCCTGCTTGGCTTCACTCTCATGAGTAAACAAGCTCTCTCAAATCCCATTCAACCCTTGGATTTTTTGGCTTTCTGGTTTCCACCTTCTACCACCGAGCAGCATTTTCACTGTCCAGGCCGATTATTTTGCAAACTCTACAGCTCTTTGTGCCAAAACCAAATGCTCTCTCGTCTCTTCTCCCAATACGATTAACTCACACAACCTTGGACCAAAATACACATCCACACGCCAGCAGCCAATGTTTTAGCTCCTATTCTGTCAGCATTGTCTCTCAGCCTGGGGCCAAAAAAGTCAGAAAGACCAGTGCCAAATAGTATTGTGCTTTTCATATTGATTCTCCTGCTTAAAATTAATTTGTTTATAGACTTTGGAACATTTTATTTGTACTAAGTATTTTTTTTTCCTCTTGAGCTATCTCTCTAGCTGCTTTTTATTTTTCCAAATGCTTTAAAGACAATGGGGTTGGATTTAAAATATGTTCTACTATATTCTATTTATTTGTCTGGGTCATGGAAATTTCTGACTTTCAAAAGGTCAATATGTGCATTTAACCATACAAACAGCCAAAACAAAAATGCCACAGTATTTAAAGTTTTATCTGCTTTTCAAGCCAGCTCTCCAAACATAGTCCTTTTTAATATCTAAGTCCTCTATGTACAGCTACATAAAATCTTCTCCAGTTTGTCTAATGCAGGAGATTCCCAGTATATCGTGATTTATCTTTTTTCCATAGCTATAACACTTGTCACAAACTCCAGTTCAAAAAGTAGCTGAAAAGCAGACAGAAAGCCATAGAGTGAAAATAATCAGGCTTTTATTTGCTGTGTATATAAATGATGTTTAAATGGACAGCCTGTAAGATCTTGCGCTAATGTTTGCATCTACAAAGACTCAGATACAATCTGTGATTCAGTCTATGATTATGCTCAGAGCAGTTTCAGGTGAAGTACTTTTTATGAAAAGATTGTAGCTATCTGGGAATGTGTAAGCTGTCTTACAGTAATTACTGTAGTATCAGTGAATCAGAATATTCGGCTTACCAGAAAATTCATTTTCTAACTCTGCTTTATATGAAGGAGAAAAGGGGAGGAGCCTGGTGGGGCCGGGTAGGACCCGCTCCCTCCCCTAGAAGCCAAACTAGCGAATCTGACTTCAAACACGCCCTGCGCTCTGTTATTCCAGGTTAGCCATCTGTTCTTCTTTACTCTGTCCTCAACTTAGCTTTCTTCTGTGCTACTGTCAGAGTACACTCTAATCTTCTAAACACGACACCTCTTAAAACTGCACTCTGTTTTCTGTTTTTCTATGTAAAATTTTGTCCCTTCCCTTTAGTTCTCTGGGCCAGAGCCTATATTTTTAATCCTAGCCACACGTGTGTCAGGAATCATCTCAAAAGAACTCGTAAAACTGTCCCCCATTGTTTAGTTGCAATCACTGAAGTTGGTAGAGGTGAAATAATTTGGGCAAAGTCAAGGCGTACAGTTAGCAAGGGGGTGAATTAGAATTTTCACCAGGATTTGACATGTCCCCAGGGCTGTGTTCATTTCCTCAGTAGTACAGAATAGAGGCACTCTGTAATTTTCAGTATATAGAGAATCTCCATCAACCAGAATCCAAAGAACTGTGATCCTCATTTTTAAGTTGAAATTATTTTTTAAGAGAAAGAGGAAAATTATAAGAATGGTAACTCTATTAATAGTAATTAAAATATAAGCATGTATATATACAATTCCAGGGAGTATTCTGTCCTTCCCTTAAAACATATGTGGTCTAAAATTCTATTGTTTAATATTATAAGTATTATAGAATGATTAGTATTTTCAAAAAAAACTCTAAGACTTTTAAATAAATCAATGCCAAAATATAAATGGCGAATGAATACTAATACAGGGAAGTAGACTTACATATTTTATTTCATTTAAAGAAAGTTTAAATCTTATACTTTATTGATTTACAGCAGCCTAACTGTTCTCATAGATATGCTTTTTGGGGATTGACATATTCACACTGCTAGAACTCTGCTCGATATTCCTTAATAACCTACATGGGAAAAGAACTTGAAAAAGAACAGATACGTGTATATGTATGACTGAATCACTTGCTGTATGCCTGAAACTAACACAATACTGTTTTATCAACTATATTCCAATATAAAATTGTTTTAAAGTGACCTTCATTTCTAATTGCTTATTGTAGGGAAAAAAAAAGAAAAGCATAAAGATATTCAAAATATTCTTTATTCTGCTGTGAACATTTTACCATGTCACTTATACTTCTTTACTTGCATAAATTATACATAAGTTAAAATATTCTCATGTGCATATACCATATATTACTTTATATTTTCTCAGTTGAACTGTTATTTATGATGAGATAATGAATACATTTGGCTTAGATTCCTAGAAGTAGAATCATTGGGTCAAAGAGTAGAAACCTGTTTAAAGTTCTTGAGAAGTATTGTTAGATTACTTTCCAGTAATTTCATACCATTTTTCACTCCAGGAGGAACCTTATCAGACAATTACCAGCAGTGAGTATTATTATAGCCATAAAGATTTATAATATGGCTTCATTCTAAATTATGTGCTTTGTCAGGTTTGAGAAATGACCCTCTTTTGGTTTGTGGAACACATTTCCCTAAAGGTTTCTTTGTCTATATAAATGAGTAAAAATGTAGCAGGTATTGTGCTAAGAGATAAAATGATCTCTTAATTATAATCATACTTCATATAATAATATATATTTATAAACAAATAATATACTACCTGCATGCCAAGTTGCTTCGGTCGTGTCCGACTCTTTTGTGACCCTGTGGATGGAAGCCCGCCAGAGCCCACAGTCCATGGAATTCTCCAGGCAAGAATACTGGAGTGGGTTGCCATTTCCTTCTCCAGGGGATCTTCCCGACTCTGGGATCGTACCCGCGTCTCTTACATCTCCTGCATTGGCAGCCAGGTTCTTTACCACTAGCGCCATGTGGGAAGCCCAAATAATACACTAATATGTTAAAAATATATATTTAGATAAAAATAAATTAGATATATAATGATTTTCTAGATGAAGAAATTTTCTGTCTTAGAAAAGTTTAGCCCCTTGGCTAAGATAACCCAGCTAGTAGTAATTGGTATAGCTTCAACCATGTCTGACTCTGAAGCATCTACAAAGTTTTATTTATTTATTTTTCATCAGGAACTTTAAGCTCAGGCACTCAAGATCCACCCCACTGACATTTTTCTACATTATTATAATGTTCTGATTTCTTCCTTCCCATTTATTTTTCAGATGAACTGTTTACAATGATTTTGTCAGTTCCCTCAAAATTGGCAGTTTGACTGATGTTGCATTAAATTCAAGAAAAATAGCATCTGGATAGTTTTAGATCTTCAGCTGCATCACGTCCTTAAGTGCCTGATTTAATTCTGTGGTTGCCTCTGCTGTAGTCTCTTCACCTCTCTTGTTAAGGCATTTTCACTTGTTTGTTTGTCCCATAATAAACAGGAGCATTTCTTTACTATATTTGAATTGACTGTAGTTAGCATTGATTTGCCCTGGAGGAGGGCATGGCAACCCACTCCAGCATCCTTGCCTGGAGAATCCCCACGGACAGAGGGGCCTGGTGGGCTACAGTGCATGGGGTCGCAAAGAGATGGACATGACTGAGTGACTAAGAACAGCCCAGCACCGATTTGTGTACGTTTATTTGTATTTGTTTTTAGTTATAATTTTAGTTTTCCAATTGATTTTCTAAGGTTTTCCAACTAGACAACTGTGTCTGCAATATTCTCTTCCCTTAATTCCTACTACTTCTTATCTCTATCTTTTCCATCTTTCACTGAATTAGGGAAACTCCTAGAACAGTGTTAAATTTTGATGATATGGTAATTATAAAGAATATTGCTTTTTTCTTTACTGTACTGAAATTATTTCTAGTATTTTGCTCTTAAGTTAGTATAGATGCATGTGTGAGGGTGTGTGTGTGTGTATGTTTTAAAGTGTAATAAAACTTATTAAATAATGCAGTTAGTAGAAATCCTACCTTGACTTTCCCATTTTGTCAATTTTTTCTTTTTAGTATTTTCATGAACAATTTAGTGGGGACTTGGAAACAGTACATGGGCTCCAAAACTTGCCGCTACTTTGACTCTGAAATTGAACACATAATTTTTAGGAAGATTTTCAACAAATGATGCAATACATTATTGCCTAATTAACTTTAAAATTTAATTCATTTCCCTAAGCAACTCAGTCTCCTGAGGTAAGATTGTAATCAGCTTTTCCTAATTAGATTTATCCCACACTCCATTATTTTCCATTACCCATATTCTTTCCACCTCCCACTAGAATGTATAGTGTTCCAGACCAGGACTAAAGGAAGTCAAATGTGGAGTTAATAAGGAAAAAGCCTCTTGAACCCACTGATTTCTGTTGAGGAAGAGAAGTGCTTGGTTCTAGCTGTTCTCATAGCCTGAGCTCTTGATAATGTCACACTCAAGTCTAGCCAAATGACTATAAAGAACTGGGGCTTCCTGAGGATAAAAACAGATGGACTTTTCCATCAGTGGATGAGTGCATAAAGAAAATGTGATTTTATGTATATGTATGTATATATACACCCATATGTGTATATACATAGCTTTCCTGGTAGCTCAGCTGGTAAAGAATCTGCCTGCAATGCAGGAGACCCCGGTTCTATTCCTGGGTTGGAAAGATCCTCCGGAGAAGGGATCGGCTATGTAGATAAACACAAATGAGTGCTATCTATAGTCAATTAGAATATAATTAAGAAAAGCTTTCATTCATTATGCTGTTGCAAGTTTGTTATTGCATGTTTGTCCAAACTCACAGGATGTACCATACCAAGAGTGAACCCTAATGTAAATTATGAACTTCAGACGATACTGGTGGGGGCTGTTGATAGTGGGGAGGTTGTGCACGTGGAGGGGGCAGGGTGTGTATAGGAACTCTGTATACTTTCATTCCTTTTTTCTGTGGACACAAAAGTGCTCTAAAAGTTAAGTTTATTAAAAACATACCTAACTAATATAATTTTATATGTCAATAGTATATAGATAATAAGAAAGAAAGTAAACACACACACAAATATTACATACAGGTTTAATAATACCTCGACGTCATGCCCAGAGGAAGGACGTCAGGACGTCATGCACTCCATCTTTGCTCGTATTGAATGTCTAGCATCTTTCCACCCAACATTCCTACACGTGCCACTGTGTAGGATGCCAAATCCAACAGGGCTAATGTCTCAGGACTGCTCTCTGCTCCCTAATCTGTCTTCCCGCCCCCCTTTCCTTCTCTTTCTTTTTTTTAATTCCTGAGCTTTCACCCCACACCATTCTCCCTATCATGAAACATCTGAAGAGGGTCCTTCTGTAAAAATAATCTTGACCCCTAAACTCTGAGACACCTCATGAGTCCTTTCCTCATTCACCTCATTTAAATAGGCTCACGGTATTTTCACTGTGCCTGAAATATGAAACAAGCAGAAACGCTTCATCTTTCTGTAATGGTCTGAGTGAAATATTTAAAACCTGCCCCTTTGCTGAAAATCCAGAAAATTATTCTATAAACAGTAATCATTTTAGTGAATAAAGGAGTGACAGGGAATAAGACTGACAACAGAAGAGTCCCTATTATGGAGCCGATGGTGTCATTTGCTTCATCTTACAGGGAGCCCTTTATAGGGCTTCACAAGAACCCCTGGAACCTCTGCAGAGTGGGTTATCTTCATCTCAAGTACACAGTGAATTGTACAGTTTTGCTTTCCTCTCTGGCTTTTACTTTGGCTTCCAGGGAGCTCAGAATGGAACAGGAAGAGCTCAACTTTCAGGAGTACATGCCCATCTGGCACACATGGTGAATAATAATGTCACCTCTATTTTTTTCTGATTTTTCTACTTTATATTTTGTTTTCCCTTATTTCCTCGTCAATTTTCATGGCATGATTTTCTGCAAGTCCACAAGATATAGAAAGGAGAGAAGAGTACATTTTAAACTGACAGTCCAATTCTTAGCATGAGTGTCTCTTACTTTGCAAATTTTGGGGGGCCATTTGAATCATCTAACTGTCTTCTCTCTGCCATTTGATCTACTGTTGAATCACATAAGCTCACCGAGTGCAACATCAATGTGAATGTGAGCTTAAATCAACATAATAAGCAATCAAAATGGTCAGAAAAGCACCTCATGTAATGAATTTCCAAAGCAAATGAAAATGACTTTAGTATTTCCTGTATTGTTATTATTAACACTGCTATTTTCTGAACTATTTTTTTCCTTTTTTTTTTTTTTTTTGGCAGGTACATTGTACTTATTTTGAAAAAGAAATCTAACCAAAATTTGGTTTGAAAGAAACCCTTCCCCTTCATAACACAATATAGAAATCAGTCAGAATTGCGGCTACATTCATTCTAGCTTTATTCTTTTTGTTTTAATGTGACCATGGAAACATGGATAGTAGCTAATAAGCCCCTGATGGTACTCAGGCCTTGTATTTGATTTTAACTGTCCTCCTGTATCTATCATTAATGCTGGGTTAATTGCAGCACATAATTTACCAGATGGCAACAGTAGGTTTGTGTAATATAATTTTTTTATTCAGATCTACAGCAGTGTCTTGTGCATAATAGATGCTTTGTCTCTGCTGACTGAATGACAGTGAGAATAAAAGATTGAATGAATGGTGAATAAAACCAATCAGGCTAAAGCTTAAACATGAACTCTGGCAAGGCTGTTTAATGGAAAAGAATTCCACTGTGGGCAACTCAGAATCCTTGTCATAAAACACCTGTTCAAAAGAGAACTCAATTTTCCCTTAATGTTCCAGGTGCCAGGACATAGCTGCAGGCTTTTGGCATTCTTGGGAACAGACATTATTTAAACTGAATCCCTGATGAGGGTCTCTGATGAGATGGTCTAAAGTTCTACAGGCACTTAAATTTTATCCCATGTGCCAATTGTTTTTCCTAACTCTCTGAAGATTGTAGGAAAGGAGGTTGAAAAGAACCGTATGCTTTCAAGTTGTGATGCTGCAGAAGAATCCTGAGAGTCCCTTGGAAGGCAAGGAGATCAAACCAATCAATCCTAAAGGAAATTAATCCTGAATATTCATCGGAAGGACTGATGCTGAAGCTGAAGCTCCAATACTTTGGTCACTTGATGCGAAGAGCCGACTCGCTAGAAAAAGACCCTGATGCTGGGAAAGACTGAAGGCAGCAGGAGAAGGGGATGACAGAGGATGAGAAGGTTGGATGGCATCACTGACTCAATGGACATAAGTTAGAGCAAACTTCAGGAGATGGTGAAGGACAGAGAAGCCTGGCGTGCTGCAGTCCATGGGGTTTCAAAGAGTCAGACACAACTGAGCACCTGAACAACAAGGGAAGGAAAGGAAGAACTCAGCATCCAAGCTCCATGTGACATGCTCAGGGCTGGCTACGTAATTTGAGAGAAACCTAGCACCTAAATGTGAAGTCTTTTGTTCAGAATTATTAAGAATTTCAAGATCGTGAGAACAGAACATTACGCCAAGCATAGGGTCCTTCTTTGGAGAAGGAAATGGCAATCCACTCCAGTACTCTTGCCTAGAGAATTCCGTGGACAGAGGGCCTGGTGGGCTGCCATCTATGGGGTTGCACAAAGTTGGACACGACTGAAGTGACTTAGCAGCAGCAGCAGCAGGGTCCTTCTTAAGTGGAAGGCCATTTATGACAACACAGAGTGCATACCCATATAACCAGCCTCAGATATATGTTCTTAAGTCTCTTGCTGTTTCTGAGCAAAGAAAATTGAATAGGTCTGATGCAAGCAATTTTTATTCTAATGTAGTGCCATTCAATAGAACTTTCCGTGATGACTGAAATGGTCTATATCTATGCTAATATATAGCCACCAACTACCTAAGGCCATTGAGCACTTAAAATGTGGGTAGTGGGACTTGAACTTCTAGTAATGCCACTGAACAATTATGCATGGTAGTCGCTCAGTCAAGTCCAACTCTGCAACCCATGGACTGTAGCCCACCAGGCTCCTCCATCCGTGGAGTTCTTCAGGCAAGAAGATTGGAGTGGGTGGCCATTTCCTTCTCCAGGGGATCTTCCCGACCCAGGGATCGAACTCAGGTCTCCTGCACTGCAGGTAGACACTTTACCATCTGAACCACCTGGAAAGCCCAAAGAATTATATTCCAATTTAACTTTACCTGACATAAATTTAAACAGCTACATGCAAACATGGCTAGTGGCTGCCATATTGGACACTTAGAAGTTTAATGAATCAACTGATCTACAGACAGCAAAGAAAACAGTTCCATAAAGAATTTGCAGCAATTTTTGTAGCAATGAAATTTGTAACAGTGAAAAGCAAACAATGCCTTTTATGTTAACTGCTTTGGCTGTTAGCCTGCTTACCTAATGGAAAGTTGCAGAATATCTTCTAAACTCATAAATAGAACAAAAAGTTTCTTTAAGATGCAGAACTGTGAAATTTGGAGGAGATCCCTGCCTCCAAAATTTCCTAAGGATAGAGTGTTTCCATGGCAACGAAGAATCCATCCAAATGTAATTAAATGTGAATGATGAGGTTATCTGTATCATTAAGTTCTAGTACATTTTACCTTTAATTGTATTTTTCCAAGCTACCGATGTGCTAATACATCAAACAATATTTGTTCAGGACGGAGGCTGACAAAATTCTGTAGGAAGAAGAAACGAGGATACAGTCATCTTGAAGGGAGCTCTGCAGATGGAATAAAACAAGAAGAAAAGATGTGTTCGTTTGCTCCTCTTTGGAATTCCTTCAAGTCAGGATGAGAAGGCCAGCCATTATTTAAGGTTTTTTTTTTTTCACTTCTTACTATCACATTTCTCCATTTCGGACTCTTGCCAGGATTTACTTCTGAAACGCCTCTTCCTTGAGTCCAAGCAGCATCTGTTCTGGTTCCCCAGTTGGTTCCAGTGTCCCAGCCAGTCCTGTGAATCCTTTCTGGTCCTTCCCACCTGGCCCCAGGCCATGGCCATGGGCGGCTTTGGGAGGCCCTAGAGGTCACCATCACTGTTATCCTGCTTTAAAGTAAATGCCGAGAAATTGGTTTTGTTATACATAAAAAGTTTGTAATTAAAAAAAAAAAGCACAATAAATACTAGCGGAATGAGTGAATGAGAAGAGTTTCTTGCATCTTTGCTTTGTTTCAGTTGCAAATCACAGACTGACACCACCGGAAATGGCTGAAGTGAGCTAATTTATTGCTAGAAAAACACAACCAGAGCAACCACCAGACCAGCATCATCCTCCAAAGGAAGTAATGTGAATGCCTTAAATAGCAGCTGTCTGTGCTTGGGGTGTGGAGAAAACCCAGCCGCACGGGGCCACGGAAGATGCGGTGGCAAAGGAGACAAAAAGGAAGAGATGAAGGGAAGCAGGGTGGAGGGAGGTGTGTCATGAAACTCTGAACTGGTTCAAGGGGACCGCTGATGCCTCTCCTAAACCTCCCAGTCAGTCTCACAGGATGAACTCCGAAATTCCTTATTTGCTCTGGCGTTGGCCTCAGGCAACAGTATCCTGGATTTTCTTTAGTTTGTATTGTTCAACCATAAAGGTGGCTACAAACAAACAAACAGGTGGGTCTCTGGGCAGCAAGTATTATGAGTATCACTTACATGAAGGGAAAAACCTTAACCCAACTCACTGATTCTGGGAGTCCAATCCCAGTGGAGGAGGTTCTTGAATATCAAGATCAGGGGGAAGGCTGGCTTTTTCTCCCGAGATTCACACACAGACTTGGATGCACTCTGTTAGGAGTGGGATCCCATTTCCCTTCTTTGGAGATGTTCCATGTGCAATGCAACTTTGCCCGTGGGCTCACTTTGCACAATGAAAGACCAGGAGGCAGGAAAAATGCATCCTGTCTTCTTTAAAATGTCTGTTTCTTTTCCTTAAATCTAGAACAGTGTCGTCCCCCTTCCCCCAATTTTTGTCTTTTGAGACAAACCTTTTTGCTGCATTCAAACCTATTTTTGTGGAATACCTGTGATGTGGACTTGTCTGACTGCCACTCCATAATATAATGCAGGGCTTCACAGGTGGTGCTAGCAGTAAAAAAAACAAAAAACAAAAAACGCCTGCCAATGCAAGAGAAGTAAGAGACACAGGTTCAATCCCCGGGTCAGGAAGATCGCCTGGCGGAGGGCATGGCAACCCACTCCAGTATTATTGCCTGGAGAATCCCATGGACAGAACAGCCTGGTGGGCTGCAGTTCATGGGATCACAAAGAGCATGCAAAATCCAAATCAACTTTTACATGGGGATGCAAGAGGATGATTTTCTAATTCTGTCTTTCTTCTTTCATTTACTAGTATCCTATAAAAAGTGGCTACTCCCTTTCCTCCCTTATTTTTAGAGATATTTTAAAATATCTCTATGGACTCTTAGATTCAGATTTTTCGATCCCTTTTTTGTTGGACATTATATCCTTTGCCTTGAGATATATTTACTAAATTAGTCACCTGTGAAACAACACTTGGGTGAAATGCTCTGGGGGAAAAGCATTCTGTGGTCAAGTAATTTGGAGCTGGAAAGTACCTGCCATCTCTCTTGAAGTTGCTTAGTGTATATCAGAATATTGAAGACTCCAAGGAATTCTACAGGAAAGAACCTGTGTAATTTTGTTTAACCAGGTATTTCCCAAACTTACTTGACCATGGAATTCTTTTTCTTTTTTTTTTTTCACCACAGACGTAGTGCTTGGTGAAATATGTTTAGGGAAACACTGGCCAAGAACCAAACTTGTTAATTAAATGTTTCACTAATAATATGAAACAGGGACTTCCCTGGTGGCATAGTGATTGAGACTGCATGCTCCCAATGCAGGGGGCCCAGGTTTGATCCCTGGGCAGGGAACTAGATCCCACATGTCTCAACTAAGACCTGGTGCAGCCAAAATAAATAAAATAATGAATACTAGTAACAGTAGCTGTATTTCCCTTTGGTCAACAATTTCTGTATGAGTAATTATTCTATAATCATTCCATGTTAAGTTCAGCTCAGCATACTACTGAGGGCCTGAAGGTCAAGGTCAACCCTGAAGTAAGGAAGGATTCCTTTACAAGAATACAGAAAACAACTAACTCTAAAAGAAAAGATTGATACATTAGCTTCATTAAAATTAAGAACTTTTGAGGAGGCTTTGGGGGAGAATGAATATATGTGTATGTATGGCTGAGTCCCTTTGCTGTTCCCCTTTAACTACCACAACATTATTATTGATTATTAGTTCAGTTCAGTTGGGCTTCCTTGGTAGCTCAGATGGTAAAGCGTCTGCCTACAATGCGGGAGACAGGAGTTCGATCCCTGGGTCGGGAAGATCCTCTGGAGAAGGAAATGGCAACCCACTCCAGTATTCATGCCTGGAAAATCCTATGGACCGAGGAGGCTGGTGGGCTATAATAGTCCATGGGGTCGCAAAGAATCGGACACAACTGAGCGCCCTCACGTCATGTCACATCGTCAGTTCAGTTGCTCAGTTGTGTCCGACTCTTTGTGACCACATGGACTGCAACACACCAGGCCTCCCTGTCCATCAACAACTCCTGGAGTTTACTCAAACTCATGTCCATTGAGTCGGTGATGCCATCCAACCATCTCATTTTCTGTCATCCCCTCTCCTCCCACCCTCAAATCTTTCCCAGCATCAGGGTCTTTTCAAATGAGTCAGTTCTTCACATCAGGTGGCCAAAGTATTGGAGTTTCAGCTTCAGCATCAGTCCTTCCAATGAATATTTAGGACTGATTTCCTTCAGGATGGACTGGTTGGATCTCCTTGCAGTCCAAGGGACTCTCAAGACTTCTACAACACCACAGTTCAAAAGCATCAATTCTTTGGCTGCTCAGCTTTCTTTATAGTCCAACTTTCACATCCATACATGACTACTGGAAAAACCATAGCTTTGACTAGACGGACCTTTGTTGGCAAAGTAATGTCTCTGCTTTTTAATATGCTGTTTAGGTTGGTCATGACTTCTCTTCCAAGGAGCAAGCATTTTTTAATTTCATGGCTGCAGTCACCATCTGCAGTGATTCTGGAGCTCCCCCAAAATAAAGTCTGTCACTGTTTCCACTGTTTCCCCATCTATTTGCCATGAAGTGAAGGGACCAGATGCCATAATCTTCGTTTTCTGAATGTTGAGCTTTAAGCCAACTTTTTCACTCTCCTCTTTCACTTTCATGAAGAGGCTCTTTAGTTCTTCTTCGCTTTCTGCCATAAGAGTGGTGTCATCTTCTTATCTGAGGTTATTGATAATTTCTCCCAGCAATCTTGATTCCAGCTTGTGCTTCATCCAGGCCAGCATTTCTCATGATGTACTCTGCATATAAGTTAAATAAGCAGGATGACAATATACAACCTTGATGTACTCCTTTCCTGATTTGGATCCAGTCTGTTTTTCCATGTCCAGTTCTAACTGCTGCTTCTTGACCTGCATACAGATTTCTCAAGAGGCAAGGCAGATGGTCTGATATTCCCATCTCTTTCAGAATTTTCCACAGTTTGTGGTGATCCACACAGTCAAAGGTTTTGGCATAGTCAATAAAGCAAAAGTAGATGTTTTTCTGGAACTCTCTTGCTTTTTTGATGATCCAACAGATATTGGCAATTTGATCTCTGGTTCCTCTGCCTTTTCTAAATCCAGTTTGAACATCTGGAAGTTCATGGTTCACGTATTGTTGAAGCCTGGCTTGGAGAATTTTGAGCATTACTTTACTAGCGTGTGAGATGAGTGCAATTGTGCAGTAGTTTGAGCATTTTTTGCTATTGCCTTTCTTTGGAATTGGAATGAAAACTGACCTTTTCCAGTCCTGTGGCCACTGCTGAGTTTTCCAAATTTGCTGGCATATTGAGTGAAGCACTTTCACAGCATCATCTTTTAGGATTTGAAATAGCTCAACTGGAATTTCATCATCTCCACTAGC
The DNA here is from genome assembly GCF_023699985.2 of Odocoileus virginianus. Taxonomy (NCBI): domain Eukaryota; kingdom Metazoa; phylum Chordata; class Mammalia; order Artiodactyla; family Cervidae; genus Odocoileus; species Odocoileus virginianus. The sequence continues at coordinate 35,685,486 of NC_069681.1, forward strand.
TTTGTTCATAGTGATGGCCCACTTGACTTCACATTCCAGGATGTCTGGCTCTAGGTAAGTGATCACCCATCATGATTATTTGGGTGGTGAAGATCTTTTTTGTTTAGTTCTTCTGTGTATTCTTGCCACATCTTCTTAGTATCTTCTCCTTCTTTTAGGTCTGTACCATTCCTGTCCTTTATTGAGCCCATCTTTGCATGAAATGCTCTCTTGGTATCTCTAATTTTCTTGAAGAGATGTCTAGTCTTTCCCATTCTATTGCTTCCCTCTATTTCTTTGCATTGACCACTGAGGAAAGCTTTCTTATCTCTCCTTGCTATTCTTTGGAACTCTGCATTCAGATGGGAATATCTTTCCTTTTCTCCTTGCTTTTCACTTCTCTTCTTTCACAGCTATTTGTAAGGCCTCATCAGACAAGCATTTTGCCTTTTGCATTTCTTTTTCTTGGGAATGGTCTTGATCACTGCCTCATGTACAGTGTCACGAACCTCCATCCATAGTTCATCAGGCACTCTGTCTATCAGATCTAATCCCTTGAATCTATTTGTCACTTCCACTGTATAATCATAAGGGATTTGATTTAGGTCATACCTGAATGGTCTAGTGGTTTTCCCTACTTTCTTCAATTTAAGTCTGAATTTGGCAATAAGGAGTTCATGATCTGAGCCACAGTCAGCTCACACTCTTGTTTTTGCTAACTGTATAGAGCTTCTCCATCTTTGGCTGCAAAGAATATAATCAATCTGATTTAGGTATTGACCATCTGGTGATGTCCATGTGTAGAGTCTTCTCTTGTTGTTGGAAGAGGGTGTTTGCTATGACCAGTGCCTTCTCTTGGCAAAACTCTGTTAGCCTTTGCCCTGCTTCATTCCGTACTCCAAGGCCGAATTTGCCTGTTGCTCCAGGCAAAAGTAGGAAGTCAAGAAGTACCTGTGAAGTGAAGTGACGTGAAGTCGCTCAGTTGTGTCTGACTCTTTGCAACCCCATGGACTGTAGCCTACCAGGCTCCTCTGTCCATGGGTTTTTCCAGGCAAGAGTAGTGGAGTGGGTTGCCATTTCCTTCTCCAGGGGATCTTCCCAACCCAGGAATCGAACCTATGTCTCCTGCCTTGTAGGCAGACGCTTTACCATCTGAGCCACCAAGAAGTACCTGTAGTAACAGGCAAATTTGGCCTTGGAGTTAATCGTCTATATCCCAATACAAAATAAAAAGTTTCAGGTTTGGAGAAAAAATTAAGGACTTTTGTTTATCAAGAGACACCAACAAGAGTATGAAAAGGCAAACTTTGCACTGGGATAGTATGTTTACATATATATATATATCCATAAAATACAAAGACCTAATGTGAATATATAAGAGAAAAACAGCCTGTTTAAACAATGGAGAAAAGACATGAACATCACAAAAAGGTGATGAACATCCCCAAAAGGTACATCACAAAAGAGGAAAACCAATGGCCAATAAGCATATGATTATTATTGACCTTAGAGAAATGCAAAGTAAAATCCACAGTGGATTCCACTACACACCCACCAGCATGACTAAAATGAAACGCTGACAGCACTAGGTATGCACGTGGGTGTGTGGAGTAGGTAGACACTGCGAGGCACTGCCTGGATCTCCTTTCAATGGAGTGATTGTTGCCCGGATGCTTGGGGCACAGACAGCCTCCATCCTTAATCCTTCTGTGACTGTCTCAGCTGCATCTCATCCAAGGTCGCAGTGACTGAAGGACGGAAGGCACAAAGGACCTGACACAAGTGACACAAGTCACTTGGCCCGACTCGGGATAACTCTGCGGGGCCATTCTAACTCTCCCAAGCCCAGGTAGTTGTTGGCCCTGCATTGCAGCTCAATTTCCCTCTCCCTCTCTCCAATCTTGGTTCCTACTGCTGCCGTCTGCAGGATCCGATCCCAAGGACATGTATGTGTGTGTGTGTGTGTGTGTGTGTGTGTGCGCTAAGTCACTTCAGGCGTGTTCTACTCTTTGTGACCTTATGGACTGTAGCTCACTAGGCCTCACTGTCCATGGGATACTTCAGGCAAGAATACTGGAGTGGGTTACCATTTCCTCTTCTAGAGGATCTTCCTGACCCACAGATTGAACTCACCTCTCTTAAGTCTCCTGCATTGGCAGGTGGGTTCTTTACCACTAGTGCCGCCTGGGGAGCCACCTGGCGTCCCAAGTGCACTCCGTAATAAATATCCTGCATACCACACTCTGTTGTAGCGTCTGCTTCCCAGGGAGCCTGTCCTGTGACCTCTGAAACTTGAGTTCTCACTCACCGCTGGTTTTGGTGTGAGCTGGTACGACCTGAGAAAACTGTCAACTGTGACTTTATATTTACCTGGGAGAAGTGAGCCTTGTGTCTGTCTCCCACCAAAAGTCATCTACGGAAATGTTCATGGCAGCATTTTTTTCCATAACAGATCCAAAGTGGGAACAGTGCAAATGTCCATCAACTGTAGATTGTATAAGTAAGTTCATACATAGGAATACTGTACAGTGATAAGAAAGAAGAAGCTACTGTTACACATAACAGCATGGCTGAATCTCACAAATACAATGCTGAGCAAAAGTGTTTAGAGACAAAAGAGCATCTACTGTGTGACTTAACTTATATGAAGCTCACAAACTGGCAAAACTAACCCATGGCGATAGACGTCAGAATGATGCTGACCTGTGGGGTGTGGGTATTGACCGAGAAGGAGCTTGAAGCATTCCTTTGGAGGGACAGAAATAGTCTATATTATGATGTGGTTGGTGGTTTCATATGTAGAAGTACATTGAATTGTACTGAATTGTACACTTAGTTTTGGGCATTTTGCTATATGTGTGTTATTGTTGTTGTTGTTCAGTAGCTAAGTTGTGTCTGACTCTTTGCAACCCCATGGACTGTAGCATGCCTGGCTCCCCCCTGTCCTTCATTGAATCCTGGAGTTTGCTCAGATTCATGTGCATTGAGTAGGTGATGCCATCCAACCATCTCATCTTCTGCTGCCCTCTTCTCCTTTTGCCTTCAATCTTTCCAGCATCAGGGTCTTTTCCAATGAGTTGGCTCTTGGCATCAGGTGGCCAAAGTATCAGAGCTTTATTTTCAGCATCAGTTCTTTCAATGAATATTTAGGGTTGATTTCCTTTGGGATTGACCGGTTTGATCTTGCTGTCCAAATAACTCTGAGCAGTCTTCTCCAGCACCACAATTTGAAAGGATCAGTTCTTTGGCACTCAGTCTTCTTTATGGTCTAACTCTCACATCCGTACCTGACTACCGGAAAAACTATAGCTTTGACTATATGGACCTTTGTCAACAAAGTGATGTCTCTGCTTTTTAATACATGTCTAGGTTTGGCATAGCTTTCCTTCCAAGGAGCAAGCATTTTGTGTGTGCTATATATATACATATATATACATATATATATATGTATATATATAGCTATATATATATACATACATACATCCACACACACACACACACACATATATGTACGTGTGTTATAGGTCAGTTAAAAAAAAGCAGACAAACCAAATTCCATATTAACCCATTGTAGATTAACTGGTTTGTGAACTAAATCTGGTTAAGGTGCTATAGTCACCTCTGATACTGTCACTTTCTAGGGAAAGTTGGTTGGAATGGGCTTAGTAAAAAGGTCATCCTGATTAATACACTGACTTGCTCCTCTGCAGCAGAAGGAACCAAGCTCTGGGGCTTGGTGATCTGATGGAGGAGGGGAGGAATGCTCTAGGGTTCATACTTCTGATTTAATCAAGACAGTTCTTCTGGCTCATATATCTACCACCAGATCTTACCAGCCAAGATTCCCTGGGAGAAAACCTCTGTAGGGAGGAGAACAATCTCTTTTCATGGGCAGTTAGAATAGTCTACAAACCAAACCAGTTTATCTGCAGTCAGGTAAATTCAGTAATTGACAGGAAATCAACCATCATTAGACATTTAAACTGCTTCATTATCAATAATTATGAACCAATTATACAAAGAAGAAAAAAGGAATCAGAGTTACTATTTTTTTAATGAATTTCATAAATACATTTTCATTAACCTTGACCAAGAGAGATTAAAGCTATAACTTAAAGGCTCAACCTTTCCAAATTCCCTGGTGGTCCAGTGGTTGACTGCACTCCCAATGCAGGCTAGAACTTTCTCATTTTCTTACCACACAGACATGACTACGGACCAGATAAATGAGGCCCCTGGCGCTTTGGCTCACCCTTTTTTGGTTTCCTAACTTAGAGTTTGTGACTTTCTTCACAGAAATTCTATTGTCTCTTTATAGTATATCATTTCTTGGTGTTAGTAGTTTCCACTCAACGGTGATTTATTTCAGTTGCTCTAAGTATATATGAATCACTCATTTTGTAGAAGGGTCTTAAAAAGAACTTCCCAGTTCTGATGTTTTTAACCATAAATCTCACTAAAACCAAAAAATGTCTAATATCCAACTGCAGGCACAGACCTGGCATTTACTCTTCTGTGTACGGATATATCCATGCCTCTGCCCCCCTTAGTTTTGCTGTGTCCCTAAATTGCCTCAGAGCCCCCCACTGCCCACCCTCCAGGAGCAGGGCGGGCCCTTGCAGATCCTGTTGTCAGCCTGAAGGCTTCCTTAGGAAAGCGACACTTGCTCCAACAGCAGAGCTCCAGAACCCTGCTGTGTGGCCACCCATCCAGACTCAAGTGCCAGGATGAAACAGCTCAGGTTGGTTGCATTGTCTTTGGAAAGAATGGAGCCAGCTGTAGTGTCTGTGGGCTATGCCCAGGACCCTGGGTCCTCCTGGGTTGCTAGAGCCCTGGCATGTAAAAATAGGTGATGTAAAGTGAAAGTGTCAGTCATGTGCGACTCTTGGTGACCCCATGGACCATAGCCCGCCAGGCTCCTCTGTCCATGGAATTCTCCAGGCAAGAACACTGGAGTGGGTAGCCATTCCTTTCCCCAGGGGATCTTCTCAACCCAGGGATTGAACATGGGTCTCCTGCATTGCAGGCAGATTCTTTACCATCTGAGCCACCATTGGAGCCCCGAAGTAGGCAAGGTACAAATTAATTCATTCTTGCCAGTAGGCTAATTCTTATATGATGAGCTAAAGGGAAAGGCAAGGAGACCAGTAGTAGAGGCAGAATGTTTGTTCCCTCCACATTTGTGTGTTGAAACGTAATCCCCAGTGTAATGAGGAGGCTTTTGGGAGGTGACTAGGTCATGAGGGTGGACTGCTCATGAATGGGATCAGTGCCCTGATGAAGGAGACCTCAGAGGGCTGCCTTCCCCCCTCTGTCCTCTGTGTGAGGACATGGGGAAAAGTCAGCCATCTGCAACCTGGAAGAGGACCCTCTCTGGACACTGAATCTGCCTGAGCCTTCATCCTGGGCTCTGCGATCTCTGAAACTGTGAGAAATAGATGTTTGTTGTATAAGCCACCCAGTTGATGGTGTTTTGGGCTTCCTAGGTGGCTCAGTGGTGAAGAATCCACTCGCCAATCCAGGAGACACAGAGGATGTGGTTTGACCACGAGGCCAGGAAGATCACCCAGAGGAGGAAATAGCAACCTACTCTAGTATTCTTGCCTGGGAAATCCCATGGACACAGGAGCCCGGTGGGCTACAGTCCATGAGGTCGCAAATATTTGGACACAACTGAGCATGCATGCACGATGGTATTTTGTCAGAGCAGCCTGAAGGGACCAGGACAATTAAATTGTCTTTGATATCAGGGATTATGTGTACGTGCCCATCTGCATGGTTGTGCCATACCACGTGCAGGAGTACTCCTCAGTGAAGAACAGATGAATGAGGCTGGAATGGTGGACACCATTTAAAAAAATAAGTTACAGTAGGGAAAAGGTGATTTAAAGTTACAAGAGTCTGGATCTCAACCCTGGCACTTTTATTAGTTCCGTGACCATGTGTGATCCATTTTTATTGCTTTAGAGCCAGTTTTCTTATAAGCAACATAGAATTATTTATCCTTCTTACACATGTGTGTGTATCTATATATGCAGAGAAAGATGTCTAGAATGGTTTACATCGAATATTAACATGGTTGTTTTGGGAATTTGGAAATTGAGTGGCTTTTCCCTTTCTGTACATTTCACTGATATTCAATCTTTTTAAAGGTAAAGTGTAAAGCATATCCCAAACACAGTCAATATAAAATTGCAATCATATGATAAAACAATGAAATCTTTCATATTGTTGAGTTTTTGAAATGGGAGGATCCTTAATAAAAATTCCCATAAACTGAATCACATTGTTGTTCCTTCAGTGGTTTTCCCCTCTAATTTGTGTGTATAAATAGGTCTTCACATTGAATATTTCCAGCAGATAGTCTTCTATTTTTTCTCCATTAATCGTGCAGGAATCTTTAGAAAGGTAACATTAAGACTATTGTTTGAAGAAAATATTTTAAGAAATAACATATCACGTTACCTGGAAGAGCCTCAGAGAAGGCTGTGCATCAAAGAATTGATGCCTTTGAACTGTAGTGTTGGAGAAGACTCTTAAGAGTCCCTTGGGCAGCAAGGTGGTCAAACCAGTCCATCCTCAAGGAAATCAACCTGGAATATTCACTGGAGTCAGGACTAATGTTGAAGCTGAAGCTCCAATACTTTGGCCACCTGATGAGAAGAGCCAGCTCACTGGAAAAGACCCTGATGCTGGGAAAGACTGAGGGCAGGAGGAGAAGGGGACGACAGAGGATGAGATGGTTGGATGGCATCACCGACTCAAAGGACATGAGTTTGAGCAAACTCTGGGAGACAGGGAAAGACAGGGAAGTCTGGTGTGTTGCAGTCCATGGGGCTGCAAAGAGTTGGATGGGACTTAGTGACTGAACAACAACTTCAAAGGAAAAAAAAGCAAAAAGCAGGGGAGAAAAGTTAATATTGAAAATGTAAAACCAGTTAAAATTTTCCATTTAACAAATGAAGTGTCACTATGTTTTATTCCTCTAGTTACTTGGAAACATAGATATTCATGTTGGGACTTGACAGAAAACAAAATTCTGTAAAGCAATTATCCTTCAATTAAAAAATAAATAAATTAAAAAAAAGAAAATAAAGAACATAAAAAAAGTGTGATACATGAGAACAAATGGGTATTGCTCATGAAAGAGGACATTTGGGTTTTTCTTCAGGGATTACATTTTCACCCTTTAATGTAATATATTTTTCACGTAATAACATAATAAAGTTTATTTGTAGAGAAACAAATTAAGAGGTTAGCAGCTTTTTAAAGGGAGTTTGTGACAATTTTCTCCACTTTACATGTCTCAAGAGGTCAGACCAATCGGTAGCACTTTTCTCTTCAGCTTTTTATATTTTTATTCATGGACCTCTAATAATCAATAAACAGTACAGTGTGTAAGAATTTCAAAATTTTATTTCACAGTGACAAAGAAATTCTCCCAATTGAAAGCAGAATGTGATAGGCTTGAATACTTTACAAATGCTTCAAATGAGATTATGAAGCCAACCAGTAGGTATTTGTTTATTATACTAAAATATAGACACATTTTCCTTTAAATATTTGAGATTCTGCCTACAGTGCCTCTGTTATATTCATTCAAATTATTCTTCTATTCCAAAACAATGAGGCTTCTAAACTGGTGGAATGTTGCCAGGAAATTTCAACACAGTTTGAAGGCAACATGACCAAAAGGCACAGTTTAAATTGGCTTAGGGAATGAATGGGCTCCTTATCGGAGCAGCTGAAGGCTGTATATAATTAACAGCATCTGTCAACATTCACAGGGCCCTATATAGAACAAGCAGGCCCTATAGCCCTACTAAAGAGCAACCTCCAGCCTCTGATACCTTAAAAATCCACAAGACCTAAACAAAGAGACACCCCCCGAAGCCATCACTGGAAGGACACTGATACGTTTTTGTGATACCAGCAGGGCCACAAAGCAACTGCTAATTAATGTTAATTATCTAGAACAATTCTGTGAACATGAATACCGTTGAGATTTCAAATTAGCCAGCTATCATCAAAAATATAAAATACCATTTATATCTAAAATTACTAATTTAAAAATCTTCTCATGTTTTAATTTTTAAAAGCTATGAAAATGATCTACTAACCTTCCTTTTTAATATGATGAATTCTCAATTAGCTTGACCATTTCTGTAAATAGAATTCTACAGCAATTTTTTCATTTCTAAATAAATACATTTCACCCATGAATATGTACAAAGCAACAACAACAAAAAATCCAGAGGCAATTTCATTAAATAAATTTATTTGTTAAAATAATTTAACTCCAAATACAACTGTTGAATTTGCATTGAGTTATAACTACAATTCATGTTTTAACTGAAAGGTCAAGGTTTAACAACTGACATTGTTACAAAACAATAAACTGTTGTTCAATTTTAAATGGTCAGTTGTATTAGAGCTCAACAATTAACTGTGAACTATATTTATCTCTGGGAAACCCCAAATCAATAAGGATAAGTCTGTTTCCAAAACCCACTGCAGTCATTCTTGAAACCCTGATCAAGATTTAAAGAGATGCACAATGACACATTAATTAAAAAAAAAGAAAAGACCCCCATAGTCTTTAACATTTGATTGGCTAAGGAGACAATTAAAGCTTACCCAAGTGCTAACACAAGACTGCTGAGAACAAAAAACTACAAAACAAACAAACAGAATCCCAATGGCAACAAGCGAAATAAGCACTTTCATATTCATACATATAGGCAATATTCCCACTGGACAACTCCTGAAAACAAACAGTAGACATCCTTAGGCAACATTTCTTTTTACAGAAAAGCAAATATCAGTAGTTTGACCACAGAAAAGTGATGGCAACTGTAGCGATTAGAGTAAAAATTTCAGTCCTAATTCTACAAACCAAAGAAGAAAAATCATCAAAGCACCTTTCAATAGTTTAAGGAAGATTTTATGTAATACTTTTGATCAGATGCTGGCTTGTTTTGTATGAGTTGAACAAAAAGAAAGGCATCAGTCACCATCACTATCACAGCTTAAGAGAACCAAAACAAAAAGTTGCAACATAGAACAACAACAACAACAAAAACGCTGCCTTTGTATAAAAGTAAAACAAGACGAAACAAAGAAAAAATAAGGAAAAAAACCTTATCGTAGTAGCTAAAGAAAAAGTGGGTCTTTGGATCAAACCATAACATTTTTAAGGCATGTTAGAAAAACTTTCAGTTATCTAGTTGCTATTCTGATCAGGGCGTAAAATAAATAGTGACACAAGGTCACCAACTATTAATTCATGTGCCAACAAATTTCATCTTCCTGTTCTTAAGCTCTGTATTAACATCTCAACAGACACATTCATTCAAGCTGAGTTATTTTCATACCAGATGAAACACCAACAGTAAGAGCACACGAGGGTTTCCAAGTTTCTGGATATATTTGATGCTTTGTCACTAAATACGCAAGGCTGGGTGGAAACACTGATCAGGCAGCCATATCAGCTATTAACATCTTTACAGTAAAAAAAAAAAAAAACCACCTTATTGTCTGACATAAACACATCTAACTAAAACCCAAATTTTTAGATAATCTTTTCCACCTTATATCCTGCCATACCTTTCACATTATTTAACTTATTTTTCTTGTCTGCATAGCAATCCACAAGGTAAAACTGTAAAATCTTTATAGATGTTTTTATATGTAATCTTACTTGCCATACATTTCTACTAAATATGGAATTCTAAAAACCAGAATCATTCTGAGAAGTTAGAGGCTTCAAAACTCAAACAGTGCACTAACAAATATTTCTCTTTCAGTTGATAAAAATCATACTTCTTGAATCACTGACTTGTCTACATGATTGAGTCAAATCACCTTTTACATGACCAAATTTGATGCAGTAAAATTAGTTAGAACTTTCTGGCCTATAAAAGGTGCTTCATAATTGGGAATTATTCAAAAAATTATATTGAAGAATGCAAATATTCACAATTCAAAGACTTTTGACAACCATGCCTGGTTTTATCCACACATCTGTCTTCTCATTTATGAAAAGTACTATCCACCTTTTTTCTCTCCTCCAACCTTAACATCAGTTTACTAAACACTTAGGGGGTGGGCTAGCAATGATTTCAAGAATGTATTAAAAAAAAAAAACACTTAAAAAATGTTTTTGATACATGGTATTCTGCAGGACAGATTCTCAGTATAGGCAATTATCTCTGACTTGTGCCAAATTCTTCATAACATTAGACACACATGCACACGCAAAGACACATTCTTCACTCAGTAACACACGTTAAGACCCGAGGTTACTCGCACAAGAGTGTGAAACCAACAAGAAATATGGGGCGGTATGCAGATCACAGGCTCAGTGATATTGCAGTTCTGAAGGCCAAATTCATCTCCAGAGGATCAGCTCAAAATACTCTCTTCAGCATTTTATAACTCTGAAGGTGGGTGAAAACCCTTCTGCGCTTGATTGTAAAACTTATGAATACGTTTTTTCCTGTGCCATTAGTCATGCAAATGATAAATACTTGGCGGCTATAAAAACCAAAAATGTCAGGACTTGAGCACCTTTTCAAGACAAAATATTCACTCTAGCTTTATTTGCCACTTCAGTAATCAGGGCAAAATTGTTGTAAGAAAATCTTTATAGAATTCTCCAGGAAAATTAAAGGGTTTTTTTTTTTTTTTCGTCTCTTACCTTCCACTCTATAATTTCTGTTCTACTTTTAAGCCCCAATTATTTCACATGGTTATTCAATTTTTTTTTTTTTAATGCCTGCAATAAAGCTCTGCTATAGAAAACTTGATTTCGAAAGCAGGTTAGCCAAGAATCACACCACAACCATAGCCCTTAAAGGCAAGAAGGAATTTGCTGCTTTAACGAACGTAAAAATGCAAGATATTTGTACTGTCCTGTGAGGTTTCTGCAAACGGGAACATGTGGATGCAACATGGCTTCATTTTCCTTACGCGATGGTACTAGTTCATGTACTGGAACGCTTCTCATTAGTAAGGCTAGGCAATCTCTTCCCATCACAGTTGCTTCCTTCTTGTTCAGTAAAGTAACAAAGACCATCCCTGCTTGGTGAACAGAGGGGTGGGTCTGGGGTTTTAATTTGACTCAGACCCTTATGAGAGTCTCCACTTTCTGGGCAAAGCAGGTGATAACACATTGTAACACCAGGCTGTATTTTTACCCAACCTGTGCTGACTCTGGCTCTATCAGAGACTGGTGCATGAGTTAGTTCCGTGTCACAAATTAGGATAACATCTACAATTAAGCATCGACTTTGAAAAACAGGAGTGAGTCAGCTGAGCAAAGAATCTCTCCCTGGAATGCTGCCGGCAGGTCAGCTGCTATTATCTTCCTTGATGTGATATATTGGTTAGAAGCACTATCTCAGTTTCTGAAATTCAGTACTCTGGTAGGAAAATATTTCTCCTTGACTCATCTATTTTTTTAAAGAAGACAAAATATTTTAATGGTTAAGCGGTCACAGGAATTCTTCTGGTTTCTCTCCCGTGATTACTTTTAACGACGACCATAGTTGCTTCTGTCAACTCAAGTGACAATACCATCATAGCTTTTGAAGGAGGTCGCCCTGCGGATCGACTGGGCCAGGACGCCTGAAGTTGCAGGTGCCTGGAGGAGACTGAGGATGACGGTGAAGACTGGAGTTACTGGACCCAAAGGTGACTCAGAGCTCTCAGCTGACAATCGCCGCCGGGCTCTGAAGGACGATCAGCTGCTTCACTGCAGGTTCACACCGCACACCCTGCAGGCTCCACGGGGAGGCGAGGCTGGTGTTGCCTCTGCGGGGTGGGAGTGGGGCGGGCAGCCACGTGTCAATGCTATTGTATGTTACACGCGGAACAGCACGGGTCGTCCTTGTCGGGCTGGGCGGCATAGTTCATCTGCCTGACGATCTCGGCGAAGAGCTCGTCCACCATGGTTTTACTCTTGGCCGACGTCTCCATGAAGGGGCAGCCCCACTCCTCGGCGAGCGCCCGGCCTTCGTTGGAGGACACCTCTCTCTCACTTTCCAGGTCGACTTTGTTCCCCACCAAGATGACCGGCACTTTCTCGTACCTGCGAGAGAACAGACGCGGACACAGGGGTTGCAGACGTTAGCACAGGGTGACAGGTAAAGTGGATTTTCTCTTTTTTCATGATATGGTACTACAGAGTCCCTTGGACAGCAAGGAGATCCAACCGGTCCATCCTAGAGGAAATCAGTCCTGAATATGCACGGGAAGGACTGATGCTAAAGCTGAAGCTCCAATACTTTGGCCACCTGATGCGAAGAGCTGACTCACTGGAAAAGACCCTGATGCTGGGAAAGATTGAAGGCAGGAGGAGAGGGGACGACAGAGGATGAGATGGTTGGGTGGCGTCACTGACTCGATGGATGTGAGTTTGGGTAAACTTCGGGAGTTGGTGATGGACAGGGAGGCCTGGCAGCCGCTGCAGTCCATGGGGTGGCAGAGTCGAACATGACTGAGCCACCGAACTGAACTGGTCCTACAGATATTCTTAGCTGCATGAAAAATTATTTGCTCCAGTTGGTTTGACATTGACCAGAAGGCAGCTCTCATAGTAGATCACAAATGGGTTGTTCAAAATGATGTTTTAATCAATAACATATCTTTTAAAATCAATTTATTTTCCCAGATGTACTTGGAAAATTATTCTCAGAATCTCAGAATATTCCCCTTAGATGGATTCATGTAAACTTTGTTTATTGTAAGGGATGCTTATGCAGAATTTCAGATGATGAGGTAATACCTCTAGTTACTAAACACATAATTTGTAATTTTATAAATTTTACTATGTTCTAAAAGTATACAAGGGCTTCCCAGGTGGCTCAGTGGTAAAGAACCTGCCTGCCAATGCAGGAGACACAGGTTCAATCCCTGGGTCGGGAAGAACCCCTGGAGAAGGACATGACAACTCATTTGCGTATTCTTGCCTGAAAAGTCCCATGGACAGAGCAGCCTGGTGGGCTACAGTTCGTGGGGCGCAGAAGAGCCAGACATGACTGAGCAACTAAAAAGCAATGAAAGTATACAAAGCTGATCACGTTCTAATCATTCCTAAATAAGAAACAAGCTAGCAGAACTCACTAGGATGGAACTCACCAAATACAACTATGCTCTATCCCTTTATACAAACTGTCATAGATTAGCCTGTTGAAGGATAATTACTGTTCTTTTCGGCCTGACAAGGACTTAAACATTCCAATCATTAGCTCTGTTTGATATTATCTCTTCTTTTCCTTCCTGACTAGAATCACCGTGCTATAGACTAAATGTGTGTTCCCTGAAATTCGGATGTTGAAACCTAATCCCCCATGGGATGGTATTTAGGAGGTCGGGACTTTGGGAAAGGACTGGGTCGTGGACGGGATTTGTGTCCTTATACAAGAGACCCCAGAGATCACCATTGCCCTTATAGCCACGTACAGACAGAGTGAAAAGATGATTCTAGGGACGTGGGCCCTCACCAGACACTGAATCTTCCAGAGCCTTGACCTTGGACTCCCCAGCCTCAAGAAATATGAGGAATAAATTTGTTGTTTAAGCCATGCAGTTTGTGGTATTCTTGTTATAGGAGCCAGATAGACTAAGATAAGGTGTTTATAAGTCACGATGTTTGGAAAATGCTAACAGACAACAGAACTAGGAAAAGAACAAAGACAAGAGGTCATAAATCATTTTGTACCTAAAGATGATTCTCTCTACAATGGTTATTCATGGTGTAAAAAATGGTGCCACTGTGCAAATTTATTTACTACTTGTGTTTATGTTTGTCCTAAGCAATGTTGCTAATACATTTTTACTTTATACATCGTTTTAAAGGCTTTTTGTGATTTCAGTATAAATCAATATGTGTGTCTGTACTTTCTCCTCTAAGCAGAATGTATGTCTAATTTATCAAGGAAGCAAACTGCAAAACTGCACACGAGTGATAACAAATGTGACTAGACACAGCTAATCCGTTAGAGAACTACACATAGTCAGGATTTACTAAGGCAGGATTTGTGCAGCGTTTTTATCATTCAGGAAACAGAACAACAGGCGGGCAGTTAATGCTAGCAACAATACTTTCACAGCTTCATCTTCCTGGCAAGATGGTTCTCTCTGCTCACTCTAATTTATAAAGCAAACTGTATTCCCAACAGAGTCTCATTTTTTCCCCTTTGACGCAAGATCACACTGACAATGGTCTCAACAAGAGGGCACGCTCTAGGCAGTGTGTTCCTTAGCAATCTGAAACACACAACTTCAAAATAAGTGCAGCCATGAAATTAAAAGACTCTTACTCCTTGGAAGAAAAGCTATGACAAACCTAGACAGTGTATTAAAAAGCAGAGATATCACTTTGCTGACAAAGGTCCGTACAGTCAAAGCTATGGTTTTTCCAGTAGTCATGTATAGATGTGAGAGTTGGACCATAAATAAGGCTGAGCGCCGAAGAATTGATGCTTTTGAACTGTGATGCTGGAGAAGACTCTCGAAAGTCCCTTGGACAGCAAGGAGGTCCTTTAGTCCATCCTAAAGGAAATCAACCCTGAATATTCACTGGAAGGACTGATGCTGAAGCTGAAGCTTTAATACTTGCATCACCTGATGCGAAGAACTGACTCATTGGAAAAGACCCTGATGCTGGGAAAGATTGAAGCTGGGAGAAGGGGATGACAGAGGATGAGATGGTTGGAGGGCATCACCAACTCGATGGACGTGAGTTTGAGCAAACTCTGGGAGAGGGTGATGGACAGGGAAGCCTGGCGTGCTGCAGTCCATGAGGGCACAAATAGTAGCACATGACTTTGCGACTGAACAGCAGCATTATCAAGGATAAATCTAAGATTTGGATATTATCATTTCACAGGAAATGGATCTGGACAACTCTAATTTTTATCAAAGGACTTTACAGGCATTAACTGTATACCGGCAGTGATTTTGCTCTCTGATCATACTGAGAGTTCTGAACATAGGACCCAAGAGTTTTGCACATCTTCTAGGAGCCTCACGTATAATAATTAAGTGTTCCTCTTGTGGCTCAGCTGGTAAAGAATCTGCCTGCAGTGCAGGAGATGCTGGGTTCGATCCCTGGGTCAGGAAGATCCCCTGGAGAAGGGAATGGCTACTCACTTCAGTATTCTTGCCTGGAGAATCCCATGGAAAGAGGAACCTGGGGGGATACAGTCCATGGGGTTGCAAAGAATTGGACATGACTGAGCGACTAACACTTTCACTTTCAGTCAATGTATTACATATTTATTCATCCATTTAACAAGTGTTTATTTGATAGAGGCCTATTTTTGTGCTAGATGCTATTCGAGGCACTTAAGATACATCAGCGAACAAAGCTCTGCCATAGAGTCTAGCAGAGAAGATAGTGGTCGATAATAAATCCAAGTAAATAAGTAAATTATTGGTTTACTAAATGGTTGTAAGTGCGATGGAAAAAAAAAAATTGCAGAACAGGGCGTGGGCTGGGAGCGATTTTAAACCAGTGCGATTTTAAACCAGATGAGCAGGGAAGGCTTTACTGGGATGGTGGCAGGTGAGCAAGACATGAAGGGAGTGAGGAAGTTTGCCAAGCACGTGTCTGGGGGACAGCATTCCGGGCAGGATGAGGACCAGGCAGCGTAAAAGCTGGTGGGAAGAAGAGCAAAGGGCCGTGGGGTCCCTCTGTGTCACCTCCCCGACGCCAGCAGTCAGAAAGCCTGCAGTGTAGGAAACCTGTTCACTCGGAACAAATGAACTTTGGAACCTGTTGGCAACAGTGGCCTCAGAAAACAAATGTGACCTCTATGATGAGATCGACTAGATCATTTAGGAAGACTGGGTGCTTGGTTAGCAGGTGATAATTAGTATTTTCATCTCATGCTCTTTATTTACCATAGTTTGGTGAGCTGTCTTGACTTCTGCCCCCCCTTTCTATTAATAAACATATCACTTGGGAACAAAATTGAAGATGCAAAATCCCCCAAACACTTCATTTATGTGTTACTGTTGATGCGACCGTGAGCAAGGTACCACTGTATCCACATCTCAGGCATCAGCTGGTTTCTCATCAACTTCAGCGTATCTTCCTTGGTATTTCCTTTGAGAGCGTGACCAGGGTCATACAGTGGCTTCTGTAGCTCAAATCACTTTACTTTTGTTTATAGTCTAAGAACTAACACTGGTTTTATTAACATGAATGTCCCTGTTGTTTACAGTATTCATAAGCATGGTTACATAATATATTAATAAATAGAGCTAGTTCTTTTGAGCAGCTCTACTTAATGCATTGAATGAAACATCAGAAACACTGGCTTGAGTATCACTTAGCTGTAGAACACTGATGGGCTTCTCCACACGAGGTGACTTTGTACACCTGAATGGTTCAGGAGCATCTGATGTTTATCAATGGTCTTTATGTAACTGTCCTGATAGGGTATACGTGTACGTGTATTTCATTCTGGTTGTGTCTAAACTCGCTGATCACCAACATTCCCAGGCCCAAATCCAGGGTTCCTGAATCTGAATTTGTGGGGTTGGGCCTAAGAAGCCTACTTAAAACTGGGTCTAAGTTCTGAAGAATGATTGTGAGGTTCGGCAGGGTTTAGGAATCACTGACCTGATCTGTTACTTTGTGACCCCAAATAGCAGTGGATGTGTATAGTTCATGGTTTTATACTGTGGCAAGTCCAGGATCAGTTCCTTTTCCCTTCGTTGATTCACCAATGATAAGTTGTGGACAGATGCCACCACACTCGGTTCCTTTGACGTCTTTTGGAGGGCGCTCTATTGTAGCACGTTAAAAGAGGCTAGGCTCTCACATGAATTTCAACATGCTGCTATTTCCTTAGTCACTTTTCCGTTAAGCAGGCTGAAATACAATTCTCTTTGAACTCAGAAATGAGAATCAGAGAGAGTTTTACTTACAAGGTTCCCTTGTTCAACCTTCTACCCATTGTGAAAAATTTCATCTACCAAGAGTCTCAAGGTAAAATGTCAGAACACCTGATGCTTTAGTCATTTCCATGACAACCTCACCAAATGGGTTATATTTGAACATCTTTAGTGATGCAGAACTCACATCTCAGGCAACCCATTTTGTCTTGTCAGCCCTGTTAAATGTGAGTGTTAAAAAGTTGGTGCTAAAAAGTTTATCCCTATCTAATGACCTGTAACACCTCATCCTTCCTGTGACCGCTGAGAACACAGAAATCTTTTCTCACAGGTTTCCTTCCCCACCTCCCTGCTCAAATTAAGTAACACAAAATGATTTTTTAAAGTCCATGGCAATATTTAAATAGGTAAAGAGGAAAACAAAAAAGCATTCTTCATCTCACCTCCATGAGAATGACTGCTATAACTATTTTGGTGTGTATCGTTTCAGGCTATTTACTTATACATATCTATGTAGATTTTTCAGAAAGGCGATCATGCCCGTTATATTTAGTTGCTTCTATTTTCACTTATTATCTTGTATGCCAATAAATGGTATACATCATATTAATGGTTAAAGAGTACTCCATTTTATAGCGTCTGTGTGATAATAAAAGTACCATAACTAATTGCCCCTTCCCCATCTATGCGTGAAGCATTCCCCTCCACTCATGTTTGCATTAACCCACAGCAAACTGATGAACCACACCTAGACGTGGAGCTTCTTTCTCAAAAGTGTGCATAGTCTGTGTTGTATGCATGTGTGTACGGCATACCCTTTGAACCAGAAAAAAAAAAAACAAAACCACACACACATTTCTAGATTAGTTCAGACTACTGTGCTCACACACATGCAATCTGACTGACATCCAGAAATTTATACTACAGCCAGTAGAGCTTAGGTCAAGGCTGCCTGTTTCCCCACCCTCGGGATGGGTATTTTTAATCTTTCAGGGAAGTGTTATGGCAGTTCTGGAAAAAGAGAATGGTTTTATGGCTGGGAGTTGAAGGCCCCAACCACAGCCCGGTAGCATAAAAACATCAGTACTTCTTATTAAGGTGGAAAACGTTTAAGCTAAGTAAGGCTTCCTTCTTCCTCTAAACTGACTTGTTTTGAGGTGACTAAATATTTCATCTTAAAATGGAATTTCTGGTAACTTAGCTTGAATAATAAAAGGAAACCCAAATTTCTTGCTGTGACTGTCTCTTGGTTTCAGACTGCATGCATACTGAAGAACAGAGAGCAATTTGTAAATGTAATCTAAAAATTAAGTAAGGGCTGTAATGACACTAGAAAGTTATACAAGGCATTCAGGGCTACTCCATGATGATATAAATGAAAACAATCTGTTTTTATAGAAATTAAGAGCTGACGCTGTATCAGAAGAACAGTGTGATGGTGAGGCACCAATTGGTCATGACAATGCAACTCAGGCGCTTTGAATGTTGTGTTAAAAAGCCATTTGGGAAATACTTGGCAGAAGGCATCTGATAAAGGGCTGTTATCCAGCATATACAAGGGAGTCTTAACACTCAGCAGGCAACAAACAACCGGATTAAAAAATGGGCCTAGGACCTTAAGATACACCTCAACAAGGAAAGTATGCAGATGGGCAAATAAGCATGTAAAGAGATGCTGCACATCATATTTTGTCAGAGAAATTAAAATAGAGACACTGCACACCTACTGGAATGGCCACAATCTAGAACACTGACAACACCAAATGCTAGAGAAGATATGGGGCAACAGAACTTTCATTCATTCCTGGTGGGAATGCAAAGTGGCACAGCCACCTGGAAGACAGTTTAGTGATTTCTTAGAAAACGACACATATCCTTAGCATACAAACCAGCAATCCCTGGTATTTAGCTCCCCAAACCAAGTACTAACAAATATATAAAACATGCATATAGATGTATACAGCAGCTTTATTCATAACTGCCCAAACTTGGAAGCAACCAACATATCCTTCAGCAGGTGAATGGATAAATAAACTGTGGCATATCCAGACAGGGAAGTATCATTGGTGTTAACAAGAAATAACCTAATGACTCATGAAAAAAATAGGAAATTTAAATGCACATTATTAAGTGAAAGAAACCAATCTGCAATGGCGACATACTGCATGTTTCAACTGCATGACATTTTAGAAAATGCAGAATTCTGGAGACAAGTTAAAAGATCAGTGGTTGCCAGGGGTTGATAGGGTGGGAAGAAAGGGCAGAATGGATGGAAGACAAAGGATTTTTAAGACAGTGAAAATACTCTTCATGATACCATCATGATGAATACATGCTATTAGACATTTGCCCAAATTCACACAATGTATAGGGCTTCTCTGATGGCTCAGCAGGTAACAAATTGGCCGGCAATGTGGGAGACATGGGAGATGCAGGTTCAGTCCCTGGGTCAGAAAGATCCCCCGGAAGGACGAAAATGGCAACCCACTCTAGTATTCTTGCCTAGAGAATCCCATGGACAGAGGAGCCTGGCAGGCTACAGTCCATCAAGTTGCAAAGAGTTGGACACGACCGAGCAACTGACACATGCATTCACACAACGTATAACACCAGGAGTGTACGAAGGTGAACCACTGGGTGATTGCAAGTCAGTGTAGATTCATCAATTCAACCAATGTCATAGCTCAGCTGGTAAAGAAATCTGCCTGCAATGCAGGAGACCCTGGTTCAATTCCTGGGTCAGGAAGATCCACTGGAGAAGGGATAGGCTACCCATTCCAGTATTCTTGGGCTTCCCTTGTGCCTCTGCTGGTAAAGAATCTGCCTGCAATGTGAGAGACCTAGGTTCGATCCCTGGGTCAGGAAGATCCTCTGGAGAAGGGAAAGGCTACCCACTCCAGTATTCTGGCCTGGAGAATTCCATGGACTGTATAGTCCATAGGGGTTGCAAAGAGTCAGACACGACTGAGTGACTTTCAGCTTCCCTTCCCTTTCCCAGTCCAGCGGGGGATGGTGCTAATGGGAGAGGCTATACATGTGTGGGGTCAAGGGCTATACAGGAAATCTCTGCATCATCCCAATTGTGCTGTGACCCTTAAACTACTCTAAAGAAATAGAGTCTTTAAAAAAGAAGGCTATACTGGAGGACTAGGGTAACCAAGGGGGCTTAAGTTCACTAAAGTCTTTATATCCCACTGATCACAGGTGAAAACTCATGACAGGATACACTACCAAACAACTCTGAAATGTAAAGAGAAAAACAGGCAGATTGGGGTGGGGGGCCAATTCCTGGAGAGAAGACCCATGAGGTTGTTTCCTGGTTTTTTCTCTTTGCGTGGATTGGGCACTCAGTGGTATGCACACAGTCAGAACTCTGGGAGAAATTCATTCTACCCAGAAGGTCAAGTGAAGGGATGCCTGTGAGCTGGAAGGTGTGCGTGGGTGGGAAAGCCTCCCTTTTTCCTTGCTTGTCCTTTCAAAGCTCACCTACAACGGGTCCCCTAGCAGAGCTGGGGTGGTGGGCAATGCCAACAGCTAAGGCTTCTTTAGAAATTTCTGGTTAGAGGAATTGAAAACAGGGCTTCTTAAGGTCCAAAGAGGATGACAGAAAGCTCTAGTTTTTTCCCTTCTCTTTTCTTGCCCACTTTGCTAGGAAGATGACCCAAACTGGGAGAACTACTAGTTGTAGTGTAGCAGTGCAGAAGGATAGCAACCAACTTTACCTAATTAATATTTATAGAATACTCTACTTCATAAAAGTAGAATACATATTCTTGTCAAGTGCACCTGGAATGTTCACTCAAGACCATATTTTTGGCTATAAAAACTGTAACAAATGTAAAAGAGCTGAAATGATACAAAATATGTTCTCAGATCATAATGAAATTAAACTAGAAATCAGTAACGAAAGATACCTAGAAAAATCTCCAGATACTGAGAAACTGAACCATATACTTCTAAATAATCCATGGGCCAAAGAAGACATCATTAAAAAATTAAAAAAAATTTAAGTGAATGAAAATAAAACATAACAAAATCTGTGGGATGATTGCAGTTAAAGCAATGCAGAGAGGGAAATTATAGCACTAAATGTTTATATGCCTCAAATCAGTGATCTATGCTACTACCTTAAGAAACTAAGAGAAAAAGCACAAAATAAATCCAAATTAAGCAGAAGGAAGAAATACTAAAGGACAAAAATAAAAGATGTGAGAGTTGGGCCATAAAGAAGGCTGAGTGCTGAAGAACTGATGGTCTTTAACTGTGGTGCTGGAGAAGATTCTTAAGAGTCCCTTTGATAGCAAGGAGGTCAAACCAGTCAATCCTAAAGGAAATTAGTTCTGAATATTCACTGAAAGGACTGATGCTGAAGCTGAAGCTCCAATACTTTGGCCACCTGAGGTGAAGAGCCGACTCACTGGAAAAAGACCCTGATGCTGGGAAAGACTGAGGGCAGGAGGAGAAGGGGACGACAGAGGATGAGATGGTTGGATGGCATCACCGACTCAATGGACAAAGTTTGAGCAAGTTTCAGGAGATGGTGAAGGACAGAGAAGCCTGGCGTGCTGCAGTCCATGAGGCTGCAAAGAGCCTGACACAACTTAAGTGACTGGACAACAACAACAAAAATAAAAGAACAAGAAAACAGAAACACAGTATAGGAAAAAAATCAACATAACTAAAACTCTAGTTCTCTGAAAAAGACCAATAAAATCAGTTAACTTTTATCCAGACTGATCAAGAAAAAAAGATGACACAAGTTAACAACACCAGAAAGAGGAAACTTACTACACACACTACAGACATGGAAAAGAATATGCTCCTGAAAGAGAAACTTGGATGAAATGCACCAATACTTTGGAACAATTTACTTACGTGATGTCACTCATGCCCCTCTTTTCAGAGGGTAAAGCACTGATGATATCATCTATAAACCTCTCCGTTTCACTTCTTCAGATATATAAACTCTAGTTCTTCATTATCTAATTCAACTTTATCTCCTACAGCTTGATAAAGAGAATCTTCCATTCTAAATTCTGTCTGCCTGTTCATGATAGTTCTCTAAAGATAATGGTCCCTACCAATCAAATTCTAAGAACCATTCAAAGCTTAGGTCAGATTTCATCTTTCAAAACCCTCCCTTACTTTTATAAATAGCTCATTAGTCTGAACTCTTATATTTACATATGCAGATGACACCACCCTTATGGCAGAAAGTGAAGAAGAACTAAAGAGCTTCTTGATGAAAGTGAAAGAGGAGAGTGAAAAAGTTGGCTTAAAGCTCAACATTCAGAAAATTAAGATCATGGCATCTGGTCCCATCTCTTCATGGCAGATAGATGGGGAAACAGTGGAAAAAGTGGCTGACTTTATTTTTCTGGGCTCCAAAATCACTGCAGGTGGTGATTGCAGCCATGAAATTAAAAGACGCTTACTCCTTGGACCAACCTAGACAGCATATTAAAAAGCAGAGACATTACTTTGCCAACAAAGGTCCGTCTAGTCAAGGCTATGGTTTTTCCAGTGGTCATGTATGGATGTGAGAGTTGGACAATAAAGAAAGCTGAGCACCGAAGAACTGATGCTTTTGAACTGTGGTGTTGGAGAAGACTCTTCAGATTCCCTTGGACTGCAAGGAGATCCAACCAGTCCATCCTAAAGGAGATCATTCCTGGGTGTTCACTGGAAGGACTGATGTGGAAGCTGAAACTCTGATACTTTGGCCACCTGATGCAAAGAGCTGACTCACTGGAAAAGACCCTGATGCTGGGAAAGATTAAGGGCAGGAGGAGAAGGGGACGAGAGAGGATGAGATGGTTGGATGGCATCATCAACTCAATGGACATGGGTTTGGGTTGACTCTGGGAGTTGGTGATGGACAGGGAGGCCTGGTGTGCTGTGGTTCATGGGGTCGCAAAGAGTTGGACATGACTGAGCGACCGAACTGAACTGAACTGATGTCATTAAGAATTTGGGCTTCATAGGTTTTCATTAATTTATTTATCTGAGTATCTACTAGGCATTGTGTGAGGGACTGTGGATATAAGACAAATGAAATCCTTAGAGTTTATGCTCAAGTTGACAGAAACACTATAAACAAGCAACCAATATCACTAAAGACTGTGATATCTGTTTCAAAGAAAGTCAATATTGATTAACATACAGTAACTTGGGCAGGCCAGTATTACATGAGGGGATCAAAGAAGGCATCCTAGGGAGATGAATTCTAAGCTGAAACCTGAAGGTTGAGAGTTGAGTCAGCTACAGGAAAAAAAAAACCAACCAGGAATCAAACATTTTAACCAGAAGAAAATATAAAGGAAAGGCAGTAGAAAAGTGCCAGCTTTATTCAGGGAACAAAGAGGAGACTGGCACAGTTACAGCATAAAGAGCAAGGGGAAGAAAAACATGAAGAAGGACCTATGACCACTCGTCTAAGAACAGGAGAAAGTGACTGAAGGTCTTTTAGCAGGGAAGTGAGGAGGTTTATGTGTTAAGAGATCAGTGTGGCTAATACACAGAAAATGTTCTTTAGGGGCACAGAAGTGGAAGGAAGACAGGAGATGACTGCTGTGTTCAAGGCATCAGTGATGGCTTGAATTGGAATGATGGCGTTAACAGTGGAAAGAAATAAAATTTAAAATACATTTTGGAGGCAGCATCAACAAAGACATGATAATAGACTGGCTGAAGAAGACAGCAGGTAATGGTTGGATGACAGAGAAATCAGTAAATGATTCATAGGTAAACTACTGCTTTTAAGTGTAGCTTTATCTCATGATTTATGACAAAGGTCCATCTACAACTCTTTGGGGAAATGGTCTTTTAAATAAATAGCACTAGGTCAACTGGATAGCTATACATGGGGGGATAAAAAGAAAAACCTTGACTCTCTGTATCTCACACCTTTCATACAAATTAGAGATGAATCACAGAATAAAAGTCAATACACCTTCTAGAAATAAACATGGAAGAAGAATCTTCATAACCTTGGGGTGGAGAAAGATTTATTAACTAGGACACAGAAAAGAACTAAACATAAAAATGCAAGATTAATAAACTAAAATTAAGAATTTATGTTCTGTAAAAGAAACTATTAAGCAGGTGAACAGGTAAGGCAAAGGTGAGGAAAAGGTACCTGCAATACATGTATCTGAAAAAGAACTTCAATCCAAAATGTATAAACAATTTCTACAAAATTTAAGAAAAAGACAATACAAGTTTTAAGTGGACCGAACATGTGAGTAAGTTGTTTTAAAAAGAAGATATGCCAACAGTCATTAAGCATATAGAAAGGTGTTTATCATTATACACCACAGAAATAAAAACTAAAATCAAAATGAGGTACCACTCAACTCTTATCAGATAAGCTAAAATTTTAAAAGGCTGATAATATCAAATGTTGGCCAGCAAGTGGAACAACTCTTATTGGGAGAAGAGGAAATCAGTACAACTGTTTCGGAGAATCATTTGTTAGTACAGCTGACCCTTCAACAACTTGGGGATAACCTACACATAGCTTACAGCTGGCCCTCTGTATCCGTGGTCACAGCCAGGGCTTCAGCAAACCATGGACTGCGCGGCACTGCAGGAGTTACCACTGAAAAATGTCTGCATGTAAGTGGACCCGCACAGTTCGCCCCACATTGTCCAAGGGTCAGCTGTATCTACTATGCATTTATGACCCAATAATTCTGCTCCGAGCTATTCACGAAGGGACAGTGTACATATATGCACCAAACGATATGTACTAGAATGTTCACAGTCGTGTTACTCATGATAGCCCTGATCTCAAAACTGCCCAAGTGCCCATCAGCAGAATAAACAATGAAATCATGGGATATCCACACAAGGGACTACTGTACTTCAATGAAGAATTAGCTACTGCTATAAGTGACATGGATGAGTCTCACAATGAGGATGCTGAATGATGAGACCCCAGTTTGATCCCTGGGTCAGGAAGATCCCCTGGAGAAGGAAACGGCAATCCGCTACAGTATTCTTGCCTTGAGAATCCCATAGACAGAGGAGCCTGGTGGGCTACAGTCCATGTGGTCGCAGAGAGCCAGACACAACTGAGCGACTAACACTTTCACTTTCAGAAGCCTAAAGATAAACAAAACTAATCTGTGTTGGTCTTCGAGCATGGAAGTAACAGGCATGAAACATGAAGGAAAGTGCTGTGTTGTTTGAAAGGTTTGTCCCACATCTTTATGCAGGATTTGGCTACCTGGAGTATACATCTAGCTGTCTGATCTTATTTCTTTGTTTTACCAGATAAAAGGTATACCTCAATTAAAGAAAGAAATTGAAACAAAAAACATCAATAAATAATTATCTAAATGATTTCCTCACTGAAATAGGAATAGTAAAATAACCTTCAAGACCAACTGAGTAAAAAAAAAAAAAAAAGACCAACTGAGTGAGCATGCATGTTGGTAATGAGTGTAAGTTGCACAAGTGAAGCAGTGAAGTAAAGTCGCTCAGTTGTGTCTGACTCTTTGCAACCCCATGGATTGTAGCCTACCAGGCTTCTCCCATGGGATTTTCCAAGAGTACTGGAGTGGGTTGCCATTTCCTTCTCCAGAGGATCTTCCCCACCCAGGGATAGAACCCGGGTCTCCCGCATTGTAGGCACAGCCACCAGGGAAGTCCAGTACATGATTCAGTGGATCAGTTAGTTTACTGCTCAGCTAAATACTGCTAATCTATTCTAAAATTCTGTCCTATGCTATTTATTTTATATTCAAAGCTGGCTGAAGACTGAAAGCATAAGGAATACTATACCAAAGTAAATGCTTTTAGAAATAAAAACGATGAAAACTCTGAAAATTTTCTTCACTATTGGATCTATAAATTGCATCCATCTGACTACAATTCTTCTCAGGCATAGCAAGATGTCACAGTAAGCCAGAGAACTACAAATATTCATGTTAGAAACAAAATATAACTATGATTACATTCAACCTGGCTTTTTATCTATTAGATATGAAAATACTCCGCCCCAGATATGTGTCTTATGTGGGGAAGTGTTTGCAACTGGAAGCCTTAAACCTTGTTATTTAGAAACTACATGTGCAAATATATGAATAAACCATTATTATTATTTTTTTTTAAAGCACAATACCCAAGATATCCAAAATAAGGCAGAGAGAAGCAGCTACTGGTTCACATTTGGTACTTTAATGTGTAACTAAATTTCAACCAGCATTTTAATGTATATTCAGTCATCAACTAATCTGTCAACAAAGTAAGCATCTTCTTAGATAATTTAAACAGCAGGGACAATTCAAGCATGGACATATATTTGAAGAACACAGAAGTCTCATCTAAGAAACAAAGGTCTTCAGACATAAAACTTGCATTTTATCTTTAATGACAGTTGAAATCTAAAACCTCTGCATTAAAAAACAGGTCCAACTATTGTAGTCGAAAAGACTAAATTGAGTCAATTACTCAGAAATACGCAAGTTATTTGAACTGTTATCTACATTTATGTCAAATTATAGGGTATTTCTTTTCAGCATCCCCTCATTTCAGCATTCTTGGCAAAAATGTTGGTGAATGGAAATTCGTATGTTTCTGGTACACAGTTAAAGTTCAATTATAAGTATTTTTTAAAAAGTTACCTCTGACTGAAGAACATTTAAAGATGCATCAAAGCTAGGTAGAGCTAAGACTTTTTAAGAAACTTTTAAATTATGAACAGAAGAGTGTTTTTCCCTGGGGTACTTTCCTACTGTTGTAGTAAGATCTTCAAATATTTATTTCCAAATCACTAAATATAAACAGCACCAAATAAAACTAAAAATCAGAAACACGCTGAATCTCTAGAAAGTTCAGGTTATCAGACCAGCAGAATGAGCTTTTCTTCTCTCAGCAATAAACAGCTCAGGGAATGAGTGCATCAATTATGCACGGCAGGTTGCAACTGGTTAGTTCAACTGGGCGTAAGTTTTACTGGTGATGTCTATTAAAAAGGATTTTTCATTTGAACTGGGAGAAGTAACAGGTGACAGATGGCAGAGGCAAAACAAAACAAATGCACAGTGAAGAAAGGAACTGGAAACCCTCATTATTGGCAGAGATTATGGTGCCCAAGAGCAGTCAATGGAGAATGATGCGCTACGGGTATGTTGGCAGGGTTCAGACCAACAGCAAAGTAAAAGAAGTTAGAAATGGTTATAAGAGGTCACTGTGGGAACGAGGGGGAAAGGATGGTCAGCAAAAGTCTTCAAGAGTCTCTAAAGTAATCAAGTTTGAGATGAGAGGCTGTAACAACAGGTCTGGAACAGTACTGATTACAGGGGACAGGCAGGGTGAGAATTATTGGATGTGAGAAAACTGGTCCCTTCATTTTCATTCCTGCTACAAAACTCCTTTAATTTCCAAAACAACTCAAGCCTGAGCTATGCAAGTCTCCTAACTGGTCCCACCTCCAATTTCTTGCCCCACTATTCTATCCTCTATGCCATGTCCACAACAGTTATCCTACAACCCGGCACACGGTCCTCTCCCCATCCCCGCAAATCGCTGCCTTAGAAAAATAAATGGCGGCTCTACAACCACTGGGGCTTCCCGGGTGGCTCAGTGGTAGAGAACCTGCCTGCCAATGCAGGAGATGTGGGTTCAATCCCTGCATCGGGACGATCCCTTGTAGAAGAAAATGGCACCCCACTCCAGTTTGCTTGCCTGGGAAATCCCATGGACAGAGGAGCCTGGTGGGCTATAGTCCATGGGGTTGCAAAGAGTTGGATATGACTTAGCAACTAAAGAACAACAACAATTACAACCACTAGATAAAGGCTAACACTCAAGGTCAACCACAGCTTGGTTACTGGCTAAAATCGTGATGGAGTCCACAATAGGAAGAGAACTGGATGCATATTTAGGGTACCTACAAAAAGTCCCCGCTGTGCTCCCTAAGACATGTCATGTGATCTCTCTCTGCCTCAGTTCCCCCCCCCCCCCTTTTTCTTTCCTTAAAATTTGGCTGTGGCATGTGGGATCTTAGTTCCCTGACCAGGGATTGAACCTGCACCCTCTGCACGGGAAGCTCGGAGTCCAAACACTGGATTGCCAGGCGAGTTCCCCTCTTGTTCCTTACTTGTGAAACAAACATTACTGATCCTTAGATATTACAGTATGGAAGAAGATGGTGATGACTTTACTAATAATAGCTTAGCATCCGTAGAGGGCTTAGTAGGTGCCAGACACTGTGCTAAGCAGTTTACATGAATTATCCATTGAAGTATTATGGATACTGTAAAATACTACAAAATGCTAATTATTCTTTTCTAAGTTCTCTCCAACCATCTGTTAGTAAGTCAGTTTTAGAATTTTAATTGTGGTGATATAGCTGTAAAAAAGTACAAAAATTGTTCCATAGTATCTTACTTCTCATCTCCAGCTCCCATTCCCTGGCAGGATGGTGTTCTACAATAAAGGCCATTAGCTCTTGTGGGAACGTGAGAACAACAGGATAGATACTATTGCCGCTAACATCAAAAGCTGACCGTTTACCATCTTCTCCAAACAGAACTATCTTTCCTTACTCTATTCATCTTCTTGCTTCAAACACTGCTGAGTCAAGTCACTAGATATGAACCACGACTCTGATGAGATCGGGCGTGCTCTGGGTGGTATGGCCGTAGGCTGAACCATGGCTCTGAAGCCTTACAGAACAATGTGGGATAATAAAAAAGAAAATAGAACAGAACTGAAGAGAAGGAGGAGAACCGAGGTCTCGTTTCTGCCTTAAACCAGCAGTGCCACCTCTGAAGTTAGATCAGGGACCTCAGGAAAGCAAGGGCCAGGAATGTTTTTATGTAGCTGTTTCTCCAGCACTGGAATCAATTCTTGACACTTACAGTCCTACAAAACAGAATGACTTAATGAAGTGATGATCTGCAAATATGACAGCTTTCACATGGAGCCCCTAGTGAAAATGTCACAGAAACCATGCAAACATATCCATGGCTGCTGCTCTTTTAGTCGCTCAGTCCTGTCCGACTCCCTTGCGACCCCACGGACTATAGCCCACCAGTCTCCTCTGTCCGTGGAATTCTCCAGGCAAGAATACTGGAGTGGGTTGCAGTTTCCTTCTCCAGGGGATCTTCCTGACCAGGGATCAAACCTGCATCTCCTGCACTGGCAGGCAGATTCTTCACCACTGAGCCACCAGGAAAGCCATATCCATGGTCCCCAGGCTGAGAAAGCATTTTGGATGTACTTTATCTAGAATGCTTTATTTTTCTTTATCCTTTATCATGCTTTCCATTAGATGCCAAAATGCTTAAAACTGATTTGCAGCGTAAAGGCTCTCCAGATATTTGGAAGAAAAATGGTCAAAATCCATAATGTAATGAACTAAAGGAACATTTATTTATAATTCAACAAATATTTACTAGATACTTTCTTTGAATCAAGTGCTAGATATCAAAATTGAAGCAGACTAGCACCAAATAAATACATGGAAGAAGCTTTTATTCTTAACACAGGTTAGATGGTGTATGTCAACTACTTTTATAAACAATATACACTGTGGGCAGAGTACGGGGGAGGGGCCAGTGAGACTATTATTATTACAAGCAGTTGCAAAGCATATACACGCAGACTTAGATTTTTCTGCTGAAACTAAACTTTAATATGTTATAACCTAATAAAATTAAATATGATCTTCAAAGTGTGGTTAGTCATATGTGGATAAGAAGAGTAAAATGACCCAGGGCAGATAAAATGTGAAGGCAAATGGTGAGTGCCTGCATCAGTTTGCCACCTTTTAATAGCTAAAATACATTCATCCATTCACTTACCACCCATCCTCAATATTCTTTAAAGGTCTTCACAGAGAAATCCAAAGGATCAATAGTACTCTTTTATCAAAATAATTTCTAAAATATCAACATGTTCATCTAAAAATGTTCTACTGTTTCAGATAACTATTGCTGTATAAAAAACTACCCCGAAACTAATGGCTTAACATAACCTTTTTACTGGATTTCATGGTGGTGTGAGTCAGGAATTTGGGCAGAGCTCAGCTGGGTGATTCTTCTGCTCCATGTGGTACTGACTGGGCTCACTCAGTGGTGCTCAGCTAGGGCTGGGCTGGGCAGTCAGTCAACGCTGGCTGCACCCTAGGCCTGGCACATCGGTAGACACAGTTGGACGGGCAGCTCCCTCTCTCTGTCCACACAGTCTCAGGGCCTTTTCAGGGCAGCTGGACTTCTCACATGGCAGCTCAAGGCTCCAAAAGACCATGGTGGAAGGTGCATAGTCCTTGTAGAGACTAGGCCCCAAACTTGCTTAGCATCACTTCTACCATCTTTCTTGGTCAAAGTAGTTATGGGCCAGCCCAGATTCAGGGGGAGGGGAAATAGATCCCACTTCTTTCTGGGAGTCATGTCCAACAATCCACAGCCATCTTTAGTCTAGCATGTTTTGTAAAGAAGATGTCATTCTTTAAACTGAATTTCCAGGTCATGGGGATCTGCTGCCCCAAGTTAAGAAATATAACACAGAAGGATGGTGGCCAAGTCAAAGAAAGAGACTGTTTATACAGACTGGGTATTTCAAAAATACATGTAAAAAACTGGGCTGTAATTGTCATGATTCTAAAACCAGGGAACTTAAGGTAAGAGTCTAGAGGGACTATATAATTTACTGCCAAGAGACGCTTTTGAGATGGAAAGGGACACCGTAAACAAATGTGCCTGGCAACAGGCATAAACCTGAACTGTCCCAGGTAAAGAGACATCAGGTCACCTTTGGACAAAAGGGAACAGATGAAAGTGGTGGTACTCACTCAAAGGAAAATATTTATGGGATTGTTAGAAGCCAATCAGCATGGCCTACAAAAGCTTTCAGTTCAGCTCCATTCAGTCGCTCAGTCGTGTCCGACTCTTTGTGACTCCATGGACCACGCCATGCCAGGCCTCCCTGTCCATCTCCCAGATGTCCAACTCCCAGAGCTTACTCAAACTCATGTCCATTGAGTCATCCAACCATCTCATCCTCTGTTGTCCCCTTCCCCTCCAAAAACTTTAGGATTTGTGATTTCGACAGCATGTGCTGATGGGAGCAACAGAACCACTCGCCTTCCCCAAATAGTCCTTCCTCCGTAAATGTCCAACTGTTTCATTTAGTAAAACCAGATGATGTGCTCAGGATAGCCTGGGGAATAAATATCAAGAGTGGTCTTTTCAAATGGATGTAGCTCTGGGAGGCGTCCTACCTACCACCCGATAGTGTTTACATCCTTCCCCTCTGAAGACAGCAGTATGCCAAACTGGTTAATGGCCATTTGAGAGAAAGAACAGGCAGAGTTTATGCAAGCATTACAGCTCTTTAATGTAAGGCCACTGCCATTAGTATTATGCGTAAAGTGATACATCATCAAGATGTTATTTTCTCATCTCTAGCTCCTCTAAAATAAAACTTAAAAAAATCACCTTAACTTTCTAGTTAGTGTCCATGTAACATGCACTTGTCTTACAGTGAGCACCGAGCCCCTCATTATGCCAACAGGACTGATGGGCAAAGTTTGTTTGGCTCACAAAGCAGAAGAGAAAGCATGCTGAGTATACGTGGGTCGTCTGGGTGAGGAGGAGATTATATCTCAGTATGGTTTTGGAGGAGGAAACGGCAACCCACTCCAGTATTCTTGCCTGGAGAATTCCACGGACAGAGGATCCTGGCAGGCCACAGTTTATGGGGTCTCACCAAGTCGGACACGACTAATTAAGAGACTGAACGAAAATAGTTTTATATATACCATATTTGGAAACTTCAGTTTTACTAAATGCAAAGACCAAAAAACAAAAACAACCTGATATGGCGATAAAGCTTATCCTTTGTTTCTCAATCTATATTAAACTATCCCTGATAATGAACTTTTATTTTTAAATGAACTTTTATCTTTAGCTTATCTTCCAGTGATCTTCCCTGGGTACTAGCTAACCGACCCTATTTTCTCTCAATTATCCATAAATCAGTTTGCTTTTTTAATGCTTTCTAAGATAACAATTCTGCTCAGACCATTCAACAACCAAATACAGACAGAAAGTTTTAAGATTTCATTTCCAGGGAGGATTAAGATGTACTAAATAAAGCAAATACACAATTGTTGACATTAGTCTTAGCGAGAAATTTTTGAGTCAGAATGCATCTTTAGAAAAGGTGAGAGAAATAGGTGAGGGGGATTAAGAGGCACAGACTTCTAGTTACAAAATGAATGATTCAGAAGTGTGAAATATATAGTATACATCTGTACAGGGGAATAGCATCAATAATAATGTAAAATCTTTGTATGATGACAGATGGTAACAGGACTTATCATGGTGATCATTTTGCAATGTGTAGAAATATCGAATCACTATGTTGTGCACCAGGAACCCACATAGCGTTGTAGGCCAATTATTTGTTGTAGGCTTCAAAAACAAAAAAACAAACTCACAGAAAAAGAGAACAGATTTGTGGTTACCAGAGGCAGGGGTGTATGGGGGTTGGGGGAGGAACTGGATGAAGCAGTCAAAATGCACAAATTTCTAGTTCTAAGTAAATAAGTTCTAAGGATATAATGTACAACATGATTAAATATAATTAAGACTGCTGTATGTTACCAATGAAAGCTGTTAAGAGAGTAAATTCTAAGAGTCTCATCACAAGGAAAAAAAATCTTTTTTTCCTGTTTCTTTAATGTTGCATCTGCATGAGATTATGAAGGTTCACTAAACCTCCTGTGATAATCATTTCATGATGTACACGAGTCAAATCATTATGCTGTACACTTTAAACTTATATAGTGCTGTGGGTGAGTTACAGTTCAATTAAATAGGAAGGGGGAAGAATGTTGTACCCCCCAAAAGCTTCCTTAGAAAAAGTGGTCTAGTAAAAGCAATGTCTTTGGTGGAATAATACTTTAAAACTTAGAAATAAAATTGTTCCCAAAAAAAAAATGTATTCTGTCTCTCTCTCCATATATAATAAACTCAACACTGTCAAACATATATTCATTTGTAGTACATGTTGACACACCAGATGGACGAAGATAGAATCTTGTACTTATTCTGCATAATGCCCAGGGCAATGTTATGCAAATAAAATGCTTTAAACCATAGTATTTGATGTTGACAGTGATGACTTTTATGCAAAGACAAGACTTCTAGAATCAATTTATTAAAAAGGTCTGTCAACATATTTCCCTCCATTGCCCCCCTCCTTCTTTCTCTCTCTATATATATACATATATACAGATGTAGTTATATATATAACTAGCCATAAACACTATTAAAATTATTTCTACCCCATGCGCAGTTTTGGCTTTCACACAAAGTCTATTATCATCGTCAACTTTTTTAAAAAAGAAATGTTATTTAACAAATACTTTTTATATATCTGATCATTTCCTGTGAAATATTTTTATATTTTACATATATGTACTAAAAAAAATGGAGAAGGAAATGGCAACCCACTCCAGTATTCTTGCCTGGAGAATTCCATGGACAGAGGAGCCTGGCAGGCTACAGTCCATGGGGTCGCAAGGGAGTTGGACATGACTGAGTGACAAACACACATTAAAAAAAAAAAAAAGAATCACAATTCTTTGTGAGCCCAAAATCATACTGTCACCATCTATAGGCAAGAGTCTTGTGGAAGACGAACACAGGAAGCACTCAGGCCTATAAGGTCGGTAACACACACTGGATGAGCACTTCAGACATGGAGGAGAAAGCAGTGGAAAAATGGAAATGCAATATTAGATTGTGCTATGTGCTAAGCCGCTTCAGTCATGTCCGACTTTGCGACCCCATGGACTGTAGCCCACCAGGCTCCTCTGTCCATGGGATTCTCCAGGTAAGAGTATTGGAGTGGGTTGCCATGCCCTGCTCCAGGGGATCTTCCTGACCCAGGGATTGAACCTGAGTCTCCTGTAGTTCCTGCAGTGCAGGCAGATTGTTTACCTCTGAGCCACCAGGGAAGCCCACGGAGGAGAAAGCAATGGAAACATGGAAATGCAATACTAGATTAGCTATATAATTTATCTACATATAGGAAGGCAACTGAGTCTAATGCCTAAGAAATCACATGGCAGTACACTGATTTTATAAAGTCGGAAAATACTTGGCTCGCATTTCTATTTCTGTGATCTTTGGTGAAACGTTATTATTGATATTTTAGGGTTACTATGCAAAGAATTCTATAGGAAATCAGTCCTGAATATTCAATGGAAGGACTGATGCTGAAGCTGAAGCTCCAATACTTTGGCCACCTGATGCGAAGAACTGACTCAATGGAAAAGACCATGATGCTGGGAAAGACTGAAGGCGGGAGGAGAAGGGGACGACAGAGGATGAGATGGTTAGATGGCATCACTGACTCGATGGACATGAGTCTGAGCAAGCTCTGGGAGTTGGTGATGGACAAGGAAGCCTGAAGTGTTGCAGTCCATGGGGTCGCAAAGAGTCAGACACAACTGAGCAACTGAACCAAGGCAAAGAAAATTTACATTCATTACCTCATCAATTATTATATTATACCTATATTCCAGATGAGGAAGTTGAGATGCAGAGAATGCTAACTTGCTCCTCATAACTAGTAAGTACTGAAGCTCAGCTTTAACCAGATTAACCGTTATGGGTCTTCATAGGTAAAATCAGATCATTATGTATGATAAAATTAAAAGCTGAATTAGAACAACTACAATAAATACAGTATATCTGTTATGTTCATTGTAAACCTAAGGATGCATGTATTTAGAATTAAGAACAAAATAAAAATTTCCACCCAAAATGCGAGAAAAACACTCTAAGGCTTCATTTGCAGAAAGATGTAAAGACATCTGGTAAGAAGAAAATATTAAGATGTACTGAATTATTAACAGGATGTAGGATTTCCACATTTGAATTATTAATTTTTAAGGGCTGCTCCAAGAAAAACATGAAAAACAACACTCCTCTAAGTGTTTTAAGTAAAGGTTTATAATGTTTCTCTGGGGTAATTTTACAAAGTAATTTTAAGATAGCTATAATTATGGTCATCTTTATCTCTTTTTACTGTTGTAAAGGCAGAGCTGAATCAATATCATCTTGGAGAGATGCAGCAAGCCTCTTATAAAGATCAGTCTCCCCAGCAACCTGTTGTGCTAATGAACACACACTCCGGTTGGAATACTACTGTAGCGCCCATCCTCTGTTCTACACTGCACAGGGCCGGAGCTATCCCGCCTTATCAGGACGAACAAACCTACTTAAGAAACAAGTCCTCGTAATTGTAATCTGCCCAACAAAGGGTAATAAATGCTTCCTCAAAAGATACACTTTCTGTATCTTTTTGATCCTTGACTAAATGGTTTCTTTTTCCATAACAGAGGCTGCATTTACTAACTCACGTTAGGAAATTTATTTCACTTTTAGAGCATTTATGCAGCATTGCTGGAAAATGGAAAAGTGGGAAGAGAAGATAAAAGCTGTTTCAAACTATGAAAGAGATAGTTCCATTTAGTTTTCTTAGAGAAAAATTTTCCACAATAGCAGGTTTCAAATTGTGTGTGATGAGATCAATTTAGTGGATCAAGAGGAATACTTATAAACAACGAAGTAAGAAAAGAATAATAAACTATAATAATAGCAACACAGCAAGTGTAACTATTGTTTCATGAAATTTTGGTTTCAGTTACATGTATTTATGTCTGTATGTGCACTGTAAAATGTATTTCTGAGAGCCATGATTTAATAAAATGTAAAAGCCCCTCATTGCTGACTAAATACAAAGTAGATAGCTTTTTAAAAAATATTCTTTTTGATAGATAATAACAACAAAAAAGACATTGATGAGAGAAAATGAAGGAAAATCTAAGACTGTTCTGTACTCAAGGCCTAGACGATTATTGTTAAAATGTCCATACTACCCAAAGCAGTCTACAGATTCAATTCAATCTCTATCAAAACTCCAAAGGCCTTTTCCACATAAATATAATAAACAATTCTAAAATTGTATGGAATTACAAAAGACCTCAAATAGCCAAAGGTATCTTGAGAAAGAAGAACCAAGCAGGGGCCATCACACTTCCTGATTCCAAACTATATAACAAAGCTACAGAAATCAAAACAGTATGGTACCAACATAAAAACAGACATATATTAATATATCAATGGAACAGACTACAGAATGCCCATACATATACAATCAACTACTTCACAGCAAAGCAGCCAAGCATATACAATGGGGAATGAGTAGTTTCTTCCAGAACTGGTGCTGGGAAAATTGGACAACTACATGCATAAAAATGGAACTGGAGTATTATCTCGCACCAGAAACAAAAACCAACTCAAAACGGATTTAAAGATTTAAACATGAAACCTAAAACCATAAAACTCCTAGAAGAAAACACAGGGTGGTAAGCTGTTTGACACTGGTTTTGGTAATAAGTTTTTGGATTTGACATAAAAAGCGAAGGCAACAAAACAGATAAAAAAGAGTGGGACTATATCAAACTAAAAAGCTTCTGCACAGCATATGAAACCATCAACCAAATGAAAAGGCAATCTATAGAGTGGAAGAAAACATTTACAAATCACACACCTTATAAGGGGTTAATACCCAAAATATAAAAGGGACTCATACAACTCAACAGAAAAAAAAAAATCCAATTAAAAAATGGGAAGAGGATCTGAACAGACATTTTTCTGAAGGAGACATACAGATGACTAACAAGTACATATAAAGGTGCTCAACACTGCTAATCAGGGAAGGACATATCAAAGTCACAATGAGATTATCACCTGTTAGAGTGACTGTCACTCAAAACACAAAAAACAACAACTGTTGTTGAGAATGTGGAGAAGACAAAACCCCTGTGCACAGTGGGCAGGGATGTAAATTGGCACAGCCACCATGGAGAACAGTATGGAAGTCCCTCAAAAAATTAAAAATAGAACTATCATATGATCTAGAGATGCCACATTTGGATATTTACATCTGAAGAAAGCAAAATCACTATTTCAAAGAGATACATGCGCCCTCAAATTCACTGCCACATTATTTACAAGAGTCAAGACATGGAAGCAACCTAAGTATCCGGCGAGGGACAGTTGATAAAGAAAATGTGGTATATACACAAAACAGAATATTACTAAACCATGAGAAAATTAAAAAACAAGGGGAAATCCTGCCATTTGAGACAATATGGGGTAGAACTTAAGGGTAGCCTGTGAAGTGAAATAAGTCAGACAGAAAAAGACAGATACTGTATAATTTCACTTATATACAGAATCTTAAAAGAAATAAATAAATCACAAAACTGAACTCAAAGATACAAAGAACAGATGGAGGGTGGTAAATGGTGAAGATGGTTTAAAAAAAAAAAGGTATATGCTACCAGTTATAAAATAACTAATAAGTAAGTCCTGGGGAGGTCAAGTACAGCATGGTAACAATACTGTATTGGATATTTGAAAGTTGCTAAGAGAGTAAACCATGAAAGTTGTCAGCACACACACACAAGTTCTATGTGTGGTGACAGATGTTAACTAAACATACTGTGGGGATCATTCTGCACTATATATGTATATCAAGTCATTACATTTTATGAGAAATAACTTCTAAATATTTGAAGTTAAAGCTTTACAATGTTTTTGTCCTGGGTAATTTTACTGGGTGAAAAAACCCTACAACTATCACAATGTATATGTCAATTATCTCAATAAGAATAAACTGTAAAAACCCACAAAATAATTAATCAGCATATTTCCCCATAAAACACCAACCTGATTTGTTTTCAAAACCAAAAACAAAACTAATCCAACAATCTATCCAATGCGGCCAGTGAATACATTTCAGCATTTTGATTTAAAGAATGTGTAATTTACAAGTATACTTTATTCACATGCTGCAATCTGTTTTAAATAGCTTATTCAGATAGAGTTCAGCAATGTGTGATAAGTTCATTTCCAACATTAAGTAATGAAATACATCAAACTGCAAAGAATCCCAATGCTGTTCTGTTACTGGACCTTCCAAACCATGTCTTCAATATAATACGCTGCTGACATTTGATTCAGATAACCAATAACCTTATTCTGACTCACAGGCTGGAAAAAAAGAATCTTATTTCATAGCGGTGACCTTTAATTTAAACTGAAATTTATTAAAAATCAGGCTAATATAGGTGTCTGTTTTTTATTAGTTTTCCTACAAGAATAAAAGGTGAAGTAGTTGAAATATTAGGTCAGATGTTTCCAAAGAGGTTTCAATCTTTTCTAAGTATAATTTAAACAATATTTAGTACTCTGTGTGTGTGTGTGTGTGTGTGTGTGTGAGTTGCTCGGTCATATCTGACTCTTTGTACCCCATGGACTGTAGCCCACCAGGCTCCTCTGTCCATGGAATTCTCTAGGCAAGAACACTGGAGTGGGTTGCCATGCCCTCCTCCAGGGGATCCTCCCAACCAGGGACTGAAGCAAGGTGTCCCGCACTGCAGGTGGATTCTTTACCATCTGAGCCACCAGGGAAGCCCATTCAGTAGTATACACCATGTCAAAATCTTAGAAGGTTTAATCTCTAAGGTTATCAAAATATGTTTTAATTTATTTTGATAACCTTAAATCTTATCAATATATTTTACTTATATACTTTACTGAAATGCAGATGTCTAAAATCACAGCATTATCATTATTGATATCATTAAAAAAAGTGTGTTTAAGAAATTTTTCTGTCAGACTGAGAATGATTTTTAATTTAATGAATCACAGCGGTCAAAGGGCTTCCCTGATAGCTCAGTTGGTAAAGGATCGGCCTACAATGCAGGAGACCCTGGCTCGATTCCTGGGTCGGGAAGATCCGCTGGAGAAGGGATAGGCTACCCACTCCAGTCTTCTTGGGCTTCCCTTGTGGCTCAGCTGGTAGAAAATCCGCCTGCAATGCACAAGACCTGGGTTTGGTCCGTGGGTTGGGAAGATCCCCTGGAGAACGGAAAGGCTACCCACTCTAATATTCTGGCCTGGAGAATTCCATGGACTGTATAGGCCATGTAGTCACAAAGAGTCAGACGCAACTGAGTGAGTTTCACTTTCACAACTGTTCAAGTTACAAATAAAAAGGCAAATATATACATGGTGTATTTCTGCACACCATTAATATTTCATAATACATTTCCTACAGAAATACACTCTCTTCATTTTTACTTCTGCAATTATTCCATCTCCAACAGTTTTATCTTGGGTTAAAGTCTACTCATATTCAAACACAAATATTTCTCCCCATAAATGTGGGGTACGTAGAATTCCTTTTATACTATAGGCCAGAAAAACATAAGTACATGAGGAAACAGTAGGTAAGAACAGATAGAGAGAAAGGGGGGAAGTCCAAACAGAGCCAGAGGAAACTCTAGAATGGGAACCTCACTTCTTTCCCCAGGGGTTCAGGTTCTAAAGATGATGGCTAAGAGAGAAACCATGTAAAATAAAAATTATCCTTAGAAAAAACCTCCTTAAGTGTGGTATACCTAGTATCATATAAAGATCACTGCTTAGAAATATGTATAAATATCTTAATGTATGTACCTTAATGTGCCATATATAATATCTGAAAAGATGGCATACAATTAGACCACTCAAGTGTGGCGTTACTGGAAAACTTAAGATTCCAACTGTGTTGGCTTTTCCTGTTGGTTTTACCATCCAGACATATTTTATTAGTTCCTCCTCCTTAATGTTTATCAATTTCTGACTTTTTCCCAAAGGAGAGTTAGGTGGTCAGTGTCCTCTACCTGCCTGAATACTTCTCATTTCAGTGGCCGGTCAAATTGCCTTTTGAATCATCCATTTGTTCCATTTGCCAGAGGATTTATCCATTTGGGGAGGGCTTATATCTTTTGTCTGTGTACAGTGGCATGGCTAGCTGGCTAAATTCTTTTTGCCCTCTCTACCTTTAAAAAGAAACTGTAATGATTCCCCTGATTAGAGATTTTATTGATACAATGATTACAAAACCTTAACTAGATTAAGATTTGTAGGTCACAAGCTGCTGATTCTTTAAGATTCATAGCAAACTACGTTTTCCCTTATCGTGCTAACTACACAGAAGTATTCCCAGAAAGCTGAGCTGTAGGGACATCATCTACAAAGTGAACTCAAAAAATTCTAATCCTGGGATGGTAAAAAGAACCCGACTCTATTGTAATTTACTCTAATTTTACATTGCAGTGAAACCAAGTTCCCCTTTCAGGGAAAAAAAAAAAAACTCTGGGCTGTAACAAGATGACTCATAGCTATTAGGCTCTGTACCTTGGAGGAGCTCTCAATTACAATTTTGGTTTTCAGGGGGATCAAACCGGGCAAGGTAGTGTTTGGGGAAGAAGGAGTTGGTGGCAGATTCCAGAAATCATTTATCGGGACAAACAACACTGGATATATTTCCTGGTTTTAGCTCTGTGCGCCAAATTACTTCGGGTCAAGATCTATGCTTTAGCAATTGGCAATCCATCTCTACCTTAGAGCAGGCTTTTTGGCAACTTGCTGTGAAAAGAAAAAGTGCAAACAACCAGCTGGTCACTTAAAAGTGAAATGATACAGAAATATAAATAGGGTTAAAAAAACATAAAAAAGTCACTCACTCACTTGGGTAGTAACCATAACCACCCCTTTCCCCAATCTTCTTCCCAGTCTTAAAACACGCCATTTCTTCTAACCTAACAAAGTCTCCTCGAGGTATCTTGCAATTCTCAAATTCTATCCTCAGCCATATACATTTCTATTTTCTATTACTGGCCATCCACTTCTGTCTCTCTATACTCTATCCAGAAGGTTTCGCCTGCTCTCCAAATCTGAATTATGAAGATGATCTCGAGTCTCTGTATTCATACATAAACTGACTTTTCAGGCTTTATTCCAATATCCTAATTGCTTATTAGATGCCTTTATCTGGATGATCACCATTTCCAAAGGTGAAAACATCTCCCCCAGCTATTCCTCCTTAATCCTATTGGCTCATGTTGAGAATGTCAAGGTTACTTTGGACCTTTCCCTCGTCTCTCCCACTGTTTGATTAATTCGTTCTTCACATCGTTTGCGTCCATTCTTTCCTTTCTGTTCTGACAGACACCATGCTCACTCAGAATCTTTATATGAGATTCTGACAGTATCTTACAACTCTTCCTTCTGATTCTAGTCTATTATCACTAAGCCATCTATCATATCACCACCCATATTACCATTTCAGCAACAACCCTGATCATGCTCCTTGACTACAAGATTAAGTCCGAAAGTCTTTAACCTTCTGTAATTCAGCTTTGCATATTAATATTTAGCCTTACCTCCTCTCACACTTTATATAAATTCCTGGTTTAGCTAATCTGGTCTACTTAGCAGTCAACAAAGAGGAACTAAAAAGCCTCTTGATGAAGGTGAAATAGGAGAGTGAAAAAGCTGTCATAAAACTCAACATTCAAAAAACCAAGATCATGGCATCTGGTCCCAGCACTTCTTGGCAAATAGATGGGGAAAAATGGAAACAGAGACAGACTTTATTTTCTTGGGCTCCAAAATCACTGTGGACTGTGACTACAGCCATGAAATTAAAACATGCTTGCTCCTTGGAAGGAAAGCTATGACAAACCTAGACAGCATATTAAAAAGCAGAGATACTACTTTATCAACAAAGGTCCATCTAGTCAAAGCTATGGTTTTTCCAGTAGACATGTATGAATGTGAGATTGGACTATAAAGAAGGCTGAGCACCTAAAAATTGATGCTTTTGAACTGCAGTGCTGGAGAAGACTCTTGAGAGTCCCTTGGACAGCAAGGATATCAAACCAGCCAATCCTAAAGGAAATCAGTCCTGAATATTCATTGGAAGGACTGATGCTGAAGCTCCAATACTTTGGCCATCTGATGCAAAGAGCTGACTCATTGGAAAAGACCCTGATGCTGGGAAAGACTGAAGGCAGGAGGAGAAGGGGATGACAGAAGATGGAATGCTTGTATGCCATTGCCGATTCAATGGACATAAGTTTGAGCAAACCATGGGGAGATATCGAAGGACAGGGAGGCCTGGCATGCTGCAGTCCATGGGGTTGCAAAAAGTCGGACATGACTGAGCACCTGAACAAAACATCCACTATGCATTTCCCATGCCAAGTTCTCCATCTGGATGACGTCATGTTCCTAATTCTTTAAGGTTCTTATTAAACTGCCTCTTTTCTGGTTGCCCTACGTAGATAGAAGTATTCTCCTAGAATGTTAAGAGTTGAAGGGAGACTGTCTGTTCCAGCTACAAAATGGGCTTTAAAGAATCATCTCCTCTATCTGTAAAATTAAAGTACTTGGGGTAACTGAGGCCACTAAAGTAATTCTTTCTTTGAACACTGAATTTTTTCAACATATTTTTCTTGATTGTTTCCTAAGTGCCAGGGGCTGTGCTAGCCACATGGGATTAGAGTTTAATAAGACTGATTGTATTTAAGTATCACCCAAATATTTAAACTTTGATGAGCTCTACCAGAAGAGGGGAAGCACAGGGTGCCACTGATGTCTGAAATACGCGTGGTTGAGGGAAGGGCCGAGGCATGAAGTCAGTACAGTGTGGGAAGATGGGAAGGAGTAAATTCAATTTGGGAAGATGAGCAAGGCTTCCCTGAGGAGGAAATCTTTTCTGTGTGTGTTAGTCACTCAATCATGTCCGACTC
This sequence comes from Odocoileus virginianus, assembly GCF_023699985.2. Lineage (NCBI taxonomy): Eukaryota > Metazoa > Chordata > Mammalia > Artiodactyla > Cervidae > Odocoileus > Odocoileus virginianus. The sequence continues at coordinate 35,728,054 of NC_069681.1, forward strand.
TTTGCTACCCCATGGTCTGTAGCCTGCCGGGTTCCTCTGTCTTTGGAATCCTCCAGGCAAGAATATTGGAGTGGGTAGCCATTTCCTCCCCCAGGGTATCTTCCTGACCCAGGGATCGAACCCGGGCCTCCTGCACTGCAGGCAGACTCTTGTACTGTCTGAGCCACCAGGAGATGCAGGTTTGATCCCTGGGTAGGGAAGATCCCCTGGAGGAGGAAATGGCAACCCACTCCAGTATTTTTGCCTGGGAAATCCCACGGACAGTGGAGCCTGGAGGGCTACAGTCCATAGGGTTGCAGAGAGTAGGATATGACTCAGTGACTAAAAAACTACAGCAACCAAGAGGAGGCTTTAACTCTGCAAAACGCAGGTGATTTCTACATGTAGAAGGAATGCCCAGAAGATAGGCAATTTCGAGGAACTAAAAGGAACTACTGGGTGCTTGAATGCAAGGGGCAAGGAAGGTTGCCAGAGGTGAAGCTGGAAGGGCAGGGAGGGACAAGAGCATGCTGAGCCTGGTCATGGTGAGGATTTCAGGGCTTTATCCTACGACACGCCTTCGACAGCATGTTCCAAGATACTTCAAGTCAGGACCACAGCTTACCCTGGGGGGAATGGGACAAGCAACCAGGACACTAGAAAGAATTCGAGTTTTATTTCAACTGAAATACATTCTATATCCCTGTCACTCTTCACTATGCGTTTGATCTCATTCAAAGTCAATTTCAATGAAAGAAAGCACGGGAATTTATAAAAACCACCATTTAGTTGGCCTGCTAGACTTGGATAGGAACTTGCGCAAGTACTTTCCAAATACCCTGTGCTTTTCCAAAGTTGCTTTATACCACTTTGCTTTTACAAAAGACCTCTGTTAGTACCTGTTTTTGATAACCAAAAGAAATCAGGTGATTTTTGCTTTTAAAAGTGACAAATGAAAATGGCGTTCAGCATTTGGTTTGCTGTGAGCAGCTGAGAAGTAGCACTACCCCACTGGGGAGAGAGGCACCCCCAAGCTCCCTCCCCAGGAACCACGCTCAGCATCTCAGCATCAAGCTGCCACGGCTTTGAACTGTGTCATTGCGCATCTGAGCTTTACCTAGATTTTTTTTGTGTGTATCGGTAAGCATGATATGTCCTAAGGTAACCACTTATTTGCTTTATGCCATTGTGGCTTAGGAAAGGTTTCATAGGAACACTCTCCTTTCAGATGGGGCGTGGGAAACCTGTGTATGGATATCCATGAACCTATGAACCTATGACTACTTTGTTTCCAGTGGTCATGTATGGATGTGAGAGTTGGACTATAAAGAAAGCTGAGCACCAAAGAATTGATGCTTTTGGTTTTTTAATTAATTAATTAATTATCCATTTATTTTTATTAGTTGGAGGCTAATTACTTTACATCATTGGAATTGATGCTTTTGAACTGTGCTGGAGAAGACTCTTGAAAGTCCCTTGGACTGCAAGGAGATCCAACCAGTCCATTCTAAAGGAAATCAGTCCTGAATATCCATTGGAAGGACTGATGCTGAAGCTGAAACTCCAATACTTTGGCTACCTGATGCGAAGAACTGACTCATTGGAAAAGACCCTGATGCTGGGAAAGCTTGAAGGCAGGAGGAGGAGATGACAGAGGAGATGGTTGGATGGCATCACTGACGCAATGGATATGAGTTTGAGTAGGCTCCAGGAGGTGGTGATGGATGGGGAAGCCTGGTGTGCTGCAGTCCATGGGGTCGCAAAGAGTTGGACACAAGTGAGCGACTAAACTGAACTGACTGATGGACACTTAAGGGAGTGGGGGCCTGTTTTATATTTTCTAGAAGCAACACTCCATGTAAGAACAATCCAGCGACACGCTCCATTTCACTGTTGCCGACGCATGGATGCTACAGTAAAAGTTACATGTTCATTCTGTGGCCTTTCCTGCAAGATCCTTAATAAGTGAAAATATTTTAAAAGAATACCAACAAAATTTTTCCAAGGATTGTTTTCATCATGATTGCTTTTTTTAGTATCATCTTGGGCTTCCCTGGTGGCTCAGATGGTAAAGAATCTATCTGCAATGGCAGGATACCTGTGTTCAATCCTTGGGTCAGGTTGATTCCCCTGGAGAAGGGAATGGCTCCCCCCTCCAGTATTCTTGTCTGGGAGATCCCATGGACAGAGGAGCCTGGGGGGCTAAAATCTATGCGGACGCAGAGTCAGACATAACTGAGTGACTAACACTTCACTAGTCTACACTAGGTAATGAATTTCAAAATGCAGCCACAAATGTATTTCCTCTAAAATAACATTTAAACAGACAAGGAGACAAAGTTAAATAACAGCTGCCATTTTTATGTTCAAGGTATTGCGCTGGACACCTTAAAATCTATCACCTCATTTAATATAACAAAGACTCTGAAAGGTGCACGTCGCTTAGTCGTGTCCAACTCTTTGCAACCCCATGGACCACTGTGGCCCACCAGTCTCCTCTGTCCATGGGATTCTCCAGGCAGAAATACTGGAGTGGGTTGCCATTTCCTTCTCCAGGGGATCTTCCTGACCTAGGGATCAAACCTGGGTCTCTAGCACTGCAGGCAGATTCTTTGAGAGGTGCGTGCCATACTCTTAATTCACAACATGGAAGCTGGGGCTTACAGAAGCCAGCGTTTCCCCAAAATATTTACACCTTAGACCTGCACTGTCCCATATGTTAGCCTTGGAGCCACGTGTGGCTGCTGAGCAACTGAAATACAGCTATAATACTCTATAAATACTGAGATGTGCAGTAAGTATAAACAGAACCCCAAGTTTTGAAAATTTAGTATGCAAAAGAAAATGATGAAAATACCTCAGTTTTTGAATAATGATTACATATTGACATGACAGTATTTTAGAGTGGGTTAAATAAAATATATTATTAAAATTAATTTTACCTGCTTCACATTAAAAAAAAATTCAGCTACTAGATATTTCAAAACTACACATGTGGCCCACAATTATATTTGAATTGAATAGTACTGCCGTAGACCAAAGGCTGCATAATTGAATTTGTCAGTAAATGCCAAGTTCAAAGGCAGCCTGGTGCAGAGGAAGAGAAGAGTACATGGATTCATGCAGATTTGGTTTAAATATCCTCTCCACCAGTGACTAGTTTTTGGCAAAAAGTATCAACCCTCTCTACATTTCACTTATGTCATCAGCATTATGGTGATATTAAACATCCTTAAACAACTGTTGTGTGTAATATGTAAAGCAGCTAACTGGCAGAGGGGAAAGAACAACTACAAATACCTCCTACAGCAACTGCTTAAAAACTGATCCTCAAAGAGAATAGAAAATGCACTTATTTGAAAATCACATTTTATTGTTTAAGTGGGAAAAGTTAAAGAATCAATACACTGAATGCCTGCTTTAGCATAATATATACAGTATTATAATATACATAAAATACACAGATCCTTTCTTTCAATATTGTTTAAAATATGCTATAGACTGGGAGGCCAGATAATGAGGTTAGGGTGAGGTTAAAAAAAATATCAGGACACAGATGGGCCCAAGTGGTTCTTACGGACAATTATCTTGAGCTTATGAACTCCATGTCAGCTGATTTTTTTCAATCTTTTACATCAGGAACTGAGACGAGTGAGTAAAATGACATCAGGGCAAGTAGAGTTTTATGTTTTTTCTTCCTGGGTCATACTGCAAACAAATAAATTGTTCCAGTACACTAAGTTCAGACTAACTCATTATTGGTGATCTTAAATATACCAAAAGAAACTACAAAATCATGTGAACTATGCTATCCAATGACATTTTGCCCTATTCTGTCCCCTAGGCTCCTGTCAAGAAGTTTGCACTGGGCATGTGATTTTATCGATGTATGTATTATCTGTATATATGTAAATACAAAGAGTGGAGCAGTTGGGGCATTTACTTTAATGTGATATATGTAAGATTGATATGTGGCAATGTGTTTGACTGCCCTGTTCTATAGGGATTTTTTGTTGTTGTTGTTGTTAATAGTAAGGGGGAAGTGTTAAAGATTTGAGTCACTTAAATGTAGCTTCTTAATATAACATACTTTAACACCAAAAGTATTTCTATATTAACTATAGCAATTAACTTTAAGAAAATGATACTGAAGAAAATAAAAAAGCTATCAGATTTACAGATCTTAAAACATCATCAGAGACCATAAAAATATTCTCTTTAGTTTGAAATTTAATGGAAGAAGTAATATACATAATTTTATTTTACCTATTAAAGTGCATATTCAATGAGTTAAGGAGGAGGGGTTTCAGGAGAGGGCTTCCCCTTTGATCTTATATGTGGCATCAAAAATCTACTTGTAATGAATTTTTGAACAACCCCTGAGGGCACATGACTTGGTATTTGCTCTTTCAAAATGAGTTGATTCAACTTGGCTAAAAATGAGATTATGTCTACAGTACACTTACAACTAGCTTTCAGCCAATGTCTATTAATTTAAGGTTATAGGTAGAATCGGGTAGAAAAACAAAATTACACTAGATCAATATTATTAGGGATTATTAATAATAAGAATAAAACAAAACAGTAATGTGCACTTAAACAGTAATTAGAAAAATTTGCTAAAACTAGGAGCTGAGACATTGCATTTCTGATTCTTGAAATTATAGGAAAAAATATAATCCATTTAAGAGAATACAAATATCATAAGCCATTTAAGCTACCAGCCATATTTTCAAAATGCACACTTTAGAGAAAAAGAATTCCTATTAGGAAAGTGCTTATTTGCATTAACTTTACATTAGCTAATATTTGAGTCACACCTTTGAAGAAACTTGCTTTATTTCCAGGAATGCCTCCCCCTCCCCCCTTTTCTTTCTGTTTTTGAGAGTAATAAGGCAGCTAGACTAAAATAGGGGGGAAAAGTTGTTGCATTCTTTAAAGTGAATGGTATATTTATGCCTCTATATACTAATATACTTTGTCCCACTGAGCCAAGTCTTCAAATCTGTCTTTCAAGTTTCATCTTAATTGCAGAGTTCATTTTTGTTAAAACGCCTTGGCACCATCCAGTCTTCTATGAAAGGAGAAAGGTCTTTTTCCTTCGGACTTGACATGTTTACCACGTATGTGTGGGCAATTTTTGCCGTCAACTAACTGCAAAGGTCTTTTTGTTGTTGAATCTGAAAATGTCTCCACTATACTTGCACAGCTGCCCTCTTCCCAGCAGAAATCAACCCGCCCCTCTCCCCTCTGCGAGATTTAAACTTTCTTTGCTTTGGGGGTTCTGCACAAGCGCTACTAGTAACATCCAAGAGACAAAGAGCTGGGCTTGTGGGATGCCAAATTTGAGTTGTGAAACAAAGCACTCAAATTTGAGATTCAAGAGGATGAGGATGATGCTGGTAAAAAAAAAAAAAATTATGATAAAGCGTTATGATCCTAGAGCCGTCTCCCAAGACAGTTCCTCCAGCCCACGGCCACCCCAGAGCACGCGGGAGTGAGTTCTGATCCCCGAACAGGGGGGCTGCTGGCCCCCCCACCGGGGAAGCCCCTGCCCGCGCCCCCGGCCCTCTCACCGCTTTACTCGGATGATCTGGTCCCGCATGGGCTTGATGTCCTGGAAGCTCTGCTGGTTGACGAGGCTGTAGACGAGGATGAAGCCCTGGCCGTTCTTGATGTACAGGTCCCGCATGGACGCGAACTGCTCGGTGCCCGCCGTGTCCAGGATCTCCAGAACCGACGGCGACGAGTCCACCTCGATCTCCTTGCGGTAGAAGTCCTCGATGGTGGGGTCGTATTTCTCGATGAAGGTGCCGGTCACGAACTGCACGGTCAGGGCGGATTTGCCGACCCCGCCCGAGCCCAGCACCACCACTTTGTACTCGCGCATCGTCCCTCCGCGGCCGCCGCCGCCGCCGCCGCCCGCGACATAGACCTACGCCCGCCTCGCTGCGCGCCCGGACCCTGCGCCGGCGGCCGGCCCCGCCGCCTCCCGCGGCCGCCCCCACCTCACGGCCGCCGCGGCCCCCCGGGCGCCGGCGGAGGCAAGCGCAGCCCTGGGCATAGGGGCCGAGCCGGGTGGCAAGGCGGCCCCGCGGGCGCCAGCAGGCGCTGAAGGCGAGCGGGTAGCTGGAGCTAAGGAGCCGCCCGAGACGCCCGAACCGCGGGCCCGCAGTGCCGCCCGCTCGGCCGCCCCGCCCCGCCCCTCGCGCCTCCACGCCCAGCTCCCCGCCCGCCGCCGCCGCCGCCGCTGCTGCTCTTCCCGGCGGCGGAGCGCGCGCCCGAGCCCGAGCTGCAGCGCGGCCGGGGGGCGGGGCCCGGCGGCCCGGGGGGCGGGGCCCGGCGGCGAAAGCCCCGCCCCTGCGCCCGCGTCGCCTAGGCGACCGGCCGCGCGCGCGCTCCCGGGAGGCTTAGATAAACAACCACCTGGGCCACCCGACAACACCCCACCCCGTCGAACCCAGCGGGTTTGAGGCGTACTGAGCATGCGCAGTTCTCCAGCCGGCGATGGGAGGTTTCTACCTGAACAGGCCACGTTCAAGACTTTGGCGGAGACAGGCTGTTGGAGGGGCCAGAGCAGGCTCCGAGATTTAACCTTAGGCGGGAGTGAGAAGTGAGACACCGGCAGGGCCCTAACGGCGACCCTGGCACGAGGGCCTGGCTGGACACCACCCGGTCCGTCAGCATTCCTGAGGGATTTGTTTTTATAAAGATAAGGAGAAGGCTCTTTGTTTTAAGGAGGAGCAGGCACACCACGAAAGGAAGCTTTTATCGCCTTAGGGCACTCAGGGAGACGCGAGAAGCCCCAGGGAGCTTACTGCCCGAGTCAGTGAGGCCGCGGTAGCCGGGGCCCACGCCCGGTGACGTCGCCGGGGGTCCCGCCCACCTTCCCCAGCCCCGCCCTTTTCTTGGCCTGAGAGAGAGTCGAGCTCTTCCCACGCCCTGTCACCACGGGCGTGTGGAAAACCGGGAGAGCGCAGCCCTCAGCTACAGCCCCAAAGCCCGGGGACACCTCATAGCAACAGCCAGCTGGGACAACCTAGTAGGAAGCTAGGGGTCCATCTCAGCCAACCAGCCCACCTCTGTGGACCCCGTGGTGCCACTCTCGGCCAATGGAGAGCCGCCTTATACCACGTTGCCATCCATCAGCCAGTGGGGGTAAAAGTCCAGTTGCAGGCTCCGCCCTCCCATCGCCAACTGCGTGGCCAGGATGGGCCTTTGCGCCTGAGCGTGCTCTGCCAGCCAATGGTATGTGAGCTCACGCATGACGGAGACTTGGTTTGAGCCAATCAGAAATCGCGATTCTCTTGCCAGCCCAGACTGGTAGTATGAGACGGGCGAGTTGGTGGGGCTTGGGTGGGGTCATTGATTGCGGTGGCGGTCGCAGCACCCTACTCTGGGGAAGGAACGAGATGAACTGTAGGCGAGAGTGATGAATTTCGCTTTAATGTCGTCTCCGTGGCATTCTGCCTAAATGGTGCACACAGAAATAGTGCTGAGGGATGTGGGCTAAATCGTGGGGTGAATCGAGATAACAGTATCTTGTATTTAGGATGAGAAAATTTCTGGTCGTTAGGGAGACATACTGCAGCAGTTGCATGGGTTCTCCAGGCGTGCCTCCTAAAATGGTTTTAGCAACTCACTTTTGCAACTTACTCTTCTCTTTCTCCCATCCATAAAGTCAAATTTAGGAGAACTTATGTCACTAAATATTCCTGGATTGTATTTTGCAATAGCTGCTTATTGGGTTTACTGTTCTTAAACTATGTCCTTCTCTAACCAGTCTACACCCATCCATTACTAGTACACGTTTCTTGGGAATTATAAATTTGTATATTTCTAGGGTTTGATCTGGGGCTTCCAGTGGTAAAGAATCCCCTAGCAATACAGGCGACACGACTCACACAGGAGACTGAGTTCAATCCCTGGGTCGGGAAGATCCCCTGGAGAAGGAAATGGCAACCACTCCAGTGTTCTTGCTTGAAAAATCTCATGAACAAAGGAGCCTGGTGAGCTATGGGCCATGGGATTGCAAAAGGAGTCAGACACAACTTAGCGACTAAAAAACAACCACAGCGTGGTTTGATCATTGCATGCTTCTTCACCCTTTCTGGTCCCCACAATGTCATCTTGTAGAGAGGGTTTTGGTCTGTGTTAATCAATAAAACAGATGTTCTTTTAAAATCTTTTTTTCATCAATTATTGAACTACTATAAAGATGTACTCAAATTTAGCAGTGTCCTCTAACAGCTGTATCGCTCTATCATCTTAAAATGGATAGCCTACCGTTGCATTACCTTGGTATAGTATAACACCTCAAGTTTGTGCTTACAAGAATTGCAGGGAAGTGTCCTGTCAAAATATGTAGTAATATATAAATGAGTCATTATTTCTTGATTACATATCAAAATATGAGAGTTACATTTGAGCCACCAGAATCAACAGTGAGGGTAGATTGCAAAAGAACTAATCAAGAAGAATCAAGAGGAAAGTTTTAAGAGAATTGAAACCAAAGAGGATCTGTTATCCCATCTTAAACTAGTAATATGACTAGGTGAATTAAAATTAAGAGCTCACATGGGTTTGAGGTAAAGCTTCACATCTAAGCTTTTTTGGCAGGCATGTTTCAAGATGATTTAGTAGGTGCATACAGTGTACAACTAGCTTTTTAGACTTTTAATATATTGTGTAAAACTTACATGCTTTTTGTAGTTTGTTTGTAAGATCCATACTTCTTTTGCAGAAAAGACATACTGTCTCTTTTAATATCCAACTTGAGTATTGTGTTAATAAGTTCCTAGATATGTTGGGGTTTAAAATAGAGCCAAGAAACATCAAACTTTCTCTCTTTGTATAGTTCTTTACTTCCTATGTAGTACCTTCTATTACAATGGAACCGAAAAACCATTCACTTTGCAAGGAGTAAAAGTCCAGCAACTTTTTTGTTGTTGTTGAGAAATTTTCATTGAGGGACTTGTTTGGTGGTCCTGTGGCTAAGACTCTGCACTCACAATGCAAGAGGCCTGGCTTTAACCCCTGGTGGTGTGTGCTTCAGTCATGTCCGACTCTCTGCAACCCCATAGACAATGGCCTGCCAGGCTCCTCTGTGCATGGGATTCTCCAGGCAAGAATACAGGAGTAGGTTGCCATTTCCTTCTCCATTAATCCTTGGTCAGGGAACTAGATTTCCCATGCTGCCACTAAGAGTTCACATACCTCAGCTAAGAGTTCACATGTTACAGCTTAAAGATCCTGCATGTTGAAATAAAGATCCTTCCTGCTGCAACTAAGACCTGGTGCAGTGAAAATAAATGAATAAATAAGCACATAAATAAGTTTGCATTGGGATTGTGGGTCCAGAATGTACCCTTAAGCTTCTGTTTTCATTTCTTAGGCCCCCAGGAGTTGAGAAGCTATGACCTGGAATGCATCTGTTAGAAGTTGTCACACACAAAAAAATAGTGAATGGAGTGCCCATTTACTCCTCTTAGCCTTAGAGAGAGAGGAGAAGTTTTGGGGGACATTTCTTAGGTTATTTTCCCTGCTCTTTCATCAGTGTGGACTTTATTGATGAGGAGAAGTGTAGAGACTGCGGCTCTTGGAGTAGTCGTACCTCATTTATATTTCTCACAATGACAGGCCTCAGTTTTCATTCTCAGTGTTGCCATAAAGATAGATTTTTAATCACTCAGACAAACATGTTAAGTAGAGCATATTTTCTTACTTATTCTGTCTTGGTCATGACCTGATTTGAGGCTCAGTGTGAAATGCTGGTTGAAGAATTAGCTGCTGTAAGAAAGGATGTTGAAATGTGGAGAAAATTTTGAAGATTTGGGTGGGAATTGGGTGTGTATCTTCTGATCCCTTAATCGTGTTGATTGCTATGGTAGCATGAACTATCTATTCTGAGAGTGATTTTAGAAATAAAATATCTCCATTCAATTGTTCGTGGAAAACAAAATAAAAATGAGATAAAATGAAATTGAATTTTCCCCGAGAGTGGTAAATCTGCATGCTAGTGAAAACTTAATAGTGTACACTGACCCTTTAGGATCTCTTTAGCTTCAGGAGTGCACTGCTGGGAGAAAGAGAGAGAGAGAGAAACTTCATTTCTCCTCTCCTCACTGAACCTGAGAGTTATCTCACCTATGCCCATATACCCTCAACTGTCACACTTGTGTTACCATGGAAACCCAGCTCCTTTCTTTGCTTCTGTGAAAGATGTTGGAAAAGGTGGAATGAAGTGGGGAATACTCTGTGTTCTGGGACTTTCTGGCAATAGCAAGAAGCGAATATGCAATGAATTTAATGTAAACAAGTGAGAGGGCATTTTTAAATGACCAGAGCTTCTTGGCTATAAGACACTGATTTCTATTGTTTTCTATAAAAGCCAATGTATCTCTGACTAGCCATAAAGGGGAAGGACAAATCAAATACATCTAGAACCTATGAAATGCACCCGGCAGTTATAAAGAGAGCTGAAGACATTTTCTTGGCCTTCCAGGCTCCAGTATAGGTTAGAATCAAAAATATTCATGAAGAGTGAAATGGAAGGGGCAAAATAAATGTGTGTCTCTTTTGAAAATATGTCTCAGTACTTTAGCAAAGAATTAGAATGCAGAAATGCAGAAATTGAGTATGTAAACAAATCAGTGAAAAAAACCTTTTTGTTGAGAAATTTTTCAATAGGCAATTTTAAGCAGCAAAAAAAAAAAAAACAAAACAAAACAAAAAACCCTGAAGGAAAGGCTTAATGATTAAAATATAAGGGAAAGGGAAAAAAGAAAGAAAAACCTTGAAGAATCTTAAGAGCTTGAAGGTCCGGAGGAACATACGTGCCTGTGTGGTCAGTCATGTCTGACTCGTTGCATTCATGGGAACTGTAGTCCATCGGGCCCTTCTGTCCATGGGATTATCCAGACAAGAATCCTGGGATGGATTGCCATTTCCTCCTCCAGGGGATCTTCCCAACCCAGGGATGAAACCCTTGTCTCATGAGTCTCCTGCATTGACAAGTGAATTCTTTAACACTGAGCCAGCAGGGAAGCCCCGAGGAACATAACTCTAGTGTTATTTGTTGAGCATAGAAGACCAGGCACAATGTTGCTTGCATACCCTGCAGTTTTCCTTTACTTTTGAAAAAACAAAAAACAAGGTGAGGGGGATGAATCAGGATTGATCATTGAAGGTAGCACCTTCCCCCCTGTATGCAGTTACTAATAGTTCAGAAGTAAGCACTGCTGTTGGCCTGGGGAGAAGGATGCTGGACTGGGGGATTTATGGGATTCTGACAAGACTAAGTCGACATTCCCCATTTTTGACATCACTTGTTTTCTGCTTTGCACGTTGAAATGTGAGTATATGGCCACCATCTTTGGGCTGTGATGCTTTGGATGGCTAAGAAGAAAGATGGGAAGAGCCTAATCCTGATGACAACATCAAAATGTCAAACCTATACTGTAAATGCCCTCTTTTGGACCATAGCTAAGTATACAGTTCTTTCATTTATGCTTTTTAGTTTGTTAGGTTTTCTGTATCTTGCAGTCAGATACATCTCAACTGTAACACAAAGTGTTAGGGATTTGAGACAAAAATATGTTTAAAAAATTAACAAACACTCATGAGCACTTTCTTTCTACTAATGTCCTGGATGGTATTTCAAAGACATTATAATATTTATTGAGCACTTATTATGCATATTAGTCTAGGCTCTGAGGATATAACAATAGACAACTGAAAGAGCTTGCATTCTAGAAGGAGGTATAGATACTATAAACAGAAGAGGCATGCATTAGGCAGCTGATTACACATTTAACTTATTACATTAATGGTTATAATTAATGCTAATGAGGGGAAAATCTGGAATTACAATGGGTATAATAAATAATAAGATTAGAAAATACATAACTAAATAATTGAATAAAACTACAAAAACACTTTTTCAAGTACGTGGCACTATTATGTATCATTTATACATGAATTGCCAGAGGTCAAGAGAATTGTAATAACCTGGAGGGGATTTAGTCAAGGAAAGCTGTCTGAGAAAATTAATATGAAGCCATATTTTGGAGGAAGTGACAACCTAAAGAACAAAAGAAGGAAGCAGGAATGAGGTGGAGGGAAATGAAGGGTAATACAGGATTACTTGATCCCTTACTTCTCTATAGCAACACCATTCTAGTGACAGCTCTCAAGGAAAAAAATCAGAAGTCTCCAAGCAAGATTATAACACATACAAAAATACTATAAAAAAAAAAAAAGAATCCAGAAGAAAAAGTAGAAGAGTACAAGGTACCTACCCCTTCATGGACCGCAGCCTTGTTGTGATGAAGGAGCTTGCCTTCAATGAAGCTATGAGCCATGCTGGGCAGGGTCAGCCAACACAGGTGGTTCTCAGTGAAGAGTTCTGACAAAACATGGTCCACTGGAAAAGGGAATGGCAAACCACGCCAGTATTCTTGCCACAAGAACCCCATAACAGTATGAAAAAGCAAAAAGATATGACACCGGAAAATGAGCCCCCCAGATCAGAAGGTGTCCAATATGCTACTGGGGAAGAGCAGAGGGCAATTACCAATAGCTCCAGAAAGAATGAACTGACTGGGCCAAAGCAGAAACGACACTCAGTTGTGGATGTGTCTGGTGGTGAAAGTAAAGTCCAATGCCGTAAAGAACAGTATTTCATAGGAACCTAGAAGATTAGGTGCAGAATCAAGGTAAATTGGACATGGTCAAGCATGAGCTGACAAGAGTGAACATTGACATCTTAGAAATCAGTGAATTATCAATAAAATGGACAGGAATGGGTGAATTAAGGCATTATTCAAAATAATGAATAATTTATAATGTGGGTGCCATGAAGAAATTGTCATAGGAGGTAATAATGGACTTGAGGACATCATGAAGAAGGGATTCACACTTTCACAGATAGAAGCAAGAAAAAATGAAGTGAAGCAAAAGATGAAGATGGAAGATAGGTTGGAAAACAATTTTTACTTAGAGTTATTTTTTCATGGTAGCTGTTATGTAAAAATGAATGGAAGTTGATTGAAAAAAATTTCAACAGACCAGTAATATATAAAGGTAAGTCTTTTTAGTAAATAATGTAATTTAAAATGTTTTCTGTACAGTACCTTTTTGCCATAGGGAGAAAAAAAAACTTCAATAAAAAAGCTATTAGTTCAGTTCAGTTCAGTTGCTCAGTCGTGTCCGACTCTTTGCGACCCCATGAACTGCAGCACACTAGGCCTCCTTGTCCATCATCAACTCCCGGAGTTCACCCAAACCCATATCCATTGAGTTGGTGATGCTATCCAACCATCTCATCCTCTGTCGTACCATTCTCCTCCTGCCCTCAATCTTTCCCAGAATCAGGGTCTTTTCAAATGAGTCAACTCTTCGTATCAGGTGGCCAAAGTATTGGAGTTTCAGCTTCAGCATCAGTCCTTCCAGTGAATGTTCAGGACTGATTTCCTTTAGGATGGCCTGGTTGGATCTGTTAAAGAGTAATAAATTACAGCTTAGTGATCCATTTTGGAAATTAAAAAAAAAAAAGATTTGCCAAATGTAATAGTATAGCCACAGCAATAAATACCTGTATTAAATATCAGAAATTTGTCAGCTATTATTTGGTTTTTGGTCAAATACAGTTCTAGTAATTTTTCTCATATCTTCTATACAAATCTAAGAATATTTTTAAAAATTAAGCTATAGTAGACATATGAGTATCTTGGTGTTACTCATAATAATGTAACTAATATTTGTTGAGTTTTGCATTTTCAAAGGCCTGTCCCATAAATCCAAGATGTATTTTGTTTTTAATAAAAATTTTAAAACTAATTAGGAGCAACTGTGCTCATATGTAAAATGAAGATGCTAAACCATGTAAAATGAAGATGCTCTTTCCTCCTAGATCGCTAGAGTATTGTGGAGGGTGAAACACCATCCAGTGAAAAGACTATGGGAAAGGCCAGTCATGAGGATTTTTGTTTATTTTTCTGATCGTTTGGGACTAGAAGAGGGTAGTGGTGGTGTAAGCCTGGGGTAGTCAGCAGCCAGCCACCTCGTGGGAGAGTAAAATAGGAAAAGAACTGTTGTAAATCTGCCAGTGCTTCCCTGTCAGCATTGCCTTGGGGAAATCAGCACCCGCCCTCATCTGTATTGTGACTCTGAGCTCTGGTCCAGAAGGACTCAAGAAGATGAGGCTATGTAGAAGTCCTGGGCTTATTCTTTATTTATTTAATTTTTGGCTGCACTGGATCTTCGTTGCTGCTCACGGGCTTTCTCTAGTTTCGGAGAGCGGGGGCTTCTCTCCAGTTGTGTGCGAGCTTCTCATTGCAGTGACTTCTCTGGTTGTGGAGCATGGACCCTGGAGTGAACGGACTTCAGTAGTTGTGGCACACAGACTTAGTTGTTCCGTGGCTGTGTGATCTCCCCAGACCTGGGATGGAAGCCCTGTCCCCTGCAATGGCAGGCGGATTCTTAACTTCCAGACCACCAGGGAAGTCCTGTCCCGTGCTTCTGAGGAGTCAAGAAACTCCTTAGGTCCTAACCAACTTAGGGCAATTTCCCACTAACACCTCCTTTTCTAACTCCCCTGGGGTGGTGAATTACAACCTAATGACTGCTTTTCCTGAGGTTGTTTCTCTCTGGGAAAGTAGAAGGTGAATTCTTGATCTAAGAAGCGATTGATTGGGGTCTGGGATTCTTCACCGTGGAGCCCATTTACTCTCACCCCCTGAGCAACTTGGCGTGACTCAGACTGGAGTCTGGTGAACTGATCCTTGTTTACCTTTCTGTCCTGGTTTTAATCTAGCATCCCAGAAAACCCCTTCAGGCCAGTGGGTCATCCTAGGCCTGTTCTCGCACACATTTCCAGAGGAAAATGACTGCGTGTGCAAAGAAGATATTTTGATAAGTATGGTTGTTTCAAAAGACAAAGAAAATAGTAGTCATAGTTTTCAGCAAAAGCATAAACATTAGAGTGGACCAAAAATTTAAAGTAAGCCTAAAAAACATAAGGGATAATGTTAGCTGTATGAAAACAAAGAAACAGACAAAAAGGAACCAGTTTGGACATATTGCAAATGATATATGTAGTAGTTGAAATAAAGAACAAGAGAGATGGGATGAGATAGCAGAACAGATACAATTATGTGAATGCACTGGAAGATCAGATTGAGGTCATCTCCACAAAGAAAGAAGGGAGTATGAAGAAATAGAAAAGGGGAAAGCCCACAGATAATGGGGAGCAGATGTGGAAGTGGCAGCATGCAGATAATCCTCGAAAGAAAGAGAAGGAAAAATAAAGAGATGACTTCTTAGGTAAAGTGTTTAATTTTCAATAAATGAATGAATGGATGGATGAACAAATAAAAGACTTCAGCTAGAAGGATCCATAAAGTATCGAAGGAGAATATTACAGAAAACCCATACCTACACAGCTTATAGGGAAATTGGAGATATCCAAGACAAAGAGAAAATTCTAAAAATTTACAGTATGAAAAATTAACATCAGATGTTTCAATAGCACAAGAAGCAAGAAGAACAATAGAATAAGATTTTCAACATATTCAAGGGAAAGAATTTAGAAACTGGAGTTTATATTCAGCCAAGGTGCATTCAGGGCTTCCCTGGTGGTTCAGTCCCTGAGTTGGGAAGAGCCCCTGGAGAAGGGAATGGCTACCCACTCCAGTATTCTTGCCTGGAGAATTCCATGGCCCGATGAGCCTGGAGGGCTACAGTCCATGGAGTGACTAATACTTTCATTTCAAGGTGCCATTCAGATATGAGAATAGGCTACAGATAATCTCAGGTGTAGAAGACCTCAGGAATATTGCAGCACAGAGACCCACATTGGAAACAGTGTAAGAATACTTGAGGAAAAGGTGGTGATACTGCATGAAATGTTGAAGAAAAGATGATCAAATATTTTAGTAAAATCAGTTGTCTTTAAAAATACCTAAGATGAAAGAAATAGCCAAGAGAAAATACATCCATAAATTTTCAGAATTAAAAGTCTAGATAATATCAGCATGATGAGCCTATACCAAGAAGTATGAGAATGTGCCAGAGGTGTTCTTGTTTTATTAAGGGGGATATTATATATAAAGTAATAGCAAGTATTCACAAGGAAAAAAAAGAATAATGTTGGAAGGATTAAAAATAAAAGACTTTTAAAAAAATACTGAAAAAAAGGAGAAAAGGAAAGATATACCCATTTGAATGCAGAGTTCCAAAGAATAGCAAGGAGAGATAAGAAAGCCTTCCTCAGTGATTAGTGCAAAGAAATAGAGGAAAACAATAGAATGGGAAAGACTAGAGATCTCTTCAAGAAAATTAGAGATACCAAGGGAACATTTCATGCAAAGATGGGCTCAATAAAGGACAGAAATGGCGTGGACCTAACAGGAGAAGATATTAAGAAGATGTGACAAGAATACACAGAAGAACTATACAAAAAAGATCTTCATGACCCAGATAATCACAATGGTGTGATCACTCACCTAGAGCCAGAATCCTGGAATGTGAAATCAAGTGGGCCTTAGGAAGCGTCACTACAAACAAAGATAATGGAGGTGATGGAATTCCAGTTGAGCTATTTCAAATCCTAAAAGATGATGCTGTGAAAGCGCTGCACTCAATATGCCAGCAAATTTGGAAAACTCAGCAGTGGCCACAGGACTGGAAAAGGTCAGTTTTCATTCCAATCCCAAAGAAAGTCATTGCCAAAGAATGTTCAAACTACTGCACAATTGCACTCATCTCACACACTAGTAAAGTAATGCTCAAAATTCTCCAAGCCAGACTTCAACAATACATGAACCATGAACTTCCAGATGTTCAAGCTGGTTTTAGAAAAGGCAGAGGAACCAGAGATCAAATTGCCAACATCCACTGGATCATTGAAAAAGCAAGAGAGTTCCAGGAAAACATCTGTTTCTGCTTTATTGACTATGCAAAAGTCTTTGACTGTGTGGATCACCACAAACTGTGGAAAATTCTGAAAGAGATGGGAATATTGGGCCACCGGAGAAATGCCTCTTGAGAAATCCGTTTACAGGTCAGGAAGCAACAGTTAGAACTGGACATGGAACAACAGACTGGTTCCAAATAGGAAAAGGAGTATGTCAAGGCTGTATATTGTCACCCTGCTTATTTAACTTACGGCAGAGTACATCATGAGAAATGCTGGCCTGGATGAAGCACAAGCTGGAATCAAGATTGCTGGGAAAAATTATCAATAACCTCAGATATGCAGATAACACCACTGTTATGGCAGATAGTGAAGAAGAACTAAAGTGCCTCTTGATGAAAGTGAAAGAGGAGAGTGAAAAAGTTGGCTTAAAGCTCAACATTCAGAAAACTAAGACCATGGCATCTGGTCCCATCACTTCATGGCAAATAGATGGGGAAACAATGGAAACAGTGTCAGACTTTATTTTTTTGGACTCCAAAATCACTGCAGATGGTGACTGCAGCCATGAAATTTAAAGACGCTTGCTCCTTGGAAGGAAAGTTATGGCCAACTTAGACAGCATAGTAAAAAGCAGAGACATTACTTTGCCAACAAATGTCCATCTAGTCAAGGCTACAGTTTTTGTAGTAGTCATTTATGGATGTGAGAGTTGGACTGTAAAGACAACTGAGTGCCAAAGAATTGATGCTTTTGAACTGTGGTGTTGGGGAAGACTCTTGAGAGTCCCTTGTACTGCAAGGAGATCCAACCAGTCCATCCTAAAGGAGATCAGTCCTGAGTATTCATTGGAAGGACTAATGCTGAAACTGAAGCTCCAATACTTTGACCACCTGATGCGAAGAGCTGACTCATTGGAAAAGACCCTGATGCTGGGAAAGATTGAAGGCAGGAGGAGAAAGGGACAACAGAGGATGAGATGGTATGATGGTATCACCAACTCAATGGAGATGAGTTTGGGTAAACTCCAGGAGTTGGTGATAAACAGGGAGGCCTGGCGTGCTGCAGTCCATGAGGTCACAAACAGTCAAACACGACTGAGCGACTGAAATGAACTGAACTGAAGATATTCAGAATACAATCTAAGGTATCAGTAATTATTAAAAAAACTAAACTCACCAGTTAAAAGGAAAAAAAAAGATCCATTTTTATGCAGTTTACAAAAGATGCACCTAAAGGAGAAGAACATATAAAAATTGAAGGAAGAGACTTTCCTTAACCTCAAATTTAAGAGGAACAATACACAAGGCCCTAAAAACAGGCTTTAGAACTAATGTCTTCAGCACCCACACTCAAACACCAGGATGAAGTAGTTCCATAAGACAGTATTCATTCAACAGATCTCTATTTAGTGTGAACTAGAATACAGGCACTGTTTTAGATGAGAGAGATACTGCAGTGAATAAAGTTGATTCAGTGTCTTTCTCCCATGGAGTGCAATAGTCTGATGGGGGAAGACAATGAAGAAGATTAGTCAAAAAAAACAGGTAAAATTAATAATTATAGCATACTTTATTTAACCAAATCTGTTAATATTATCATTTCAGTGTATAATCAAGATGTGTGTTTGCATGCTCAGCTGCTTCAGTTGTGTCTGACTCTGTGAGGCCCTATAGACTGCAGGCTGCCAGGCTCCTCTGTCCACGGAATTCTCCAAGCTAGAATACTGGAGTGGGTTGCCATGCCCTCCACCCAGGGATCGAACCCGAATCTCTTGTCTCCTGCATAGGCTGGCGGGTTCTTTACCACTAGTGCTACCTGGGAAGCCTCATAATCAGGATAAACATTATTAATAAGATATTTTACTTTTTTCATACAAAGCCTTTGAAATCTTGTGTGTATTTTACACTTGCAGTATTCAGACTAGACACGTTTCAAATGATCAATAGCCGTGTGTGGCTAGTGGCTACCACATCAGAACAGTTCCAGGTGATAGGCGATGGTAGATGGTTCAGGGGAGCAAGGAGAGATTTGAGACATTGTTTTGTGGGTGAGGCCAACAAGCCTAAATGATGGTTTGGATGATGGCATGATAGAAGACAAGAAGAATCAAGGAAAACTTTCAGGTTCTTAGCCTGAGCAGACTGGTCTGTGTTTGGTGTCTGTGGTTGGGTCAGATTTTCAGAATGACTTTGCTTTGGGTTCTTCAGATTTCTATTTAGTGGATTCCTCCTCATTTGTCCAGGTTTCTCCTTCTTAAGAAAGACCTTTCTTTTTTTTTTTTTTTTCCATCTTTTTTTATAGGCTAATTACTTTACATCATTACAGTAGTTTTTGTCATACATTGAAATGAATCAGCCATGGATTTACATGTATTCCCCATCCCAGTCCCCCCTCCCACCTCCCTCTCCACCCGATCCCTCTGGGTCTTCCCAGTGCACCAGGCCCGAGCACCTGTTTCATGCACCCAATCTGGGCTGGTGATCTGTTTCACCCTAGATAATATACATGTTTCAATGCTGTTCTCTTGAAACATCCCACCCTTGCCTTCTCCCAGAGTCCACAAGTCTGTTCTATATATCTGAGTCTCTTTTTCTGTTTTGCATATAGAGTTATCATTACCATCTTTCTAAAGTCCATATATATGTGTTAGTATACTGTAATGGTCTTTATCTTTCTGGCTTACTTCGCTCTGTATAATGGGCTCCAGTTTCATCCATCTCATTAGAACTGATTCAAATGAATTCTTTTTAATGGCTGAGTAATATTCCATGGTATATATGTACCACAGCTTCCTCATCCATTCGTCTGCTGATGGGCATCTGGGTTGCTTCCATGTCCTGGCTATTATAAACAGAGCTGCGATGAACATTGGGGTGCACGTGTCTCTTTCAGATCTGGTTTCCTTGGTGTGTATGCCCAGAAGTGGGATTGCTGGGTCATATGGCAGTTCTATTTCCAGCTTTTTAAGAAATCTCCACACTGTTTTCCATAGTGGCTGTACTAATTTGCATTCCCACCAACAGTGTAAGAGGGTTCCCTTTTCTCCACACCCTCTCCAGCATTTATTGCTTGTAGACTTTTGGATAGCAGCCATCCTGACTGGCGTATAATGGTACCTCATTGTGGTTTTGATTTGCATTTCTCTGATAATGAGTGATGTTGAGCATCTTTTCATGTGTTTGTTAGCCATCTGTATGTCTTCCTTGGAGAAATGTCTGTTGAGTTCTTTGGCCCATTTTTTGATTGGGTCATTTATTCTTCTGGAGTTGAGCTGGAGGAGTTGCTTGTATATTTTTGAGATTAATCCTTTGTCTGTTGCTTCATTTGCTATTCTTTTCTCCCAATCTGAGGGCTGTCTTTTCACCTTGCTTATAGTTTCCTTTGTTGTGCAAAAGCTTTTAAGTTTCATTAGGTCCCATTTGTTTATTTTTGCTTTTATTTCTAAAATTCTGGGATGTGGGTCATAGAGGATCCTGCTGTGATTTATGTCGGAGAGTGTTTTGCCTATGTTCTCCTCTAGGAGTTTGATAGTTTCTGGTAAGAAAGACCTTTCTTATCCAAACAATCTAGAGTTATCTCCATCCCTAGAACATGCTTTCCTCTTTTTTTCTTTTAATGCACTTAGTTTAATAATTAATAGTTATAATATAATTATCATTTTAATAATATTGCAATTATAGAGCCATTATAAAATTAATAGCACCCATTATAATAGTGTAGGTTGTTGGGGGATGTAGAATAACTAGCCCCTGCATCACATGGCTCCTGTCCATTGTACATTGCTTTTTTTCTTCTTCTTTTTTAAAAAATTTATTTATTTTTAAATTGAAGGGTAATTGCCTTACAGAATTTTGTTGTTTTCTGTCAAACATCAAGAAGAATCAGCCGTAGATTATACATATGGCCCCTCCCTGTTGACCCTCCCTCCCATCTCCCTCCCCATCCCACCCTCTAGGTTGACACAGGGGCCCTGATTGAGTTTCCTGAGACACACAGCAGATTCCCATTGGGTCTATTTTACACGTGGTGATGGAAGCTTCCGTGTTACTCTTTCCATACAGCTCACCCTCTCCTCCCCTCTCCCCCTGTGTCCATAACTCTGTTCTCTATGTCCGTTTCTCCATTGTAGCCCTGCAAATAAATTCATCAGTACCATCTTTCTACATATATATGTGTTAGTATACGATATTTATCTTTCTCTTTCTGACTTACTTCACTCTGTATAATAGGCTCTAGGTTCGTCCACCTCATTAGAACTGACTCAAATAAGTTACTTCTTATGGCTAATATTCCACTGTGTATATGTACCACAGCTTCCTTATCCATTCATCTGTCGATGGACATCTAGGTTGCTTCCATGTTCTAACTATTGTATATAGTGTTGCAATGAACATTGGGATACATGTGTCTTTTTCAATTTGGTTTCCTCATGGTGTGTGCCTAGGAGTGGGATTGCTGGATCATATGGTGGTTTTATTCTTAGTTTTTTAAGGAATCTCCATACCGTCTTCCATAGTGGCTGGATCAGTTTACATTCTCACCAACAATGCAAGAGGGTTTCCTTTTCTCCACACCCTTTCCAGCATTTATTGTTTGTAGACTTTTTGATGATGGCTGTTCTGATTGGTATGTGGTGATATCTCATTGTAGTTTTGATGTGCATTTCCCTAGTAATGAGTGATGTTCAGCATCTTTTCATATGTTTGTTAGCCATCTGTATATCTTCTTTGGAGAAATGTCTGCTTAGGTCTTTTTCCCACCTTTTGATTGGGATTGATTGGGATTTGATTGTTTGTTTTCCCAGTATTGAGTTGTATGAGCTGCTTGTATACTTTGGAAATTAACCCTTTGTTAGTTGTTTCATTTGCTGTTATTTTGTCCCATTCTGAGAGTTGTCCTTTCACCTTGTTTATAGTTTCCTTTGCTGTGCAAAAGCTTTTTAGCTTAATTAGTCCCACTTGTTTACTTTTGTAGAACATACTTTTAGATTACTGTTTTATTTTTTATAACTCATCATCACTACCTGACTGTTATTTTGATTATTTGCTGGTTGTTTGTTTACTCTGCTAGACTCTAAGTTCTTGTTCTCTCTCAGTCATCATAATCTTGGGTACCTAGATCAGTGCCTAGGACAAAGCAAATGCTTCCCAGGTGGCGCTAGTAGTAAAGAATCTGCCTGTCAATGTAGAAGACATAAGAGATCCAAGTTCGATCCCTGCTTTGGGAAGATCCACTGGAGAAGGGCATGGCAACCCACTCCAGTACTCTTGCCTGGAGAATCCCACGGACAGAGGACCCTGGTGGGCTATAGTCCATAGGGTCTCAAAGTGTCAGACTTGACTGAAGCGACTTAGCATACACACACGCTTGAATAACTGAAAGGAATTCAGATAAACAAATTACAACTTTTAAAGTTATAACTTTATAAGTTATAAATGAAATTTAGATCAAAATAGAATTTTAAAAATTCCAAAAGTCAAGAGAGTAAAGAAAATATCTGTTATAGTAAAAAACAAATTCTTATGACTTAAATGATGCTGTTTGGTGTTTTTAAGATTAGCAACCGTGTGCAACGTGCTATGCTGGGAATAAAAGGTGACTTCTTCTTTATCATATGTGTGTATCAGTTCAGCTCAGTTCAGTCGCTCAGTTGTGTTTGACTCTTTGCAACCCCATGGACCTCCCTGTCCATCACCAACTCCCAGAATTTACCCAAACTCATGTCTATTGAGTTGGTGATGCCATCCAAACATCTCATCCTCTGTCGTCCCCTTCTCTTACTGCCTTCAGTCTTTCTAAGCATCAGGGTCTTTTCCAATGAGTTGGTTCTTTGCATCAGGTGGCCTAAGTATTAGAGTTTCAACTTCAGCATCAGTCCTTCCAATGAATATTCAGAACTGATCTCCTTTAGGATGGACTGGTTGGATCTCCTTACAGTCCAAGGAACTCTCAATAGTCTTCTCCAACACCACAATTCAAAAGCATCAATTCTTCAGTGCTCAGCTTTCTTTATAGTCCGACTTTCACATCCATACATGACTGCGGGAAAAATCATAGCCTTGACTAGACGGACCTTTGTTGGCAAAGTAATGTCTCTGCTTTTTACTATGCTGTCTAGGTTGGCCATAACTTTCCTTCCAAGGAGCAAGCGTCTTTAAATTTCGTGGCTGCAGTCACCATCTGAAGTGATTTTGGAGCCCAAAAAAATAAAGTCAGCCACTGTTTCCCCATCTATTTGCCATGAAGTGATGGGACCAGATGCCATGATCTTAGTTTTCTGAATGTTGAGTTTTAACCCAATTTTTCACTCTCCTCTTTCACTTTCATCAAGAAGCTCTTTAGTTCTTCTTCACTATCTGCCATAACAGTGGTGACATCTGCATATCTGAGGTTATTGATATTTCTCCTGGCAATCTTGATTCCATCTTGTGCTTCCTCCAGCCCAGTGTTTCTCATGATGTACTCTGCATATAAGTTAAATAAGCAGGGTGACAATATACAGCCTTGACATACTCCTTTCCCAATTTGGAACCAGTCTGTTGTTCCATATCCAGTTCTAACTGTTGCATCCTGACCTGCATACAGGTTTCTCAAGAGGCAGGTCAGGTGGTCTGGTATTCCCATCTCTTTCAGAATTTTCCACAGTTTATTGTGATCCACACAGTCAAATGCTTTGGCCTTCAATAAAGCAGAAGTAGATGTTTTTGTATATAAACTAGCTATAAGGTTAAAGACTAGGCTTTGCTTTGAAAAAGTGGCTCCCAGAAGTGTAGGTATAGGATTATTTAGGATACATTTTCGTGTGTAGTCTATTTTCTGACTTTTTTTTTTTTTTTGGTTTATGTTGAGTTTGTGAGTTTCACAATTCTTGTCACACTTGTGACAAATGTGTGGTTAACCTGATGACTTTTGAGTTAGAACATAATTTCCCAAAATCACTTTTTCCATTTGAAGTTAAGGACAACTGCTAGTTTCTTGCTGGGGGTTACAGTATTCTATCTTTTTATACAGTAGGTGGAATATTTATTTGTCAGAGGTTAGTCGGTTCATGTAGAAAAGGATGCTGGAGATAGAATTTACCACTCACGGCTCGTGACCCTCAATGTAACCCTGAGCAGACTTGTGTCTTAGCATCCATAACACATTACTGCAGTGTTCCCTCTGCTGGGACTGGGACAGTGTTTTTGTTCATTTGAATGTCAGCACACCAGGGCTTCCCAGGTGGCTCAGTGGTAAAGAACCTGCCTGCCAATGCAGGAGATGTGGGTTTGACTCCTGGGTTGGGAGGATACCCTGGAGGAGGAATTGGCAACCAACTCCAGTATTCTTGCTTGCAAAAATCCTGTGAACAGAGTAGACTGGCAGTTTATAGTCCATGGGATCACAGAGAGTCAGATACGAATGAGTGACTGAACACACACACACATTCAGTACATTGCATGACATTTGCAAATCGTAATGAACAACTGAACTCTAACTATGCTTCTGAAAATCCTGTATTTAACATACAGAGAGGATGAAAACAGAGGAAAGGAATAAAGATTTTCTCAATATCAAGGAGAGGGAAATACAAATATTTCTCTAAAGCTGGCTTTGTCCCACAAAGAAACTTCCAGTTCAAAAAGAGGAAGTCTACAACAAGCAAGGTAGGCATCAGTCTATGAGTGTGAAGGTAAAAATGCCAGGAAAGATTTGAAAAATCACCTCTTATATCAGCTGATTGCACCCGAAATTCTCCACTTAGGGTTTTGGTCTTTTGATGTAAAGCCTTTTTTTTTTTTTTCTGTCATAATGTAAGTGGCAGATATGTAGTTAAATTGCAGTATCATCCTATAAACTTTAGGAATTTCAGCTATGCTTATTTGGTAGGAAAAGAAAACAAGGAGAATAAAATAGAAAGAAATAAGTTAAGTCAGTGCATAAATCATAAATCATGGCATGAGTGTGTACCCAGAATGATTGTAAGCAGTTCATGGGATTTCACAGTATTTTGCATCATATGTTATTTTTTGTAAATGAGAAGATTAATCTCTTCATGTGGTTTGACATGAACAATGCCAGCTTTAACAATGACTAGATTCTCAAATTTGATTCCAATACTGTCTTATTTTCAAGCAAGTATGAGAATTTTCTGTATAGGAGTTTGCATCCTTCACCTGATTCCATCAATTTTTCTGCTGCTTCTCACTCTGTTGTATTCGACAGTGATTTGGGGCACCTTGGGGAAAGCGGATGAGAGTCACAGTGGAAGGTCCATCCAATTCTTCTCAGCAGCCAGTCAGTTCTCATGTCAAGGAGAGTTATTCATCCCACTCTTCAGGGCTATTGCCTCAAAACTTAGCATCGTGCTTTTGCAGACCAGTATAGCCTCTTTTTATTATTATCCTAATTAATGCTTCTCACATAGCTCCTCAAAATATTAGCAGTCAGTGAACCACATTCAAATGGCTGCACTAGTTGAAAAAGTAATCTTGTTTACTCAGTGAAAAGCCTACCTCTGTGTAATAGCACCGCCTGCAAAATTGATTGCAATCTACTTTTGAGTGAGGGAGACTCAGAAAGACACTTCAGAGGGTGTTAAGCCATTTCATTTTCCTTGGCATACTGGGTAGGTGAGCGAGGTTAAACTATCCTATAATGCAAGTTGCCCTGATTCCATCCTGTTGGAGACTGGTGTCTGCCATTTATAGTTTTTTTTTCTTTTTTTTTTTTCTAGTAAAGATTTTGGCTGTGTCTCATGCAAACTCATGTTTCCAATGAAAAGCTTTACATATGTAAATTATTTGAGAAATTTTAATCTGTGGACATTCTTAGGTCGTATGAACAACAATTAGCTCCAGGAATGAAACTGAATAAGTCAGTTCTGCACTACACCCTGACAAGCTAAAAAGGAGCTAAAATGAGCAGTTTATGGTGTTGTCAGGTTTTGATGATGGAGTGCAAAAGAAAGAAATCCGCTTAAGATTATTGAGAAAGGAGACTGATCAATAGCATACATTACTAAGATTTTTATACTGAAATTGCAAAGTTTCAAAGAGCTCAATGCCACCTGGATATTATGGCTGTAGACTGTTGTAAGCCTGGGGATTTTCTGTCTGGATACCTGTGACTGATGGGATCGGGGTGGGGCTGAAGTTTAGTAAGACATTTAACCATGGTTTGGCGAATCACGTGTGTATGGGAGTCAGTCTAAAGTAGTGAGTACTCCTCAATTACCTTGGCTTTCCAAAAGTGGAAATAGAGAATACTCAGGTCATTCAGGTCATCTTCCTATTTTGTTTTTCCACTTCACTCAGTTTCAGAAAAGGACTGAAGTACATTTCATAACTATATATCAGAAAACCTTAAATAAAAATGAACTATAGTGATAAATCTTCTAAATCCAGGAGTCAAATGAGATCTGTCCAAGAAACCTTAACATTATCTGTCCAAAAAAAGTATTTATAGAAGCTGTGTTTCACACTGGAATACGTCTCTATAAAAGCTTTCATCATGGCATTCACACTTTGTCTGCTTCCTGCGTGTGTGTACGTATCTGTGCAAGTGTGTGTTGGGAAGGAGGTGTGCACAGCTCCTACTCAAGTCTCACCAACTAAAAATCTCTAGGGGACAGAAGGGTGGGTGGGTGTGTGTCTATTGGAAATACTATATATGTTGAACAAAATTCTGTAGATTATTCTGCCATGCCTTCATGGTGAAAATTAATGTAACAATATTAATTTTGCATTTTCTAAAGTAGAAATCAGGATTCCCTTAGTGGCCCAGTGGTTAGGATTCTGAGCTTCCACTGCAGGGGGCCCGTGTTTGATGCCTGGTAGGGGAATTAAGATCCTGCATGTCATCTGGCATGGCCAAAAAAAAAAAAAAAAAAAAGAATTTGGTAATGAAATAAAGCCTAACCTCTTTTAAAAAAAATTAAGTAAAAATCATACTTTACATGGTGATCCTGAAAATTACTTCTGAGGGTACTGAATAAATAGATTACATGCCCCAAATCCAGAACCTAGTCTAAATTCCTCCTCCCCAGGTGCTCCCCAAATGAGAATTAATCTCTCTTTCTAGATTTGCCAAACACTCCATGCTTTTCTTTTGATATATACTGCCAACTCTCTTGTATTGTATTTGCTTTATCTCCATCTGCCTTCTCAGCTAGTATGTGGACTCATGCATGTTTGGAGCAGGGGAGAGAAAGGCAGAGAAGCTATAATTTTTTTCTCCGTCTTTCTGATCCTTATACTGCTTTGGCTGGTCAATAATATATATTTAATAAATGTTGATTGGATTGGATTAAATATGAAATATTCAGTTCAGTTCAGTTCAGTCGCTCAGTCGTGTCCGACTCTTTGCGACCCCATGAATCG
This sequence comes from Odocoileus virginianus, assembly GCF_023699985.2. NCBI lineage: Eukaryota > Metazoa > Chordata > Mammalia > Artiodactyla > Cervidae > Odocoileus > Odocoileus virginianus. The sequence continues at coordinate 35,755,312 of NC_069681.1, forward strand.
CAGCACGCCAGGTCTCTGTCCATCACCAACTCCCGGAGTATACTCAAAGTCATGTCCATCAAGTTGGTGATGCCATCCAGCCATCTCATCCTCTGTCGTCCCCTTCTCCTCCTGCCCCCAATAGTTAAAATATGATCAAGCTCCAAATTATTGAATTTTTATATTATTCTCTCTATGAAAAGATGGTGTTTTAAAATTTTGAACTTAAACCCTAACCAGATAAAATCATAACAGTCAAAATTTTTAAACAATGTAATTCTTCAAAAAGCAGTAACATAGGCTTAATTCACAAGATTCACAACTGAGCCATATCTTTTAGGTAATCATTTGCTAATTTTCTAACTAAATCTCAGTACTAAAACACATACAATCTCTGGATCTGATAAAATAGTGGAAATTACAGAAAAGCTCCCGTTTTCTGTCTCACTGTATGTAAATTCATTCTTAAAGGAATCACATCAAATTCTGTTTCAATAAAAAGTAGCCAGTAATGTTACTGCAAGGTAGGGGTCAGGCTGCTCGCCACTCCAAAGCCAATAAACAGGCCAGTTAGGTGGAAAGGAAAGTTTGCTCTACTTCAGATGCTGGTAACTGGGGGGTAGGATGGACATCTGTCCAAAGGCCGACTTCCCCCCTGACAAGCAGTGGGTGAGAGCTTTTATAGATAGAGGGAGGGGGCTACAGGCAGAAACAGCACAGCCAGCTCTGACGGTGATCTTCGGATTGGTCACTGGTGGTCTGACTGGCATCATCTTGATTGTTTTAGATGCAGTTAATCTTCAGTTCCAGGGTTGGTTTGTTGCCATTTCTTTGAGGCCAGTTCTCTGAATTGCGGCAGCTTATGTTGTACTGTCTGGTCATCACGTAGTTAACTTCTTCCACCTGGTTTTGGTGTCTGTAAGACACCCCATGGGATATGGCTCAGAATATTGTCTATAGCCCTTGAGAAAGAACTAAAAGTCCTCGACTACTTGTAACGACTACATTGTTATTATTTGGTCTCCTTTGACTGTTTTCCTTTGTTTCTACATGTTCTCATTTCTCTGATTAAACTTATTCGGTGACTAAAGTTTTCCACGGACAAAAGGCAGGCAGAGAACATGATTGGAGGGGTGTGGAGTGGGGCAAGGGCCATAGGGTCCTGTTCCATTTCAATAACACAATTCTAATTAGGTAAGAAGAAAAACAACAATTATAAAACAAATCACCAAGGCAAATGTGTTTTCAAAGATAATCATCAAGTTTAAAAAAATATTAGGACCATTTATAAAAACTTAAACAGCCTTTAATGTAGTCTTGTCTGCGTTCCTTAAAATTTCAGGATCTTTTCTCGTTGCTTAGAAACCAAGGACGTCTGAATAGCAGGACTTGGACAAGCTGCCTAAGAAATATTTATTATGATTTTAATCCCCTTATTCAAGACCCCCTCTTTCTTTCCAGCCCAAAGTCTGGTGTAAACAGGATAGGAGAGCTCAGAGGTGGTGGTGGGCACAGAAACTCTGTAGAGGCTCAGACTAGAATAGCCAGATGGGGAGTGCCCTGGCAGTACAGTGGTTAGGATTCTGGCTCTTTCACTGCCGAGGGCACTGGTTCAATCCCTGGTTGGGATTCAATCCCACCACCTTGAGGTGTATTAAAATAAAAAATTAATAGAATAGCCATATGACAGCAGACAGGACAGAGAATAATTAACATCGGCCTCCTCATTGTGAGTCCACAGTGAGTGCCTTGGTTTGCGCTCTTGGGATAACGGTCATGAATTACACAACCTGATCCTCTGTACAGAAGTTTTCAGAGGCACTGCTGAGTGTGCTAAAAAGGCATTACTACCTACGCAGAGCATCATGTTTCTGCATGCCCATAAGCCCAACTTATTTCTGAATGTATTTGGGAAAAATCGAAAACAAGTTTCCTTGGTATTAAAGAGAGACAGTAAAAATGCAGATGACCATTTTCTATCCATTCATATGCTCCTTTGGGAATATTCGTTCAAGCCAGGTTCCCAAGGACCATGTTTATAGCTCAGAAGTTCTGTGCTTGAAGCTGGTGGGCGCGCTACGTCTAGCTTAGTGGCAGTCGGATTTGTTTTCTCCTGGGACTTTAGAATTAGAGTCCATAGCTGGGCACTTGAACTAAGAAGGGATGGAAAACTACACTGAGGAGGCCTTTTTTGGGTTCTATATACAAATAGCAGAGAATGCTAATCTTTGGAGAAAAGCCAAAGAATGAAGCAGATTTATAAAAAGAGAAAAAGTAGCCCTGGCCCCCTAAGTTCCAGAGGTGACAGCTCATTCAGGTTCCTGCTTACAAGGGGACCAGTCGCATTTCCTGCCATTGTCTTGTCAGATACTTCTCCCACTCCAAGCTTCTACTAAATTTTCCTTTCCTTTAAGTCAATATCATGAGTGCGTGCGTGCATGCTCAGTGGTGTCTGACTCTTGGCGACCCCATGGACTGTAGCCTGCCAGGTTCCTCTGTTCATGGGATACTCCAGGCAAGAATACTGGAGTGAGTTGACATTTCCTCCTTCAGGGGATCTTCTCCACCCAGGGATCGAACCCGCGGCTCCTGCATTGGCAAGGGGTTTCTATTACTTATAACCCGAAGACTGCTGACAAAGACAAGATTATTCCATTAGGATATATTCCCTTAAGCCTCAATTAGGTTGACATTGGAAATGAACAGCATTCTGCTGTCAATTTGTCAGCATTAATTACATGTTGTGGCTCAAGCACTCCTCAGAGCCTAATTGCATACAGCTTGTGACAACGACTCTTGGAGCTGCGACATGTTGGTTAGTTGGAAGGTCCGAGTATATTCCCTGGAGAAAATAGTGTGTTCCTTCTGTAATGGAAATATTGTCTCTCGTGCATGTTATTTTTGCATTAATACTAAAACTCAGCACAAAGGCTCCAGGCAATAACCAGGTCCTGCAAGTTGAAGCCTGGTTGCAGTTTATTTCCCAGACCCAGTCAGAGAACCGGGTGCCAGCTCTCTACATGTGGATGAACCAGGAGGAGCTGAGTATTTCCTGCAACTGTTCATACAGAGGAGGTGTTCTGCTTCGACTTACCATTTGTTTGTGTAGGTACTGTAACTTGTCCTTTGGAAAAACTAAAAAGTGATGTGGAATTATCTAGTTCTGCTGTCAGACAGCACCTGGCTCACCCAGACACAGTTGTACCATCTCTTGTAGACACAGGGAATTCCTTATTTTCCAGCCAGCAGTGAAAGGCATATATGGCTTCTGGATTGTAGCCTAGGTCACATTTGTCAACCTCCATCGTCTCTAAAATAGCTTCATATTTAACTTTTAGATCAGTTTGGACGTGCTACTCTTAGACCATACCATTCATCATCTAAATATAAACCCTTTCAAGGGTAAGATAGTAGTGTTAGTCGCTCAGTCGTGTCCAACTCTTTGCGACCCCATGGAGTGTAGCCTGCCAGGATTCTCTGTCCATGGAATTCTCCAGGCAAGAATACTGGACTGGGTTGCCATTCCCTTCTTCTTTGGATCTTCCTGACCCAGGGATTGAACCCGGGTCTCCCACATTGCAGGAAGATTCTTTACCATCTTAGACACTGTAAAAAGGAGTGCTGTTAATAATAAGGCTAGACCACCAAACGTAAACTGGGACTGTCATAGGCAAACTGGATGATACAATCACCCTACACTTGGCTTTTGTATTCACAGTTTCTGAATGACTTAATTTTAACATAGTGATGATGGTAGCAATGATAATCACCTAGCTATCATTATTACATGTTAGTGTCATTACTGAATATATATATATATATATATATATAACTGAATATATATATATATATATAGTTAATATGGACTATTAATGGACCTTTCTATTCTCAATATTGGCATTTACTGTTAGAGGCAGTATTTACAGTAGATAAACACACATCTATAATTATATGCATTATCAGAGTCAAACATACCTGGGCCAAAATATCTTTTCTCACCTCAATATATGACCTTGGGAAGGCTGCTTAGGCTAACACAGTCTCTATATTCTCTATGCAAACCGTGAATGAGTAATGTATATAAATCGTGTGGCACAAGGCCTAGTTTATAGTCAACAATATGAACTATCGTTACTATGTTGTAGTTAAGATAATATTGGAGAATAGAAGTCAAGGTCTCCATTTAAAGTGGAGAAGAGAAAGGTTTCCATAAAAGAAACTTAATGCAGTGCATGTAGACTGCAGAAAGTGTTTACAAGGGAAGAGTGCTGTTTGAGACAAGCCCGCAGTCCCTTCATCAGCACTGTGTTGTTCCCACTCAGCAGATCTCATTCATGGTCACTGTTGAGCCATCTATCATGGACCGGCCGCAATGCCATGATTCACAGGTTTCTGGTAGGGTTGCAGATAAGTTTTCCCATACAGGGCTCCTGGCAGTGAAATCAAAGGCTTGGATCAATAAACTCTGAAACAGTGTTGAATTGCTCTTAATCATTTTATTGATGAGGCAGAACAGTTTGATGAGTAATAAACTAGTTTTGCCTGAACCCTACCTGCTCCTCTTGTAAACTCTGTTTTTGCAGGCGCCCACTCCTGTAATTTATTGATAAGAAATCTAGTGTGGAGTGTTGATGATCCGCATTTAGAGAATTTTAACAGTGATATTAATGAGGACAGACAACATGAATGTTGATGGTAATTCACCTAATATGCATCAGAAACAGAACTTGACAACTTGATTTTTACCCTCATTGTCTCAATTAATTCTAGTTAAACAAATACGTGACTTAGACAAGGGTCAAATGTATCATTGCTTGGTAAAGATTCCAAATTTCCTGGTGCCAAGAAATATTTTCCTTGGATCTTTTTCAGTTGAACCTAAAGCTTGGAATACAATTATTTTTGAGGAGAAAGATCTAGATCTAGTAGATTTTTGGCCAACTTCTAGTTCTTAAGGTAGTTCGTTAAGGTCCTCGGCTTTATCTCAGCCCTCTTCCTGACTGAGATGGAAGCTACGGGAACCAGTGAGTGTTAAAACTCCAACCTGCCTTCATTCTCGGGACCTGGACGTCTATCAGGAGCTGATGGCCCTGTGGATGGCCTAAGCCTCATTTCCTACTTTCTACTCTGGGTTTCAATTCCTTTACTGTTTCTGTAGCCAGTGATTTCCGATTCCATCTTCCCATTTTGACTTTGGTGTAATTATATCTGATATTTTATCCAAGATTTATAAGGTTTTGGAATAAGACCAAGGATCCATCAGCTTAGTTTCCAGATTTTGGTATAAAGAGGATTTGACATCTCCTGATTTTCAGATCTCCCAGAATGCCATGTCTAATGTGTAGCATTAACAGAATTGACAATGAAAACTAGAGCCAGGATCTAAAATCTCAGAGTCCATCACAATAGTCCAGGCTATTTTGGAAAACAAAGCAAAATGGTCTCCTACTCTTAAATATCTACTATCTGGAATAAAAGGCACAAAACTTAAACTCTGGTGCCAGTGAGACTGAAAATTTTAAACTTTGGAGAATAATTGAGATTATTTGTTTTACCGGGAATAGCACAGTAGGTCAGGTAGGATTTGTGGGAAATTCAAGGTGGTGCCTGTGGAGTGTTCACTTTTGAATAGGACTGTGGTGGTCACCCCTAAGAAGTCACACCAACATCAGCGCCACCCTCCTGGGCCTGGAGCATAGTCAGGATGGAGATATAGGCTCCCCCTTGCCCTGTCAGGGTTCCTACCGGTGAGTCACACTATTCTCAGTTTCTTAGGTTGTACAGAGTTTAAAAAACTTTTCTACTTGGTTACCTTAATTATTGTACTTGGCACCTTAATTGTGTCTTCCCACAAAACGTAAACTGGTATAAAAACATTTTGTTTCCTTAAGCACACACGCTCTGCTTTGTGCAGGGTTTTCCCATTCCCCATTTCCTGCAGGTTCCATTGGCTGGTTCTCTGGGGCTGGGTGACAGTGCTGGGCGGTCCAACTAGGGCTGTGCTCTGATGGGGACTGATGAGGCCCAGAGCAGCAGGATGTTCAGATTAACAATATTCTTTTCCTTTTTGGCATTCAAAAAGTATCAGCTTGCATTGTGAATGAATACATATTGGAAGGTTATCAAAGGAAGTGAGCACAGCTTTGCCCACCATGTAAGTTCATAGGCTTCCTAGAGGAAGGCAGGCTGAAGAGTGTTTCGGCATGCTGGGACTTGCATCTTAAGAGTCAGGCCTTTCTCTTTCCTGCTGCCTCTGATAGAACCGAGAGGAGGAACTAGGGCAAACCAAGGTGACATTTTCACACACTTTCCCTGCCCTCTTCTGCCTTGTCCTCAGCAGTACCTTGTCAAAAAAGGCAAGTTAGGAGACAGCCCAAGTGTTGATTGACAGATAAATGAATAAACAGAACACAGTGGAATATTACTCAACCATGAAAAAGAATAAAATTGTGACACACATTAAAAATGGATGGACCTTTTTTTTTTCCAATACCAAAAAAAAAAAAAAAAAATGGATGAATCTTAAAACATTAAGCTAAGTGAAATAAACCAGACAGAAAAGGACAAATATGATATGGTTCCATTTACATGAAATAACCTAGAATAGGCAAATACATAGACATGGAGAGTAGGCTAGAGGTGACCAGAGTTTAGGGGAAGGAGAGAATAAAGAATTATTGTTTAATGGATACAGAGGTTCTCTTTGGAGTATGAAAAAATTTTGGAGATGGGCGGTGGTGATGGTTGCACAATTTTGTGAAAGTAATTAATGTCCCTGAACCATGCACATAAAAACGGTTAACACAGCAAATGTTATGTTATATGTATTTGAACATATATACACACAAAGGCAAGTTAAGGAGACCGTCATTTCTGGATGGATGTAGTAGGTATATTTTTCTCTGTTTCTCCAAATACAGCCATATGTGGTTATATAAGCTATAAGGACAGGATATATAACACATAAACCTGTGAAAGATAGAAAAAGGCAATTCACCAGGAGCCTTGAGGTCCAAGGACTGACACAAGTGTGAGTTCCACAGGTTTCCTTTTTGTCTCGTGTGTCCCAGGTTGAGTGTGGGAGAAGTCAGCAGCCTGGGAACAGCAACAGTTGTGGGCAAAAAAAAAAAAAAAAAAAACAACTCCCTAAGAAAAGTCAGCTTGTCCTTGAAGATGCTAGTGCCAAATTTCATGTGGAAGGGTGTAGGGCTGAAGTTGACAAACAGGCGACTCTGTCCCTGGGCCGAGAGGAGCCCCTGGTATTATTGTGGCTACAAAACCTGATGAAAGTTTGTCAAAGACAAAATCAACTCCCCTAAACTCCTCCCTCACTGAGACAATACGAAGCCTCTGCTTTAATCTGAATGTATTCAAAATGTTGCCTCCTCACTCATTTCTAACTTTCCCAGAAAATTTTCAAAGACTCGTTTGTTATTATATGTAGTGAGGGACTCCTTGATTATGGTAGCTCAATGCAATGCCTGGAGAGACCTGGCAACCCAAGTAATTATATCCAAAGTAAAAGGGGTTACTGCAGAGAATTTATACCCAGAACTGATAGTATGCCAGTACTTTTAGTTGCTTAATTGTGTCTGACTCTTTGCACATAAACTGTAGCCCACCAGGCTCCTCTCTCCATGGGATTCTCCAGGCATGAATACTGGAGTGGGTCACCATTTCCTTCTGCAGGGGATCTTCCTGACGCAGGGATCAAGCCCGTGTCTCCTGCATTGCAGGCAGATTCTTTACCACTGAGCCCTAGGGAAACCCTAGTATGCCTGTACTTTTATACATAAGCCTCAGGAATTCCTAAAATTCAAACCATCATCCTTGATGAAGATTTGCCAACTTTGGATCCTATGAGAAGAACAAAGTCAACACAAAAGAAGATTCCAGACTCCGTCTCTTTGCTTCTTAAATAGTAGGGCACAGAGTGAGTTCAAGCTGAGCCTCGTTTGTGTCCCTCCCATCTCTGTTGTCCTGGACAGACCACTGAACTCTTCTCTGTGCTTTTCTCATCTGTAAAATGGGAATGATAGTAACAGTAATGATTCTTCTAAAGAGTGAAAGTCAAGTTAGTTGCTTATAGCTCCCATTACAAAAAAACACTTGGAAAGCAGAATCCTCTTCATCTTTAGAATATTCCAGAAAAACCTGTTCTGCTGTCTGTAGACACTTTAGAAGGACTTCACTGACGAAAGCAGTGTTCAATATGAGCACCAGCAGTAAGTACTCTCTGAGCTACAGAGTACCCAGACGTGCTTATGGTCTCATCCCTGAAGGCTAGGGATCCACACTGCCTCCTCTCACATGCTACTTTTGACAGTTTACAAATGTAGCCACTCTCTCATCCCAGGCTGGAATATCCCAGTGGCAGAGCCTCTTCACTAAAGGCTCTGAATATCACATCATCCTTTATTTATATATCTCTCTGGGAGGATATGAGGATTATCTTGGCTTCCTCAAATCTAATTAAGCCATGAAACCACCTTATAGAGTGGACTATTTATCCTTATCTTGCAAGTTATGAAACCTTAGGGGTTAAGTGATTATGTTCAGCTTACCAATTTAAACATGAGCAAGTATAAACAAAATTCAACACTCATTCCACATTTTATCCACCAGGTTCTACTCTCCTGGCACCAACGAAGAAGAATTTAGCACTCATATCCTTTATACTTGCTTTTTTTTTTCTTTTTCCCTCCAGTCGTTATCTGAGGGACGTAATTACCTAAATCACAGGCGGTAGAATTCAGAGTGGGCTCAGAGGTAAAGAATCCACCTGCCATGCAGGAGATGCAGGTTTGATCCCTGGGTCAGAAAGATCCCCTAGAGGAGGGAATGGCAACCCACTCCAGTATTTTTGCCTGGGAAATCGCAAGGACAGAGGAGACTGGTGGGCTATAGTCCATAGGGTCGCAAAAGAGTCAGACATGACTTAGCAGCTAAACAACAACAAGAAATGTGTAGGCTCAGAGATTCCTTTTAGAGGGGTCTAGACATTCAATTAAGAAAACCTCTAAATAAGGACAGATCACAGAATTTCCTTAATCTATACACGGTTTCAATTAGGTGGTGATTAGTTAAAATACACTTACAGGAGAACCTAAGTCAAAAGTTAATGAAATTTGTCATTTATTTCACCTCCTGTGAAAGGAGAACCATACAACTTCATTCTTGGGTATCCTCTCTTGGTTATTTACATGAATTATTTATCTTATGTCTGGAAATTTAATACATGTCATAGAGCTGCAAATTACACAATCCATCTTGGGTTTTGTAGTTTGCTATCTAAATGGGTAATCAATCTCAGCTATTAGTTTTATTTATTGAACCCAGCTCAGGAAGTAGCAGCTTAACCCCATTTTACACTGTGTTAAAAACACAGATATGGTCAGTCCAAGATGTTGGATGTGGTGAAGGTAAAAAGAAAACCAATTTAAGTGAAAGGTCAATTAATAAATGCTGTGCCAATCCTATATGTCAGGATTGTGGGAGGAGATTAATGTAATACCCCTAACAAGGCAGAAATCAGAACACGCTGGCCAGTAGGTAAAAACACAGAATTAACATACGGTTTCAAGAGTCATTCTGAATCAGTGAAACAAATTTTGGAAATTTTAAGAAATGAGCTCAGATGTACAAAACCAATCAGCTTCCTCTTATGTGATAATTAAAAAAAAAAAAATGTTGGTTTCTATCCCAGGAGCCTTAAACAAAGTGCAATGGAATTGTGCAGTTAGCTTAGTAAGTCCAGTGACTGCCCAGGAAAGGATAATGAAATCCTTTCTGAGTTGGTTTTTGTAGGACTGTCCTTCATTTGAAGGGGAAAATGCAGAATAACGGAAGGCAAAACTTAGACCCTGTGATGGTCATCTGAGCTCAGAGAGGAAGCGGAAGGAGGATGGGTCACAAAGATAAAAAAGAAACAATTCAGAAGTCTCTGGACACACTCAGGTATTCACATTTCCCCCCTCCCCCATATGATGACATGCTTTTCATTCAACTTTTTAAAACAGCCTGCAATTTTAAGCTTCCAAACTGCTACACAGTTAACTTTTATTAAACAGAATCTTTCTGTAGAATCCTGTGAACTTGGGCAGTAGGTAGTATGGCAGACAGAAAGAATGATGTGATGTAGTCACCACGTTAGCTTTAAAGCTATTTTTAAAACAATAATTTTATTTATTTGTTTATTTTTCTAACTTTCGGCAGCACTGGGTCCTTGCTACTGCATGCAGGCTTTCTCTAGATGCGGAGCACAGCGCAGGCTTCCCTTTGCAGTGGTTTCTTTTGCAGAGCGCGGGCTTCAGTAGTTGTGGTGTACGGGCTTAGTGACCTCGTGGCTTGTGAGACCATCTCAGATCAGGGATCGAACCTGTGTCTCCTGCATTGGCAGGCAGATTCTTTACCACTGAGCCACCAGGGAAACTCCCTTTAAAGTTATTTTTATCTCACAAATGTCTTTTCTCAGGCAGCAAGGCCTTTGTATGCCCTGCTTCACTCTGCCAAGAACATTCTCTTTTCTTCTCCTCCCTGCACTCTTCCTATTAAACTCCTATTCAACCTTCAAACTTCAGTGTAAAATCCCTTTCTAGAGAAACTGTAATTCTCTAGAGTAACTCAGATTCCTTTGTCTCATAAACGTATCACAAGGCCTTCTTTCACAGCAGTCATTTCATGGAATTATTTTATTGATATCTGTCTCCTCTAAGGGAAAGTAAGTTCCATGAGGCCATGGGTCATGCTTGCTATTTCTCATGGCTTTGCCACTAGTTTTTAGCACGGTGCTTAGAACATAGCAAGAACTTGATTAATATTTTGAATAAACGATTGAAAAGAGCAAGTGTGCTTTTGGATTTGGTGAGAAGAGGAACCCAAAGCACAGCTTCTATGCCTTTCAAAACCATTATGGGTTTTGAATTTCTTGCGGCCAATACAAAGCGGCAAGTTCTCCATAGCCCTCTAGCTCCAGGATGAGTGCAAACTTCACGATTAAAGTGTCTGGCTAATTTGGACGTAACAATGAAAGCTGTTTGGGTGGTTGATTCATTATTGTGTGAGAAATACCTAACTGGCTTTAAAATTAGCAATGACTATATATTTGTCATTTGTTTGGGAGAAGGGAAGAAGAGAAATTCATATGGACCTACTGAACATCTCGGGTACTCATTGTCACATCATTCCTGCTTTTCCCACTATTGTAACATCTTCAGGTCTTCCATGACATATTTTACTCTCTAGTGAGACAGGAGAGATCAGCAAACCCACGATCTTATGGAGATTAGAAAATAGGACTTCCTTTTGTTCCATGACCCCAACCCCCCTTGTGGCCTTTAGTTCCGCTTTCCTTTGTCAGGGAAGGTATCACCTTTGGGTTTCCTCTTTAACACTGTAAAGGAAATTCAAGATTTAGTTCCTTTTCAGCTTGCTGCTTGGCTTTGTGACAAATCTCAGCTATTGTTTCAAAGATCAATATAAAGTTGAGTAGTAAAAATTGAGACCTGAGTGAGAAGCTCTTTGTGAAAGTTCATTTTCATCTCCTCTTCAGTTGATTCAATACATGTTTGCTGCAAAGCTATGATACGGAAGACACTATGATATATGTTAGCTGATTAAGAAAGATTCACAGTCCAATGGGAGAAGCAAAACTGAGCTAGCTGTATAAGGCAGACAGTGATAAGTATTATAATAAGAGTACAAGGAAAGTTCTATGGGAACATAGGGGAGGAAGAGATTAATTCCAATTTAGGGATTTGGGGAAGGCTTTGTGAAGAGATTTGCACCTTGAAGATGGATTTTTAATAATGAGACAATTTCAGTGAGCTTAAAGAGAGAAGAGAGGGTCTTTTAGGCAGAAGGAAAAGGGGGAACCTAGACAAGAAGGTAGGAGAGCACTGGAAATGTTTTAGACATCTTTGATAATACTATGGATCTGGAGTTCTCAATGTTTAGAAGTAACATAAGAATTAAGATGATAAATGTAGATTGAATCTGTAGAGTAGGCTTTAAATGTTATGCAAGCCAGTTAGAACTTTATGATGGTGTCTGTTCAGGAAAGGTTACCTTTATCAGAGTTTCTATAAGTTTTAGTTTAGAATGATTTCAGAGAGCTGGAATTCTATTCTGATGAGACAGTGAGAGATAAGCCAGGGGTGGGGAGATCAGCCCAATTTCTTAGGTCTTACATTTGGTCTCTAGGGGTTTCTGATTCTAACCTAACTGAGATGGTTGGAAGGGGGTGTGGATAAATGATACTCAGGTTGCATCAAAATGTATTATCTACAAAAGAGGCTTGTTGCCTGGTGTCCTGGTTGAGAGTAACTTTGGATCCTCCAGCCTCAAGAGAGTCAATGGAGGAGGAACAATGCCTTTTTCCTCTGCCTTGCAGGTCTGCATGACCTCTTTTTCAGGACTCAAAGCATGACTCAGGGTCACCCATGGATTTTGAAGTTCATTTCAGCTTTGCAGATTTCCTCCAATGTTGTTGGCATTTCCTCCCATAGTCTTGTCAATAGGATATGTGACAGTCTTTGTCCCCTCCTGCCCCGAGTCCTTTATATATTTACTATAACTGTAAAGTTGAGAAAGGCTGCCTCTCAGGCTGCAATTCAGTTGTCATCTCAGACCAGAAATGAGCACACGATATTTTGAAGATCTTTTTGGTGATTTCATGGTTCAACAATAAGAGAAATAAAAAGAAAATCTTGATATATTTCTTGTCTGGGATCATTTAAAAAATCTGACAGGACCAAAGTAGAGTTGGAAGATCACCTGGACCACTATTGTAGCATCCCAGAGGGAGTGATCAGGAAATGAACTCAGGTCATCATAGTAGAAATGGGGAAGAGAGGATATGAGGATAGACATGAGATTTGTCAAAGGGGTAGAATATGCAGAGGTTATCGTTGATTTGGCTTCTTCAGTGGTTCAGTGGGTAAAGAATTTGCCCACAATGCAGGAGACCCAGGAGACTAGGGTTTGATCCCTGGGTCGGGAAGATACTCTGAGAAGGAAATGGCAAACCACTCCAGTATTCTTGCCTGGGAAATTCCGTGGACAGAGGAGCCTAGCAGGCTCTGATCCATTGAGTGGCAGAGTCAGACATGACTAAGCGACTAAACATTCCATGTGTTGTTGATTGGATTGTAAGAGCTGAGAAAACGGGCAGATTTGCAATATTACCCAGGTTTCTGGCTTCAGCGCCTGAACAGAAAGAGGAAAGTGCCCCTCAAAAGAATGAGGACTCTGTGACAACCTGGAGGGGACGGGATGGGGTGGGAGGGAGATTCAAGAGGGCGAGGACGTATGTATGCCTATAGCTGATTCATGTTGATGTATGGCAGAAACCAACGCAATATTGTCAAGCAATTATCCTTTGGTTAAAAGTAAATAAATTAAAATGTTAAAAAACAAAAAGAACGGGGAATGTGAAAGAAAACACAGCCGTTTATGAGGCCAGTCATGAGCTCATTTGGATGGCTGAGGTTGAAGTGTCTGTGAAATTTTTAGGGGCTTATGCAATCACTGGGAGGAAAGCACATGAGATTCAAGCTCAGAAGATGTATCTGGCCGCGATGTGACGGCCATTAGTATATCACAGCTTATAACAAGCAGCTGAATGGGTTTACCAAAGGTCAGCACAAGGAATATGAAAATAAGAAAGCCAAGGGCAGAAGCTTCAAGACCAGGGAACAATAGACTGTGGGCGCTCCCACTTAGGAATGCTTAGAATGTTCGAAGGGATACAAGAAGGGATAGAGTTCTCATCTCAAGAACTGGACATTTTGGGGGGGAGAAAGAGCATCCAGATTTGAAAAAAAAGGAGCATGCAGACATTTTAAGCAATGAAAGACAATGTTGTTAAAATAAAAGTCAACAGATTAAACAACTGAGTAGATGCAGATGAAGAGAAAATTAATGAATTGTTAAATATTCCTGATGAAACCACACAGAATGCAGAACAGAGAAATAGATAGGAAACGTGGAAGATGAAATGAAGAGACATGGAAGATGAAATGAGAAGCTTCAATTTAAAGCTAGTAGAAATTCCAGAAGGAGGAATTTAAGAGCATGGTGGAAAAGCAATATTAAAAAGAATTTTTAAAGACATTTTAAAGTTCAAAAAGAACCCAAAGTTTGAAAAGACATGCAGAAGTTCAACTAAGACAAATGCAACAAATCTGCATCTAGAGGCATTATATTAAAAGTACAGGACATCAAAGGTAAAGAGGAAAATATATAAAGCTACAAGAGGTAAGACAGATTATGCATAAAGAAGCAATTCATATGGACAGTTGTAGGATCTCTGTTATCATAGAGAACAGAAGACAATGGGATATTTTCAAAATATTTGGGGCAATTACACTGTATATTCACTTAAATGTCATTCAGAAAAAGGCAAATAGTTTTATGCAATTCTAAGGAAGATAACCACCTACCAACTCTTCCAACAGAAACTTCTAAGGGATTCACTTTAACTGAAAAGAACTGAACACAGAAGGAAGAAGCAGGGAACACACACATGTAGAAAATTAATCTAGGTCTGAGCTGGCACTGCACACCAATGGGAAAAGTGTACTTGACTCAATAAATGGGGCTGGGGTCTTCCATTCTCCTCAAGGGAAAAACATATGAAAATTGGGTCTCTGTATACAAAAATCAATTCTCACCAGAGGAATTTGAAAGGCAAAATTATTATAGAAGAATATATGCAAAAATATCTTTATGGCCTCAGGGTAAGGACAAATTATTAAACCACTAAGAAAAGGCCTTAATAAATTTGGCTGTGTTAAAAATTTTAAAAACCTCCCACTCAATAAGATAGGTATGTAGAACAATTTCCAGAAAATTAAAGTGGCGAGAAACTTACAAGAAAAAGACTTAACTGTACTAGGAGTACCAATCGGAGAAATGCAAATTAAGTCACAAAGGATAGCAGACTGGTAGAAAAATGTAAATTGACATTACCAAAAGTTACAGAGGATTTGACAAATAGAAATGGCGACAACTAATGTCCATTTGCAGTAGTAAATGAATATAGCCAGTATTCACTAAATCTGGGGGCTTCCCAGGTGGTGCTAGTGGTAAAGAGCATGCCTGCCACTGCAGGAGATGTAAGAGACTCGAGTTTGATCCCTGGGTTGGGAAGAGCCCCTGGAGGAGGAGATGGCAACCCACTCCAGTGTTCTTGCCTGGAGAATCCATGGACAGAGGAACCTGCCAGGCTACAGTTCCATGAGGCCACAGAGTTGACACGACTGAGTGTGTACATACAGGCACTAAATCAGGACTTAAACTGTGGTGTATTTATACAGTGGAACATCATATAGCAGTGAAAATGAGTGAACGTAAGCTAAGTATGTGCATAGATAATTCTCACACATAATGCTGAATGAGTAAAGTCAGATGCATAAGAATACATACTCTCTGACACTATTTACACAAAGTTAAAAAACTCAAAAAATATTCCATATGGTTTAAGGATACATACATGATAAAATTGTGGAGATGCGTGGGAATAGTATAGTTCAAGTTCAGGAGGGAGACTTGTGTGATGGAGCAGTGTTCATCTGTGTTGTAAATAAGGTAATTTATCAGGCTTCAAGGTAGGTATTGAATTGGCCAAATAGTTTGTTTGGATTTTACCTTAGCTTCTTGCAGAAAATCCGAATAAACTTTTTGGCCAACCCAATACCTGGCCATTGGTTGTTTTGCTCCATGTGCCTTTTTATGGCCTAAATTTTGCATAATGCTTTTCTAAAATGAAAAGAGCAAATCAGAGGTGAGGAACTGGAGATGACAAGTGAAGGCTATTCTTTCCACTTTTTTTTTTTTTAACTGGAAGGGAAGAATGTTTTCTTCTCTTTTTTTGGGAATAATTTTAAAATTGTTTATTAAATTTTCGGCTGTGCTGGGTCTTTGTTGCTGCGTGGGCTTTTCTCTAGTTGCAGAGAGCAGGCGCTACTGTAGTTGTGGTGTGCAGGCTTGTCATTGCGGTGGCTTCTCTTGTTGTGGAGCTTAGGTTCCAGGGGACACGGGCGTTCGGTGGTCACGGCCTGTGAGTTCGGGAGTTGCGGCTTCCAGGCTTCAGGGCCCAGGCTCGGTAGTTGTTGCACTTGGGCTTAGTTGCTCCTCAGCCCATGGAATCTTCCCGAATCAGGGATCAAATCTGTGTCTCCTGCATTAGCAGGCAGATTCTTTATGACTGAGCCACCAGGGAACCCCCCTGTTTTCTACTTATACCAAGTGATTTGGAGGCATTCAAAAATATATGCAGTTTTCTAGATAAACTGACATGGGGAACTGAAAATTCTGAGCTCAAACTCAAAATATTCAATTCTGTGAAGTACTTTCTAGTATTTGGACAGCACCGGGTACATGGTCTGAATCCTACACAATTTGGAATTGTATTGACTTCAATCATTAAGAAGCAAAAAGCTCAAAATGATTTTTTCTTTATATTCTTCCTTATTCTCTAACTAATATCGCTTTTTGAGAAGAACCGATAGTATATATAGGAAAATGCTCAAAATTGAAAATACTGAATCCCTGAAAATATTTTTAAAGATCATTCTTCCAAAGAAGCTGAAATTTGATATGAAGACCTCTTAAAACTTGTGTTCCGAGTGTAGCTTGTTTGTGGTCAAATTTCTTTGCTTACTGTTACAATTCCAGACACTAAACTAGGCATCTCTGTATGTTTTATTTCATTTATTTATCATAAAATTTTCAAAAATGAAAGAACTTACCAACAGCATTCATATCTCTTTAGTGAGATGAGATAGATATTTTTAAATGTGTAAATGTTTGTAATGAAAAATTATATGCTTTCACGGTCTCCCCTTCAGAACTAAATCAGACATTTTCTGAGTAGGGTACAGCATGTTCTGTACTAAAGGAAAACCCCTGCTTAGAACAAAAGTGTTACTGAATAGCTCTGCCTGCCAGAGACCTTTATTTCACAGGAAATGTGAATATGGAAGTATTTTACCAGTAATTAGCTTTTAAAATAGCAGCGACTTCATTTTCTTCATTTATGCCTGGAAACTAGACATGGAATTTGTGGGGTTTTTTTGTGGTTTGCATGAAATTGTTAGAAACATGCTGCATTCTAGCTGAGAAATATGAGGATTTACCAAACTTGGTCTTCACCTGAGACCGCACCTAAAGAACAGTCTTGAGGAGACAGTAAACCCCGAAGATGGGTAACCAGTGTTTTCAGCAAGAACTGCCCCAGTCTGGGCCACCAGCCCCATCCTCTTACACATTCATCCTTGTATCCAGGGGAACATCTAAAGGAATTAGTAATTACAATAGCATTCACTGACTCCTCAAGCTTATTGTCCCCATTTAGAGATGGTAAAACTGAGGCACAGAGAGGTTAAGGGTCTTAACAAAGGTCACAGTTAATAAGTGGCCAGAGTCAAGCTTTAAACCCAGGCAGTCTGATTTCAAAGCTACTCATCTAACCATCATGCGACATCTCATACCATATTTGAAGACATTAAACTTTGACACTAGTGAGATTAATTCATATCTCATACCAGGCAAATTCTGTCAGTTTCTATCATCATCCCTGGTAGCTGTTGTCACTGGTAAGTTGGGGCTTAGACCTTTATGCTCAGGCCTTTACCAACTACTAGGAATACCAAATCATTTTCTAAAATGATGACAATACCAGTTTAAATTCTCAACACTGTATGAGAATCTGTCTTGTTCTATTTTAAATTTTTTACTGACGTGATAGGTGTGAAATGGCATCTTGTGTTTTTAGATTGCATTTCTCCAAATTATTGATGCAGTGGAAATTTTCTCACATGTATTTGGGCCATTTATATTTCTTCTTCTGTGAAATGTCTGTTCATGTCTTTTGCTCATTTTTGTAGTGAGTTGTTGTCTTTGTTTCATATTGAATTATAGGAATCCTTTACTGCTATTAATATTACTGCTATTAATTTTTTGTCTCATAATATGTATATTGAATAACTTACTTGTATCTTTCTTATTGATCCACTTGATAAATAGAAGTTCTTAATTTTAAAGAGTTAAATTTATTGATCTTTTTCCTTTATGATTTTGAGCTTAAAATATTTAATATATCTAGTAGATATATTATTATGCATCATCTTCTTAAAAATTTGTAGATTTCCCTTTATATTAAGTCTTGAGTTGGAATTAGTAACTTTCATGTATGGTGGGAGGTAGAGATCCAATTAAAAATTTTTTTTCATCCATTGGATAACCAGATGTTCTAGTACCATTTATTGCATAGTTTCCCTTCTCACACTGATTTTCCAAGTCCTCTGTCATTGTCATGAGCCAAAGCTTCATGTGGCTTATGTGTGGACTGTTCCTGGCCTTTCTGTTTTGTTCCATTGGTCTATCTTGTTTGACATTTCATCAGTTCCTATCTTAGTTGCTACAGTTTATAACTAGTTCTGATGTGGATTCTAAAAGTCCTTTCCCTTATTTCCTTATTCTCCTTTGTGAATGTTCTGCCATTTTTAGTCCTTTGTTTTTCAATATACATTTTAGAATCAGTTTGTCAGTTACCATAAACAATGTTAGTATTTTGATTGAATGGTTTTACAGTTGTAGATTACTATAGGAAGAAGTGACAACTTATTTGTGTACATGAAATATGCCTGTTTATTAAAGTCTTTCAAAAAAAGTTGAGAAATTTTCTCAAAAAGTCTTTATCCATCTTTTGTAACTGGCATCTTGCTTAAAAATGTATTTTTGAATTGCTGTTCTGCCCAGTTATACAATTTTTATTTGTTGTGCAGCAGAGACCACTTTGGTTATCATTAAAGGTGTTTCCCTTTCTCCCTAGACCCACATCTTCTTGGCCTCCCTTCTATGTAGGTGCAGCCATGTGACTGATCTCTGAAAGATGGAATGGGGCTTACCATGCTGTATCCCACATTGAGGTCTGGCCCATAAAAACTTCCTCTGTGGCCCCCTACCCCTTCCTTCTAAGGTGCTGGATATGCCAGAAAGCCTTGGGAAACCACATGTTGAATAGGGTGGCATCTCTATCAGCTGGGTCTCCAGGTGACTAGGCAGCATGGAGCCCCATCTCTCACCTGCTCCAGTTAAATTAGCTTTACATGATGAGACAGTTTTTATTTTTTTAAGCCACTGAGTTGTATCTCAGTTGTATTACAATGAATATGATTATCTTAATGAATGCATGGTAATTCTAATTCTAGCAAGTCGGTAAGCACATCTATTAATCTAAATATTTATCTGTTGATTCTTTAGTGTTTTCCACATAAAAATTGGGGCTTCCCTGGTGGCTCAGTGGTAAAAAAAAATCCACCTGCCAATGCAGGAGACACAGGTTCAATCCCTGGGTAGGAAATATCCTCTGGAGAAGAGAATGGCAACTCAGTCCAGCATTCTTGCCTGGAGAATTCCATGGACAGAGGAACCTGGTGGGGTACAGCCTATGGGGTCTCAAAGAGTCAGTCAGACATGACTTAGCAACTGAGAATGCATGCACGCATGCATGCTAAAATTAACATCATTTGTTAATTAAAATTATATAATGAATAATGAGCTTTGTTTGATTTCTTTCCTATTTTTTATAGGTTTTCTTCTTTTTTGTATTACAGTACTAAGACCTGTACAATTCTGAATCAAAGTAGCAAAGGTTTGCAAGTTGCCTTGCTCCTGATATTCAAGGGTGTTCTTTTAATATTTTGCCATTAATTGCATGCCTGGTATAATTTTGTATGTATATCCTTTTTCAGGATATGGAAATTCCCTATTATTACTAATGTGTCAAGAGATTTTTTAAAAACATAAATGGAAGTTATTTTATTTAATGATATATTTATATCTTTGGGAAAATGTGTTTCTTCGTTAACCTGATAATGTGCCAATGCATCTGTTTTGTGAGTGATATTCACCATAATTTTAGCTGAGGCTCAAAATTAATAAATCCACTTTAAGAAGTAGATTCTCAATATTATCTATTTAGTTTCTATTTTGAGGAAAATTTCTCTTACATTTATTATTCTTTTCTTTATACTTTCTTGGGACTTACACTACTTTTTTTAAACTAACTTCTTATTGAAAATGTTAATTTATTAGTTTTGAGCCTTTCTTTCCTAATATAAATATTTAAGTTGTACATTTTCATTCATCATTTTATTTGCATCTTTAAAGTTTGTATATATTTCATTATTGTTCAGTTCAATATTTTAAATTTCCATTGTTCTTTCATTCAGAGCACTCTTTTAAAATTACTAAACAAGTAGAGTTTCCAGTTACTTTATATTAATTTCTAACAATTGCATTTTTTAAACCAGGAAAGTGTGATTGGATATGCATTATTTGTGATTTATTATTGAGGTTTGCATTAATGGCCTGGCACAGAGTGAATTTTAAAAAATGTTTCCTATGTGCAAGAAAGTAATGCATATTCATTTTTTTTTGAGTTCTATGCTTATTAGGTCAAGCATGTTGATATGATCTTTAAATATTTCAATTGTCTCCTCATGTAGTTGATTTTGCTTGGTCAATTACTAAGCAGATGTATAAATTTTCTATGATGAGAATCTCAGAGTTCTATTAATTTTTGCTTATATTCAATTTTTGTTTGATGTTTTGCATTTATGTTTTATGTGTATACACATATAGAATTGATTTTCTTTATGATCTGATCATTTGACATAGCCTTTTAAATTCTCTAGTATTGTCTCTTGGCTTTAAAATTTACTTTGTCTGGTATTAATGTGGTTATACCTGGTTTCTTTCGGTTAGTTTTTTCTAGTTTCTCCTCTTTCATACTCTGACTTTCCAACTTTCTCTGTACTTATATTTTAGAAATGCTTATTGTAAACATCACATACCTAGGGTTCTTTAAAAAAAATCCAGCCTGGCAAAGATATAGCAGAGAGTTTAGTCTATTTATATTTATTGTCAATAATAATATTTGCATTTATTTTACTGTCTGGTTTTGTGATTTCTATTTATTTTCTTTTTTTTCAGTTTCTTTTTATTTCCCTTTCCCCACCTTCTTTTGGATTGGTGATTTTTTTTTTTCCCCTCATTTGATAGTTGTACTCATTGTGGTTACTCTTAGTGGTTAACTTGGAACAGTGTCTTTGAAACTGTGAGTTGTGAAAATAATTTCGTGATTATTGACCACAACTTTAAAAAAAGTATATAGAATAGAATGGTAAATGGAGTAGTAAATGTATAATTAGGGAAAATATTGTTTTCATGGCCATGTTTTTACAGATATGTGTATATTTCAGATATATGTGTATTTCAGGTATATCTGAAATATACATTTATATATATATATGTATATATATATATACACACATACATATATAGCTTGGAACATGGCTTGTTGTTATTACTGCCTCCATCAGCCCCACTGGTCCGCTGGCTTTATTTTCAATCATTCTAACATAGCCAAATAGCAATACCCTGTAGAGCCGTTTTGGAGGCTGAAGCAAAATGAAAAATGTGTACTTTTCAGAATTTGTTCTCATACATAAAATATATGCACTTTTCAAAGAATTTTCTTCTGTTGTGGACCAAGTGAAAAAATTTAACGAAAGATCAACAGCTGAAACAGCAGAATACATAGAAAGCCCCGCGTGGCCTAGTCTGATGTCAGGCTGGTGTCTAACCCAGAGGCCACGTGTAAGCCGATGGGAAAGGTCAGCTCCCTCTGCGCAGAGTAGCAGGTCAAGCCAACAAGGACACGCAGCCTTGTTCACAATTTTGATATTTTGTTATTGTGGACTTTTCCCCCATTAGCTTTGATTTTTAAAATATTACACTAACAGTATTCTTTATATGGATTACCGGATATTTTTTATTTTTTTATGTTCCAAATGTGATGGGTTTATTTTATTTTACTCTGATGCAAAACCAAAGATGCTACTACCATACAGAGACCAATATATTACAAGGTCATGAAAAAGTGGTGTGGGACATGCAGGACGTGATGGACAACCGGAGGGTCGGGTTGTCTCCTTTGAACATGACACTACACCGTCGCAGAGGAACACATTGAAAAACACACTGTGGAACTGAACTGAAATGTGGCACAAACGTGACAACTTCCGGGCACGCCTTCAAGCACCCCCCTTAGGATGGACTCGGTACCTAAGCTTCAGTGTGGGGAGGAGTACAATTCTTTGGAAGAATAAAAAGTTCACACTTTTGAAATTTCACAGAAGAATTTTAAGGCCAAAACATAGTGGGTTCATTTCTCTTCACCTCCAGGGACAAAGCTGATGCTTTATTCAAAACCACATTAAGCTTCTAGTTCAAATCCCAGACCGACCTTGTGCCCTCCTGCATTGAAGTTCTTTCCATCGATTAGAGCTGACAGGGTCAGTTTCACTCCTGGTCGAAGGGTCTGAGTATAACCCAGTCCAATCAGGCTGGCATTATTTACTTTAGCAGAGAGAGAAGTTCTACAGTCCAGCTTGTACTTAGCAGCGATGCCGAAGCGGGTGTTGTTACTGCCGGCTGTCCACGCGAGATTTATCGACGTTTCAATCTTCTCATTCACCTTCTGGTAGATTGACCCTCCAAACTCAGTGCCATCATTCACATGAGTGTGCAGCTGGAAGTCTGCAGCCTTGTAACCCAGGGCGAAATTATTCTGTGACAGTTTGGATTTGGCTGTGTCAAAACTCATCTGATAGCCAGCAAGCCAACCTTCAAAGGCCAACACAGCCCAGCCATAGATGGTTGGTCCTGAAAAATCTATATCAACATTGCTGCCAAGACTGAAACAATCCCGTTTATATGAGGCCTTCAATTTCCCACTCTTCTTTCCTGTGTTCGGTACAAATATGGTATCAAGAGTCAGTTTCAACCCTTCAGCCAACTTATTCTCCCAAGAGATTTCTGTCCCAAGAGTATTGTCTGTGTTCCACTTCTGGGTGAAGGTCAGCCCATAGTTACAAATCTTGTATTTGGTCTCTAGGTTGCCTGATGCTTTCCCTGTATCAGTGTAAGCATGACCAGAAGTAGAAAATTCCACTCCACTACATGACTTGGCTCTCAGATCTATTTTGACCATGCCAAATCCATATCCTTTGTTGAAGACATCTTTGGCAGCCTTTCCTAGGTCACAGTAAGTCGGTGTGTTACACATACCTCCGACCGGAGGGCCCGTCCGCTCCGCCAGGGCACCGCTGAAGGTCTTCTTCGGACCGACGCCGTCCGCGCCTGCGCGGCCCCACGCCCGTGGCGCCTGCGCGCCCCGAGCCCCGAGCCCCGCGCCGCGGCTGCGCCGGAGAGTCGCTCCGGGGGCGCGCGCCGCTTGATTACCGGATATTTTTTATCAATCACCCAAGGTGAGCAAGCAAACGGGAATCAGCCCTGCTGACCATGTAGGCTTGGGGTCCCTGCTGCAGGCCCATACTTCCTGGGATGGGTCCAGTCTAGCTTTTGATCTCCCATGCCACTTAGAGCTGGGCATGTGCCACCAGGCAAAGAATGGATTTGGTGCTTGCTCACATTAAAATATTCCCATTAAAAAAATCTCTGAGCATTTTTTACTTTCTTGATATCTCCTCAGTGCATATGAAGAGAAGTTTTAAATATTTTATCCAGCTGTCTGTTTTTCCCCAGAGGCTCATTCATTGTATTTATTCTAATTATTGCCCCCAGAAATGGAAGTCTGGGAGGTTCATTACCACAAGATGTAAAAAATATGACTTATCTGCTGAGTTCAGCCAGTGTCTGATGACTAGCCACTGCTTTACCTAATTCCACTGAGAGGCAACCAGTTCAGTTCAGTTAAGTCGCTCAGTGGTGTCTGACTCTTTGCGACCCCATGGACTGCAGCACGCCTGGCTTCCCTGTCCATCACCACCTCCCGGAGCTTGCTCAAACTCATGTCCATCGAGTCGGTGATGCCATCCAACCATCTCATCCTCTGTCATCCCCTTCTCCTGCCTTCAGTCTTTCCCAGCATCAGGGTCTTTTCCAATGAGTCAGTTCTTCACATCAGGTATTGGAGTTTTAGCTTCAGCATCAGTTCTTCCAATGAATATTCAGGACTGATCTCCTTTAGGATGGACTGGTCTGATCTCCTTGCAGTTCAAGGGACTCTCAAGAGTCTTCTCCAACACCACAGTTCAAAAGCATCAATTCTTCATCTCTCAGCAACCCCAATTAACCTTTCCAGGAGCAGGGCTGACAGATGGTCCTCCTGAAAAAATGATTCATACAGAGTAATTCCTTTTAAATGGCAAACTTTTCAAAGTTTGATTTATGTTTTCAAAGATAGTTAATGCTTTTATGTTCTAGGAACAGTTCTAAGAGTTTGGTGTATGTTAACCCAATTCTTACAACTACCTTATGTGGTAAACACTATTATTAATCAGCTCTTTTTCACAGAGAAGGAAGACGTAGCTAGAGGTTCATTCACCTGCCTGTGATCACACAGAGAGCGGTGAGTCAGGATTTGAACTGGGCTTCCCAGATGGCGCAGTGGTAAAGAATCCACCTGCCCATGCAGGAGATACAAGAGATGAGGTTCGATCCCTGTGTCAGGAAGATCCCCTGGAGTAGGCAAGGTAACTCACTCCAGGATTCTTGCCTGGGAAACTCCATGGACAGAGGAGCCTGGTGGGCTACAGTCCACAGGGTCACAAAGAGTGGGATACTGCTGAGCACACACACGCAATGCAATGTCAGCTTGGCTACTAGTGTTGCACTCTTCACTGCTATGCTGTAGGCCCTTCACACATCGCAGGGCTTGATGCGGTTAGCCCAGACCAAGAACAAAGGGCTCCCAGACTGACTCTTTCCTAGCTCCTGCAGTGGTGCATGTGGGTAGAAAATATGAAAATGAGTCCCAGTGTCTGCAGCTAGTCATCAACTCATGCACTATGTCAATTGATTTCTGTAAAGATTTCTACCAGAGCAAAACCACCAAATATGTGGCGCTTATTCAAAACATATTGATGACTCTTGGAGGAGTTGAGATCATCTCAACATTGATTATGTGTGTGTGTTTCTTAATTACTCCCTGCTGTCTTAATGGGCACCTTGGTCAATAGTGCAGATCAATTGTATTAATTCCTGAGTGTGACCCCCTTCAACTTGTAAATGTCATGATTGATGGAGAGGAATCACTTTGGTTATTTTGAAATGACTCTGATGGGTGGTGCGGGTCACTTTCTGGAGTTTTATACTCTTGTGTTTTACAGCCAGATCTGGCTCCAGAATTGTATTTACTGAATGCTCACTGAATATGCTTTGTTTCAACCTAATATGAAGGTCTTTGTCTTCCATAAGAACCACTTTGATCTTTTTTTCTTTTTTCCCTGGCTTCTTTTCAAGGAAATACTGACAAAGAGCTCAGGAATACAAAAGAGCAAGAGTAAAATTTAGTTAGATCAAGTGAAACATGACTTTCTATGGTGCCTTAAAAAATAAAAGCTATGTTTCCTCTGAAAGTGTGTGAAAATTTGCCATTTTGGGAATCCACAATAAAAAATACTTCACTGTTGACTTTTTTCTTCTTCTTTTTCTTAGATGATTAACTCAGTACTCTCTCAGGCGAGACACTTTCACAGGCAAATAATTGTCTTTATTTAAAAGAATCAAATTATGACGTTGAATATAGTTCTTGCTTAAAAGGAACCCCAATGCTTGAATAATGGACTTAGCATTTGATAGAGGTGCCTTTCTATCAGAGCCTGGATTTTCTGAGAATCAGACTCGGAGGCAGGGATTCCTATCCATGTGGAAGGGAAGGAGGCACAAATGGGCGAGGGGAGAGGTTAGGCTGTGACATGGTCTCAACAGAGGCCTCAGCCCACACCCCTGGGGGCTTTGGATCCGGTTGCAGTATTTGCCCTGAGTTGGGCAAAGCTAGGGGCCTTTACACTCCTGTGTCAATCCACTGGTCAAGGGCCCTGCTTGGGGAGGGGGCGAGACTTCAGACAAGGCAGTTCTCTTTAGTCAATGCAATTCCAGAAGAAGGCTGACAGCTGCGGCCTGAAACTAGGGTCTTTGCCAGTGGCATCAAGTCAAGATGAGGTCACTGGGGTGGTGCCCTAATCCAAGATGATTGGTGACTTTATAAGGAGATAATATGAAGATAGACACCCAAGGGAAAGGCCCTGGTATGATGGAGACAGCAACTGGAGTTATACAACTGTGAGCCAAGGAACACCAAGGAGAGGCCACCACCAGAAGCTGGGGGCCTCCCTGCTGGTTCAGCGGTAAAGAATCCACTTGCAATGCAAGAGATGCAGGAGATGCTGATTCGATCCCTGGGTTAGGAAGATCCCCTGGAGGAGGGCATGGCACCCCACTCCAGTATTCTTGCCTGGAGAATCCCGTGGACACAGGAGCCTGGCGGGCTACAGTCCATAGGGTCGCAAAGAGTTGGACATGACTGAGCACTCATGTATGTTACACCAAAAGCTGGGAGAGGCAGGGATCAAATCTCTCCAGAGCTGCTAAGAGTTCTCAGGCCTGCCAGCTCCGTGATTTCAGACTTCAGCCTGGAGAACTGGAGAGAATTCATCTCTGCTGTTGTAAGTCACTCTCTGTAGAGGGCTTTCTTAAAGCAGACTTAGGAAATCTATAGCACTCTCTAGCCTTTCTCCATTGTTTACAGGTTGATTTTTCCTCTTTTGTTCCACAGCAAGCTTCTTGAGGGTAGAAACTGGCCTTCCTCCTGTTCGTGTTCCTTGAACAGCTTAGCAGAACTTAGTCAGGGCACAGTGAGCACTCACTGAACTGAAATAATTGTGGGCTTCCCCAGAGACAGTGCGGCTCATTATTAGTTATTATAAACCCCCTATAATTTGCCTGTCAGCTTTTGACATCTTGTCATCGAGGACATAGAAGAGGTGCCTCTTAGTTGCCGAGAGGAGTTCGGATAAAATGAGGACATAAATGCTGATAGGGAAACCCAGGAGCTTACTTTAGTATTATTTTAAGAATGGTTACTAACATTCACTGAGAATTTGCTATGTGTCAGACTCTGTTCTCCATGGTCAGTGCACATCCTTTCTTTGAATCGTCATAATGCCTGGTTGAGGGAGATCCTGTCAGACCCAGCTTACTGATGAAAAACATTAATGCTTAGATGCTGTAAAAAGCAGAGCTGAGAGTCAAACTTGGGCAGTAATGCCGTAAAATTTGCTCTCAACCACTAGACTACTAGGAAATGCAGACACTGATCACTCCTTTCTGCAGACCTGGAAAATCTTCAACCTTGTGTTTACAGATGTGAAAGTGTTAGTCGTTCAGTCCTGTCTGACTCTGAGAAACCCATGGACTGCAGCCCAAGCTCCCCTGTCCATGGGCTTCTCCAGGCAAGAATACTGGAGTGGGTTTTCATTCCTTTCTCCAGAGGATCTTCTCGACCCAGGAATTGAACCCAGGTGTCCTGCCCTGCAAGCAGATTCTTTACTGTCTGAGCTACCAGGAAAGTGTTAATGGATAATAAGGTGTTTAGGTTGCTCTCTATAGAAATGTGTTGTGAGACTAGTGAGTATCTATTTCTTCTGTGTTATGTTTGTTATCTCCATATATATAGCCCATCAATTTACTCAATGTATTTAGCTCAGTCAGTAAAGAATCCACCTGCAATACAGGAGACCCTGGTTCAATTCCTGGGTCAGGAAGATCTGCTGGAGAAGGGGTAGGCTGCCCACTTCGGTATTCTTGGGCTTCCCTTGTGGCTCAGCTGGTAAAGAATCCGCCTACAATATGGGAGACCTGGGTTCAATCCCTGCGTTGGGAAGATCCCCTGGAGAAGGGAAAGGCTACCCACTCCAGTATTCTGGCCTAGAGAATTCCATGGATCATATAGTCTCTGGGGTCACAGAGAGTCTACACGACCGGCCGATTTTCACTACACTACCATTTAGAGATTATGACCCAGGTTCCTGATGCTGCCGCGCTACTTGGAGTATGCTTTTTTTCCTTTCTCTGTAAGCCACAGGTTTTATATTTAAGTGAGTTTCCACCCGTGTCTGCACCACAGCGCTCCTTAGAGGGAGAGCCCAGCAATGAGGACACTTCGTTGCTGTTTTCTTTTTTTCTTTCCTTTGAAAGAAAGTTGCTCCCAGTGGCTCGGATGCTCAGGAATCTGCCTGCAATGTAGGAGGCCCAGGTTTGGATCCCTGGGTCGGGAAGATCCCCTGGAGAAAGGGAATAGCTAGCCACTTCAGTATTCTTGCTTGGAGAATTCTACAGACAGAGTCCATGGAGTTGCACAGAGTCGGACATGACTGAGCGACTAACATTTTCACTTCTTTCTTTAGCAAAAGAAAAATTAGATTCCCCTAATTCAGATCGTTTACATTTTCCCATGAGGGTTGATAAGCAAACATCTCCCTTTGTTTGTTAATCCAAACTCCTGAAAAAAATCCATCAGAGTAAAGACATCAGAGAAAGGAGCGACTCTGTGGACACAATTGGATTTTAGGGACATGTGCTCCATATGTGGTTTTTATCCAGAGAGTCATGCTACATCTTTTTAGGGACCACTTCATCAGGAATTAATGGGACATTAATGGGACATACCCTTATTGGGAAAAATCGGGGAAAATTCAATGGCTTTCAATATTTTTATTTCAATTTCATATTGAAGTTTAATTTAAAAAACTGAGTAACACTGGAGAGATGTGGCAATGTCATATCCCTTTCAGTGGCTTCTGGTCCTAATAAAGAATTAAGTTCTGTCCTAAACTTAGAATAGCACTGTGCAGCTCAGAGCGATAGAATATTTCATAAATAGTATTCTCGTGATAGGGAAGAAAACCTGTTTATAAATCCTATTAAAGGATTCTTGTGATGGCTTCACCTTGAACCTGGATGCAAGCTTTACTCTGAGTTCTTTTCTGAATTTGGGGCCTGAACATTTGCCACAAATAAAGCTCATGTCAGCATGACTGTAGAGTTAGGGCAAGCCAGGGATTGGGAATTCTGCTGCTCTGAGTGATCTCAAAAGAGTCACTTAATTTTTATGTCCTGATTTCTCATGCATGTTACAGATGTAATGGTTCCTTCTTGATGCTAAGGATTATGTCAAGTATATTTGAACACAACAAAGTTACTTTCTGATTATACCTGATTTCATGAAAATAACCATATGGTTTTCACCAAATTTGGAGGGGAGGTCTGAAATGGTTTTATTAAAATATATGCCAAGTAACACCTAAGACATAAGGGCTTCCCAGGTGGCACTAGTGGTATAGAATCCGCGTGCAATACAGAAGCTGCAAGAGACACGGGTTTGATCCCTGGTTTGGGAAGATCCCCTGGAGGAGGAAATGGCAACCCACTCCAGTATTCTTGCCTGGGAAATCCCTTGGACAGAGGAGCCTGGTGGGCTACAGTCCATGAGGTCGCAAAGAGTCAGATATGACTGTCTGAGCACACATCATGGGCCAACTAGCATACACGACACTTACACTGAGCACCTAAAACGACCCCTCAGATGGCTGAGCCATCATTTTTTTTTTTTCCCAAAATTGCTGAAGCAGTGGGAGGAAGTGAGGTCACATGACTGTTGGTCATGCAATTGAAATCTCCTGGACAGAGGTTGTCAACTAAGCTGTGGACCTAGTCATCCTGAGGGCAGACACGGAAAGGCAGTATTGTCTAGAATCAGGTTACTTGTCACAGCAGAACCTCTATGGATCTTGATTAAGAATCCCTGCAGCCGTTAGAACTTAGATTAGTAATTCTCAATGATCAGGGTGGGTCTCTATACATTTAATAGAAATCTATGTGGACTATTTTCCATAGCCCTTGACACATAAGCTCGTCCCTGGGGAATATTCTCAGTTCCACCCCTTCCCCATCCTGCTAACCCATCTCCCACAAAAAGCATGGAGGGACGTTATTACTGAGTCCATCTAGTATGAATCATTCTGATTCACAATAACTCAGTCATTTCAACATTGACAACCCAGTCCAACAGCAATGGTAATCTAATATTTCCAAGACTCTATTTGGGTGGGGGGGGGGGGTGGGGAGCGGAGAACTCATTCTTTATGCCAGAATTTCCTTCTTTCGGATTTCAGAATGTTGAACTATATCTTGGTTTGCCTGACTGCCCCCAAAAGCTTTAAAGTGTTGCAAAAGATCTGTGACTAATAATAAACAGAATATATTTGTGAGTGTGAAAGTTTAGTTGGGTTAATTTGGCTGCCCCAAATTAAGATACCTTCCAGATAATTGTAAAATTAGTTTATATTTTAACATTTTCTATGCTGAAGATAGAAATTAGTTTCATCCTCTCAGGTTGAAATTTCTCTTTTGATTTTGATGTAGTACCAGAAGTCAGTTTACTCATGAAAATTATACTTCATCAACCAGGTGTGAACAATTTTGAGTACAGTTCGTCTTAGATTTTTCACTTAAAATAACTTGTTCTTGAAGCTTGGCACCTTCAACTTACTATTAACAGAGAATGTTTTCTTGTCAGGAGTGATTGATATGATAGCAGCTTTTTTAAGGTTTTTTTTCTGATGTGGACCATTTTTAAAATCTTCATTGAATTTGCTACAATATTGCTTCTGTTTTATGTTTTGGTTTTTTGGCCATGAGGCATGTGAAATCTTACCTCCCTGACCTGGGGATCGAACCCACACCCCCTGCACTGGAAGGCGAAGTCTCAGCCACTGGACCAATGGGGAAGTCCCCATCTTTTAAGTCATTGCTCATCCAAACATAGAGCCAGTTTTTCAAACATCTGCAAAAGTATGCAAGTATTTTCACCCTTGGAATTCCTGATGACACTGTTTAAAAATACAAGTGCCTTTATTTGTAATATGCCTGGTCTGCTGAATGTTTGGTTTTTCCTACTCATGGAGGGTCTCATAAGCACTCAGAAGGCCTGAAGCTTTAAATCTGCCCTGAAGAAAATCTTGTCTCCCCATTCCTGCCTTGGCTCATTGAGGGGGTGACTTCTGCCAATGCCTGCATGACAAGGACCCTTCCCACCTTCCTGAAGAAATATCATGGGCCTCAAAGGACAGAGAAGGGAGAAGGCTGAGAAGGTGTCCAGCACCTCTCGGGAGGCGTGGCTTTGCTGAACACCTGTCCACAGGTGTGCTGCTCGGCTCTAGTGCGCTCCGTGGTCTACCTGGGGCCACGATGGCCCCGAGGAACAGGACTCATCATTCTGCCTCTCTCTGCAGCCTGGAGTCTAAGACATGGCGCTCAACTGGGCTCTCACCTGAAGCCTGTCTCATGGACTCATGGGCACTTTCTTGTCTGTTAATTAACTGATGTTTTGTTCCCCGTTTGGTTACTGATGTTCACATCTCTTCATATTCGGGCAGAATTCTAAAGTAGGGGGCAGAGTGGTGGGATTTATTTTTATTTCTAATTTCAAAGAATACTAGAACTACTTCCCAAATGATCCTTGTAAATTGTGTTTCCTACTATTAAAAAGCCAGAAAAAAAAAACCAAACAAACCCCATAACCAAATCAAAAGCCTGCTCTTCTTTGAAGTTACCAAACATTGTCTGTGTGAATGTGAAAACCATTTTGTTTGGCTAATTATCAATCTGTCTCAACAATTAAAAAAATGGAGAAAGACCAGAAATCCTTTTAAATGCTTCTTTTATTTCATTGGTTGTATATTGGGTGAGTGAACTGAATATTACAACTGAAACATAGAATTGATACAAATTAGACTCCTGTTTACACTGTAAGGTAATGAATGAGGGAATTCTTTAAGTGTTACTGAGAGGTTTAGTAGAAATGTTACCAGTGATAATGGCTCAAAGAATATTTAGGTGAAGTGCTGTTACATCCTGAAAACAAAGAGTGAAATGTGGTTCCCATACAAGTGACGAGTTCATCTCTTAACTACAGTATTTGTTGAGTTGCTATCTTCATGTCTTGGTATTGGTGATTTTGTTTTTGTAATTAAACAAAGCATTTAAGATTTATTCATCATAGTCAGACTTCTGAATATAAACAAACTTTTGGCAAATAATATTTATACAGAAAAATAGTTTTAGATCCTCTCAAATCCCAGAATTATTCTATAAAATTACATTATAAATAAATAAAAAGCAAAATCTGTTGTACATATATTTGTACATCTATGCATTTGCCTTGCCTCCTCCTTATTGTAAATGGCATATTTATGACTCTTTGCATATTATAATCACAATTCTGGAAAAGTGGATATCATAGTAAAAATACAGTCTTCTATATTTGCTTAGGGATATAGGTGATATTTTTGATGTTCCATTGTTAAAGGGTTGGAAATTGTTGTGTGCTAATAATTTTAAAAATCAAAACCATGAAACAAAAGAAAAAAAAAGACAATGTAATAACAATTAGTCTACTACAAAAATATTTCGGTGATTCCCATAATTTATGTTTAGTAATGTATACTACGTTTTCAATGAGTTTAAGTGAATTACAAAGAAAAAAAGAAAAAAGAAAATAAGTTTGAATGTTTTAGGCAAGTTGTAGCATAACTACATTGTTATAGTTGAGAAAATTACAAATATCAATAATACATAAAGATGAAACTACCAAAGAAATACAAGTTAGATACAATACTTTTCCACAAATTAAAACAAATGCAACAATACAAGCACTATGTAAGATTACACTTAGAATGTGATTTTTTTTGATAGGGTTATCAAATCTATGATATAAGATAAATAGTCATTAGACTCTGATCAATATTAATTAAAATGGCAGATTTCTTTTTTTTGTCAAACAAAAATGATATGGTTGGTGCATTTAGTTTTCAGAACAGGCGGTGATGCCAAAATTTAAAATATTTTACATTCAATCTCAAAAGTCAAAATACTTCAATCACTAATATGTTCACAAAGAAAATGGATGTTTTAAACAGTTACACATAATAATCATTTATAACAGCTGTTTTGTTTTTTAAACAATAATTTAAAAACTATGTAGGTACTGTATAGGCTATGTGCAACATATAAAATGTGAAATATGAAATATTTGGTACGATAGTGCTTAAAATAAACTTTAAAAC
The DNA here is from genome assembly GCF_023699985.2 of Odocoileus virginianus. Classification (NCBI taxonomy): domain Eukaryota; kingdom Metazoa; phylum Chordata; class Mammalia; order Artiodactyla; family Cervidae; genus Odocoileus; species Odocoileus virginianus. Next base: position 35,788,290 of record NC_069681.1, read on the forward strand.
AAACTTTCTGAACAAAATTTAATTGTATCGCTATTACCTTGAAGATCAACCAAGTATTTAAAAAAGTAAACAACATTAAAATATGTTTCATCCATATATAGTATATATATGTATGTGTATATATAATATGTATGTACTTGTATTAAAGTTTTTTATACTTTTGAGACATAAAATATGCTTTAAGGTGAAAGAATTAAAAGAACTTATTTTTTTTTTCCATGCTGTAGTCAGTTACAACCCTTTAATCCAACTTTTGAAATGCAAAACAGTAATGGAGTTTTTAAAAAGTGAAACTATCTACTTGCTGTTTACGTAGTAATTTAGATTAAAGTCACAGTCAAATTTTCAGTGACTAAACTCAAACTTACTTAAATTAGAATATTATACAGATCTCCCCACCTACAGCTTCCTTGTTTGTCTAGGTTTTTAGTTTAGAAGAGTTATTCGGTAACAGGCAACCGGATGGTGAGTTGGAAAGACTGATCCCTTCGGTTAGACTGTTGGCATGGGCCTCTCATGCTTGTCAAGCTGGATGAAGTCTGGCAAAATCTAGGCACTTCTACAAAGTCTCTCTTATAAAACAACTTTAAAAATATACTTGTAAAATAATACCTTCAAGACTTTGTTTGGTTAGGTATGACACTCACACCGTACAAAGTTTCTTTTTCAATCTATTAATGTTATTCTAGAATCACATGATTCGACGCGGCGTCTCCAGGCAACCAAATACCACACTTCGATGTGTCCTCAGCATTTGTGCTTGAATTTCCATTCAAATTTTAGACCTGCAGGACAGGTAACGGTTTTACTTCACTTCTCATCTTTGCTGCAGCATTCGTGTTGTCAAGAAGTGAAACACAGCTCTGATCCAGTGGTCAAAATGAAATGACAGTAATTGAGTAACTGAAGTTAGAATTGAACCTGCCCCTGGAATAGGTTTTTTTTTTTTTTCCTTTCTTTTTTTTTAAACTAATGCTAATCGCTTATTGCTAACTTTGAAATATTCTGAGTCGAAATGAATAAATTGGTTGGACTTTCTGCATCAGCTATAGTTATGGAGATAAGACAATATTCCTAGGACAGAAACTATGTTTAGAAACCCTTTAAAAGTAAACTTTATCCTTTATGTCCTTTAACATCACAGCTGGTCTCAGGTAGTTAACTATCTTAGGTTGGAATATACTAAGCATACCATATTTAATACTCATATATGATATAGCAGCACTAGCTTCTTAGAGTTGTGGTCTGTCCAGAAGAACTAAATCTTTATTTAGCATGCAGTTTGTGGCAATTCTATTGAGGAGGGAACAGGATAGTATGTACAGTAACAATGTTTAGTTATTCTCAATGCAGATTCTTGGCATTCCATTCCGTTTCTGCTGATTATTTCAGAATTATCTGTTAAAGAAAAAGACAAGTGTGATTTAGACCTCCTTCTTGAGAGAAGAGAGCTAGTTTAAGTTTTACTCTTTGAAAACAGACATTTAAAAATAGGAATTTTCTTCCATTTCTCATAATTCTGATGCAATTATAATTTTGCATAATCCCCACCCTTCATGCTGAAAATATTTAGACACTGATGCTATGCAGCCACGGTCAAGAAAGGTGATTCAAATGCACAGCATTTTCTGTAAAACTGTGACTGCATACACGTTGGCATGCAGTGTGTTTAGATCTTAATTTCCTTTTTTAGTTTTGTCTTTTTATCACCTAATTATACATTCAATTATCATTCAATTAATATTCATTAATATGATCAGGAAGGCTAATCAATGAATTAGTTTGTACACAAAATGTTATCTGCAAAGATTAAGCATAAATATTTAAAAATGTGTAATAAATTAAGTAAGTAACATTTATCTATTAACTTGCATTTATCACTCAAACATATATTCCCATTGAAAGTAATTTTGTTCCCAAGATACAATCACAACAAGTTTCAAGTTCAGGAGCAGTTTAAATGTCCCATATTAAAGAAACAAGAGAGAACATTCTAATAAAGCAATTACAACAGTCGATAATTCCTAGAGCACAGATAAAACTAAACTAAATGCAAACCATGGTTCTTGGAGTTTGATCTGAGTTCATTTCCAACTCTAAAACGCTGCAAAGGACAGGGAGCTTGTCCTGTGGGACCCACTCAACCAAGTGTCAAGCTTAAAAGCCAGGCTTCTGACACACTTTAACAAAAATATTTATTTTTTGTGCAGTGCTTTGACCCAACTTTGTGCAATTAATAAACAAAAATTTATTAAAAAGCCAAGAGTCTCTGTTTATGAACTAACCAGTAAAAATTCTTCATGGTCAAGGTCAGTCACTGTTCCTACACACTGGGATCCAATTCCCAATAAAAGCCTCATTTCTACAATTTCTTACCCCATTATGTTAGAATTTATAATATGGATTTTTTTTCATTTTAAGTGGGTATTTCTTCAGTTAATATAACACAGTTTTAGTACATACACTTAAATAATTTCTCCCATGAAATAAGTAAGAGATTTATTTTATGAGAATATACTACTGCTGCTGAGAATATAAGATATGTATAAACTGATAAAAATAGAGGAAGAATTTGTGTATGTTAAATGCTTGTACTAAATGAAAACTCAAAACTTTGGATAAGACCATTTTTTTGTTTTTCAGAAAGTTCTAGGAATTTAAAATTAATTGAGAAAAAAATATCTCATGTACTCATATATGAATAAAAATAATGATATGATTTATATGTAAATATTATCATAGTATCTTTGAATAGTCATTGCCTATAGCCAATATTCAAATTCTTCAGATGGTTATAACTTCATTTTTAGATTTCGATATTTGAGTATTAAATAGGAATGTCTATTTTATCCCTTAGCTTCCATCCTGTCGGTAAGGTTTCCAAATAAGAATGTGCCCCAGGACATGAGATCATGTCCTGTTTTTTTCTCTTTCATTTTACTTTAGCAAAGTCTCTCTAAAATATTTATGAAAAACAAATATTCAGTTTCTTACATTAAAATAGAATAATATATGCTTTAGAATGTATTCACATTCTTGCTTACTAACTGAAATGAAAATGCCATATAGAATGAAAATTCCTAACCACCTAGAAAGAAAAAGTATCTAACAGAGAGCCCAGGAATGGGCAAATCTATAATTATAGAAGGTAGTTACAATGATGCTTTGGAATTGAACTTGACAGATGTGTCAAACCACCCAGGGCTAACTGAACTAGAAGTCAACCTTGAAACTGGGCTTACCCAGACTGCTTTCCCCCTCTGCCCCAGCCTACACACAATCCATTATGTGGATAAAGACACATAAATTAAATGTCTTTATCAGGCACTACTGACCTCTAAGCGGTGCCTCCTGGCATCTTGGCCAGAAAACTCTGACCACAGCCTGCTCTAAGTCTTGGGCTAGCTTGAGGACTGTATGTGTGGAATTAAAAAATGAATTATGCCCCTAGCAGCTGTGAGTTTCAAGAAGCTTAAGAGATTTGATCTTAGAAGGAAGGAAAGCTTTGGGTGTTTCATTTTTTTGGTGGTAGCCTTTTTCTAAAAAAATGCCATTGGATTATTAAATTTCTTTTCTGAGAAACAGAGCTTGGTACAGTCTGAGTGAAGTGTCCTCTGGGGTGAAATACATTCAGGAATCCAGATGGGGACCAGCTACCAGCCGAGAGCCTCTTACGGACTCCTGAATGTTTGGTCGCTGCTTCTGATATTAGAAGGCTCAGACATTACAGGTCTCAGGACCCACAGGGAGGGGAGGACAGCCTCCACCAGAAGGGGCCTCTGGCGGGAAGCGGAGGGCCAAGTGGACGTGTGTCAAGGAGGAAAGGTGTGGAGGAGCTGTTTTGAGGGCACGAGGCTCTTCTGTCTAGGTTTTCATACGGCTTTTCCTTAGACTGTACTTTAAATTCACACCAAAAAACCGTAATTTAAAAATAGGATGAATAGGGAATTTTGTTGTGTTTTCTGCTGTCTCTCCTTGGAGAGTCTTCACACCAATTCTATGCAAATATATAAACTATGTTCTATGCATGAAAACGTCAGCCTCCATTGTAATTTCAATAGCCAAGGGGGCCAAAAGCTTCAGGAGGTGCCTGAATATTTCAATATATCTAGGCACAAGGCATATATTCCTAAAAGAGCAGGCTGATAAGTGGTCCTAGGAACATCGAATCCGATACTGACAAGCCCTAATCCTGAGCTGGTCCATTAAAAAAAAAAATGTTTAATTAAACCACAGTTCTCGAAAGTGACCTCCACAGACCGGCTCTCAGCGGTGTCCTTTCTGCCCTGCACTCGTCAAACCTGAGGCTGACACCCAGAGTTCCTTCCTCAACCTCCAGACACCAAGGCTCAGGTTTTTTTGGAAAAGGCAGTCGGAAACTCCCCTGGGGTCTGCCAGCATTTGTGTAAGTCAGAGAAATAGCCACCATGCTGGGTCTCCTAAAAGTCCCCTCCCTGAAGCAACCTTATTGTCTTGGTTTTCATTTAACAGATACTTCCCTGATTTTCCAGGAGGCCCTGAGAAATTTCTGTCAGAGTCTGAAGAGTTATTTAGGTCGCTATTTGGCAGACATGGGGAAGGCAGCATGAACAGCGTTAGCTGGCTTGCCTGATGTACCAAGTACTTGCACAAACCCGCATGAGCTTAGAGATGTTAGCTCATCCTGCTCCCTGGCATGGGAGTCCCCTCCGGGGTATAGTGATAGTCTGCAGTGGGACCAGGAGAAGCAGTGATTCCAAGGAGCAGGTCTGCACCCCTGATGGTGCCAGAGGAGATGCTCAGAACCCCTGGGAGTTTGGGAACCAGGGAGAGGTGAGGCCATGGGGTGGGGCCTGGAGTGGATGGAGCCTGGAAGGCTGGATGGGAGGCAGCAGTGACTAGTCTGCAGGAACCAGATGCGTAGAAGTTGCTGATGGACTTGCGGGCTGCTGGACGCCCCCAACCCCACCAGGTCTTCCTTGCCTGGGTGGTCAACCATATCCTACCCTAGGCCTCCTCTGGACAGATGCTACAAACATGTCTGCTTATGTAATTGGAGCCCCTACCCAATCAGAGTTCCACTGCTCCAGCTTCCAAGGAGCCCTGGCAAGCTACATGATAGGAAAAAGGAATCGAATCAGACGTTAAAAGCACCTGCCTACAATGCAGGAGACCTGGGTTCGATCCCTGAGTCAGGAAGATCCCTGGAGAAGGAAATGGCAACCCACTCCAGTACTCTTGCCTGGAAAATCTCATGGACAGAGGAGCCTGATAGGCTACAGTTCATGGGGTCACAAAGAATCAGACATGATGAGCAACTTCACTTCACTTCATATTGAATAAATCTGATAGACTAGACCCTCAAATAAGTATTATTTTCTATAACAGAATCATGATGAAGAAGGGGATTACATTATTAAAATAAGATTTTAGCTAATTTTTCATGGTCAAAGTCTTGAACTGAAAGCATTATTTTCAATTTATTTTTTTCCACTAAAAGGAGGACACACAAAAATGAGAATAGCTGATGTCCACAAAATTGGTGATTCTATTTTTTAAAACAAAGACACATGATCTCAAATCATGACTGCATTCATAAATCTTCAGTGGACCCCCTAGTTGTAACAAGACTGTCTGCAAAGCAAAACTATGAGTTGGCTGCAGCAAAGAGCATCTCCTCCAGGTGGTCAGATTTAAGAACAGAATGATTCGGCTTAATCCACATCCTTAAATTATTCCTATATGAGCCCAGTACACAATTAGTCTCAGTTTTATTTATTGAAGACAAAATATGAATGGACCCAAAGAATATCAGATGGGTTGTTTTCCCACCAAATGTGTTATAAGGAGCCATTTAATAATAACACTGCATCCCCAGTGAAGCGCCTACCATTGACTTGTAGTGTAATGGCTCCTCCGTCCATGGGATTCTCCAGGCAAGAATACTGGAGTGGGTTGCCCTTCCCTTCTCCAGGAGATTCTCCCAGCCCAGGGATTGAACCCGGGTCTCCTGCACTGCAGGCGGATTCTTTACCATCGGAGCAATCTGGGATGCCCCAGTGTAATGGCAGTCAAGCTCACTGCAAAGAGGACTGGGCTGGGCGTTGCCTGAAGACTCAGCCTACGCGGGCCGGGCAGGAAGTGTGCGTAAGTGGGTAGGTCAGGTGGGAAGTGTAGCAGATGGAAGGGCGCCTGCCTAGAAGGAACGGAGCGGCAGCTACTCAGCTCCAGCCAACTGTCACCTGCAGAAACCTGAACTCTAGATGGCCTGGCCTTTCCATTTGCCAGAAGCAGCTAGAAATTCAGCCACTGATCCACACTGTGGAAACAACTCTGTATGGGTTAGCTGTATCTTTGGGCTGAATTCAGCTATGAGCTACCAGTTTGTGTTTTACTTGAGCCTTCCTTACTTTCTTTTAATTAATTAAATTTTGGCCCCAGTGGGTCTTCGTTGCTGAAATGTGGGCTTTCTCTAGTTTGGACGAGTGGGGGCTACTTTCTAGTTGCAGTGCTTGGGTTTCTTATTGCAGCGGCTTCTCTTGTTGAGGAGCACAGGCTCTAGGGCAAGAGGGCTTAGTTGCCCTGAGGCATGTGGGATCCTTCCAGACCAGGGATCGAACCTGCGTCCCTTGCATCGGTAGGCAGATTCCCAACCACTGGATCACCAGGGAAGCCTGAGCCTTACTTTTTCGGAGGAGGTATCTTCTAAGCCTGGATTGCTAGCTTCCTGAGCTGGACAGCAGTCAAGGCTGCAGGCATCATGCAGGGAGGCGGCAGTGGTGATGGTAGGCAGGATCGAGATTGCAGGTCTGACAGGGAGTTAATCTTGCAACTTTCAGACAGTTTTCTTCCACTCAAAGGAGCTGGGTAATTGACCAACTGGCACCCTCTACCTAAGAAGAAATGACTACCTCTCCCTTGACTGATTCACCAGACATGAACTACACATGTTGCCTTGTCTTTTCTAAGATGATGATGGATTCAGACTGAGTCACACATGGGCCCCTAACTTTGGTGTGCGCTTGAAAAAGAGCTGACCAGAGTGAGAAATGCACTCAATGGAAAGCAAAACAGTCTGTGCAGAGGCTGAAACACTGAATCTGAATGCAGGGCCAGCACGATCTCAACAGCTGAACTAACTAGCACTTATGCAAGAGGGTTCCAAGAAGACAAACCACCATATAATCTCAGTGCTTCAGAGGCGTCAAGTATTAATACATTCTGAGTTTTCTACCTCGTGGTTGATCTCCAGGAAATGTACATATAAATAATTTTGGAAATGTACGTATAAATAATTTTGGAAATTGTAGGCTTCCAGAAGACTTCTAGGCGTGTTCACACTTCTTATGTAAATGGGTTCATGGCAGACGTTCAGAGATGTCAGATGAGTTATCCTTTAAAATGTTAGCTGAATATTAAGTTCAGTAAGAACTCTTACTGCTTGGCTTAAATGATGGGAATAAACATTTCAGTGAAAAGACCAACTGTTTCAAGGGACCCAAACCATGAAAAACAATTAGAAAAGAAGACTAATGAATGTTTTAACTAAACATTCAATACAGTCTTTGTAATGTTGAGTCTGGAGAGGCAGATAACACATACCTTATCAAATATTTGTGTGGCCTTGATGAAATCTAAAGGAATCCTAATGGATCTGGATACCACTAGCATAAGAGCTCAAGTGGACACTCCTAACCAGGGGTGTTGCATAAACTAGGTCCATGATCAAGTTTCACAAGGTCAGGGTCAGTGTCTCATTCCTCTTCAGATTCCTAGTGGGGCTGGCCACATAGCATGTACTTCTTACCTCTCGGTTGCATAGATGGCTGAATAAATAAGAATTTACTGAGGACATAATGCCACAATGTTGGCACTGACAGAAGACCAACAGACCCCTCACAAGTGAGAGGTAACAATGGATGTAGGAAAAGAACCCCTTGGACAATCTATACCTCTTACTCTTTCAGAGAAGCTAAGAATTTAAGAATATCCAAGAAAAAGAAACATCCATTCCCCATCCACTCAACCCGTGTTCTCTCTAGATAAAAGGACAGATATTCCAGGCTGGGGGCAGAATCACTCAGAGGATGGAAACATGGCAGGTTAACAAAAATGCCATCCTGAGGAAAAATTCTAGACCTGGCAGAGTTCTTAGAAGTCTTTTCCCAGGCATGGCATTGTTTAGTGGCTAAGTTGTGTCTGACTCTTTTGCGACCCCATGGGCTGTAGCCCACCAGGCTCCTCTGTTCATGCAATTTCCTGGCAAGAATACTGGAGTGGGTTGCCATGTCCTTCTCCAGGGGATCTTCCTGACCCAGGGATTGAACCCACATCTCCGGCATTAGCAGCCAGATTCTTTATCACTGAGCCACCAGGGAAGCCCTTTCCCATGGTTACAAGGCCCTGTCTCCTCAGAAAGTAATTAAAGAAAGGGATGTTTCACTGCCTCCTTAAACAAAACTTATTATTAAGCTAAAGACAGAAAACTGAATGGAATTTCCTAAAAATCTTGCCAAGCTAAGGAAGCCTGCTTGTTATTCACCATCCCAGTATCTTTGTCTTTGTTCACAGTTTTGCTGTTTGGTCACTCATGTTCCTCCTCGCTGCTCACCCCTGGCCTCCCCCTTCCTCCAGGCCCTGAACTGTTTAATATGCTCTCCATCTTCTCCCTAGCCCTCCACATGCCTTCTCCACGGCATCCTCGACTGCCTGAAATTTCCCTGGTTTTGTCTTAGAGGTGAAACTTTTGTATTTTGGTTGAAGCAAACCATACAAAAGCAGACAGACATCTGTACATTTCTGGCTGCCAAATAACTCTGTATCTAATTGTAGAGTGGATTACGATGGATGGCCGAACTATGAATTACTGAAGTCAAAAGCAAATGCCTTTGGTCTTTTGGTGGACCTATGTCATCAGAGTAATTCTCATGATACATGTTCATGAATGAACACTTTCAAGAACGCCGACCTATTTCATGACTATCTGTAAACTTTAAGCGTATACAATGTTCAAAGAGAATGAGTGGTATATGAGAAGACACTTTGAAAACACGTCAAGTTCATTACTTGAGGGGAATATTATCCTGGGTTGGTGGATGGACAGTGTTTTCTGCCATATTTGAGTTATTTTCCAAATGGATTTTTATTTATAAAGAAAAGGCACAGACTGGACTTGTGGGAGAAAACTCTCAAATATGACAACCAGTTTCACTCTTGAGACGAGCAACCTGAGGTTAGTTGGAAGGCCCACAATATTTAGCAGAACTTAAAGAACAGTTCAGTCAGGATTCTTGCTTTGTCCTCTGTCATTAATATAAAGTTTACACCCCAAACTCTAATTCCTCTTTTCAATGACATATTGTTTTGTTGATGACTTATGACTGTCTAGTATTTTCTACTCTATGATATTTGAACAAAAAGTTTTTCCATTTATACTTTCTAAAAATCATTTAAAATATTATTATTTGAGTTTATCCATAAAAGACAGTAACACTGGCCTTATGAAGACGACTGACCAGGGTCCACACTGACAATTGGTATTGTCCAGATACAGGACAAATATGGAAATTCTTGAATTGAGGAAGATTCTACTCCTTGCAGGAGTCCATGCTGCCTGGAAAAACCCAGGCTCTTGTATTTCAGTGTTGCCTGAAATACACGATCCCCTCCTCCACCCCAGAACCAGCTGAGGGAGTTCTGAGGACCACTTCTGCTTTCATGGGGAGATGGGAATCTACACCTCAGATCTGAAAAATCCATACGTCATGCAAAGGTGACTTTTTCTCCAGAGTGATATATAGGAGTAAGAAGGGGAAAGCACCTGAGAGGAGGCTTTTTACTCCGTGTGCTTCCCCTGATGCTACAGAAGTGCTGAAAAGAAGATCACATTCAAGAGTGTTCTGTGCTCGTTCAGGAAGACAGGGGCTGTGAGACCGTGTCTGCCAGAGAAGGTCAAAATAAAACAAAATACTAGACTGGAAGGGCCACATGAAAGTCAGGAAAAAAGTAGTCATCAAACCAAATATAGCACCCAAGTCAAATAAAGAGGGTGCTCTGAATGCTTCCGGGGCCACGCAGGACCAGGTCCCAGCTTGTATCTTGCTACTGGGTCTCCTGGAAATCGGCTCCACGTGGTATATCCCATTCCTACTCCAGATGCCTTCCCCAGTGAACATTCCAATCACCCAACCGTTGAACCACAGATTACGGTTCTCCTATCCTCAAGTGGTGAAGAAGGTGAAGGACTTTACTATCACACACCGTCTGGAAGTTTTGGCTAAGCATATGCTTTTGGCATCTTTCCTGAATCCTAAAGACGTGGAAACATCCATAATATGGTATTTGGCCTCTTCCATGCTGTTAGCACAGTATTATCCTTGAGAAATGTCATGAGTGAAATAAACTACTGTCAGCCAGCCTGGAGACTTAACCATCAAGTCCTTCACTGTCTCTACAGGAAAATTACTTGAGTTCCAAACCAGGTGGCAAAAGAAATTTTGAACAAACATTTTTAAAATTAGGGGCTGTCTGCATATTAAGGAAGGCTAAATTCTTCTACTATATCAAGAAATAATATATAGTAGTTATGTCACACTATATAAAAATATTCTAAAATATTATAGAAAAATATTGTAAGATAAATTTATTGTAAAATATTTATGATATAAAATATTTTTCTAAGAATATTATATTTAGAATATGTGCTTTGAGATGTGGAGGAAACAAGGCTATCTGAGACTAGTCAGGCTGCCCACATCTGAGGCTATTTCAGTGAAAGTGACCTCTGGACATGAAGGTAGAATCCAAGAAAACTTTTTTTATATCTTTAAAAACCAGTTTATGCAGCAACTGAAAAGGAATTTCAAAAGCATTCATTTAAACCTGTTCTTTTCAATATGCGGTTTTGCTCCCAGTAATACACCAAAGAACCAGGCCAAGAAAAATCACAGAAACAAGATCCCATTGGATTCAACATCGAATCCCCAGTCCTGCTCAATGCCCTGCTTTTGTATCCACTACCATTATATTGGACTTAGAATCCTGGGCACATTTTGGCCGAAGTATTCATCTTAACAGTGTAGCAGAATGTATAATTCAGCCTGCTAAGAACTGGCTTTTAAGACATGAAAGGCAGAAAAAGAAACCAAATGCTGGGATTCAGTAAAAAAGAAGGCTAAGATGAATGTTACGTCCAGGACACAAAGTCTGTCTTTGTGTACTGTAATCATCTTACACATTTCTTGAACTGGCAGGATGACACCGCCATCCAACAAAATTTCCAGAAAATCAGTCTCGTTTTGCTTTCCTCCTTTTTAGTTCTTGGCCCGGGTGTGTGAGGATGTGTGTCAGAGAGAGAGAGAGATGAACAAAACCACCCAATGAGTATAAAATAATGATGCAAAGGAAAAGTCAAAGAGGGCCCAGGAGTGGAAATTTAGGAGGCTTGTCTGTGCCATCAGCCAGCTCTGTGACCCTTCTGGGCCCGAGTTTCTCACGCTGCTTGTACCACATTGGCACCTCTGCAGTGCGGTGGGTAGTTAACCAGGTTGCCATCTGTACTCTCTAAAAACTCCTCAGATAGTGTCCCAGATATCCTCATGTAAAAGATGGCAAAATGGAAGCCAAAGAAAGAAAAGGTAGAAAGCAAGCAAGTTGCATTCTCTCTCATTTCTTTATTACTAACCATCTTCCCTCAAAGCTCAGTGGTTAGGCCCATCCTTTCAGCATCTCTACTTTTTGGGATGATCCCTATGATATGATAATTACTTTGATTGTCATTGTGTACATGTTGGTTTATTGCCTGTCTGCTTGACAGTGCTAAGAGCCATGAGAACAGAGACTTGTTTATTGCTATGTTCCCAGAGTCCTGAATTTCACACAACACATAGTGGGCTCTTTATAAACATCTGTTGAGGAAAAACATGAAGATGCATGGCACGGAGTTAACAGTGGGCTCTGTTAGAGCCTCAGAGTAGACCGTTTCTAACATGCACGGTTCACTGAGGAAGAACTGAGCGCATTTGCACGCAGTTACCTGTTTCATGGAAACAGAACGCTTACAGCAAAGTGCAGAACAAGAAGGAGTTTTTAATATGAAAAGAGTATGGATTTAATAAAACAAAAACCTAAGTATAATTAGGTATCTCTCTTTCCAATTCTAATTCTTTCTTCTTTGGAGAAATGTCTATTCGGATCCTTTGCCCAATTTAAAATATTATGGTAAAACAGGCAGAGCGTAAAATGTGCCACTTTAACCATTTTTAAGAGTATAGTTCAGTGGCATTAAGTTCACTCACACTATTGTGCATCTCACCACCATCTATCTCCAGAATTTACCATCATTCCAAACCGAAACTCGGTACCCATCAAACACTAACACCCCATTTCCCTTTCTTGCCAATACTTAACCCGTTCTTCCTTCTTTCCCTTCCACCTTTCTTTTTATCCTCCCCATTTTGGGTTTCAAAAATGGAATCTGAATCATCATAAATTCCTTGGCTCACTTTGAAATTTAGCTCTGTGACTTTACCTACAACTAAACTAACCTCTGGGCTTCCTTGGTGGCTCAGTGGTAAAGAATCTGCCTGCCAATGCAGGTTCGACCCCTGAGTCAGGAAGATTCTCTGGAGGAAATGACAACCCACCCCAGTTTCCTGCGTGGGAAATCCCATGAACAGAGGAGGCTGGCGGGCTATAGTCCACGGGGTTGGAAAGAGTTGGACATGACTTAGTGACTAAACAAGAAACAACAACAAATTAACCTCGAGTCACTCCTTTCATAGTTGTCCCTCCAGGCTGCCCAAAATATTCATTCTCAGGTACTGATGTTTGTTTAATCTGAGATTTATGTGAAGGTAAGGCTTCATGGAAACAGTGGAGAAAAGCAGTATCTCTTTTAAAATTATTGTTGTTTTAAAAAAAGAGAGAGAGAAAGTCTTAGATGAAAGGACTCCTCCTGGCTGACTCTTTACAGAAGTTTCTTGCCAGTTCACCACATGGAGAACAGTGAGTTGTCTTCATTCATCTGCTTTCTAAGCTGTGTTTACTGGACTGAAATGTGAATTTCCTTGTTGATCTCATCAACTAACAATATTTTCAAACCATATCTTGAACTGAGATTTAAAAGGCTTGCTTCCACTGGAACTTTCTTCTTCAATGGTTAAAACTTTGTAAACCAGTAGTTAAATTAAGTACAGACAGTGCATGCTCAGTTGTCCGGCTGTCGGTGACACTATGGACTGTAGCCCGCCAGGCTCCTCTGTCCATGGGATTTCCCAGGCAAGAATACTGGAGTGGGTTGCCATTTCCTTGTCCAGAGGATCTTCCCAACTCAGGGATTGAACCCGCGTCTCCTGCATTGGCAGGTGGATTCTTTAGTTAGCAGTTTTTAAGGGAACCATATAAAGAACTTCATCCCAATTCTACATTGACCATAAGCTTCCATCTAATTCAAATATAGTGCAGACACAAGAGAACAGGATTTGGAGGCTGGTAAGCCTGAGTTCTCAATTGTCCAGCCACTGCCAACCTGCTTGAATCTTAAGCAAATTATTCTTTAAAGTTTTCTCCCCTCTGAGAAATGGATAAGACACTTCACAGAGTTCTATTGAATACTAAATTAAATAATGTATATAAAGTGTCTGATATGTAATAGTGATTGTTGATATACCCTGGCTTCCTTCCATTGGTCTATTTAAGATTCATAATCTGAAACAAAATTTGGTTTCAGCTTCTATTTAAATAGGCCTTCAAATAATAATTTTGTGCATTTAAACATTACATGGTCTGTATGACACTCCATATGTGTTGATAATAAACTTGATTTTGATGAGATTAGGGTTTTCTAAATGTCAAATACACATCCCTTATTGTGTATGTATATCTTGACTTGTCACTGACAACTAAATATAGGCTAAATTTCTTTATTGTTCATGAAAGTCTTGACTATCATTCATATTAATCATTTTTTCAAACTAAAATCTTTTATTATAAAAGCATCAATATCCAGTGCATACAATGATCAATGTCTATAGAAACAGAAAGTTACATCCCATGACAGGCACTCTTTAAACTCTCTAAATTTAAATCCAGTTCAAACCCAGTTTCTGGACCTGATATGTGTATTACCATGGGTAAGTGATTCCACATCTTTTACTCTTAGCACTCCTCATCTCTGTAATGGGAATCAAATGTTGTCCCTAACAGAAATTGCCGTGAGCCTCATATAATTAACAAGTGCTTGGTGGTAGTAAGCACATAATGCTGTGTTATCATTTGGTAATATTTCACCTATTTTAGTTTCTTAATAATAAATAATGCAGTCACTCAGTCATGTCTGACTCTTTGTGATCCCTGGACTATTATAGCCCGCCAGGCTCCTCTGTCCATGGGGATTCTCCAGGCAAGGATACTGGAGTAGGTTGCTATTTTCTTCTCCAGGGGATCTTCCTGACCCAGGGATCAGACCCAGGGATTGAGCCCAGGTTTCCTGCATTGCAGGCAGACTCTTTACCCTCTGAGCCATCAGGTAGTTTCTTAGGCTAAGCCAAAAAACACGGATATGACTCTTTAGACAAGGTACAGCACTTAATAATATTTCTTAGATCACTGTGTTTAGAGCAGACCACTATTTATGGATACTTCTGCACAGTCTTTTTAAACCTTCACCTGTTCTGATACAGGTCCACATACATGGCAGTAAAAATAAGAGAACTCAGGTTATGAGCTTATGTGAAATAAAAAAAGAAAGCAATTCTTTACACAGTTTTCCAAGGCAAAGGAGTACAATGGGGTATTCTTCTCATTCTTCACAAACTACTTAGACTACCCTATTTTAACTTCTTTCCTTGTTCAAGAACAACCTTAATATTACAGGGGTCAGAGAAGAGCAAAGAAAAGAAAAGAAAAAGATGAACAATTGGAACTGACTCAAGCAATTCCTTTTCTCTTGAATCTTCATAACTAAAGTGGTTCTCTGGTCCTTTCAAATATTTTGGATAACAATGACAAATACTGAAAAGAACGACTAATGGAAAAGTTATGAAATTATTACTGGAGACGATATTTGGAAAAAAAGAAGGAATCGAGTTTAATCTTTTTGATTCCTCCAAAACCTTTCTAAATTTTAAGGAGGAAGCAAATCTATTGATTGTTCAAAAAAAAGGTACAGGTGGCATATTCATGCTGGGTTGTGGTTTGAGGGAAAGAGAGAGGACCAAGTCTGGGCTTCTCAGCTTCTAATCCCTTATGTGACTTTGAATGAGTCGTCTAACCATTCCAGGTCCTTTTCCTCATTTTAAAATGGAAGGTTAGGAGCTTACGGAAGGTTGTGTATCTGGTTTTGCCACTTAAGAGATGATCTTGAACACGCTTCTCAGTTTCTCAAAACTGGAGTTTTTTTAATCTATACACTGGGGATAAGAATATTCCCTTCCAGGGCCATGTGGGGGTTTTAATGAGACTACTTCATACAAAAGCTTGGCGCAGTGTCTGGCACTCGGTAAGCACTTACTAACAGATGCCTGGGTCACCTCTGGGCTGTGTGCATGCTCTAGAGTACTCTGGGGCCACTTTCTGCACGCTCCGTCCCTCAGTTGCATCCAATCCTTTGCGACCCCATGGACTGTAGCACGCTAGGCCCCTCTGTCCGTGGAATTTTTCAGGCAAGAATACTGGAGTGAGTTGCCATTTCCTTCTCCAGGGATCTTCCTGACCCAGGTATCGAACCCTCGTCTCTTGTGTCTACTGCATTGCAGGCAGATTCTTTTTAACCACTGAGCCATCAGGGAAACCCATTGGGGCCCCTTTAATGATCATTTAGAGCACTTTCTCAGGAAGACAGTGTGGCAAATGGGAAAAACTACTACCCTAAGCAGGACAGGGATAATCGAGTCCCAGTCTTGGTTCTCTTATTATTTATGGGACTTAGATAAGCCACCTTGCTGATCTGGGGACTTGCTCTGAATTACAATGTAACTTGCATCATCATTCCCTTTTTCGATTACTGTAGAAGGATGGCCTGGTTGTGGTCAGGTTGCTCATAGGACTTAATGCCTTTCATTGCTTTGATATAGTTGATGCAGGTCTTAAGTCAGACCTGCAATGCCTGAGGTGACAGTGACTTTGGGAAAACAGGTGACATTTTACAGCGTTCAGCTTAATGATGCTGCTTCCAGAAATGTATTACAGTAAACAGTGAAGAGCCTCTGTGCTTGATTACAGGAAGCTCATTGACACAAACTCTGAGCAAGGGGAGGGTGATGATAATATCATTTCACCACCTGGTGTTAAAACAGACCCAAAGTTCCAGCATGTTATACATGATATTGAGGCATGATGCAGTCTAAATGTTAGATGAGCTACAGTTTCTCATAAACCAACGGCAGAAAATACCAGTCAGCACATTTGTGCTTTATAGTACAAATCAACCCTGGAGAAGGAAATGGCAACCCACTCCAGTATTCTTGCCTGCAGAATCCCATGGACAGAGGAGCCTGGTGGGCTACAGTCCATGTGGTCGCAAAGAGTTGGACACAACTGAGCGACCAACACTACTACACTCGCACAAATAAAAGCGAGCAAGTGTCAACAGGAACCACCCTTTTTTATGTGAATCTTGGGGAGAGATGCCTTTTAGAAGGTTGATGTGGCAGGGACCAGAAAGTTGGTGAATCCAGAGATACTCGGAAGCTGGAAAGAGCCACTGGGAGAAGAAAGGCTCAAGATGCCTCCCTGAATGTTCCTGACTTTCTCAGTTACAGTCTGTCCTCCGTGGCCTTCCCAGGGGGCACGGTGGTAAAGAATCCACCTGCGATGCAGGAGACTTGGGAGGGGAAGATCCCCTGGAGGAGGGCATGGCAACCCACTCCAGTATTCTTGCCTGGAGAATCCCATGGACAGAGGAGCCTGGTGGGCTATAGGCCATGGGATCACAAAGAGTGGGGCATGACTGGCACTGAGCACGTGTACTCCTTCATATCCATGGACTCTGCGTTCACAGATTCAACCAACCATGGATAGAAAATATTTGAAAAAAAAGAAATCATAAAGTTCCAAAAGGCAAAACTTGAATTTGTTGTGCACTGGCATCTACTTACATAGCATTTATGTTGCATTAGGTAATGCAGAGATGATTTAAAGTCTAAGAGAGGATATGCTTAGGTTATATGTAAATGCACCATTTTATATGAGACTTGGGCATCCATGGATTTTGGTATCATTTGGGGTCCTGGAACCAATGCCCCACAAATACGAAGGGATGACGGTATTCATCCTTCCCCACACATGAGAAAAGGATCTTTCTCTCCATCCCAGTTCATCACTTCATCAATGAAGTAGCTTTCTCACCAGTTAACCTGCAGTCTACCCCAGCTCACACCTCCCCACTCACGTCCAGCAGATGCGGGTTTGCAGAGCCCCCCTTTAGCGTTTTGCGGCCCTGCTCTCAGCCTGCCATTCAAAGCCCTCAGTGCCCTAACCCCTTCTCATTGCTCCATGGGATTTTCCAGTCCTGCCCGTGTGCGCTACCTCTCCACCCCCTCACTCACTGCATGCAGGGCCTCAGCCATACCATCCCCTGCTTCAGACCTGACACAGTAAAAGCTGCTCTGTCTGCGTCTACCGTGGGGAAAGACTGAGACTGCTTCTGAAACTCCAGGCTTGGGGACGAAGACAGGATGAGGGAAAGCACTGACCTCAGAGAGACCAGTGCTCTCTAAGCACTGACCTTAGAGAGTCTTGAGGTCAAAGGGAGGCCCTTCTACTGATTATAGAGTCACAGCAAAATCTGAGCCTTAATGTCTTCCCACGTTAAAGAGGAAGAACAGAACCCATCTGGGAGGGCTAAATATGAAGACACACGTAAAGCATGAAGCTGGTACGTTTATAATGCTAGCCCTCCTTGCCCCTTACCTCACCCCTAGCTCTACCCCTTACATTTCACTCTGGCAGGGACAGTTCATCTGCTCCTTATCTAATTCCTACACATCCTTCAAGACCCACCTCCCTACTTTAGGAGTAAAGTTCTGCCATGCAGTTTATTTTTTTTTTATTCGAGGACTTCACGATTTCCCTTTATGACACTGTCTGATTGCTTCACATCTGACTAGGTACCATTAGCACTTCGCCACACTGGTGTCTCCAGCGTGTTCAGCAGACTCAGACAGGTCTGACCTTGGGAAACACTGCCTCCAGCAATGTGGCCCAGAGGGAACGCTAGAAGGGTCTAAGAGGCCGCACCTAATGCCAGTTTGTCCCTGACTCGTGGAGGCGTGATATCCAGGAAGTGGAGTGACACTCAGGCTAGCTCTGTATCGGGAGACTGAAAGGATCTCTCCTCTCCATCCACCCACACAGCAAGGCTGACAACTTCCCCAGACATGCAGGTAGAAGTGTGGGCAGGCAGGCAGCAGTGGCAGAACTTGGGAAGAGAAATACGTATAAATAAAAAAACTGACTCTGTCCACAGCAACTTGTGTTAAGGACGAGACCCCATTCATCTTTCAACCCTTGGCAATGGATCCAAGTTCCTGCAGTGCACCTCGCCTCTCTTCCCTTACACAGCTACAGCTGGAAGGAAACACACCTCTGGGATGAACTGTACATTTATCTCAAAAGAGAAAACCTACAGTTAGAAAAATGAGCATACTTTTAGGACGGTCAACAAAAGCCGAAGTACTACTGGGAATATGACTTTTCAATCTGAAAAGATTGCCCCCCAAATTCCATCAAAATGCAAAAGAGGATGGGATTTGAGGTAGAATAAAAGTAGGATGATCTACCATGCAGTCAAGTTCCATATAAGAACCCTTGACATTTTTCTCTTCAGCTGCACGAAATTGGAACTGATATGATGTCTTTAGGTGCTATATACAAAAGAATCCTGCCCAAGTTTCTCACCATGAGGTGTAAATTATTCATGAAAAATGAAAATGTACTAGATCACAACAGTTATATAACTTAGCCTTTCCTTGGAGAATCTGCAAATACATATATTAATTAAATCTCATGGTAGTTCTGCAAAGCGGCTGCTTCTCAGGCAGGAAAATAAAAGGTCTTTTTTTTTCCTTCTTATTTTCTGATTTCTTAAACAAAATCTGCCTCTATATGGCTCTCACAGACCCAGCTCCCCCTAAGACATACGGAGCAGCCTTCCCACCTCTCCTTCCCTGCACCCCAAGCATTTTTTTTTCTTTTGGACCAGACTAGCAAGTTTGGAGGGCTTTCCAGGTGGTGTTAGTGTAAAGAATCTGCCTGCCAATGCAGGAGATGTGGGTTCAATCCCTGGGTCAGGAAGTTCCCTGGAGAAGGGAACGGCAACCCACTCCAGAATTCTTGCCTGGAGAGTCCCACGGAAAGAGGAGCCTGATGGGCTACAGACCATGGGGTCGCAAAGAGTCAGACACAACTGGGCGACTTAGCACGCACACACGGCAAGTCTGGATTCCAGTGCCCCAGGCACATTGCGGCATGGAATTCAGACTCTAATTACCAAGCAGCTTTAACTAGTGGTGTTAAATGAATGCAAAATGCTGCCATTTTTATTGTTTTGCTCTTTGACTTGAAGAGATATACAGCGATAGTCTCCCTCTCTCTCCTCCTCTCTCCCCGACACTGTTGTCTTCACACACACACACACACACACACACACACACACACTCCATCTCCCTGCAAATTATCTAATATGGCAATTCTTCATTTGAGGCATCCCAATCCATTACTGAAACTGGGCCCTCCTCCATAGTTAGAACATCAGCAAAAAGTTGGAGAAGGTGCAACACACACCTTTAGCAGCATCGTGATGCTGAGACGGGTGTTTCGGCCCCAGCATTATTTCACAAGGGCTGGATCCAGACAGCTGCTGTCCAGGCCTTTTGGGGGCACAACATACTTGGGGCCCAGGGGCTTCCTGTCATCTGTTCTCGGGACCCAGCAAACGGCGAGAAAGGAGTGAGTCACAGCTGGATCATTCAGACAGGGAGGCTGGTGACTCTGCTCTGTGGTTCAGGGGAGGGAGCTGATAGGGGTCTACTTCGCCCACACTGGGGCCTTGCAGAACCCAGATTTTTCTTGTGAAAAAAACACAGGCTCCAAATGGGTCAAGTGGGGAACAGTGGGGAATGTTTGATGCCTCCTACATTTGTCTGAATATAGTCCTAACAGATGGCTTTGAATAATAGATGTTTTATAAAACTTTCTGAGACTAGAGATTAAGTAAAACATGACCTGACCTTTCTAGATTTCTTAGTTAGGATAGGGTGATTTATTATAACTCTGTCTATCAATATTCAAGACTCTATACACAAATAGCTTAGAAGTTGTGTTCACATTTATATGTGAGAAGTAAGTAAACTCTGATGCTCTTCAACTTTTCTCATCTCTCTTTAGTACTTTGTAGCATGCCTGATAAAGCATAATATATGTATCTGGTTGCATGTAATTATTTTGTCTGGTAAGATATGGTTGAAATTGATTATTATATAAACATTATCAGGCATGTTTGCAAAATGGGGATTTTCTGACATACGAAATATCCTAACAAATGAAGGGATAGGAATGTATGTATCATTTTATTATTATTATTTTTTAATTGGAGTATAATTTCTTTATAATGTTCTGTTAGTTTCTGCTGTAGGAATGCATAATATGTTATTAACTAATTTTCAACAAACTCTTCCTAAGGCCAGCTTCCAGCTGAATGGATTTAATCTTTGGAGGAGAATTCAGAAGATGCGATGAGACCTCAAGGTCCTAATTTTAAACACCAACCAGCACTTTTTGGAGATTTGATTAGTCTTATTAACATCTTGCCAGAAATATAATTTGATTTCACCAGCTTTAAAAGCAGTGCATGGGCTGCGCCATTAAAATATTCCTATTATCCAATATGTAAGAATGCATCTTCCTAGCATGGATCCATGACCAGAATGAATTAGATGAATCATTTCCCTACATGTCTGTACAGCTCTAACTGTGGACACACAGACAATACATATTCACTCCAGATCTGAAGGGACTCTTTCTTTTGAATAAGGCCTGGGAGGTCTCACACAGGTTAGGGGTGGGGAACCACAGGTTGGGAGCCAGCACCCTAGAGGCATTTGACCAGGGAATCCACCCAACTGCTGTCCTTGAATTCAGGTCCTACAGAAAAGCAAGTTCCTGTGGGTAACCTTTCATGTCAGCCCCAATCTCTTTTTCTGCCGTGTGACATTTATTTGACCAGGTTTTGCCATAGCATGAGATTGTTCTTACATTTCTCTGTGGCTGACTCTTTGTGACCCCGTGGACTGTAGCCCGCCAGGCTCCCCTGTCCATGGGATTCTCCAGGCAGGAATACTGGAGTGGGTTGCCATTTCCCTTTCCAGGGGATCTTCCCGACCCAAGGATCGAACCCACATCTCCTGCAAGTCTCCTGCATTGCAGGCAGATTCTTTACTACGGAGCCCCTGGGTTTCCACGTAACAGGCAGAGGCAGGACAAAGTCAGCCCCTTGCAGCTGCCACTGTCCCAGTTTAGGTCTTGTGGAAGCCTCTCCCTGGGCTCCACAGACTCTCCTGCCTCGAATCCATCTACTTGCTCTTCTTAGAGTTGCATCCTCTCACTTTCCTGCTTAAAAACTTTCAATGGCCAAGTAAAGGCCGGGCCCTTTACCTCGGAATTGGCATTTAAAGTCTTGCACACTCCGCGTCAAACCTATGCTGTTACCGCTCCCAGACACGGGCGCTCTAACCAACTGGATTGTTAGTTTTTCTCCACGAAGCTTTACACTTCCCCATTTTTGCACATTTGTGCTGTCATTCCATCTACCTAATGTTGACGCTTTAAGGGACATGCCGATCAAGTCCTTGTGGAATTCAGAGGGCAGGAAAAGAAATTCTAGCTGCAGGGGTTCAGGGAAAGACTCAGAATATAACTGGGCCTTCAAGGATGTCATTAGGTAAGCTGAATAATCTCCATATATAAATGAAGAAACTAAGATTTAAAATATATTTACTTGGAAATTATTTTCTCCCCTTTTGAAACAGAACGTATTTTTGAAGTAGAAAAATATTAATAATAAAGCAACGACAGGATGATGTTGTTGTCGTTCAGCCACTCAGTCGGGTCTGACTCTTTGTAACCCCGTGGACTGCAGCACGCCCGGCTCCTCTGTCCTCCACTCTCTCCCAGAGTTTGCTCAAACTCACGTCCACTGAGTAGGTGATGCTATCTAACCATCTCATCCTCTGCCACCCCCTTCTACTTTTGCCTTTAGTCTTTGGCAGCATCAGGGTCTTTTGTAATGACACAGTAGAATACCACAATAATTCCAGGGAGGGATATCAATCTCTACTCTCATTTTACTAATAAAATTTCTTATAATATGAAAAAAATGAGATAATCCATCTACTACACTGTGGACCTCGCCTCTTTTACTGGACACTCTGAGATTAAATTGGCGTCAATATAGGCGTCTATAGATTTATACATTCTGACCTTCTGTTAGTGGACTGAAACTGAATGGCTTATATAGTACCTTCATTTTCATTTCTGATTTCCCTTGTCACCATGCTACTTATGAGATGAGTGGCAGAGGCTGGGGTTAAAGACCAGGGCCGTGATTCACACAAAAGCAGCCCCTGAATCTGTTTCACCAGGACTAATGACTAATTCCTTTCCCCTTCTCATCTTAGTTCTCATCTTACTTGCACAGAAATTATTCATAATTTTCAGTCTACTCACTGGGTATAATATTACATAGTCTATTAATAAATAGTTCTATATCATAATTAATATACATCAACTTGTATATAGTTTCTAAATGTGACCTGGCTATTACATAATTAGCTTGAAGCTCTGCTCAGATTCAGCCCGTCTCCCCAACTTGGAATTCACCTTGGTTTGAGCTGCATTAGCAAAACTCCTTCATTTTTCCCTAAAGCACCAGAGCTTGCTGTTATTGAGTTTCACTTTAGAGACAGTTTTATCTGTGGAATAAGTGACTTTCATTCATTTGTAATTATAGAGAGAGGCAGTATAGCAAGGTGGTTAAGAGCACATTCTAGCAAGACAACTTATTAGATGTTTGACTTTGACTAAGGTAGTTAACCTTGGTTTCAGGTCTACCATCTATAAAATGAGGACAACGATAATCATAACACTATAGTAAGACTGAGCGACTGAACTGAACTGAACTAAGGCTGTGTGTATCCTATACATATGTATTCTTTCTCATATGATATAAAATATATGATATAATATTAAATGTATTATATGAGAGAGAAAGTATTTAGAATAGTATCTTGGACATCTACATAGTTTGTAAATAATATTATTATTAGGTATAACTTGTATATTAAGGCCCAAAGAACTTAACTGAAACAGGAGATAGCTATTGGTAAATTTGCTTATTGTACTTTTGTTCCTATATCTACTTCCAGAGCTAAATAACCAAAACAGTATTCTTTATTTCCCCAAAGTATTTGGGTTTTGTTGTCATTTAATTTGAAACTGCAAGTCTAAATTCAGTTAAAACTTTCACTGCTGGCATCCTATTAAGCCCTGAGGGTAGAATTTATAAATCTGTTGGTTCATCTTGACTCGCCATGGGGTGACATATAAAGGAACTCTGGGCTGGAGGAGCCGTCATGGGGTGTTCTGGTCTCTCTTCTTCTTCTATGAATGACTTGTATCTAATCACACATACCTGTGAGAGTTGAACTATTTGAACTGACAGTTGGTCCAATGAACTAGAATACTGTGAAAACCCTACCACATGTTTACATCACTCAGTTGTGTCTGAGTCTTTGCAACCCCATGGACTGCAGCCCACCAGGGTTCTCTGTCCATGGGATTCTCCAGGCAAGAATACTGGAGTGGGTTGCCATTTCCTTCTCTAGGGGATCTTCCCAACCCAAGGACAGAACCTGGGTCTCCTGCATTGCAGGCAGATTCTTTACCATCTAAGGTAAGCCCACATTTTTTGTGTTAAGAACAGATGGCTCAGTGATGAGAAGGAAGGGATGATGTCTATCATGCTCTGAACTCTGAAATCAACAGCACCCCTTTCTCCTCTGTGTGTTTAGGGCTTTCCTGGAGGCTCAGACAGTAAAGAATCTGCCTGCAATGCAGGAGACCCAGCTTTGATCTCTGTGTCAGGGAAGATTCCCCTGGAGAATGGAACGGTTACCTCTATCATCTTGTGCTTTGGGCCTAGCATGGCGGCTAAGGAGCCATACATGTGCTGAAGCTCAAGAGCTGGAAGGGACCTCAGCGGCCATCCAGCTCTCATCTTTCTTTCAGAAGCGAGGAAACAAGGTTCATTTTGTTTAAATGACACATAATTCACATCCATATGATTCAATGCAAGTTTAAAGGGTGAAATCTTAATAAGATGAAAACTTGCCATTTCATGGTCACTAGAAATCTCTCTGAATTCTGAATTCCTAGGCACTAAAAGAATTTTCAAGTTCTTTTGTAGTGGCTCCGCTTCTTGAAACTTGTTGAAAATACTTTAAGAGTATCGTATCTGAGAATTTATGTTTACTACTAGTTCTTTTTCTGTTATGTTCTTATGAAAGAACTTCATTGAGAGCCACTAAAGGATTTCTCTTCGTCATCACTGAAGTGAAGTCTGGCAATGATTATACCTGATAAACTGCAAAGCACAGAATCTAGGATTTTTGAAGCTACTGTAAAGTACTCCTGTAATGTTAGTTTTTTGGACTTAATTGACGTTAACTTCTTAGTTCCTTTACCAGTCACACTGTGCTGAAAAGTGATATATTTTAGTTTCTGAATAGCTTACGCCTCCTCCCTACACAAATACATAAGCTTACATATAGGCACGTGATCTCTCAGTACTTTTCTACCAATTGGGGCCAAAAAAAACCACTAGGTTGCAAAAATATTTATGATACAGGATCAAGAATTTATCATCATAAAGGGACATAACCTAAAACTCCAAAGTATTTCTTTATCTTGATTTCCCTTCCATTCCCAAGAAAGAGCTCTCTGTATGAAGAGCGCTTAACTTGCCATAAAAATATAATGTTAAATTCCACTGTAACCAAAACTATATTCCACTTGAAACTTGTTTTCTTATGAATGGACCTTACAGCAAAACTTCTGACAAAAATCACAAAAACATAGCTCAAGAAAGCTAGATTTAGGCATAAAAGAAACATTTCCAGTTCCCCTACTAAGAAGGACCAAGTGAGAAGAGGAGCTTTGAACCTAATAATGGAAGGACGCACACTGTCTCTCCCTTCTCCTATCCTATCATTTGAAAAAAAAAATCCTCCAGCTAAGAAACTGATGTGATGGTCTTTGTTACATCTGTTTGGAAGCCGAGCTGGCTCTCCTGAGAGGAAGCTGGCTTGTGGCGTGGTGAGCGACGAGCTGAAGAGCCGTCACTAGCGGGCATTGCCTGAGTGCCCACCTGGCCTCTCTCCCCTCGCCTTTGTTCTTTTCTGCTCTATCACCGTTCAAAGGACACGGGGGGAGCTCACAGATTTTGCCTTCGTTTCTTCATGCAAGGGCACGCACACCTATCTTTCCAGTGATGAGACCTACAGCTCTGGCAACGCTTATTAACTTGAACAAGGAAGGAAGTGTGAACCAGCCCTTCCCGTCTGCAGAACAGAGTTTGGAATCTGCCATTTATACCCAGACATGATTTTCCCAATTTCTTCCATTTCCTGGGACCTTCCCTCCCCTTCCTCCTATAATTCTTGTCGTCTTTTATCAGTACAGTTGATTTAGTTAAAAACAAAACAAAACAAAAAACCAAAACACTACACTAAGAACAAAATCAAAACGGCTCGTCTGTGAAGGGAGCGCATGCGCAATCAAGTGTGTGGGTGTTTTTGTTTTTGTTTTTTTTTCCGGGCAAGCGAGAGTTGACGCTCATACTCCTCTCCTGGGACCCTGAGCGCACACGTTTGCAAGTGGGTTGGCTGGGGTTAGGGTTACAGTCAGCCCGTGACGACAGGAAACAGCCAACTGGCCCTCACTGAGAAGTAGGCCATCCATGGTCTTACTGGCGCATGCATTAGGCTGAAAGAATTAAACGCCCCTTTATCGGTTATATCCAGGCTTTGTGAACCCGGCGGGCAGGTTCTCTGCGTCCAGTACCGTCCGGCTCCACTTGGGAACCAAGTGAGCGTGAGGAGCACATAAGACCAAGGGGAAATGTTAACCAGAATCATTCAGACCTCAAATTTGACACTAAGGAAAAAAGGGAGGCTTTCCTGAGAGGACAAGGTTTCTTTTCCTCTACAACAAATAACAGAGTCTGAACGAACTGAATCCAAATACAGCCAGTTCGGAAGCACCCCCAGGCATGCTTTTCTCTTTTTTTTTCTGTGACAATTCACAAACCACTGGATACATACTGCTGTACTAAAAGGAATGTAAGCCTGTCAGGTTAATTACACAATATTAGGTACGAAAACAAACAGTGCAACACAAAACATAGCTACATCATTATTTGCAGTAAATGTTAACTCTAAATAAGTGCAACCTGTCCATAAATGCTGGCTATAAACTAATCAAAAAAACAAAATTTGATGGATAAACATGAAAAAAAAATTCTCACCGAGAATTTTTTTTTTAAATATCGGCACTCATTTAGAGTTCGGGATTTGTGAAAGAAAGCTTTAAAAGGAGCAAACCTGATTGGCTGTGGCTGTTGCTGCGAAGGGGACACTTGCTGCAGGAGTTGTTGCTGCAGAGACAGTGGCTGACGTAGCGCTGTGCATCATGGGTACTTTCAGGAGGGGAACCATGGGAGCAATGAACAGGAGGGTGTAGCATTATGGTAATAGAAGTGGTATTTTGGCATGGTGAATATCAGAGCAGCAAGCCATCATGGGTTAAACCAGCAGATGGCATGCAATCACAATGCAAAGCAAGGAAGCATGGGAGAGAAATAAAAAAGGGAAAATAGCTTATTACAAGTACAATTAAAGGAAGTTTTAAAACATCATCAGTGATTCCCAGAAAGGCCAAAGCAGATTACTTTGGTTGATGTATTTACAAACATTTTTACTTCTAGCAATAGATCATTCCCGATTCAGAGCCTATGGTGCCTATAATAAAGGGTGCTTCTAAAAATGCAAAATGTAATGTCAAAATGAAGTAAGAGTATATGATATTCATTTTTTAATCATCATTCTAAAACATCAAAACCTCAATATGTAGGCCTAATTTGGCAAGTCAGAATTTTCTTGGAATGAGTTGCAGTTAGATTGAAATTTGGGGGTCAATTTGGGGCTGCCTGTTTGAACTGGGATTACTGGGGATTGTGGTTTATTTGGGCCCATAAACAGTGAAGCAAAAATTATGGCCTTGATGTAAATTCTAACACAGTCACTGTGAAATAGACAGGCAAATTTTACCAATGTTTATTTTTCTTTACTGTAAATGGAACTAATCCATGTGTCCTTAAGACAGATTTTTGAACCAAGACTTTGGGAAGTGTGGGGATAACTTATGTATGTATTATTAAAAGTTAACATCTACGGGAATAGTAAGGTACGAATACTCATTACAAATAAATCAACACAAAATCAAAAAGTATAGTAAAGTAAGGCAGTTGTGACATTTGTTTTCAAAATACATCCATTTATAATCTTTTAAAATAAGTACTTCTGGGAAACTCTGATAACTCTAACACACAGCAAAGAGGAGATAAAGGCACACCACATGAAACTTTAAAACATTGATGAAATTAGCCTGCCTCTCTGATAAAGTAAGCTTTTTCTCCCCCTTACACTAAAACCGTATAAACTCTAAATAGAAACAAAATACAGATCATTAAAAAGCAGACTCGTACTTGTGGTTTCATGTCTTGTAGTGGCTGTTCTAGTCACATTAAAACGGTCATTTTCTTAAGTCTATGAGTACATTTTAAAACCTACACGTTAACTCTAAAGCCAAATAAGCCTTCAGATCTACCAGTTCCTACAGCATCTCTACCATCTCTGAAATCAATCTCGGTCACGTGCAGGTATTGTACACACTACAAAAGACAAATAAAAAAAGGTTGGAACCTACCAATACTGGTAGCGGGTGTCATGCACAAAACTGACCCTGCATGTCATGCAATGGTAGGTGGAAAAAAAGTGAATAAAGGGAAAGAAACAGGTTAGCGGTTTAGAGTTAACATTCAAAGTGAGATTGAAGCACAACCAGATATAAGTAGGGTTAGTTAACACAGTCTTGTAGAGTCATTCACATTTTCAGTGCGGACACAGATATATCTGACTTATTTTAAGCTGATAGTCTTCACTGCTTTTCACACTATGGATTCATCTCCATCGACATGATTCTAATAAGAATGACATGTGATCATGCGGCGGTCTCCTTTCTCTAAGACCTCACAGTATCTTAACAGACATTCTCCAGTTCCTCCTCCGAGGCAGGAAGTGGGTATTTTACAGATGAAAAATCTGAGGCATAGTAACTACTCCAAGGTCATGCATCGTGGGAGTCAAGGGTAAGGCTAGAAATAGAAATCTATTCCTAAAATCCAGGTCAGGTTTGGTATTCACTAGATCACGCTGACCTTATTGCATCAAGAGTTTGCTTGTGTGATTGTAATGTTTTGTGTCAATGACAATATGAAAATAAAAACAGTAATTAAGATTCTGTACCCTCCAAATCGAAGGGTTGTGGGTCGGGTGAATTTTAGATTGCTGCTTGAAAGCCCTCAATGTAGGAAGAGGTTCCCCTGACAGGCTGACCAGGATATGTGTGACCTATTTTCTGTTATGAGATTCATTATGATAAAGAAGCAGTGGCTTCCAATAAAACTAAGCACTGCTTAGGCAGAGGCAAAACTGCAGAACTGGGGCTGGGACAGGACTGGGGTTAGGGGCTTTGTTATGGTTGCTACTACGTGATTCCTGAGGGGTACTTTGACGAAACTCCTAGGAAACCTCAAGTTGGTGTCTAGGTGGGTAGAAAGGAGGGAGGAGGGGGTAGATTTCAATCCTTCCCTGGGAATAGCTGTCTTAACCTGTGGATGGTCTTATTAATACACTTGAATCAGAAAACTGACCATGAATATAACGTATGTTGTGGAATACCAATAAAAGAATGGTATTGAAAAGAATCATCTACTTCTGGTTCAGCTCCTTGAAAATCAAGGTAATGTAAGGATTTAGATAACTGAAGATTGGGTGTCATGTGGCCAGAGAAGTAGTTTTTAATCAAAGTAGGTATACCCACTTAGGGTTTTACAACTGCCTTCTGAGACACTAGATAAAGACTCTGAGATGTGTAGGTTTTTATTTTCTCTGCTGAACTGATCACACCTGAGGGAGACTTTTGGCCTGATCTGTATTTTGATCAGGCCAATGTTAATAACTAGTCAGAAGAAGAGGCTATTTAACTGGACTCCTCCTGGATTCTTCAGCAAACATGTGCTAATATATCCAAATGGAAACACACATACAAGCATCTCCAAATCCTGTTCATGACACCCTATAGCTTTCTCCAGCCCTACCTTTCTAACCTTCTTCACAATCAGACTTCTGGAAAGTTACCTACACATCCACTTTGACTTCCTTGACCCCATCTATTCTTCAGTCCTCTCCAGTCTGACTTTCATTTTCACCTCTCCAGTCAAACTGCTAAGTCATCAAAGAACACCGTATTTCTGCAGTCAGTTGGAGCACTTCCATCTTCATCTAACTTCCTGAGTCATGGTAACATTTAGCACTTGGCTGCTCTGTAATAAACCACTCTTTTCTCTTTCTCTGGGATTTTCTGAAGACACAGACACACACACAAACACACACACATACAGATACACACATACTCTATGTCTATACACTAGAGTTTTTAGGGCTCAGACTGATTCCTTTTCATCTACTCTATACTTTTCTTCTAGTATATCATTCATTCCATGGTATCATTCAATGTAGGATTTAAATATAATCTACAAGTTCAAGGTTTCCAAATTTATGCATCCCTCCCAGATTGTTCCTCTGAGCTCCAGGTCATTCCATCTAACTGCTTATCCAGCCTTTTTACTTGGGAGATCTCACAAGCATCTCAAATTTAATACACTCAAGCATTTCCCAAAGCAACCGTTTCTGTACCTCCAGACATGCTAGATGGGACACATCACTGTCCATGTAGCAGCTGTAGCCTAAACTGAAAGCTCTTTTGGATATCACTTTCCCTTGTGAAATTCCCTGGTCCAACTCACCAATCAGACAGAACAATTCTGCTTCTAAAATGCACCTTCTGTTTGTCTGTTGGTCCATCTCCACTGCCACTTCTCAGCCTGATCACCATGACATCTGGGCTCGGACATGCAGTAACACCCTAGCTGGTCCTCCTGCGTCCATTCTCACCCCCATTTAGTCCAGGCTCCATTCTGCTGGTGGAGTAAACCTTCCCCAGTAGAGGTCTGTTCACGTCTCTGCTGCACACGATTCACTGCCTTCTCATTGCTTTTAGGATAAAGGTTCCCATGGTCTAGTCTTTGTCTGTCTGCTCAGCTCATCTTATATGCCTCTCCCCCCGGCACCAAGCTCCAGATAGATTAGCCTCTCATTTCTCTGAACCAAATTCATCACGTGTTTGGCCTGCCTTTGGGCTTCTCCCAAGCCCTCTGCCTAAAATAATCTTTATCCCATTTTCAAGTCTTAAGGTATATGTTTCCTCTTCCAAAAACTGTCCACTGTTCCTTTACCGATCTTCAAATGCCACTGAAATCAGTTTCCATTTTAAACCTTATTCAACTCTTTACTTTTTCATTCATTATACTCATAAAATTTTTGATTATACATTTATATGGCTACTCATTGAAATCCACCTCTCCTCTTCCACTGTAAACTCTGGAGGGCAGGGTTTGTGTCTGTCTGCATCTATGGGGTACATAGTAGGTAGTCAGTTAATTGAGTGAATGTTCTCATCTACCAGTGAGAGTGTGTTGGGAGCAACTTGTTTCTAAAATTCAGTTTGTGAATGATGACTTTGAAAAGTCAACTAAGTCAACTATGGCTGGATTCAAAGTTACTCCTTTAGAAATTTCATGTTATTCTTTCGCATTCCAACATGGATGGGCTTTCCTGGAACACACACAAATGTCACGGGGTTGCAAACCATCAACAGCAGCCCCTGCAGCCACACTGGGCTGGGCTGGGAGCGGGGGGTGGCAGCTATCTTTTGGCCTCAGTTCAGGATGTGGCTGAAACGCTCAACCAAATTAATGTGATGAGCATCTCTATGGGACCGAAAGTGATACGAACATTGTGAAAGTCGCTCAATTGTATCCAACTCTTTGTGACCCCATGGACTATACAGTCCATGGAATTCTCCAGGCCAGAATACTTGAGTGGGTAGCCGTTCCCTTCTCCAGGGGATGTTCCCAACCCAGGGATCAAACCCAGGTCTCCCACAATGCAGGTGGATCCTTTATCAGCTGAGCCACCAGGTAAGCCTGATATGAATATTTGAAACACGTAATTTTTGCAGTGTGTGGCTATCTTACTCAATGTCAGATTCTTCTCCTGATGTTCTTTCTAAGCCCCATCTCTGCCTTTTCACCCCACTGTCATCCTCCACCCACCAACACAGCCTTTCCAGTACGTCACACTAGAGATACAATGGACAATTGGTTTTTCCTCAAATGCACTCTTCCCAATCCATGCTCTTCCCCCTGCCTGGGATGCTCTTCCCCCACTGGTAGAATTTTCCTCTCAAAGTCCTAAGGAAATTTCTCCTCCTTCGAAAAGTCTTTCTTTCCAAAGTGAGTCTTTCTTGCTCCACGTCGTTCGTCACCACCACCTACTGCAGATCTGACAGCCAAATACATTGTCTCTTTCTTCTTCAAATTCCCTAAGGTGCTTTGCATGATGTTTGACTTTTGCCTTGTTCTGAACTCCTTTGTATGCTCCTACTCCTTTGGAACCCAGAACAGACCATGTGTTCAAGAACAGCTTGCTGAATTAAATAGGATAAATACATTCTGCTGTGGTTATATACATAGCGTTTCCACTAAACACTGACCGATCTTTCATCAAGATGTGTGATAAGCTTATGTAAGAGTATGGTTTCTGATCATTAGGGAAGATCTGCGCTAGCACCTCCCTGTTCTACTTTGTATTTCCAACTTAATGGAATAAGTAAATGAGGGAGTCAGTGGGTCATCTCTGTTCCGCCTGGTAGAAGCATTTCACTAAGGCATTAATTCTATCAACAAAGACTTCTCAAACATCTTCTGCTTCAGTTGCACAAATATTTCAAGTCTAGAATCTCTGAGTAGGATTATCGGGACACTTCCATGAACCATATATCCCACTTTGCAGCATAAGCACAGCCTCAGTTTTCCCATCTGCAAAATGCAAATAATTAATGCCTGCCACTGGCAGAACTATCCTGAAGAGTAATGTGATAAGAACACTTACAGGAACTCAGAATAAACCTGTCAGAGAAATGCCAAGAATTATTATGCTGCTATTTTTGTAAGTGTGTGTGGTTTTTGTCACTTTCCTAACAGAGCAAAGAAAAAAGTATAACCACTAGATTAAAATAATTCCTATCAAAAAGGAAAAATCCCACCCACTGCAAATGTGCTAGGGCATCAACCAGGGTGATAATTATATTAGCATGGGTTTGGGGAAGAATCCCATATTTTGCATAATATTTTATATTAGTATCTCCCCAGCCTGAAGGCAGAGTTCCTAAAATTCAAAGTTGCATTGTATCAATGGGAGAATTTTAGCAGTATATTAAAAACTTCATTGCGAATGACCTTTCAATAAAGCCTGACTTCCAGGAGAACATAAACAGTTTTTGTTTCATCTTTATGATAATTGTTACTGTATTTATAGAAAAATCAGTTAGTTAAAAAGTAATGAGCCCTTCATTAACCAAGTTTAAAAAAAATTTTTGAGCATCATCAAAAAAAGTTTTGAGCATCATCATTTAATTTGCAGGATTTAAAACAACAATGATTAACAAAGACTGATTATCATCATTATCATCTTAAATTAGGCTACAAACGTGGCCTATGAGAAAGAAAGCTGAAATAAAAACTAGAGGAAAATAAACACTAATTATCTGTTATGGAATTAACTGGGGGACGGACTATGCTGTGTGTGTGTGTGTGTGTGTGTGTGTTTGCACGTGCACTCAGTTGTATCCGACTCTTTGAGACCCCATGGACTATAATCCGCCAGGCTCCTCTGTCCATGAAATTTTCCAGGCAAGAATACTGGAGTGGGTTGCCATTTCCTCCTCCAGGGGATCTTCCCGACCCAGAGCTTGAACCCGAGTTTCCTGCATCTCTTGCATCGGGAGGCGGATTCTTTACCACTGAGCCACCTGGGAAGCCCAGGACTATGCTAAAATCCTTTTAATAAAATTATTCTTTCATCATTTAAAAGCAACATGTGAAAACTTCACAGAAGCTGAAATACACTTCAGAGCAGATCCACATGTCTGTTCACTGTATTTATATCATGTTACAGATGGAAATACTTCTAAAGCACAGAATTAAGTGGGCCAGGACCCACTGTTCGGCTCCCAAAGCTCACTCAGTGGAGGGCTGCTGAACACACTTGAACAGTTCCTAAAGAGTCCAGCAGAGGGCAGAAGGGCACAACCACACATCCAGCGCAGCCTCTGGGCCCTCTGCACAAGTATCTCATCACTCTAATCAGGCCACGGCAAAAAAGGGATGTTATTTGTTCTTGCTTTGGCGGCCTTTAAGTGGGTTCCAGGTGAAATATTTTTAAGTGAGAATTCTTCCAGTGATTTGACAAAAAGAGGAAGAGTTAAGTATGGGTTCGAGGCCTTCAGTCTTTTGCACAGCTTAGCTCGAGGGTTTCAGAGGCATTCCCAGAAAATGGTGGTGGTATGACTAACCAGTCTTCAGAAACAGACTTGCCTTTTTCTGTTTTCCCCCTCACTATATTCTTCCACATTTTTTTCTCCCTTAAAACATCTAGTGATGAGGTCTATAAAATAAGACACTTGGAGAAACCACACAGAACCTCAAGAAAAGTTTACCTTCTAGTAATTATTTTATAAACAGGTTACATCAAGTGGATTACAAGTTCTATCACTGTTGTGCTACAACTGTACTGAAATGTCACCAATTAAGGCTGTAATCGGACAAGAGTGAAGCCCTGATAATAACTGATTCAGAGACTCACTCTATAGGTCTGTGAGTCTATTTATGTTAAGAGAACTAAACTAAGAAAACTGTAGGCTAAGAACTACTTTACTCACACAGTTGATATTTTTACTACAATCTAAATATTCTTAACAATAATTCATTTCAAAGTATATATTTTATATGAAGAATAGGATACAAATATTTATTCAACTCCCTCCTATGTTAATTCCAGATATGCTACAGTATTTAAGAAAATGGGTAAGAAACCTGAAAAGTCCACCCAAGTGGATTGGGATCAGTATGCTTCTTTATGATAAAATTGTTATTCATCTATATTGACCTTTAAGTCACTATCATGGGATGAAAATTTTGACTTCAAATTAAGAATTCAATGGACAGTCTTCTCACTAAAGCTTAAGTGACACCTGGTTCTTTAAAAAAAAAATTCTTTTTGGATCCTCTAGCAAAGTTTATTTTGCAAATATTATCCCTGCGTTTAGCTCAGATTAAAAGGTCAAAACCCCAGCCATTTATGGTGACTGTGTTTGTATATGTATATAGGTCTGTGGTCAGGGAGGTGGGTAAAAATATGGAGGAGGGTTGGCATGTATTGTATTTTTGCTTCTTCACTTTTATCTGATGTTTTACTGCAGACTCCAAAAGAGGACTCTGGCCTCCACATATGGAGGCTGGCTGGTGTCATGTCATGTAAATCAAACTGGTCTCAGGGTAACTGGGTTCTAGGCTCTTTTTTTCTTATTAGTCCTGCCACCTTGGGAAGTCACTTCACATTTAGGGGGCCTCAGCTTTCTCATCTGTAAAACAATCAATTGGATGTGGAGATCACTAAGAATCCTTTAACCTTCAAGATTCTAGGATTAATGGAATTCATTTCTTAGTAGAATGACAGAGTTAAAGCACCTTAGCACCTACTATTATCAGGCATTGGCTTAGAAACTGAGGATAAGAGGTCTCTATATTTGTGAACTTGGTGGAAGTTGAGAAGGATGGCAAAAGAGATAGAATGGATGTAAAAATATGAGTAGAGGATTGCTTTAATTTGAATAGCCTCATTTCGTTTTTTTGTTTTTTGATTTTTTAGTGCTCTGAATAGGAATAGAAAAAAAAAGGTTAGTATTTACTGGAATTGCTATTTTTAGGTCATTCAGGGTTAATGACAAATTTCAATTGTCACACATAAGAGGTCTTTACATAAGCAATTTTACACAGCTTGTGTAAATACGAGAAACCCAAAGCCCTAAGTGCTATCTGCTTCTCAGGGGTTCAGTCGGTCACTCGACTCTACAGAATATTTGGCTTTAGAATCCTAACCGTCTTTAGCTATCGTCCCAAGCAGGGCAACTTATCTAGACAGCAAGGACAATGGCAAGTCTCAGGCTGTATGGATCGCACCTCTGAGAGAGCACACTAGATGCCACCGAACAGCTTAGAGGAGTGAGAGAGACAGCACATGACCGAGGGCACGCGGACACAGGACCCGGGCGCTCGGGGACGCACCTGTCGGGATGAAGGCCGCGTGCTGCAGCTGCTGCGCGCTGCTCAGGGCCTGCTGGTAGTGCAGGACGCTGGGGCTGAACACGCTGCCGGCGCCGCCGCTCTTCTCCAGGGCTTGCCTCTTTGGTAAAGGGTGAAGGGCACCAGGTGGGAAGGCCTGCGAGCGGAGGATCGGACAAGACATGTATAACTCGACGCAAACACACCTTCCGTGTCCACAGAGATCATCAGCCGCAGCACACGATTAAAAAAGGCCAGCTAAGGAGATGCCTCTGCCATGCACCTTAATGTAAGTAGCGGCAATGTCGAATGAGTGAGACCTTGTTATTGAGAGCGAAAGCATGACTTCGGTAACCCCAAAACGGTAGCATCTTAACTAAGGAAAAGAAAAACTATCAAGCAACAACAGCGAAAAATGACTTCAGCTTTTAAAAATGAGTTAAACTATTCTAAGGGGGGGAGGGGGAGGAAGCATTTGTGTTATTAATATTAATACCTATTCTTTTCTTTAACTAAAAATGGCAGTTTCTTGAATTTAAAGGTTAATTAGGATTATCATGAGCATTTTTTACGAGCCAAGTAATTTAAATTTGCTTCACTCTTTTGGAAAAGGTATTAAAATTTGTTAGGATTAATTTATTCCACATATTACATATGAAAATGAGATGGCTAAACACCTTATTGAATTTTTCTCATTAATTAAACATAATGATTCTTTGCAACCGATATTTTACAAGTAATACAAATCTCGATGGTTCTCTGAAAAGCTACATGCAAAGCGAAAGGTGAAAGGTCAAAGTACCAGGTCTACAGATGCTTCGAGAGGTCGCTTCATTGCTTTGGCAGTCGACTGAGTCTTTTAATAACAGGCAGCGAGCACATGATGGCAGTGGGCCAATGGGATTCAAGCGAATTAACATACAGGTAAACAGCAAGCAGAGGTGCATCATGGGAACGGCATTGCATTGTGGATAGGTGAGAAGGAAAAAAATATTCTGAATGCAATATACAACGTACAAAACACTAGGCATGCACAACAACAAAAATGTTCTCTAAAGAAATGAATATTACACCTTAAATTAGTATTGAAGCAAAAATGCATCTACTATACCTTAGTTAAAAGCATATAAGAGAGTAAAATATAGATGTTTGAAATTCAGGAAAGTTAATTAAAACAGCAGCTTGCATACACACCATAAGCATTTTTATATTGCTTCAGAAAAAAATGCAAAACTTTCAAGGGCCACAGGATTGAAGAACTTCTGATAAGTTAGTTTTCAAATATAAAATAATGAATGTACTATGTATAAGATCCAAGTTGGAAAAAAAAAATGTCTTTCAACTTTTATAAAAGTAAGTTTTAATGATGATCTAGCCTAACAAAATGAAGTGGCAAACTGAGACAAACAATTCAGGCAAAAAAATATTCAAACACAAGATTATTTAGGCAAAACGGTTTGGGTTTGGATCTTAATTTTTTGTCTGAATTATGCGGATAATTGTCTCAATTTTTCTCTTCACTCTGCTAGTGTGGATCTGGCAATATGCAATAAGCTTCCAAACTTAACAAGTTTTGAATTTGAAGAGTAGGTTTCTCAAATTTCCATTTCATTCCACCGTATGGTTTCTAATGACTAACTTATCTTCCATTCTGTTTTCTACCACATTTGAAATGTTTATTCAATTTATGGCAAACAACTTACCGGGATTACACTAAGAAAATACCCTTTGAAGGGTATTTGGTGTCCTCGGGTATCAAAATAATTTTATCAAATAATTCTATTCGTACTTTTAACTATAATCAGTGACTAACCCACTTAATGAGAGGTGGAACTCTTGGCTAGAACAGGTACAATAGCTAAAAATAGCAAAAACAGCTAAAAAAATAGCAATGAACTGCTTGGAGTATAAGTAAGATAATATCTTTATAACTTATAACCATCCTTTGGGCAGATAGTTTCATTTAAACAGCTGAAATAATAATAAATAGTGATTGATTTAGACCACGATGAGAAAATCTTCCTGTTCCTTGATAATTGTTGTTAAGAAATCTAAAAATTTTATAATGGAATTCTATGAAAATAAAGTCAAAGGGATAGCTCCAATGCAAAAAAAAAAAAAAAAAAAAAGAAATGAAATACCCCTTTTCTATGTTTAGCACAATAGGTAAATCCCCAAGGTTTGTATAACAAATACAAAATGTTTTATTCTAAAGCTCTGAGTTGCATCTATGGCATTTGGAAGAAAATGGGATAGTATTTAACCCTTAAAATGGGAACAATGAATGACATTTTCCTTGGCCAATAAAGAGCTGTTCTTCATCATTGGATGTTTCAGGATTAAAAGTATGAAAGTGACAGGAGATAAAGGGCTAAGGGTGAGTTGGGGGAAAACTAGAAATAAAGTGGAAAGGACTGTAGGGAGAAGAGAGGTTTAGACTGGCCAGTGGAAAAGATGTTTTGGAAGGCAGTCTGGATAGAGGCCATCACAGAGAAAATCACCGTTCTGCAGGCAGAACTGTGAACATTTGAAAAAACCAACAAGATTCAGAACAAAAAAGCTTTGAGTATTCTTTCCTCCAATGTCAGTTTGCCATGATGTAACTTTCATGACACCACTTGTACTTAAAATCTTTCATTCCAATATATTTTTACATTGCTAGATAATGAAATTTTTTTTTTTTTTGCTTACATTAGCCTATATTAATTACATAAGGCTACATAGCCTGTTCTCATAGAGTGCGCTAACAACATGAACTGGATGAAACAAAGTGAAAGTGTCAGTCACTCAGTTGTGTTGGACTCTGCGGCCCCATGGACTGAGGCCACCAGGTTCCTCTGTCCATGGGGTTCTCTGGGCAAGAATATTGCAGTGGGTTGCCATTCCCTTCTCCAGGGGTTCTTCCCAATGCAGGGATTGAACCTGGGTCTCCCACAGTGCAGGCAGATTCTTTCCTGTCTGAGCCACAGGGGAGCCTACTAACTGGATGGTTAAATTCAAAATCATTTTGGCCTGGACTTTCTGGATTCCATTCTTGATTCACTTTTTCAGTCCTTGGGAGATAAAGAACACACCTACTCTTGGGTTGATCTTTTCTGATATGCTAATGGGAGAGTGAGTATGTCTCCAAAGGCTGGTGCTTATGAACAAAATTTTGAACAAAAGATCATTTAACGAAGTCTCCAGGTAGAAAAAGAGATATTAAGTATTTCTCCCTAGGATAACCACCTGAAAGGTTAATATTCTCTTTTTTCCAATCCTCATTGGATGAAATGTAATTTCCACAGAAATTATAATGAACTAGGAATTTAAAGAAGCTGAGAGCTCTGAAGTGAGCTGGACACTGACAGCATCTCTCTCTACCACTCACTTAAGTTTATCTTTACTAGATGCAAATATCTTGTCTTTTCAAGGAAACACGCAGCTCCTGGAATGGACATATAAACATCTTGCATGTCTCACGCTTTGAGGGACATGTGTGGAATGTATTTTAAAAACTGTATGGGTGAATAATCATGTTATAATGTGCCTTTGTTGTACACAGATGTTGTGTTTTAGAGGATAATATGTGACTGCAGCCGTATGTTTACCTATATTGAAAGATCTTCAGGCTTAGAGCAGACCTTAGAGATCCCCAAGGACAGTGCACCCTGGGAGCTTCCTTAGACACCTATGCAGAGAACCAGATTCTCTTTAATTGAGCCCCTACTATGGGCCAGTTACTGAACATCCATTCTAGCTGGCTTCACCAGCATTTCTGATCCTCTGTCCCCTCTCCAAGCTTTCTCCAGAGTGTGTGTGCATGCAGCCAGGTGTTTCATTTTCTAGATCAAGGAGCAAGCCAACTTCAAGGCAAGGTAAGCGAACCAAGTGCCAGGCCTTCAAGGTAAAGACCAAACCTGAGGAATCAAGAAACGTGGAAGACAGTAACCAGAGCTGCCACTTTAATGCAGAAGAAAGGGATTTGGACAAGTAGGAATGCAAAGTTCCTGAACATGTTTTCCTGACTAGCTGATGACAGCTGGTCTTGTTTCCTTTTACAAAGTAAGTATCTCCTGGTGCAGCCCCATTTTGGGGTGTGTGTGTGTGTGTGTGTGTGTGTGTGTGTGTGTGTGTGTAGAAAGACTGTTGTCTTGAAGACCAGATATCCTTTGTGTTAAAATTACCAAAGAGAAGCTCTGACTTATTTTCACATCTGAAAAATTCTGGTGAGGATGATGGCCATGTTTTAAGAGGTATTGTACAAGTATAAGGCTCTAAAGGAAAGAGATGCCTCTTTTTCTGGACTCAAAGCTTTGAATTCATTTTCAGGGCCCAATTAATCAAAAGAAGCAGAAATTCCTGGACAACAATAAAAACTACACTACAGAAATTCTTGGAGCTCAGACATGGAACGCAGGTGAATGGAATACTAATATCTTCTGGCTGCAATCATCTCTCCCATTCATTCTCTTAAAGAAATAAAATAATTGTTTTTCCTTCATAGTGCTGAGTAATCTTGTTACTAGAGTAAGAAGACTTTGACTTCATCCAACTGCAACTGGTTTCAAATGAGCCTCTAACTTTCAAAAGACACTGCAGATTCAGTAAGTTTCACGTCATTGTCAGAAAGAACCTGATGCTTTTGTTCTGAACCTACATTCCTTTGGGTTGTCTTTGACAGTGCTGCAAGACCACCTGAAATATCAGAACTCCAAATAGGGCACAGTGTAACAATCGAGGAAACTATGGCAACTAAACATACTGACATCCACTCTAACAACCTTTGTGCATCTTGATGAGAAAGATGGGAAACTGCACCAAAGAAGAGCACACAGCGTCATAATTTAAAGAAATCGGGCTGTGTGCATAAACCTAACGGCCATTTCTTCTCTCATCTCCACCAACCCAGGTAATCTACCACTGACTTATTCTAGGTACACTGCTCCTTCCATGATTCAAGAACATACTGATTGTAGATGTTAGGACTGCTACTTCCAGGTAGTGTGTGTTGTGTTAGTCGCTCACTCTTATCTGACTCTTTGCAACCCCACAGACTGTAGCCCGCCAGGCTCCTCTGTCTATGGAATTCTCCAGGCAAGGATACTGGAATGGGTTACCACTCCCTTCTCCAGGGGATCTTCCCCACCCAGGGATCGAACCCAGGCCTCCTGCATTGCAGGCAGATTCTTTACCATCTGAGCCACCAGGGAAACCCACTTCTAGGTAACAGGCAGATAAATCAAGGCTCAGATAACTCAGATAAATTCAGGGCTCTGCGCTAAAGGTCACTATTAGTACCAAGGAATAAGGACTGATTTTTTCGTAGTTCCAGAAGCAGGACCCCATGATGCATTTCCATCACGTCATGGAGGACCGTCATCCCTGTCACTAACTGAACGTCAAGCTCCCTGAGGGCAAGGAAAACTGCCTAATTTATTTACTCCATCCAGCAAGTGGCCGATGAACGCCCGGTCTCATGGGTGTCTATCATACATTAAAATACTGACGTCAAGTCAGAGAGCTCACACCACAACAGATGAATTCTAGAAGCCAGTGTGGTGGCGCTCAAACTTTGCGGCACAACGGACGCACAGGGAGCCGGAAAAGAAAAGGCCCTTGCCCAGGCCACACACAAACCAATAAAAGAAGAAATCTGGGGGAAGCGACTGACTGCCCTTAGAAACTTTCACGTGCCCTCAGGTAATCCCAGACTACAGAAGCCCGGCTAGTGCAGTCCACAGAGTTGCAAAGAGTCGGACATGACTTCGCTACCGAGCAACAACAACGTGTTCTAGGCAGGTGCTTCTCAAACGTTACTATGTATACAATCCACCTGGGGATGTTTGAAAATTCAAATCCTGATCCCAAAGGTCTGGGGCGGGGCCTGAGTCGAGCTGTAACAAGCTCCCAGGGGTGCTGGGGAGGCCTGTGTCTAAGAGAAAGGACAGTGACTCGGGGACTTGGGGCTAGCTTCCAGCCCTTTTATTATTCTTATTTTTCAAAGCACCATCCATTCAGCTCCATCTTCATCTGTTTCATGACTTGATGTTGTGCATAAATTTTCTTTTAGGGAGAGAGCGAGTTTGCAGCATGGCCTTTGTAATAAGTAACAAGAAGTGGGGAGCAAAAAAATAGGGGCAGTGGCTTCCGACCCGGGTCCATCCTCCGCCCGGTTCTCCTCTCTCCCCAGCTCCGGGCCGCCTCGCTGGTCCTTCCAGCCGGGTCCCGCCCGCGTCCGCGCTCAGAGAGGCGCGCTGGGTTTGGGGAAGGGGCCCTCGCACCCGCCCCCGGCTTCCCTGCGCCCGCCTGAGGGATTTACTTATTGTGCTGCGAAGGGAAGGAGGGAGGAACGGAACAGAACGAAAACGAAACGGGCGGGGCGGGGCACCACGACAGGACGGAGGCAGCGGAGCAGCGGGGGCGCCAGCCGGCCCGGCTCCCGGCGGCGAGGCGCGCGTGCGCGTGCCCGCGCGGAAGGCGCGGCTCCGGGCGCGCGGGCGCGCGAGCTTCGGGGAAGGTGCGCGGCGCGCGCGCCCCACTTACCATGACTGTGGCCGCGGCCGCGGCTGCCTGGGCGGCCACCGCGGCCTGGTTGGCTTGGTGCTGCGCAGCTTTGATTTTGGCCTGCAAGTGTGCAGGAGGGTGAAAATATTTGCATTTCTCCCTCATGCAACGCCCCTTTATGTAATCCATACAAACGGTTACGGTGTTGTCGTTCGTATCGACCATGGTGCTGTCGGCGGGGTGTGCAAAGCGGCAGTCGGTCTCTCCCCGGGCACAGTTCCCTCGCTGGAACTCCCTGCAGACCTAGGGCACGGGGGAGAGCACACGATGCGGTAATACAAAAAGACAAGGAGTAGATGCTTTCCCTTTCTTGGGATGCTGGCTTTTGTGCCCTTTACAATCAACATTCGATTATCCAGAACCCAAGTCACTGGAATCCCGGGCAAACTGTGATCACTCGAGTTTTGCTTCGCCCTGTTTTCTGGGGTGAGAATCTGTATTGAGCAAGTAAGTCAAAATCTACACTTTAGCTAAGTTAACAGAGAAAAATCAACAAGGCCCCCATTGTTCTTGGGATTTATTTATTTATGTTTATTTTATAGAGAAGGGAAGGAAGGAAAGAAAATATGTTATATACTAATTCGGAGATTATATATATACACACATATATATTTACACACACACATATATATGTGTAAAATGTGATCTTCTGTATATAACTATATCTCCTTCTACCATGACAACTCTGGGAAGTTGTGGGGTTTTTGGCATGGAGGGATTATTTCACCAAAGATCATGCCACAAGGTCATGGCTGCACAATTCCAAAAAGAATTAAGGAGATCTGACAAACTTGTTTCTCCTCCCTGAGGATGGGAAGTGGGGGCAGGGTGAATGTGAATACTCCCATTTTCCCCTAAATCTCTCCCGCTCTACAAAGAAAAGGTGGGCTTCTAATCATAGAT
The DNA here is from genome assembly GCF_023699985.2 of Odocoileus virginianus. NCBI lineage: Eukaryota > Metazoa > Chordata > Mammalia > Artiodactyla > Cervidae > Odocoileus > Odocoileus virginianus. The sequence continues at coordinate 35,831,353 of NC_069681.1, forward strand.
TACAAGAACTACGATACCCAAGACACCCAAACTTTCATTTAAGTCACAATATTATTATTTTTAACAATAAAGAAAAGATGAAAAGGAGAGAAATATGGGAAGAGATAAAGCGGAGGGGCGGGGCAGGGGGGAAGTAAGTAGAATAGATTTTGAAGTGTTGATGTATTGTTTCTTTTTCTTATTCTTCAGTCCTTAATTATCCTGAAATCTCTAGTAACTAGAATGCTCCATCCTCTGAGGATTCCCATGGATCAAGAGTTAACTGTATGAAGAAAATTTTCCTTGGGATTTAGAGAGTATTCTTAATCTTGCCCTAAATATCAATAACATGAAATAACACAAGAAAAACATATAACAGTTATATTTATAAATATCTGTATCAAAGAAAAATTATTAGTGAAATGGTAACTTCTTTTCTTCTCAGGCTCTACATCTAGTGTTGATGTGCTTACATGGTGGTTCTCATCTTGATCACTAGTGACTTATAGGAAGGGTCGCTGACATGACACTGGAAGCCTTGTGAGAGTCAGAGGTACTTGGGAAATACAGTTTCACTGACCAGTGGCCAGGCAAGTTTGAAGGCCAAGCAGATAAATCATAAAATTATTGATTGTTTCCTTCTACTTTGTATATTATCCAACATTCCATCTTTAGCTCATAAAATGTACAAAGGAAAAATTACTAAGCTGTTCCCACAGATTGTGAGTAAGCCTCCCCATGTAACTGGAATGTCTCGAGGCTGAGACTGCATTGGGTGTCGAGCATTTATTTACCTAGGGGCTCTGTGTGCAGCCGACCTCATTCCTGCTCTGAAATGAATTGCAAGCTGCTTTGCTAAAGTCCTCGTGAATCATTTTTACATATGTCTTGGTCTGCCAATCCTGTTGGGAAGGACAACTTGTTCCCAGCTCGACTGATTTAATTTGTTTTCTAAACCAGAGTCACGTACTGAACAGGAAAGCTTCATAGGTCCACCAGGTGGCGCCCCAAACACTTTTCCAGTCCCGTGAAAGGTCTGTTCAATATTCACAGGGGAAGGCTGGATCAAAACAGTAGCATGGAAGTTTATAGTCTTTTCATTTGGGGATCCATATACTTCAGATGGAAGCTGATATTAGGCAACATTTTTATCACTTTCAAGATTTATTGAGTAAATATTTAAACAAATGCACATTGAAAGAACATTCTCAAACAATCCCAAGATAAAGCACACTATATATCCTAATCTTACATATGTATCACCTAACTATAATTGGTGATTGAATTAAAGGAGCCCTTTGAAAAATCTATCAGATTCTTTATACTCCATATAAAATGCTCTATTAAATATCAGAGCATACAGTAGTTAAGATAAATGGATGCCCTGATTAAAAAGAAATTTAACCCAGTAAAGTTAAACCCAGGTGAGCTGGTTTGACTCCTGACTTAAGAATTATGTTTTATAAATATGTTTTCTTGACTTTTCTAGAAGACTTGAATATCAGTGAAAGAAAATAACTCAAATCAATAATCAGACTCTCCCAGGCTCTAGTTCCCCTTGTTTACCTACATACAACCGGGGCTGGAGCATGCTGGAGCAGCCATACTAGTTCTTAAACTGAAATATGATCATACCGGTTGGTCTGCAGCCTTTGTCCTGCTTCCTCCCACCTCTGTCCTGAGTGTCCCTTTGTCCTGACTGCTGGCTTCCCAACCTGCTCATTCCCAGACCTCTCCAGGATCCAGCAAAGGTTTATGCCTGACACAGTTGGAACCCTTGGGAGCCATTTCCATGACCTACATAGTGATTGATTCAGCCTTCCATTGGTTGTTGCATATCTTGCCTCTGAATATACATTCCACACAATCGGTTTTTATTTGTATTGAACTTATTCTTTTCCCAGAGACTAATTTCCTTTATACTCGGCCTTCAATTCCAACAGTAGAATTATGAAATGCATGACTTTTAGGTGAATCTGTGTGTGTGGCTGTTTTGCAAGACTGAATTGGTATCTTACAAGCATTCACTTCCATAGAAGTACACTGCTACCCCCAAAGGCATCTCAAAACACAAATATAATTGAAGTACCTCCAGTTTGTCAGTCCTGAGAAGTTTCTGAGTTGCAGTTGAGCCCGGGACAGTGACAGGTGGACTTCCGGGAACAATAACAGGTGTGGTGGGTAGAATTTCCGTTGGGACTAACCCAACTCCAGGGGTTACAGGTGCTAAGTAAGGAGCAAAGCTAATCGCCGTATTTGTCCCTATTGCGGGACCTACAGGAAAAGTGGGCTGTTAAAGGAAGATAACAACACAGGACAAAGACGTCTTTAGAATAAAACTTTAAAAAATCACCAACAACATTTACTCACTGCATATAAGACTCTTTGTGTTAGTTGCAAAAATCAGTGATGAACTGTGAAAATTCATTAAGTCTCTCTGTTTTGTGCTTAATAAAAACGAAACCATATAGACCCTCTCTTTCCCAAACCATATAAACACAAAGGAGAATGTCATAGAAACTTAACTATAGGAACCGGGTTAAACTTTTATTCCCATGAAAGTGTTCTCAAGAAAAGAAAATGGTTATTCCATTCCAGTGGCTCATCATTCCACACTAGTGAGGTGTCACAACATGAAGGCAGTAAAATTTATGGAACTCTAACTCATGATCTTTGATGTCTTCTACATGTCTCTCAAAGGGAGAAGAAAATACAAACACCATGAATACAGACTGATTTTCAGACTGATCAAGTTTGTACACTCTCAAGAACTGGGGATTATTTGGTATTTTATTTTGCTCAGACTTACCAGTATGCCACCATATTCTATCACTAGCATGTAAAATTCCCAAATTCATAGGCAGTTTTCACATAGACCTGCTATTTCTTGCCCTAGCTCAACTATGTCTAGATCTGGTCTTCTTTTCCCAAGAGGATGCATGGAAAAGCTTGAACTTTTCTGTTGGCCATTAAAAGTTGCTTTGGTTTCCTAAGTCACAAAGTCAACGAGGCAGTGATAAAGGCGTAGAGTACCCTATTAAAACCTCTTTATCACTGTCCTCTTTGTCCAGGGATAAGACAAAATATACTAGAGGGTGGATGGGATGATGGTTTTCAAAAGCTTCACCTGAAAGTACGCCTTTCAGAAAGGAGATAACGCACGTTTAAGAGAACAAACTTGGCTTCACTTTAAAGGAGCTGATGTTAAAAATTCAAGATGCTAGATAAAGATTTTTCTTAGAATAAGTTTTGCACTGATTTGAGACCGTATCGTTTTGTTGGTTTGTTTTTGTTATTGGATGACTTTTAACCTATTCATTTTTAGGACCGGTTTTCAGACATTTGCAATTACACGTTAATGCAGTTTTTTAATATTGAGCAACGCCGTTGGCCATGTCATGCTCCTTCTCTATTTGGACATTGCGGGTAACATTCTTGTTGTCTATTTATAGCTCTGAGTTGTGGAACATATGGGGAAAATAATAATCTGTGCGTATTAAACAGGTTTTTGTTGACAGCAGTAACAGAAAAATATCTCTTACAAATGATCATGTTAGAAAACAGTGAATTATTGATAGCTCTATTGGGGAGCTCTTAGAGAGGCTGAAAGTCTTTACTGAAGTGGCTGGGGGTGGGGAGGGATGGAAGAGGTGATTCTAATGGCCTGTGAGAGCTGCTGCCAGCATTCCCGGGAGGGGCTCTTAGATCTTTATGGCTCTGACATAAAATTCACTTTGGGAGAAAGTCGCAACATGAGGTCTCAACATGGGAAATTGATGGCAGCTAGGATTTTTTTCCTCCTTGACTTTCTACAAAATTTTATATGTGTATGTTTTCCATTTTCAACCCATTTGAGTCATAATTATAGAATGCTGTGGTTTTCAGTAACTGTAGCTTTTATAATTCAGTACCGTTGAAAAGAAGCCAAGTGATTTAAATGGTATAAGCACGATATAATGTTAAGATTTAAGAGAATCAATTCTGAAAGGTCATAAATCACAAAAAAGACCAGTGATTCAAAGAACCAGCTAGATCAGAAATGCCTGGGGGGAATTTCATAGATAGAGATATCACAAGTTCTGACTTAACAGATCTGGGTTGAGGGGGGGGTCTTGAAATCTGCATTAAAAATTTCATTACATGATTTGATGTGCGGCCCAGTTTGAGGACCACTGTCATAAATGAGTGAAAATAAATATTAAGAAAACCTAGTACTAGTTCTGTAATTAACTCAAAGACTAATGATCAAAATAAACATTAAGAAAAAAGCCCTCCCCCACATCTCCATTTTTGACTTTCTATCGAATCAAATTTCCAATATCACTCCCTTGTAGATCATTTGAAGCCCGGATCAGCATGGTGACAGAAATTCATGTTGTATCTTGACTGTCTATGGGCTGTCAGAACCTCAAAACTCATTTCCCCAAACTTTTTTGGACATCAACAAATCTCTTGCAATTAGCTAAATTTTGCTTTCTCAAATATGTTACTTTTTCATCTAATTTAATGATCAAAAAGGAATGTTGCAGTTTGTTCTACTGATGCACAGCTGTAATAGAGTTCACGGAGAGTATTATTTAAAAGTAAAAACACAAATATGAGACAAAGGGAGACATTAATTCAAAATCCTGAGGTTGGCCAGTTATTCATTTTTACCCTAGGCAGGAAAGTTTTACCCTGAGCTTTTCTGCAGAAGGGAAGTAAAACTACTTAGCTTAAAGAGTTGGGCTGAGCAAGATGTTATTTCTCTCTTACTTCCCATAGTTGGACTTCAAAAATAGCAGCTATCATTAGTAGTGTAAAAGTTAGTATTAATAATAAGCCCCACCCCAAAACTATCCATTGGTTCTATAATAGGAATGTAATTAGCATAGAAATATAACAATAGAGGTATAAAATATTATTAAGTGAAGGCACACATTGTCTCTATTTTGAATATAGACTGGGAAAGTATATGTTTTCTTTCATGTGAAAGTTAAAAGTTCATAGACTTTATGAAGATAGATTCAATGAAATATTTTCTCATCAAGAGTGTTTTTCATTGAAGTTGAAAAGTAAAAAAAAAATAGTTATAGTGCTTTTCAGAGATGGGCACTATGTTATTATTGTTGTTGTTATTATTAGTGACAGTAATACCTTACATCTGTGAAAGGTTGGGCTGTTCTCAAAAGCGTCTGCACACACCGTGTCTGCTTTAATCTTCTCAACACCTGCGAGAAGCGAGCCTGGCAGCGAGAACTGCACAGTCTTACAGGTGAAAGCAATTTAGACCAGAGGCTGCATGGATTACCCAAGGTCAGTGCTGCCAAGGTGGACTCAAGGCAAAGCGCCCCGGACTCCTGGCTCCCAGTCAGGGGCTGTTCTGACTCCTCTGCCCTTACTAGATTTTGTTGGTAATTTCATCAAACAGAAGAAGGGGGAAAAAGAAAAAAACAAACCACCACGAGCTGTCCTTAAGACATAAGCGTACAGAGTGAGCCTTGCTGGGGAGCCACGTCCCACGGTCAGCCCAGGGCCTCCTGCAGACAGGAGGCTGGAGCTGCTCTGAACAGCCGGCTGCCTGGGAAAGTGGGTCTCAGATGCTGGATTCGAGCAAAAGTCTCGAGGTAGAGTGGAGGCTGATGTCCGGGTTCGGGTCTGAGTTGGTAGCTAGTAAGGCAGCATCTTCAGGGCACTCTTGGGAGCCCACCCGCCAGGGCCGGGAGAGCTGGCCCCGTGGTTCCTGGAGGGGGGCTGTTGCCAGGTGGTCTGAGATCCATTAGGTCCTTGTCCTCTCCCAGCACCAGCTGCAGCGAGGCCCGAGGACAAGAGATGAAGGAAGTCTTCCAGAAGAAAATCACGTCCGAAGTGCAGGTCTTGCCATCTTCCCTCTGGACTTCACCCCGAGAGCCTGTGTTTCTCTCCCTGGCTTCTCACTCTCCACTCTTCTTTCTCTGTAACTTACAGTAGTAGATGTGGCCTCAGAGATCACACACACACACACACACACGCACACGCACTTGGATATTTTGTAGTGGCTTGAAAGGATCAGGGCTGGGGAGGACTGACTAAGAGGACTGACACAGCTCATGGCTCTAAAATGTGGTCGATCGCCTTTTTAAAACAAGAACATGAGAGCTCATGCATTTAGAAAGCTCTGACTTCAAAGGATAGGTATTTGGTACTTAAACAGAAAGGCCTAAAACATGGCATCTCTTAAGCTTCTCCCTTTACTCCCAGAGGCATCTCTGGAGGGCAGGATGCTCAGTGCAAGATCTTGCCACTAAGGACTGGATTGCACAGGCTCTTAATCTCTGTCCTACTAAAGGCCACCCACTTGCCACTTTATTGTGAGTGTACATGTGATGTTTGTGTGGGAGTCGAGGGGTGGCGCCGTACGGAAAGGAGAGGAAGAACTGCTGTCATACCCCATTAGGAACTGGAGAAGGAAAAACTGCTCGGAGGAAAGGTGAATGCGACTTTGCAGACATAATGAATTTGAGACAGAAGAGTTGTAAGAGGAAAGAATAGTTTGCATTGTCATTCATTCAATAAATATTCATTGCTGGTACAGACATGGTGCCAGAACACGGTGTCTCCATTTATTGAACTTAAACCCTAATGGGGAAGAACAAAGAAAGAAAATTTTATGGATAAGCAGAAATGAAGAGGCCTCATTTCTGAGATGGACAGAAGATAGAGGCTAGAGATAGAGATTGGCAGTGGGTTGCAGCCAATAGAGTTGGAGTCCTTATGAATATGATGATGTTAAAATGTGAAGATTAGTAGGAAGCTTCCAGCAAAAGTAAAGGCCTTTAAGCAAACAGGAACTCTGTGTGTTCAGAGAGCTGAAAGTGTGGTTTGGTCTCAGTGGACACAAGAAGAGTGGCCTCTGATGAGGTGAGCTGGGTAGGGACTTGACCGCAGATGACACTGTCCATAAAATCAAGGTTACACATTTAGACTTTGTCTCCAGTGAAACGGGAAAGCATTGAAGGGTTTTAAGTAAGGGAGTGACGTTATACCATTTATGTGTTTAAAAGATTCCCCTGGTTGCTGTGCACACTGGAATAAAGCAAGAGTTGTGACTCAGCGGTAAAGAATCCACCTGCAATGCAGGAGACACGGGTTCGATCCCTGGGTTGGGAAGATCCCCTGGAGAAGGAAATGGCAACCTACTCCAGTATTCTGGCCTGGGAAATCCCATGGACAGAGGAGCCAGGTGGGCTACAGTCCATGGGATTGCAAAGAGCTGGACACGACTGAGCGACTGAACAAACACCACAAGGAGGGTAAAGCCTATAAAGTATTTTGAAAGAAAGGTTGATGGCAGCAAAGATGAGGGTGCTGGCAGAAGGAGAAGTAGGTGGGCTTGAGGGCATATGATAGGACTTGCTGATGAACTGGATGTGAGAGAACCTGTTTGGTTTTGGTTTGAAACTGCTGGCTACACCACTTACTGAGATAAGAAGGTAGTAGAATGAAAAATTGGTCTTAAGCATGTCAAGTTCCTGTGAAAAATCTGAAGGGGAGTCCAGTAGGAGGTTGGGTAGCTAAACCTGGAGCTCAGAGGAGACGTCTGGATTGGGAACATGCCTTTGGTAGTTCTCAGCCTGGAGAAGACCCACAGTCACAGGAATTGATGAGACCATGAAGGAGCAGGTAAGTGATAGAGGTGGCCAGCACTGGGAACTTCAGTGTATAGCAGCCTCAATATAGAATAGAGGAAAATGAAAGTCGCCCAGTCGTGTCTGACTCTTTGAGACCCCATGAGGATAGTTCACGGAATTCTCCAGGCCAGAATACTGGAGTGGGTAGCCTTTCCCTTCTCCAGGGGATCTTCCCAACCCAGGGATAGAACCCAGGTCTCCCGCATTGCGAGCGGATTCTTTACCAGCTGAGCCACAAGAGAAGCCCAAGAATACTGCAGTGGGTAGCCTATCCCTTCTCCAGCAGATCTTCCTGACTCCGGAAATCAAACCGGGGTCTCCTGCGTTGCAGGCAGATTCTTTACCAACTGAGCTATCAGGGAAGCCCGAATAGAACAGAGGAAAAGAACGGGCAAAGGAGACAGTGAAGGAAGGCGTGATCAGAGAGGAAGGGGTGCGTCCCAGAGAGGAATGGGTGCTCTGCAAAGGAGATGGGTCACATGCTACTAAGGAGAGACTGATTGCCTGTTACCAAGAGGTCGAAAGAACAATGAAAGCGTCAGTGACTACCTTTTTATGTTTAGCAATATGGAGGTCACTGGTGAGAGATTTCAGCAGATGAGAGATTTCAGGGCAGATGGAAGATAAAGGGTGTGAAAAAACCATCCAGAGCTCTTTAGAGAAGCTTACCCTAGAAGGAAACCTAAAAATAGAGTGGCACTTGTGACTCTGTTTAGCAATTTCTTTGTCTTGAGCAATTTTTGCATGTATTAGTTTCCCAAGGCTGGTCTAACAGATTCCCACCAACCTGGTGGCTTACACAACACGCATTTATTCTTTCAGAATTCTGGAGGCCGTAAGTCTGAAACCAGTTGCACTGGGACAAAATCAAGGTTCTGGCAAGACTGTGTTCCCTCTGGAGGCTCCAGGGAAGAGGAGTCAGTCCCTTGACTCTTCCGGCTTCTGGTGGCTGCTGGCGTTCCTTGGTTTGTGGCTCCATCACTCCAGTCTTGGCCTCCATGAGCACATTGCTTTTCTCCTCTTCTGTGTGTGAGTTAACTCTCCCTCTGCCTCTCTTATAAGGATGCCTGTGATTGCATTTAATCCTGGAGAATGTCCCCACCTCAAGACGCCCAGCTCAACCACATCAGCAAAGACACTATTTCCTTGGAAGTTTCCAGGACCTATTCTACTGTCACTAATTCATTCCTGTGACTCTGAAATTACTTGTTTGTAGACTCAATGACTTTTAAGCTTATTACATTTTTGCGTCCTAATTTTTCTTGTGATTTAAAAACCTCTCTTAAAATATTTAAACGCAATACTTCTTTCTCACAGAGTAATCGTGATTATTGTCCTCTAATTAATATATGAGACAGTATGGAAACATAACTTTCAAAGAAAATTCAATTAACAGTTTAGAACAGGGATGGAATTCCTTATTAACAGGCCATTATGGAGTACCAGGGTCAATCCTTACAGATTCTAAATAAATAAGAAGTGAATGATTAAAATGAGTGAGATATAATGCACTGCTACTGTGTTGACCTAGGTGGTTCTCAATTTATTCCCATAGACATTATTTAATATGTATAACTAAATTATTTTAGCATTTGGGTAATTTAATAAAATAATTTATATGTGTGTATCAACAAAGAAACCATAAAATATACTTGTGAGTGGTTTTAAATAGATCCACTTAAATGCCTATGTGTATGCTCAGTTGCTTAGTTGTGTCTGACTCTTTGCAACCCCCCTGGACTGTAGCCCGCCAGGTTCCTCTGTCCATGGGCTTTCTCCAGGCAAGAATATAGGAGTAGGTTCCCATTTTCTTCTCCATGGGATCTTCCCAACCCAGGGATGGAACCAGCATCTCCTGCATCGGCAGAGAGATTCTTTACTGCTGGGCCACCAGGAAAGCCCTAAGATGTTCTTATTCGGGATTTCCTCTAACCAGCCTTTCCTGACTCATCTGAAATCTAGTTCCCTGGGCCTGAACCTTGTTTTGCCTTTCCCCTGAGTCTGTCTACCCCTCCAGGACTGTAGCTTATTTATCTGAGGGTCCTTCACACCTGCACCTGCACTTTTTTCACTCTGGGCAGAGCTGGTTCCTGGCTACTTGCTGCCACTCACTACTCTTGGGCAGAAACCTGGAGACAAAAAGGATTGCCAACCACCTACCCAGCTCCTCTCCTCTCTTCCTGGACCGCCCCCACCTTCCTGTCTCATCTCACAGATACACAATAAGAAAACACAACTCCCTGGTAGCTATCCTTTTTGCATTTAGCAGCTTTCAGTAACAATAGAATTTTCATACAATAAAGACTGATTTTTAAACAATCGTCTTTTGTGTATATACTTTTTTTTTTTAAAAAGAGCAAATTTCACTCACTTCACTGGCTTTGGTTTTTTTTTTTTTTTTATATTAGCTTGTTTTTGACAAATAATTTACAAATGTGAACGAACTTCACTAAAGGCAAAAAAAAAATTGCACTCCTTTCCCTCAGGGCCTCATTCCTAAAGCAATTTCCAGACCTTTAAGGAAATACTTTCAAACACTGTGAAATCAGGGAGAAAATATTACACAATACATATTTATAGACTGAACTCCCTTGGCATTTAATCTTGCAGTCCTCACCACGGCTGCCACACCTTCTGCAGGCCTCTGAGATATTAGGTGTGGGTGGCTGAGGCATCCTGGTTCAGGCTTCTTTCAGGCCCAGGGTGGAGGGGGGAGCAGACAGCAGAAAGCACCCTGGTCAAGATGTCTGAGGTCTAGGGCCAGCTCCACAACTGATTAACTGCAGGACATTGGGTAAATCCATTAACTTCTCTGGTTTCATTTTTCCCCTTCCTTAAAATGACACCATTGAAACGAAATAATCTGTTGCCTTGCTAAACATGTTTTAGGCATCAAAAGCGCCTCTTTGCATAGATCATCGATTCATACTCTCAATGGAGAACTATTTTCCTTCTAAGATAGCTCAAATATGGAGGTGATTGGTGAGAAAGAGCTGGAGCGACACAGATTTTTCCGGGTATCGATTAGAAATTGCCTTTGCCTACGGTTTCCTCATGCATTTTTTTCCCATTTGGATAATCTAAAAAACCCTCTTTTCAGCATCTATTTAGCTTCAAAGCTATTTGCTTTAAATGTAGCCAAAGAGACAAAGTAGACAAGAGGCCATTTTAGGTCAATGGTTGGTACATTGCCCGTACGGACACTTTCATCAGTAAGCCCATCCTCGTTAGCTTCGGTGTACTCACCACGGGATGGAGCGGGGTTCCTGGAAACATAAATTGCATCTGCTGGGCAAGCATGGCTGCTGCAGTTTTTTGCTGGATCAAATTGTTCCTCCCATTAATTTCTAGTTGAGTTTTTAAATGTGTGGGAGGGTGAAGATACTTGCAATTCTCTCTTGAACAACGGCCCTGGGGGAGAAAAAAAGAGTCAGTTTTAGCACGGTTAGTAGCTTTCAACTCGTTGTCAACCATTTCACAATCACTTCATCTATGCGAAGGTGTGTATCTATGTGTGTGCGAGCACAGATGTGTTGGAACATACATCAGAGTTGGAACACACAGGAGTGGATCAGGCATTAGCCGATCGTCAACCTTGCTCAAACCTGTTGAACAGAGAAGCTTCCTGAGATGTTACTGTTGTTTTGAATGGATTCTAACTCTGACAAAAGACCCTAAGGAAACGTGACTGGAGAGAGTCAAGTCAGACCCTTCTAGGCAGTGTGGAGGGTGATCAGAGGAGCACATTTATTGTGACTTATCAAAAGGAAGCTTTGAACTTGCTAAATGTGCATGCTGGCATGATGACAATATGTGAATAATTATGTGCCACATTTATGCTGTGGGGGTAGTAATCAGCACTATCTGATTACTTGAAATGTGTGCTCCAGGTTGGCTGAAGACATCCCTGATTTGAGTGATGGAAGGAGTATTAGTCTAGGAGTGGACATTTCTTAACTGATGCACAGGTGAACTCAGATGATCACCTGCAACAGATCAGCTTGCTACATGAATGCTGCTGCCCGTGTCCCTGCCCAGCTCCCGTGACAGTTACATAACATTTAATGTCATGTTTTAACATAGTGAAGTGTGTACAATGAAAGTAACGTTGTGATGTTAAAGTTGGCAAAGTGAAAAATAAAATTAATTAGGTGACAGGTGTGCCTAAAGCCGGTCTTTGAAGAGTGACTGCAAATGGTAATTAACGTTTATACTGAATTCCCACCTTTTCCAAACTACCGACTGAATCATGTTGATGCGTGAATGATGCAATTTCTGGAGAAAGAATAATGAACTGTGTTAACCAGTATGAGAATTGTCATTCCTTGAAGAATTAGTCTATTAGCAACCAAGAAAAGAGAATATGAGTTTGTTTACCAGATATAAAAGTAATTTTAAAAAGCAAGCTGGGTGGATCTGGAGAAACAAATTTGTTTATAGTCATCCTAATTCTAAACATCTGGAGTTCTCCCTCTGCCTCCCGCTTGTTTTAGCTGTGCGTTTGGCAGCGCGGGTTCCTTCCCAAGTGTGAACCTCCCAGCGCTGCCGTGGAGAAGGGCAGACAGAGATCCTGGTCTAGTCCTGGTGGTCTGAGCTCATCAGCCTGTGCTGTCCTGAGGCCCTAGAGTTCGTAGCATGAGAAACTGTGCCACCCTCTGCAGGGAGGACACTGAGGCAGGCACTGGGACACCAGAAGGAATAGGTCACATTTCTGCTAAAGTAATTCTATACCCATGGGCAAGGTTGGCGTGTCTCCTTAGGCTCAAGTTCATATTGTGGATGCTTCATCGGCTTCCTAATGTATGCAACAGACACACTTTTTTGTTTGTTTTGGCTGTGCCGGGTTGCAGCTCATAGGCTTAGTTACCCCTGGGGCAAGGGAGAATCTCAGTTACCAGACTAGGGATTGAACCCATGTCCTGTGCATTGGAAGGTAGATTCTTATCCACTGGACCACCAGGGAAGTTTCTGAAATAGACAACTTGGGTCCAGTATTGGAAGGTCTAATGTAAAAATACAGGCAAACTGGACCCACAACTTAAAATAATCCGAATCAAAGCAGTCTTGGCATCTCTCCATCTACCTCTCTCCACAGAATTTTAAGATGAAGATTTAATCATAACTCTGCTCTGCTCATTGTTTTATGATGTCCTGGGGTCCCTCCAGCCCTGCCAATTTGCCTCAGGCATCTCTTATTTTATTTCTCTTTCTGTCCTCCCCTGACAATGGCCTTAGTCTCAGGGTTTGCTACAATCAAATCTCCAAGAACACCTTCAGATTAGGCCAGCTCCATCAACAGAGGTGTGTGACCAGCCTTTGGATTGGCTGCCTTGTGTCAGGTATCCAAATACATTCACACCATCTATGGCGGGAGGTGGTCATGGGATATAGGCCGTAGCCACAGCCCATTAGTAGGGGTGGGGGAAAACTAAACAGAGTGACGTTTCTTGTACATAGTGTAAGTCGCCCCCAGACAACCTCAATTCAAACTCTCTTTAAACACAGTCAGTTCACTAGGGAGACGACACCCAGAAAGGTTCAGGAATACAAGATGTACATATGGGTTTGCATGCCTAAACATACAATGGGCTTCATGAGGGGATTTGGGAAAGCAGAATTCCATAGAACAGTTAGAATTCGTGAAACATTCTGACGTCTACCAGTCTGGCTATTTTATTTTGCTAGTTCATATAATAGTCGATTTGATCACAGTCTAATAATGTAAGGGGCTTCCCCGATGGCTTAGCGGTAAAGAATCCACCTTCAATGCAGGAGACATGCAGGAGATGTGGGTTTGATCCCTGGGATGGAAAGATCCCCTGGAGAAGGAAATGGCAACCCACTCCAGTGTTCTTGCCTGGGAAATCCCACGGAGAGAGGAGCCTGGAGGGCTACAGTCCATGGGGTTGCAAAGAGCTGGCCATGATTTAGCGACTAAACAACCACATCACTTCTAATGTAATGCTTTGCAGTTGCAGGCAAAAATTTTGATTAGCCTGGAAAAGCACTATTTTCTTGTAAATGCTCTTATCTCTTGATACAACTGGGACTCTTAAGGAACTGTATAAACTATTTCCAGGGAATGGAACATGATTTACAACACTGAATTAGTAATTTATTGATGGAACCTTCTTTTCCACGAGAATTAATACAATTTCCTACTGTTCTTACTTATACACTTGGAGTGAGGAATATTACTGATTACCCACGTGCCAGACAGTTTATACAGGGTTATCTCATTTTCTCCTTATAATAGCTGTAATGATCACTATGTTACAAAATAGCTAATGGGCTCAGAAAGATCAAGAAACTTTCCAAGGGTAGTATAATTAGTGGGTGGTAGGGCCGGATTCTAAATCGACATTTACCTGACTCAGTTACATCACAAAGTCAACCTATTTATTAGCAATAGGTAACAGCCAGGGAGGGTAAAAATCTAGCATTATCCTTTGCAGAATGAGAGGCTACTTAACACGATTTAAAATACAATAGAATATATAGGAAGATTTGGGAGTGGAAAAAGCTGATTTGCCTGGCTCTGTCCATTGGAAGGGGACGAGAGGAGTGGTTAAGCCCCCAGGCTCGGAAGGCAGAAGCCTGGGCACATAAGTTGGCTCTGCTTTTTGCTACCTTTGCAACTTTGAGCAAGTTACTTGAACTTCTTGTGTATCATGTTTTCATCTGTACAATGAAAATAATTACCGTATTTTCCTCTAAGGGCTGTTGTAGGATTAGATGAGTTATTAATAGTACAGCTACAAGGTGCTGAGAAATGCTTGTCAGGTAGTAAGCACTGAGGAAGTGTTGTCAGTATCACCAAAGAAAGAAAAAACACTTGTCTATCATTTTCTTTAAGTCGCTGGTGGCTCAGAAGGTAAACAATCTGCCTGCAATGCTAGAGACCTGGGTTTGATCCCTGGGTGGGGAAGATCCCCTGGAGAAGGGAATGGCAACCCACTCCAGTATTCTTGCCTGGAGAATTCCATGGACAGAGAAGCCTGGCAGGCTACAGTTCATAGGGTCGCAAAGAGTAGGACACAACTGAGTGACTAACACTTTTTCACGTCTTTACATTAAGTGCGAAACTACTTTAGTTATATTTTGATTGGCGTTTTGGTTCTTCTATAGACTAACTTTTCATTTGAAAACATGATAAAGGTTACTTAATTATACTTATTTAAGTATCTTATATTTACGATATCCAATTCTACAGGATATTTCTGCAAGAACCCATATTTGAAGAGAGGACCCTGAATAAGAGTTTGATCTAATATTAACATCAATATTTTGAAGGGTATCATAGCATGGATGTCTGAGGCATACAAATTCAAGATTAGGAAAACCAGGCAGCAAGATTTTAGTAAGGGATCCTACAGGACTCTGTCAGTCCTAAAGGAAAAGCTGCAGTCAAAATATAACAAGCTATTTGACACAGTAAACAACTTGTAAGAAGTTTTTGTTAAGGAGTAAGATTTGTCAGGATACGCATCATCGCACAAAAACTGCTGATTATCAAAGCAAGTTGTCATACCCGAGTGCGAGAGGGGGCAGTGAGCAGCAATGTAAAGCATCTCTGTATATCACTGTGAAACAAAACAAAACTGTCAAAAATAGTGTCTCTCAATGTTGGTCCAAGAAATGAAGATGAAAAATGTCTTGAAAAAGTCTTCCTGTGACTGCCAGGATTGTTTCTTGTTTTAACTCTTCCTCTCCTGGTTAAACACCGTTTGCGGAGAGATAAGAGAGGTAAGACCCAGTCCCTGTAGACGAGGACGGGCGCAGCTCCTGTGGGATGGAGTAGGAGAGTGCCATCCCAGATTCCTTGTGAAGAACCTTCTAGAACTGGAAAACAGGAGCCCTGGAGGAGTCCAGGCCGATGGCCCCACGTCAGGGTCTAATGTGGAGATGGTAACCCCAGAGGACTCCACTCGTTCCAGGTGGGACCCACCAACTATAGAAACCACAGGTGGTCTGGAATCACATTCACGTTTGTTCGTGGTATATTTTCAGGCTAGGGTCTCATTCCTTCCTTCATTCTACAAATATTTATTGCTCTGTGTCAGGCACTGAGCGAAGGGCTAGTTAATTAAAAGATGAGAAAAACATAGGATCTGCTGCCTCCCCTCCGGAAGCCTGCAATCCAGTGGTGAAGACAGATATTGGCTAAACAGCGACACAGACAAATGTTTAATTACAAATTATGGACCAGGTTCTGGAGTAGGCTGAGAGAAGATGGAGGAGAGTGTTAGAATGAAGACAGTGGCAGAACCTTCATGAAGTTTCTCAAGGCCGTATCACAGAAGGGGGTGTGGGCTGCAGTGGAGAGGATGTTAAGAGAAAAAACAGGAAGAAGTCGACTAGAACCAGATAACAACGAACTCTGGGAGTCAAGTTAAGGGCTATGAACTTGATTGCCACTGAAATTTTGAAACAGGAGGAGAGCCAGATCAGATTTACGTTTTATGCTATGTATAAAATCCTGGGCTTCTCTGGTGGCTCAGCAGTAAGGAATTTGCCTGCCAATCAAGGCAGGAGATGCAGGTTCGATCCCTGGGTCGGGAAGATCCCCTAGAGAAGGAAATGGCAACCCATTCCAGTATTCTTGCCTGGGAAATCCCATGGACAGAGGAGCCTGGAGGGATATGGGGTCACAAAAGAGTCAGATACGACTTAGCAACTAAACAACAACAGCAACAATAAAATCTTATCCTGATTATTAGATTTCTATATCTAATATAATGGTTTACATTGTTTGGAATCCCTTATTTAAAAACAATAACAGAATTTGGACATAGTTTACATAGGATTTTTGTACACTTCATTCTACCTCCAAAAATACTCTCTACTCCAGGAAAATTTAGTTTAGGGAGAATGGCTAGAAGCAAATAAGAATTTCAAGCTGAATTAAGTTTATTAAAATAAGCAACCATGAAAGATTCTAACACAGAATACCCATGTTGATTCTCAACAGGACGAGGAAAAATGTTAAATAACTATAACATGTACTTGGCAGAACAACAGATCTGAGCTCTCAGAATTACACGGTCATTATATGACACGATGTGGGAGAGAATAAATGCGGCTTTGGCTGAGAAAAGATTTCAGAATCAGGTTGGTGCGAGAAAGAAAAAGCATAATTGGAAAAGGGGGTTTTCTAATTGCTTATTTAAAAACAAGTTTCAGAATCTTTTCCTCGTATGCTCTTAATTGAAAAAGTCAGTTAAAATATGGAAGCAAGAAAGAAAACAGATTAATTAGGAGATTGTTACAGGGATTAACAGTAGGAGTTTTGCCCATAGAGATTGCTAACAGAAAACTATATCCCATTAGTTTTCCATGGGAAAAGCAATGGATTTTATATGATCTACAATTCACACTGACAATAGGCCCCCACTGTATCACTCAGGATAATTTGAAATTGTTTCTTAGTGTGAGCCATGCTGTTGATCAGCAGACTCTAAAAGGGCCCCTTTGGGAGATAATGCGAGTTGAGGGCCAGGGTCTCAGCCTGATCCACTGAATTTCACCTTTTCCAGTTGAGTTTTGGCTGCTCACAGCTTCCAGCACGTGATGGTGTTTTCAAGGGCCCCGGCCAGGCTGTGGAGGGAAAATCTGACGCGAAGATTGGGGGTTCCCTGGTGGCTCAGGCAGTAAAGCATCTGCCTGCAGTGCGGGAGACCCAGGTTCGATCCCCGGGTTGGGAAGAAGCCCTAGAGAAGCAAATGGCAACCCCCTCCAGTACTCTTGCCTGAAAAACTCCATGGACGGAGGAGCCTGGTAGGCTACGGTCCACGGGGTTACAAAGAGTCAGGCACGACTGAGCCACTTCACTTCAAGATTGGCGGCAGATGGCGCGCGCTCCCAAAGTGGCCTGCGGGGACAATCGGAGCTCCAGGGGCCTGCTTGGGATCCCGTGGAAGCCAGGGAAGAACCTCTCAGATTCCCTCACCTTCCACAGGAGGGAAACCAGTTTAGCGAAATCCTGAGGCGGCGGCAGATCCTCTTGTCTTGGAGCCACGTTCCTGAAGCCGGCTCTGTCTTGGGCTGGTTCCTGGAGAAGCAGTCTGCACCAGGGGTGAAGGGAACAGACCCCGGGCCTGAAGTTTTTGTGTGCTCAGTCGCTCAGTCATGTCCGACTCTTTGCGACCCCTTGGACTGTAGCCTGCCAGGCTCCTCTGTCCATGGGATTCTCCGGGCAAGAACACTGGAGTGGGTTGCCATGCCCTCCTCCAGGGGATCTTCCCAACCCAGGGATCGAACCTGGATCTCCTGCAGTAGCGGGCAAATCCTTTACCACTAAGCCACCTGCGAAATATTGGACCTGGACTATGTGAGCTCAAAATCCAGCTCTGCTGTTCTTTCCACGGGACCCTGTGGTCTCCATTACATCTGTAAAATGGGGATGACAGTAGCTCCCACTTCCTAGACTTGGGTAAAGATGAACATTTAATGTACAGTGTCTGAACAGTTCCGAGCACATAGTAAGCCCTCTGTTAAGTTTTTATTATCATCCTCCACCTCATTATTACTAACACCTTCTCTGCAAGAGCAGACGAAATACCTGGTATTAAAAAATAACCTTTCTGATACTAGTTCAGTCTCTCTATCATGGTGCTTCCCTCTGGCCTGTCTACCAAGCTATTTAACACTTTTATTATTCTTATTCTCACAATTAGTGCCAATTCTTCTTCTTCTCTCTCTCTTTAGAAGAACCTCAGATCTGATTTTCTATAATATCTTTCCTGCTGAAACTTGTCAGGGCTGATTAACACGGCATGACTAATCTAGTTTAAAGCGGCTATGCATCATAGTGGGAAAATCCGCAGTTCTGGTTGTGGCTTCATCCCAAGATGGTTAAACTGAATTTTACACACAATATATAATAGCCTGTGCCTCAGTTTTCTCATCTGTCAAATGGGGGTGTGATCATGTTCTCACATCTGAACCCCTTCCGACGTTTGTGAGAGCTTGAGAGACAGCCACAGCTGCTCTGCAAAAAACCATAATTTGCTACATGTTGTCAACTCTATATCTATTTCCCTGTGGAATGTTCCTATTCTGGTAAAAGGAGAAAGCCACATAAAGAACAGTTACAGTAAAAAGGGATACCAGAGACTTCTGTTGGCAACAGTCCCAATAAGTTCTGAGAATTGTGAGAAGTCTATATGACAGACCAGGCATGAAGTGCATCAGCAGAAGTGGTAAACTGAGTCAAAATCAATTGGAGGACTCATTAAGTATCTACAGTGTACACAGCTTGGAAGTGGAAAATTCAATCCAAGAGACCACTGCTTAGGTCCCTGTGATGTAAGCTGCTTAGCTGTGCTCAGTTGTGTCTGACTCTTTGTGACTCCCGTGGGCTGTAGCCCACCAGGCTCCTCTGTTCATGGGATTCCCAGGCAAGAATACTGGAGTGGGTTGCCATTTCCCTCTCCAGGGGATCTTTTCGACCTAGGGATTGACCCCACGTCTCCTGTATTGGCAAGCAGATTTTTTTTACTGGTGAACCACCTGGGAAACCCAAGTCGCTTAGCAGATATTTTCTCAGTGACTAAACTGGCTGGGTGTATCAGATGCTCACAGACTCAGTTTCCCTAGTTTCAAAATCTCTCAAAGCTTTTGAAAGTGAAAAAATACAAAGGCCTTGGATCGAGAAGATTTCTATAGGTTCATCATTTTTCTGGATCTAAGTCAGGAGCAAAGGTTGAGTTTAACATTTGGCCTGAACCTTCTCTTCCTTCTCCAGCACGTTTCCAGAAAGATATGGGCAAGACAAAGCGTAGGGGAATAAAATGGTTATTTACTTCGGGGCTTAATTCCTAACATTAACTACGAGACTGAAATTGCTCTGCTCTAAGGCAAGTGACAGATTACGCTTTCAGGCTTCTTGTGAATTTAAATAAACTAATTGAACTACATGAGCTCCTTGTATCATTAGCTCCAACTACATAATACAGCAAATAAAATACAAGCCACATAAGGTCATCAGAATTAGAGGAAATTATAGATTCAGGGAATGACTACAAGCAAATGATAACCAGAAGTCTCATCAAAATGAACAATTGCCCATCTCATCAATATTATGGGTGAATTTATAATAAGAACTTTCGGCTTATTAGGAATTAAGTTCAATTTATATTATAATTCATCTTTTATAGTCTATGTATGTTATACTCTTTTGGCAAATAGCATAAAATATTATACTGATTGAACGTGAAAGTCACTCCACGGTGTCTGACTCTTTGCAACCCCATGGACTTAGTCCATGAAATTCTCCAGGCCAGAATACTGAAGTGGGTAGCTTTTCCCTTCTCCAGGGGATCTTCCCAACCCAGGGATCAAACCCAGGTCTCTCACATTGCAGGCGGATTCTTTACCAGCTGAGCTATCAGGGAGGCCCTATTATTAAAGACAGATAAAAAGGGAATGTTTACAAATTTTTCCAGGGTGTGTTCCCTTTTCTCTTTTGCTTCCAAGGGATGGAGGAAACGTAGGATGTTATAAAAGAAGATTGGAGAGGCAGTCAGATGCGCAAACTAAGGAAAATCAGGGATGCTGACAGGCTGTTAGCAATGCCTTCGACTGCACAACTGTGAGTTTGTGTGCCGTTTTCTTGAATGCTAAGTCACTTCAGTCATGTCCACCTCTTTGTGATCCTATGGACTGTAGCCTGCCAGGCTCCCCTGTCCATGGGATTCTCCAGGCAAGAATACTGGAGTGGGTTGCCATTTCCTTCTCCAGGGGAATCTTTCTGACCCAGGGATTGAACCTGCATCTCCTGCACTGGCTGGCGGATTCTTTACCACTGAGCCACCAGGGAAGCTGGCGAGTTTAGGAGAGGATAAGGAGAAGCATGAATCAGGTTGTGTAGACGGATGGCACAGCTCACAGTGGGAACTGTGGTTTAGTTTGCATTTCTCCCCAGAAAACCATATGAGAGGGCACAGTGTATCATTCCACTGCCTCCCCCGGACTACGGAGCGGAGGCCGAGGGCTCTTCCCCAAGGCTGGTGCTTTCTCTTCCTTACAGGGAGCTGCAAACGCTTGGAGGCGGCCCTCTCTCGATCTGCATTTAGGGCAGCCAGTACTCCGGGAGCAGATCTGCGATTCCTTATAGTCACGCCAAGGTGACTGCCCTGTTCCTTTAAGCACTGCTGTGTGGTTAAGACCTAATTTGTAGGGACTTCCTGTGGTCCAGGGGCTAAGACTCCACGCTCCGCATACAGGGGGCTGGGTTCTATGCCTGGTCAGGGAACTAGATCCCACATGCCGCAACTAAGATCCAGCGCAGCCAAATAAATTAAGTAAATAAATAATTTTAGAAAAAGACCTAATTTGTGACCATTTAAAATAGATGAAACATAAAAATTCATTAAGTGGGGAGGAGAGGCAAAGAGGGTGAATTGTTTGTAGTTTTCCATTTCAAAGCATGCTTCAATTTTTTTCTAAAAATGAATCTGGCTGCCTGAGAAATTTAATTAATTAATCAATTAATTTATTAATGTTAAGCCTCAAGATAATTTTTTAATATATGCTTTAAAACGTACTGAGCGTGTCTCCTTCCCTTGATTCTCCAATAATGTGAAGAAGCCTTTTTCACTATTTTTCTTCTAGATTTCTATCCTTTTCTCTGCCCTTGAGCCTGGGCAGTTTAAATTTTCATACTCTTGTGTCTTAGAATTGGAAAGAGCTGTTTGTCAGTTTGATGCTGGGGCCAAGCTCGGTCTTAACTGGTAAAGATTCCCTGTCTTGTTAACTTTAAATGTTAACTGAAGATGTGCCAGGTAAGAGAAATCAGTGAGATCAAAAACAGTCCCTCCATTTTTCCAGTTATGTAAGGAAACTAATTTCCAGGCATCAGATGCTTCATTCGAAAACTATTTTATTTAGCTAGAAGATGGATGTCTTCTGAGTCACAGAGGAACATTAGTCACCGTGGATGGTGATGATGTACGAACATAATACAGAACTAGTCTAGTTACTGTTTGACTTCATAGCATCTAGTTTTCTGACATCACATTCATCCATGCGTGCATGGCCACGGCTGTGGGAGAAACAGAAGCTCTGTGAAATTGTTAATATCACAGCATTAGGATGTTTCCTGCGGGAGAGGACAGGCCTTCCTCATCTATGTCTTTTTTATTTTTGTGGACCATTTTTAAAGTCTTCATTGAATTTGTTACAATATTGCTTCTCTTTCATGTTTTGTTTTTTTGGCCACAGGCATATGGAGTCTTAAGCTCCGAAACCAGGGCTTGAACTGCACCCCCTGCATTGGAAGGCCAAGTCTTAACCACTGGCCTCCAGGGACCCTCCAGGGAAGTCCCCTGGTCTACGTGTTATACCTCTCAATACCCTCACATGGTAGGCACTCGATGCATCTTATCAGATGCCTTCTCTTGTCTTTCAGCCAGCAAATCTTATCGAGCCCCATCACCTGCCGAGCCCTGTAAATATTAAATGGGCAGTCGGAACACAGAGTGAGCAATGCCATGATGGGGGGCGGGGGGCGGGATTCAAGGTGCTGTAAACAGATTGTGGGAAACTCTGCCTACTTCAGGGGCCGGGATGACCCTAGAGGAATGGACAGATCATGTTTAGACTAAGATCTTTATCAGATTATCTAGTTGATATATGTGGAGGGAGGTAGGGGAGGGGAGTAAGGGTTGGCAATTTGGAAAATTAAAACAAGCCAGACTAACTCACAGGGACTTCCCTGCAGCTCAGTTGGTAAAGAGTCTGCCTGCAATGCAGGAGACCCAGGTTCGATCCCTGGGTGGGGAAGATCCCCTGGAAGAGGAAATGGCAACCCACTGCCGGTATTCTTGCCTGGAGAATCCCATGGAGAGAGGAGCCTGGAAGGCTACAACCACGGGGTCACAAGAGTCAGACATGACTTAGCGACTGCACCACCACCACCAGACTAACTCACAACCGCTCTGTGGGGGTCAAACTCCCGAAGGCTGATAAAGGCTTTCACACAGCACCCAAAGCAAAGAAAATGCTTAGGAAACACAGGCTATGATTTTTATTATTGTCAGTTGAAAAGTATGATCAGAAACTGGTCATTTTCCAAATAAGTGAAATCTAGCCAAAGATGCAAACTTCATTATACCCCTTCTGTTACGGCAGATTCTGTCTGACTGAAAACCATGTGGGGAATCTCCTGGAATTTGGACACAGGTAGACAATCAGCTTTAAAGGTTGGCATTGGGTGGATATACTTCTGTCTCTCTGTAAAAAGAGCCACTGTCCCAAGCCTGTTAAATGCCAGGTGTTTTCCCCACTTGTCTGGTCATTCTAGTCCCTTCCTGCAGATCCTACCAGCTCCCCTCCTGAATCTCAGGAATCAAAGAGTTAAATCTGACACAGCAGGGAGGGGGCCTCCCTGGCCCAGCTCTGGGGCATTCTGATTGGTCACTGTCCTGGGAGGTGTTTATGTTAAAATACTTTGCATATAACGCCTGATCATAAATATATTTGTGACAAGCCAGAGTAATGGACTGTTGGTGTCAAGCTGGGAAGGCATCCAGGAGGAGGCAGGAGAAGGGAGGGTTAAGGTATGGATGGAGCATTGGGAAGGAGTGGGCAGGAAAGGGAGGATGATGGGGAAAATGACCAGGAAAACAGGGCCAATCAGCTGAAGAAGCACTGGAAGGGGAGGGAAGGGCAGAGTGTCCTTTTCAGGATGCATTCATTTTTAGTAACACAGAGAAGCACATTCCTCTTCAGGCTGGTGTGGATTACCTGCTGCCTGGGGACTGACCTGCAAACTGAGCAGCCGCAGGAGGACACCCAGGATGGGGGTGGGAGGTGGGTCCAGCCCCCTGGGGGAAGGTCAGCTGAGACACATGAAAGGACGGAGGTGAGGGTCTCCTGAAGGCAGGAGCCGAGGGTCTCCGTTCCTTCATTCATTCAGCAAATGCTGCGGTGCCTCTGCTCATGGCCAGAAACGGGGATGGAACCGCACGCAGGGTGCTGAGATGTGATCCTCCCCTCCATAAAAATAGCTAAGCCTTATATAATAGTACACACATCATGTACCGGCAGTTTCTGAGTGCTTTTGGTAAATCACACTTGAACCTCCAATACAAGCGCTTAGCAGAGGAACTGTTAATAGGCTCACTTTATGGGAGAAAAGGGAGGCCCAGAGAGGTGGAAACCACATCCCAGAGTCTTGCAAGGAGTCAGTGGCAGAGTGGGCACCTGACCTAGGCCACCCTGCAATCTGTGCTGTGGCCCCTCTGAAGAGCCATTTTTAAGAAACTTGAAATCCGGCACAACATTCCTATTACACCTTAAAAAGCATTCTTCACACATAATGGCTTATTACAGCTTCACAACATTCTCTTAATATATTATTCCAATTTAAAGGGAAGGAAAATGAGGCTCCCAGAGGTTTGAAGACATTTTCCAAGGCCATATTGTTAAAGTCAACCAGGCTAAATTCTAGGCCCTCAGTACTGAAACACGTGCCCTCTTCTGCCCCTTGCTGTCCGTGGGGGAAGCTATGGGGTAACAAGGAAAAGATTCGTTCAGAACAGTGTGGCACCTCGTATGATAAAGGCTATTAGGGAGATGACATTGGATGGCTGTTACAGGTTGAATTGGGTCTTCCTGGAGAGAGAGGTTGATGTCTTAAGCTTCAGTTCCTTGGAATGTGACCTTACTTGGAGACAGTCTTTACAGAAGTGATTAGATAAAGATGAGGTCATCGAGGTGGGCTTTAATCCAACATGAATGGTGTCCTTATAAAAAGGGGAAATTCAGACACAGGGACAGACAGTGTAAAGAGACACAGGGAAAAGATGGCCATCTCTAACCCAAGGAACTTCAGAGGCTGCCAGAAGCTGGAAGAGAGGCCTGCAACAGCTCCTTCCCTTGACCTTTAAAGGAAGTATGGCCCTGCTGACACCTCATTTCAGACTTCCAGCTTCCCGAACTGTGAGAGAATGAATTCCTATTATTCTAAGTCACCTGGCTTGTGGCGATTGTTGCCGCAGCCCTCGAAGCAAATACGGTCACCTATAAGAAATGCCAGATGATGGGTTTTTTCCCATGAGATTGGAGACTATACAAAGGAAAACACTGTGCTATCTTCTGACACAAGGATTTGGTCTGTGAAGAGGCATTCTGGTTTTTTTCATGAACTTTGGTAACCAGATCCCCTTGTCTGACCAAAAACAAACTACAACAACTCCCAAATCCTGAACAAGTACAATGATTTTCTGCAAATGAAACTCGTTGGCTTAAATGCTGTCAGATTTTTCACATGGAAGGTTTAAGAGGAGAGATTTATTTTAGTAAAAGACAAAATGTTTCACTGAAGAACTTATTAGTCATGCATAAAGGCCTACTGAGTCTCTGAAGATCCATTTTCAAAGAGAAATGTTGGGATCATTTTTATATCCTGATTACAGAGAAAGACTTGATAAAAATTGTCCTTGATATTAAAATTGCACGAAGGTGGCAGATGGAGGAGGGGAGGATCGCACAGTCAAGCAGGAGTGAAGTCAAAGAAAATGTGTAAATTTGGCCAGCATTTTGAAGTTGCTTTAGAAAAGGTTGATATGTGTTCCTGCGAAGCAGGGCCACCTCCACAGGCACTTTGATGCACCAGGAGATTTTGGAAGAGGATGGGGTGCAGGGACAAGGTCTGCCCAGCTCTGCCCCACTGGGGGACAGCTGCTGCCCACCTACAGACCCACCAAGAGTCAACAACCTGGACTTGTCCTCTCTGTCGCCCACCCTCATTGAACAGTCTGCCCATTTTTCTCAGATGTCCTGCTGCTGAATATTTCCCCAGGATGTACTGAGGAGGGCAGACTGCGCCCTGGGGCTCACAGTCAGCATCGCTTTAGTCTAGGGGGCAGAACTAACCCCAGACTCTGGAACCCCTCTGATCAGATCATCCAGCCAAATACTGAAATATGACATTTCTCCCTCTCCTCCTTAAGACTATGAAAGGAGTGTTGTCCGTCAGCAAACCCGAGTGCTCCCTGTTTGTGGGTTCTTGAGCTGGTTGGACACTTTGCTGTTGTTCAGTCGCTCAGTTGTGTCCAGCTCTTTGCCACCCCGTGGACTGCAGCATGCCAGGCTTCCTTCTGCTTCACTATCTCCAGAGTTTGCTCAAACTCATGTCCATTGAGTCAGTGATGCCATCCAACCATCTCATTCTCTGTCGCCCCCTTCTCCTCCTGCCCTCAATCACTCCCAGCATCAGAGTCTTTTCTAATGAGTCAGCTCTCTGCATCAGGTGGCCAAAGCTTCAGCATCAGCTCTTCAAATGAATATTCAGGGATGATTTTCTTTAGGATTGACTGGTTTGATCCCTTACTGTCCAATGGACTCTTAAGAATCTTCTCCAGCACCACATTCGAAAGCATCAATTCTTCAGCACTCAGTCTTCTTAATGAATGGTCCAACTCTCACATCCATACACGACTATTGGTTAGACACTTAAGCTCTTCACAGTCCAGCAATTGCTGGTCAGGTTTATTTGTAAACTGAATTCATCCATTATTAGAGTCCAGTATTTTTTTTTTAAGACAACTATATATAGGGTAGCAATACTTGGTAACATTTATTGAGTACAAGTAAATACTGATATTATTATTGTTATTGACTACTTATTATTAAATTCATGCTAGTACTATGCTAAGGGTTATACCAGCACTATCTCAGACAAACCTATCAGAAAGGGAGGCACTATTAATATCTCCATCTGATGCATGAGAGAACTGAGACCTGGTAAGGTTAACCGTCTTGTCCCAGGTCATAAAAGGAGCCAGAGGAAGAAACAGGATTTAAACAATATGATTCCTGAGCCACTGCTCTTAATCACTGTGCTTCTTTCACATGTTCACATGTTCGTCTACTTACACAAGTGACATCTACTGAATGTTCACAATGCATCAAGCATGGTGCTAAGTGCTTCACAGGAACATCCTGTTAGTGTTTATTATAAGCCACTGGGGGTAAATCTTATTTTTAATTCCCATTTTTCAGATGTGGAAACCAAGGCTCAGAGAAGTTAAGCAACCTTTCCAAGGCCACACAGCGAGTAAGGGGAAGATCCAAAGTTTGAACCAATCCAAACCTGGCTCTGCCAAAACTCCCTATGCTCTGAGAATATAAACGATTAATTCCTATGCTATGCATGGTACTGTATTAGGCCCAAGTGGATACAAAATATGAAAAATAAATTGCTTCTAACTTTAAGAAACTCTAGACACATGAAGAGAAGAAAGGGAAGAAACTGTAGTAATGAATAATATTTGATTGTAATAGTAGCTGAAAGGATCCATGTAATGTTTCATAAATCATGCATTCTTACAAATCCAATTAAGGTGATTGAATACATTTAAAAAATATAGTTGAATTTTAATACATTAATAATTGAGGGGAGCAACCCGAGTCGGCTGCTGCCAGCATATCTCTGGGTCTTAGGGCAGAAGGAGGCAGCGCTAACAGCCTCAGGGACCCCCATGTTTGGGGAATGCACAAAGCCTGCAAAATCTGCAGGTGAGGCACCTGGATGTCCGGGAGATACATGGGTTATGCATACATCAATCTATGTGCGCGTGGTGCTAAGTCACTTCAGCTGTGTCAGACTCTTTGCAACCCCTTGGACTGTAGCCTGCCAGTCTCCTCTGTCTATGGGATTGTCTAGGCAAGAACACTGGAGTTGTTGCCATGCCCTCTTCCATGGGATCTTTGTGACCCAGGAATCAAACTTGCATCTCTTAGGTCTCCTGCATTGGCAGGCGGGATTCTTTACCACTAGCGCCACAGAGGAAGCCCATATCAATCTATAGTTTCAGACTAATGTGTGTCACGTTCCTAGACAGAATTCACTACCATTTCCAGACATTCATTCACTCACTGTGCATTTCATGAGCATCTCCTCTGTTCTCGGGCTTCCCTTGAGGCTCAGCTGGCAAACAATCCACCTGCAATGTGGGCGACCTGGGTTCAATCCCTGGGTTGGGAAGATCCCCTGGAGAAGGGAATGGCTGCCCACTCCAGTATTCTGGCCTGGAGAATTCCATGGACTGCATAGGCCATGGGGTTGCAAAGAGTTGGACAGGACTGAGCAACTTTCACTTTCCTCTGTTCTCAGCACTGGACAGAGAATAAGGAAAAAAACAGGCAAAAGTTCCTACCCTCATGGAGTTTACGTTTAATGGGGGGGGGGGGGGGGGGGGGGGGGGAACACGACAGTAACTAAAGACAGATAAGTAAAACACTGGGCAGGCCAAAACCTTAAACGCAAAAGTACTTTTTGGCCAATACCGTATATAGTGAATGTGATGGGGTTAAGTGCCATGGAGAAAAATCAGTCTAAGGGAGACAGGAAGTGCGTGGCTGCGGAACTCGGCAGTTTTCATTAAGAGGGACGGAAGGAGGTCTCAGCGAACAGAGTCCAGCTGAGGCCTGACAGAGGTACGGGAAGAAGCCTGGTGGACTCTGGGAAGAGGAGACAGGAAGTGCAGCGGCCCACAGGCGGAAGTGCGCCAGAGTAGTCTAGAACGGCAACCGAGGCAGTGTGGCTGGAGCAGAGAGCGCCGCCAGAAGAGGCGTCCCTGAGACGGGAAAGGTGGGGAGGGCGAGGTGACCAGAGCCGGGTGACCAGGCGCCTCAGCAGGGCTTTGGCTCTTACCTGACTGAGGTGCAGAATCAATGGAGGGTTAATGCACTGGACGATATTACCCAGAGGTCTTCCATGTTCTTCACAGACTTTTCAAATGTATTAGCAACTTTAATAAATTATGAGAAAGTGCATTATGTCAGACTTCCAATCGCTAAATACTGCTGATCTCATACAGAGCTCCATTTAGCACTGCCCTTGTGACCAGGGAGCAGGCCAGAGGCTGGGAGAAGGAGGAAGGCGAAAGTACCGCAGGGCTGAGGGGGTGTGTGTGGGGGGGGGGGGGGAGACCCTCTTCCCAGCATGCCAGCCCCTGAACCTTTCCCACTGTATTCTTCGAAAGGAGATGGGTGGCAGTCTCTGCACCCTCCCTCTCAGTCTTGAAATCCTGACAGCTGGGAGTGGATCAGGCAGTCTCCTGTCTCTTGGAGCTGTGCTGAGGGGATAAAACCATCCACCAGCAACTTCAGATGCACCTCAAAGAAGAACAGCAAAGGGAGAAAGGCCTTCAGGACAGAGCCTGGCAAAGTCCTGGTCAGACTTACACCCGACAATATAAAAGAGTCCTTGTCTTATTTCCCCAGTTTCACCCTCCTGGTCAATTGTTGTTGTCCAGGCTCTCAGTCATGTCCGACTCTTTGCAACCCCATGGACTGCAGCATGTCAGGTTTCCCTGCCCTTCACCATCTCCCGGAGTTTGTTCACACTCGTATCCATTGAGTTTGATGATGCCATCCAACCATCTCATCCTCTGTCTCCCCCTTCTCCTCCTGCCCTCAATCCTTCGGAGCATCAGGGTCTTTTCTAATGAGTCGGCTCTTTGCATCTGGTGGCCAAAGTATTGCAGCCACTGCTCAATCAGATTTAAAAAATTTTTACTTTGAGGAGTATCTCACAAAGAGGATGCTGGCCGAGATTCTCCTGCTTTGCTTTCTGTGAGGGCGCCGGACCTAATAACGTGTGGTGAGAGGGCAGGAGTGCACCTAGATGAATGGAAAAGAAGGAAAGCAGGGAAAATCGGCCTCAGAATAATCAAATTGACAGCTCAGTTTCTATTTTGGGGATTTAAAGTGAACACATTGGACCTTCCTTTACCCTAGCAAATGTCAGGATGCTAAGAGTCATTGGAGCTTTAGAACTTCGAGTGCACCACTGGGAGCCCAAGGTATGCGAGAATTTACTTCTTTTTGGCATATATACATGCGATTCCTTCTAAGAATTTTCTGAAATGAACTTTACTCTGAAATTATCTGTGCCTCTCTCTGGAGAGCATGGGTGTTCGCCTGGGGAGTGGGAGGAATTTGGGCCAGGGGGACATGGATGCATGTGTTACCAAACACTGCCTACAGAACATGTGAACAGTGGCTTGTAAATATGGTATTACAGTCTCCAAGGTTATACAGTGCTGTTGTCAGCAATAAAATACAGATTGAAACATACAATAGTTCATTGAGTTCATAGTAACTTTTGTAAGGTGTGTTCTCCCTCATTAGATAATAGAAACATTTTGAGCCCAGAGGCTCAGATAAAATTTTTCAGTGTTAACAAAGGAATTTTAATTCTTCAAAAACCTAGAAGTAGTAAATGATAAGTAATAAATGAATGTAAATTGCAGGCTACTGACATTTTAGTTCTTAACTCAGTGGTGTTAAGAGTGAACAAGACCAATGCAAACAAGCCTCCGTGGGCCTTCTGAATCTCTAAGCCTTGTTACTACAGACTTATTTCTTGGAGGTATTTCCTGTTCTTTCTGGCCCAGGCCTTTTACAATGAGAATAACCTTAAAATCATTTAAACTTCAGTGTGAAATGATCTGCTCGAGTAAAAGAAAACAGCAGACAGAAACTAGTGAGAAAAACATAAATTAGGAAAAGAACCTAGAAAAGAGACTTAAAGTGTGGGAGGAATGTTGCAAGTAGAAGAGAAACTTGCTTATGAGAGGGTGTTGGACTTTATCAAATGCTTTTTTGCATCAGCTGAAGTAATGCATTTTTTCCCTCTTCATTCTATTAATGTGATTTACTACATTTGATTGCTTTTTTTTTCTTCTATGTTTGGAAGTGCTTCAACAAAGGCTGGACTGTTGGGTGACATACACCTATATTTTCTTCTGTGAATCAATTTTTCAGGTTATCGCCGACGATGACTCATTTCTAGATTGTTTTCACATGCCGTAGGGTTTTGAAAATTTAAAACTTCTCAGGGTTTCAATTCAACACTAAGAACTAGTTTTTGATCATAGTTGTTTTCATTCGAATCGGTACCAGGTAGAAGCTCCTTCCCTTATTTTGAGGAAATAATAACAAGATCAAAACTAGCACAGAGAAGAATGATTTGTAATGAATAATGGGGCAGGTTATGCAAAATAAGTAATATTGGTGCCTGGGAACTCACTGGAAGGGACTTCACCAAGGTGTGGGGGCCTAGAAGGTGCTACAGGTGGAGGATTGTTGCATTTTAATCCATCACTAGCTCCCTACCAGCATCTCAGCACGTGCTTAATTCCACCAGCTTTCCAGTAACCTCAGAAACCAACAAGGAGAGCTTCTGTGTGACCTTTAACATCCACACCTGTTAAAAAAAGAATCATTTCTAAAAAAAAAAAAAAGATATTTCAAGAAATCGATTAGCAGCTTTTTGCAAGCAAGACAATTTCAGTTGGCTGTTTTTGCATTTCTGAAAACTTTTCCTTTCTTTTGAACTAAAAAACTAAAATCCCTTATAGAACATCTAGAAAGCAAAGCTTAAGTTAGTGAGTTGGCTTGTTCTTCTAAATTTAGTTGTAAACATTATTAAAAATTAGGGAAATGATGGGGGGGTAACTATTAAGAGCACCATTCTATCATAATTGTTCCTGTTTGAGGACTACTTTTTGATGTTTTCCATATTGTGATATAGTTATAATCTTGGTGAACAAATAATTTCATCTCCTGATTATTCTCACTGAGTCTGTCATTAGCATGTTTGTTCCTTTCTGCTGCTGGGGAGTCTTGTTTTCGGTGCCTGCATTATAATACCCTGAAAGGAGATATGATTAAATTAACTATTTCTCTCATTTTGATTTCTTACAGTCTTGCACTTTCATAAATAATTTTGTGACAAGCATTTTCACACAGTCATCCTCTTTGCCCTGTTTTTATTTCTTCAGGTTAAGTGAAATTATTGGATTAAAGAGTATGGATTTTTGCAAGGCTTAATGTATCTTGAATCAGCAGTATTTAAAAGTGTAATCATAGCTGAGCACTCAGCATATCTAGATCTTTTCCTCAAGAACTAATCACATTACACTGATTTTTATCAGACAACGACCAGATGTTTTTTCTTGTTGCCTCAACTGCCAGGAAACTCGGAGCTTAAGTCCAAATCCAGTAATGAGTTCATCTCAGGTGACCTGTGATCCTTTCCTCTGAATTGATATTCTATTTTGTTGCCCCTTTTAAAAACAATGACGCTAAATTCTGGAAGTTTCCTCCAGTTCCTTTTAGAAACAGGTTGGTTATAAAGTTCACTCACATATACACACAAATGTGTCTTTATTGTATCTGAACATAAAACTTTGTGTAATTAGCATCATAAAATACAAATTCTTGGGATCTGGAATCTGTGAGATGATCTAGTGTGATCCCCTCCTTTTACAGGAGAGACCCTGGGCTAGAAAGAGAACATGACTGGTCTGGGGTCACAGAGGTCACTGGTGCTGAAGCCAGAACTAACTGGAACCCAGGTCTTCTGCTCAATGTGAACCCTCGAAAAAGCGCGGGGAGCCGCCTATTGGCTGTAGCTTACACCTTGACATTCCTGCCAGGGGCCTCAGTCAAGGGCATCTCTCTCCATGACATTTTCCATTGCTCTCTCTTCCTTCTGCCACCATTCCCCATGCCACCAGGCCCTATGAGGCACATGTTTTTCATTCCAAGAGCCCAGATTCTGCCTGCTCCAGCCCATCACACCCACCGTCGCCATGCTAGTTTGCTGAAAGTGAAAGTCACTCAAGTCACGTCTGACTCTTTGCCCATGGAATTCTCCAGGCCAGAATACCGGAGTGGGTAGCCTTTCTCTTCTCCAGGGGATCTTCCCAACCCAGGGATTGAACCCAGGTCTCCCCAGTTACAGGCAGATTCTTTACCAGCTGAGCCACAGGGAAGCTCAAGAAGACTGGAGTGGGTAACCTTTCCCTTCTCCAGCAGATCTTCCCGACCCAGGAATTGAACTGGGGTCTCCTGCATCACAGGTGGATTCTTTACCAACTGAACTACGAGGGAAGCCCAGTTTGCTAGGCACTGCGTTAACAAACTGCTAGTGGGGAAGCTCACACCACAGACATCGATTGTCTCAGTTCCAGAGGCCAGAAGTCCGAAGCCAAGGTATCAGCAGGGCCATGCTCCTCCAAAAGGTTCAAGGGGAGGCTCTGTTCCAGGCCTCCCTCCTTGGTTTGAAGATGGCATCTTCTCCCTGTGTCTCTTACACTGTCTTCCCTGTAGGTACATTTCTGTGTCCAAATTTCCCCTTTCAATAAGAACACTAGTTGCACTGGATTAGAGCCCCACCCTAATGACCTAATGAAGAAGAAGAGGGTGACAGAGGATGAGATGGTTTGATGGTTTCACTGATTCAATGGACATGAATTTGGGCAAACTCTGGGAGATGGTAAGGGACAGGGAGGCCTGGCGTGCTGAAGTCCAAAGAATCCGACATGACTTGGCAACTGAACAACAAAGACCTTGCTTTCACCAGATCACAGCTATAATGACCCTCTCTCTAAACAAGGCCACATTCAGAGACAAGGAGGGGTTGGACATCAACACAGGAATTGGGCAGGGGTGGGAGGTGGGACGGGGTAGAGGCAGTGGAGCGAGGATGCAATTCAACCTGGAACATTCGCAAAGGTCATCTTTCCAAGTTTTCGTCTCTGTGCTCAAAATCCTTCATGGTCCTGATGTGCCAAATTAATTCTGAATTCCTCACTGTGGCGTTCCACCTCTCCCTGGACCCCATTTGGACATATCATTGTTATTTCATCTCCTGACATGGCCCATATTCCTCTACGAAGCAGTCCAACTAGCAGGACCCTCAGATTCCAAATACTCCACTCTCTCCTCCCTCTAAACTCGCTCCTGCAGTTATTTCTGCCTCAAAAGCCCTCTTCCCCGACCTCCCAGGCCCATCTCAGGTGCCCTCTTCTCCACTGAGCCTACTTATTGTTGTTGTTCAGTCGCTAAGTCGTGTCCAACGCTACAACCTCATGGACTGCAGCATACCAGGCTCCTCTGTCCTCCACTATCTCCCAGAGTTTGCTCAGATTCATGTCCACTGAGTCAGTGATGCTATCTAACCATCTCATCCTCTGCTGCCCCCTTCTCCTTTTGCCTTCAATCTTTCCCAGCATCAGGGTCTTTTCCAATGAGCCCCTCCTCAGACATGTCTTCTACTCCTGCAGGGATTCTTTTCATGTATCTTTCTGGCAGTTAAGGATTACGACCCTTGTATTACAGTCACTTGTGTGTTCCCTCCTGCTAACCCGTATCTCTCTTAATGGCAGGACTTATCTATCCTTGCATTCCCCCCAGTGTCTTTTCTTTCTCAACTTTCCCGAAAGTGGTTGCTGGTACATGTGGATGGTAAAAGAGATATGCACCATGCTACAGAGACCAATAGTAACATGTCAAGGTCATCAAAGACAGCTCTTCTGTAGCAGTGTGCAGACTAAAGCATGATGCATGCTAATAGCGGGATAAATAAAGGTTGGATGTAAAATCTAAGATTGCTAGTATGTGGGCATGGCCAGTGTTGAATGGGAGATTATTTTTACTAGGAAATTCCCATTCGTCCTCATCATTTTGCCCTCCCAACAGAAAATTCCATGAAGTTCATTTCTAAAGAAAAGTAAATATCCAGATGGCCAGAGCAATGACCTTTCTCTAACGGAGGGGATGGATTTGTTATGTGGCCAAATGTTTGAAATTCTTCTACCAGCATGCATAATTGCAGAGGGATGTGTTAATTACCCTACGTGACAGCTGGCGGGGCTTCCTAGACAACTCTGAGAGGAGTACTGGTGTGGAGTCGTTGTCAGTGTCAGCACCGCGGTGATCCAAAGGTAAGACCCCAGCAACAGTTTCTGAATGGACAGGTCCATGGGCTAGGTTCTCTGTGAAGTGCGGGCCTGCAGGCTGTTAGGGCAGCTGGTCATGGCCCACCAGGCAACAAAAGCACCAGGCTAGCTCTTCGAATGACATCTGAATGAGTGGCACAGGCAAAAATCCCAGCGATGTGATCCCTATTATTATAATAGCTCTGTGGCTCAAAATGGGCCGTTGTCAAAGAGAAAGACGAATGCAGAAAGCAGAGATGAGATTTTTCTCTTCACCCCCCACAGCTGTGATTCAGCAGCATCCACATCATCGCCTGTTATTTAAGGGAACGGGGCACACAGCTCTTGACTCAGCACTGAGGACATTTCTGAAGAGGAAGCAGAAAACGTGACCCTTCCCCTCAAGGAGTCACTGCCTTGGCACTGTGTGGGAAATGATTTCATTCCCCAAAGCCCGTTACAGATCCAAGATGCGGTGAGTCTGCGATCGAGAAAGAGAGCTATTCTACCTTTAAACAGCAAAAATCCATGAATACTCTTTTGTCTAAAGGCAATTCATATTCCCTAATATAATTTGCCGTATTTCTTTTGAATCAAATTTTTTCACTTTCTGCACCACAAATCTGCACAAAAGAGTTTTAGGATTTATTTTCCCCTTTCCTGTTGCCAGCTAAGTTTTTTTTTTTTTTTTTTCCTTTTACCTGGAGTCATGTGAAATATGGAATTACTTGAGTTCTCCTGAAATCCTATATAACGGCATGTCTGCTTCCAAAGTAACCACTTTGTTGTTCATTCATACGTTCCTGGAAAAACTATCTGATTTTGGTTTAGTCTAGGGAAAACACACTCAAATGTTTTTTCCCTTAAAACGTGTAGAAGAAAAATATACATCTTTTTTGAGCAACTGGAATCAATTTAAGGTTCTGGCACACTCCATGGAAAAATCAATGGAAGTTAAAAGTTGACAGGCAAAGTTCGCCTCTATAAGTGTCACTAAACTTGTGTCCACTAAGAAAAATGAAAGAAGGATCTTTGACAACCAACTAGGATGGTAGGTTGAATAATCACCCAATATGGTTTTACAGAAGATAATTCACACTAGATGCTGGAAGGTGAGACCATAGGATTTAGGCTTCCTTTCTATCCCTCAGAAGAGTTTTTCAATTTAACTAGGGAGATAAAAGGAGCATGCATAGCAAAATAAATGAGTAAGATGTTATGTTGAGAACAAGAATCAAGCATATGAAGGACTAGGCATGCTGGAGGACCTCATGAACGCTGAGGAGCTAACCAAGGCTGAGCCTCCCTGCAAATTCCAGACATCCTGTTGAGAATCCATCCAAATATGTTTCCCACCTTGCCGAGAACTCAAAGTCCTTGATCCTTGCTCTTGTTGCTTGGCAACCAACATCAGACTCCACTGAGCCCCAGGAGATCAATGTCCAAAGGCTCTCTACTTCCCATGTTGTTTTTTTTTTTTTCCTTTTCAATGTGGAAAATGAGCTACTAAGTAGGACATTTATTTTTCCCCCTTCCTTTCTGGTGCTGGGAATCCCTTCAGGTTTTTCTAGAAGCATTTGCTGTTTTGTTCCTTGTTCAGAGGGAACAAGTTAAATAAGGATCATCAAGGACATGTTTCCAATTTATGTGCCAAGGTAGTCACACTGGTGGCCTAGGGCCAGCCTCTTAATAGTGTCAACAAATCATCACAGTGTAATATAATATGTGTCATTGAAGTTACAGAGGTGACAGGAAGAGACCATCATCAGTATGGTCTCAGATGGGAATTAAAGAGTCCACAAATATGGGCCTTCAGGAAATGGAAGAAGGGAGCGGTACTGGGAGAGAAAGTAGAGTGCATGGCAATGTACGTACTAAGAGAGGCCAGGTAAAATCAAAAGTTGAAAAGTGGGACTTCCTTGCTGGTCCAGTGGGCTAAGACTCTGAGTTTCCAATGCAGGGGGCCCGGGTTGGATCCCTGGTCAGGGAACTAGATCCCACATTGCCACGACTAAGAGTTTGCATGCCACAAAGAAGATTGAAGATCCTATGTGCCACAACTCACACCTGGCACAGTTAAAATGAATCAATAAATAAAAATATTTAATAAAAAAATTTTTTTAAAAAAGAGTTGCAAAATTGATCACTGAATATGGCAATTCCATAGTTATTGGTGATCAATAACCAACTTTGGTGGAGCTTTGGGAACACAAATCAGATTGCAATGCAGTGAACAAGGGTTGGGAAGTGGTGAGAAGTCAAGTTGGACAATTCTTTCATCTTAAACATCCTAGTAGATTAGTAGATCAGAAGTGCTAGGGAAAGAGGAGATAAATTATGTTTAATGTCATGGAAAAATCTCTCTTTTCCCACCTTCCTCTGTGTACGGTGACAAAAGGGACCACGAGCAGACTAAGACTAGCGTTGGAAGCTGCCCACGTAGGGTACGGGCAATGCCCTCCATGCTCGGGGCAGAGAAAGTCCCGCTGGAATCCTGTTTTGGTTTTGGTTTGTTTTCCCTTAATCAGTGTATGTATGTGTGTGTGAATGCACTTGTTCTATCCCTTTTCTGTCCCTTCTCCTCATTCTGTCTTGTTTGGTTCCTCTTAGAAAGGTTAATTACTTTGGAGTAACTTCCTGTCAAATGTCCTGACCTTTTCCTGAGACATCCACCATAAGCATCTGATAAAAATATATAGAAAGCCTGAAAATACATGATTTGGGATTTCTGAGGTACTGATGTAAGCTTTTAAGAGGTTATGGTTCATGAGTCACTAACATATCCGACTCTTTGCAAAACCACCGACTGCAGCCCGCCAGGCTCCTCTGTCCATGGGATTCTCTGGACAAGAATACTGAGTGGGGTGCCATCTCCTCCTCAGTGTGGTCTCCTGCACTGGCAGAATTCTTTACTGCTGAGTTCTCAGGTTAACCTAAAATTATATCCAGCAAATATCAACTGAGCCTTGGGGACTGATCAGTTTTCTGATTTGCTCACGTTGCCTGATACCTGGTTAAGTCTCCGAATTCACTCTTACTTCCAAGTAGTAGACTGTAATTAGTTAAGAAGGAGTTCTCCTATTATAGTAATTTCGTAATTATGCACAGGGACGGTAGAAACAAAATTTGGGAATAATAGTAATTCATCTAAAAACCCGATTTTAACCATTCAACTCAATTCAAGAATTTAAACAAAGCTACTGAGAAGAAGTCAAGGAAGAAACCTAACTGGAATTTTACCTTTCAAAAATGTCTGTGAAGGTGATAATAATCAGTTACTTGCTTAAGGGTAGGCTCACAATTAAAGAAGGAAGAATATGGGCAGAAAGCCCAATAGCCCACAGAACAGTGACTTTCAACCCCTCCTTTTTAAGCAGCAGATTTCCAGTGAAGTCTTTTGTAGAAAACAAATATATAAATCAGACAGAAAAATCAAACAGAGCTTCTCTAAACTATCATAGCTGGAATCCCTCTTACTTTTCCTCTCCTTGGGGACTGTCCTGGAGGTAACAATATAGGAGTCGTTATTTTAATTCTATATGGTAACATGTCATGTTTGTAACCATTTAATAGTTTAAAAGGCACTGCCACTTTTATCACACCAGTTGATTTTTATGAAAATTCCATGAGCTGCATAGACTAGATGCTGGTATTATTATTGCTGTTTTGCAAATAATTTGCTTAAGGTCATCGAGCTTCTCAGTGGAGTTCTGGGATCCAAAACCATGTCTTCAGAGCTCTTCTGCTTTGTTGGTTTGTTTTGGCTGTGCTGGGTCTTTGCTGTGGCTCACGGGCTTAGTTGTCCCACAGTATGTAGGATCCTAGTTCCTGGGCCAGGGATTGAACCGACGTGTCCTGCATTGGCAGGTGGATCCTTAACCAATGGACCACCAGGGAAGTCCCAGAGGTCTACTTTGATACACTGTGAAATCCGTCACTTGTCAGCTCATGACACTCCTGCTCCATGTCAGAGTATATTTGAGAATTTGAATAACATAAAGGACAACAGCAAATATTATTATTATTATTTTTTTTTTTTTAATTTTTATTTGTTGGAGGCTAATTACTTTACAACATTGCAGTGGTTTTTGTCATACATTGAAATGAATTAGCCATGGAAATTAAATAGCATGGTGCTTTCCTTGTGATACACTGGTTAAGACTCCCTGTTTCCTCTGCAGGGGTCTCAGGTTTGATCCCTGGTCTGGGAAGTTCTGCATGCCACAAGGTGTGGCCAAAAGAAAAAAAAAAGTTTAAGATCAATCAAAAAGTATTAAACACAGAAATTGGAAGCCACAGAACAAGAAAAAAAACTTAAAAGTACATCTGTTTTTATATGTTTGTTAGTCGCTCAGTTGTGTCTGACTCTTTGGAAACTCATGTACTGTAGCCTGCCAGCCTCCTCTGTCATCGGATTTGCCAGAGAAGAATACTGGAGTGGGTTGCCATTTCCTTCTCTAGGGGATCTTCCCAATCCAGGGATCGAACCTGGGTTTCCTGCATTGCAAGCAGAATCTTTACTATCTGAGCCACTAGGGAAGCCCATATGTTATATATATTTATATGTTTGGACCTATATAAAATGGTATGTACATTTTTTTAATATAAATTTAAAATCACAGTTGGTACAGGCAATGAGCAAATAAACACCTCTCTACTTAGCATCCTAGGTCAACCCCTACGTAGATTAGGCAAATAAAATATGTGACAAACCTTTCCTCTCTAACAGATCAGCGTTTTCGAAATATGACTTTCCAACAGAACTAATCAAAGAACTTTTTCACTTAAAAAAAAACCTTATTATTTTATTTTGGCCTTACAGTGCAGCATATGGGATCTTAGTTCCCCGAGCAGGGATCTAACTTGTGACCCCGGCAGTGGAAGCACAAAGTCTTAACCACTGGACTGCCTAAGAAGTCCCAGAGAACTTTTCAGAAATGCAAACTCCTGCCTCCTCAATTGAAAACATGGGTTTCCCAGGTGGCGCTAGTTGTAAAGAACCAGCCTGCCAACGCAAGAGACGCATTCAATCCCTGAATCGAGAGGATCCCCTGGAGGAGGGCATGGCAACCCACTCCAGTATTCTTGCTTGGAGAATCCCATGGACAGAGGAGCCTGACAGGCTACAGTCCATAGGGTTGCACAGAGTCTGAAGCGACTTAGCACGGCAGTTGAAAATGTAATAGGTCTGAATTGAAGCCATTCTTCAGATGTGGGGCTAGGTTTTTAAAACACAGATATAAGTCACACAGTGGATTCAGCTTCCTCAGGCGATTCCAGAGAGTGGGCTAGAAGTTTTGGGAGAGGGCTTTTCAGGTCACAACAGTATCATTTATTCAATTATAGCATTAAATTCTATCCCAGTGACCTGAAAGAATCGGTGCATATCCAATTATGTCTAATTTATACCCTGGGACGTGCTGGTTCTGGCTCGATGTAAAATCCTGGTAGAATCGCAATTTAACAAGCTTGACAGGACATCGAAATTGCTATGTCGTTTCCAAACCTCATTAAGTGGGAGCCGAGCCGTTCCTATAATGTTCCGAGGGAGTATACACTAGTATTATTTTTCTACCTGTTTATGTAAGGCAAGTGTTCAGCAAATACTTTATCAGAAAACAAGAACCAGTTAGATGGAGCCACTGTACAAACAGGGCGCTTTGCCACCCGAAGCAGTGGTGCCCGAGAGAGTAAATACCTCATCGTCCTTTGCGGTTACGGGATCTAATGGAATTTAATATATTCTTAATACATCTGACGTGATTCAAAATATCCTGGCAGCAGCCTGGGCAGGTTAGAGTGGGCTGGCTGGCTGTGGTGCCCTTGGACTGAACTTTCTCTGCACGTCCTCCATGCTGAGTCTCTGCCCACAGCACTCTTTTATTTTCCTTCCCCTGTCAAGTGTCTCTTTTCCACCTCTTTTGGTGGTGCCTAGGGTCTCTCCTGGGCTTCCTTGGTGGCTCAGATGGTAAAGAATCTGCCTGCGATGCTGGAGACTTGGGTTCGATCCCAGGTTCGGGAAGATCCTCTGGAGAAGGAAATGGCAACCCACTCCAGTATTCTTGCCTGGAGAATCCCATGCACAGGGGAGCCTGGCGTGCTACCGTCCATGGGGTTGGACACAACTGAGGGACTAACACTCACTCTCAGGGTCTCTCCTGGCCCCTCCTCTTCTCACTCTGCTTCCAGCTTGAGGAGCTGGCATCAGCCACGTGACTTCTGCCACATAATTGGCTTCACCAGCTCCAGTCTCCAGATGCTCAAGACAACGCTAACCAAGCAGACTCCTGCCACCTCACCCCCAGCAAACCTGGTCACCCTGCGCCCTCTCGCATGCTCTTTTTCCCAACAGTTCCCTGTTTCTGGGAGTTGTCTGGCCCTTTTTGCCCAATCCCAGGCCTCCAGCTTGAAAGCACATGTGAGACAGTGCAATGAGTTGCAGGACTGTGATCGCAAAGGTCCTGGTTCAAATCCCTCCTCTGCCACTCAGGGGGCTGTTACCGCAAACCTCTGAACCCGTCTGCTCAGCCACAAGAGGGGTGAAATAAGATCTCCTTCGCAGAGTGATTGCGGAGCTGGCTGACATAACCTCCTGCGCGTGCTGGGCACTCGGGGAGCTCACTCAGGGCCCCCTCTCCCCAGGCCTCGCTCCGGGAATACTCTCAGCCTGCCAGCCTGTTCCGTGGTGCCCTCCAGCTTCCTTTCCGCTCCATCCCTCGAGCCAACAGAGTCCCAGCCGCGAGAAATTAAGGGCTCATGCCAGCCTCCTGGGGCACCCCTGTCTTCGCTCTGGTGACATTTCTGCACCTGTTGTATTTGGACTAAAGTTCTAAGCATCAGACTCGGCTCTGCCACATACCAGCCACGGGAAAAACCAAACTCTCAAAGCTTCGGTTGCCACACCCACGAAATGGGCAAAAATCAACTGGGCTGGTAGTGAGGATTAAGTGAAATAGCGGTTTTAAAGAGCTCGGCATGGTGCTGGACATATAGAAATCCTCTGTACTCCTAGGAAGCTCAGCTCGGTACTCTGTGATGACCTAGAGGGGTGGGATGGGGAGGGTGGGAGGGGATCTATGTATACTTATAGCTGATTCTCTGTTGTACAGCAGAAACTGTACACAAGATTGGAAAGGAATTATTGTCCAATTTATAAAAATACAGTCTCTTTTTCACTTGAAATTAGTCTTACATGCTATCACCCGATCACACATCACAAACTTCAACTTTATCCTATTCTCTCGTCTCCAGTTTAAGGAACTCCAAAGCTGTCCCCACCTTATCTCAACCCACAGCCAAAATGCTCCGTTTTAACATTTAGAAAAAAGTATGCACTGCTCCTAAAATGTCGACGTTTACTCTTGCCATCATTACTTTGCCAACAAAGGTCCGTCTTGTCAAAGCTGAGGTTTTTCCAGTGGTCATGTATGGATGTGACAGTTGGACTATAAGGAAAGCTGAGCACTAAAGAATTGATGCTTTTGAACGTGGTGTTGGAGAAGAGTCTTGAGAGTCCCTTGGACTGCAAGGAGATCCAACCAGTTCATCCTAAAGGAAATCAGTCCTGAATATTCATTGGAAGGACTGATGCTGAAG
Source organism: Odocoileus virginianus (assembly GCF_023699985.2). Taxonomy (NCBI): domain Eukaryota; kingdom Metazoa; phylum Chordata; class Mammalia; order Artiodactyla; family Cervidae; genus Odocoileus; species Odocoileus virginianus. The sequence continues at coordinate 35,873,318 of NC_069681.1, forward strand.
ATGAAGCTCAAATACTCTGGCCACCTGATGCGAAGAACTGACTCATCTGAAAAGACCCTGATGCTGGGAAAGATTGAAGGCGGGAGGAGAAGGGGACAACAGAGGATGAGATGGCTGGATGGCATCACCGACTCAATGGACATGAGTTTGAGTAAACTCCAGGAGTTGGTGATGGACAGGGAGGCCTGGTGTGCTGCAGTCCCTGGGGTCACAAAGAGTCAGACACAACTGAGCGACTGAACTGAACTGAACTAATGCACTGCTCTGCTGGGCATTCAGACCCTCCAGAGTATAGGACCCCTGGCCTTATCCAATTCATAGAGATTCTTTTCCTCCCATTTGACTGATGAGAATAAAGAGGTATTCCTGCAGGCAAGCTCTTTAAACAACCTTTAGGAGTTGTCCATGGCTACCCACTCCAGTATTCTGGCCTGGAGCATCCCAGGGTCAGGGGGGCCTGGCGGGCTGCACAGTTGGACATGACTGAGTGACTCACACACACACACACACACGACTTGGATCAGAGGATGAAAGACGGGAAAATGGCCTAGAGAGGGGACTTTTGCTTAGGCTTTCTAGCTGAAAGGGGTGTCGGGAGGAAGGAGCCAGTGGAGATGGGTGTGGTACCTGGGAGAGACAGGTCGAGGCTGGGCTGAGGAACCGCGGCAGGGATCTGGTGGCATCTCAAGGGCATGGCCTCTGAGAATACACAGCACTGTAGTCACCTCCTGAAGAGCTGGGGAAGGTCCAACAGAAGAAATCGGAGAGGACTGGGTGCAGCTTAGCGCCCCCGGGGCCTTGAAGAGGTGGGAAGACCCCGCCCAGCCTCACTTCTAGGGACCACAAGTGACCTGGAGCAACACAGAGCTCATCACTGTTTGCTGTCAACGAACTCACACAGGCTGGGGGTGTTTTCTGCCAATGGAGCCCCCTTTCTAACCTGGTGAAGTTGCTGAATTGGCCAGTCATGCCGGGCTGACTTTTAGAGCTTCCTTCCCCGGGGCTGGGGGAGAACTCGATGCCAAGAGAAGCAAGATCCAGTACTTCCCACAAGTAATTCGATCCTCCCCCACCGGGCAGAGGGCTCAGACCCCAGGGTGACTTCAAGCCCCAGAGCATCTGAGCTGCCATCGTGCCGCTCAGCCTGCGCCCCTCCTGTACCTCCGCAGACCACACTCAGCCCCATTCCAGGCCATCGCCTCTGCTTGTCCTCCTGAGCGCCTGCGTGGCTCAGATGGTAAGGAATCTGCCTGCAAATGCAGGAGACCGGCTTCAATCCCTGGATCAGGGAGATCTCCTGGAGAAGGAAACGGCAACTCACTCCAGTATTCTTGCCTGAGAAATCCCATGGATAGAGGAGCCTGGCACGCTACAGTCCAAGGGGTGGCAAAGAGTCCGACACATTTGACTGACTAACACACTTTCCTCCTAAAATGCCTGAAATGCTCACACAGTGAGGTAATTAGAAACCATAGGAAGACCTAGATCTATCCAGAAAATAGAGGTGTCTAGACCCAAATCCCACCTCCTGCACTTACTAGCTCCGGGATCCTGAATCATTAATATAAGATCTCTTTGGAGAAAGGCATGGCAACCCACTCCAGTATCCTTGCCTGGAGAATCCCATGGACAGAGGAGCCTGGTGAGCTTTGTCCATAGGGTCACAAAGAGTCAGACATGACTTAGCCACCGAACAACAACAACTCTTTGCTTCAGTTTTCTTATCTGTAAAATTAGTGTCTACGGACTGCAAGGAGATCCAACCAGTCCATCCTAAAGGAGATCAGTCCTGGGTGTTCATTGGAAGGACTGATGATGAAGCTGAAACTCCAGTACTTTGGCCACCTCATGCGAAGAGCTGACTCATTTGGAAAAGACCCTGATGCTGGCAGGGATTGGGGGCAGGAGGAGAAGGGGACAACAGAGAATGAGATGGCTGGATGGCATCACCGACTCGATGGGCATGAGTTTGAGTAAACTCCGGGAGTTGGTGATGGACAGGGAGGCCTGGCATGCTGCAATTCATGGGTCTCAAAGAGTTGGACACGACTGAGCGACTGAACTGAACTGAACCTTAACGATATAACGTTAAGGTAGGACAAATGCAATAATGAATGCAAAATGCCTGCACTGTACACAGCATGTTGTAGGTGTCAATAAACTTTCACTCTATTCGCCCAATACATGTGAATGGTTTTATGTCTAGACAGACATCACATGTGCCTGGGGCCCGATTCCAGTCTCATCTCATTGAGGAATCGTCACTTAAACTTCCTTTCCCAGTCATCATTCTGAAGTCCTTCTTATTTTAATGGCTGCACCACTAACTCAGGCATATCAAATGTCACTGGTACTCATCTGCCCAGACACTGATGTCTTGTTCAGTCAGCTAGACGGACTTTCCTGAAGGGGAGGGCCAGTGTCAGTGAAAATTCTGTCTCATCACTCCAACTTTCTACTGGATTATTAAAAACGCTCAGTGTATCTGTGAGAGTTACAGAGCAAAGGAGAAAATCCCAGTGCAAGGATGAAGGTCAGTGGTGACCTGCCTTTTTAATAAATGATAATCCAGTAGGTGTTGAACATCCATATTTTGGAAGCATTTCAGTGGTGGTTAGCGTGGAGGGACAGTGGGGTCAAGTTACCGTAAGATGGAGAGAAAGGCAATTTGGCCAGAGTTATGAAAGCGGCAGGTGGCGCTAGTGGTAAAGAACCCGCCTGAAATGCAGGAGACATAAGAGACCTGGGTTCCACCCCTGGGTTGGGAAGATCCCCTGGAGAGGAAAATGGCAACCCACTCCAGTATTCTTGCCTGGAAAACCCCAAGGACAGAGGAGCCTGGTGGGCTACAGTCCATAGGGTCACACAGAGTTGGACAGGACTGAAATGACTTAGCACCTGAGGTCAGGCAGGAGGTCAAGGGAGCTGCATGGAGCCATAACCCACTCAGGGTTAGACAGGAAATTAGCCAACTGACCTTGTTCCCAGCTCGCAGGCAGTCATAATCTCCTCTACTCACATTAAACAATTCAAAGAATGTCAACAAAGCAGACATTTCCTTTGAAACGCTGCCCCATGCTCACTTGAGAGTGAAACTCCATATTCCTCTTTGTTTTCTATCTGTATTATGCGCTCTACATGGTGGAGGCGACAGCTAGCTGGCAGCCAAAATCTATTTCCTCCTACTTCCACTGTAATAATCTGTGGTTGTGTGTGTGGTCTTCTAGCCAGGGCTGCACATCCAACCTCCTTTGCTGTAAGAGGTAGATGTCTGGCCAAGTTTTCACCAGAAGATGGTGAGTGGAAGCGATGGGTGTTACCTCCAAGTTGGGATCCTTGAGACAGTATGTAGGCTTCTTTCATATTTCCTCCCTTCCCTTAAGACTGGTTGGAACTTGGATGTTGTAGTGATCCATCCCTGCTTATGCAGATGCTAAGACTCTAAGGCTTGAAAATGGCAGAGCCATGACGTGGAAGGACCCTTAGCTCTGATGACTGTGGAATACTCACTACATTCTGTATGAGAGAGAAATGTTTCTTGTCCATTGGTCTATGCCATGTGGTTAAAAGCCACATGATTGTTGGGTCTCTTATTATAGCTTAGCTGAAGCAACCCAACTGCAGCATGTGTGTGTGTGTGTGTGTGTGTATATATATATATACATATACATATATATATGTCTATAAAACACTATAACATATTGTGTATAGATATTACATATTATAACATGAACATCACATATAAATATAACATGTGATATAATACATAATATTATATATAATAGGTGCCTTATATATGCACTTTTAGAAATATATCTCTTGGAATGCATTTTAAGTACAACTAGATAATAGCATATAAAATATTGCAGTTATAGCCTTTTTTCCTACTAAATAATATGTTTTGGAGATTTTTCCAATTCAGATATGTATGTGTTTGATACTGATGATAGGCAAATTAATTTCACCTTATTTTTGAAATGTCAGATGTAGGAGAAAGAAATGGCAACCCACTCCAGTATTCTTGCCTGGAGAATCCTGTGAATGGAGGAGCCTGGTGGGCTGCTGTCCATAGGGTCGCACAGAGTCAGACATGACTGAGGCGACTTAGCATGCATGCATGCACTGGAGTAGGAAATGGCAACCCACTCCAGTATTCTTGCCTGGAGAATCCCAGGGACAGAGGAGCCTGGTGGGCTGCCATCTATGGGGTCGCACGGAGTCAGACATGACTGAAATGACTTAGCAGCAGCAGAGATCCATAGTCTGTTTAACCAGCTTCCTTCCTGGATCACCCTATTGGCTAGTTTTGTAGTTGTTTTTACTTTTCACTATTATTAATACTACTAACATGAATACTCTTAAACATGCTTCTCTGTTCACATACATAAATATTTCTCTTAATATAAATCTAGAAATGGGATTCTTGAGTTGAATGCTATGAACATTTAAGAATACAATTTATATTTCCAAGTTGTACTCTTAAAAGTCTAAGCTAATTTATACTTCCATAGCATATGAAATTTATACTTCCATATGAAATTCCATAATTCCATATAAATTTTTACTTCCATATGAAATTTATACTTCCATAGCATATGAGAGTGCATAATTCTCTATAACATTATCAGTACTGGCAATCTTCAATTTTGCCCAGCTAATGGGGAAAAAATTGGGAGAAAGATTATTACAGAAAGAATAAAAAGATGTCTAGAACAAACAAAGATGAAAGTATCTGGAATCTAGTATGATAAGCTATCAAGAAAACCCATCAGTGATCACACTTGGTGAAATTCTGAGCCACTTGTACTGTTCCAACCATCACAGTGGTTGTCAGTCCTAGTCCCATAATTTTTAACATCCCATTGCTTTCCTGCTGTGTGTGTGCTAAGTCCCTTCAGTCGTGTTGGATTCTTTGCAACCGCACGCACCGTAGCCCACCAGGCTCCTCTGTCCATGGGATTTTCCAGGCAAGAATATCGGAGTGGGTTGTCATTTCCCCCTCCAGGGGATCTTCCTGACCTGGGGATCTTTCCAACCCGTGTCTGAACATCCCATTGCTTTCCTGCTGCCTCTGTCCCACACCAGTCAGGCTCACCACAAGTTACACACTTCACTCTGCTCTTATGCTATATGCTAGGTTACCATAATGACTGTAGGTAACTATGAGGATGAACTTCAGTGCATTTGCCTTTGCATTTTAATAACGTAAATAAGTGCTGATGAGGACCTTAAGCTGCATGATCACAATAGCTGAAGCCCAACTGCAAGCTGTTCTCCTCTAGGGCTTTTTCAGCACAAGCAGAAGGAATAAAACTTTATTTCTCTTCCCTCAAAAATTATTTTAAGGAAAACTGAGTGTGGTGCTGCGCTGCGCTTAGTCACTCAGTCATGTCCTACTGCTCGTGACCCATGAACTATAGCCCACCAGGCTCCTCTGTCCACGGGGCTTCTCCAGGCAAGAATACTGGAGGGGGTTGCCATGTCCTCCCTCCAGGGGATCTTCCCAACCCAGGGGTTGAACCCAGGTCTCCCACATTGCAGGCAGGTTCTTTACTGACTGAAGCACCAGGGAAGCCCATAACAGGCATAATGCTAAATATTCACCCATATATGCTATTGTGCTAAGTCCTTTCAACAAGACCTTCCTGGTGAATTGTAGACAGAAAACTATCTCTGGGATATAAGCAGACTTGAGAGAATTAGAGAGTTAACTGTGCAGGAGGAAAGGCCAGATTGGCGTGACATGGAGGGAAGAAAAGCATGGGTTGACTTTCAAGCAAGTCCCAAATCGTCGCATTTTGGTGTGTGATTTTGCATAAAATACAGAATCGTGCTAAATCTGAGTTTCCTCATGCTTTAGAAGAGGCATATTTATTGAGTAACTACCAAATGCCAGCCTCCATTCTAGGAGCTTAGGGTAAAGAAGAAGGCAAAAGGAGGTTCCTGCTCTCAAGGAGCTTACCTTCTGGAGGTGGGGGAGGGGAGAGAGACAGACACCAAGCAAAGAGAAATACTGATCTATTCATTTATTTAATGGTTACTAAGCTCATACTTTGGCAAAAGACTATTCTAGGGCTTGCTTTAAGAATCTGCCTTCTAGCAAGGGTGGGATGATTTGAGAGAATAGCACTGAAACATGCATATTACCATATGTGAAACAGATCATCAGTCCAGGTTGGATGCATGAGACAAGTGCTCAGGGCTGGTGCACTGGGATGACCCAGAGGGATGGGATGGGGAGGGAGGTGGGAGGGGGTTCAGGATGGGGGACACATGTACACCCATGGCTGATTCATGTCAATGTATGGCAAAAACCACTACAATATTGTAAAGTAATTAGCCTCCAGTTAAAATAAATAAATAAATTGAAAAAAAGAAATCTGCCTTCTAGATTTACATATAGTAAATTTAAGAATTACCTATATCGAAAGTGGCTAGTACAGTCAACGATGTATAGCGTACACTCAGCAAATGACAGCTATGATTGTTACTATTTTCTTTCATGAGTCTGCCTTTTCCCTTTCAAGAAACATTCGGTTTATTTTTCTATCCATTTATTTACTTTGAGTGCCCGTATGTATTTATTGCTGCTCTCTCTCTAGTCTAGTATTTTGTCTTTACGTCTGGTTTTTTGGCAGTTATCTCTTCTTGGGAATGGCAAGCCCAGCCAGTTATAACTTCATTTGCACCAGACCTTTTGTAGTTGGGAGGCAAGGCATTGAAGGAGAATTCTCAGCCTGCAGCCTTCTCCATGCAGCAGGGCCTTCGGGTAGTGGTTTTACTCTCTGTTGTTGCATTATGGCTTGATGGATGGTTCTCATAGGGTCTTCTCTTTAAGCAGACAGTGATCCAACAGGGAGACGTGGAAGATGGAGACATGAAACCAGGCAGATGGGGGCAGGAGTGAGGAAACACTGAGTTAGAGAAGGAAGATTCAGAGTTGGTGTGTTCTGTCTTCTCACCCACCACCACCAGCTCCATGCTCCTGGTCAGGTCTGATCTCTCCCAACCTCCAGTATCAGTTGGCTAGCCCACAGTGTGCTTCCAGAGCACACACCCTGGCACGTATTATGAACATCTTTGCTGCTGGATCCTCCATGCCAAAGAGTAGACTTTCACAAATACATCTGATGAATGCATTAAGGCAGAGACAGACAGTGTAGAAAAGTCAACAGGGCAAAAGTCAACAAGAGGTAAGGCACAGGGACAGAATGAATCTGCAGAAGAAGTGAAAAGCAACTTTGACCTTCAAATAGCAGCAGTCACTGAACAGTGCTAGATAGACATGAAGGCCAGACAGACGCTCCAAGAAAGCAGGTCTACAGAAAAAATGATCTCTCCCATTATATTAGATGAAATGGGACTCTTGCCTTCCGAGGTCCACTTACTTGTCTCTTCATCTAGTTTATGTTTATTTCAATAGACCTACCGTTTAAATGACAATGAGATAAGTTCAGACCACGTCTTATCTAAAAGCCTAATTTGGCTTCACGAAGCCAGGCTTGATGTTTGGGGCAAAAGACCTGGGGAAATCTCCTGTAGGTCTGGTCTTCCTCATTTTTCAGTGTATATATATGGAAATATTCAAATAGACCATTTCAACTAATAATAGTATTTTTCCACTTTCCAGCACCTTTTGCAACCACCTCCAAATTTAAATGATAAAGGAAAACTGATGGCATCGTTTTTACTATCTTATTAAACCACGCTTCTATTAATGATGATTCACTGAAGTGTCACGAATAGATACACTGAAAACTTCTCTAGCATATTAATGTATTTTTAAGCGTCATACCACACTTTGCTCCTGATATAATTTTGAGTTTCCTCTGGGGGAAAAAACAGTTCTTTTGAATTCTTTTTATAAAAAGCACCTTGAAAAAAAGCTTTCAGATACTCAAAGACATGAATCTTGCTCTTCTCCCTTGTGTATATCTGATTTAAAGGTTAATAAGTAATTAGGAAGCACAGTCATCCAAAAATTGCCAATTAATATGCCATCATTTTCATTAAAAATGCTATTAATTATATTGTTGTAAAAATGTCCTGGACTGGCTAATAAAAAGTTACCTAAAGCCATTCTGAATCTTTCAGGGAGAAAGTGAAATTAATCCATATCAATCACTTTTTAAAATTATGATTTGGGCTTGAGAGATCAAACAAAGGAGGGAAAATGAGCATCTCAGTTATTTAGTATGGATAGAATCTGACAAGCTTCCATGGTTTATTTTGTACCGAGACATTATTGCTCAGAAAACCTAATAAGATATCTTGGCAGATGTTTAACGTGCAAGTTTGACAAATAACAGTTCTTGGGTTCTTATAATGTAAAGCAGCCCTTTATAAACGAGATCAAACTTTTAAACTATCCAGATATATTTTGTTGGTTTCCTAGGAGACTGGATGGATGGAAAGCTATGACTAAATAATTAAATCATGTTATGTATCAATATTTAAAATTCATTCTATACCCTAAACGGTGGCATTAGTCAGTTATGAAAAATCCACAGAATTCCAACGATGATGAGTTCATGATTAAACTTCTACCATCACACTAGAGATACTACTAGCTTTGACTTTATGTAACAGTTTACAGATCCCTAAATTATTCTGTTCTCACCACTCCCGTCAACTCCTACCTGAATACAACATCTATTTCTATTGTGTACATTATGGTTAAGTTGGGGGGTTGGCTCATGTTTGATAAAAATTAGAACAGAGCAGGTTGCAGTTCTATACCATTTTGATACATAACAAACTGTAATGGGAGTACTTATCATCAATGAGATGAACCAAGTGTGGTGTTAGGAACTATACAATCAATTCAGACACACAAACTATTGATTTTCCACTGCATCATAGATATTTACTGGTTGTTAGGCAACCAAATAATCTAACACTGACACTGGGGAAAATTTCTCTTGCTAAGCGTGGCCATTTTAATAACTAGTTCAGCATGGGACTCTCTCAGAGTAACTCGGGCATAGAAAGAACTTTTTAAAGGACACAGTGCAAAACCCATGTGCTTCCCTGGTGGCTCAGTGGTAAAGAATCCACCTGCCAATGCAGGAGACGCGAGTTCGATCCCTGGGTTGGGAAGATCCCCTGCAAAAGGAAATGGCAACCCACTCAAGTATTCTTGTCTGGGAAATCCCATGGACAGAGGAGCCTGGTGGGTTACAGTCCTTGTGATTGCAAAGAGTTGTGTGGACATGGCAGAGTGATTAAATACAAACAACAATATAAATCCCAGGCTTGCATTATTTGAGAAGTTCTGGAGCTGGGAACTTTTATCCTACCAGGTGTGTTTATTAATTTTTTCCTCATATTGAACAAAGACCTTTTTTCCACAGACCTCACACATTGGTTCCACTCCTTACATCCTCACACATTGGTTCCACTCCTTACATCCTCACACATTAGTTCCACTCCTTACATACATAGAGCAAGTATACTTCCTCTTCAACATGCTAACTCTGCTATTTGAAGAAGGCTAGCATGTCTTTGCGGAGAAGGCAATGGCACCCCACTCCAGTACTCTTGCCTGGAAAATCCCATGGATGGAGGAGCCTGGTAGGCTGCAGTCCATGGGGTTGCTAAGAGTCGGGCATGACTGAGCGACTTCACTTTCACTTTTCATTTTCATGCATTGGAGAAGGAAATGGCAACCCACTCCAGTGTTCTTGCCTGGAGAATCCCAGGGATGGGGGAGCCTGATGGGCAGCCATCTATGGGGGTCGCACAGAGTCGGACACGACTGAAGTGACTTAGCAGCAGCAGCAGCAGCATGTCTTTGAATCTTTCTTCCGCAGAGTTAATGTATCCAAATTCATTCCCTTATTCATCCCCATTATTTCTCATCCTGGCTGCTCTCACCTCTCAATAGCACCATAATGTGTTAAACTGGGACTAAGTAGGATTGGCTGCAGTTGTTTTATAGTTTACAGTTATGACTAATGATTTATAGGCCATTGTGTTGCTGAACACAGCAATTAAAATTGGCACAAGAATAAGAGTATTCATCAAGGGTATGAAAAAGTGCCTGATTTTTTTTTTAAAATCCTGACTTGGAAAATGTTACCGGTGAGAAATCATGGCATTTGTACCTTATCGGAACCTTGCAAGACTAATGGGAACTTTAAGACCTTTAGGGATGCTTAACAGATTTATGCAGCAGCAGAACAGTTTCAGAGTGTGGGATGAGCTCATTTAAAGTAATATTTTCTAAATTTGGCCATGCATACGAATCACTGGAGAGCTTCCAAAAATAGATTCTTGGGATCCATACCCAGACCTACTGAACAGGTGCCTCTGAAAGTTCCCAAGGGAAAAGCAGTTGGGAGCCATGGTGCGGGGTATACACATGAGGATCAGTCATCCCTTTGAGCTAATTCTACCTAAACTATAAAGAGCTCTTCCTTATTTCATATCCTGGCTGCTCTCCCCTCTCAGTGGTACCATCATGTTTTAAACAGGGACTAACTAGGATTGGCTGTTGACACATTTTGGCCACCTGAAATGAAAGTGTTAGTCACTCAGTTGTGTCTGACTCTTTGTGACCCCAAAGACTGTGGCATGCCAGGCTCCTCTGTCCATGGAAATCTTCAGAATACTGGAGTGGGTAGCCATTCTCCCCTCCAGGGGATCTTCCTGACCCAGGGATCAAACACAGGTCGATTCTGTTCCATCTGAGCCACCAGGGCAGCCTATTACTGCCAGTGACTCTCTCTCTTTTTCAAAGAAGCCTCTTCCTCTAATAATCAGTACTAAATAGTTTGACACTTAATTGTTATTTTTGCATGCCTTTTTGTCTCAGGTATTTTATAAAATCTCTCAGAGCAAGAACTCCCAAGGAATATGACACAATATTAAACAGGGTCATGGATTGATTGATGAGGGGTTTTGGAGGAAACTGAAGCAGTTAGAGACAAAGAGTAGATAGACATTGTACGAGTCTAGGTGGGAAAGTTTAAGATTAGGGAGATTAAAGTCTTTTTCTTTTGAAAGAAGCTTTCTCCACACTGAGCCATGGCGGCTACCAGGTGTAAGTGAGAGTTCATGGCCCATGCTGGACTTCTCCACCTTCATCAGACTTGATCCTTGGAGATGTTAAATGGTAATCCACAAGATGACATTACAGAAATACGGCCAGGAGGTCTATCATTTCCTGTGTTTCCAGCCCATCTGAAACACCAGACATAAATGAGTTCTATCTCTCTTGGTATAACTCTATGATCTGACAAAGTCCAAAGTGAGGACACTATAGGTCCTGATGAGGATTTCAGAATAAGGATTAAGGGGTTCCTTAGATAGCTACATAGGCTTTCAAAGTTTTATTTTTAAATTATTTTTAAATACATTTTTTGGCCATATGCCACAGCATGTGGCTTAGTTCCCTGACCTGGGATTGAACCCATGTCCCCTGTAATGGAATTGCAGAGTCTTAACCACTGGATCACCAAGAAAGTTCCTAGGCTCCTTTTTTAATATTAAAGACAGGTATGATTTCAAAATTTATTCAAACTAAAATCAAATTAAAGAAATGATGCTTACATGAGATGAGATATAATAAAAATAAGAGTGACAAGTTATACTTGGAAAGTATGAAAGAAAAAAGCAAGATTTGAACACAAAATAAATTTGACAACTGCATACTGATACAAGTAGAAACATAAAAAAGCCATGAGTCAGGAAACACTAGGCACAAAATAACACAGTGTCAGTCCATGAAAAGGTAAAGTTCTTAGAAATATAAGGAATTACATGAGTCATAAAACTGCATAACTCTCTGGTAGGTCCCAGGGACAAAAATAAGCAATTAAGGACACAAGGAATTATTTAATGTTTCTATAATTATCTATGACTTTATATAACTTTGCACCTAAGAACCAGAAATGCATCTTATAAAACACTGATCATGATCTGGACAATAAGATATTTCAGCACGTTTTTAAAGTAAAACTTCCACAACTCCATTATCTTAATAATAAAATATTATAAGAAATTCATATTGGAACTTTAAAGGAAAAAAAAAAAACAACCCAAACTACTTGGACATTTTGGAAATAGTCACATAAAAAATACCTGAGTTAATAAGCAAACTAGAAAATAACAAATGTGAGAACATTATTGACCAAAAACCTAAAAGATTCAGCCAAAGCTATTTTATGTAGTAGATACACAGCTCTAAATGCTTTTTAAAGAAAAGAACTGAGAGACAAGAACATTCAACATGGGAATTCAGAGAAAAAATATTAAGGAAAGCTAGTGAGAAGAAAAGGTCTTCCTAGGTGGTGCGAGTGGTAAAGAACCTGCCTGCCAATGCAGGAGAATTAAGAGATGTGGGTTCGATCCCTGAGTTGGGAAGATCCCCTAGAGAAGGGCAAGGCAACCCACTCCAGTATTCTTGCCTGGAGAATCCTATGGACAGAGGAGCCTGGTAGGCTACAGTCCATAGGGTCACAAAGAGTCGGACACAACTGAACTGAGTTGGCATGCATGCGTGAGAAGGAAAACAATGAGGTAGAAAGAAAAAAATAAAGCATATCTTTTGTAGAATTGATAGCTTAAACCAAGAGCATGATACAGATAAATTTCTGGAAAATCTGGCAAATTTAATTAAAGAAAAAACTAGAAGGAAAAAATATAACATTTATAAATAAACTTATTTAAATTATTTAATAATAAAACATTAAGATTTATAACAGTAACATGAATTAATGATTAAATTGAAAATGAGTAAAATTAATAATTATCTGAGAAAAACATAAAGTAATTAATGAGAAGAAAACCTATAAGTAAATAAAGATGAAAATGAGCCACTTATCAAAAACTTACTTTTACTTCAATTAGAGATTTCAGAAATTTGAGAGACATAAGGCACTCTGAAAAACGAAATTTGGATCTTGGGAACACTTTCTGCAATGTAGTTAAAGAATTGGGCTTAAACCCCACAGTCCTGAATATTCACTGGAAGGACTGATGCTGAAGCTGAAGCTCCAATACTTTGGCCATCAGTTCTTCCACTGATGCAAGGAACTGACTCATTGGAAAAGACCGTGATGCTGGGAAAGATTGAAGGCAGGAGGAGTAGGGGATGACAGAGGATGAGATGGTTGGATGGCATCACCGACTCTATGGACATGAGTTTAAGTAAGCTCCAGGAGTTGGTGATGGACAGGGAGGCCTGGTGTGCTGCAGTCCATGGGGTCGCAAAGAGTCCAACATGACTGAGCGACTGAACTGAACTGAAAGAAAAATCTAGGTTTTTAAATTTAGGATTGAAATGGGAAATGAAAACTAATGCTGGGGGGAGAAATGATCCAATAGAACTTTCTGTGTAAAACAGCAAAGGAAAAGTTCATGAGATTCAAGCCAATCTCAAGACGTGACCCTAAGAAAACCAAAAGTAATAGGAACTTCAATTATACGAGACACATTTAGAAGGGTTTTTGAGATAAGCAGTCTGATTCTGCAAAGCAGTGCATTTGCTCAGATAAGAAACCAACTTCTCCCTGGAGCTCTGGATCCCACCCAGCTCCTGAGTAACCACACAGAGAGAAAACATTAAGAATGAAACGGCCAACAGGGCGAACAGGACCAGGAGAAATGCACTCTCAAGAGAAAAGGCTAACATCCCACTCCAAACCACCAGGCCCAGGAACCATAAAGGCAGGAACAAATGAAGCAAGGATGCATATTTATTGACCCTTTCAATAAGCTGTCCTGGGGCTTCCCTGGGCTTTCCTTGTAGCTCAGTCTGTAAAAAATCTGCCTGCAATGCAGGAGACCTGGGTTTGATTCCTGGGTCAGGAAGAGGCCTTAGAGAAGGAAATGGCAATCCACTCCAGTATTCTCCCTGGTGGCTCAGTGGTAAAGAATCCGCCTCCCAGTCTGGGAGACACAGGTTCGATCCCTGGTCTGGGAAGATCCCACATGCCTTGGAGCAACTGAGCTCATGTGCCACTTCTACTGAACATGTGCCCTGCAACAAGAGAAGCCACTGCTAGGAGAAGCCCGCACACCACAACTAGAGAGAAGCCCCGGATCGCCACAGCTAGAGAAAAGTCCATGCAGCCATGAAGACTCGGCACAGCTCCAAATAAATAAACAATTGTTAAATAATAAACTGTCAAGATGCAACTTTCCCAGTAGTACCTACCTCCAAAACACACTTTAAATCTATACACTCTTCTCCGTCTCCACTGCTCCCATCCACCCCGGGCGGCACTGGCGGCGATCTCTGGACAATATTAAGATGCAAAACTTCACTCTCCGAGCTCCTAGCCCAGCCCCTTCCAGCAACTCCTTCTCCAGGCAGCGGGCCTTCCCATGAGGCAAGACATCCTCTTGCTCAAGTCTTAGCACTGAGCATCAAATCCAGTCCTACACAGTGGCTCTCCTATTCCTTGTCTCAGTCACCCTGGCCTCTGGTTTCCAGAAGCCGGCCAAGTGCTTTTCTCTCCAGGCTTTAGGAGTACTCTTTTTCTCTGCGCTGGGGAAGCTCTTCTCACGGCCGCCTCCTTCTCACCTTTCAGGTCTCCGCTCAGAAAGCCCCTCCTGGGGTAAACACCCCTGGCCATCTTTTCTGTTTAAATTCTTCTTACGACACAGGACTTCCTTGGTGGCTCAAATGGTAAAGCGTCTGCCTACAGTGTGGGAGACCTGGATTTAACCCCTGGATCGGGAAGATCTCCTGGAGAAAGAAATGGCAAACCACTCCAGTGTTCTTGCCAGGAAAATCCCATGGACAGAGGGAGGAACCTGGTAGGCTACAGTCCATGGGGTTGCAAAGAGTTGGATACGACTGAGCAACTTCACTTTCTTTCAGACACATTGATTTCTATCCTCATTCCTTGTATTTCCTTTTTAGGACTTTACACAACTTGAAAATAGCTATTTTTTTTGGGGGGGGAGGTGTTTCTACCCCCATCTGGTCACTAGCATTAGACTGAAAACCCCATGGGGTCAAGACAGCTGTCTGCTTTTATGAAGTGCTGTATGCCAATGCCTGGCCCAATGCCTGCATTCTCTGGGCATTCAGCTTTTCATGAATGAATAACAGTTCTGATAAACTGTGAAGATGTGATGAGTTTGTTTACTTTCCACTGGCTACCGTTTCCTCCACTTGACTGTAAGTTCCACTGGAACAAGGTTCTTGTGTCTTTTTTTGGTACCAAACATAGTGTCTGGTGCTTAGAAGTGGCTCAGTGACTATTCATAGAAGAAATAAATGAATAAAGATATTGAAGTTCTTTAGGACGTGAAATTTCCTTTGCCTCACCTCTCTATACCACTCAGAATGTCTGGATCTACTAGAATCCTTCATTAAGAATTTGGCTATCCAAAATTTTCCAGTATCACTGTTTCCATTAACAACCCAGCACCCAATGGGAATGGAAGAGAAGCAATGTGAATTAAATTACTCAAATGAAGCTGCTACTGATTAATTTTAGATCCTGAGCATCTGGGTCAGTGCTTAGTTTCATAGCAGGTGTGGAAATGATATCTTCAGTGTCATTATTAATGATTTTACTAAGGGCTGAGAGCGCTTGAAAATTCTTCCAAATGAGATTTGAGATGTGGACCAGATGGGTATTTTTAAGAAGCCTATATCAACTGTTTTCTACTTTTCAGCAAATAAGTTTTCATATTAAGACTGATTACTGATGGACCTTAGTGTCCATATCACGTTCAATCAAAAATGATAAGCAATGACTTTCCAAAGAATATGAAATGCTCCAGTACGATGATAGCAATCTAAATGAAATACATAAACATGCCTGAAGTAGATTGACGCTAGTCGTTTTGTTTTGCTTTAACCAGGTTAAAGCCCTGAGTCATTTTCTCTTCCTCTTTCTCCTGGCAGTATCTCATCTTCTTACAGGGCTTAATATTCATTATGGGTATATGACCTCAGTCTCAAGAAGACGGTCTCATCAGTCAAATCCCCAGGATGCTGGCTGGTCAGGCAGGATGGCTGGGCAAGGTTGATCACAAATAAACATGTCAGCATCCACTTACTCCCTGAATCCCAAGGGCGGGTGCTCAGGGAGAATCTGTCCTCTATCAGCTTTATCCTCGTTGGTCATAGCAGTGCCGCGAAAGAGTAATACATGCTAGACTGTAATCTTTGAGCCAGAGGAAATTGAACCAAACCAAGTGGAAAGAATATGCTATTTAGTATTAGCAGATAAGTTCATGGGGAAATTGTAAAACAGGTGAAGTTCATTATTGGTGAAGCTCCCCCGGAGTAACCCTGGTCTCCCCAGCCCCCTGGGGTGAGCCCCCCCGCTGTGGATTAGACCTTGACGCTGAATGCCAGCTGTTTTTGGCTTCCTGGGGACTTGCTCTTGTACAATGAAGCAAATATGTCTTAGGTCTCAAAGTCTCTGGGTCAGGCTCTTTTCCTCCCCCAGAATGAAAATGAGCTTATTTGATAGATAAAGCTGGCTTCATTTACTAACACAAAAGTTCCAGGAAGTTCTAGGGTCCTCTCAGGGAACATGGACTCAATGGAAACTTTCTAATGACAAAGCCTTTCCTGTGTGTGACTCAAAGGAGTGAGTCTAATGGTGGGAATTTCAGACCAAATAATATAGATTTTTATGAATTTTGTTGGGCAGTAATATGTCATAAGAAGAGAGGGAAACTGACATATAGCTGCCCAGTTTTTTTGTTTTTTGTTTTTGCTGAGTAAGGCCATTAAGGAAAAAAGGAAAACAACACGCATCTATTGACAATAGTTTTAGAAAAGAAAGGGATACTATGATAATCAGAAGAAAGAAGAAGCAAACAATCAGAATAAAAAGCAACCTTTAAATTTAAAGAATCTATCTTCATGAAAAAAATGTATTTATACAGTTTCAGTATGCTAGATGAATAAATTCTAGAGATCTGCATTACGACATTGTACCTGTAGACAGTAATACCGCATTATGCATTTTAAAATGTGGTAATGGATTTCCCTGGCGGACCAGTGGTTAAGACACTATGCTTCTAATGCAGGGGTTGAAGGTTCAATCCCTAGTCAGGGAAGTAAAATCCCACAAGTCATACGGCACAGTCCCCCCCAAAATGTGTTAAGAGGGTAGATCTCCTGTCATACTCTCATCACAATAAAAACAAAACAAAACAATACACAAATGTATTTCAATGTCCTGATTTTATAGCAGACTAGGGAAAATGTTGTCCAGTACCAGCATCATTCTACAGCCAGGCTTTGGGGAACTGATGAGTTAGCTGCTCACAGGGGCCAAACAGGCCACTCCGGGAATTTAAATAGCTCTTAACGGACACTTGTGGGCACGTCTCTATGTGACCTGCCTATCAAGGTAGTCAAAACCATGCACAGGGTCCAGAAACACCTTTTGGGTTGTAAATCAAAGAACTTGTTTGTACAAAACCTTTAACCATGAAGGGTTTTCTGTCTGTGGATTAATGGGAAAAAATGAGCAATAGGTAGCCAAAAGAATCATTGGAATTTTGTGGGAAAAACAGTGGTATTTCAAAGTGTTTTTTTTAAAAACACTTTAAAGTGTTTTAAAGTATTTTTAAGTGGTATTTTAAAGATTTAAGGATATATTTGTTGTTTAGCCACTAAATCATGTTCGACTCTTTTGTGACCCCATGGACTGTAGACCACCAGGCTCCTCTGTCCATGGGATTTCCCAGGCAAGAATACTGGAGTGGGTTGCCATTTCCTTCTCCAGGGGATCTTTCTGACCCGGGGATCAAACCCACGCCTCCTGCATTGGCAAGTGGGTTTTTTTAATCACTGAGCCACCAGGGAAGCCCAAGATATACTTAATTCTTTTGTAAATATGAATGAGCACCCAGACGCTGCCAGGTACAATGATAGAGCAATGAAGACCCCAGCCTTACAGCATTACCTTCCAGCAGTGGAGACGGTTAAGAAAGAGATACAGAGGCAGATAACATCCCTTAAGGACAAGTTCTGAGGTTGCTTTTGTGGAGGGATGTGTACTATTTAAGCAAAGTCTAGACCAAAGTGAAGAACTGAGGCTTGTAGTTACCTGGGGGGAGAGCATTCCAGATAGAGGGAACAGCCAGTGGAAAGCGGGGGAAAGTGGGGCCAGGAATGCAGCTGAGGGCCAGACCACATGGGGCTTTAGGGAAAGCCCTTTGGGTTTCATCAATGAAATGGACAGCTACTGAAAAGTTTTAAGCAAGAGAGTGACATGACTGTTGAGTCACAAGAATAAGGAATGGCAAAAGTGAAGGCTACGGTTGACTATTATAACAATCCATTTGAAACATAATGGTAGTTTGGGCCAAGGCGGTCATCACAGAAGTGCTAAAAAGTGCTTAGATCTAGGACATCTTTTGAGGGCAGAGAGACTAGGACTTGCCGATAGAGCAGAGAGAAAGATTGGACATGGTGGTAATGGTAACAGAAGATTCCAGCCGAGTTTTAAGATGTTTACTTTGATCAACTGAATAAATGGTACCATCTACTGAGAACAGGCACCATGGGAACAGTAGACTGAAGGGGGGACTCAAGACTTATTAGTGGATATATTAAACTTGAGAAGTCACTTGAATATCCAGGTAGAGATGGCAGGTTGGCAATCGGATGCATGAGCTTAGACAGAGGAGAAATCAAGGATAGAGACAGAAATTTTAAAATTTCAGCATATAGGAAATGTTTACAGCCTTTGAGTAGGATGAGGTCATTGAGGGAAGTCCAGTTTTGGGGTAGATGGGCAGAAGGCCCAAAGTCCCCGAGGCAAGAATGTGTTAGGTAAGTCATCAGAAGATTAAGGTGCCCACCATGGATGTGAGCAAACGTCGAGAAGACGCCTGAGGACGAAGCCTGGAGAGACGCCAGCGCTTCGAGGTCCGGAGGAGGAGGATGATTTAGGAAGAGACAGAGGAGAGGCCAGTGAGGTAAGGGGAAAACCAGAGAGTGAATCCCCAAAGCAGTGTGAAAACAGTCTTTCAAGGATGACGAGGAGCAGTTTATAAATTCACTCCACCCTCAATTAGCTCTATCGATGGAAGAATCTCTATATGCTGTTCTACTCCCAGTGTTTAGCGGCGCCTGTCACAGGATCAATACTTGTTTGTTTATTTCAGAGGCTAAATGTGGCAGACTTTAGGCTGAATCCATCCGGTAGGTGTGTTCTATTTGAACTTCAGGGTTTAAAGATATTTTAATTGGTTGCCAAGATTTAGAAATTGGGAAACTTCACATCAAAACTTGTATCCCTGCTTCTTTTGTTTGTTTTTTTAAATCCCCAGGATTCTCAAAAGGCAGGCAACAGCTGTCTGTGGCTGGGTGGCTGCTGGCATCTTTAGAGGGGTGATGCGCTCTTCGGCTAATTTCCTGCTGTCTCCAGTGAGCCCTAGGTCTCCCCAAGAGTGAGTGCTGAATCACTCATTCATATTGCTTGCTGATTCCTACAGATCTTGACTTGTACATTTTGTTTAGTTAGAGGGAATGAATGAACAAGTGAATGAATTAGTGAATGTTCACTGATGAATCACCTGAAACCCAGGGAGGTGAAATGATGTAAGCTTGCATGCAGCAATGTCGTAATTCAGAACCAATACAGTTTCTCAGGCCAGGACTTTTACCTAACTCTTTGCTCCCTAGTTTGTCATTGTATTAAAACATCGGAAAATAAAAGCAGGAGCTTGCACGGAAGAAGGGTACTGACGAAATGCTATCTCCATCTTCAGAAAAACAGAATATGAAACAAATTATTTATTATCATAAATGTAGAGAAATGGTTTCCCAAGAACTGCCACAAGGACTAACAGAAGTTACCATCACTGCCCAAGGCAAAGTGAGTAAATAAACAAATGTAATTATTAAGCAATATAATTAAGGTTACAATTGGTATTTTATTTCATTAGTTTTATTTTTAGAGAAGTAAGTTTTGCCATTTTTCTCTGTGAATTATTTTTATCTATTCTTTCGTGCTTAAACACAGAATGTTATAATCACAGAATGGCATTTTATCATCAGGCCTCCTCTTACTCAATATCAAAAACTGGAGTTTTTTTTAAGCCTCCTCTCTTTTGCTAGCTCTGATGCTGGCTAGTGGCCATCCAGGGCAGTGTGTGGAGATGGACTCCGAAATCCAGTTTGGACTCATTGAATTAGACCGCGGTGCTTGATTTCTGATGTTTAGATGTTATTGTTATGGATTGCCTCATGTTGTCCTCCTCCACCCCTCGCCAAAAGATATACTGAAATCTTAAATCCCTGTCCCTCAGACTGTGACTTGATTTGAAAACACAGTCACTGCAGAAGTAATTAGATAAGATGAGGTCATACTGGAAGAGGGGAGTGGCCCTACCTTAATATAACTCATGCCCTTGTAAGAAGGGGAAATTTGGACACAGACTCAGAGGGAAGATGATACAAAGAGAGACACACAGGAAGACAAATATCTGCAGGTGAGGGCAGAGATCAGAGTTACGCAGTCACAAGGCAAGGGAGGCACACGCTATAAGAAACCAGAAGAGGCAAGGAAGGCTGCTTTTGTAGGAGTTTCAGAAGGAACATGGTCCAACAAACACCTTGATCAAATTTCCAGCCCCTAGAACTAGGAGATGATGGATGCATTTCTGTGGTTTTAAGCCACCCAGTTGGTGGTATTTCATAATCACAACCCTAGGAAACTAACACGGAGGTGATCTTGTCTGATTCGTCACTGTAAACTGTGTTAGGTAGCAGCTGTGTCCCAGGAAAGTGGCATCACCCATAAAATAAATGCCGCAGGTGTGCGGGCCCTAAGTAAGACATTTAGGCAGGTGCTGCAGAGCTTGAGAATCCTCATTCCCTTGCTCACTGAAGGCACCAAAGCTCATTCCATCTGCTCTTAGACAGGAAGTAATGGTCCTCCTCTTGTCCTGGAAAGCTGAAAGTATATCCATCCTGAGCAGAGAATATCTTGCGCATTAGGAAGAATTTGTTGCTAATCTTGGCTCCAGGAAAATTTGGGAAACAATCAAAAAGTATCTTTAATGGTCCTCTGGTCTTCTTGTGCCCACTTTAATGTGTCAGACTTCTCTGTGAATGAGAGACTTCCTTAACTCACAGTCCACAGAAAGTTTTTAGAAGTAAACATGAAACCTTTGCGATCCTGAGATTGTGTGCCAATAGTCTCAGCGTATGACCACTTGTCTGGGTAAAGATTCCATAGTCTTGATTACTTATGAAAGATGCACACTTCCCACTATCAGGACAAGGAGGAAAAAAATAACCAACACTAAGGGAGCTTAGCATGATGGTGAGGATCAAACTAAGATTTTGCATCTGGTGAACAAGGCATGTGGATGGAGTGGGTGATGGCTCAGGGTGGGGACAGGATGAAGAACGTGGATTTAAATATCCTGAACTGCAGGAGACAATGAACCATTCATGTGAAGTGTTCAGTAGGAATTTGGAGCCTCAAAGTTGGCAAGGGAAGAGCACACACCCAAAATTGGGACTGATCAGCACAGAGGTGGGAACTAAATATTTGAGGGCAGGTCCCATTTCAGAGGGTTTCCCTGGTAGCTCAGATGATAAAGAATCTGCCTGCAATGCAGGAGACCTGGGTTCGATCCCTGGGTGGGGAAGGTCCCCTGGAGGACGGCATGGCATCCCATACCGGTATCCTTGCCTGGAGAATTCCATGGACAGAAGAGCCTGGTGGACTACAGTAAATAGGGTCGCAAAGAGTCGGACACATCTGAGCAACTAACACTTTCATTTGCACCTCCCCTTTCAGAACTGATCACTGGACTTGACCTAGGAAGGACCAATACTGGGTCTTGGAAAGCATCTACCTTACGGAGCAAGGGGAGGATGAGGTGGAATTAGAGGCAGAATAGACAGGCAGGTTAGAGTGGTGTAAGAACTAGGAGTATACCGTGGGATAAAGAGCAGGAGAGAATTCCAAGGAGAGGCTGACCAAGCTTGCAAAATGAAATATTTAAAGAAAAGGGTGAACCCTCATGCAGAGAGCAGTGCTGGATCCAAAATGCACTGATGATCATCAACAAATCCCTTTTGAAAAGCTGTGAGGACTCTTTGTTGGTTTATGCATTCTTTGAGTGGTCATGATTGGATTTCTGCTGTGACGCTACGCTAGGTGCTGGGGCACAGAGATGAGACAGTCTTGCCTTTAGGAAGCTTACCGCGTGTACTGGGATACATACTCAGGGGTAAACTATGTATGGAGGTCTGAATGGTGTCGATCGAGGACACAAACGGGAAGTGGTTGATTTACACGAGAGAGTGGAAGTCATGGTCGGGAAACCGATCTCTCAAAAGAGAGAAGTCTAATCAGCGGATCCAAGAATTCTTAAAGTGCAAAGCTGTCTTGCACCTTCTCATATCATATATCTGAAACCACGTACTTCAGAATCACGGGGGCACACACACACTCCAACACCTTGAATCCAAACCATTTTTGTTACTGAGACCTCGTAAGTGATGATATAATATTTGTGTGCAGATGCAAAAACAAATACAACATGTGCCTTGCATTCTCTCGCAGTTTCTCACTTTTAAAATATATTTAATATTCAAGAACCTAAATAGGTTCATTCCTGGGGGCTTCTATTTTGGAATGTTTTTTTACACTTCAATATGCTAGACTTGTTAAACATAAATATTACTAAGCTATGGAGCTTTAGAATTAATTACATCGATGATTATTCTTACAGAATAATAATTCTGTCCTTACAGTGGAATTAGGAAGAGGGAAGAGATGACACTAGTTCTGGAGTCACACCTGGAATCAGATCCCTGCTCCACCATTTATAAGGTATAGGAGAGCAACTTATATTTTTGAATCTGTATCCACATTTGTAATGGTTACCTGAGTAATATTTACCTTACAGAGTTGTTGGAAAGAATAGATAATTGCATGAAAAATGCCTGGCTGACAGGCTCTATAGGACTACAGTGATTTCCATTGATAATGAAATAATTACCTGAGATTATATTTCTAAATCAGGCCAAAATGAGGCATATAATTTAGAAAATACTCAAGCAATTTCTTCAAAGAATTAGCCTCTGTTAAGAGCCCAGTTGTAAAGGAAATCGTACTGAATCATAGAGGAAATTAGTCCTGAATAACCATTGGAAGGACTGATGCTGAAGCTGAAGCTCCAATACTTTGGCCACCTGATGCGAAAAACTGACTCACTGGAAAAGACCCTGATGCTGGGAAAGATTAAAGGCAGGAGGAGAAGGGGACAACAGAGGATGAGATGGTTGGATGTCCATCCACCAACTCGATAAACATGAGTTTGAGCAAACTCCGGGTGTTGGTGATGGACAGGGAGGCCTGGCATGCTGCAGTCCATGCGGTTGCAAAGAGTTGGACACAACTGAGTAACTGAACTGAAGAGCCCAGTGGTAATTCAAAAATGTGAAGTTAAGGTTGAGGCCAGTGACATATTTTGATATCTTTGGGGGGATATTTTTAAAAAATTGTGCACAATTGTCACATATCTACCACTTCTAATTTTTTAATTTTTCATCCATAACTCTAGAGACTAAAATTTTACTTGTCATCAGCCAACTTATAGCCAACATCCCATAGAATGGGAGAGTAAAAACAAGTAGTTTTTGCATCACATGCAGTTTCAGAGAAAGTGAAATAACTGTCCTGTCAATTTTCCAGTGTTGTATTGTACTTCCAGAGTCAGTCTGTGTCTTCAATCCTTGCATAGAGCTCCTGGAGTTTGAAATCTATTGGGATGTGAAGACGAGAGCCATAGCACATGGCTGCACAGGTTGTGGACTGCACAACTCCCGAGGGTGCCCATCTCACTATGATGAGAAATGGACCCCTACTGTACAGTATGCCCTAGGCAACCATATGCAGCAGCCCTATCTGAGAGGCTTGAGAATTTTCCTGATGAACGTACTCTACCATTAGTGAGCATTTACAGTGCATGAGGGGGCTTCCCTTGTGGCTCAGCTGGTAAAGAATCCACCGGCAATGTGGGAGACCTGGGTTCGATCCCTGGGTTGGGAAGATCCCCTGGAGAAGGGAAAGGCTACCCGTTCCAGTATTCTGGTCTGGAGAATTCCATGGACTTTATAGTCCATGGGGTTGCAAAGAGTCGGACATGACTGAGAGACTTTCACTTCACTTTCACAGGGTATGAGACACTGTTCTAGGCTCCAGGGATACAACAGTGTTCTGGAATGTTCTGGCCTTCTATAAAAGATTTAAGCAGTTCCATTGTTCACAAAAACACTGTAACTTTAAAAAATCACAAATGCTTGCATGTCCAGTGGCTTCACATAAAACACAGCGTGGTAACAGTCATGAATAAATTACAAATGTCACTGTGAGAACTCTCTACGTTTTACAAAATCTCTGTTATAATAGCATCTATATACGTACACCTCTCTTGACAAAGACCTCAGCAAATCTCTTTTCCAAACATCCACAAATTTGTTTCGGATGTATTTATGGAAGTTTGGTCACATATACAAATTCAACTCACAACAAAACCAAAAAAGGAGTGTCTAAGGCCCACAAATTAACTTGTACCTATATAAGCCAACACAGATTCTTTTTTTCCTACTTTTATGAATAAAAGTACCCTACAGTGTTTGCAGAAGATATCTTGCAATAAATAACAACAACAAAAATGATGTCTGCCTCAAACTTGATTTCTTTTAACCTCATGACTAATTTGCAACACTGAGGTATTATTACAATAGATTAAGAGTTTGGACACATTAAGAACTGGATGCTTTAAGAGTTGGCCAGGTTTTGCTTGTAAAGCCAGGCATTAAACTCAAGGTCCATACTATATGATACTTTATTAGGAAGGGAAAGACACTAATATCACTAGTCCTTACCATATCCGGCTTGTGCTGGGCAACAGGTATATTTTAGGCCAGTTGGTCTTTGCAGTAGCCTGATGAAGTAGGAATTATCGTAGCAATTTAAAATAGGATGAGACTGAAGTCAAGGAGGTAAAATAACTTGTCTCAAATGATGTATTTAGCCCGTGTCCCTTCCAGGGTTTCTTCAAGTCCTGGCCTGTCTTGACTTCAAAACTCTGCCCTTCTTTCTACCCTAGGCTGGTTCTACTGCTGCAGAGTTACCTTTTTTAATACATGAAATAAAATTAAATTAGCTTCATTATGATCACCATCATCATCTGTCATTTTAGCCTGTATTTTTGAGCGTCTCTTTTATTTACCCGTTCCTGTTGTAAGGACTTGTACTCCTTACAGCCGCCTTTCAAGGTGAACAGGCCAGCATGGTGCTGGGCACTGCAAATTCTTCAGCCAATGTCCCTGGTGATTTTCTCATTTTACTGATGAGACAACAAAGCTAAGAAGTGATAAATGACCCATCGAAGGCTGGGAAGAGGTTGAGCAGGTAGACTTGGGTCCATCTTACTCCTGTGCCTGTGGGGTCTTTCCACATTGTTTACAGTTGGACAATGTCACAAATCTATAACACTGCACTCAAATTAAATAAACTAAAAATTTACAATTCTGAAAGGAAACTAATAACTTGAGGCAATATACAACTCTGCTTCCACACTTGGAAACGGTTTTACTAGACACTTCTGAAAATGATCTTCAAAGTTTCTTTCTGAATAGTATTCAATGTTCTCATGGCTTGGTTTACATTTTTATTCTAAACATAACTGTTCTCTATTCTTTCTCATGGGTGGGAATTCTCAAACAATTGTGATCTTGGGGAATCTCCAGTAAGATATTGATGTATAAGAATCTGGGAGTTGTGCTGTTGATAGTCAAAAAAATACTGAGCCTTAATAGGTCAGGGATACTTCCCTAACTAGTTAAAAGAATTAAAAGTTTTAAGAAATTACTAAAACCTCAGTTTAATAGTAAATATCCAACCAAAAAAGGGTTGGCTTAATAAAACAAAGGACTTGGGGGTGACCTGGAAAACGAATTTCTCATTTCTGACCTGATTCCATATCTTAAAGTTCTTACATTCTAGTTTTTAATCTATACTGCTTTTTACAGAGAATGCTGTCATTTGTGATAATCACAGAAGTGAATACATACTTTACTTACTTTTTTGACTACAAGCAAAATACATACTAATATAAAAATGTGCTCATGCTGTCACAGTCTATATGAGTTGTGATTTATCGCCCATCTATTCAATTCTATGTAGACAAAATGAGTTATAATTTTAAAGTCTAAACTAATAAGTTTTGAGAGATAAAAAAAGGAAGAAAAGAGGGATAAACTGCATATCTAATTTTTTCAAATTTCAATTTTATTCTATTGAGCTATAAATTCTGCTTTTAGTATAGACAAGTTTTCCCATTAAAATATGATTTGAAGTCTTATATTTCAATTTTCATCTGTAAGTCAAACAAGACATCGTTTCTTTTTTTACTTTAAGAAGAAATTTTCGCAAGAAACATACCCAGTCCCTTCAATACCCCAAAATAGGCTAAGGTCACTATTTCGTAAACTCATAGCACTATGATTTCCCAAATTATGTATCAAAAGCATGGATCAACTTTTTTTTTTCTTTATTGCTTGGAAAGCTTATTTATATGAAGTTCTTCAGAGATGCAAAATTTAAGCTCTATTTTTTTTTAGCTATGTATCTTACCTATATCATTGAAAACAATATCACTATTATGTTAGAACTATCCTAGACCGTCAGGGATTGATAGGATCCATAATTTTAGGGAAAAAATCTACCTCAAAGAATTACAGGTTAAGTCATCCCCATTTTCTTCAATGAGATCTTTCACTATAATTCTCCCATTTCTTCAAGTCTAATCTCCACCCAACTTGGTATACAACTCAGGTGCCACAGCCTCCAAAAATATTTCTCAAACAATCAGGTGGAAGCCAGCTGTCCCTTCCAGGAATCTGCTATCTATCACACAAGTCTGCTTTCCATCCTTCTCTTGGGGCACACGGCCTTTCTATCTTGGGCTTCCCTGGTGGCTCAGATGTTAAAGAATCCGCCTACAATGCGGGAGACCTGTGTTTAATCCCTGGGTGGGGAAGATCCCCTGGAGGAGGGCATGGCAACCCACTCCAGTATTCTTGCCTGGAGAATCCCATGGACAGAGGAGCCTGGCGGGCTATAGTCCACGGGGTCACAAAGAGTTGGACACGACTGAGCGACTAAGCACATACCCTTTCTGTCTTGCATTATAGCCACTTGTTATATTTTCCCTACCAGACAGTGGGCTCAAGGATACCAACTTGAAGCACATTCATTTCTTCTCTGATGTGCTATGTGTTAACCTACACATGGTAGGTTCTCAAGGAGTACTGAGTATGTATTTAATAATTCCTGTTAGCCATGGCAAATTTTCAAAGAGAGTGAAAAACCTCTTAAGAAGTATTTTAGGAAGCCCTTGGTCAAGAAAGAAAGCCACAAGAGTAGAAATTCTTCAAGAGGTGAATCAGAGTAACTGGCACACAAAAGTGACACATTCAATTTCTTTACCTTTATATAACCTCCAGAAGATCAAACGTTAATAAAATATTTATCTTCAGTTGTCACAAGCCAGACTTTGATTTAAAACTCTTGAGTACATGAATGTCATGCCAGACCAAAAATACACCATCATGTATTTTTAATTTAAACATGGACCTGTAAAAAATTTATATATGCCTGACATGAAAAAAATCTGAGTGCAAATCTCCCAATAATCACCACAAATAAGAAAAACAGGATTGAAAATCGATTGTTAGACTTCGGTAGAAGTACAATGAAAAGCGTTCCTTTTGACAGTCCAATGTGGTATTTGACGTGACTACCTAAAACACATTCTCTTACCTTTAGCGAATCAAAGCAGGCAATTACTCTTCCATTTTCGACCTGGCAGCTTTTGGGGGGGTGGGCGAATTTGCATTCCTCATCAGAGCGGGAGCAGGTTCCTCTCTGGAACTGTCTGCAGACCTCTAACGTCAGCCATTTTGTATCTCTGACGGGGGCAACATTCAAAGCCATGATGAGGAAATAACTGGGACCCCGTTCCTCCCTGTTAAATGACGAAATCAATCCAAGTTCCAATGATTCCAAAACTATTGTTGTGAAAAATTCCACATGTAAGTCTGAAGGTGAGTGATAAATTGCTTAATGAAGTCCAATCCAGGAAACAGAGTGCAGAGAGAATTTATCGGCAGGCAGTCACTCATCAATCAATATGCCCCACTCGAAGACTTCGGGCCGCAATAAAAGCGTGCTCACTGTCATCTCTGACTGCAGACGTCCGAGTCTCCTGATCGTTTCGCAGACAAAACTGTTTTTAATAAAGTGACCTCAATATCATGGCACTCCTTGGGAGAATATTTAGTCCTGACACTCACAGCTATTGACGATGCTGGAAAATAAGCCACTGAGATGTTCAGATCTTAGCAGGATTTCTTTTTCCTTCTACCGTTTAAAATTCTGAAATCAAGCAGTTGGCAAAGTCAGACAGTTGAGGTATCTTCATCCACTCGTAAGGTCAGGGTAATGTGTATTTGACAGAAAAACGAGATTTGAACAAAAAGCTCCTGAACTTGGTTTCCAGCAAAAGTGACTTCACACAGGCACTTTTAAATCTTGAAGCTGCAAAACATAAATAAGTGGTGAATCAACTATCCTATACTATAAAACATTTCTCCATTAAAAAATAAAATCAACTTACACCCCAACTCAATGGACTCAACACTTGAACAAACTATTTAGCTCTTATCTCGAATTTGCAAAAGTGCAGTTTAGAGCTTTGAGCTTTGAATATAGCAAGAGAAGTTATGCATTAAAAGAGAGAGAGAGAAGAATACGAAACTGCAACCGTACTGCAGAAATGATCCAGGCAGCAGTCCAAAAGTTAGGGATGACTCAAACAGATGAGTGTGGCAGACACAATAATTAGACATTCTGAGACAATTCAATCTAATGTGCTTAATCGCCAAAACAGTGTATTAGAACTGTGGCTTCCAATTAATTTCACATTTAGGCCATTGATTTTATTGTTGAAAATGCTATAAACAATTATTTGGGATGTGTCTCTTCTATATAATAAGGATATTGTCATTCTGGATGAAGTGTGCACTCCTCACCCTATACATCCTTTCTAGTTTACAGAGGTTTGAGCTTAGAGAGGGATAGGTAGACCCCTCCTGATATTATTCTCAGATCTCTCATACTTTCCCTCTACTTTTAATACTTGGTTGATGGTAATGCTGCTTTCTTCCCTGATCGTGTTTTTCATTTCTGTTTCCCTAGTGCCTTAGATCAGGGCTATTAGGTCCTCAAAAAATATTTATCGAGCAATTTAGCTGACGACTGACTCACTGACTAAGTGAATGAATGCAAGTTCATTTTACTTTAGTGCAGTTTAGTTTTTAGCAGAGTCACAACTTTTTTGTTTGGTTCTGCAGAATGCTGGAGTTGAATCACAGACCTACAACAAAAATATGACTGGTCAGTTCAGATTTCTAAAATCAACCCATTTAGTTTCTTTTAATATCTCTAAGGATTATGAAATTATAAAAACATTAAAAAATTTAATATTGAGTGCAGCATGAATGAAAGACTAAATAACAGAAGTTGGTCATTTTCATATATTGAATATGCCACAGGCTACCTTACTTATTTCCTTAGTCTTGATGTCCTTTTAAAAAATGTATAACTAAAAACTTAATGGAGGCTGGAAGTAGGTTATTTAAAATCATTATACACCAAATAAGTTCAGAGAGCAATAATCCTTGAGTGGTTCACAAGTGTTCCCTGAAAAAGTAGGTCTGACCGTCAATTAGGTTTAGTTAACTCCAGGTAAACCAAGCTGAACAAGGCTTACCTGCAATAGGGCTTTTTTTCAGCCTTAAATGAGTCTCTGATGGGGGGAGGGCCTGCGATGGCATCTGCCAAGCTTATCTGATTGTGGATCGTTTATTAATATTTAGTGGGATATCTCCTGGGACGGGGAGGGGAGGGGGGAATGCTTCTTCATCACAATCCTTCTCTTACTTGTCAGCAGAAGTGTTTGAATGAGATATAACTGTATGTGCATTGAAGGACATCGGCAAGTTGGGAAGCTGTGACACATACCCAACTTCCAATTGTGAAATATTTGAGGGGCCTGACAGGCTCCTGCTTGTCTATTTGGCAGCACTGCGTTCCCAGAAGCTAACATTCAACCATCTTAACTTCAAGAGTTTAAGAAGATGAGTTTAATAACCAAGCTGACTCTAGGTCAGGTTTCACCGACCAGCCTGGACCTGCACTCTTAACTCAACCCCCACCTCTAACCCCCATGAGAACAAAGGACAAGTGAAGTGAGGGACAAGGAAACACTTCTGCCGGTGTGTTCAGTGGAGCTGAGGCACCAATAATGTTGGAGACACAGTGAGGGGCTGGATAGATGGAGTTTATACTTGCAAAATATTTTACAGCGTCCCTGAGTCCTAAGGACCTGGGTTTACTGGGGTCACAAAACAACAAAGATGCAGGAGATAGATTCTCTTCCTCAAAGCCATACAGTCTTGGCCAATCCTTCACATGTAGGAAAAGAAACAGGCAAATATGTATTCAAGCACCAATGAATAATTACTCAAGTATTCCTGAAAACCACACCGGAACAACGCTCTTAATCCAGTCCAGTGAATGGGGTACACTTTCGCTACTTTTAGATAGGAAGACAGTTCCCTGCTCCCACCCCCCACCCCGGGAGAACCAGAGTGCCATTCCTTCTACTGTGAAAATCCAATCAGAATTTAGACCATCAGACTCTATCAAGATGAACTTGCTTTTAAAAACAGAGGAGCCAAGTTTCTGGTGGCCAGTCCAGTGTAAGTCAAAGATGTATCAGAAAGTGCATCAGATTGCAACTAAATATACTGCTATCCTAACTGTTGGTGAATCCACTCTTTCTCCCAGCTTGTTCTGTTTCAATCCTAAAAGTTCCACAACTACTATTCATCAAAGATACCGCCTCCCTCTTCAGGAATGGGTACAGCTAGCAGCACTGGGAAATGAGGGACTGAGAGCAGATTTAAATCAGGTCAGGGGAGCCCACTGAAGGAGATGGGCAATGATGGGTGAGGATGATACATGGTGGCCAAGGGGCAAGACTAAACTATACGAACACACAGAACAAATTACATCCCGAGTGTACCAGACTGGAGGCTCCAGTGAGGCAGGGTTACTTGTTAGGGCTTCACTCTTCAATACAGAAGCCACTAGCTACAGATGGTTATGGAACACTTGAGATGTGGCTAGTGCCACTGAGGAACTAAATTTAAATTTTTTATTTCTTCTTAATGTAAGTTTAACTTAAAAACTGATCCTCACTAATACTTATTAGAAAACTTTTCAGTATGCTTGGACCAACTATGAATCTACTTTTCAGTTGTAAATCTCACAGAATCTAAATACAGATCAAGAATTAGTCTTTCCAATAAAAATCCAGCATCCTAATTGAGATGTGCTCTAAGTATAAAATTGCCCATGGGATTTCTCAGGCAAGAATATTGGAGAGGGCTGCCATTTCTTCCTCCAGGGGATTTTCCCCACCCAGGGATTGGATCTGGAGCTCCTGCATTGCAGGCAGATTCTTTACCGCTGAGCCACCTGGAAAGCTCAGGTATAAAATACACACCAATTTCAAGCACTTTTAGTATAAAAAAAAAAGAACATGAAAAAATCTCAATATTGTATCATATTTACTACATGGTAAATTGATAATATTATTAACAAATTAGGTTAAATATTATTATTAAAATTAAACTCACTTGCTTCCTTTCAACTCCTCTCCAAAAAAATTCAGAATTACATATGTAGTTTGCATTATAGTTCTACTGATGTTGTAAGGGTTTTTTCATTTCTTCTATTAGCCAGAGAACTTTCTGGAATGGTGAAAATACCCTGCCCTAAGAGCCAGCTTCTAGTCCTTTTATTGCCAAGGCTCCTTCATCTGACCTTGGGTAAGTCAATTTTCTCTGTGATCCAGTTTCTTCCTCTGTAAAATGTTGGTAGTCCCTACTTACTTTACATGGTTGCTGTCATGAAGGACTGATTACAAAAGAAACATAGAGACACTTCGTGAACAGTAAAGTGCTGACCCAACGCAAGGTGATGAAAGGAGAAGCTGCTCTATCAATATTTATTGAAGAAAGCCACTCCCAAGCTTCCTCTCTGCAGCGGTTCTCTATCAATGACCCGGGTCCCGCCTGGGGTGATCTGCTCCAGGCGTAGCTTCCGAGAGCAAGGCGGTGCCGTGGAGATCACAGAACTGCCTGCAGGGGGCGCGCGCGCGGGGCCGCGTACCCAGAGCGCCCCTCGTTTCTCAGGTCGCCTTCAGTCTGCAGCCGAAGCGAATCCCCAGAGACGGTTCCCCCAAGCACAGATCCCACGGCGTCACTACAAAGGCCTGAGCCTGCCGTCTTCCTCCAGCTGCTGCTAACCCAGAACGAAGGAGACACTTTCAGGGCCCAGCAGTCACCCTGGGTGTGACGAGGGCCCCCCACCCCACCGCCGGGGTCGCAGTGACGGGAAGCTAGGTGGCCGGAGGGCTTGGTGAGAGCACAGCTTCGGACTGAGCTCTCAGCGCCCTGGGTGAGGGGAAAGTTGGGGGGAGTGGCATCTTCCCGTTCATCTGCCCAGAGGGGCCCCTGTTAAAATGTGTCTGTGGAGAAGCTGCGCATGTGTGCTGGGTCACTTCAGTTCTGTCTCTTTGTGACCCCGGTGGACTGTAGCCCGCCAGGCTCCTCTGTCCATGGGATTCTCCAGGCAAGAACATGGGGTGGGTTGCCATGCCCTTCTCCAAGGGATCTTCCCGACCCAGGGATCAGACCCAGGGCTCCTGCATTACCATCTGAGACAACAGATTACTATTTTCAAATCCCCAGAGTTCAGTTCCGTGCCTGATATATAGAACACGCTCAACAAATCATTGTCAGATAAACTCCTGGTCCTCCTCCTGGTCCATTTGCACTTTAATATGGACCAAAGTTGGGCTCCCCGGGTGGCTGACAGTAAGGAGTCTGCCCTCAATGCAGGAGAACTGGGTTTGATCCCTGCGTCTGGAAGACCGCCTGGAGAAGGGCATAGCAACCCACTCCAGTATTCTTGCCTGGAGAATTCCATGGACTGAGGAGCCTGGAGGGCTACAGTCCACGGGGTCACAAAGAGTTGGACACGACTGAGTGAGTAACACATGGACCAAATTCTAACCTAAAGGAATAAGGCTCTGAATAGAGAATGCCAGTATTATCCTGTAGGAAAATTCCAGCAAGTGCCACGGGCTTACCCTGCTGCCGCCAAGTAAGTTGAGGGTGAAGGTGAGAAGATGCCCCAGGGATAAATTATTTGAGCTTCAAAACCCTGAATCCTTAGCCCAAAGGTTTTCAAAGTGTAGTACATGGGCCAGCAGTCCCAGCAGCCTCTGGGAACTTGCTAGAAATGTAGATCCTTGGGTCTCAGCCCAGAGGCCCTGAATCAGAAGTCCTGGGTGTGAGGCCCACCAATCTGTGTTTTAAGCAGCCTTCCAGGACTAACCCTGAAGCGCTCTCAAGTTGGAGAACCACCAGGGTAAGCATTTCTTGCCATCCTCCTGGGTGCCTGGCACCCTCTGGGTTCTGAGGGAACCCGGATGTCTGCCCTGAGTTAATGGCCAGGTCCTGGGGTCACTGATTCCCACACAAACAATTTCAGGAGGGCTGGCTGAGGGCTTCTCCCAGTGGCTGTGTTTCTGATCAGTCAAAACAAAATAAAACTAGATGACACAGCAAACACTTGGGAGATCTGCCCCAGACACGATGTGATTCTATGAGAATTTGAAAAATAGACTATCTCATAGCTTGCGGGTTTTGTTCAGGATGAAGCAGGCCTTTGGTGGGGATAAACAGAGCTTTGTTTCCAGGACCCTTGTCTGAGAGAGGGCCGTCTTAGGGCGCTGGCGGTCCTTGGTGACCAACAGCTGGGTCCCAAGTCCCATAAGGCCAGAACTCTTTACAGAGGGGCCACTTCCTCTAGACAGCACCAGACATGACGAACATGGACCATCACTGCTGGACTCATCTTCAAAGAAAAGGCAAGACTGAAGGTCAAAAATACCGCAAGGAGGTTCTGTAGTATTTTCTGAAATGCCAGTGGACTTGCTGTTCAATGGCACCGAAGAATCCCAAGCTCTTTTTAGGGTCTTCACTTACACGACACTTCATTTTTCAAAACATATTGAAAACTCTTGTAGGTGTTAGATTTTTCAGAAAGCTGTGACTTTTGACTGTAGGCAAGAATTCGCTGCTCACGTTGGCTTGTTACAGCTGCTCTGTGATGTCATGATGTCACCGGGAGAGTTTAGGTCCTTTCCTCCCCGACCCTGGCGAACTCCCCCCAAGCCACATCCCTCAGACAAGTCCAGGCTGAGGACCCCAGGTGTCCTCGCCTCACCAACACTTTATAGCCAGTTTGTACGTTTCTGAAGGGAAACATATTCATCATGTCCGATCTTGAGCCTGAGACTGATCAAAACGTAAGACCGCCTCAAGGAAAATAGTTGTGTGGCATACAACCCCTCCAGCCGGCTCTTGGTCATCTAAGGTATTTCAGCTGTCTGCCAGACAACGGCCTCCTAGGGAGCTGATTAAAGGATCCTTGCAAAACAAACCGATTTCTGAGTCAGACAGTCAAGGACTCATTATCCATTAAGTAATTTATGGGATGCCTCTAATTTCATTTTGCATAAATCTAATTACAATAAAGAAACCACGTCTCCCAGAGTTTCCTAAATTTTAATGTGGAGAAAATCTTGAGGATTTCCTATTTTTAATCTTTAAATTCTTAAAATACATCATTTAAAAGAATGATTTTTTTTTTCCTTCCTGTGAGTGGCTTGAAATCTGAACATCCCCACCTCTATTTCTGGAGCTTAATTTAAAATAGCTCTCCACGTGTGCACTCCCTTGGTCCTTGACTCAGCGCATCCTGAGTGGGAGATGAAGACGTCCGGGCTGGAGAGGGACCCAGGGCAGCGCCATCCGAAGCACTGGGCTAAAAGCCACTTGACCTCCAGGAGTGGTGTAATCCCACCCTAATCACAGGCCCTGAGAAGAGGTCCCTTCCCACAGGAACCACAGACGACCAATAAAAATACAGAAACCATCGCAGTCCCAACTGCCAAAGCCATATAGAACCTTGCTGACTTTTCCAAGAAAAAGAGTGAAGCCAGCAGCCAAAGTGATTGTCCTTAAAAAGACTGTCGTTTCTAGACACCTTGAAGATTTTTTAAAAATATACTGGAAATGTAAATGAAATCATGCTTTGAAACTCTGGCATGGATTATGGGTAAGAACCAGTCAATCCTAAAGGGAAGCAACCCTGACTGTTCCCTGGAGGGACTGATGCTGAAGCTGAAGCTCTAATATTTTGGCCACCTGATGTGAAGAGCTGATTCACTGGAAAAGACTCTGATGCTGGGAAAGATTGAAGGCAGGAGGAGAAGGGGACGACAGAGAATGAGATGGTTGTATAGCATCACTGACTCAGTGGACATAAAGCTGAGCAAACCCCAGGAGACAGTGAAGGACAGGGCAGCCTGGTATGCTGCAATCCACGAAGTCACAGTCGGGGACGACTTAGTGACTGAACACACACGTGGGTAAGAATGAAATTTTCTACCCTGGATTCCAGTCAGTTGCTCCTCTGCTTCTCTGAATAGCTGTGAAATGTCACCTAAGCTCTCCGAGCTTTGGTTTCCTTGTTTGGAATCATGAGGATTGAAAACACTGGACTGGCCAAAAAGTTCATTTGGGTTTTTCCACTAACATCAAATGAACTCTTTGGCCAACCAATACGTAAACCATAAATGGATGTACTGTAACCAAAATATAATTAGCAGTATATATGTGGCTTCCCAGGTGGGTCAGCAGTAAACCATAAATGGATGTACTGCAACCAAAGTATAATTACTAGTTTTTTAACGACTCTCTATTTGGTGTCTAACGCTTATCAGCGCTAGATAAGATATATCAACTTACCTTACATCTGTGTTCCTACATACACACATACACGCACACTGGCGGAAATGACTCCTATTCACTGTTATACATTTTTGTAAAGCAAATGAACTGTAGCTTAAAGAATGTAGAACCTCTTTCCATGAAGGTGGTGCAAAGTATGAAGTCCTTCAGAGAATGTTAGACAACCCTTTGATGGATGGTCTTCAAAAACTAACTCCAAACCCTCGTTCATTCTAAGTAGGGCTACCAGTGATGTCTTCATTTCATATGATACTTGTTCTTTTGAACATACTTTCAAATCCACTTCTATGGGGGAAATTAAACACTGGGGCACCCAAGGTCATGCAGTAAGTCAGATAAGCCAACGTTTCATGATAACAGAAATAAAAGGAGAAATTCCCCATTAAAAAGTTTCCTCTTGGACCTGGTATCTTACAGTACAAGTGAAAACTTCATAAAATCCAGAGTTCCTTTTCCTGCACAAACATTTCCAGCCCATTTTCACTGTCATTTCCAGGAATGGGCAGAGAAAAAAAATCCCCTCTTCAGTTAGATGAGAGACTTCTAAATATACCCCTGAAACTACAGCTAGATAGAACAGATCTAACACATATTTGTATTCAAATTATGGATTTTTTTGCTGTGCCTGTGTGTTCTATCTAAACATTTATAATTCAGTTAGGAGCTACTCTTATTAGAATAAAAGCAATTGTATTAGATACCAGTTAAGACTGACAGCACTTACCGGTTTCCTGGAAGTCCAGGACCCAGTGGGTGCAGTCAGTTTAATTACCCAGCCATCCAGGCCTGAAAGCCACGGATCCTTTGTCAGAACTTCCATTTCCTGCCTCTGGTGGCCCGGACTGCTTTTCTCTTGACCCTTTTCCTTTTCTCTCCCTTTCTGTAATTACCAGCCGAAAGCCTCGTTCATCTGCCTGTACATGTACAAGTGCCAATGACCCCTTTTGAACACAATTTTCGTACCATAACTTTTGTTACCAACAGATGAAAATCATACATAATCTAACCAACATACACACATTTAAGAAAAATTAATACATTGTCATAACTGAAATACAACTAAATATCAAAAAAAGTAGAGAAGATTCTTTAGAGTCCCCTGGACTGCAAGAAGATCAAACCAGTCAATCCTAAAGGAAATCAACTCTGAACATTCATTGGAAAGACTGTTGCTGAAGCTGAAGCTCCAGTACTTTGGCCACCTGATTCACGGAGCTGACTCACTGGAAAAGACTCTGATGCTGGGAAAGATTGAAGGCAAAAGGAGAAGGGGGCCACGGAGGATGAGATGGTTAGATAGCATCACTGACTCAATGGACATGAATTTGAGCAGACTCCAAGAGACAGTGGAAGACAGAGGAGCCTGGCATGCTGCAGTCCACGGAGTCTCAAAGAGTCGGACACGACTTAGCGACTGAACAACAACAAATCTACTTGTAAAATAAATGTGTGTTTTAGAATGTCCAAGCTTAGGCGCAAGTATATTAGAAGACAGAATGAAGTGGTGGATATCCACGACTTATCTTGTGTGATGGGCACACAAATGCAAACTGACGTAGGTGTGACAGGTGATGTGGCTTTTCAGAATGCCAAACAATTCCTGTCAAAGTTCCTAACAAGTTCAAGAACAATCTTGCCTCAATTTACATAGTTGCATTCTCGAAAAATTCAGTTCTATCGACTGTCCAAAAAATAAAAAATCAATTAGAAAAAAACACTCGTGCAAATATGTGAAACAGAGTTAAGATCTTGACCCAGATTGCCCAGAATAGCATTTTTACTTATGTGAATGTCCAGCTGTACACTCAGCACTCACTAGATACAGACTAGCTTTTCAATCCCACGGAGTCATATCCATTGCAAGATGTCAAAATCCATTACTTCCACCCATTACAATCCAGAGATGTTGCCTGGTCATTAGGACAATGAGGGAATAATGCTCCTTTACATTTCCAAGGTTCTCTATAGGGGGCAGTGCTATCTCCACTGATGATAGTGCTGAATAGGTCTGACTAAGTAGACTCCGTTATAAAATATCAGGATCATTAGTAATGTAGATATTGGGGAGCACTTGAGATCTAGACAAATCCCCAGCTGGAGGATCACTTAGGATGCATTAGAATTAGAAGAGCTCACAGGTGGTGAAGTTGGTTGGTGATTCGAACAAGGGTCCAGGAGAAAAGGAACAATTCAGGCCAAAGTTATACCAGTGGGAGAGAATCTGCCTGCCAGTACAGGAGACTGGAAAATCACTGGGTTGGGAAGATCCCCTGCAGGAGGGAATGGCTGCAGTATTCTTGTCTGGAGAATTCCATGGACAGAGGAGCCTGCGGGATTGGGAGTGAGCAATACAGGGAAGGGAACTGTCAAAGAGGACTTCAAAATGCGGGTCCCAGGACTTCAAAATGCCCTGCCCAGGAGGAAGGACGTCAGGGAGAGGAGGCAGATTGGAAACCGGGGCATAGAGGTCGTGGTCATGTGTATATAGCTGGAATTACTATTCATAGAAATGATAGCTAACACCACAGAATGGCTAAAATGAGAGAGAAAACAAATACTTATATTGATATTTACATCTGTGTGTATAATCTAGGAGGGGCTTCCCAGGTGGCACTAGTGGTAAAGAACCCATCTGCCAATGCAGGAAATGTAAGAGACACAGGTTCAGTCTCTGGGTCAGGAAGATCCCCTGGAGAAGAAAATGGCAACCCACTCCAGTATTCTTGCCTGGAGACCCCCACAGACAGAGAAGCCTGGCGGGTTACAGTCCATGAGGTCTCAAAGAGTCGAACATGACTGAACCGACTTAGCGCGTGCATATATGTAGGAGAGAAAAAAGAAACATTTGGACAAGGTCAAAGACAATTTGTTCAGTTATTTAAAGATGACAGAAAGAAGAGGAGCAGGTGAAACCAGAAGAAAAGAGTAACAAAAAGACAAAGGGTTTTCTGAATAGTGTTACATCTAGGTGCTGGGAGAGACATGCAGAGTTTCAGGGTGGACAGAGCAGTCAAAAATGTTCAGTGCCATGAGATCAAGGGTATGTGGACAACTAGTGGTGGGGGATGTCACCACTGACTCTGCAGGTAGCAGTTTAGCATGGGAGGAGGGGGTGCTGGGAAACGAGGTGCTCAGTGTCTGGGGCTCCCCAGAGTACCTGGGGCTGCAAGAACATCATGGAGCAGCCAGGAGAGTTCTGAACTCTGATGCACAGTGGGCAGATGGCCCTTGATCACCTGTGGGCTCCTGGGGAAGCGACCTTTGTGAGTCTGAGATCTGCTCACAGCATCGTAAGGCCCTCCTCTGTGGAGCCCCAGGAGAGAGGCAAGAACCTGCTTCTCCACTCTCCCCTGTTTCCTTACTCTTCTGAGTGGAAAGAGAAGAAACACAACGGGAGCATGGGAAAATGGCAGGATGGGGTGTGGGCCAGAAGAGGCACCCAGAGGAGGAGGAGAGACCTGGGCACTGGCCAGGGTGGGGTGGGGAGCTCTGAGACTGGGGCAAAGGGAAGCAGGGAGCAAGGGCAGCAGGCTGGTCTCCGGTTGGAGGGCAGGCAGATGGAGTGGGGTAATTCTTGCCGTGGCCCCTATATCTCAGTCTGTGAAGAGATGTAGTACAAGCTGAGACAGGCTGAGGTGGGGCTTGAGATGTCCCCCAAGGGCAGAGAGATAAAGCCCAGGAAGTACCACTTCAGTGTGACAGCGTGAACTTGTTCTGAAATACATGATTTCTCCACCTGCCCTCAGCAACCTGAGAGCAGAAGCAGAGACAGGATGCTGCCAAGTTCCTGATGTGATACTGCATCAGTCCTACCCCGTCACTCCAGCTCACCCTACTTTATTCCCTTCCAAAGTCCTGTTCCTTGTCTGACACTCAACATATTTACTTACCTATCTGCTCAAGCTCTCCCCCAAGCACAATGTGAGGTCGCTGAGGGCAGGGTCTGTCTGTATCCCTGCCATCTAGGGCAACATCAAAACTTCAGGACAGGACAAGTACACAATAAATATTTGCTGAATAAGTGAAAGGCTGAATAGACAAATAAGTAAGAACATACTATGCAGCTCACAGTTTGTACCACCTGTATGGCTTGCTTTGTTCCATCTTCATGATGTGATTTGAGACATCCCTCAGCCACTGTTGTTCTTACTGTTAGCTCTCTGGGACTCTGATTTCTTAGCTTTAAAAACAAGAGGGTGCAACAATTTCTCAGGCCACTTCTGCCCTTAACGTTCTGTGATTGCACAGTGATTGGCAAGGCTGATTTAAGGAGAAATGTATTTTTAGGACCTCTTCTGGAAATCTTATCAGCCCGGCTGGGTTTGGCCTAGATTTGTTGGCTGGCGGTTTGAGCCCAGGGATCTAACAGGAGCAATGGCGTGTGTGTGTGTGTTGGTGGAGGGGTGGGGAGGGGTGGGGAGGGGAGAACAGAGGGGAAGAAGGGGTCTTTGGGGAGCTCGTTGTGCTCCTGCACCAGAGTTCAGATCCAAGGGGGCTCTGTGCAGGCTCTGTACTCAGCACCCAGGAAGGAGCAGGTGTTAAACACTGCAGCCCAGGCTGCAGAAAGCACACAGATCTAGGTCTCGGGACCCCAGAGGTTTAGGTCTTCTTCTTCATGTCTTCTCTTCCACAAGAACAGCATGTAGTGCTACCATGCACCAAGAACTCAGCAACACCCCAGGCCTGCCTTCATGGTGTGTTGGTGGGAGCTGCTCTGCTTTCAGACCTCAAGGAGGGGTCTGGAACTTTCTGAATGGGACCACTACTGGTTCCTGAAGGCTCTCAGCAAAAAAAAAAAAAAAAGATTGCTAAAAGTGGAAGTGAATTTATTTCTTGGTAAGACTGGGCTCCAAGAGACCCTGGTATTTCCAGCAAGTGAAGGCCCAGTTTCTGAGGCACATGTTGCTTCCTAGGTAGTGCTTGTGGAAAAGAACTTGCCTAAAAGTGAAGGAGATGCTTAAGGGACACAGGTTCATTCCCTGGGTTTGGAAGATCCCCTGGAGAAGGGAATGGCAACCCACTCCAGAATTCTTGCCTGGAGAATCTCACTCACAGAGGAGCCTAGCAGGCTGCAATCCATGGAGCTGCAAAGAGTTGGACACGACTGATGCAACTTAGCATACATGCAGGGACCCCCTGGGGGTAAACGCATCTCTGAAGGCAAACTAGAGACAGCAGATTTTCCTCTGCCCTGGTCCCCTTAAGTAATGGCCATTGCCAGGTGCCCATTCTTCGTGATATTTGCAAGCCAGTGTTGAATATATCCCAGAGGTTCTGCTGGGAAGATCCTCCCAGCCCACCAACTTCTTTTCACTTCCAATCACATCCCACTAACTTCGGGGAATACAATCACAGAACCAGACACAAGGGTTATCTGGATTGGATGTTCCTAGGGTTCAGAAGGCCCCAGAAGGATGCAGAATGCTACTCATTTTTTTTTGAGCCCTGTGGGAAAGATACCAGCAGGGTCAGGCATGCAGGTGATGGTATCTCATCACTATTTAACCACCCAAAACTTTTCCCGGCAGAGCACCATTTGATTTCAGCTGAACAACCAAACCCAGGAATTCAGGATCAGGGAGAGATCAATCTGTTCAAATAAGGTTTTAATTGTGTTGTCATTTCACTCACCCCAGAAGTTTAAAAAAAAATAATCAATTTCCTGCCACACTTTTCAAAGTCGCCATTGATAAGGCATGACTCAAGTCCCAAGTACAAAGCAGGCGACAAAAGACGGTGGGAGTCAACAGCTCCTCTTATCTTTCAGGAAATTGAGCTAACTGCTAGAATCGAAATGGACAACAAATACTTACTGCGCTTACAACCTGGGGTTCTGAGTAATACAAAAAAATAGACAAATCGGGCAACCAAAGGGATATTCTATAAAAATGTCCGGCACGCTGAGGCCAGGCATTATCAGGGGTGACAACTGCTAATTGCAGGAGGGAGGTGGCATTGGCTCACGACTTGTTAAAGCCATCCTTCCTCCTTCTGCTGTGCTCCGCCCAGACAGGGCACTCCTTGGAGGCTAATCACCACTGTGGCTCTGCTTCCCCGCTGCCGCCAGTTGTCATTATTTCTAAGCAACGTCACCCTGTGCTGTGTCACCATGGCAACAGCGGGCCACCACTCGGAGGAGTGCCATGGGGAAACGGGGAGAGGAAAAAACAGGTCACGTGCTGAACCGCTCCCAGTCACGGGCAACTTCTGGGGTGGCAAACGTGCTTCTTCCCATTTTATGGAAGGGGAGACTGAGGAGCAGACAAAGGCTCTCCTGCCTTCCTGGGAACGGAGGCGCAAACCGCCAAACCGTAGGATCACACCTTGCACAGGCTCTATGCTCCCGTGCCAACGTGGCGGTCGCTCAGTCATTCGACAAACGAGCAAGCAAGCACCAGACAGGGTGGGTGCTTTGGTATTCTGTAGGTGAACCAAGAACTCCTTAGGCATCTGTTTCAATGTATGAACACTAATCATTGCTCTCTTAACTACATATTTTGCACATTATTTTCCAGGCATACAGTTTTTATTTAAATGTAAGTAGTTTTGCTTTTGGAGAAGGCAATGGCACCCCACTCCAGTACTCTTGCCTGGAAAATCCCACGGACGGAGGAGCCACGACTGAGCGACTTCACTTTCACGTTTCACTTTCCTTCATTGCAGAAGGAAATGGCAGCCCACTCCAGTGTTCTTGCCTGGAGAATCCCAGGGACGGCGGAGCCTGGTGGGCTGCCGTCTGCGGGGTCACACAGAGTCGGACACGACTGAAGTGACTTAGC
The DNA here is from genome assembly GCF_023699985.2 of Odocoileus virginianus. NCBI lineage: Eukaryota > Metazoa > Chordata > Mammalia > Artiodactyla > Cervidae > Odocoileus > Odocoileus virginianus. The sequence goes on from NC_069681.1 coordinate 35,916,077, forward strand.
AGCAGCAGCTTTGCTTTCCCAGATCTACCCAAGCTGTGGACTTCCCTCAGTTCCTCAGTTCTTCTCTGCCCTTGCATTTCTTTCCAAAACAGGTCCATTTCCCTTTAGGTGTTTTTTTAAGAGGTGTACTGCTGAGTCGGAAAATTAATAACCTGGTATAACCTGTGATACCACCCTCACGACAAGCTCTCAAGTTACCTGTTCATTATTTTTCAAAATGATTCTATCACCTGCGTTCCCATGTGCATGCTTCAATTGCTCTTCTAACGCTGGTTATTCCTGAAACCAGTCTGACCTCCTTCTCAAAGAGAACCAATGGCTTTGAATCAAACCAAATGTGACAAGATAAAATAAGAGAGAGGAAAAAAAAAAAAGGTGGAGTCTGAATAATACCTTCTCTGATATGCAGATCATCCCATGAGTACCCACTTAACAGTCTTTGCCTATTCCAGTACCCCAGATCTTTTTTCTGGTCATTAACACTATGTATAAAAAAGCAACTTGACCATGAAGTAAAGCTTTTACAATTAAAATATTATTTTCCTAATGCAGGCTCTTTCTAACAGATGAAATTGGAAATAATTTTTATGATGACAATAAAACTTTATGTGTAGATGTAAATGGGGTTTTGCTCATTGCAATGGGTCTTCCTGGCAGCAATCAGAATGTCTTTCTCAGGACTGAACATCAGTGTGCATCTAAGGGAGACACGGATGGTTTACCCAAATCCACGATGCTGAGAGTCAAAGACACTGCAGCTTACACAACCACATGCCCCTGAGCCAGTCTTTAAAATGCAGACTTCCTTTGCCCCATTCCTTTGTTGCCAAGACTCTACCGATCAGCTGTCCATGAAAGCATTTGGAAGCCTGAATGCAGGACACCAGTGTCAGGATTTCATTCCCAGGGTCCTTCCTGAGCGATGGTGGGAAGATGGCCACTGATGCTGGAAACTTCGGTGAAGGCCAGTGGCAATCCTGCAGCACTGGCCAGAGACGAGCCTGTCTGCACCGCTTTTCCCAGGAAGAATGACTCAGCAGCAGCAAACATTTATTAAGCCTGGCTCCAGGCTCTTCCCTGGGCCTGGCCCTATAACTCCTCGTCAGTTCTAACAGCTATTCCCAGGTCTCATCTAGCTTCTCAAATGGTAGTTCCGATATGTCCAAAGCAAGCTGATAAAAAAGATCCCTGGCCCCAGGCCAGCAGTTTGAAGGGTTCCCTCTCGCTTGTCTTGCTGCTACTGCTGCTGCTAAGTCGCTCCAGTTCTGTCCGACTCTTTGCAACCTCATGGACTGCATGTAGCCCATCAGGCTCCTCAGTCCATGGAATTCTCCAGGCAAGAATACTGGAATGGGTTGCCATGCCCTGCTCCAGGGGATCTTCCCGACCCAGGAATCGGACCTGCATCTCCTGAGGCTCCTGCATTGGCAGGCGACTTCTTTACGGCTAGCACCACCTGGGAAGCCCTCTTACTTAAGTGGATGCTTTAGGTTACCCAAAGGTGACCTTCAGAAAGAGAAGCACTCTGCTTACCATGCGTCAGAAAGACGATGGAGTGATTGAATGCACAAGTCCCTGGGTAGAGTATGGACCAACTGTGGGTAATTAGCTCAGCTCTCCTCACTACCCACCCAAAACACAGCTAGTTCATCAGGTTCCAGGCAGCTTCTAGAAGGAAAGGGCAACAAGCATCTCTTTTTCCAAAGTGGAAAAGTATAAAAAGAGTCTCTGAAATGTACTTGCCTGCCCTTTGGGAGTAGCCTAATTGCCTAATTGTTAGAAAATGGGTAGGGCTGGGAGTCAGAAGAGCTTTTGCACAGTGACATGTGAGCCAGGAGATTTGGGGGTGAGTTTACTCAGTCATAAAAAAACGACCAAGCAGTGGTTTGCAAACTGGGGTGTGAGCAGCTACGAGGCCAAAGGTCAACACGTAGTATAGTTTATGGAAATATCAATTTTACTTTAAAAGTTTGGGGGTAAAAGGGGTGAGTCATTTAAAGTTATTTTTAAATATTAGAACATACATATACAGGCTTCCCTGGTGGCTCAGATGGTAAAGAATCTGCCTGCAAGGAATGCAGGAGACTCGGGTTCAATCCCTGGGTTGGGAAGATCCCCTGGAGAAGGGAATGGCTATCAGCTCCAGTATTCTTGCCTAGAAAATCCAACAGACAGAGGAGCCTGTTAGGCTACAGACAATGAATGGGGTTGCAAAGAGTTGACATGACTGAGCAACTCACACACACACAGAGAAGACAAGATTTAGAAGACTTCAAATAAATAAGGAGACCTGTTCCGTCAGCCCTTCTAAGCCTCAGGAGACCAACTCCTCTCTCCTCTGCTATCATGATGCCTCCATGGAAAAACTTGAGAAATACGGAAGGACAGGGTCTCCTGGGCTGATGCTTCTACTTTTAACATCTAGGGACTGTGTTTCTTGCCTAGTAGTGAGAGCAATCTTTAGGGACCTGTGATCCAGTGGGGTTTGGTTTGTTAACTGCAGCAGGAACACAAAGTTCATTGCAGCTAAAGATTTCATCTGAATCACTAACACTCCTCAAAGAAAAGAATGCTTCTTCAGGCCATTCACTTGCCTAAAATGATCATGGGGGTGTACTCTGGACTTAGTGATACATTTGGGGTTAGGCAATCTAATGTACCAATGAATATACTACATCAGAGCCGGTCAAAAGCACTTGGACTGTTCATGTCGCTGAAAAGTGGTGTCCATTGCATTTCCATTGCAATTTGCTCACTTGGACAAGAGACAATCTTGTTTTAAGAAATCCATCAAATTAACTACTTTTCTTAGGAATTTACATTATGACTAAGGATAATATGGTAATGAAAACGCAGATTTGGAATTGAAGATCATTTTATATCCCCACACGTATAAGAATTAAACATGATAGAATGGGGCAAAAGAAGTCAAAATGTAAGTTTAAATCAAATGTTTAGACTGAAAAAGTATTTTCAAAATAGAAGCATATGTTTTTCAGAGGCTATTATAGAGATAAGTTAGAGTAAGTTAATAATGTTAGTTTTTATCTTAAACTTTTATAACCAAAATTTTCATCAGCTACTTACTCCTGATATTTGCTAAAAGCCTTCCTTTCCAATCATAATGTAATTCATCATGCTTCAAAAATTGGAATTTTCTTTTCAGATTTCTAGGTGTGAATTGTGATTTATTTTCAAAGAGAAATCATAAATGTTAACAAATTTAGAAATGATTCAGTGTTACAACATTTTAATCTAGATATCTAAATGCTTCTTACTCAGCAACATTTATCAACCAAAATTCTATATGCTTGAAAAAATTACATTGGAAAACCCCTAAGAAAAAAATCTAGCACATTTTCTAGAATGTAAACTTCTTAAAAAAAAACACTTATCTGATAATTTCTGTAATAAGTATGAAAAGAAGTACAATGTAATTGTAAAAAGAAAATTTTGTGCATCATTATTCCTTAAAGGGATGGTTAGCTTAAGGATTTTTTCTAATGAGAGTGAAAACTAGTAAACTTGGAATACATTTAATTTCCTTGGTAACAAAGGAACGAGATCCACAAGTGATGGTAGCTTTTACTCAGGTGTCAGAGGTGTTTCTATCTGAAAAACATGAAGTTTTAACTCATAAGGAATCTTTATAATATAACATGAACTTATTGTTTCCACTTGATATCATTTAATCAAGTCATGAACTTTTGAGGGTACACTACTATGAACAGAACTATATATCCCTAATAAGTCTAAGCTGAGATTCCCTATGGTTGGGATGAGTAGTTTACATTTCTTTTCTTTAATTACAAGATTCAATAAACATCTGTTGAGTAGATAAATGAATAGATGGATAAATGGGACAAAACAAAAAAACATGATTGTCTTTATTTTAAATGCATATATCAGTTATATTTTCTATAAAGCAGGAAACTTTTGTGCAGTCTAAATGTACTAGCCTGAACTGTGTTTTTAATACATCAAAACTAATATTTATGAGATGTGTAAGGGTCTGAACTTTCAGTTAGCAAGATGAAATATCTACTTCTGGTTGCATTATTAGTTGAAAATTCTCTGGGGAAGCCTGCATTCATAGCAGGATATAAAATAAAGAGAAACATCTGTCACTAACTATTTGCTTTTAAGAAGTTTCAGAAGATCAGTTGTTCAAAATTTTCAAACAGTCAGGAAACAGTGCAGCCGATGCCCTAATATGTAACAGGAATATATGGCATAACTATTGGAAAAGAAGAGAAAATGGCATCATTATCTTCAGATGATATGATTATATACCTAGAAAATCCAAGAGAATTAAATTTAATTCTCACTAGGAAAAAGTGAGTTCTGTTGAGCTGCCAGAAATGAGATAACTAAATAGAGTTAAATGGAACCAATAGTCTTCTTGTTCTCCAGCACAGCAATAATCACGTAGAATACATAAAAATATATCATTTATAATAGCTACATAAAACAAATGGGGATAATGATAACTGAAAATGTTTTAGACAGATATAAAAATTAACAAACTATCTGGAGATATAAAGTAATAAGTGAATAAAACTGAGAGAGATTTCTAGATTAGTGTTCTTATCATTTAAGAATATTAGATCTTACAGAATCATAGATTCAACATAATTTTAATAAAATATTAAAAGGATTTTTTGTTGCTGGAAGAGGTTATTATGATTATGGGAAAGAACTTAAAAATGATTTTGAAATTTATCTGAAGAAGAAATAGATGACAGAAGAGAAATTTCTGAAAAAGAATCACAGTATATGGAATTGGCACTAGTAGATAGATACATATGCTATTAATCTAAAACAATCAGAACAGTGTGTTACTAATGAAGGAATAGATAGCTAAATCAATGAAATTGACTAAAAGTATCTTGAGAGAGACCCCAGTTCACCAAGAACTCAAGATTCAAGCTAAGTACTGCACATGGGAAAAGATGCCTTATTCATATTGAAAGAGGTTTAGAAAAATTGAAGAGAAAAAATAAATTTGTAAACTTGTATCCTCCCTCAAAATAAATTTTATGTTGATTTGATTAAAAAAGATAATCCACAAACCGGCAAAAGAAAATATAGGTGAATCATTCAGCAGTAACAGGCAGGCAGATCTTTTGAAGAATTAAAAAAACAATGTATACGAAGAAAACAAAAAAGAACAACAAAAAGCTCGATCTTTTATGGTTTCAATCGGTGGTGACGTGAAGCTTCTGGTTCAGTGTCAAGTTGAGCACAAGTAGCTATCTAACGTCCCCCGCAAAGTCCCTAGTAAAATAACTAAAGGTTGATTTAAGAAATGGGGAAAGAGAAAACTTTCAGCAGGGTTAGAAACAAGGAAAGTGTATCAGCCACATGTTTTGAAGTCTGTGCTGCTACTAGTTATACTGAAAACACCCAGCTTTTGCCCAGGAGTTATATTAAACCAAAAAACAACAGGTCAATGATCTGACTTCCTTGAGCTATAGAAACAGCAACAGCAGTGAGGCTTGGCCAGGTTGGATACTTTGCATACAGGCTGAGTATACGGCAAAGTTGGGTACACAGAAGTAACCTCATAACAAGAAACTGAGCAGAGATGACATATCCCTACCGGGCACCCTCTGACCAAGCCTGAGCAGACTTCATTCAAGATGAATAAATGAATTAAAAAAAAAAAAAGGCAAAAAAACTAGACTTGAAAGGAAGATCCAACACGAGACCAATGGAAAGATTTTTCACACTAAAAAGAAGACCAAGATGGAACACTCAAGGTTTATCATAAAAAGGTGAGAAATATTAAGATGCCATCTTGCTTTGTGTTTTCAGTAAAGCTGAGTAAAATTCATGCTTTCTTCATGGACATGTGAACTAAAAAAGGAAAGATGGGAAGAAAAGACAACAGACTGAACTTAAGAGGGACTGAGAGCTATCCAGAAATAAAAATAGTAGTTGGTTGACGTAAGAAAGGAATCTGAGTAAACCAACATTTCAATAGCAGGTTAAAAAAAGCCCAAAAAACCTAATTTTATGCACTGAAGAGTTCTGTCTGTACAAAATGGGTCAATGAATGAGGTGGAGGATACACCAGACGTATTCATACAACATGCTGAAAGAGGAAAACGATGAAAATGATCAGAAAGCTAGTGACAGCTATAGAGGTTGGAAAACAAAGATCCAATCTAAGAACTATTAATGCCTTAGAGAGAGAGAGAAAGAAACGAAATAGGAGCGATACTTAAAAGGTACAGGTAACAAAGCCTTGGGAGATTCAGAAAGGAACTGAGAAAGAAGATCCAAAGAGAATTTGGTGCTCGAGGCAAAGCAACAAAAAGCCTGTGACCATCCTAGCAATTATGGAGATAAAGGGAGATTTCTAAAATTATTAGCCTTTCTGCCCCCCCAAAAGAGTTAGCTACAAATGAACTCATTGGCTTCTGACTTCTCTTGGGCAGTACAAAACACTAATAAAAGTCAATAGAAACATCTCTACTGAATTTTCAGTGAAAAATGTATTACTCCAAATAAATACACTCAATCATATCCTAGTTCCTGCCAGAAAGTGAAAAATATTCTCAAATATATACTGGATCAAAAACTACAGCAGTTCCCAGGAATACCACTAGAGCTAGATTCTGAAGGAAGAAAATCAGGCACTGGGATTAAATATTTATGTATTAGGATGTTAATCACTGCATGATTTATGAGAACAAACAATTAGTTTGCTTAAACAACGCAAATGTTAAGTGAGAGGAAATGCTAAATAAATGATGGTATCGTCATATCATCGGACATTAAGCAGCTCTTAATAACCATGTTTTCTAACCATGTAGAATATCAGATCCAAACACTTCTTGTGTGATATAAATATTTTATATTTTTTCTTTAGGAAGCAAATGTTCTATTACCAGAAAACAAAACAAAAAATATTGTAAGAGAAAAATTCTAAAAATGCCCCCTGGGCTTTTATGCTTGCAAACATCTCACTTCCTGAACAATAGGTCAAATGTTATGAAAATCTAGGGACAATCATGTATAAGCTGCAGGTACACTTCCCAGCCTGAACAGCCTCAAATGCTAGAAAGTAGCAAGATCGGGAAATTACATTCTTTTGCTATGTCTGGACATACTTTCATGATTGTGAACTTTGCTCAGTTAGATGAGATAATAAGCATATCATATATCGTAGTCTGTTGTCCAAGTTGATCAGCAGAAATTATAATAATCAGTGTTACTGAAAAATAAGTCACAAGGTAAAATACAGTTTAGTATTTCAACAACTTGATGATAATTTGAATAATTCAAACTCACAGTGAGTGGGTGGTGGTAGAAGGGCTGGCCAACTTTTAAGAAAAGAGACTAAAGGAAAGAATGAACAGAGTGACAATGGCTTGCAAATTGCAGCTTTCCAATAATAGTAAAATTTGCATAGCACTTTTCATAGAACTTGGGAATAAAAATGTTACATTATAACTGCTGGTTATTACTTCTAATAATAAGACATAACTAATGGAAAATTAACCACTAAGGCACCAAATGAGACAGTTTAAGCATGACATTTAGGCTATGGCTCCACTGTCTCATTATCTCCTTTGATTCAATAGGATTTTTAGAGAGGGGTTTCTAAGGAAAAAAAAGGTATCTGAATTTTACTTTTCTTAATAGCAGCAGTGAACGTAGAGATTGTTTTTGTGTTTCAAATGGCTAAAGATACTGGGCTACAGTTTGGTCTCTTTGGGGACTTGGAGCATGCATTTTTAGAAGGACTAGCTAAGGTTTGGAATGAAACATGAGTCTGCGGTATCAGGGACCCATAATCACTGTCTCACGCTTTAATCAACTAAGCTATTCAACCATGTACAGGAGCGTCAAACATGATTATGAAATGTTATGGGTAGTAAATTGTTATGCAAAGAATAAATAATTACATGTTAAATCCAGGAGTAATAAATATGGGAAGAAATATTTGCCAAGAAACATTGTTTCCAGTGCAACATTAAAAGTAGAACAAGACTGCCTGATGATAGAATATTTTAGGTTGAGAAAGTGTGATGAAGGATTTGCGATATATGTTTTGATTGAAACTAAATGTGTTCTAGGTATGGGTCCACCTAGGTTTGGGGGTAAAAGTTACAAGCAGAGCAATCGGTCAGCAGATCCAAAATATCAAACTGCTTATAAACTATTTAAAACAAAAATAATGCCACTAAATCAAAACATGATTAAAATATAGGGGGGCATTGTTAATTGCTTTTTAAAGGTATCTGACTTTATGAATGAACTGAAGGAAACATCTAGAGTTCTAAACATTTTTCATATAAGCAACACCACTGCCTCAAAATCCACGATACTTTATATTTGAATTCACAGATGCATATCCCAAAATGTATCATTAACTTCAACTGATCAACAAGAAACAGATACAAGAGAAATGATGTCTTCCTTAAGAGCCCTGAGAATAACCATAGTCACGTTCTTCTAGAATGAAAAGCTAGAGGTTTTCTGTCCTAGACCTTAGAATGAATCTCTTTTCCTGGTCCCTCTTTCAAAAGACAATCCAATCAAAAGACAATTTGGAATTTTAAAAATCAGGGCAGCAAACTATTTTAAAGGGAAAACAAATAGCGTGTTCTCTGAAGGCTTCTGTATTGACATATAGCCAGGATTCAGGTTCCTGTTCCTCCTAATATCGGTGAACATAAAAAACAGAATAAAGCAGACGGCAGTCTTTAATGAATCATCCTTTTAAAAAAGACACGGTGGGCAATCTTAAAGCTCTCTTCATGTCTTAGTGAAAAGCCTCAATATAATTATTCTCATTAATATCATCAGCTGTCATTTACATAGAATTTTATCTAGTGAATAAAGTGCTTCCAGCATGCACTATCTCATTAAATTTCAGACGTGGACAATAGGTGCTCAAAGGGTTGGTCTGGAGACTGTCAGCCTGCACAAAAAGAAAGATTTCCAATTACGAGTTTCATTATTTAGGCTCCTCAACACTGTCTTCCCCAGATTATCAAATGTCAGTCTCATTGTGACCCCATAAGTATTCGGATTCACGACTGCCTCCGTGCTATTTACAGAACAGCAATAAGCATCTTAAGAAAGTCTACTGGCTGCGCGATAACGCTGGCTGTACCCAGCTCATGAAGCTGGTATGTGTGTCCGTCTGCGGGAGGGAAACGCCCGTCTGGGGGAGAGCCTGTCCCGTGCTGTGGCTCAGGACAACAGCTCTCTTTTTCCTTACGGGGTCAAAAATTCAGCAAAAGAAACTAATAAAAAGCCTTCTCAGATTAAAAAAAAAAAAAAAAAACCTCTCTCTACCGCCAACCCCACTACCCCCTCCCACCAGAAGACAGAGACAGAGAATTTTAGAAACAGGAGTTTATTCACAGTGCTTAACTCAAAGCAGACTTCCCCTGGATTAGAAGTGCAATTTACATACTGTATAAAATGCCAGGATGATATTCTGGTTCCTTATACACACTGCTGATTTTATTGTATACTTTACAGTCTTTTCCTCCTATAAAAATTTCCCCTTTCGAGGTTTAGATCATTTTCTAACATAAAGAGTAGGCACTCACATTTTTCTTTTTGAAATAATGAGGCAAAGGGGTTCGCCATAAACATTTGAAGTTCAGCAGGCATTGGCCCATGAATATATATGTATATATATGAATATGTGTATGTATAGGCAGATAAAGAGAAATAATAGTGACCAACATTGATTGAGGGCTCTCAAAATGCTAAAGCTCTAAAATTCTTATTAGTCAATGCCTGAAATATTACTGCCAAAGTCCTGTTTGAAAGTTGGGATAAGTGGTTATGTTTAAACTTTGAACTCCAAACAGAAATTTCAGCCAGTTTTAGAGGCTGGTTGCAATTTAAGTTCCATATTGAGCTAACAGTCTAAATGCTCTAAACCTCAGGTTTTTTTTTTTTAATCTGTAAAATGAGGCAGTATTATACATCTCTCTCAGGGCACATTAAATTAGAAAAAAAAAATTAATGTTTTGAAAGTAATTGTCAAAGTGCCTAGAACATAGCAAGAGCTTTAAAAGAGTTAGTTCCCTTCTTCTGCTCTATTCATTATCTGTTATTTAACCTAGAAATCAAAGAAAATTGTGCTGCTCTGTGGATCTGGCCCTGAATTCCTGACTTGTTTTAGTGGAGGGACATAAGCACTTGTTCACTTTCTTTCAAAAACAGAGAGAGAAATGACTACAAATTAAACTATAACAAAACATCAGAATCCCATCTCACAGGGCTTATTCCTATTAACAGCCCCCACCCCTACCACCCTGGGTCACCTAATATCACTTTCAGGAGCAAGGAGAGAAAAGGAGAGTTGTAAAATCATTTTGTTTCCTCAAGCTTAGAAAAAACAAAAGTGCATTTTATATAGCTACCTTTAGTCAAGGCAACTTAATTTTTCCCTTACGGTTTGATTGAGTTAGGACAGTTCCATGGATACCACCCTTGTAGAAAGAACTTTCAAGTGCTGGATTTTGGAGACACCCAGAAATTTAGTGTTACCTGTGGCATGCAAGTTACGATCTTCTTGCGGTCTAATCCGGAGAGGACGGTTGTGAGGATTCCAACTTTGCAACACCTTGGAAGGGCCTATGCCAGACTAGCAAATGGATGTCAGTCAGGTCTCCTCTCCCCACCTTCCTCATCCGTGGCAGGCATGACCAATTGATACCAGTGCCTTTCCCTTGTGAGCCTACACTTGGCACTCGAAAATTTCTCAAAACAAGTTTCCAGGCAGGCAGCCACCACCGGCCGATCAGAGTTCCCTTGTGAGCTGAAGCCACCCCCAGACTAGGCTAAAGGTTACCTTTGAACTACTTGTGAAAAACAGGGCAGAGGGTGCGCGCTTGCTGAATAAATGAACCGTCTTCATGTAATTCTAATGGGAATATTTACCCTACTTGCGAGCACAAACTTCTCAGGCATTTCATTACCATTCATTTATTCATTTAGATGTAAATACCCGGAATACTACTTATAAATCACTCTTATCTCTTCATTAATAAGCGCTTCTTAAGAGTCATTATGAGATAAAATAGTCTTGGCCGGTTCACACTGCTGTTATGTCGTTATAATTAAGAAAAGTGTACATCTTTATGAGTAGTCTCTAATTCGGGCTCTTCAGTCATTAGATTGAAATGAATTTTTATTATGTTTCAATTTCATTTTCTATAGTAGTGGATAAATGGAAGGCTACCTGGGGTGCCTGTCACCCAGATAAGCTTCTGTTTTTATGGGCAGTGGGAAGATGTACCGAGAGCTGATTTCTTCAAAACAAACACTGCAAAACAAATGTCTGATTCTTTGGCCAGTGTGCATCAGTGGCAAAACAAACAGGCCATTATATCTGTGGCAAAGAATGAGACTGCAAAGTCAGTGAGGAGCAAGGCACATTATCAGCTGCTCTACATGGAAAAACAAAGGCACAAAAGCGCTGTTAATACACGAAAAAGCCAAAGTTTCACGGTTCTCAGTGAACTTCAATGGCTGGTGGGATCAACCTGAATTTAAGTTGACTTGTCTCTGTTTAGTTTCCATATTTTCCTTACCAGACGGCATGTTTCCCTTTCTGAGTCAGGATCTACTCAGCAGTATTACTGGGTTCTGGCCTCTTTTTCTCTCTGTCTCTCTCAATTTGTTGCTCTTAAAATGATAGCCTGTGTTTATTCAGGATAAAAAAAAAAAATCAGCCTGTTTGAAACACGAGTAAACTTAAATTTGCTGCATCTATTTTCACGAGTGCGGTTTTTCTTGGGGTGTGTGGTAATATTGGAAAGACAGCAAACACAACTAAAGAATCGCATTGGAATTTTACAAGCATTTCTAGGACCTAACCCTGTAACGCTAAGGCCTTTAAACTATGAGGAATTTTGAAACCAGCATTATCCAAAGTCATGTGAGATGAACTGTGTTTTTTTTTTTTATTTTGTCATTTTGGGCCAGCCGGGAGGGCAGGAGAGAGTCTACACTGCGATGGAGCAGAAGGGTGCAGTTTCTTTTCTTGCATTTTTGACGGTGTGTGGAGAACAAGTAGGCATCTGTAGAGAAGCTTCACTTCGACTCTTTCCCCTGCTGCTTCTGATGAATGATAACAAAATAAGATCTAGGCTGCAGGACAAAAATTTCCCTAAATATTTAGCGCTATCCATGCTGAATAAAACAGCCTTATTTCGGTGCATCCATATTATACTATTTACTGGCAAAATAACTGTTTAATTCATGTGTTTTCCCCCTTGGAAGATAGGAGGAAAGAGGCAAAATGAAACAAAACCTCACTGCCTATTAGTTTTAGTTTCTAGATGAGCCTTGATAAGCCTCAGAAGCTACTAATTAGAAGGAGCTCATAATGAGGAGATGGTGACAGCCTTCTCCCCCTTCTTCGCTGGCTGTCATTGGATGCTTCCTACAAGGCCCCCATTCAAATGTCTCTTCTTGGGAAGTCCTTCCCGGCCCTGTCCCCACACCCCCACTGCCCCAGAAAGGCACTCTTCCTGCCCACTGTACCCCCCTCCCCACCCTGCTACTTCAGTCCTCTTGTCCTTGATGTTGACCTTGCTGATGGTGAGTCTGGTTATAACATGGGCCAACTGAGCTCAGGTGCCAGGCTAACACCTCTTTCTAGCCCAGCACCCAGAACAGCATCTGGGTACTCACCTGGGGTCTGCTGACTGATGGACTGACCAAAGAAATAAAGGACCCGAGGGGTAGAGAGCAATTGCTAAGGAAATTTAAGGGCCTCAATTTTCCGTCCTCCACAGTGAACTGGAAATCCATCTGCCTAAGGTGCAGTGAAACCTGATGTATTCAAGGAGCACTGGCCTGTGATCCACTTTCTCTCCCACATCCACTGTCTGCACCTGCTACCTGGCCACAACTGCAGACAGTCACGTGGGGGAAGATGGAGGAGAGGATGCCTGAGCTTGTGCTAAAGCTATGGGGGCTGAGGTGGAGGCCAATGGCGACCCCTCCAGAGGAGCGCAACCTCTCAGCCAGGGGGAGGGGGACTGGCTGGGCGCTGGGCATAGATCCCTACTTAAGTCTTCTGTCATTTCTCATTCCACCAGCACCACTTTCAGAGGATGACTGCGTAATACATGCCACTTACAGTAGCATCTCACGGACTCAAGCTTGACTGTACTCAAAGTGTCAATCAAACAACACAAAGGCAAAAAAAAAAAAAAACAAGTCCTGCTCACTCCATGCCTTTTTAACAACTCTTAGGGGTCCCAGTCCACCCCTACTTCAGGGTCTCCAGGGACCAGGGAAATTCCTATTTCTTATTGTTTACTAGAATGACTGATCCTCTTCTGGACACTAAAGCCCTTGAGTACTGGGAATGTCATATATACATCTGTGTTGCCCATGGCACCCAGGACAAGCGCCAGACAGGACCACACTGTATCCTGCAAAATCAAAAGCTCAGGTCAGGACTGTAGTTCAGATGGATGACAGCAGGCTGCAAGACTGCTGAAGCTGCTATTGTCTATCAGAGGGGCCTGAACTGATCAAGGGACCTCATCCCAGTTGGCCTGATCCACCCCAGGGAGCCAACAGCGGCCTTGTGGAGTGGAGGTGGCCCTGCAAGGCACAGGCTATGTCTCAGACGGCTGATGGACCTCGAACAATGAATGAGTTTTACCTATGTGCCTGCTCCCTAGGTTTTCTTATCTACAAACACCCAAGAGCATCACGAGAAGCATAGGAAAATACCGTCTAGGCTTCCAAGGATATGTTTTGTAATCGAAAGTCCTACCCATTTTTCACTGTGGCCAGCCCTGGGTTGAGAAAGACACCTTCTCCGGGTTGTGGGAACACACGTCTTCCTCGCAGCTTCAGGAGGCATCGGAAGTGTCCTGAATCAGGCAATTTCCTTTCTGTGGAGCCCTATGTGTGCACACAATGAGAGCTCATTTCCTCCTATTGGCTTTTGTTTGGACCATTTCCTTTGATATGGGATGGCTTCCGCTCTCCTTCAAAGTTATCTAAATCCAGGCATCCTTCTCAACCCGGGGCCCCTCCAATTGGAGTCAGGCCCAGTTGGTCTAAGTCTGATGGCCTTTCCCTCCGCAGATTAAGCAGTAAGTGCCTGGGGCCCTTAATCCAAACAGAGTTACAGTCAGATTCTCCATCGTGTGCTCGTGTGTGTGTTCAAGATGTGTATGCATGTGTGTGTCTTAACACCTCAGTGCGACTGCTGGCTATCAATCATCTTTGTTTTGCTTGCTTTCTGAAGCATCTGCGGACAGGCACACAGTTGGCTTTTAATCAGTATGTTCTAAGTAGAGAGAATGAGCCTCTTGAAAATGATTCACAATGAACTGGAAGATCTGTAGATATCCTGAGCTGAAACTGAGACTTTCTATCCCAGAGTATCATAAATTTCTCTCTGCATTCCACCCCCACTTTTAAAATTTCTTTTTCACTTTTCTGTTATTGCTCCCTGTGTATAGATCAAATGGACTCAGCTCCACACTTCTTTCCTCCTGTCTGTGTGTGACCCAGATCTCATGACCTGGAGCGCCAGCAAGCACCTAACTTGTGAAAATACTTCTGCTGTTGATGGCTTCTCAGTGGGAAAAAAACTGGACATGTGACATTGAGCCTTCCAACACAGGCAACTGGGTCACTACATCCAGGAAGGAAGGAGTGTGTGGTTGCAGGAAACACCTTGGAGAAATCTCTGCTTATTTATTCTCCAAGCAACAAAGGACCATCCTTTCCTCAGGGACCAGAGGACCAAAATGAACTGGCAGCTGTTGGGTGTATATCTGGGTCTCAGAGGAAATTCATTTGCTCATTCATTCATTCCAAAAGTGTAAGATCAGGAGTTTGGTCTCCATGTGAGCCAGTTACCTTCTGTCTGAATGACCTAACAGCAGCCTGAGTGGGGACAGAATCACCTTTATCTTTGCCGAAACATCTCAAGGCACAGGCGATCAGGGAGCTGGGCTAAGAGCTCCACTTTCATACACACATGGTATGAAAGTTCTCGAAAGTGGCCCAGTCCTCCCATTTTCAAAGCAGAAACATTCCTTTAGTTCACGGTAACATGCTCCAGTGTCTTATCATCCCTACCAAATATAAGTCTTCCCCAAAAGTCTGGTATAGTATTATTTTGTAGAATATAAAGCCTTCTTGCATTTTGCTGGGAAAACAGTGAACTCCTGGTGAGTGATAGCAAGACTTGGAGAAACTGCAGAATAAATCATGGTGAAGCCCTACTCTTTCCGGAATTGTGTAGAGGATCTGTAGCGTTTGCTGGGGATTAGTCCCCTCTAGCTTTATGTTCACCCAGAGAAATATACCCAAATATTCTGTACTGAGTGTTTATTCTGTGCAGTAGAGAATAAACCCAGTTCTCTATGTGTGTAATCTATAGCTCTACCCATCATCCCGAGAAGTGGAAATGACTACCCTCATTTCAAAGATGAGAAAACAGATTCAAACACATTTTTTAATTTGCCTGAAGTTGTGCATTTAGTTTGTGGTCTAGCCAGAATATGAACGTAGGGCTTGAATTCTCTCTTAACCTTTGGGCCAGGAGGTCTCTTTCTTATTTGTGTACAAATCACTCTGTGGTCTTGCAATAAATGCTGATTCCTGGGTCCCAACCCAGGACGTCTCAAGTTGGAATCTCAGAGGCTGAGGCCTAGGAATCTGTTATCTGTTCTTTTAACAAGCTTCCCAAGAGTCTGTGCAGCCGGTGAAACCAGGGTTTGGAGTAACCAGTAAGGGATTTTGAGATGCACTCAGAAAGAATAACCTCTTTCTTCTCCTATGGACAGAGCTGGGTGGGGCAGTCCATGTGGTTACAGAAATATGACCTTGTCCCAATGGCTACAAGAGCTCATTCTGGCCTGGACTGTGGGCATGTTTATCTTTGACTTAGTTTTCAAGTGGCCCTCAAGGGCGAATAAATAGGCCAATCCATTTTGTGAGACGTGCTGTACATTCCGTGCAGCTGAATGTAATCAGAAGGCTCTGTCCTACAGCAATTAAGCAACTGAGACTTATTTTAAAAGTTAGGGCGCTCCAGATAACTCCCTGGTTGATGCATCTCACCCTTGATATCTCTGTTGCCTTCATCAGCAATACCTCTTCTCTGATGTTTAAATGAAAAAAAAAAAAAAAAAAGAGCTCTGGCTGAAGGGGTCAAGGTTTAGCTGGCCCCTCTTCAGTACTAAAAGACAATTTCATACAAATGTACACAATCTCTAGTGGCGGGGGGCAGGGGATGAATTCTCTCTGCGTCTGTGATAGAAACTTCTGGGTATATTTGGGTGGATGATGGACTATGCATTTTTGTAAGTACGACTCACGGTTAATAATCATCTCTAGAAAGGGCTGTCTCAGTTAAAAAATATTTCACTGAATCATGTCCCACAAACATTTATTGAACACCTACTTCTTACCAGACATGGGTTTCAACTGCATGGAGGTTGCTCAAATAAGGAGGCTTTAAAAATATTCCACACGTGAACATCTCTACTGATAGACTGTGATCTTGAAAAAGAGTGCTAGGCCCATGAATTATCTATTTGCTGAACCCAGTGAGATAAAGGGAACAGCTAAGAAGAACGACTAAATAACAAAGGAACAACAAATAACATCGGCGGGGCACTTTAGAAAGCAGTGGCGGTCACTGTATTTTAGTTAAGCCTTCAATGATGCAAGGCTCATCTTTAATTAATAATTGGGGATCGATGCAGTATGTTGGCATCAACCCATGATGGTTGCTTTGAATAGCGAAAGATTCATTTCAAGGCAAAGGTCTCTCAGAGTCTCCCTGGAGAAGCATTTAAACCTCAGCTCATACCTGCCTTCCTTCAAACATATCTGATGATTTTCCCCTTTCCTGTCACAGCAGGATCAGACCTGTTTCTATACATTTTCAAACACTATTATTCCCTGGTGGTCTCAGCCTGTCTATCCACTGCAGCCTCCTCTGGCTTCAAGGCACACCAGGTGCCATCTGCCTGCCCGGCCCACTTTCCCGCGAACAGACACCTTCTTATCTTAACCCTGTTTCCCCTCTGCTTACTTCATCTCTCCTGTGGCTGCTCTGAATTCTCCACACCCCCTCCCTGGATGTTTTAACTTTCCGCTCTTCTGGTTCCTTGCTGATCAGCTGCCCAGTCACCAAGCTCCAAAAATGCCTCTTGTGGCATCTGCCTCAGTTCTCATCTTCTCTGAACTTTGTTTAGGATCTGGCATTATCTTCCATTATCATCTGGTCTCAGGATGATGAACAGTGATACACATTCATACTGTTATCATTGTGTTGAGTTAGTCACTCAGTCATGTCTGACTTTGCAACCCCATGGACTGGAGCCTGGCAGGCTCCTCTGTCCATGGGATTCTTCAGGCAAGAATACTGGAGTGGGTAGCTATCCCATTTTCCAGGGGATCTTTCCAACCCAGGGATCAAACCAGGGTCTCCTGCACTGCAGGCAGATTCTTTACTGTCTTGAGCCACCAGGGAAGCCTTGCTATCACTGTTATCACTGATCAGCATTATTTCTAGGGCAGAGTGGACATCCCAATCTCTTCTCACAGACCCAAAGGCAGCTGGAGATGTCCAGAGGCTCACACACCTGTTTCAAGGAGCACCTGTCCTCTGAAATGCTCTTCACGTTGGGTTTCTTTGCCTGTGGGAGTGTGTCTAGGAAATCCCCTCAACTGTTATCATTCCCCAAGCCTGTGCTGTCACCCACGTTCTAGGTCACACTTGCTTCCTTATGGGATCTCAACTCCTTTTATGAGCCCAGGTACGGCTCCTCTGTGGATGAGTCTCAAATGACACGGAGCTCTGCACTCCATGACCTACACTTCCAGGAGGACACTGCAGCTTCACTTCAATCTTCCGATGATCCAGAACAATCTCCTTCCCTCCCCACTCCTTCTGCGGGGTTCTCACTGGCATCACGAAGGTTCCTGCGACCTCAGTTCATGGAGTCCTTGCTTCTCCCTCCGCTCCCGTGAGTCCTGCCCACCATCTTAGGATGCTGCCCCTGTATCTGGGCATCACCTCCCACCAAGTCTCACTGCCACTATTCCAGCTTGTGCCTCCATGACGCTTGGGTGCTCATAATGCTGGCTCTAAGCTGTGCTTACAGAATGATCCCCCTCAAGCAGGGTCTCACCCCATCACTCACCTGCTCACAAACGGTTCACACTCTGAATAAAGTTCAGAATTCATAGCGTGGCATTCAGGGTCCTTCAAACATTTCAGCTGTGCCCCCATGAGCACTTCCTGGACTCTGCCTCCTGCTCTGTGGACACCAGCCTGGGTGCTCCTCGAATGCAGCACCTGTGGTCTGGCCCTTCCTTCATACGCCCATCAGAGGCTGTCTCCTCCAGGAAGCCTTCCCTGACTCACGTGGGTAACAGCTAATCTCCTGGAAAGGCACCTTATACCCCCCATGTGGCATGGATTACCTTCACCGTGAAGATTTACTTATATATCTTATCTGTTATTCTAGAGCATAAATTCCATGAGAAAAAAGGAAACGAGGAACACCAAAGACCTTGACCTTACACACAGCATTCTTTTTCTCTGCAATTTTTTCTGTTACCAAAAAAATTTCACTCAATAGAATACATGTGCCCTGGCCAAACAGGTGAAGACTAAATTAACAGCGATCCGCTCTCTCTCCGACACTGGGGCTTTCACGGCGTGCAGGGTACTTCCGGTTACCTTGTTTCACCAGGTCGTCACAAAAGCCCCAAGATGTGGCATGGTGATCTGGACTTATGCCAACCAGGAGATCAAAGTTCCAAGTGACCTGGTAGCTCCTGTTCATCCTAACTAAGGGAACCCAGGATTCCAACTTATGTTAACAATCCGCAAGCTCTGGATCCTGGCTACCCTCAGCCACCCTTATTTATCTTTTGAGACCTGCAATCCCTTGAAAGGGCAAAGGGCACTGTCATCTGTGGTCCCCAGGGTGTCCCTTTCTTCCACTAATCTTGACTAACAAATAAGATTTTTCAAAAAGTCCTTGAAGTAAAACTTTCATGTGTTTGTAAAAAGAGCAAAAACAGGGAGAGAAAAGTGCACATAATAATGTGCACCATGACAAAGTGGCCTTATGTTTATGATTTCCATCATGATTATCATCGTTATTATTCACTGATGATTTCAAGTTTGCATTTGAAGCATTAACTTCCACTGGCCAAGGAGTAAGACATTATATGGCTTCACGATTCTTGTTATTGGTGGAGATGGAGCCCCATCTCGGAAGTTCAGAAGTTTAGGAGAGAAAGAGGTAAGATGGGGAGTGTCTGTTAGTTGCTTAGTCATGTCCGACTCTTTGCAACCCTACAGACTGTAGCCTGCCAGGCTCCTCTGTCCATGGGATTCTCCAGGCAAGAATACTGGAGTGGGTTGCCATTCCCTTCTCCAGGGGATCTTCCCGACCCAGGGATCAAACCTGGATCTCCTGCACTGCGGGCAGATTCTTTACCATCTGAGCCACCAGGGAAGGCCAAGGTGGGGAGACGCTGAGTGGAAATAAAAGAAGGAAATAGGGGGACCTTCCGACTAGTTCTCCCTTTAGAACAGTGCCAGACAACCAGCTACATTTAAAACTTTCTTCCTAAAGGCAGGAAAGACCAAAAGGCCTCACCCCTTACCCTAAGTGTCCAGCTCGCTGGATTTCCATCAGTTGAGCACATTGGATAATGCACACCCAGATTGGGCAATAACTCCTAGCAGGACCCTGGATACACCTTTGGCTTCTCTTTCCATCATATCTTGCTTTCCACAAAGGGTGAGCCCTCTCCCTCGCTAGTCATGTCTAACTAGCTGGCTACAGCTGGTCAGCCCTTCGACTGTTCTGGCCAGGACAGCATGTGTTTTCTGAGAAACCTCTTTCTGGGAACTTCCCTAGCGATTCAGTGGCTAAGACTCTGCTCTCCCAATGCAGGGGGACCAGGTCCGTTTCCTGGTCAGGGAACTAGATCCCACTTGCCGCAACTAAAGAGGTCCCACGTGCTTCAATGAAAATTAAAGAACCCACGTGTTGCAATTAAGACCTGGTGCAGCCAAATAAATAAATACTTTAAAAAGGGGAGAGAGGGAGAGAGAGACCTTTTCTGGCAGCAATTGCCATTTCAAAGCAGAAAAAAAAAAGTGTGTGTGAGGGAGTAATTTTGTGTGTAGGAGAAAAGTGTTTCTAATTTTCAATCCTGAAAATGTGAGGGGAAGAAGGAAGATGTGAAGGAGGGAAATAAGTCAGTAGATGAAGCCTCTCTGCTTTCCCCATTAGAGGCTGGACGCCTTCCAGCGACGTGCCATTTTGAGAAAGGAAGCACACAGCATCACCCGTCCCTACCTGCTGGGGCAGGTCGGCTCCCCCTTCCCAAGCCTTCGGATTCATGGCTAGGTCTCCGATCATTATTTCCTAGCACAATGTTCACTGGAAGCCTGATACTGTATTGCACATATGGTTTTGATTTTTTTTTTTTTTCTGGTTTTGAACCAGAGAACAAGATGGAGAGTGTCACAAACCTAACTCCAGGATTTGCTGGTTCTGCCAAACTGTGTAAGGGGAGACTAACTCCAGGCTTATGCCCATCCTGTGCTAGAAGCTTCAGGGGGCCTGGGAGGACCCACTGATCATGGACTGCTGACCTGATACGGCACGCGGGCCATGTCAGACCTTCTCGGTGACTTTCTGCCCTAAAGGAAAGGATCAGAATTTCAAATAAAAATCCGCAGCCGCAGAACAATTAACTCAAGACCCAACACGTATCTGGCTAACGGGACAGATATTAACTCGCGGATCCCTGACGTTTGAATCGCAACCTTCCCCAGCCTCCCATTTTGAGCGGTTGGCCCATCGGTGTTGCCAAAAATCACCCCTCCCCTCAATGAATTTCTCTGATCAATTATTTAGTGTGGTCTGGGTTATACAACATCAGCTTCACCCCGAGGGGGAAAAAATTTCATGCTCCCTCGTGGTCAGCTGGAAAATTTGCAGTTTCAATTAAAAAGGCAAATTTTCAGTGCAGCAAAGATGGTTGGCTGAGTTTAAAGGACATTAGTGAAACTAGTATTTAAAAAAAAAAAAGCAGCGTTGTGATGGAGTAGGAACCCAGGGACCTTCAGGTTAAATATCAACCTGGGAATTTTCCTAAGAAAAACTGGCGGGCTTATCTCCCCTCAAGTTTTAAAGTCTTAAAACAGGCCCTCTCTGGGCTTTCTCTAGATGAAGCCTGGTCAGCTCATTGAGAAAATGGTTTACCAACCTCCCCTGCCTCTCTTTATTTGCTCAGGGCGGCCCTCAGTAGGCCTGGGCAGAATGGAGGGAGTAAATCCTTCCCGCTTTCTCCTGCTCGAGGAAGGAGGGCGGGTTAGTGCAGCCTGCTGTCGACGGGAGCTGGGATTAATTAGTTCCTTCGGTGACCTTGGCATCTACTGAAGGCTGAGTGTGTGTCTAAGCCGCTAAGGACTGTGCTGAGAGCTGCAGAGAAACTTGGGAGGGCTCGGAGCTACTGCTAAAATGATCACCTTTCTGTTGTACCAAAGACAAACACAGCACAACACAACCCCAAACCAGGTACTTTACCTCTGAAAAGTGCCTCAGTGTGGTGTTCAAACTGTGTATCTATCATTCTATCATCTATCCATCAATCTAGACCTATCTATCTATATATATACACTAATCTATATCTATAGCTATTTGTATATACATTTATCTACATTTTTATCTACCTATCTCTTCTGTGTATATAATTATTAATCTATATCTATAACCATCGATCTACATATATTACCCTAAATCTATATCTATCTGTATCTGTATCTTTATTAATCAATATCTAGATCAGTGTGTGTGTGTGTGTGTGTGCGCGCGCTTAGTCGCTCAGTCGTGTCCTACTCTTTGCGACCCCATGGACTGTAGCCCACCAGACTCCTTTGTTCATGGGATTCTCCAGGCAAGAAAACTGGAGTGGGATGCCATTTCCTTTTCCAGGAGATCTTCCCAGCCCAGTGATCAAACCTCAGTCTCCAGCACTGCAGGCGGATTCTTTACCATCTGAGCCACCAGGGAAGCCTCATCTAGATTAACAGATGTGATGTATTATATAGATAATATGAGTGTGTTATCTATATATTAATCTAAATCTATCATCTATCTCTTATCTATATTTATCAATCATTCTACGGGTAGTTTTGCAGGTCAATGCCCAGGAACTCGCCTGCTATTTCAGGAGGTGCCTAAAGCCTCCCGTTGGAACGGAAATCAATTTTCAATCATTCCATGCCATCGGGGAAGCGGACTGTCCCTCCCCCATCCTGCCCCTATCCATCAGTTTTTCCCCACTGCACTCAGGCCTGAACAGAGCTGAGGGAACATGGAGAACCTCACCCCTTTCTCTCCCACAGCTGGTTCAAGGTTCAAGTACAGCAGTGATAAGGCTCACCAATACGACAAAGCTGCCAGAAACACTGCGGGTCTTAGATTGCATAAATAAAAGTATCACTTCCTGAAAATAACCGGCGGCGCTAACGGCTCCTATCGGAGGAAGCTTACTTGTCTTTAACTACATGAAGGGGATCACCTGCTGACGGGCTATTTGACTCTCTGGGGGCATCCCAAAGGCCTGAACACGGGCTGAGCAGTGGAGGGCTTGGGGAGTCACACCGCATCTCAGCACAGGGAAGGATTTTATACTGAAAGGCTGTGGTCTGCACGCATCATGGGGTCGTGATCGTCGAGATGGACAAGCCGCAGTTAGAAACTGCCGGACAGTACCGTGGTGGAGGGTAGACAGGAACCCCACCAACTCCTTCCAACGGGGCACCCCACTGCTTTTCATCTGATGTTTGGGGTTCTGTCAGTTGTGTGGCCCTCAGAATCGGGGAAGGTGTGCAAAGCTGCTCCACCAACTCCAACCGTCTCCCTTCGACTCCCCCTTCAGATACCTGAGCACCCAGGGGAACAAAGACGCGGTGGAAGGAGCAGGTCACAGAAAGCAAAGAGTTAAAAACGGGCAAAGCTCTGCGTGGGTCCCACAGCCCCAGAGGCCGCCAGTGCCTTTGATCCTGCCTCTTAATTGCAGCTTAGTTGCAACAGGGGACTTTGAAGAAAAGAAACAAGGAAACTCTGGAGATAGGGTTTGTTTTGTTTCCTGAGGGGATGGTCTTTGTGGTGGCTGCCAGGAAGCTGATACTGCAGGGTTCAAATGATGGGCTTCCTGAGGCGGTAAATAAACCACCCTTTCCCCCAGGTGAGAGCCAGGTGTGACCAGAACCCTAGAGACGTGGGACCTCCGTATGCCATTTAGCAGGGATGCCAGGTACAACCCTGGCAGAGAGAAGAGGCCACGGGTCAGCTCAGGAGCCTGCAGAGCAAGACAGGAGACCTGGTACGTGAGGATGGCCAGGGGATGCAGCCAGAGAGGAGGATCACGCATCCTTGTTGGAGATCGGGTGACCCGCGTGAGTGGAACAGCCCTGCCTGGAAACGGAGACACTGACGGAAAGGCAAAGGGTCTTCCAGGTCCTCAGAGCATCACTGATTCAAGGGACATGAACTTGGGTGAACTCCGGGAGATGGTGAGGAACGTCCATGGGGTCGCAAGAGTCGGATGTGACTTGGCGACTCAACAACAGCAAAGTCCAGGTGGTAAAACCACAATACAAATCATCTCACTTTTGTACAGGCCTCACCACTGCATGTTATCCACTGACAGCGTCTGGAGGACACCTTGGCCAAGGTCTTTCCTTAAGCTTCTTCCTCTGCACATGCGCACACAGACACAGCAGAAACTCGGGGTGAGGAAGAGGTCCACTCTTCACAGCGTGTCACGGAGACGATGCTCCAGCGTCCTGGGTGAGTTCCCAGGTCCTCTGTGAGGACTTGATTCACGGCTAATGCTAAACTCATGCCGGAGCAGCCTGCCAGGACTTGCCTGTTTGCGTGTTACTTAGCCGTTTAGTGAATTCTGCTAATGGTTCATGCAAACATGAGAGAAGTTTTTCTAAAGCAAATCCCCTTTTTGTTGCTACCCCCTGAGGAAGCGCCGTTGGAAAAGGTCTTGGTGTTTGGAGGCGCGCCAACTGGACTCTCGGACTTGCTCTGTCGCTTGTTCGTGTGTGACCTTGGCAAAGAATGCAGCCTCCTGGGACTTCGTTCTCTTCATAAAAAGGTTTAGCTGACTTGATGCACATAAAGCTCTCAGCAGAAGGCTTGGCATATAGTAGGCACTCAATAAACTCAATAAAAACTTGGTGCCTTTTGGCCCTCAAAGGTTATTGGGTAAATTAAAAATGCATAAAAGTACTGGCCATCTTTGTGTGGACTAATGGGCAGTTGGGCAGGGCAGATTTCCTCTAAATCAGGTTAGCAGGACTCCTGGCCCAGGAAAGAGGAGGCCCCAGGCTGAACAAACAGAAAAATGAAGCCCTCAAGGGAAGGAAAGAAAGACGGACATGAAACAAGACCTCAGACTGTCCACGGTCAGGCCTGGATGTTCACTGAAGCCACCATCTAAGACAGCTGCCATCTCACTTAATGTCTTTACTCATTGCACACAACTTCAGAACTAGCATTTTTTAAATGTTAACTGCACATAACACTTCCTCTATACTCTTCCTGTTCTTTGTAGGGAGAACCAGCATTATCTTAAGGGAAATGCTGAGTTGGTCAGGGGTCCCCAGACTGATCCACTGAGGCCGTTGGGCCTGCAGGCTCTGGCTCTGACCACCATTAAGAGGAAAAAGTCTATGGCTGATTTTGAACATAGATATTTGGTAGGAAAAAAAAAATATCTCTGGAGCAGACGTGTAAACAGACACACCAGCCTTCCCTGGAGGCGGTGAGTAAGTCTCCTAGGGAACTGGTGAAAGTCTGTGTCCACAAAGAAGAGACAGCCATTGCGGGCACGGGGGCCATCCACAGACATCAGCTGCTGTGACCACAGGGATGCTGGAAACGCCGAACGGCCACCTTCACAGCCTGGACCTTAGCAGTGTCGTGGCCAGCCTCGTGGGACAGACTCAACCTTAGCTCCAGTCTGAGCCCGGGCAGCCTGGAAAGGCCTCCTGTGTGGAGGAGGCAAGTCCCGGCCCTCAGCCCTGCAGAGGCTCCACAAAAACCATCTGACTCAGAAATCCACCACCATCGATGTTCATGCCAGCAAAGCACTGCAGAGCCTTCCGGACAGCCATGAGGGTCATCTTCCTTACCTGGGGGTTTGTTAGGCACTCAGGGCCTCAAACCCCACTCTGGATCGACTGGATCAGACTCTGTACCGTTTCACTTAGATCCCCAGGGAAGTGGTGTGCACAGGACGGTCTGAGGAGGGCTGCTCTGGCTTTCTCATGGTAGGCACGTGGGTCCCTTCTCATTTCTTTCAAGGCAGCCCTTACGGCTGATTCAACTGAGACCTTGGAGCCGGGAATGAATGGACCCTGGTCTTCAACAACAGGGAGCCTAGTGTCCAGCGGTACCTCCAATCACTCTGGAATGACTGTCTAACCAATTAGACCCTCAGAATGTATATTTTGAGATACAGATGCATGCATGTTGATAATTGGCGGTTTTAAATGATTTCTTTTGATTATTAGTGAAGACTCACTCTAAATATTCAAGTGTATGTGAGTGCGTGTGTGTGTTGTTTTTGTTGCTCAGTTGCTAACTCGTGTCTGACTCTTTGCAACCCCATGGACTGCAGCACGCTAGGCTTCCCTGTCCTTCACTCTCTCCCTGAGTTTGCTCAAATTCATGTCCATTGAGTCGCTGATGCTATCTAACCATCTCATCCCAATGTGAAGAGCTGAGTCATTGGAAAAGACCCTGATGCTGGGAAAGATTGAAGGCAAGGGCGAGAAGAGGGTGGCAGAGGATAATATATATAAGATACACATGATATATATACGATATGATATATATGAGATATGAGATATATACGTGTGTGTGTATATATACCTATGTATGTGTGTATATATACACACATACATAGGAGGAGATTCTCTTTATCCATCTGGTGTTCTATTGCTCTCACCATGGCAGTGAGCTGGTATCTGCCTCCAGGAGGGCCATGGCCTGAGCACTCACGTCAGAGAGGGAAGCCGTGGCAGGACAATGAGCCGGGAGCCGTGGAGGCTGTGCTTAGCAGGTATGTGCTTAACCGTCTCAGTTACTCATTTCTGATAGACAGTTTTGCTCCTCTGTGGGTACTTGTTTTCGTGGTTCTTTGCTACCTCTTGCTCTCTTCTGGGCCCTGGCAGTCTCCCCAAGGCTCATCCTTGGTCACTGGCCTGCCTCCACTGACGCTCCCTTCTTCTTGGACGTGGTGAGCGCTCCTGACCTCCACGATGGCTTCCATACGGGTGTGTCTTAGTTTACATTTGCAGCCTGGTGCCTAAGCTTTTCTCCATTTTACGTTGTCAGATGTCTATGGATGACCCACTTGGGTGACCCATCATTAGCTAAAACACCATGATCAGGACTCAAAACTCATCCTTTCTCCCTCTCCTGACCCCATTCCCGCTGACTGGCCCCCTTTCCCCCATCCCCCATTTTCTGTTAGGATCCCACAGATATTTCTCCTGCCAGAAACTCCAACGTTGTTTTGACTCTTCTAAGCTCTCACCAGTCTCTGCTATTTTTCCTTCAAGACACCTTTTAGATTTGCCCTTTCTCCTCCATTCTCCCACTGCTGTTCTATTCCAACTCCTTTCCCACAGGAGGTCTGAAATACTGCAGAAGTTTTCTGGCCGGTGGCATCACTTGTTACAAATTTTCTAACCTCTGACCTGAGCTGACAAGCTCAATCCTTATAAAGCATTAGATGTGATGTTAAAAAAATGAAACTCCTCCACGTGGCTCTTTGAAAAGTGAAAGTGAAAATGTCAGTCACTCAGTTGTGTCCAACTCTTTTGTGACCCCGTGGACTGCAGCCCACCAGGCTCCTGTGTCCATGGAATTCTCCAGGCAAGACTACTGGAAGTGGGTTGCCATGCCCTTTCCAGGTCTTCTGTATTGCAGGTAAATTCTTTACTGTCTGAGTCACCACAGGGCTCTTTAGTTCTTCCATATTCTGATTTTCTCTGACTCCATCTAAACTAATTTCTGGGTGGGAGGAATTGTAAGATTGGGATTGACATATACATACTATTGATACTACGTATAAAGTAGACAACTAATGAGAACCTACAGTATAGCACAGGGAACTCTATTCAATGCGCTGCATTGACCCCAATGGAAAGGAAATCTAAAAAAAGAGTGCATATGTGTATATGTACAGCTGATTCACTTTGCTGCACAGCAGAAATACAACATTGTAAAGCAGCTACACTCCAATAAAAATCAGTCAGAAAATAAACTTATTTCCCCTACTCCCCAATATTTAATCCCTGTTCTTCAAAGTTCAGTTCTACACTGGCCCTCACATCAAGCTGTTCCTCCTTGAGATAATTTTCCTTTCTCTAATTCTGACTACTGCCTTCTCCAAACATTTTGGATCACATACCGCTGGTGGTGCTAGTGGTAAAGAACCCACCTGCCAATGCAGGAGACATAGAGACATGGGTTCAATCCCTGGGTTGGGAAGATCCCCTGGAGGAAGGCATGGCAACCCATTCCAATATTCTTGCCTACAGAATTCCATGGACAGAGGAGCCTGGTGGGCTACAACCATGGGGTCACAAAGAGTCGGACATGATTGAAATGACTTAGCACCCAAGCATGCCACCCCATCAGCAAAATACTCCTTTCTGTGCAAGAACAACTATTATAAGGTTATCTACTTACTTAAAAATGTTATACTTGCATAATAATACTAATATGTTACATACATTATGAAACATACATGGAAATTGACATTTTAAAAGGATGAGCTAAATAATATATAAGATGTTAAGTTCAACTGTTTCCTTTCCTCACCGAGGGAACGATCTGACCCTAGGCTTGGGGTGTAGATATCCCATTTTAGAAACACTGATCTAGACAAAGCACATCTATTCAGAGCCAGAGGACATATCCCTTCTCCTTGAAGTCTCATCTGCTTCTGCAGCCCAAAAGCAGTTCTACCTTCCTGAACCCCCCAAAATTTTAAATTATAAGTAGTAAATCACTGATATAATATATACTTCACCAATACTTTTTAGTTGATTAATTGGAGCTTGCATCTGAGATGCCAGAAATTTATAGATTTTTGAAAACAATTCCATATCTTAATTAAAAACATACCATCTTCCCCAAAATTGCTTGGGTTGGGCTCTAGTCCACATCACAACATCCACTGCAAGAAAACTCCAAGTCAGACTGCAGTGTAATTTCATTTAAAGACTATTTTATCTCATTAAATATCATTTGCACAGATCCCCATAGTTTTGAGGATCAACTTTTCCATTTTTTGGTTAGTGAGATTTTTAACACATGGCTTAACCTCAATTAATTAACTGAAAATGCAAGTTTGGTTTTGAATTTATAAGATGGGGACAAAAGGCCATTAAAAGATATATGATAAGCATAAAAACAGAAATGATATATGATGTAAGATACTGCTAGTATCATAATGTAAACTATGTAAAGTATATCTGAGATTTCTAAAATAATAAACCTCCTCCTTTCACCTTGAGCTTTCATTTCTTTCTGCAGATTATTTTTATCTTCTCAGTCTTAACTGCTCAGATGACAAAACATAGTGCTGTCTTTCTATAGGACTCGGAGGTATGATCAGGTCTGAGTTTAAATCTTGGCTCCACCAAATGCTAGCTGTGGGATCGCCAGCATGTTACAGAACCTTTCGGAACTTCTACTGGTCAGCGTTAACTTTGCATTTTGTGCGGGCGTGCCAAATCACTTCAGCTGTGTCTGACTCTGCGACCCCATGGACTGTAGCCCACCAGGCTCCTCTGTCCATGGGGATTCTCCAGGCAAGATTACTGGGTGGGTTGCCATCTTCTCCTCCAGGGGATCTTCCCAGCCCAGGGACCAAATACACATCTCTTACATCTCCTGCCTTGGCAGGTGGGTTCCTACCAGCGCCACCAGTTAGGGAAGTTAGGGAAGCCCTAACTTGGTGGGGATAACATTAATTCATGGATGTCCTTTAAGGTTCAAAATACACAAGATACGTGTGTAAAACAGCTTATAACACTTGCCACTAAAATATTAATTTCTGCCCCTACCCCTTTAACAGGCTTAAGAGAACTCAATGAGATGCTCTCCTAGGAAAATGGAATACTTTGAATTTTGCTTTCATGGCTGACTTTGGTTCTTCTGACCTGTAAGCCACTGACAATGATTTTGTGAATTTTATGTTCTAGAACACCTTCCTGCCAGTCACAGCCAGGCTCACGCTGCGACTGTGTGGCTGGGTTGGGGCATGCTGCCAGGGTATGGTTTTGTTCCCTAATGCCTTCTGAGCAGCCAGAGCTGGGAAAGCGAAGCCAACCATCCGCCCCTCCTGTTCCGTGGCCGCACCTGGCTGCCTACTGTACTAGTTATAAATGCCCTTGTCCATGAAAGCATCTGAGGACAGGAGAGAGAGACATGCACACATGCTCCAGGGGCACTTGTAAGTTTTTCCTGTTCTTCAAAATTCAAATCAATTAAGCACTGAAAAAAAAAAAAATCAGTGAATAAAAGTTTTAAAAATCCGGTTTATAACTCATCTCCGCCAGGAGCTTTACCTAGCATGTCCCCACAGGAGTGCTCTAATTTTAGGCTCCCAGTTTCTAAACCTAGATTTGAACTGTCAATTGAGATAAAGTCTGTGAAAGACCTTCGTAGAAGGTACGGACATGTACATAGGCTAACCATTCTTCTGAAGGCATCTGTGTGCTGATCTATGTGGCTCGGTGCTAAAGAATCCAATGCAGGAGAGGCAGGAGACGCGGGTTTGATCCCTGGGTCGGGAAAATTCCCCTAGAGAAGAAAATGGCAACTCACTTCAATCCTCTTGCCTGGGAAATCCCATGGACAGAGGAGCCTGGTGGGCTATAGTCTATGGGGTTGCAAGGAGTCGGACATGACTGAGCAACTTTCACTTTCACTTGCGCTGCCCCGAAGTTTTTCTGCGGCATCCAGCTTGCCTCGATGCTCCTAGACCTTAGAACCTACCTATGTGCCTGCCAGGACCCATTGCTAAAAAGAATTCTTGAGGCTCACTAACTCTTCCCAAACTAGGTTCCTTCCCTCGCAGCTTGTCAATGCCCAGAGAATTTACATTAATTTTGATGTTAGGGTGAAAAACAAAACAAAACCAAAATTTTGTGTTTAAAAAAAGAAATTGATTTTTTTTTTAAGTACCTGTGCTTTTAAAAAAGGACAGGGTGGGGGGTGTGGAATTTTAACTCTCCAGGATCAGGAGTCAGGTTTCCTGGCTGGTATGGGGACAGTGAGATCTCAGCCACCCTGAGGCTCACGAGTGTGGGAGAGGGGCTAGGATTTCCTCTGGCTGATTGACGGTTGAGGCTTTCAGGTGATGAGCCCAGGTTCCCCAGTCGTTTCGGGGCTGACTCTCAGCTTGCTGAGACTTGGGCGATTGCTCTCAGTGGCCTACTATTTTGGATTTGGATGGCAGCATTCTTGTATGCCTGTTCCTCATCTCACATCATTATGTATTATTTAAACAATATTATGCTGAGAAATACAGCAGAAGTGAAGAAATTACAGATAGATATTTAAAACTCAAAATTCCTTCTCTTAATCCTCCCCCAAACACCAAAACTGTCTCAAAACCTACAATTAACGTCTAATGGTTAACAATGTGAAATTAACATTACCCAATAAAGTTATTATTAAAGTCTTTGAAACTTACAATTTTGCATCGCTTCTTTCTGTCCTGTATTTTGCACATACTCAGAGGCAGGTATTAGGTAATTGACTTGTTCTAACCAAACAGCAAAAGCCAGAAGAGCCAAGACGTGTTTAATAAACACTTGTCGACTGATTGATGGAACACATCGACCCAGGATCTCGGAGACAATGCATTCTCTGTCTGTGCGCTAAGGTAACATCGGTGGGTCCATTTTTATTATCAAGCATTTCTGCCATATTGAAGGGAGCAAGCCAGCCAAAAACATAACCATCAGCAATGTGGCTCCTGTTCGCAGAAGAAACCCTCTGTTTCTTTCACACCTGTGTTCACTCTCAGCAACAGAGCCGGGCCCAGCTTCCGCTCAACAATGCTGAGCTGTGGAGGCACACGCCTGACACAGACCAGCCATGACGCCACCCTGGGCTTCTCACCATGAATATCATCACAGCTACAAGTAACCGTTTGCACATATTAAAAAAAAAAATGCAACAAAAAACAAACATAAGAAACAACTATGTTTAACACTATTGGAGAAAAAAAAACAGTATTGCAACTAATTTACAAAGCCCCACTAAGTCTTCCTGCCTGGTTCTTCTGCAAGAAAGCAGAGCATGGAGTACCAAGTTTCCTGTTCCACATATGCACATCTGTGCCCACCTGGTTCATTTCAGAAAGGATGGCCAGGCATGTGACATCTTTACGTCTCTTCACAGCCACTTCTCTTTCTTTGCTGGGCCTTCAGGTTGGGGCTCAGGCAGGTTTCACAAGAGGTCAGTGTCCGGGCCCCTGTGGTGCTCTGCCCTCCAGCTTCTGCCCTGGACATCCAGCTTTCTGGGGACTTGGCTACAGGCTGACGTTGGTTGGTGCCTCCCACCTCCCACCTTTCCACAACACCCCTCACCCACCCAACCCCGCCCACCTGCTCCCCAGAGGAGGTGGCTTTCCCTGTCTGATACGGCAACCGCAATGGCTTGTGACCCACCGGCTCTTCTGCGCTGTACCTGGAGCTGCTCAAGACCCCAAACTCCGTTTTTACAACCAACATGCCCTGCAGGTGTCCCACCTCTTCAGCAATCAGCATCCTTTACCACTTCCCACGGGAGCCACCTCCTTCTATGTTGATGACATGTTTTGTCATTTTGGAAAATGTAAACAAACCAGTATGCCTTTCCTTTTTTTTTTTTTTAATCTAGTTGACATACAATACCCATCTTTTCTTGTTATCGGCAGGAAGAAAGGAAGAGAACACACGCAAGCATGAGCCTCATCGGTCCCCCATAAGGAATTCTCTTCAACCCAGTACCTAAAACCTCTCCTCCCAGTTCTTGCTTGGAATCGTGAGTACCTGATCTCCAGTCTCTATGGCACGCCCCGAGCAGGACTGGCTGGTAGCCATGTGATATTGATTTGTTTTTACCATAGCAACAGCAAATTAAAACAACTAGCAGGCAGAAGGCAGGCTGTTAACCAGGGACACTACACAACCAGTACAAGCGTATTTTTCTCCCCTCCTCTCATTTTCTCTTACTCCACTTGCACACATTTCCTACTAAGTCAAAGCAAAAAGAGCACTAAATGCTTTGGGTACTACAAGGCCTGTGGCTGAAAGGATCTGGTCTGCACAGCTTCTAGTAATATTGCACAAGATCAAAGGAGAACACTCACACAAGCGCTGCTCTGATTTTCTTGGAAATTATGTCGTGGTCTGAGGATGAATATCCCTAGAAAATTTTACGTGAACGTGAAGTAGAGTGAAGGGTTCTGTATCCATGACTCTGTATCTTAACACCGTAAGGCATTTTCCACAGTTTCATTCATAGGATGGTTTTATCCCTTTTAACTAGCTCACTGTGTCAAGAGACAAACAACTTTTTTTTTTTTGGATGCAAGGTCAAGGTCTCTCAAAATGCTAGAAGTATAAAGGGAAGTGTAGCAAGTATTAATCAATTCTATTAAGGGAGAGAAAAAAACTGAGATGGGTGCTTGTTAGAGGCTATACAACCCAAGCAGTCCTAAAGAGGGTGCAAACTAGGGCTGGGAACTCCCCAGAACTCCAGGCTGTTCTAATGGAAATTCTTTCCCCGAAAGGCTCCCTATTAGAGACGAACCGTCCCTGGATCGCTGTAACCAAGGCTGCCACTTGTGACATGGGGCGAAGCGCCTGCCGTACCGGACCGCGCTTCCCTGGGTCCATCGACACTACGGCATGGTGATCTTTCTACCAGAGGAGCTGATCCCACCATCACTGCCAGCCGTGAATTTGGTGGCATAGCCTGGGTCCTAAAGAGAGGCCCCGGGGGGAGGCGGCAACGGGGCCCCTGGGAGGTGATGTCCGCCCAGGTGCCAAGAGACAGGCTGAGCTGAGGGGACCGAGGCCTGAAGCAGAGCTGGTCCACTCCCCGCCTCAGCCAGAGCCCTGCCGACAAACGACCCGCCCGACGTGAGCAGGCAGGTAGGAGGAGATGCCCCATTTCTGCTGGAGAATCGGTTCAGGATTTCAGAAAGGACGGGAAAATGAAGGCATAACTCAAGACCTGCCCAGGAAGAGTCCGAACGTTCCTAGCCAGGACATAAAGAAATATTCCTCTCCACGAGCTTGAATAAAAGAGCACACAGCAGAAAATAGTTGGGAGATGACGTCAGAAGTTCTGGGCGAGTGTCCTGCACTTCTCCTTGAAAGTAAAAACAGTGGGTCTAGAAGAATCTACGTGGCATTGCCCTTATTTAAATGAGGACTTCCACTGCTCCTTACAAAACAGACAGGCTGGCTGGAAACTTCATCTTCTTTAGAGGATCTAAGAACCTCTTCATTATCATTATTATTTTTACTTTATTATCCTCACAATGCACATATTATTCAGTCAACAAATATCTTTCCACTTAACCTTTGTCTTTTTCAAAGGCCAGCGGTGTTTCTTGAAGAACATTCACCATGGTAGTGGTTAGGCAAGTCAAAAATTTTTTTTTCTTCGCTTCAGTGCTTGCTAACTATTCTAAAAATGTTACACATTTATTGTAAACATATGCTTCCGAGGCCTAACAAAAAAGCACAGTTTCCTCATGCCTGGCAGAAATTTAAAACGGAAAAGGGCAGAAAGAATTCTTTAACAAATATATCCTTTCCTTCTCTTGGGCCAAGTGTGTTAAAAATAAATCTTCTCCATCATTTCTCACGGCTGCTTCTCGGCAAGAAAGTTGATATGGTTCGGCACAGTGAAAACACAGCTTTAAAAAGCTAGCCTGCCCTCATTAAATTATTCTGCTGGCTGTGTGTTCTCATTAAAAATGCATAAAGATCAGATAATTGCAGTAAGCATTATTAACCCAGCTTTACTTTTGAATATAATGGTTCCACTTTTAAGCTGGAAACAAAGGCTCAGACATGCCAGAAAAAGAAATGTAAACATTGAACTACAGTATCGAAAACTTGTCAGAAAGCTACCTCTAGCTGGCTTGTTAAAAATGTGCTTTTGAAACTCAATTAAAAGCCATGGCATTGGAGAGCTAGGTAGGTCCCTAATATCCCATAAGTCGATGTATTTTTTCTTTAAAAAACATTTCATCGATAATTATTTACCAGGAAGTATTCCCGCCCCGCCACCCCCTTAATCACGAGCCTGGTTTCATATCTTAGGATCAACGTAAACTTTATTTATTCGGGAGCTAACTATGGCAGTCTGAAAAAAAAATTTTTCTAGAACCAGAAAATAAGAATGCCCCCAAGAATTCAAATGGTTTCTGTTGAGTAATCAATGGTCCTATTCTTTGAAATAAAAACTCATTTTATGCTTCACCCCAAACAGGCGGCAGAGATTCACGCTTGGCCATTTCTTTTTTTTTTCAAATCAAAACGTTACGTAAAACTCCAGGGTCCCCCCCCGCAAGTATTTCGTTTGAATTAGTGGAACCCGGTTTCCCTGGCTTCCTGAAGCAACACACACGGAATGCAGCATACTGCAGCAAACTCTTCAAACATTCAGGGGGGAAAAAAGGAGAGGCGGGGGGACGATTTCCCTACCTTGTTTAGCTCTGTGTCTCCTTCTCTGTTACAGTAACCCCAGGAACATCTGGTAGAATCAAGCGGCCGCGGTTTCTTCGCTGCATCCTGAGGAAGAAATTTCCATGTAAATAGTTCTCATTCCCTGCTTATTGTACTCTGGGAGCCGTCTGCCGTATCTGGAAAATTTTGCCTTCAGATGATGAAGCAAAGACAGTCTAAACTCTGTCGCTGTAAGCTGCAGCCCTTCCTTCCGACAAATCCCTCCCCGCCGCGGGCAGCCAATCGGCAGCCAGCTCGTCAGCGCTGCTCGTCTGAGCCGGGCCCTCATAGGGCGGCGGACACGGCAACACTGCACTTGCGGTGTGTGAAAACAGTGCATCCATACTGATGAAAGAGGAATTTCCCTCTCGGAGGAAAGCAGTCAGAGCCCCAAGGCAAAGTGGCACATCATTGGCAGAGCAGAGAGCGGGGGCAGCTCCCCGAGAACACCCTTTAAGCCTAGCCAGCCCAGAGCCCGCGGCAGCCCTGCCAATACTTCGGAAAGCACAAAACTCGGGCAGATTCAGGAGACCTCCAGGTTGTCCATGAAACTGAAGTCGTTATCCCATTGGACAAAGCATCTATCTATCTATTTTTTTAAAGGCAAACAATTCCGTGTCTGCCGTGGAAATGAATGCACCTTGCAAAACATTTGCATCTGATTTTCACTAGTGAGGAGGAACGTGTTAACCCAAGTGCATGGTCAAAAGTCAAAGCAGGCTTGTGTCCCGCACACAGCTTTCCTGTATAACATGTTAGGGCAGTGGTTAATTACTGGAGCCCATATATCTTTTCTCTAAGTTTTCAGACTCCTGGGGACCTTCAATTGAGGAATTCTGAACAATAGAATTGATATCTCTGCTTCACCCTTGGCAGGCCCCCCGAGAGGATTAGGTGTGCCATCACCTGACTCTAAGGTTCCTCACGTACCACTTGCTAAATACTGTGCATTGGTCCATATTGTCATTAATGAAGCAACCAGTAACCAGAGGCTGTTTGCTGTTGAACACACTTGTCCCGTGATCCTAGGGTCACCATCAAGTGCGACCCCTCAAAGGATAATGTGGAGGTGCTGAAGTTCCCTGAGATAAAGAAAGGAACAGAAAGGTTGGTAAACGTTCTTTATTTTCCCAGTCAATGTTACTCTGTTTTGATATATATATATATATATGATATATATATCATATATATTTATGGTATATCATATATATATATATATGGTGTTTAGAAACAAAAAAAGTATACACTTTCCTTCCACTAAACACAACATTTTGAATTTTTTGAAAAACCTGTGTTATGATTACAAAGCTAGTCCAAGGCAGGAACAAAGCCCCATTCATCTGAAAGGTTGAATCCTTGGCACTATTGTTTATAAGTGATTGTTCGCTGCATCTGTGATGAAGTGACAGTTGGAGTGGAATGTAATGGTTTCTTCTGATTTTACCAATTTCATTTAAAAATCACAATATTTCATAATGGCTTGTAGGTTGTTTCTTTTAATAGAATACCATACTTTATTCCCCTCAAATCTTATATTTATCGTTTCATCCCAGTGTAAATCCATCATATACATAACTTGCAAGCTATCATCTACTATAATTTTTCTGAAAACTTAAATGATCTCTGTGGTTGAACAGCTAAACCACTATTTTTAAATATCCTTAGTATCATGCTTCATGTAAATGGAATATCTCAGGTATATGGATATCTGCTTCCTGACCCCCCTCTGATTATGACTGTAAAACTATCTTTCCCTTGATTCCAATCCTGAAATTTTAGTCTTCTTTGACTCATTTTCTATTTTCATGCAGTGAAACTAAATCTGGATGATTTTTTTCCTTCTAGCTAGTTCACAACTCTAACCTATTACCCAGCTAATACAAATGCTAATAAGCTGGCTTCTGAGATTCAAGCCTACCCATGTTCACACTCCCCAGTTGCCAGACAGGTTTTCCAAAGTCATGTAGTGTCATGTTCCTTTCCTAGTCAAGTCTTCTCTCTATAAAATCCAAATGACTGACTTTCAAGGTCCTTCATAATCTGGGCCCTCCTTTCTACCCGAATTTTTCTGAGCTGTTTTTCTAAGTACTTTCTGGTGGCGTCATGCCTGAGTCTCCATGGCTCCTAGAACCCATCTACAGACCTGACTCCCCAGAGCTTCACTCAACAAAATCTCCCCCAACCTTTAGATCTCTGCTTGAATCCTTTCTTTTCTGATGGCTTCCTTGCTCACATTGTCTTCTCTCCTGTAAAAGCAATCTCTCCTGTAAAAGCTCTCCTGTAAAAGCAATCTGCGATGTTTGCTGTACCAGACCATTTAACCCTTAGTGAAGAGCTGACGTTCCCATCTCAGAAGGCTTGGCTTGATAGTATATTAAGTTACTGTATGTTAAGTGTCTATACCATGGCTGACACATGATAAACACTAACTGATGGTTCTTCTTAATTTCTATATTGTTCATTGCATGTAGCAAGATGCCATGCACAAACTTGCTGAATTCATAATTTGTATCTCAAGAATTGATATGTCCACCCAACTGTACCAGCCAAGAATCTGGCAGTCATTCTTGACCCTCCTCTCCCCAGGCATTATATGAAATCTATCATCAAAGCTTGTCGAGTTTCAGTCAGTCAGTTCTGTTGCTCAGTCACGTCCGACTCTTTGCGATCCCATGGACTGCAGCACTCCAGGCTTCCCTGTCCATCATCAATTCCCAGAGCTTGCTCAAACTCGTGTCCACTGAGTTGGTGATGCCATCCAACTATCTTATCCTCTGTCGTCCCCTTCTCCTCCTGCCTTCAATCTTTCCCAGCATCAGGGTCTTTTCCAATGAGTCAGTTCTTCACATCAGGTGACCAAAATATTGGAGCTTCAGCCTAATGGTCAAGTTTAGCATATTTAGATATTTTGAAATGTTTCACTCTGCTCCATCTCCACCTGTGCAACTTTGTCCCAATTCGCAGTGTTCTTCATCATGACTACTGTAATAGCCTCTTAGCAGGTGTTCTGCATATATTCTTAATCCCTTCAATCCCTTTTCTGCACATCAGCTAGAATAATAATTTAAAAATTGAATTCTGATTACTCCATATTCCTTTGCTTAAAAACCTTTACTACAGGCTGAACCGTGTCCCCACCCCCAAAATTCATATATTGAAGCCCTAAGCCCCAGTGTGATGGCATTTGCTGATGAGGCCTTTGGGTGGTAATTTGGTCATGGGGCTTCCTTGGTGGCTCAGATGGTAAAGAATTTTCCTGCAATGCAGGAGACCCAGGCTCAATCCCTGGGTCTGGAAGATCCCCTGAAGAAGGAAATGGCAAACCACTCTAGTATTCTTGCCTGGAGAATTCCATGGACAGAGGAGCATGGCTGGCTGCAGTCTATGGGATCTCAAAGAGTTGGACACAACTGAGCAACTTACACTTTCTTTCACTTAGGTCATGAGGGTGGGGCCTACGTGATGGGATTAGTGTCCTCATAAGAAAAGAAATCAAGGAGAGAGATCTTTCTGCTTTCTCTCTCTCTCAGCCAACTGAGGATACAACAAGAAGGCTGTCAGAAAGAGAGCTCTCACCAGAACCCAACCATGCTGGCATGCTGACTTCAGACTTCCAGCCTTTAGTACTGTGAGAAAATTAATTTATGTTGTTTAAGCTACCAGTCTGCATGGTATTTGGTTACGGCCGCTTGGACTGACTAATCTAACCTTTGAACCCTTTTGAGTTGCTCTTAGGAAGAGGTGACAGTTCTCAAAATGGCCCACAAGGTCTTGAGCTATTCAGCTCTTGCCTACCTCTCCAGCCTAACCAGAGGCCGTTTCTTCAGGGAACCCTTCCCCAACCCCCAAGATGAGCTCAGGTCCACCTGTTGTTTTCTCTCACTCTAGAGCAGTGCTTCTCAAATTTAATACGCATGTAAATCCCCCCCAGGGATCTTGTTAACATGCACATTCTAGTTCAGTAGTTTTTAGGTAGATGCTAAGCATTGCTAACAAGCTCCCAGGTGATGCTGCTGCGGCTGCTGGTCCATGGACTGTTCTTTGAGTAGCAAGACTTTATAGGTCTTGTTCACCTTATAGCACTTTTTACAGGACATGGTGATCCATTTCTTTGGTTAATTGCTTAAGATCTGTCTTCTCAACCAGCTTGTCA
This sequence comes from Odocoileus virginianus, assembly GCF_023699985.2. Taxonomy (NCBI): domain Eukaryota; kingdom Metazoa; phylum Chordata; class Mammalia; order Artiodactyla; family Cervidae; genus Odocoileus; species Odocoileus virginianus. Next base: position 35,955,076 of record NC_069681.1, read on the forward strand.
GTGTCAGAGTCATCACTGCCTCTCAGCATCTAAGCTAGAATGTGCCTGGCGCAGAAGAGGAGAGTCTCAATAAGAAATGTGTGTGGAATGAATGAACTGATCAATACAATGTACTGCAGATCCAAGCTGGAATTCTGGGTTTTTTTTCCTTTTTCTCCTCCTCCTCTGCTTTGTGCCTGATTTAAATCCCCATCACTTTTTGTCTATTCTTCACCTCTCTGCCTGCAGTCTAGCCCCTCACTTCTCACTTTATTCACAACACCACAAAACTCATCTTTTAAAAACACAAATTGAATCATGACATTACTGCAGTCAGTCAATGACTCCCTATTACCTTCAGATTAAATCTTTTGACTAAAACTTGAGTAGATTCTCTCAACACTCCTCCAGAACTCACTTCCCTCCTATTCACATCTAGTAAATGATAGTTTTATTCCCTAGACTGTGTTACGCCCCCTCCCCCTTTTCATGGCCTTGCCCCACGTCACGAAGGATCTTAATACCCAGACCAGGGATCAAACCTGCATGAAAGTGTGGACTCTTAAGCGCTGGACCAACCAGGGAAGTCCCTTCCCTCTCTAATTTAGAGCCTGGATTTCTTCTGTGTGAAACATCTTTTATTCCTTTTACTTTTATCAAATGTATTTCCATCCAGAAACATTTAATGTACTCATCACCTCTCCCAGGAAGCCTTTCCTGACCCCTGTAACATCCCTGACAATTTGATATTTTATTCTTCATAGCAATTATCACATCAATTAGCAATTAAATATGTCTTACTTGTTTATGTACCTCACTAGTCTCTATGAGATATGTGACCATGTCTTTCTTACTCAGTTTATCCCAATACCTAGAATATGTAGTGATATAATAGACATTTATTAATAGTTATTAAGTGGTTGAGGGCTTCCCAGGTGGCATTAGTGGTAAAGGACACCCCTGCCAATGCAGGAGACATAAGAAACGTGGGTTCAATCCCTGAGTCAGGAAGATCCCCTGGAGGAGGGCATGGCAACCCACTCCAGTATTCTTGCCTGGAGAATCCCGTGGACAGAGGAGCCTGAGGGCTGTTTAATGGTTAAACGGATAAACTTAAAAGTGCTCAGTTGCTAAGTCGTGTCCAATGCTCTGTGACTCCCTAGACTGTAGCCCTCCAGTCTCCTCTGTCCATGGAATTTTCCAGGCAAGAATACTGGAGTGGGTTGCCATTTCCTCCTCCAGGGGATCTTCCTGACCCAGGGATCGAACCTGCATCTGCTGACTCTCCTGCACTGGTGTATTCTTTACCACTGAGCCACCTGGCGTGTCCAAACTTGAAAATAGCACTAATAATAAAGTGGCAAAGGCAAATTCAGGGTTCAGGCAAAAAAAAAAAAATGATAATGATAGAGGCAATGGATTTGATGTATATATTAAAAAATATTTCTCTAAACAAGGGAAAGTTGAAATATTATAAAAGCAAAAAAAGCCATGTAGTTATGATCATCTTCTTTGTTGATACATCAGAGTCAGCAAGCTTACAGGCAAGAGGAAAATTAATCTTTGATGATGTGCAAAATGGAGGTGATTTCCATAGAAACAAAGCCTTCCTTCGAGTGGAAATGGATAGGTGTCCTCGAACAGGTGCAAGTGCTGAGTTTCCGGAAGAGATGGCTAGAAAGGAGAAGTTTGTTTACAGCAAGAGAGAAATGAGACAGGACGACAACTTGCAGATGGGCCAGGTCCATGACAATTCAACCTCAGGGCACATTCCTCTCTCAGTATAATATTTCTACTCTATACTTCCCTACTTAGTCCTTTAGTAGAGACGGCTTTTATTTTCCTCTGGTGGGCTACCCACTCCAGTATCCACAGGCTTCCCTGGTGGCTCAGATGGTTAAGTTCTCCTGCAGTGCAGGAGACCTGGGTTCGATCCCTGGATTGGGAAGATCCCCTGGAGGAGGGCATGGGAACCCACTCCAGTATTCTTGCCTGGAGAATTCCATGGACAGAGCAGCCCAGCGGGCTACAGTCCATGGGGTCACAAAGAGTTGGACACAATAGAGTGACTAAGCACAGTTTTATGTATAAATCCTGTTGGACGTCGTTTGAGAACACAGACCATCCATTTAAGTCCTGTTGTATCGTCTATACCTCCTAGCATGGAGTAATGCTGAGTTAATTTTGGTTGATGGATTTTTATTTATGAATCTGGAGAAAAAGTTGCATAATTGGAAGTAATGGATAGGTTTTTTTTTAATATGCAGGTTGTTGAAAATGCAGCAAGAGATAGAGACTTTGTTTTATAATTATTAGAAAAAAATTATAGTGTTTTCAGTTAAATTTATTACAAAAAATTCAACTGGTTCCTACATTTTCTCTGTAGGTCTAGGGGCAGTAGACTCTGGGAAAAATTAAAACTAACACTTCTGGGTTAAAAAAACATGAATTGCCTAAAGCATGTAAATGAAATACTGTCTGAGAAATCCTTTGCATAGAACATTGCACATAAATGCTTCATATATGTTAACTACAACTCTTATTACTACTGCTATTATTATCATCATCTCTAGTTTCTAGAATTCTAGCAAGATTTCATTGAGGAGTCCACGTGGTTATGGACTAGAGATTTCCAACCTTTCGTGGTTTGTGGCAGTATTGTTTTCACTGTGCTGCTAGGTCAAAGAAACATCTAATTGTTCTATTTATTAACTAGGTTCTAACAACTTAGTGTTTAGGTTTTCACAAATTTTTAGCTGGTTGAAAAGTTACTATAAAAAGTTTGAAAGAAAAGACAATATTTTTATTTCATTCTTGAATAACCCTAATTAGTTATTAATGAAATGTGAGTGCCTATTGGGCACTACCCACATTTCTCAAAGCTTGCAATAAGATTGAAAAGCACTGCTCTGGTTTCCTGCTCCATGTTGACTTTTGTGTGGCACTTGCTTTTCTTCTTAGCAAGTGCTAGAAGTCTAACTTTGCAAAGATATATGATATCATTGAAAGGAATGAAGTGTGATTCTATTATTGGAACTGAATTACCTTGAATTAATAGTTTGCACAGTATCTGACAAATGTTAAATATTTCTATGTTTCCCCTGGAAATATGGAATATCCCATGGAAGACCCTGTGTTCACTGCAATCTCCCAGGGTGACTCGTGGTTCAATTTGGAAACCATGGCACTAAAGCAAGAGTTGAGATAAAGTTGGCCAACATCACCTGTCCCCTTGGGTTTTGTTTTTTTTTTCCTTCTGGTATGGCAGCTGTGTCAGGCTTCTTGTCCTGAGGTTCAAGGACATTTATAGTTGCAGAAACAAGGTCAAGACATGTCCATTCCTGAAGCTGAGGGCTTTAAAAACAAACTTCTAAGGAGTGGGTGACCCTTGTGGTCCTCAGAATCTCAGCTGCTTGTGGGTCAAAGAGAGAAGAACGTGTTGGATCAAAGAGGATGCTGATGCTCCCAGCTGTTCACGGGGATAGCTTGATAGTGACCAGTTGCCTTTCAAAATGATGAATTCCGAAAACAAATGCAAAGAGGAAGGAACAATTAGTCTTTTTCCTATAACCTCTCTTCATTAAGACCACACACGTCTTTTGCAGCTTATCCCCATAGTTCTTCCAGGCCGGCTCTGAGATCACCATGCTTCCCTTCCACTTCCTGTTGTGTCCAGCATAACTTGACCCTTCACTTATAAGAAAGGGTGAGTATCCTTAGACCTTGTCTCTACCTTCTTGTAGCCAAGTGGCGTGCCTGTCAGAGAGAAGAATCCTCCAGACCTGAAATTCCAGAGGGGGCTGGCAGGCTCCCCTGTTGGGTTACCTGAAAGAATCTCCCATCCATTACTCCTGCCCATCTTCTGAGTGAGGAATCAAGCTGGACTGGGGTTTAATAAGAACTGGATGGAAGGACATCTACTTACTTGGTTCTCCTTCCCTTTCTTTTCCATAGCACCTGCCACTTCGCGGTCATATATAATCTACTTGATATTTATTGTTTATTGTCCATTTCCTCCACTAGGATATAAGTACCCATGGGCAGGGAGCTTTTCCAGTTTTGTTCATTAGTATAGTCCAAGTGCCTATCATAGTACTTGACGTGGGGCTGATGATAAATATCCATTAGATAAATGAATAAAACATGAGAGGCCTGAAATGCGAGTAGCAAATTGTGCATGAGACACAACCAGCAAGGTTGGAGTGGCACTTCCTGGGGGCCTTCCAAGGGTCATTAGTGCAAACCAGGGTTGACTCAAGACCAGTGACTGACGGCGAAACCTTGTGCTACCCAACAATGTCATGTCCGGCTCTTTGTGACCTCATGGACTGCAGCCCGCCAGGCTCCTCTGTCCATGGGATTTCTCAGGTAAGAATACTGGAGTGGGTTGAAATTTCCTCCTCTGGGAGATCTTCTTGACACAGGAATCGAACCTGCATCTCCTGCATTGGCAGTCGGATTCCTTATCGACGGAGTCACCAGGGAATCCCCAACATCTTTTATCAGATGCCAGATCTTCCTACTCTATGGAGGTCCTCAACTTTGCTAGCAACGTGTGGCCAACTTGAGACCAACATGTCCCCAGGGCTAACTTGCTGCTCGTTCTTTGGGACCACGTTACCTGGACATCCCCGTGGCTCCAGGACATCTTGGAGAGACCATGCGTTCACAGCTGTCCCTCTTGTTCAAACCTTGGAGACCATTTGCCCAGGATTTTCTGGCCAGCAGAGGGTCCTTGGTGCTTCTATAGAGACCTGTGTGCAGAAATATCCTTCCAAATCATAACTGTATCTAAATTCTATGTTTCAATGAAAACACAATGTTCTGGAAAATGAGTTATTCATCTCTTCCCTCCATCAAATACCACTCATGACAAGTGCTTCTCAGGAGTTCCCATGGTCTTGGGGGTTTCGGAGAGGGTCCGTGCTGCCTGAGAAGTCACGTAATCGTGTCTGACTCTGAGCCACCCTACAGACTGCAGCCCGCCAGGCTCCTCTGTCCACGGGATTCCCCAGGCAAGAATACTGGAGTGGGTTGCCATCCCCTCCACCAGAGGATCTTCCTGACCCAGGGATTGAACCCACATTTTTATGTCTACCTGCATTGGCAGGTAAATTTTTTACCACTAGCGCCACCTGGGAAGCCCTCCAAGGGGGTGGAGACAATTTATTAAATATTTACATAGTAATTACTATGTGTGTGTACAGCACTATGAAATACATGCCATTACTATCCCAGCCTTATTTTACAGAGGAGAAAAGTCACTGGCGCAGTGAAGGAACCTTTCTGGGGCCACACGGCTGCACACTGGTGGAGCCCATCTATCCCAAGCAGGCTGGCTTCAGAGTCCATTTTCTTTGCCCCTAGTGCATGCTGGCTCTAAGTGTGACAGAGAAAAAAAATCATACGGTAAACGAGAAGGTGTCAAGTGTTTAAAAAAGAGAAGGAAAAGTAGGACACGGAACGGGGGACCAGGCAGCCTTACAACGTGTAGGCAGGACAGGCCTCCTTGACACAGTGCCCTTTGAGCTGACATTTGCAGAGGTGAGGGAGTGTGTCATGGGCTGCTGGAGGAGCCTGTTCCAAGCCGAAGATGCAGACTCCAGAGAGAACTCTGGAAGACCTTCCCGCGGGAGGGATTTCTGTGTTCAAGTGCTCTGGCCTCTAGTCTGTCAGTGAATCCCGCCCCTTCTTTCTCCATAGTGTTTCTCAGCTCTGTGCTGTTCTCTCCCTTTCTGTTTCTGTTGTTGAGTCGCTCAGTCATGTCCAACTCTTTGCGGCCCCATGGACTGTAGCCCGCCAGGCTCCTCTGTCCATGGGATTTTTCAGGCAAGAATACTGGAGTGGGTTACCTCCTCCATGGGATCTTCCCGACCCAGGGATTGAACCCGTGTCTCCTGTGTCTCCTTCATTGGCAGGCATATTCTTTACCACTGTACCCCCTGTTCTAATGGCATAATCCATTATTCAATTCAGTCCATTCCACTGGCTTCTTTTTTTCTGACTTCCAACCCAGGACTCCTCTCGCTGCCTTCCCTCTGTCAACCATCAGAAGGGGAACAGATTTTTCTTTTGGCTTCTAAATGTTTCCCTGTTTGCCTTTTCACTAAATTTAGGCTGATTCATCAAATCATCATCTCATGCAGATATTCCATTGAGATCTCACTGTATATTCTCAATCATTAAAATTTCAAATTTATATAAAGTGTTCTGAATTTTCTTCAAAGGCCATGTGACATGTTTTGTCATAAAAATTTTATCTTTGTTCAAAAAAATAATTTGTCCAAAGAGAAAGCATCTGGCTTTGTTTTATCTGCTACAGGAAAGGGATCACGCCATGGATAGATTTTTTTTTTTTCTTTTACCAGAAATGGGCAATTATTTAGCCTTCCTTATGAATCAGAGAGAAAAACAGGTTCACCTTAGCAACAGGATTCTGATGCCGATGTCATCACCTCGCATCATTCTGGTCTCATGTCACTGTGTTCTTTCTCTAAAATCTTAAACCTTTAAATCCCAACGCTTTATAGATCTCTGCATTGAAAAGGCTTGATGAGAAAGGAGGAAATCACCATAGTTAAATATTCACTGAGTCATAATCCTGAACTCTCTTAAGCCGGTCTCTTTTCTACAGCCAAACAAAATGAGAACAGTTCCTTTTCGACTCACTCCAATTTTTGCCACGACTTTGCCTGCCTCCTGTATCTCTCTACCTGAGCTGAAGCCCACGCGTTCCCTTTCTGTGCCCCCAGCCCATCGGATGGCCAGCCTATCCAACAAGCCTGATCACTTACAAATGTAATTATTTTATTTTGCAAAGCAGCCCAGTCCCTGAGGCGATTATCGTGAGATTACAATCATGGAGCCTAGGGCTGAAAGATATCTTACTATGCATCTAGATTCTAGCCCCTTATTTGAAGGTGAGGAAACAGAAACATAATGCTTGACTTTTATTAAAGCAGAAGAAATTTTAACCCTCTAGAAGTTTGTACTTCCTCAAAATTTCCATGAGGATTATTACAGGGGGTCATACTATACACTGGGTATAGTATAGTCTATCAATGGACATGGGTTTGGGTGGACTCCAGGAGTTGGTGATGGACAGGGAGGCCTGGCATGCTGTGGTTCATGGGGTTGCAAGGAGCCGGACACGATTGAGCGACTGAACTGAGCTGAACTGAATACTATAGACTACTTGGACCTGAATTCCCTGCATCCCTCCCCAGGCCCTTCCCCATGATCTTCTCAATACACAAAAATTCCAGACACCTAACTGGCTGAATTACAACAACAAGAAATCCTTCTTGTACCAGAAACTGGTCTGAAACTCCTCCGCTTAGAAGTTTAAATACTGACTGTGGTCTCAAAATAAATAACTTTGCAAAATTCACAGTTGTGTGGGGTTGTTTAAGTTATGTTTATTTGTAGTAATACACATTTGCATATATTGACCAGAGAAATTTGCTATCAATGAATAGAAAACTATCCACATACATATGACACTTTGGCTAACCTAGGCTCTCAGCTTTCAAAACCACAAGCTCGGCTACAGACACAAAGACTTCCTTCATAAGCTCTCATCACACATTAACTGTCGTGTTCCAAAAGTAATTTCAAAAGTTCTCCATTTGCTGAATCCCTGACTAAGAAGCACAGATGATATTTTTAATCTATTTTAATCTTAAAGTTATTTTTAACATAATTAAGCACTTATAACTTTGCTTTATATATACTTGGAGTTACATAACATTGCTGAGCTAATAATTTGCACCACACTTTTAAAAACTGTATTCTCAAGATTTCATGTTTAAGTATAATGAAGAAATTGCCTTTGGTTGGAAATCAACATTTCCCTTTGAAAGGATTTCTTAATATTGAAAACAGCAAAACAAAAAATTTCCGACCTTCTAGAAATGTAAGCTTCACCAAATGGGCAATTAGAATGTGTTTTTCATACTGAATCAACTAATAAGTACTCATTGCCCTAATTAAACTAACTGACACCCCAATATGAATCTTTTCATTGTTCTCAGAGGAGGAAAAATGGGCTGTCTAATTTATCTTTATGTCTTCAATAGTGGAAAGATTATTATTAAGCACTCGTATACTCTCTTTTGAAAAGTGCTTTACAATAACATTACTTTATACTTGTACTCAATCTGGGAGGCCACTTTCTTTACATTTATTTTACAAGTAGAGAAACTGAGGCACCGGAGGATGAAGGCTTAACTCTGAGTCTCTAAAGAACCTAGGTGGGTAGTGAACCCAGATTTTGTGTAGAATGTAGGCCCTTCAGTGGCACAAATACTCTAGACATAGTCTAATCCTAAAACTTGAGCGAAGATTCAGACTCAATTGCCATGTTTTAGCAGAGAGGTGGCAAGTGAAATTTTGGTGAGTTCTCTTGTTCATGAAGAGGAAAATAAAGAGGAAAAGGCTTGTTTTAGAAACATGGAAATACAGAGAACTTCCTGAATGTTCTAAAGAAAACACAGAGGTTTAATTTTAAAATACATAATTAAATTACTTGAATCCTTTCTTTATGGTATTCTGAATTCATATCTTATATGTTTTTAGCTGCTTGGGTGGCCTGTTTGATTTTCCTGCCCCCCAACTTTAAGAACTGCTTAGTGGACAAACCAGATACAGCTTGACAGATCAAACAAGTATTTTGTAAGCACACATTTTCAGTTAGTTTACTTAGTCCCTGAGGTAAATGTCCAGGACCACTGTATATGACTAGAGAGGTTATGTGTGGCAAATTTTCAGGGTGTTATTTCCAGGGCGTTATTCAGGTGACTGCATTCTGCAGTCACCATTCATAAAATACATGCTCCACTGGAGTTAGGCAGTGCACAACCTGCTCAACTGTACATGTCTGTCCAGTTAACATCTTTAGATTAAGATTGGAGTGGTAGATGCCAATGGGGCTGGTCACAGATTTGCCACTTTTAGATAATCTTTGTGTTTCTCCTCTGACTTTTTCCTAGTCTTCTGTAAATGCTTTCAGTGTTTTTTCATTTCTCAAGCCCCTGACCCATATACATCTACAACTGAGACTTCTCACCACTGCTCCTAATAGCCTAAGGACTAGTAACTAGGGTTTCTGTATCCCAGGAGACTGATAAAATAAATCCATGAATCAGCTTTTACTTCTAGAGTTCTAGGAACAATCTAGTTCTGTTGTACAATCTGGGCCAGGCTGCAGCTTCCTCAAATGGTTCGAGTTCCAGCTTTACAAAGGAATCAGTGGTGTGGAGCTGGTCTCACTATTTCACTCCCTAAGTCACAGAAAACAATCCCAAGCACTGAGTTCTACGTTTATTCGTTGGTGCCATCAGAGCTCAAAAATTTCCCCAATTTTTTTCCTGCTAAGTACTGGTCTTGCATGATGATCTGGGGAAACTTAAAAAATGATTTTTAGATTTGTTTACATTTTTAGATTTGTTTGGGAAACACTGCATACTCTGTCGTCCACTTGGAGACTCATACAGTGTGTTAGCATATTAAAGGCTCTGAGAAGTCCTGCAGGAAATAAATTTGTTTAATGTTGTTTATGTCCGAGCTTATTTATTGTTCATCGCTCCTATCGATGTCAAGAATGCACTTTCGGAAACATTAGTCTACAGAATTACAAGCTCTACAAACAGTGCTTCTCTATAGGATTTAAAATTTCTCACCCTTACTAGTTAGCTAGTTTTTAGCATCCATGATAGTGTGCACAGCACAACCTTGGCCATTTACAGGTTCTCCCAAGCACCTCACAGGTTTTCACTGTAGAATGAGTTGAGCGTCGCAACCCTACATGCAACAAAGAGAAGGAGGAACCTGGGGGTCCTAGGGACACAGAGCTGAATAGAAAGAAAGCAACCACGGACAGGTGACCAAGGTTCCTGCAGGAAGGCAGCCCTGTTACCTGGCCCTGTTTTATTAAATCCGTCTTGGGTGGTTAGTTGCTCAGTCGTGTCTGATTCTTTGAGACCCTTTGGACTGTAGCCTGCCAGGCTCCTCTGTCCATGGGATTTTTTAGGCAAGAATACTAGAGTGGGTTGCCATTGTCTCCTCCAGGGCATCTTCCCAACCCAGGGATCAAACCTGTGTCTCCTGTGCTCCCATATTGCAGGCGGATTCTTGACCCACCGAGCCATCCAGGGCGCCCAAATCCATCTTACATTTGGGGAAATCGAGGCTTAGAGAAATGAAATGCTTGCTTTAGCTGACACTATTCGTTCAGTGAACAGCTTTAACCTGAACCCACATGGCTGACTTTGTATCCCCTGCTCTTAAACTTCATTACATTTAGCATAATCTTCCACTGTCGCTAATATCGCCACTTCGGAAAGGGCATCATGATACAGTGGGTGCAGGTTCCAGCCAGTCCTCAAGTTCAGCTCCCTGCTGCCCATTGATTAGCTTGTGACTTTGCCTGGGGTCCCCTCTGCTTCCGATTCCTCATCTCTTCAACAGGGAATAGTAATCCGCACAGGTCGGTTGACAGGATGAAGGGACTTGGTGTTCAGAAAATACTTTGAATGCTTCTCATTACTATTCGAGTAAATGATAGTTGCTACCAGTTGTTTTTATTATTCTTCTTCATAGCTTAATTCTCACGTTTTACAGGTTTCACAGCCAAGGCTATGTCAGGAACTGTCAGGAACTACTGGGATCAAATGTAAAATTGAGTCCCTCTCTCTTTCCTCTCTCCTAAAGCTGGAGGGGGACGAAGGGATCTTCATATGTGAAAAATCACATACGTGGCAAGTGGACTATATGATACCCACCCACTGTGTGGTGAAGAGTGAGAGCACCGAATGTGGAACTAGAAAATAGAAAGCATCCACGTGGCTTGTGCTCTGAGGCTCAGAGTCGTGTGACTCACAATTCAGACATGAGGGTGAGTTTTGCTGGGTCAGACGCTTTCTTGCTGACTCATGGCTGTGGATGTAGCTGAGCGAGACAAGGGGATGCTGAGAGCTTAAGCGCTTCTCTAACTATTCATTGGCTTTTGTATTGATTGATCTAATAGCTTTGATCTATAATCTCGAAAATAACTCATGTTTTTTTTTTTTTTCCGTAATGGTGGGAATACTTTCCTGAGGGGACTGAGCACTTTATATGACTTAAAAACAAAGGAAAATACCCGTGAACTATTTCCAATATTCCAAATATTTCTCCTTTTGTGTCGTCTTTTGTCTTAACAAGGTTGATTACGTTCAGGATTAAAATTTAACATTGGCAGGGCATTTAGTACATCAATATATTTTGATGACACCCTACTGCAGCAGAGATGAATTTCATATTCTATTCGGGTCAGCTATGTAAATCAGCCAGATTAATGAGCTTTATTAAATCATCTTAGTAAAAGCTCCACTGTCTTAACTGTTTACCTAAATCTGCGTCCAACAAAAAACAGCTGTCACCTCTGACAAATCTTATTCTGAGTGAGAGTTTTCTTCTTACAAGGGGGAAATTGATATAAATTGTAATCCATCCTAAATGTCCTACGTTGAATCTTTTAAGAGGATGCTCTGTTATAAAATGCAAGACTCGTAGATTCCAACTTACTGTTAAGGAAGAACACTGATGAAGGGGAGAGTTCAAGGGGAACACTGTGCTTCTGACATTTCACTTTATATGCCTAGCATTACTTTACAGAAATCATTGCACGGCTGTACATACAATTGTGTGGACTTGGGGTGTCAACATCTAACAAGTGTGGGGGACAGGTGGAAGTGGGTTGAGCTGCAAGCCTCTTCCTACTCTTTTAGAAAAAAAAATTTCCTAAATAAATTGATACATAATTTTAAAACTGCTAAATAATTTTTTTAAATGTTGAACATTCTTAAGAAAATATAGCTTTCTTTTCTACATTCAAATAGTTAATGCAAATAAAAGCTTTTGTAATAAATAAACTCTATGTGTTCAAAGAAACAAAGCTAAGCATTCCTCTTGTTAGCAGTGTGAGTTGCCTCTATATACTTAGATTAACAAAATTGTCTTCTTCTTTCGAAAAACTTTTTTTTTTGGCCATGTCCCTTGACTTGTGGGACTTTAGTTCCTCTACCAGAGATTAAACCTGTGCCCTTGGCAGTGAAATTGTGGAGTCCTGCCCACCGGACTGCCAGGGAATGCTCCAAATTGTCTTCTTTTTTTTTTGTATAGCCTTTTTATTTTTTTAAGATTTTTTTTTCCCCCTTGGATGTGGACCATTTTTAAAGTCTTTATTGAATTTGCTACAATATTATTCTTTTTTTATATTTTGGTTTTATAGCCACAAAGCATGTGGGAGCTTAGCTCCCCAACCACGAGTTTAACTAGCACCCCCTGCATTGGAAGGCGAAGTCTTAATCACTGGACCACCAGGGAAGTTCCTGAATGTATTTTTAAAAATATTCTAAGTGGATGTTTTATTATTCCAGATAAGTCTTTTTCTAAGACATTTACTAACCGGTCAAGGCATTAAAACCAAGCATGGATCTTAAAACTCTCTCTGGTTAAGCTCTGGAACCTTGTAACACCCTGCAGCCCCCACCCCACATGTGGAAAACTAGGATTTACTGAATTGAGAAGATGAGCTCATGTTTCAGGCTGTAGGAGATGGTGACACAGTGACATGGCATTTCTCTTAGAAAGGGGACACTCATCCCTGCTCTGACTGTCGGGGGTAAATCAGATTCTCAGGCTGAGACTTGGGAGACAGACCCTACGTAGGCAGAAGAGGGAAATGACCTTTGCCAGTTAAAAATGAATGTGCGTCACATCTGGTGATGACAAGTTTTACAGTTCTTTCAGGGCTTCTTTCCCTGGTTCATTTATTCATTATCATTCATTCAATTAAACCATGTTTACTTAGGGATTTCCCTGGTGGTCCATTGGTTAAGATCCCATGCTCACATTGCAAGGGGCCCGGGTTCAATCCCTGGTCAGGGAACTAGATCCCACATGCCACAACTAAGGACCCAGTGCAGCCACAGAGATCCCTTGTGCTGCAGCTAAGACCTGGCAGAGTCAAATAAATAAAAAAACAAAAACAAAACAACAATGCTTATGTAACAATAACTTTGGGCCAGGTAACCTGCCTGCCAATGCAGAAGACATGAGAGACACAGGTTTGATCCCTGGTCGGGAAGATCTGTCAGAGAAGGAAATCGCAACCCACTCCAGTATTCTTGCCTGGAGAATCCCATGGACAGCGGAGACTGGTGGGCTACAGTCCCTAGAACCACAGAGAGTCAGACATGACTGAAGTGACTTAGCACACAGGCATGTGTCAGCTAGGGCTCTAGGCATTGGCAATCCATAAAAGACGAAAACAGTCACAAATACAGGCCTTCAAGGACTGGGGAGAGCATCATCATTTTCTAACTAAGTAAATCACATAATGTGTTAAAAGATTATAAATGCTGGGTAGAATAGTAAAGCAGAGAAAAGAGATAATGAATGCAGATTCAGGTGGTGGTTTATTGTATTAATTGGTTGTCCGGTGAGGCCACCCCAAGAAGGTTGTATCAGATCAGACATTAAGGAATCAAGCCATAGCGATACCTAAGACATCAGCTTTTGAGGTGGAGGAAAAACAAGCACAAAGAGCTTGAAGTAGGGGGTCTCATCTGGAGCACACTGGGGTGGTGATGAAAGAGGTCGAGAAGAGGTTGGACCAGTTACAATGTGGGGGTAAGAGTGACAGCCAGAGGTGCCCTGGACAGGCACTCTGGATATAGACTCATATGATAGTCTAAAGACTTTGGCTTGTATGATGAAATTATTGAACTGTTTTGCACTTAACAATGTATATGTGAATTAATAAGGACCTCTACCTTAGCAACGTAAAACATCAAGTTTTTGTTTCTACATCCATACACTTAGCAGTGTTAAAACGGGTACTGGCTAAATACTGCTGACTACCCATCCTGTCGTGTTCAGAAGAGCCTGGTGGACTATGGTCCATGGAGTCGCAAAGTTGTGGTCCATGGGAACACAACTTAGGGACAGAACAACAACAGCCCACCCCACTCCCTACCCAAGTCTTCTGCAAAGCAATGGGTCTTTGACCTTTTTATTAAACGTGGTCTATGTTACAAATAAGTGCTAGTCCCTGATTCTCCATGAAAAAAGACAAGAAAAACAGCCGATGAAAGAACTAAGGAATAAAGACAAACACAGAAGAAGAAAAGCCAAAGGGAGTCAACACCAAATGATTCCTTTGGCAATGAATGAATGAATGAATGAAATCTGATGGCGGTGACAGATCACACATCCAGCCCCAGGCCAAAGCCACCTGTGGTGCCCACTTCTCAGCTGAGCGTAAGATATAAGACTGCTCTGATTTTGGTAAAGATTCATCTTTATAATCAAGAGCATTTCTTTTCTTTTCCTTTCTGTAGTCAGCAATCGAACCTTACAACTTCTTTGCTGCATGTCATATAAAAACTTCAGTGAGTACTCCTTCTATCTCAAAACCTAGGATAATAGTATTCACATCTTTTATTCATTTAGTATTTCTTTTTTAACAGTAGGTGTGGAGGAACAGAAAGCTCTGAGATAAGGCAGCTTTTCAAATAATGACAATCACGGCAATAATATATTAGGTAAAATTTGAGTGATTACAAATGTGCTGGGGTTGTTTTAAAGGTTCTGCATGTATTATCTCATTTAATTTTTATAACCCTATGAGGAAGCTACTTTACATGCATTCTATAACTGGAGAGGCAGTAAGTGGCAATCTGGAACTGAAATCTCCCTCATTTTGATTCCAGAACCTATGGTCATTACCCCGATGCTCAACTGACAGCGTTTTTTTTTTTTCTAAGTTGACTTTTTGTTATGGAAAAATTCAAACATGAACAGAAGTAGAAGGGATAGTGTGAAGAGCTCCTATGCACGTATCACCCAGTTTTGATAATTATCAAATAAGGCTAGTCTTGTTTCATCTATTTTCTCCCCAATACTGATTGAAAGTGAAAGTGAAAGTGAAGTCGCTCAGTCCTATCCAACCCTTTGTGACCCCATGGACTGTAGCCCACCAGGCTCCTCTGTCCGTGGGATTTTCCAGGCAAGAATACTAGAGTGGGTTGCCATTTCCTTCTCCAATACTGATTAATTTTGAATCAAATCCAAGACATCAGATCATTTCATCTATAAACATTTCAGTATATATTTCTAAAACAGAACTTCAAAAAATAACCACAATACCATTATCTCATCTTAAAAGTATTAATAATAATTCACTAAAAATGACAAATATCTAGTCTCAAGCTGTAGTTTAAATACAAAGGCCATAATCTTTTAGGTAGGACATGATTTGGTACAGATGAAATAAATCTACCAACTCCTAATTGTATCATTTGTATTCTAGCATTGACCCTTAAATTGTGTTTGATCAAATGAGACTATTTTACATGCAAGTTGCTGAGGCCATGTATTTCTCCAAATGGCATAGTAGAAAGCAATAGGATTTAGGAAATCTAGTTTTCAAGTTTTGGCTCCTATGTTTAAGTTTACTGCTTGTATTCTTGCGCCTTAGTTTTCTATAGATAAAACAAGGAACTTGAACTATCAGTGGTTTATAATTCAGAATTCCCAAATTCTAGAACTTTCTGAAGATTATTTTACACGCACACACACATATCCCAAAGGGGTTTTATTTCGTAAATAAGATTTCCTTAGTGGACTGTCTTTCTAAGCTTGAAAAGTGGAATCACTGGTGTTAAAAAGGAACAAGAGGTAAATGATTTCCAGTAGCCTCTTCCTCTAACACTCAATGTATTTATCTATCTACCCATTCACCAGTCCATTTATCTATCCATCAATACACATGCCTGCCTACCTATATATCTAGGAAGACATACGTCTAAAAGTAGTTTTTTACTAATATGTGAAATGAAGCTATTATTTTTCACAGAATTCAAAACACAGTCAAGCAAGTGAACTATAACATTATAAGTATGGTTACTTTGTTATGTAATATGGAGAAAAAAGGGAAATAATTGCAACCTCAGATGAGAATCAGACAGGAGGGCTTATGTGTTTCTAAAGAGAAGATGGTCTTTGAAGTTTCACTTTTCTTCTTATGGGCAGATGACTCTGACCCTCACTGTCCCCTGCCCCCCACCCAGCCTTGTTTTACCAAGAAGAAAGTGATAGATCATTAAAATCTCATCACTTAAGGGCTTCAAGGAAGAAGTGGCTTTCAAAGAACTTTTTTTTTTCTTCTTCTTCTTAGGCTATTAACTTAATGAGCAAGAGAGAGGAAATAATATCAGAAAGAAGAGTCTGAGGTCAAAAGTAAGGAGAGAGGGTAGGATGGATGAAGAATAATCAAGCTCCATAAACAAATTTAGAGTTTAAAGGAAAAAAGGAAGGATATACAGTACTGCAGGACCTTGGGCAGAAGTTGGGTAGACAAGGTTCTCAAAAGAACCATTTAGCACCCCCTTCTTAATGCATGTGGAACTTGTCTCCAGAACAGAGGGCAGAGCAAAGTGCTTGCTTAGTGTGCAGTGATTCAATATGTCTACTTAAAAGTGTTTTAGTTGCTCAGTCGTGGCCAACTCTTTGGGACCCCATGGACTGTAACCCACCAGGCTCCCCTGTCCAAGGAATTCTCCAGTCAAGAATACTGGAGTGGGTTGCCATTAGTTTAAAATCCTCCACAACTGCTTCATTCATCTTTAAGTGTTATCTGTAGGTGCTAGGATATTAAATAAGACACTCAAATATAAGTCATATTTGAGGGATTAAGTAACTTGCACATTTTCAAGAGATGTGATCAAATTTTATTTAAAACTGTTTACAGTCAAAATAATAAAAAGTGTAATCCAAGAGGATTTTTTTTTGGCTGTCCAATGTCTATTAATGTTCTACACAGAGAGATAACGTGTAAAATGCAAATATTATGAGTAGAAATTCTTAACAACTGTGGTGCATCGACTTGGCTCAGCCAGATTTGTGTTTCTCCGGATTCCTTTCCTTGTACGGTTCTGGGTTAGCGCTGGTCACAAGAGACATTTGCTGGGAGGAGAGGAAGGGCAGTCGCAGCCATATCTGGGGCACTCGGAAGGTCAGAGCCAGGTTCCAGGGTCCGCAGCTCACGTGGGTGCACATCACCCTTGACCCCATAGCGGGTGGGGTCATAGCATCCCGCCTCACCCCACCTCCACCTCTCGCGAGATCTTCTCTTCCGGCTTTTCCAAGGCTCAGAGCCAGGTGCGCGTGCCATCTCTGCACTGAGAGCCCGACTTCTCCCCACCTCGGCGGCATCGGGGACCCAGCTTTCTTTTTCACTTGCCGGTCTGGCTGACCCAAAGGCTCCATCTTTTCGTCCTGAGATGGGGCGCACAGCCGACAAGAGACTGCACCACCGGCTCCCACACGTGCACAGAGGTCCCATGCGTAGCAGTTCTGCTTCTTGATCAAATCTTGACTGATATACTAACTCCATGAGGTAGGAAAACCATTCAGAGACTGAAATTCATTTGGTGCTTACTGGAAAAAATATCCTCCAGAGTGCATATTAGTCAGTTCAGTTCAGTCAGCTCAGTTGTTTCCCACTCTTTGCGACCCCCTGGACTGCAGCACGCCAGGCCTCCCTGTTCATCTCCAACTCCCGGAGTTTACCCAAACTCATGTCCATTG
This sequence comes from Odocoileus virginianus, assembly GCF_023699985.2. NCBI lineage: Eukaryota > Metazoa > Chordata > Mammalia > Artiodactyla > Cervidae > Odocoileus > Odocoileus virginianus. The sequence goes on from NC_069681.1 coordinate 35,972,689, forward strand.
AGTCGGTGATGCCATCCAACCATCTCATCCTTTGTCATCCCCTCTCCTCCTGCCCTCAGTCTTTCCCAGCATCAGGGTCTTTTCAAATGAGTCAGCTCTTCACATCAGGTGGCCAAAATATTGGAGGTTCAGCTTCAGCATCAGTCCTTCCAAAGAATATTCAGGACTGATCTCCTTTAGGATGGACTGGTTGGAACTCCATGCAGACCAAGGGACTCTCAAGAGTCTTCTCCAAAACCACAGTTCAAAAGCATCAATTCTCCAGTGCTCAGCTTTCTTTATAGTCCAACTCTCACATCTGTACATGACTACTGGAAAAACCATAGCCTTGACTAGACGGACCTTTGTTGGCCAAGTAATGCCTCTGCTTTTTAATATGCTGTCTAGGTTGGTCATAACTTTTCTTCCAATGAGCAAGCATCTTTTAATTTCATGGCTGCAGTCACCATCTGCAGTGATTTTGGAGCCCCCAAAAATAAAGTCTGCACTGTTTCCAGAATGCATATAAAGTCTCCTAAACTGGCCAATGATATGAATATTGCTTGTAAAATTGTAACTGGTATTTCTTGATTCATCAAGATATCTGTTAATTAATATTCTGTGCATTAAGACTAAAGGGTCAAAACTGAAATAATTCTAATTAATTGATATAATTTATTATAATTATAATAAATTTTAATTAAATTATAATTTATAACATATATTTTATATTTATAACTAATTATAATCATTACTTATAATTCTAATAATTCTAGATTGCCAGCCTTCTGATTAAAGCAAACTTTCCTTTCTACCAAAAAAAACCTAAATAATTCTAAATAATGAATAATTATAATAATTATTATGTAATAATAATTATTTGCTAAAATAACCAAATTAATAATTCTAGGTTAAATTATATACTTCAGTCAGACATTAAATACTTCTAATAAAAATTGAACATTTATTAAATGTTGAATGGAATAATTATTTGGCCAGTACAGAACTCATGTGCATGCTCAAGTTTCATATGACTCTTTGGGACCCCATGGACTGTAATCCTCCAGGCTCTTCTGTCCATGGAATTTTCCAGGCAAGAATACTGGAGTGGGTTGCTGTTTCCTACTACAGGGGATCTTCCTGACCCAGGGATCTAATCAGGGTTTCTTTCGTCTCTTGCATTGGCAGGCAGATTCTTTATCAGGGTGCCACCTGGAAGCCCATAGTACAAAACTTATAGGAAGATAAATTTATTAGTCTATGAAGTCCAACAATATAGATTTTTCAGCTTCATTGTGTATTTTTGCTTTATCAACTATAAGTAAACTCTCAAAATTAAAGAAACAAAATCAAGGAGAAATGTCCAAAACCACCCATTAAGAGTTTAGCAGATAGTTTCATAAATTTCATTGCTTCAGCAATCTCCAATTTAAAAAATTTTTTCTAATTTAAAAAAATGTTTTGGCAGTGACGTGTGGCTTGCGGAGTCTTAGTTCCCTAACTAGGAATGGAACCCATACTCTCAGCAGTGAACGTGTGGGCAATCTCCACTTTTGGATGACATCCCCTCAATGCCATTCAGAACTCCAAACCCATGTCCAATGTCTCCTAGATGTATACCGTGGAGTAGTCCATTGAAATTTCTCCCCCAAACTCAATTTTTCAACATTTCCTTACCCTGAGCAAATATACTCTTTCTCTGGACTTCCTAATTTCTGTTAACAGCAGAAATTGACATTTGTCATGATTTGTAGCCTCTAAGTATCTTTTAAAAACACTTCTAGGCTTCTCTGGTGCTTCCAGTGGTTGAGAATCTTCCTTGCAATGCGGGGGACACTGGTTCAATTCCTGGTCCGGGAGGATCCCACATGCCGAGGACCAACCAAACCCGTGTGCTACAACTGTGGAGCCCACACACCACAACTGCTGAAGCCCAAGCACCCTAGAACCCGTGCTCTGCAGCAAGAGAAGCCACTGCAGTAAGGAGCCTGCTCACCCCAACAAAGAGTAGCCCCCACTTGCCACAGCTAGAGAAAGCCCACCTGCATCAATGAAGACCCACCACGGCCGAAAGATAAAATAAATAAATACGTTAAAAACAAACCAAAGAAAAACCCCACTTCCTATCTATACCTGGGGAATTTCCCATGTGGTTAGTCCCATCCCAGGAAACTCCCTTGCAGCTCTGGTGAAGGTTTCTGACATACTCCACCCCCATCAGTTGTAGCCAGGCAAGTCTTCCACTTAAAGGAGACAGGGGACAGAGTAGGTATCAGGTGGAATTCACTTTCTGGCAAGAGTGGTGGTTGGATGATTTGGGTTTCCCAGGACAGCAAAGGTAGAGTTTCTGGTTTCTGTTGCCCAGTTCTGAGGTGAGAATTGTGATGTCTGCTCCCCATAGCAACAGTAGGGACTTGGTGGTATGATTTGTGCTCTGTTCCTGTTAAATAGTCTCCAAGCCTGATTCTTTGTATATTCCGAAGACTTTATGAGCTAGGTAGGCAGGATTAAACACTTAATCCAATTAGACCAGATTCTCTTACTTGTGATTAAGAACCGTGGCTGATGTAGACACATAAAAGGAACACATCAGAATCTTTTTCATTTCTAAGCAGTTGCAAGATTGGAGTCCTTTTGCATCTATCTGCAAAATGCCTTTAGAGTTTGTCTTCTTCTTTCTCTCCCAATGTCACTACCCAGAGAGGCTCCAAAAATAGCTTAATAAGTGTCTCCCATATATCAGAACAGTCTAAGCTTTTTTATGTCTTAATTCATTGAAGCTTCATGTCGACTGTGTGATATATGCACCATTTCTGCCTTCATGAAGCAGACAGAGACAGGTCTCCGAGAGACTAACTTGCTAGAGTGTTGTAGAATGGGGGCTGGAAGCCAGGTTTATCTCATTCTAAATTCCATGCTGTAGTAAAAACTCGCACATGAATGTCTCAGTCCTTCTTTCACACTTGACTAGAATGGGTTTATCCGGATCATCTCAGCCCAGCTGCACCCCTATGCAGTGTGTTCAATGACTCCTTGGTGCCTTTGGATAAAATTCACACATATGACTGCCATCTAAGATCCTCAAGTCTGACTACGATCATCTCTTCTTCATCTTTATCTTATGTTGCCCATGTAAGGCCCTCATGTACAGAAAGAGGAGACTTTCTGCTTTTCACAAGCCACATCTTGTCTTTCCCCACCTCTTATAACTGCTTTCCCAGGTCTCTAGACCTAGAATGTGCTGTGTGCTCAGGTGTGTCCTACTCTTTGGGACCCTATGGACTGTAGCCCGCCAGGCTCCTCTGTCCATGGAATTTTCCAGGCAAGAATACTGGAGTGGGTTGCCCTTTCCTCCTCCAGGGGCTCTTCCCAATCCAGGGATCAAACCTGCGTCTCCTACATTGGTAGGCTGACTCTTTATTGCTTATCCATTAGGGAAGCCCAATATCTAGAATGCCTCTCCAATTTTTGCTTCTCTAAGAGTGATCATGTGTTGAGATGTGCTTTTTGTGTCTGGTAAACGTGACCTGTATTAATCCTATCAATCTTCACATTAACTCTAGGAAACAAGTCTTATTAGTCATTTCCAGTTAAGAAAATGGTGGGTGAGAAGAGTGAAGAGATTTGCAAAAGGTCATCAGAGTTGCAAGTGGCAAGGTTAGAGTCTGAACCCAGGTGTGTCTGGTAGGAAGCAGGAACTTTTAACCAAGGTGCCATCAGCTTTCAGTCCTACCTGAATGAGGATCAGAGGTTTCTCAGGCAGGAGCCTTCCTCGGTCTTCCTATCAGGAGTCATCTCTCATCTCTACATGCAGAGCACTTGTCTGATGAATCTTGGATAGCAGCTGTATCAAGACATTCTACTTTCAACAATGGCCATCCTTACCCGTGCTTATTCATTCAGTCAACATGAGGTAGGAGGTGGATGGGCTGTAGGCTAGACATTTACAACTGGCCTCCTGTTCACACCTCCTGGGGTGAGAAAAAGATGGGCTTCAGGCCAGATACTCACTCCCAGGCTTGTGTTTACATTTCCAGAGTCAAGAGACAAATGGGCTCCAGGCTACATATTTATGACCATCATCCTGTCTACATCTTGAGATCTGCACTTCAATATAAGAAACAACAACAGGAATAGGGCAGATAACTAGACATTGGGTACTTTATGGTAGGATCAGTGAGGGGCTAAACCCTGCAAAAGATCAAGAGGTCATACATTTCCCATCGTAGGGGCATGAGCAAAAGGCTTCCCGGGGTAAAAAAGGCAGTGGGGAAGGTGGAGGGGGGCAGACTATAGTAAGTCATGCTATTTTCCTCTCATATGACTTTGCGATGAAATTTGTCTTGACTGAGGGTTATATGCACACCCAGGGGTGGGTCTTGAGACAAACTGGCCAGGGAGGTCAAATCTAGATGATTGGCCAAGAAGAAGACAAAGACCGTGAAGCCTCCCCCTTATAGAGGATTCGAGCTCCCCAAGGGTGCAACTCTAGCAACTCTCTCACTGAGTTTGCTCCGTGCATCTTTCTACATGTACTTTGCTCTCCTAATACTTTACTTTCCTCTAGAGCTTCTATCTTCTTGTCTGATTCCTCCTTATAAGGCAGGCAAAGACTAGGAACTTACAGTCTAGTCACTGGCCCCTGTGGTTAAGGTTCCTGGATTCCATCAAAGTGACCAGGGTTCAATTGCCAGTCAGGGAACTAAGGTCTTGCTTCCAGCCGCTGCTTGCTACAAGCACTTTCTACAATGCACTCACTGGTGCATTCGTCCAAAATCAAACACATATCTCTTAAGTACCTATTTGGGGCTAGGCTACATCTTCATGCTAGGATACAGCATAATAAGCAAACTCCTTGCCCCTGTGGAGCTTATATACTAGTGGGGAGATATCAAATTGAAGAGTGTATATGTTATATATGAAATGTCACCCTGCTTACTTCACTTCTATTCAGAGTATATCATGTGAAATGCTGGGCTGAATAAAGCACAAGCTGGAATCAAGATTACTGGGAGAAATATAAATCATCTCAGATATGCAGATGACACCACCCTTATGGCAGAAAGTGAAGAGGAACTCAAAAGCCTCTTGATGAAAGTGAAAGAGGAGAGTGAAAAAACTGGCTAAAAAATCAACATTCAGAAAACTAAGATCATGGCATCCGGTCCCATCACTTCATAACAAATAGATGGGGAAGCAATGGAAACAATGACAGACTTTATTTTCTTGGGCTCCAAAATCACTGCAGATGGTAACTGCAGCCTTGAAATTAAAAGCTATGCCTTGGGGAGGTAGGTCCCGACGGCCCTCGGAGACAGCCACCTTTCGCGCCCTCCTTGCCGACACTATGCTCCAGTTCTTGCTTGGATTTACTCTCGGCAACGTGGTGGGAATGTATCTGGCTCAAAACTATGACATACCAAACCTGGCTAAAAAACTTGAAGAAATTAAAAAAGACGTGGATGCTAAGAAGAAACCCCCTAGTTGCTGAAGCCAACTCCAGCACTGCCTTCTGGATAAACTGTCTACTGTTCTCCAGGGCCTCCATTACCGACTGAACCAAAAGCTTTTGTTTTAATCTCCAGCCTCAGCAGTTTTCGTTTTCGCTAGACCTTGCATTGCCTTACAGCACAAAAGGGACCAGAAATTAAGAACGACCCTTATTTCTCCAACATCCTCACATCCCCCCTTCCAGCCTCTTGGGAGGTCCTGAGAATGGAATCATGGTGCTCGATTAGTTATCATACCTTTAGTTAGTAGTCTCTCCCTTATTCTATGAGATTTCTACTACCTTTTTCAAAAGAAAAATGGATGAATTTTGTGTAGTTGATGAGATCCAAATAATGTGTGTTTCAGAGTCTGGTATTTATAATGGGTTTTTAAACGTTTGGTACTAAATTATGTTGTTTCACAGTAGTAATTAAAATGAAAATCTGGAAGCTAAAAAAAAAAATAAATAAAAAATAAAAGCTATGCCTTAAAAAGAGCATAAGTTTAAGAAAAGCTATGACCAACCTAGACGGTGTATTAAAAAGCAGAGACATTACTTTGCCGACAAAGGTCCATCTAGTCAAAGCTATGGTTTTCCTAGTAGTCAGATATGGATGTGAGAGTTGGACTATAAAGAAAGCTGAGTGCCAAAGAATTGATGCTTTTGAACTGTGGTGTTGGAGAAGACTCTTGAGAGTCCTCTGGACTGCAAGGAGATCAAGCGAGTCAGTCCTAAAGGAAATCAGTCCTGAATATTCATTGGCAGGACTGATGTTGAAGCTGAACCTCCAATGCTTTGGCCACCTGATTCCAAGAGCTGACTCTTTAGAAAAGACCCTGATGCTGGGAAAGGTTGAAAGCAGAAGGAGAAGGGGACGACAGAGGATGAGATGGTTGGATGGTATCACTGACATGATGGACATGAGTTTGAGCAAGCTCCAGGAGATGGTGAAGGACAGAGCAGCCTGGCATACTGCATTCCATGGGGTCGCAAAGAGTCAGACATGACTGAGCAACTGAACAATAACAATATTATATGTAAGGAGGTGATTGTTGCTATAGAGAAAAATAAGATTGATAGGAATTGTCAAGCATAGAAGGCTGCTCTTTTCAATAAGTTGGGAAAGGAAGGGTTTTCTGACTACGAGTTGCTTGAAGAAGTGAAGTGAAAGTTGCCAAGTCATGTCCAACTCTTTGCGGGCCCATGGACTATAGCCCGCCAGTCTCCTCTCTTCATGGAATTCTCCAGGCAAGAATCCTGGAGTGGGTTGCCATTTCCTTCTCCAGGTGCTGCTTGAGTAGAGACATTAAGAAGTAAGGAAGCCAGCTACTGGAAGTCTGGAGGACAAGTATTCTAGGAAGGGATACCGGCATGGACAAAGCCTGAAAGGAAGAAGGCCTGGTGCATTGTCTCAGGAACAGCAGGGAGACTGGTAGGACAAACTTCATGCACAAAGAGGATAGTGGAAGTGGACAGATGGGAGAGGTAGCAAGGGCAAATCGTGTTGGACCTTCTGCAAGCAATTTGTAGGGTCTTTTGCTTTTACTCTGAGTCCTATGGGAAGCACTGGAGGGTTTTGAGTGGAAGAGTGACTCTTGCATTGAGGGTAGACAATGGAGGCCAGTGGTAGGAGTAGAGAGGCCGGTTAGGAAGCTTTCAATGGTTGCAGTAGGCAAAGACTGGAGAAGGAAATGGCAACCCACTCCAGTGGTCTTGCCTGGAGAATCCCAGGAACGGGGGAGCCTGATGGGGTCTCACAGAGTCGGACACGACTGAAGTGACTTAGCAGCAGCAACTGAAGTGACTTAGCAGCAGCAGCAGTAGGCAAAGACAGCAGTGGTAGCTTGGATCAGGATGGACGATCTGTGTATGTTTTGAAGGATCTATGTATGTTTGAGGGTCTTTCTGAAGGACTGTTCTGGAATGTGATAGAAAAATAGAAGCCCATGATGGCTCCAGGGATTTGGGCCCCAGTACCTAAAAGGATAGCGTTGCCGTTTACTAAGGAAGAGAAGACCATAGGAGAAGCAGGTGAGCAAAGGGAATTGAAGGCGTTGGTTAGAGACAGGCTCAATAGGAGGTACTCGTTAGACACTAGAGAGAAGGCAGCTGAACATAGGTTTGAAGTTCAGTGGACAGAACTGGACAGGAAATCCAATCTTGGGAGTCTTGTTTGTACTAAAATCTTCCTGACAGCAGGATCTCTGTTTAAAATTTGTGTTCAGGATTGAAGTAGGGGTTCAGATCATAACTATAGTGGAAAAAAACAGATAAAGAAGAAGAATTAAGGATAAAAAATCAGGCAGTGAAAGTGAAAGTCGCTGTTGTGTCTGACTCTTTGTGACCCCATGGACTATATACTCCATGGAATTCTCCAGGCCAGAATACTGAAGTGAGTAGCCTTTCCCTTCTCCAGGGGATCTTCCCAACCCAGGAACTGAACCCAGGTCTACCGCATTGCAGGTTCCCCACCTCCCCGAAAAATAAAAAAATCAGGCAAAAGACCCATTAATATTTTTCTCTAGAGGAGCATTACATTACTAAAATCAGAATTAGGGGAATTATGAATACTTCAAATAAAGTAGTAGTCTGTTTGTAGATCAAAGAACACAAACATATCATTTATGTGATTTTTATCAAGAGAGTTGAGTATGAGAAAGCAGAGAAAATGAGCACAATAGCCTGGAAAAAACTGACTCAACACACACATATAAATGCCTGAACAAATGAAAAACTATTTCTAGGGCAAATGAAAAGAAAACCAATTGTAGCAACAAACTTTCAAGAGATTAGCAATACTATTTCAGGAAAATGAATAAACATAAAGATGAGCTTGACACACTAATGGAATAAATGTAGAAACTCAATAACTTGGGTTTCCCTGATGGCTCAGCTGGTAAAGAATCCGCCTGCAATGCAGGAGACCTGGATTCGATCCCTGAGTTGGGAAGATCCCCTGGAGAAGGGAAAGGCTACCCACTCCAGTATTCTAGCCTGGAGAATTCTATGGACTCTATAGTCCGTGGGGTTTCAAAGAGTCGGATATGACTGATCGACTTTCACTTCTTTCACTCAATAACTTAGGAATACCAGAAATCATCATTGTAAGCAGGGATGGGAAATAGATAATTTCACTTATTATAAGATGACTCTATTGCAGAGATTATGAATTCATTCATCAGTTTGTTCTGATTTAGTAAAAGTGTAGGGCATAAGGCAGAATGATTGTGCATGCAAGGAACAGTCATTTTTAAAATAAAAGTAGGCTTGTGATATCAAGACAACTTATCTACATGAGAAATAAAGTATATATTTGTTACTAAAATAGAAAAAAAAACCTCTCGCCAGCCGAGCTTACAGAAAGGGGAGTTAATATGGGAGGTACCTGACCTCCCCCGTTAAGTAGCAGGCTGGATAATCAATGTCTTCTGAGGTTCTGTGACTCTGCTTTTTAATTTGCAGTATCACTGAAAGCAATTTCCTGGCATTCCACAATCTAGCTCCAGGGGCAAAGTAATTGGTGACCCTTGGTCTACGTAAACACTCTGAATAACAAAGATCACAAAAGGGACGTTAGAGAGACATTCAATTTAAATTGCATGTTTCTAGGCTGCTGGTTCTCAAAGACGGAGCTTCAGAACCATATGGGGCAAAGAATATCTTGGAAATGGGAAAGGTTCAGAAGAAAGTACGTAGGGCGGATTATGGTAATTAGAATTGTGGGATTTAGCTGGTTCTTCAGCCTTTGCCTCCCCCTCCCCCTTACTCTTCAGTGGTCTGGAGTTGGTCCTCTTTGGACTGAATCGCTTGGACTCCCAGGAGGAGGCATTTTCCTGTCTTGTTTGAGTTGCATTTTTGGAAGTGACTCCTACTTTCGTAGCACCAGCTGCTGCCCTGGGCCCCTCCTTCATGGCCCCAGCAACACTTCCCCTGGCCTTTCCCCTTCAGCCCTGAAGGTGTTAGCGGCTTCCACGGTTAATAAGCCCTGGGAGGCTCAACTTCTCTTATAGATTGCTTTTACCCTGCCTTTCTTTACCTTTGTGGACAGTCCCTTCTTTAAAATCTTTCCCAGCCATTTAAATTGGATTCTGCTCCCTCGAATGACACAGGAGCGTTCAGTAATTTTTAAGTGGCAACAAAATAATTGAAGGGTAGGGACTACATAGTTTTACAATCCCTAACACACCCTCTATGACATTTCAAATGCAGTGCAATCTTAATATTATCTGTTCAAAAGTTGTTGATGAATTATAGGCCCTGTGCAGAGCTGTTTGCATCCTCTGGCAATTGGATCCACCTCCCCCTTAAGAAGGTCGTTTCTCAGTCTTTGAGGTTTCCAGTCATGTTCAGAGAGAATGCTGGAGGAACAGAGCTTCAACCTTGCAAGGCACAAAAAGGTGGTTTATATTTGTTATTGTTTAATGGGACTGGTAGAGAATACAGTGAGGGAAAGATTAAGGTCAAAATTATTTGAAAACTGATGTTCTCTAGTCTGCAACAAATGAAACCACTTGTACATATTTGTCTTGCTGGGGCTATGGAAGTCCTTGGAGATGATCCTCCACTTACCTTTGACTGATGCTGTCGAGTGTAATGAATGTATAAAGTAACATTTGCTGTACCATTAGAAAGAAAAACAACACAGTGCAGATATAAGCCTCTCGCAAGTAAAATGGGTCGTTACCAAGCTACATGTCGACTAGCAAGATTGAAAATGTCCAGGATTACCAAGAATTGACCATTAGTGAAAACGTACCAAAAAGCTTTTAAAGTCACTTATCTTATCTAATTATCTGATACCAGGTATAATTATGCTATTATATATAATTTTAGTACCATGGCCCATATGGTGTTAATTCACTCTACGTGCCATATTGAATTTCTAGTTTAAAATTATCAAATTCAGTAAGATGTATAAATGAGTTCTCTAATGCAGCTATTTTAAGAACCTTCTGAGAGGGCTGTTTACTCATTCATTTATTTATTTGACTTTTTTTTTTCCCGAGCACCAATTGTGTGCTATGTAAGGTGCTAGGTTCCAGCAGAACAGCGGCAAATACTCTGTCCCTAAGGCACAGACAGTCCAAAGGAGAGCAGGGGTGGGAAGAGACAAATGCTTCCTAATAGGGAGCCATGCATAGTGGAGGGGGTGAGCTGGCATCTCTGGGGTGGGCTGGGGGATAGCTGAAATCATAGAGAAAATCATGTCCGAGTTCTCTAGCTGCTCTGTGGCATGTAGGATCCTCTTGGACCAGGAAGTGAACCCATGTCTCCTGCGTTGGCAGGTGGACTTTCCACCCCTGAGCTACTGGGGAAGCCCAGGGAAACAATTTTAATGGATAAAATAAGTACAAATTATTGTTAGTGCTACAGAGGAAATAAGGTGTGTGTTGAGAAGCGCGGGCCAGGGGAATGGACTTTGCGTGGGACGTTCAGAGACGACCTCTCTAAGGAGGTGTTTTGGAAGGAAAGACCTGGAAGCTAAGAAAGAAGCAGTCACACACAGACCTGGGTGAATGTTGCAGGCAGAAGAATATTCCAGATATTCATGTACTATCATGCCCTGAGGTGGGTGAACAACTAGCCCTACTCCAGAAACGAAAAGACCAGCGAGACTGGAGCATATCAAGAGAGGAGAGTGATCTAAGATGGTGCTAAAGGAGTTAACAGGAGCCAGATCCCAGGAGACCAGGAAGGCCAGGGCAAAAGGGTTGGAGGTTCGTGCTCTAGGAAGGTGTTTAAAGGCCCTGAGCAGCGAGGATGACCTGACGTAGCCCTGGCTGCTGGGTAGAGACTGGGTTGCAGAGAGATAAGATTGAAAGCAGGAAGACCAAGCATGTGGTGGTTGTCCAGGAAGGAAGTCATGGTGGCTGGGACTGAGGAGACATGACAAGAAGTAGGTACCTTTTGGAGGCAGCTCTGCTCTGCCTTCTGACAACATTGTTGTGGAATGAGGTGGCCAGCATTTAATCATTGATGTCTCCTAGCTTTCTGACCTGGACAACCAGGTCTGTGAGGAAGCCATTTACTGAAATGTGGAAACACTGGGTGGAGTGGAACAGGAAATAAGACATTTACACTTTAGAAATTGCAATTTGGTGGATTTACTAAGCTTTGCAGGGGGTGTGTGAGATGTAGGGAATGTTGGGGAGACTTCTATAAGTCTAAAAGATTTTACATTCTGAGGTTAAGAAGGTTCTAATAACACACTGGGAAAAAGAACTACAATAGGGATGGAGGCAGCTGAGAGATGAGGAGAACCAGGCAAAGTGATGGAAGGTGGTTCAGTGCAGAGAGGGATTTGGGACACTGAGAAGGTATGATGATAGCTCATGAAATGGAGAAACCTGGAGAAACCCAAGTGAGCCTGCTAGAATGGCCAGCAAGGAGGTAGAGAGACCCAAGGAGCAGGGAGTGGGCAAGTGCCAGGGCTGGCAAGGAGCCCCCGACACAACCTTCTGAGCAGTACCTGCAGATTTAGCAATCATCTCACCAGGGACACTGGCGAAAGTAGCTGAAGAAGGATGGGTGGAGGCAAAAACGAACAGTTAGCGAGGAAATGACAGAGTCGAGTTGAATCCTTCAAGCAGTCTCGTTTGAAAGCAAGGTTGGCTTGGAGTGCTACAACATGGAGCAAATTGCAGCGTGAGTGCACACGCTGAAAGGAATGAGTCAGTGGTCAGGGAACACATGAAAAGAAGGAGGATTGATTGGCAGAGAAAGGCCGAGAAGACAAAGAACTACTTAATATAGCAACATCCCTCATGGGTAGCACCTACCCAGTAATTTCTAGTCACTTTACCTTGATTTTCACATTTAATCCCCACAAGAACCCCAGAGGTAGAAACTATAATTATCTACATTTTACTGATAAAATAGTTGAAATTCAAATATTTTGCCCAGGGTTTCTGAAGCTAAAAATCAGTAACACCAAGATGCAGGCTTTGTTCAGCCACAGGAGCTGCCTCTTAAAACCCTGAGCTGTATATTCTTCCCACTCTGTCAGCTCTAAGCCCAGTGGAAACTGACAAGTCCGTGTGCTTCCATTAGTTCCATGTCCATCAAACATACCTTTCAGGGTTCAGTCTTTCCACTCTTCCACATATTGCCCGCCACCGTCCTAGGCACACTCAGGGTGTGAACCATAGCTGGCAGAACCAAATTCAGTTGTTTGGGTAACTCTTTCTCCAGGGCCAACTTGTCTAGGGAAGCAAGTATCAATATTAAGAGAACTCATTCATTCTCTCGACAATGGTGCTGCTGTTACTTTTTCACCTGCTGGGCTTCCCTTCCCTTTCACCCTCTTCCTGACGACCTACATCCGGTTCAGTTCTCCACACCAGCTCTCTGCCTGCAATCTTCTCTCAAAGCAGGTCCTTGCCTCTATGTAACCATCCAGCTGAAAAGCTTGCCAGGGTTCTTCAGGTTTAGATGAAAAATAGGCAGCAGAGTCATCACATCAAAATATCCACCAAGTCCCTCTCAAATAAGCTGTCTGGGGACCAAAGCTCAGAACTGGTCTAGGGTTTATTTTTAATCTGCTGGCTTCATCCTTGGTTTGTTTCAAGCTCCATGTGGAACTGCTAATTGATACTGGGCATCTGTATGCCCTGTGACTTTACCTCCTTTTAATCTCAATGTCTTCCTTTATTACTATCCCAGATGACCTACTTGTTTCAGCGTGAAGTCTGATACTGTTCTCTAGTACAGTGTTTTCCAAAGCGTGACTCACAGATTCTTGGGGCTGCCGTGTGCGTGTGTTCAGTCGCTCAGTTGTGTCCAAATCTTTGTGATCCCATGGACTGTAGCCCACCAGGCTCCTCTGTCCATGGAATTTCCCAGGCAAGAATACTGGATGGGTTGCCATGCCCTCCTCCAGGGGATCTTCCCGACCCAGAGACTGAACCCACAACTCCTGTGCCCTCTGCACTGGCAGGTGGGTTCTTTACCACTGGCGACCCTGGGAAGCCCCCACATAGCAGTGCGTGCTTTCTGCCAAGTCTCTCCAGTCGTATATGACTCTGCAACGCCGTGTCCTGTCCATGGGATTCTTCAGGCAAGAATAATGGAGAGGGTTGCCATTTCCTCCTTCAGGGGCTCTTTCCTACCCAGGGATTGAACCTGTGTCTCTTACATCTGCATTGTCAGGTTCTTTATCACTGGTGTCACCTGGGGCTGCCATAACTCAACCCAATCAACATTTCTGCAGGTGGAGTAATTCTAACCTCTGGGTAATTCCACCCTCTGGTGTATAAAGACTTTCTTTCCTCTTCTCAGGATCCTGGGTTTCCTGATAGGCAAGCCATGGATAGCAAATAGGGCAGTACATCTGCCCAGGTACCCATGAGCCTGTCCAGATTCAACTATCCGGGGTACCCTTGTCTTCACTGATGGGTTCAGTTCCACCTGCTTTCCAACTGATCTAACCTTTGGAGTATTAATTATTTTCCTGAGTTCTGGTAATAGCCCAGCTTTCAATTCCAAGTTACTTAGCCTCCTTTCCGCCTCTGATTGTTTGCACTTCACATCTGCCCCAAGGACCAAGTCTGATCTTATTTTCTCTAGTGACCGTTCACGTCTGTGTCAGGGTCACACCCATATCAGAAGCAAAAATTACATTGGAAAAATACCGATGGCATCAGATCAAAGCTAAATAATAGCTGTGCATTATTATGAAAGCGTGAACAATGAAGTTTTTTTTTTCCTGAATAAATGTCCTTTAATATCAGGTCTGCCTCAATTACTGAAGATGTTAATTTCTCATATTGCTTTCTTTCGTTGGAGGATTTGAATGTTAAGCTTGAAAAGGCCAACCAAGCTGCCATAGTAACAAGGCTAACCAGGGGCCAGATGATTTCTTTCTTAAAGACTGCCAGTCTTACATGTCTACAGCAGGGAATAAAAATTAGGAAATGCATAGGAGTATAAACACCTAAATTATGACATATAAACACCTAAATTATGAATGTTCTATATATAGGAATGTACTGTGCCAACTCCCACAGCGTGGGTGGAACGTTTTCTTCTTTTCCTTTGAGAGGCCCCGGTAGACCATGGGGCCTTCTCATCTGCGCCAGGTGCCAGGTGCCCGGCACAGCTGCGGAGGGGGTCCCCTGCCCCGGGGACTTTTCTCATTGGCAGGGGAGTGTCTTTCCCGACTGTTCTGAAAGTGGGGATGTGTACTCACAGTTCCCATTCATGAGTAAAATGTCCCCTAAGAACGGTGAATAGATTAAAATCATGCTGGTCCACACAATTCCTTTTAATCCAACACATGGCAAAATTATTTCTCTTACATTTTGCCCACACTGTGATTAAACAGTCATTGGTGGGACTTGCTTGGCTGCCTGGTGGTTAAGACTTTGCCTTCCAATGCAGAGGGCACAGGTTCAAAACTGGGTTGGGAAACTACAGATCCTTGGTTGGGAACTACAACTTCAGTCCCATGTGCTGCAAGGTGCAGCCAAAATTTTTAAATAGTAATAAAATAAGCAACATTAAGGGCTTCCCTTGTGGCTCAACTGGTAAAGAATATACCTACAATGTGGCCCCTGGGTTGGGAAGATCTCCTGGAGAATGGAAAGGCTACCCACTCCAATGTTCTGGCCTGGAGAATTCCATGCACCGTATAGACCATGGGGTGGCAAAGAGTTGGACACGACAAAGTGACTTTCACTTTCTTTCAAGCAACGTTAAGACATTGGCTGAACTGACACAGATAACATGTTTTTCTGTGTGCTTTGAATTATTAATTTCAATAAGTATAAACTTACATGTGAACTTCTGGAACAAATCCTTATACAAATTGAAAATTTCTCCTACAGAGGGTTCAGGTGACAACGCTTCTATCAGAGATAGTCATTCCATTGTCTCATACACAGTAGCGTGACTTGATTGTAGGCATTTTGATTCTCAAGTAAACAAACACATTTTCAATTTCATTTGACTTATTTTCGATGAAAGTGCCCATCTTTCATTCATTAAAACTTTCAGTGTTAATATTCAGAATCAAAGCAACAGAAGATATTTTAATCAACAGATAAGTTAATAAAAGATGAAACCAGTCTGCAAATTTTGAATAAGTAACCAGTTTGCAAAGGAATGATAGAAGCCGACATATTCTCTGGACATCGTAAATTCAGATTCAGGCTTCAGACTCTGTAAGATGGGTGTCTGAAGACAGATAATCAGTGTGGATGATAAGTACTCAGCATGGTGGTGGTCACCCCCTGTAGGAATTAGCCCTTCATAACTCACAACATTCTGTCGTATGCACCATCTCCTCAGACATGCAAAAGGCCGGGGTTTCCTTTCCAGTGATAAGAATATCAGTCCCAGAGAAGGCAAATGACTTGCCCAAGTGCTTAGATGTACATGGACAAACTCAAAGTTCTTCTGCCTCTAAGCCCATCATTCTACTATTTTGCATTTTTGTTTTAGGGTAAATATCTGACACAGAATACACATGACTTTTCCAGACTTATCATGAGCAGTTATGGGAAACAACTTTACCTCTCTATTTTCATTGTCTTCACGTAAAAAACAAATTACATTCTATCTTCTTTCTCCTGTTATTATAGAGAACAAACGAAATGATAGATGTCAAGCAGTGAAAAAACTGCGAGGTGTTAATCGCTCAGTTGTGTTCAACTCTTTGTAACCCCATGGACTAGCCTGCCGGTCTCCT
The DNA here is from genome assembly GCF_023699985.2 of Odocoileus virginianus. Classification (NCBI taxonomy): domain Eukaryota; kingdom Metazoa; phylum Chordata; class Mammalia; order Artiodactyla; family Cervidae; genus Odocoileus; species Odocoileus virginianus. The sequence goes on from NC_069681.1 coordinate 35,988,846, forward strand.
CTGTCCATGGAGTTCTCTAGGCAAGAATACTGGAGTGAGTAGCCAGTCTCTTCTCCAGGGGATCTTCCTGACCCAGGGATTGAACCTGGGTCTCCTGCATTGCAGCAGCTTTACCTCTGAGTCACTAGGGTAACCCCCCAAAACTGTGAAGCACTGCCCAAAGGAGAGCGAGGCTAACTCGACTAGTCTTCATAAAGTGTTTTTATTTCACTACTGGTGATCGTTTCTTTTCTTCTTTTAAATTAATTTACACAAGACAAGGGAACTGGAAAATTTATTCAGAACAGTGTCAGCATTAGCGAGGCCATGGGTCGGTTTCAGGAAGGGCTGATCTTTAGCTCCTGTCACCTACTGTGGCCAGTTGGATTTGCTCTCTGTCCTGCGAACAGAGCACATGGACACCAAGCGAGGGATCTGCTGCGGCAGGTGGCCAGAGCCCCAGGCCGTCCTATAGACTGCTGACATGTGTGGTTTGGACTCCTTTGCCCAAACACAGACTAAATGGTAAAATACATATCAGTGTGGGCTACCTGGGATTTTTCTCTGTCATCTTTGTAATCAAGCATGATTGAAGAAGCACGAGGTAGCAGGTGGCCCACACAGCGTCACCAGCTGCACATGCTGTGCCTGTGCTTTCAAAGGTAAACATCAATATCCATTTGCTGAAAATTGGCTGAAAGTCCTTACCTGTCCCTTTAAGTCGTGATCATCTTAATTTCATTTGTGTGGACTGAGGGTTGTGTAGATCTGCTGTTAGATGACCCAGGGAGACTCAAATAAATATATAGCATGCGTGTGTGCATCTATGCATGTGTATACATGCACACATACATGCATATAGGCACACAGATACATAGATACACACTTGCCCTATACATGTATATACATATAAATATATGTGATGTATATACATATAAATAAATGTGCATGCATATGTATATAGGGGTGTCCTAGGTCCTTCAGATGGTAAAGAGTCTGCTTGCAATGCAGGAGACCTGGGTTGGGCAGATCCCTGGGAGAAGGAAATGGCAACCCACGCCAGTAATCTTGCCTGGAGAATTCCAAGGACAGAGGAGCCTAGTGGGCTACAGTCCATGGGGCCACAAGGAGTCAGACACAACTGAGTGACTAACACACACACATGTATATACATTTATGCTGATACATGTATGAACAACAACAACAAAAGATATATATGTACATGTGTTTACACACCCATACGTATGTATGTGTCCTTCCCCACAGAAATAAAGAACTATTTGGTTCTTCTCCTACCAATATACTCAATTTCACCTTAACAAAGCCAGAATGCACTGATCCACCTTGAACTAACTTCTTTCCTTTTTCTCTGAAATCAGCATTTCCTGAGTTCCACCATATACTGAGTATCTATACAACGAAGATGGAAGACACCATCCCCTCCTACAACAGTGAGCAACCCAGGCGACTGAGCTGCCTCCCTCCTGGAATTCGGTGGGTGGGGTTCTCACGGGGTGAGTACAAGCCTGTGGAGCACGCTGCCTACCTTGGACTGACAGGCTTTGACTTCCTAGGTCAAGGGTCGCAGCACCTGTTTAAAGGATACAGTTTAATAGCAGGTGGAGTTAGGAGAGCCCCAGAGGGAGAGATGAACTTGTGTGGGTGTGGAAGCCCAGGATGGCATGGCTCTGTCAGGAATTTCAGGTCATATTGGCTGAGAGTGTAGAAGTCAGTGAGGCCTGGTTTGGGGAAGTAGATTGTGGCTGGGACAGTGAGAGATGACCAGAAGAGATTGACAGAAATGAGGGAATGGGTGTCATGATGAGGAGATTAGAATTTGAGCTCAAGGAAGCCCTGGTCCATGGCCCAAAGGAAATCAGCGTGGATTTTGTGAAAAATAAGTCTTTAATGGTGTGTATTATTTTTGTCTTGCTCTTCTTTTTCTTTTGGCTTGATTTTCACATGTATCCTTGTTCTGGGGAAATTATACGCGCATCAGTTGCATACAAATGCTTGGTTCCTCAGTCAGTTGATTCAGAAAGGCATAAGAAAAAGTGGATCTGGTCGAGGAGAAAGCATCGTAGATTTCAGTATGTGTGTAGCAGATGTGGATTTTGTGATCTAAACAGAAATACAGGAGGAGAGGCACATGTGTGTCCCCCAGTAAATCTCACCACTCTGAGATGATGGATATGATTATGGCCCCAAGAGCAGTGAGAATTCCTGATATTTGTGTGTGACGATAGTCATTTTGAGGCATCCTTATGTCCACTGTCAGGTTGGTATTTGGGGAAGCATCCTGAGAGGAGTCTTGCATATGAATTTCTAGCTCCACCATGCAGGGAAGGGAGCCAGGATCTGGTGAGGTGATGGAATTACCCTGTCTCTTTGATGATGGCTGCGGCGGAGCCATTTGTCAGCCCAAGTGCCTCCTAAGGATCCTCTCACCTTCTGTAGTTTCATTTTAAGGACAATTACTCTGTGGGTTGAATTTAGGGAAAATATTCCCCCTGCAACCTAAAGCAGCCTTGTTCTGAGCATGAATCTGTCAGTGGTGGTGATGAAAAACGAAATTGTTCCCCAGCAGATTTTTATAGTAAATCAAGGGCTACATCAATTCTCCATGGGCGAGGGGCTAATATCTTAGTCCTCATGAGCATTTAAGGAAAGATATTATGTCGGTTTCCTTTTTTTTTTTTAACTGCATTCTGCATGATGTGAAGGTTCCCAATGCCAGAAGGAAACAGATAGGCTTGACTTTCTAATTACATTAGGGAGCCTTATGCATGGCTCTGGGCTCTGGTTCCTTCTGTTTACTGCCACACCAGAAATAGGAGTGTGCTTCTCCTATTTTTGAAACTTTTAGCTTCTCAATTTCATTTTTGCCCCTCTGGCGCAGACAAAAGTCTTTGAGTTACTTGCTACTTAGACAAAAATCCTGAAAGAATGTGAACCAAATGTAAACAGTAACTAAATCTCAGGGGTGGATTTAAGATGGCATTTATCTTATGTATCTTCATTTATAGTTACCTTCATTTCTTGGCAATGAGAATATATATTTTTATAAACAGAAAAGCAGTAAGGCTGAATCCCATTTGGAAACATAAAAATGGCAGACCTTCTAAACCAAAAAGCACATGGCTTGTACATCTCCACATCACTTACACTTTCTAAGCAGTCACCTGTTCGTAAAAATTAGGATCTTAAAGAATCTCATTCCCAGTAAAACAAAATGCTCAGGACAAGGAATCAACTGGCGAAAGACTTATTCTTCTCACTGAAGGTGTAAGTAAGACAATGGACTTCAATGGGTCCCCTACAAAATGAAGTCACTGAGTGATCGCTGGGAGCCCATGGGATTCAATTTCAGTACATATTATCTTAAGCCAGAAATGCTTTCTGAGCAGTGGTGGTGACAGCTGTGGGCTGCTACCCCTTCCCACATATGATCTAAATACCAATGCTTGTGTCATGATGTACAATGATCATTTTTTAAAATGTTTATTTACTTATTTGGCTGCTCTGAGTTTTAGCTGTGGCATCTTTAGCTATGGCATGTGAGCTCTTAGTTGTGGCATGTGGGTTCTGGTTCCCTGATCAGGAATTGAACCCTGCCCACCCTGCATTGGGAGCACAGAGTCTTAAATGCTATTGTCAGGGCAAACTGGTAAACTGAAAACATGAATAATCTCTTCTATAATAAAAGCCTAATTTGCTGTGACTGCCAGAAGAATTTGGAAGTACCCATGGTTGGAGAGGGAAGGGTCTGTTGTTAGACTGGTGAAGGCCTGGTGCAGTTTTCTGGTTAGTAAGGGGAACATACGCTGCATATGGGGAGACACTGTCCTGTTTCATTCATTGACAAACAAATTTTGATAATATATATATTAGTTCAGTTCAGTTGCTCAGTCCTGTCTGATTCTTTGTGACCCCATGGACTGCAGCACACCAGGCCTCCCTGTCCATCATCAACTTGCAGAGTTTATTCAAACTCATGTCCATTGAGTTGATGATGCCATCCAACCATTTCATCCTCTGTCATCCCCTTCTCCTCCTGCCCTCAGTCTTTCCCAGCATCAGGGTCTTTTCAAATGAGTCAGCTCTTCACATCAGGTGGCCAAAGTATTGGAGGTTCAGCATCAGTCCTTCCAATGAATATTCAGGACTGATTTCCTTTAGGATGGACTGGTTGGATCTCCTTGCAGTCCAAGGGACTCTCAAGAGTCTTTTCCAACACCACAGTTCAAAAGCATCAATTCTTCAGTGCTCAGCTTTCTTTATAGTCCAACTCTCACATCCATACATGACTACTGGAAAAGCCATGCATTTTTGTATTAATGGCTAGTGATAGCTAAATTATACTAAAATAATAAAGTCTACTATAATTATGGTCCTTGAGGAATGGTAAGCTGTGTGTTCCACAGTACATAAATGAGCAGTTCTCCATATGGAGCATAAGGTAGCATATAAGGAGATGGAGGGACCCACAATAACTTTGAGGTCTGAGAGTGAGATTATTGCATGCATGCTAAGTCACTCAGTCATGTCTGATTCTTTGCGATCCCCATGGGCTGTAGCCCATCAGGTTCCTCTGTCCATGGGATTCTCTAGGCAAGAATGCTGGTATGGGTTGCCATGCCCTCCTCCTTCTGAGAAGACTGGGTGTTACCAAGAACCAGGACTGGGAATGCAAAAGAAATTTTGCATTTCTTGGGGAAATTATAAATTCACTTTTTGACATGTTGACTTTAAGTATCTATGAAGACCTCCTGGTAGGTGTAAGGTACCAGTTAGTTATTGAACATGGGAGTCTAGAGCTCAGGAAAGTTCTGGGATAATGATAAATTGTCCATGTCTTATGGATCTGAAAACCTTGTATAATCTAACAGGTGTTGATCTCAGAGTGCTGTTTCCAGCATAGGACTCATGGTACTGAGGTCAGACACTGAAGAGATGAAAGCTGAATTATCAAGAGAGGGCTTCCAGGTGGAAGTCAGTCCAGTTCACTAATCCAAAGGGGTTGAATAGAGAGGAAAAACTGAGGCGTGGGGCAAAGGTGGTGAAATAAGGAGAAGCAGTGACCTTGCAGGTGGGAGCTAGACTTTAGAAGGAGACCCCGAGTCACTGAAAAAAGCCATAGTGTTTTGTATGGAGCTTCTGGAGTTCTGGCCTTGAGTATGGGATAAGATTGTATTAGTTTCCCACCCCTGCTGTAGCAAATTACCCCAAACTTGGTGGCTTAAAACAGCACAAATTTATTATCTTACAATTCTGGAGATTGGAAGTCCAAAATTGGCTTTGCATACTAAAATCAAGGCATTGGCAGATCTCCGTTCCTTCTGGAGCCTCCAGGGGAAAAATCTTTCTCCTTGCTTTTCCTAGCTTCTAGAAGTTGCCCATATTCTTGGCTCGTGGCCCATTCCATCTTTAAAGTATGTTACCCCGTCCTCAGCTTTCATGATTAAAAAGCATGAAAAATTTGCAGGAACACAAAAATAATTGAGATAATATACTTGCAATATGAAAATAGTCCAAAAGGAAATATGTCAAATGAATATTGTTTCATTAGAAATATAGGAATACAAATCACACTTTGACCCTTTTCTCTAATTCTCAAACATTCTGTAATGTAAAAAATAAAATAATTTAAAACTGCTTTTAAAGAGTGACATAATAAAGAATTCTTCAGGGTCTGGAAGAGATGAAAGAAGGGACTTCCCTGGTGCTCCTGTGGTTAAGAATCTGCCTTGCTATGCAGGGGCCACGGGTTTGATCCTTGGTCAGGGAACTAAGATCTCATATGCCCCGGAGTAGCTAAGCCCGTGAGCTGCCGCTGTTGAGCCTGCAAGCCACAACTGGCAGAGAGTCCTTGTACTGCAAAGAAAGATCCCTCATGGCAACATGCAACAAAAATTCTGAGTGCTGAAACTAAGTCCCGAGGCAGCCAAATTAAAAAAATAAAATAAAATAAATTGGGGAGTCAGATGGCCACTGGTGGTGGGTGAAGGAGGAGCAGTTTCGGGGTGAGGTGGGGAGGTAGGCAAGACAGTGAGGGATTATGTTGGAGACCATCAGAGCAGATCCCTAGTTAGGAAGGGAAAAATGAAAGCAAAACTTTCTGGAAGCCAGGGACCAGTAAAGCAATGGAGGTGGTTGTAGCTGTTGTCATTGTTTTTAAGAGAAGAGAGGGGATTCTCAATTCTGAACAAAGCATCAGGCAGAGCCGAGTGACAAGAGTAGGCTGTTTTGAATGTTCTCTTTAGATTTTCCTTGATGACGCCATGGGTCTTGATGACGCCATGGGTCTTGCAGGAAAGAGAAGCAGTGGCTTGTAGTGTTACAACCGTGAGAATATGTTATGACTGTGAGAATAGTCTTCTCTCTCCCTAACTGTGGGAAAGGTATTTCCATTTGATGAGCCTCAGTTTCCTCATTTTCACAAGCATGGTTTGGATTAGATGGTCTCTAATGATCATTTAAGCTGTAATACTTTATATTCATCTCTGAAATCTCTAGCTCCATTTAAAAAGCCTTCCCTTCTCTCTCTCATGAGAATGATTAGGCAGAGAACAATGGTAAAGAAAAGAGACTGAGGGTTTGGCTTCATATCCAGTTGCCTGATTCCTATGGAGGCCAAACAATTAGTTCTCTCACCTAGAAGCACTTCTATGTGAGCAATTCAACAACTGAAAAAAAAATGGTAGTGCCAGAAGAAGTAGGACAATAAACTCTCCCTTTAACCAACATAAGGCACCATTCACCTTGGTGAGGATAAGAAATTACCATTAAGATTTCAATATTTTTTCCTTTCACACCTTTAAAAAATACCATTAGGAGGAAAATTAAAGAAGTAAAGGAAGGTATGCACTGAAGGATGCGTATTTACCTTCCAGTTAGATCAGGCCGAGGTGCTTTCTGAGAGGTACCCAACTGTGGGCGTGAAATTGTCAAAGGCCAGGTGTTTACTGCTATGTATTTAGGAGAAATACAAATGAGTATCTGGCCAGAGAGGGAATCCCATTGGGCATTTGGCAGAGACTGATGGCAGATTGAGGAGGGATCAGAAAAAGGCAGAGGGAGAGACCAGCGGGGTGATGAGGACACATTTGAAAAAATGCATCTCCCAAATAGAAAAATGTTAGTCTCAGGCAATAAACAATGGGAAGGAATTTTACGAGCGCACTGGAAACAGAAGGAATCTTCTTCACTTCTGTGTAACTAAGAATAGAGGTAACTGGAGTTTGAGAACATAGTTGCTGAATTTTGAGTATTATTCTGAGAGATATTAGTAGAATTTGCTGCAATTTCTATTGAATATAATCATGGAAGGAATCATTGGGACTAACAGAAACACACAGAGAGACTGCTGGTACTGAACTATCAAAGCAGAAGAGAAAACCAAACTAGAGATACATCCTTCAGCCACATGTGGTTAAGCTTTCTTCCATTTCTTGTTAAAAAGAGAGCAGAATTAAGAGAGACCTCCTCTGTAACATTCAATTTTGATAGATCTGCATTCATGCTTGACTCCACTGTAATTGTATGTACTTCCATTGTGCAGTAGTAAAAAATCAGCCGTTTTTACTGATGCTGTAAACTTCTTGAACTTGAACAAATTATTCTTAATTATTCTCCAAATATGGAGAATACTACACCACTACCCTTGGTGGAACTTGCAGGGGATCTTTGTACTTCTTGTTTTGTTTTTGGCTGTCAGCATGCGTGCAGGAGATGCAGGTTCGATCCCTGGATCAGGAAGATCACTTGGAGAAGGAAATGGAAACCCACTCCAGTATTCTTGCCTGGAAAATTCCACGGACAGAGGAGCCTGGCAGGCTGAAGTCCTTGGGGTCACAAAGAGTCAGACACAGATGAGCAAACATGCACACACCCTTGTCAGCATGCATTCCTTTTCACGAGATCAACCCAGTTTCCTTGCCAAAATGAAATACACAATGGAAGGAAGGAATTCTCCAGAGTGAATTCAACATACTGTTGGAATTCTGATTATCTGATTAACCTGGATTAACTGAGTGATGCCTCTCCTCCTCTTGCTCCATTGTGTCCCATCATTCTCATTAGCAGTCTTCCACCTATGAGCAAAATGGCCTGTATGTCACAAGGAAGACTCTAATCTGATAGTGGGAGCAGGGAGAGGAAAGAGAAGGAGCTCAGATAACATTTAATACATGCATAACATCACAAAGAAGGAAATCTGGGGAACAGTTGCAATTCTTGTTTCCATATCTCGCCTTTGGGTAGTAGCTGAGTTTTCACGACTTCCTTCTTCCCTCTACTTCAGTTTCTGCTTGACTGGAGTCCCCTGCCATGCACATGCTTCTGAGTGCTAGATGGACCTCTCTGTTTAGGTTGCGTGAGTCATCCAATGGACATGGTATTACAAGACAGAATAGTGCCCTTCACACCTCTTCTTGCCGTCTTTGAGTGGCAGCGCCCTATTGTCATTTGAGAGTGAGGATCAAACAAGCCAACCTGAATGCTAATCCTTCTTTGCTTGCTTGTCCAGTGGTATGATGAAAAACAAGGTTACAAGGAAGTTGCTACTCCTTCACAACCATGTCGTGTCCCCTGATGGAAACAGAACTCCCTTGGACACTAGAATCTCTCAGACTAGCACATCTGAGTTACAGGGGCAGGAAACAGAACTTTCCTGAGTATCTCATTGGATCCAGCCATGAGTGAGGTCACCTTCGTGGGGGCTGTGTACTCTGTTTACTGAGGACATGGCAAAGCCTGTACTTGTTCAAAAGCAACAATCTCTTTAGTAGCAAAATTACCTAGGGCTTCCCTGGTGGTGCCATCTGCCTTGCATTGCAAGGAACATCAGTGGGATCTCTGGTCTGGGAAGATCCTACATGCCATGGGGCAGCTAAGCCCATGCACCACAACTATTGAACCCTTGCTCTAGAGCCTGAGAGCCACAATTACTGAGCCCACGTGCCTAGAGTCTGTGCTCCCCAACTAGAGAAGTTACTGCAATGAGAAGCCTGTGAACTGCAACTAGAGGGGAGCCCCTGTTTGCCGTGGGTAGAGAAAGCCCATGTGTAGCAATGAAGACCCAGTACAATCAATAAATAAATCTTAAAAATATGTACCTAAAACTTTCTGGGTGAAAACAACCTGGATTTCAGCAGGACTGTAAATTCTATCCCTTCTCTTGTTTTATCCATTATGCTTCCCTATCTTTGAGTTTGATTCTCTCAGATTTGAAGAAAACAGCATCTCATGTAAAATACTTAACTTGTTTGCATCGCCTACTCAATAAACATTTTCAGAGTTGTGTCCCTACACTTAAAGTAGATATCCTCATCCTGGAAACTGTGAATATATTACCGTACCTTGTATGATAAATAGGATTTTATATATACAATTAAATTAAGAATCTTGTGGTGGGAACTATTTCCTGGATGATCTGGATGGGCTCAAGGCACCCACTAGGATCCTTATAAGTGGAAGGCCAGAGGGTGAGAATCATAGGAGAAATGACAATAGGAACCAAGGTCAGAGAGAGAAAGAGAATGATGTGGGAAGAGAGAAAGAGAATGATGTGGGAAGAGAGAAATAGATGCAGAAATAGGAACAGAGCAGAGACACAGAGATGTGAAGATGCTCCTTTGCTGGTTTTCAAGATTGAGGAAGGAGCCACAAACCAAGGAATGCAGAATGCAGGTAGCGTCTTGAAGCTGGGAAGACAAAAGAACAGTTTCTCTCTAAGAGTTGACGACTTGGTTTGAGCCAACACCTTGATTTGTCCAAGCAAAGCCCATGTTGGACCTCTGACCTTCATTTTGTATTTCTGACCTCTAGAATTGTAAAATAATAGACCTATATTGTTTTAAGCTACTAGCAGTTTGGACAACTTGTTATAGCAATTATAGGAAACTGACATACCTCTGACGACATCATTTGTAACTACCAACTCAGATAATTCTTCTATCCTCCAGAACTATCTAGCTAGCTAACTTAAAAATTTTCACTTAGTTGTCTCAAACACAACTCAAGCTCAAAAACTCAGGATCTTCTCACCAAAATTTGATTCTCCTCCAGTTTCCTTATTATCTTTGATTGCTACCATCAACGACTCAACCGTTCAAGTAGAATATTTGATGCCTTTCCCTCATCACCCCTAACCAGATATGATGGAGTCTTGTTGATTTTACCACCTAAATCTCTCTGTTTCAACTCCATCTCTCTGTCTCCACTATCACACTTTAATCTGCCTACCATTATCTTTCTTTGCACCATTCTTAACTGGGGTGCTCTCACCCACATCTTATGCACTCTCTGCACTTGATCCAATCTCATCTTTTATGGATATCTGATCACAATTATTCTATGCTACAAAGAATTCAATGCTTTTCCACTAGCCTTGAAAAAGACAAAAGTTCTCATGCTAAATAAAATGTGATGTGTTACATGGCCCCAGCATCTTTCTCCAGCTGTACCTTCAATCACTGTTTCCTTGGCTCTGTCTTCTCTAGACACTTTAGACTTCTTTTTTTCTCTCTCTGAAACACCACGTTCCTTTCTAACTTACGGCTGTCATGCATACTGTTTGCCTGGACAAGTAGAAACTGGATTCTCTGGTCTAGGCAGCAGTCTCAGAAGATGGGGTTGGGCAGGAGGGTGAACAAAAGGCCCAGAGATTCAGGGCATAGTTCAAGGGAAGCTGGTAACCATAGGTCTGAAGGAGCCAGCAGATCTGGAAACAAGAAGACATTCCATTGAAGGGTCAGTCCAGAGAGGAACCTGGGAAGTGGCCTGGAGGCGGAGTTTACAGGTGCTGAGAGGAGTTTTCCGAGCCCATTGGCACATCAAATAGAAAAGGCAGAAGCTCTGGAGGGATGAGAAGATAAGGAGCGATCAGAGGGGCACAGAGAGCAGGAGAAATTGTGATAGGTAAGACATAAAGAGAAGTCAGCTGACATCGTCAAACAAGGAAGTTGAATTCATGGGGTTGAACGACAAAGAGGCCAGCAAGAAACGGAGGGGAATAATTGAGTGACTGGTGAGAAATGCATACGGTGAGGACGATCGCCACTAAAGAAGCTGGCCTGTGAAGAAAATGAAATGGAGTAGAAAGTTGAAGAGAACGTGTCAAGGGAGGTTTATGGTATTCTTTGTTTTAAAATGGGAGGGGCTGGTGTACGCCTAAATGTCTGTGGATTACTCATTGCTTTTACTTATTGTGTAAGTGATTCATTCGATCTTAAATTTTATATACAATTTATATATATATATATATATATATATATATATATATTCAAAGCAATACATGTACAAAGTTTTAAAAAGTCAAATGGCTCAAAGGCTAATAAAAATAACTATACTTCCCCTGTCTCAACCTTCCATCTCCAAGACTTACTTCCTAGAAACAGGCTTCATGCTTTTAGCTGTTTATGTTGATATTTGCCATTGTGTTTCTGATTAATGTTCATTTTGGACATTCCTACTGACTCCCTACCATGAAAGATGAGGTGGAAACGCTGTTAGAGAAAATCTAGGTACCCATATCATATTTCCTTTCCCCTATTTCCTCAAAATGGTTATATGACAATTTTTATTATGTAAAAAATAATATTTATTTTTATTTAAATAAATGTTCAGGGTTTACTGTATAATTATTACTCATGTGGAGCTACAAAGTGCACTATTATTGCTTTTTCTATCTTGCACAGTTTCTTTTCATTAAATTTCTCTGAGCTATCATTAATTCTTCCCCAGCCTCTCCAAGAGAATTCTGTATTCCTGTTAGTATACTCAAACACGTAAATAAGCCAGGTCCATTTTCATAGCTGTTGATGTTATTGAGGCCTCTCTTACTGTCGACATCTATTCTTTGGCTTCACTCCATCCTAGCTGCTCTCTCTTTATGCCTAAGGGCTGTCACCCCAGCATTTTCTTTGCCAAAATCCCATGGATTAACTCACACAGGCTCTTTCTCTGTCAGAGTCCTTGTTTCCCAGATCCTATGTCTTTGGTTTCTTGGTTTCCTCTATCATTCTGGTAGCGCAAATTCTCCAGTATCTTCCTAAGAGCCAATGCATAGGAGGTACATTTTTGAAAATTTCACATGTCTGGAAATGGGAGTAATCTATGCTCATACTTAATAATTTGTTTTGGGGAATTCTAAGTGCAAAATCATTTTCCACCAGAATTTGAAGACACTGTTCTATTTTCTTCTAGTTCTCACTATTGTAAATGAGAATGTCTGATTCCATTCCAATTCTTGATTCTTAACAGGCAACACATTTTATCTTTATGGAAGTTTTTGAAATTATCTTCTTACCCTTAGTAAACTGAAGTTGAATGATAATATGTCTTGTTCATGTTTCCAGTCATTGTATTCTTTCAGGACTTTTTTACAAGCACAAGTTTTTACTTGTAGAAAAATAATTGTTTCTTGATAACTTTCTTCTCTTCTTTCTGTCTCCTGTTTCTGAAACATTGAACTAATGAGTGGACCCCCCCCATTTTCCTATTTTTCCTCTTCTGTTTGCCTTTTCTTTTTCACCTTTTTGTGCTACTTTATCTTGAACTGTATCCTCCAAGCTTCTGTAGAGTTACTGATTTGTATTTTAGAATATAGTGTTTTAGAAATAATGATTTCTAAATTTGAAAAGTTTCTGGTTATTCTTCAGACCTTCCGTTTTGATGGTAGCCTGTTGTTTTTTTCATGGCTGCAATAGCTTCTCTAATTTCTCTGGTAAGGATGCTGTATGTTTTTATTCTTTTACTCCCTGCTTCATAGCCATCTCCCAAAGTTTGTTTCTCCTTTATTGTTGGTTTTGTATCTGCCTCTCATGTTAGTCAGTTTTCTCTGGAGATTTGACTCTTGTTTATTTTCATTATTTATTAATTGCTGTTGTTCTGTTGCTCTGTAGTATCCGACTCTTTGCGACCCCATGGGCTGCAGCACACCAGGCTTCCCTGTGCATCACCATCTCCTGGAGCTTGCCCAAACTCATGTCCCAGCATCAGTCCTTCCAGTGAATATTCAGGATTGATTTCCTTTAGAATTGACCTGTTTGATCTCCTCGCAGTCCAAGGGACTCTCAAGAGTCTTCTCCAACACCACAGTTCAAAAGCATCAATTCTTCAACTCTCCAAAAGTCCTCTCCAAAAGAATTGTGTGTTCCCGTTAGTATAATCAATTTATTAAATGCTGACTATTATTTATAGGCTCATATTCATATTCAGGGCTTCCCTGGTGACTCAGATAGTAAAGAGTCTGCCTGCAGTGTGAGAGACCCACGTTCGATCCCTGGGTCAGGAAGATCCCAGGAAGATTCATATTCAGGTATAAAAACTTAAATACCTCAAAAAACTGGAGGGATATCTACTTCTGTAGTGGTAATGTAGTTCATTACAGAATAATCCCCTACAAGATACAACTAAAAACATACACCAATATATAAAGAACATTCTAATGAGAGGTATCACAAGGCTAAGTCATCTAGGGCTTGAGGGACCGAAATCTGTGAGAGAAGGGGAATATTTTGAGGTGGGTCTTGCATTCTTTGGGACATTTCCCCTCGGAGCATTTGCAAATTCTTATGCAGCACAAGCTGAACTTCTTAAAGATGCTGTTTACTGTCTTGCCAGTGCATTCCTGATGGCCTCAGTGACTGTTGGATCCTCTGGGTCCTCTTGAAGAGACTAATCCCCAAGAGGGACTTAGGGCCTCTTGTGGTCTATCTACTCCAGCAGGCCTATCTTTCTTCACCTTTAAGCCTTCCTCTATCGCCTGCCAACGTCTGCAACCCTCTTCTCCTTTTGCCTTCAATCTTTCCCAGAATCAGAGTCTTTTCCAATGAGTCCCGCTGAGGATGAGATGGTGGGATAGCATCACTGATTCATGGGTTTGATATTCTCAATCTTTTCTCTCAATTTACATATCCCTGGCAACCAGTCTGGGGTCTTTAAAAAGGAGACTATAACATTTGATGATCATATGATGGACATCACTGGATGTGAACCTGGGCAAACTCTGGGAGACAGTGAAGGACAGGGAGACCTGACAGGTTGCAATCCATAGGGTTGCAAAGAGTTGGACATGACTTAGCAACTGAATAATATCAACAACTATCTGCCAGAGAAATCCAGGCATTTCAGTTTTTCTCAGTGCAGGGCAAGCATGTACAGGCTTTGTCTAATAGTGAGTCTGCTTCAAGCCCCAGAATCCTAGACAGAGTATTTAATTTCATTTTCTGAGAAAGAGCCCCCAAATCAGTGTATTCTCACCTACCCAGCTTTATATTCTGGCCCCCTTGATCAATCACTCTCAAATCTAATCCCAGGGGTGCCCTGCTAGTCCCCCCTAGTCTGTGCCAGCTAATTCTTCCAGCTTCTGTAGTCACTAATCTCTTTCCTCCCTTATCAGCCCCAGTACATTCCCAGCAAGGTTACACTGGGATTTAGCATCTAGTCATTCTTTGATGGCCACAGGTGTTTTCTGAACAGAAAAATGTTATAGTCTCCTTTCTAACGACCCAAGTCTGGTTGCCAATGATCTGTGGGTTGAGGAGAGAAAGGACTGAGAATATCATGATCAGTTTATGGACTTGCACTGAATCCTCTTGTTTTCAAGGTGAGTGAGTCATCACCTCTTTCCCCTGGTTGCTGTGTTTCTGAGCCTGGAGAGTCTCTGCTTCAAAAGATTTTCCAAAAAGCAATCCTTCTAATACTGAGCAAGGGAAGGGTGATTAATCGGTTGCAAAGTGGGTGGTGAGATTTAGGAGTCTGCTTCTTATATAACCAACCTTTATAAACCATACCTTTATAAACTGCCTTTTGAGGTATGGTACCTCACACCTCCAGTCTCCAGTTTGTGCTGGGGTTTATGGCATAAATCAACTTGCTTCTCTTTGGTATTTCTCTATGTACATAGGCACAGCTTTCAGCTGTTTTTCCTTTGCCAAGTCAATAGCCATTCATACACCCTCTTTCCAGCTTCAAAACTTGGTTAATGTTTTATCATCACCCACTGTAGATTTCTGTCCTGTTTCTCTTTGTCCTAGTGAATCTGCACCATTTGTGTTCCTTTATTCTTATGGATTCAGGGATGGAAGTGGAGGTAAAGAAAATAGGAAACCTACTTTCTTTACCTAGAAGCTCTGAGATCGGAGGATGTGTAAATTCTGATGGGACTTATCAGTTGAGAATTCAGGAGGGGAGAGGGATAATCTATTATCTGAGGGCCTTCGGAGGAAGGGGAAGATGGCATCTGGAGACAAAGGGATACATTTAAATCTGAGAGGGATCAACTCTTCCATGTGGTCAGAAGAAAATCCGAAAGACCTGGGTGCAGACAGGGATAGCTCTGTGGTTGTAGATTGAGATTGGAGGCTGTTTCCCCCGAATGCCCTCTGGTTTGTTTCCTCTTGGAAACCTACCATCTCTCATGTCCCTTGCCCACCTGCCAGTATCATTCCAGGAGCAGTTTAGATTAGTGACATCTCCACTCTGTCTAAGAGAAATCTCCCTTTCCTATGTGTTTTATACATAATGTGTGTGTATGCTCAGTCGCTTCAGTCAAGTCTGATTCTTTGTGACGCTGTGGACTGTAGCTGACCAGGCTCCTCTGTTGATGGAATTCTCTAGGCAAGAATACTGGAGTGGGTTGCTATTTCTTTCTCCCAACCTAGGGATTGAAACTGGGTCTCCTGTGTCTCCTGCATTGGTAGGCAATTTCTTTACCCACTGAGCCACTTGGGAAGCCCCTTTATATATATAATGCTAAGTTGCTTAGTCGTGTCTGACTCTGTGCGACCCCATGGACAGCAGCCCATCAGGCTCCTCTGTCCACGGGATTCTCCAGGCAAGAATACTGGAGTGGGTTGCCATTTCCTTCTCCATTATATATAATAGGGAAAAGCAAAAAAAAAAAAATTTTTTTTAAAGGCACAACATGGAGAGCCCTATGTGTCCAAAATCATGTAGCGTTTGGCCCTGGCCTTTAAAGAGTTTAAAACTGGTGAGAAGAGCTTTCCTGGTGGTCCTATGGATAAGACTTTGCTTTCCAATGCAGGGGATGAAGGTTCAATCCCTGGTTGGGGAACTAAGATCCACATGACTTGTGGCCAAAAAAACCAAAACATAAAACAGAAACAATATTTTACCACATTCAATAAAGATTTTAGAAACTGTCCACATTAAAAAAAAATCTTAAAAGAATGTAAAACTAGTGAGGTAGATAATGTAGAAAGGTTGTTTTCACATAATACGGCAAATTTTTTTATGGCACGGGGATATAGAGAATGTTATGGAAACACAGAGGGGGACCTCTAAGTCAATTTGGGGACCAGGCAAGATCCCCAGAGGAACTGAGGTCTCAGCTAAGCCTTGGATGATACTAAGTCAGCCCGGCAAAGTGGGGAGGGGCAGACATTCCAGAAACAGGGGTTAGAACAGCCAGTGTGCTGTGGTGAGGAATATTTATCCGGCTGCATGGCAGAAACTATGACCGAAGGGGTAAGTGAGAGGTTGAGGGATGCCCTGAGGGGATGCTAGAAAGTGCGAGGGCCAGACCACGAGGTCCTCTGGTACTGCTTCAAGGAATTAAAGAAATGTGCCATGGTCTGACTTGGAAATTGATACAGTTTGATTGGAGAAGGAAGGGGCAACCCACTCCAGTGTTCTTGCCTGGAGATTTCCATGGACAGAGGAGCCTGGAGGGCTACAGTCCATGGGATTGCAAAGAGATGGACATGACTGAGCAACTAAGCAACGGCAAAAACAACAGTTTGATTAGGCTCTAAGGACTAAGGAGAACTCAGGGCAGGCTGGCAATTGGCAGTGAGAGCCTGAACCAGGTGGGTGAGAGCAGGAATTGAGGAGAATAAGGGCAGCAATCGCAGCCAAAAGACCAGACTGGAATCGCTGCTCTGCCAATCACTTCTGCATTATGTCATTCAGCCTCATTCCTACGGACCGGAACCATACTCTCTGCCCTGTGATTAATTCTGGGCTCTAGAGAGGTTGAGCCGGTGAAGAGCCTGACATGCTCCTTGGCACATAAGCTGCGGTTTCACCCCCTTTCTTCACTCCGTGTTTTTAAGTAACCTCCAGTATTCCCTTGCTTTTGGGAGCTATTTGAGGCCAATTGGCATGACCAGGAAACATGCTCTGGGGACCCTCATGCTTTAAACTACCATGCACCACAGTCCATGCATCCTCTGTGATATATCTCTTTTATAGACTGGTGGGTGCACATGCACGCATACACACACACACACACACACCCCACATCCCTCTCCTCTTTCCTTTTTATACTATAGTCGGCATCTCAGGAAAGCTATGACAAATCTAGATAGTGTATTAGAAAGCAGAGATAGCAATTTGCCTGCAAAGGTCCGAACAGTCAAAGCCGTGGTTTTTTCAGAAGTCCCGTATGGATGTAGATGTGTGTGCATGTGAACTCAGTTGTGTCTGACTCTTTGCAACCCCATGGACTGTATCCTGCCAGGTTCCTCTGTCCGTGGGATTTCCCAGGGAAGAATACTGGACTGGGTTGCCATTTCCTACTCCAGGGGATCTTCCCGACACAGGGATCAAACCCATGTCTCTTGTGTCTCCTGCACTGGTGCCACAGAGAGTTGGACCATAAAAAAGACTGAGTGCCTAAGGATTGATGCTTTCAAATTGTGGTGATGGAGAAGACTCTTGGGAGTCCCTTGGACTGCAAGGATATCAAGCCAGTCAGTCCTAAAGAAAATTAACCCTGAATATTCATTGGAAGGTAGAGAAGGGAATGGCAACCCACTTCAGTATTATTGCCAAGAAGATCCCATGGACAGAGGAGCTTGGCAGGCTACCGTCAGGGGGTCACAAAGAGCCAGACACAACTGAGTGACTAACACACACACACATTCATTGAAAGGACTGTTGCTGAAGCTCCGATACTTTGACCACCAGATGTGAAGAGCCCACTCATTGGAAAAGACCCCAATGCTAGGAAAGATTGAAGGCAAAAGGAGAAGAGGGTGGCAGAGGATAAGATGGTTAGATAGCATCACTGCCTCAGTGGACATGAATTTGAGCAAAGTCCAGGAGATCGTGAAGGACAGGGGAGCTTGACGTGCTGCAGTTCGTGGACTCACAAAGAGTCAGACATGATGACTTGGTGACTGAACAACAACTACAACACCATCTCCTACGGCTCCTGTTCTCCATTTTCTGGGCCAAGAATCCCAAAGAATTTTGAGGATTTTCAGAAATTCAAGATGTATTAAGGATTCTGTGAAATGTATTTGAGCACCTAGCCTATGACATCCAGCAAGAAAACACCTTGCCTCTGGGGAGCTTTGGAAGCACTGAGACAGTTGGAAGGCTTCTAGTCACACGCTGACCTTCTGAATCATTTGTAGACAACATGTTCCCAGGCTCTAAACTGATGGCAGTGAGGTAACTAACAGGTGTCAGACGTGTTGTTTTATTTTGCCGATGGAATAGTGTGGCAATTTCATTTTTCATTCTCCTGGTATGTATGACTCTAGGAAAAATTGACAACAAATTCTCCTTTAACCACGCTGTCTTTGTATATGTCAGCCTCCCTGATACCTAAGGAGCCTGCGCTCCTAAGCCACGTCTACTGGAAAATTCGCCATCTCTTCCAGATTCGCTGCAGAGTTCAGAATCCATCTTCCCGCCACGGGACAGGACTTGTCACAAATAGCTTGGATTTATGGATGCGCTTCTGCTGCAGAAATCGTTTCACCTTTTGAGGTAACCTTTACAGAATCATAAAATCAATCAGTTTTATTTGACATCCAAATCAGAGCTCTGCCCCAAATAAATTGCTTGCACTTTATGCAGAGAACAAAACAGAGACGAGGAATGAGCCCAGGGCTAAGCGAAAGAGAGCAGTGGAGTAACAGCAAGAGGATTTAGGGTTCACAGTTGACCAAGTGTCAGGCAGTGGCCCGAGCCTCAGTGGCCTTGGGTCTTAGTTTGTGGTGCTGGGTTCCCCATGAATACGCTCTCCTCCTTCATCCTGGAATGGACCAATGAGAATGAATTGCACACAGGTTGCTTCTTTTTTTCCTATCCTGTTTGGCTTGGTGTCCAAGAAATCCGTATAGATATGTCTAGTGGGAAATCAGGGGGTGGGGGGTGGGTGGTGTTGGAGGGGTGGGGAGGCAATTCTAGATGTATTCTCTGTTGGCAAAAGGGCTTTCTTTGGCATGGTAAATTTTAAAGCTGTAAATGATTCATATGGTGAAGAAAGGGTTTTAAGTGTACAAATTGTGTGTGGGTGTAGTGTACAGTAGGTACATACAAATACATTTACATGGCATGAAAGAAAATTTTTACCCTTCTAGTGATTTTGCTAAATTCTCTCCAAAGGCATTTATTAAGCTGAGAAGCTAATATCATGCAGTAGTTATCAACAAAGCCTCTGCTGCTAGATTGTCATATTTCAAATTCTGACTCTCTGAAGTTGCAAGCTGGTTGCAAGGATCTTTGGGCAAGATCCTTAAACACTGTAGGCTTTGGTTTCCCTAGCCTTATTCATGAGTATTAAATGAGAAAATATATAAGCAGTAATAGTGCCTGGCTCCTGATGAGTGCTGAGAACTATGGATTTATTATTGTTATAATTAAGTAGGGATGGTTGGCCACTTTAAAAAATCTTGGAATTGGAGTGAAGAGCAGTCCTGTGTAATGCTTCAGATCAGGCAAACCTAGATTTGGGTTTCAGCATTTCCACTGTCCAGCTTTGGGCAAGTTCATTACTCACTACAGTGATACTTATGTCCTATTACTATTGCTGGGAGTTTTGAATGAGCTAGCACATGTACGGCACCTAGCATAATGACCAGTTCATAGTTGATGCTCAATACACCAGAGTGATAATTGTTAGTATCATTCATGCATACACACGTTTTAAATATCATCACAAAGCCACATGCAAGTTTTAACCATCTCCTAGTACATAGAATTTAGGTTGATCTTAGTGAATAAGGGCTTCCCTGGTGGCTCAGCTCGTAAAGAATCTGCCTGTAATACGAGAGACCTGGGTTCAATCCCTGGGTTGGAAAGATCCCTTGGGGAAGGGAAAGGCTTCCCACTCCATTATTCTGGCCTGGAGAATTCCATGGACTGTGTAGTCCATGGGGTCACAAAGAGTCTGACACGACTGAGCGACTTTCACTTTCTTTCACTTTAGGTTAGTGAGGAAATTGACATTCTAGTCACAGACAGTTATCCCAAATGAAAGGGGGCACTATGATGAGCAGTGTCAGAATGATTAGAATAACCACTGCTAAAATTAGGAGAACTTCAGCCTGGGAGTTCTAATGATTTAGGTGGTTGATGTTAGGATGTGGTTGCAATATAAGTAAAGAACAACCAGATACTTCTTATATTAGTAATTGGATTTCTTTTCCAAAGTATGCTAAATTGAAGTCATGTCATTGGGATTCAAGTTGTGGAACTGAGTGTGCTGTGTGAGCTCCCTGCTGAAGGGCTGCATCAGCCTGGCAGCACCTTAATGAAGCAAGCACCCAGGACACCACCAAGTCAGCATCTAACACCATAGGGAGCGCCTTTCAAGCCTGTCCACTGAATGAGGTTTGGGAAGAGTAGCCCCAGTCATAAATGGGAGGGCAAACTGAAGGAGCAGTGTGAAAGGAAGATGGATAGTCTTGTTACTAGACTTTCTCACTTGACCTTTTCACATATCCTGCTATAAACTTCAGGGAAGATGGAGAACTTTAAGTACAAAGGACGATTACACAGTTATTTTGCATTCATGATTTCCTTTAGGGATTCGAGAAACTTTCAAAAAATAGTAAAATATGTGACTTTGGCCAGCATGAGTTTTCTCAGATAACTATGAAAGGAGAAAAATTTTGTTTTTGCAGAATTTCCAACCTAATGTATCTCATGTTGAGGACATTTGAGGAAGCACCCAAACATTAATAGGTAGACATGAAACCATCAGATTATGTGTGTGTGTGTGTGTGTGTGTGTGTGTGTGTATTTGTTTTGTTGTTCAGTCGCTAAGTCATGTCCGACTCTTTGCAACCCCTTAGACTGCAGCATGCCAGGCTTCTCTGTCCATCACCATCTCCCAGAGTTTGCTTAAACTCATGTCCATTGAGTCGGTGATGCCATGCAACCATCTCCTCCTCTGTTGCCCACTTCTCCTGCCTTCAATCTTTCCCAGCATCAGGGTCTTTTCTATTGAGCCAGCTCTTCACATCAGGTGGCCAAAGTATTAGAACTTTAGCTTCAGTATCAGTCCTTCCAATGTATATTCAGGGTTGATTTCCTTTAAGATTGATTGGTTTGTATGTATTAACCCTTTACTATTTTTTTAAGAGCAGTTTTAGGTTCAGGAATGGTGAAAGTGGACATCCTGGCCTTGTACCTTATTTTAGGGGAAAATATTCCAGTCTTTCACCATCAAGTATGGTAATAGCTGTAAGATTTTTGTAGATGTTCTTTATCAATTGAGGAAATTCCTCTGTCTTCTTAATACTGAGAGCTTTTATCACGGAAACCATTATTTTCTCAAGCCCTTTCTGTTCACCACTGAATCTCCAGCGTGAGCAGAGGGTCTGACACCTAATTGCATCATCAGTCAGTTTGGTTCAGTCACTCAGCTGTGTCCGACTCTTTTTGACCCCATGGACTGCAGCACAACAGGTCTCCCTGTCCATGACCAACTCCCGGAGTCTACCCAAACCCATGTCCGTTGAGTCAGTGATGCCATCCAACCATTTCATCCTCTGTCATCCCCTTCTCCTCCTGCCTTCAATCTTTCCCAGCATCAGGGTCTTTTCAAATGAGTCAGCTCTTCCCATCAGGTGGCCAAAGTATTGGAGTTTCTGCTTCAGCATCTGTCCTTCCAATGAATATTCAGGACTGATTTCCTTTAGGATGGACTAATTGGCTCTCCTTGCAGTCCTAGGGACTCTCAAGAGTCTTCTCCAACACCACAGTTCAAAAGCATCAATTCTTCAGCTCTCAGGTTTCTTTATAGTCCAACTCTCACATCCATACATGACTACTGGAAAAACCTTAGCTTTGACTAGATGGACCTTTGTTGGCAAAGTGATGTCTCTGCTTTTTAATATGCGGTCTAGGTTGGTCATAAAAGTCTGTCACTTTTTCCACTGTTTCCCCATCTAGTTGCTATGAAGTGATGGGACCAGATGCCATGATCTTAGTTTTCTGAATGTTGAGTTTTAAGCCAACTTTTTCATTCTCCTCTTTCACTTTCATCAAGAGGCTGTTTAGTTTTTCTTTGCTTTCTGCCATAAGTGTAGTGTCATCTGCATATCTCAGGTTATTGGTATTTCTCCCGGAAGTCTTGATTCCAGTATCATAGTTGACACTTGAACAATGCAGAGGTTGGGTTGCTGACCCCCACTCAGCATAGCTGAAAGTCTGCATGTAACTTCACAGTTGGCTCTCCATAAACTTGTTTGCATAGTTGCTGCTTCAATCAAATGTGGATCATATTGTACTCTAGTATTATTTATTGCAAAAAATCTGCCTATAAGTGGACCTGCAGAGTTCAAATCTGTGTTACTTAAGGGTCAGCTGTATTCTGTATATGACTAACTGTTGGGAGATAGGAATGAAGGGAAATGAAACCACCTGAGATAATTACCCTCTCTAATTCATTGAACAAAATTGTTTCTAATATTGTAAGTTCCCTACATACAAACATTCAAGTTGTGAACTTTCAAAGATGGGAACATACCTCTGTTGTATTGTACTACTCTATTTTTCAAGGTACTGTATTATAAGATTAAAAATGGTTTCTTTATTTTTTGTTTGCTTTTTTAAATGTATTACTTGTGTGGAAAGTATTGTAAACCTATTACAGTATGGTACTATATAGCTGATCGTGTTAGTTGGGTACATAGGCTAACATTGTTGGACTTATGCACAAATTGGACTTAAACTTAAAAACATGCTCTTGGAGCAGAACTCATTTGTATGTAGGAAACTGACCATAATAACTACAAGAACATGGTTTTCCAGTAAGAGTTACCTGAAATTATGGCATATTAAACAATCTAACTGGGATATATTTCTGACAAGTCATTGTTTGCCAAAATAGACATTTACAGGGATACTACCCGGAGGGTTGCTTGGGAAGAATCCAGAAATAATAGATCATGTGGCTGAAGGAAGAGTAAATAAACTTTCCTTCTAATGATGCAGCTTGACATCCAAGCTCCTGCACTTTCTGTGTTGGGTGATTTAGGACAAATCCTTTCACCTATCAGAGCTTCAATAACCCCCTTTGTGATATGGCGAGAACGGGAAAAGCTCCCCAAGAGGCTGCTGGGAAATCTAAAGAGACAATGCGAGAGAAAGCACTTAGCATATTGCTGAAGTGCCATAGCAATGTTATTTAGCTTATTGTTTCCGTGAAGAGTGACCTGGTAGTCCTTGAGAAAGCACTATACCACATATTGTTCTACATGAATGCTGATAGAAAATGGGGCTCTGAGCTGCGTGTGTTGACATGATATTTGTAGCCCTGCCTTGTGTGTGTGTGTGCTCAGTCATGGCCAACTCTTTTCGACCCCATGGACTGAGCCTAGCAGGCTTCTCTGTGCGTGGGATTTTCCAGGCAAGAATACTGGAGTGGGTTGCCATTTCCTACTCCAGGAGATCTTCTTGACCTGGAAACCGAACCCGTGTCTCTTGCATCTCCAGTACTGGCAGGAAGATTCTTTACCACCACCTAGGAAGCAAGTCCTGTATTAGCCTTATTCAGTCTATAAAATACTTGTGATGTGCCTACTAAATGCCACTGTTTAAGCACTGGGAATGCATCAGAAAATAAAACATGCAAAATTCTGGGCCCTTAGAGAGCTTACTTTCTAGTAGGGGAGGAGAAAAGAAACAAAGTTAAAAATCATATAGAATATCAGAAAATGGAAAGTTCAACCAGGGTGGTGGGTGGGGGAAGAAAAGTAGGAAATGGAGATGGAGATGGGGAATGCAATATTTATATAATACTTCCAGTCTCTTTCATTTCATAATGTCTATTTTTTTTTCTTTACTGTCATTCATTTGTTGACAATTCTAGGGAACCACAGGGAAATGAAAGTTAATTTGGGAATTACTTGTGTTTTGGAGCTGTTCTTTTAACATTTCTGGACTATTTTTTTTGTTTTTTTAAAGCATACACTATCAACAATTTTGGAGCTTCTTTCCCTCCTGCCACAATATATGCTACTATGGCAAGAAATTAGTCAATTCAAAATTTGGCAAATACATAGGTTAAGGGACAAATAAAACACGCTGTGGAGACATGAGGCTTCCCTGGTAGCTCAGACAGTATGGAATCTGCCTACCATGCAGGAGATTTGGGTTTGATTCCTGGGTTGGGAAGATCCCCTGGAGAAGGAAATGGCAACCCACTCCAGTATTCTTGCCTGGAGAACTCCAGGGACAGAGGAGCCTGGTGGGCTACAGCCCAAGGGGCCACAAAGGGTTCGACATGACTGAGCGACTAACACTTGGGGACATGATGTGAAAGTGAAAGAAAGTGAAAGTGAAGTCGCTCAGTTGTGTCCAACTCTTTGCGACCCCATGGGCTAATGTAGCCCACCAGGCTCCTCTGTCCATGGGATTCTCTAAGCAAGAACACTGGAGTGGATTGCCATTTCCTTCTCCAGGGGACATGATAGAAGCACTAAATTCTCAGACCTCATTTTCTATCTTCAAAATGGTCTCTACACATAGGAACATAAGGAACTTAAGTAGAAGGAGACGAAAATGTTGCCCCCAAGGTCGTGTCTATGATCCACATAGAATGAAGTCCTGCATATACCATCTTTATGACTAAATATGAAATTCAACTACAATTGTCTAAATATGTTAAATAAGCTGATTTACAAAAATATAAAATATAATGAGTCTAATTTGAAAACCATGAAATACAGACTGATAAACAAAAAGAGTTCTTTCTCTAGGGTTTTTTGGTTTTGATTTGGTGTTTATATTTAATACTTTATTCCCTTTACTTTTTAGGTTTTCTGTAAGAACTTCAACTTCCTGGTTTCCACTTCTAAGATCCACCTTTTAAAAAAGTAAATCATTAATTGATCTTCTGGTGTTTGGACAATGCCGATGGCAGCATTGTGCAGCATGTAGGTGAATGCTACAATTGAGAGGCATTTCAGAAGCAATTCAATCAACTTATCTCTTTAAACACACTCCTACACCCCTGTGTACTCTCCTACACACGTTCTGTTTGATTTATTTTGTTATTTTGGATATTAAGCTCAATTCCAGAGATTTCAAATTGAATGATTCTTTGCTGTTTTATTCCATTAATTATTATTCTTAATACAGGGAGGTGAAAGTCTTAGTCACTCAGTTGTGTCTGATTCTGGCTACTGGCTGTAGCCCACCAGTCTCCTCTGTCCCTGGAATTTTCCAGACAAGAATACTGGAGTGGGTAGCCATTCCCTTTTCCAGGAGATATTCCCAACCTAGGGATTGAACCCAGGTCTCCCACATTGCAGGCAGATTGTTGACCATCTGATCCACTGGGAAAGCCCCCAGTTGGGAGGTAGTCACCTAATATTTTAATATTCATTTATTCATCAAGTCAACAAATATTATTGGGTGTTTGCTCTGTGTTGGGCAGCATTCAAGGTATTTCTTTTATCTAAACTTTGTAATCAGAGCAGAGCCAACTGGTAGATCTGGGTAGAGGAGGCCTTCAGGTTGTTGGGGTTCCCCCATCCTTGCATGTTGCAGAATCAGAATTACCCAGAAGAGGAAAGAATTGAGGCACATGGTTGTCCTAAGCCTTATTTGCCTTCTCGTTCACACCTGAAGCTAAGATGGAAATGAAAGGCATCCACTAGTGTAAGAATATGAACTTGTTAATAGATTGTCTAAAAGGATTTTTTGAGTTCCTATGGTTCATGTGCTGCCTGATAGTTTATTTAATTGGGGGAGGAAGCATCCTACATGATTCATCTTCTAAGTTAAAAAATCACTGTGTCTGCCCCTAATATTGTCTTTAATCAATGTGGAATACCAACTTCATGTGCAAAAGATAGTCATGCAATGTTTTCCCCATCCCCCCTAGGTTCCTAACAAACTGTTACTGTGTGTTTTCATGGCAACTGTTTGTTACCATCAGAAAGGGTTTCTAATGACTTGTCTTGAAATATTGGTAAGCAGTAGCCACAGAGGGGAAAAGCACATTTTCCACCATGGAGGAATTATACCCCAAGTAATAAGCTACAGCTCCCAAATTTGGGAACAGATTTCAAGGCTCTTGGTATCCAAAGCTGGGCTCCAAATGTCGTGGACATTGTGAATTATAGGAAGAGCCCGCTAGATTAAATGATTAATATTGATAAAATTTTATATTTATATAAATTTAATTTATAAAAAATGTATCTTTAAAAGCATATCCCTCTTTCAATAAGCATGAATGTATCACTAGAGGTTCAAGTTCAAGATTCTCATTAAAAAAATATCCCTTCTGGGAAAGCCCCTCACCCCAACAACCTGAAGGTCTCCTTTTACGCAATCTACCTGTTGTCTCTGCTCTCGTTACAAAGTTTAGATAAGGGAAATACCTTGAATGCTACCCAACACGGAGACAATGCCAAGAATATTTGTTGAGTCAATGAATCAATGAATATTAAAACATTATTCTTAATAGAGGTACTACCTCCCTCTGTGAAGAATAATAATTAGTGGAATAAAATGTCCCAGTGCTGGTGAGTTGCTGGTACTCAGATGTCTATCATTCATGTGTCCCTATTGATGAGCACTTGTCATCCTTTACTTCCCATGGTTTGTATCATCAAAGTATCTCTTTAAATTTTCTAGAATAAATCTGTATCACAGTGTTGAATATGCTTTTCAAGCTACTCATGCCCCAAACCCTCGAACTGATGTTTTGTTTCACTCTCCTTTCCTCCAAATAATGAATTCAGAACCAAAGGACTCACAAAAGACATTGGAAAAATGATGTCAGGAAGATTTCTTTTTTTTTTTTTAGAAAAAGTAGCTCATCTTGGGTCAGTGCTTTAGATAATAGAGTTTAACTGTGTCACAGATAGAGAAGAACAGTAATGTAATAGCAAAGCCCCAATTAAATTAAGGTGACATTTCCCCTTTTAAGGGATTATTATAAGAATGTTCATTTCTCCTCATTCCCTCAGGCTGTATTTTTGCATAGCCCCTTAGCATTTGTTTTGGAAATAGAGTTTATTTTCTTTTCCTAAGTCTGGGAACATAATGAGACTGCCTCTCTCCCTGGGAGGCCTACACTAGACCTTTGTATGTGGCCCAGGAGACAGTCATTGGTGGCATTGGATTCATCACATCAGGTGAAAAATCAGAACTGTGATTGCCTAGACTAAGAGGCATTCTTCCCCCTGGCATTACTCAGAAACAGGGAAAATCAATCACCTGTTTTCCAACTGTAAAAAAATTATCTAAATTTGTCTGTCTCTAAGAGAGGAAGAATGGCTTCCCAGGTGGCTCAATAGTAAAACCATCCACCTGCCAATGAAAGAGACTCAGGGGACATGAGTTCAATCCCTGGGTCTGGAAGAAACCCTGGATTGGCGAGGAGAAGGAAATGGCAACCCACTCCAATATTCTTTCCTGGAAAATTCCATGGACAGAGGAGCCTGGTGGGCTATTGTCCATGGGATTGCAAAGAGTCAGACACAAGTTAGTGACTGAGCATACATGCAAAAGAGGAAGAAATAGAAAAATGGATGCAATATGTTATTTTTTTATTGGCATATAATTGATTTACAATGTTGTGTTAGTTTGTGCTGTACAATGAAGTGAATCAGCAATGTGTATACATATATCCCCTTGGGCCTCCCTTCCCCCACTCTCATCCCACCCATCCAGATCACTGCAGCACTATTTACAATAGCTAGAACATGGAAGCAACCTAAAAGTCCATCAACAGATAACTGGATAAAGAAGATGTGATACACAAACACACTCACACATATTTATACACACACTGGAATATTACTCAGTCATTAAAAGGAATGAAACTGGGTCATTTGTAGAGACATGGATGGACCTAGAGTTTATTAAACAGAGTGAAGTGAAGTTAGAAAGAGAAAAACAAATATTGTGTGTTAGTGCATGGATGTGGAGTCTACTTCTGCCCAGTTGTGCCTGACTCTTTGTGACCACGTGGATTGTAGACTGCCAGGTTCCTCTGTGCATGGGATTTTTTTCTAGGCCAGAATACTGGAGTGGCTTGCCATTTCTTCCTCCAGGGGATCTTTCTGACCCAGTAATTGAACCTGCGTCTCCTGCATTGCAGGTAGATTCTTTACCACTGAGCCACCTGGGCAAGAAAAATGGTAGTGATACGCCTATTTACAGGGCAGGAGAAGAATTCAGATGTAGAGAATGAACATGTGGACAGAGTGGGTGAAGAGAGAGCAGAACAAGTTGGGAGGTTAGGATTGACATATACACACTGTCATGTGTAAAGTGGATACCTAGAGGCAGGCAGCTGTCCCGCACATAGGGCTCCGCTCGGGGCTCTGTGATAAAACCCTTTAAAAGCCCATGTTAGACTGTAACACAAGAGGAGTATTTGCACCGTGCCATTCTCACCCCTCTCTCTTTGCTATGGCTGCTGCCTCCCCAAAACTTGTAATTAAATATTTACTTTTTCCCCCCTTTTGTGTGAACCTTCGCAATCATCTGCTCATTCTGCGTCCACTGAGTCCCTGTGTATTCCAGGACCTGTGCTGGGAGATACGCGGTGATACGGCATGTTAGCAGCGCTTAAAGGAATCACGAGTTAGGCACGGAAATCCTAACCACACCAGTATGATTGGTGCCTTAGTGAAGTAGGGACCCATTTAGGGAGCACCAGCAAGCTGTGCCTGGCATTTTGAGGATGGTCTCTGTGTGTTTCAAACAAGTTGTTATAAAATGTATTGCACACTGGGTGGCTTAAGATAATTGAAATGTTTTCTCCTGCAGTCCTGGGGCTAGAAGCTTGAGATCAAGGTATCAGCAGGACCGCACTCTCTCTGAAGGCTCTAGAGGAAAATGTGTTCCATGCCTTTCTCTGGGCTTCTGGTGTTGCCAGCCATCCTTGGCCTGCCATGGCTATCTCTGCCTCCATAGTCACTGGGCCATCTTTCTTCTGTGAGTCTGTATCTTCACAAGGATTCTCTTCTCTCTGTGTCTATTTGTGTCTCTCTGTGTCTCTTTCTTCTTACAACAGAGCTTCCCAGGCAGCACTAGTGGTAAAGAACCCGCCTGCCCATGCAGGAGCCATAAGAGACGTGGGTTCCGTCCCTGGGTGGGGAAGGTCCCCTGGAGGAGGACATGGCAACCCACTCCAGGGTTCCTGCTTGCAGAGTCCCGTGGACAGAGGGGCCTGGCGGGCTACCATCCATAGCATTGCAATGAGTCAGACACGGCTGAAGAGACATAGTGTGCACGCATTTCATAAAATATTCTTTTACTATAATTTCAAACTTACAGAAAAATAACAATATATCCCACATACTCTTCACCTAGATTTCCCGAGTGGCACTATTTTATTACATTTTAAATTATTTTCTGTGTATATACATATTTTTTGCCTATAAGATTTTTTTTCTTTTGAACTTTTTATTTTGTACTGGGATATAGCTGATTAACAATGTTGCATAGTTTCAGGTGAACTCTCTTCTTGTGTGGATGCTGGTCATACAGTCCTATCTGCCTCTCTGTGACTCTGTGGACTATATCGCACCAGGTTCCTCTGTCCGTGGGATTTCCCAGGTAAGAATACTGGAGCGGGTTGCCATTTCCTTCTTCAGGGGACTTTTCCAACCTAGGGATTGAAGCCACATCTCTTGTGTCTCCTACATTGGAGGATGGATTCTTTACCAACTGTGCCACCTGGGAAGCCCTGGATTATGGGCTCACACTAGTGTCATAGGATCTCATCCTAACTAATTACGTCTGCAATGACCCTGTTTCCAAGTAGAGTCACATTCTCAAGTACTGAGGGTCAGGGCTTCAATAGCTCCTTCCTTTAAGAAAGAGGATAAAAAGAGATCTTGGTCCTGATGGATGAACAGGAGTTGCCTAGACAGAAGAAATGGTGTGTGTGTGTGGTAGTGCTAATAGGCATTCCAGGCAAAGGTAACACTGTTAGCAAAAGGTGATTCATTGTTGGCAGTGGGGCCAGAGGGCCACCTTAAACCTGGGCAAGCTGGCCCAGCCCCGGGTCCCATCCTTCAGCATCCCTGCGTATATGAAACACTGCAACACAGGCACCTCCCAATCAGTCCAAAAGAAATTCTTTGCAAGTCATTGGCCAGCTGAGCAAATAGGAATGACTTTAGGGGACTAGAACCAGAAGACACCTGGGCCCCCAGGCCAGAGGATGGGGGTGGTTGATGAGAGTGGGAAGTGCAGGCAGGGGGAGGAGACGACCCCGGTTTCCACCCATGGGGACCAGAGAGAGGGGGTACTTTTGCCTCAAGCTGGCCACGCTAATCACCCGTTATGCAATACTCTTTCGGCTTGATACCTTATTTCTTCTCAAATTTGTCAAGACAGAGCACATTGCTTGGCTGTGGTGTGTTGGCATTGTGTGGTTGTTGGTGGTGGCAGCAGTCTACAAATCTGATTATTCTGCAGCTGACAGTGGGCTCATCATGTTCAGGCTGGCAAAGGAAATGATCTTCTGCGATGTCACTTCCTCTTCCCCTGAACATCTGAACCCCACCTCCTAGGAAGCCCAAACTTCTCAAGACTTGTGGTCCTTCCCATCTTTCCTCAAATGCCCTGCCTCTCCTATCTTCTTATACAACCTAAAACTTCATAAGACCTAAAAACCTTGACTAGGTATGAAGAAAGTTTTCTGTTAGACCTTAAAGATAATTTAAAAAAAATGTAACTGTGCAGGTTTACACTCTTGAGCAATATGCAAAGATGAGTAAATTCCAAAGATGAGTCAATTCACTCCATCCCATCTGAGCCAGCAGGGAGAGGTGGGGTTGCAGCACAATCTCCTTTTCCTTCTTTGGTGACTGTCCTGACTTCCTCCTGACGATGGTGAAACAAGAGTGAGGAGCACCGCCAGATACCCATCCATTGTTGTGTTCTAGGACCTTCCCTTCATAGTTCCACAATTTCCCCAAGCCTCCTGCTGCAGGAACTGCTGTTGTAAGACAAAGAAACTTATGCATATGAATGCACACATGTATTTTAAAAAGTAACAGGTGTTCAATAGAAAATACATTCATCTCTCTACACAGGAGCATCCTCTATCTATGCAGGAATTCTTGTATACAAGCCACTGCTTCCATCTCAAACGTATTCAAGGTTGGAGCCCAGTAAGCATTCTGCTTCTTGGTCTCCCACCATACTATTTATTCTTAGAGTTGACTTGGTGGGGGTGGTTCCTGAGGCTGTGCAGTACATGCAAAGGGAGGAATAGACCTCAACCGGGCACACTCCTCAGACCCTGTGTTGCTGTGTTAAAATATAGAGCTTTTATCTTTTAAAAAGTCACTCTCAATATATTTTAAAAAATGGATCTTAGAGACTTCCCTGGTGGTCCAGTAGTTAAAACTTCACCTTTTTATGTAGGGCAGTGTGGGTTCAATCTCTGTTTGGGGAGCTAACCATTTTGCGTGCCTCCAGGCCACAAAGCCATTTCACATGCCTCCAGGCCACAAAGCCAAAACATAACAAATTCAATAAAGACTTAAAAAAAATGGATCCTAAACAATGCAATGTGTCTCCAAGTTCCAAGTAATTTTCATAGCCTGGGGCAACTAAAGACATGGCAAGCTCTTGTTCATCTACTGTTATTAAGTTCCCGGTTCTAACAGGTATGTTTATATTCCGTCAGTGTAATGACAGAATTCACGGTCATCTCAAATGTGCTCTTCTATTATAAATGCATATTTTAGATACTTTCATGGTAATTCCTAAGCTTATTGGTTCATTCATAAAAAATATTATAGCTACAGTGTTAATTATAATGAAAACTCATAATTAGTTATACAGGTTTTGTCTGAAATTTTTAGAATCTAGGATGTTATCAAACCAGTCAATCCTAAAGGACATCAACCCTGAATATTCATTGGAAGGACAGATGCTGAAGCTGAAACTCAAATACTTTGGCCACCTAATGTGAAGAGCCGACTCATTGGAAAAGACCCTGATGTTGGGAAAGATTGAAGGCAGGAGGAGAAGGGGGTGACAGAGGATGGTTGGGTGGCATCATTGATACAATGGACATGAGTTTGAGCAAATTCCAGGATAGTTAAGGACAGGGAAGCCTGGCGTGCTGCAGTTCATGGGGTTGCAAAGACTCAGACTTGACTGAGTGTCTGGACAACAACAACAAGGATGCTATTGATACTAAGGTAGGAGGAAGTCTGTAGAGTATCTGAAAATTCCAGCATCCTCTGGGAATTTCCAACCTTAAAGTCCATCTACTGGCATGGAATCCACCCAAAGACTACCTTCATCCTCTCTGGTGAGATTCAACTTAGCTGCAAAAGGAGTCAAGAAGGTGATTATAATAGACAAGCCATGAGAACGGAGCCAAATATGAAGTCTCTAGAGGTGGGTGGGCAAAAGAAGATTCTAGGTTCTTAAATAACAATGCATATGAAGTCCAACTGGATTAATTTTCCTTTCAACACCTAGTGCCATTGGAATTAGTCTGCACTGGCTTCAGTGAAAATCAACATCCTAACCAGTGCTTCTCAAACTCTGCTGTGCATATGAATCACCTGGGGATTTTGTTATAAAGAAGACAGAGGGATTGAGATCCCTTATTTCTAAAATCTTCCAGGTGATCTTGTCTACAGATCACCCTTTGCTCATCGAGGACTAACCAGCATCTTCCCACCAACCACAGAAAACCCCAACTTCAATCTCAGACGTGACTTTGCATGGCATTCTCCATCTTCATTGAAAAATTAAGTGCAAATTGCTTCTTTTCACTTTTGCCTCAACGATGGTGTCAGAAGCAATAAGGTTTGAAAGAAGTAAACAGTTATTGAGTGAAATGAAATAAGTCCCTCTTCGGCAAGCCGTAAAGCTGATCTCTGGCTGCATCTGGAAAGCTCAGATTCCTGATTCTCATTCCAAGGTGTTTATCCTTGAGAATGAAAAGCTGATGCCAATAAATACGGTTAGCTCAGCTCTAATGAAACAGAGGGGCAGCCACCCAGGCTGGAGAGAGCGTGAGCACTGCAGGCAGTGGATATTGGCCAACTGGGGTTGTGCAGCTTAACAGCACCCATCTGAGAGCAAGTGGAAAAGCACTTCCGCGCTCAGAGAATAAATGGGGGCTGAGAACAGGCTTAAATGGTTTATTATTGCCTCATAAATTACATTCCATAAATAAAATGGCCCAAACGCTGCCCTGAGTTATTCACCTACAAAGCCAAGAGAGCTTAGTGTGGGGATCCAAAAGAGAACTGATGTAACCAGTAATTTTAATCTTCAGAAGATGCCTTTACAGTTGGCCATAGACCTTTTAAGCATATTTACAGGCTCACCCACTTAATTTTGTCTGTGTCTCTATGTGCGTTTAAGTGCCTCACAATCAAGCCACTGAAGTTAGTGCTGCCTTATTTTCCGCACTGTTTCCAAACAGCAATTAAATGCAAACTAAATGCAGCTAGACAGAAACAAAAAAAATGACTGCTCTTTAAAACTTCCTGTAAGCAGAACTCATCCTATTTCAGTGGACCTACATTTATTCTTACCTTGAAGCAATGATTCCTTTCAGTGGAAAACAATCTGAGATTTATTCAGGGTGTTCTTCTTGCCTATGGCAGCAAGGGTGGAAGCGCCGAGCTCAGCAAGGTGAGATAAAGGCAATTTGGAATTTCCTTACGACTCACCTTAAATTACAAAATTGGCTTGAGAGACAACTGCTTAATTCCAGAAGATTCTTTCACTCCAGAGTTCATGTTACAGAGATTTGTCCCCAGACAGCTATACTGTCTTTGAAACGTAAGAAAGTAACTTCCTTTCCAGCAAATATAAAGTCTTTGGATTTAGACAAGGGTGAGAAAGAGAGGAACAGAACTCAATTTTAGACAGAAAAGTTATTTAAAACCTGAATCTAAAAATACATATATTAACCATTGCTAAAGAGAACAACTTGGAATGAGAGCATGGAAAATGTGTTTCTGACTCACATAAAAATAGCTAAAAAATATCCTGAAGTCCATGGGTGTAATTAGTCCCATGGTTCCCCAAAATCTAAGCCAAGGAAAGAAGGAACTCTGAAAATGAGCCCTTTTAAAAAGTATGGCCCCTGTGAGCCTAGGCTCATCTCAAATTTGTACTTAAGGAAGCTGAAAGGGCTGGAATATTCATGTCTTGACTGTAAGAGAAGACACACAATCAGATCTACCCAAAGGATTCCTTTTTTGGAATCAACTCTATCTATTAACATTTATACAGTCTCTGATGTATGGCCCATCTACTCTTAGAATCATCTTTCTAATAAGCCAAGGTGAATTTCAAATGAATCTGCTTATCCATTCATCTATCTATCCACCATTTATTCATTCAAGAAAAACTTATGCAGTAACAATCACGTGACAAGTACTGTGCTAGGCATTAGGGATAAAAGCAGAGCAAAGCACTCTTCTCTTCTCTTCTCCACTGCCTTCTCTGCTGCTTCCAGACAGATTGAATCACTCCCTCTTTTGCACTGCTCATGCTAATCCATATGCTTAAAAACTCAACTTGGTGAAAAATAGGGTTAAAATCCTTTTGTGAAAACTAAAAGCTTTATCCAAGATTCTTATGAGAATGAGAAGATTGGTCCATCTCTTGTCTGTTTTTTTTTTTAAAGTACATATCTAGTTCCCTTTTATGACTATGGGGCTAGTATGAAGAAATTCTACCTGTTCACTAATCAAGTTTCTCTAGCTTCGAGACATATTAGATACAAATGTTGAATGAAAGAAAGAAGGAAAAAGTGCCTTTGATTCCCAAATACACTATATAGTCTGGCACAGTGTATTTGTCCTCCAGAAATATTTAATTTGGGAAAGTGAATTTACAGAGTCAACATCTAGTGAAGGAAGCAGATATAGAAATTAATCATGAGAGTCTGGTTAGGTCTCTTCTACATAGAAGTATGTCAAAAGGTAGTCATAATGTATGGGAGAAATATATGGGCACAATTTATTGAAAGCCAGCATACTGGCAAGTTTTTCAGGCATTAGGAAGTCTTATGGTAAGTGGACATGCTCAAGTCATTGACCACTTTGTTGTTAGCCCTTTGTGAATGGACACCAGACCTCTAGGATTGGGGGTAATATATTATGGTTTACCTCTGCCTGGAGTATACAGTATCCTTTGTTCTGATCATTCAGAGAGTGCTTGCTTTGGCAGCACATATACTAAAATTGATCATTCAGAGAATATTCAGGTAGTCACAGATAGTTCTAGTCTCTATATTTGTTTTCTCTAAATATAATCATTTTCTTTCTTGTTTTACATTTACTGTTGAATCAAAAA
Organism: Odocoileus virginianus; assembly: GCF_023699985.2. Classification (NCBI taxonomy): domain Eukaryota; kingdom Metazoa; phylum Chordata; class Mammalia; order Artiodactyla; family Cervidae; genus Odocoileus; species Odocoileus virginianus. Next base: position 36,024,354 of record NC_069681.1, read on the forward strand.
TTACCTGTGTACATGGGATTAGAATAAAATTTTTTCTACAAGGCTTATTTTAAAAACCCAGCAGCCTCTTTCACTTACTTCCCAACTATTTTAGCTTTTAACTACTTCTATTTGATTATTTCTTTTGATTATACTTATATTTATCTAAATAATGTGCCCATACAGTTTCTTTCACTTTTTTAGTTCTCAGTAGATGACTAGAATTTTGATTTTATAGACCCTCACCTTCAGTGCATATACACACAGACCCACCCCTCCTGATATTATTTCTTTTCTATAAAGGTTTTTTTGATGTGGATCAATTTTAAAGTCTTTATTGAATTTGTTACACTATTGCTTTTGTTTTTTGCTTTGGTTTTTTGGCCGAGAGGCAGTGGGATCTTAGCTTCTGGACCAGGGATCGAACCCCCACCTCCTGCATTGGAAGGCAAAGTCTTCACCGTTGGACCGCCAGCAAAGTCTCAACCAATATTTTTCTTATACAATTGTATTGCAATGTTGATTTGCATCTGTATATGGTCTTTTTTGTTGTCGTAAATTTGGAGAACACTTCACAACTGTGATGGGTAGTGAACTATTCCATTTCCTTTCTTTTACTCATTTTTGGTGCTGAGATAGTAATTATTTTCATTGATTGTGGGGGGTTGCTTAATTTTTTGGGTACCTATTACTGATTAATCCCTAAACTCTTTAGCATAAATGTCAGTCTCCTTTTCAACACGTTTGCTAAGTCATCGGTTCTTTTCTGAGACATCCTTCCAGAGCCTCTGTCTTTCTCCTCCAATCCAGAGTTAGTGAAGTGAAGTGAAAGTGTGAGTTGTTCAGTTGAGTTTGACTCTTTGTGACCCTGTGGACTGTAGCCCGCCAGGCTCCTCTGTCCATGGCTCCCTTTTCTTGTTTCATGAATGTAGTAACCCATCTCAATCTTTTTAAAGTGTTCTTCTTTCTACACTGTCTTCCTCTTTTATTCCAAGTTTCTTTTTCTTTTGATCACTTCTGTCTTTCAAGTCAACATATTTCTTAATGCAACCAGTCATCTTTCACCAGCTGCTTACATATGAGTGTGTCTATAACGTGCCATAGGAGAAGGCAATGGCAACCCACTCCAGTACTCTTGCCTGGACAAGCCCTTGGACAGAGGAGCCTGGTAGGCTGCAGTCCGTGGAGTCACGCAGAGTCGGACACGACTGAGCAACTTCACTTTCACTTTTCACTTTTATGCATTGGAGAAGGAAATGGCAACCCACTCCAGTATTCTTGCATGGAGAATCCCAGGGACAGAGGAACCTGGTGGGCTGCCGTCTATGGGGTCGCACAGAGTTGGACACGACTAAAGTGACTTAGCAGCAGCAGCATAAAGTACCACTGGAGACTTTTGTGGAGAGAGCTTGCTCTCAGATGAAATTCTTTATTGAACAACCTGGTTGGTCATTTCCTGGGGGGCACTGATGGCTATAAGAATTTTCAGGTCCATGTTACCTCTCACCAACTAGTCAGATTCTCCAAGGGAAAAACTTTCAATATACTGTCTATAAGGCGTTATCCTGACTGCCTGAATACAGGCATCAAATAGTGAAGGGGATGAAGGTAGAGGTTATTTCACAGTTTGATGTGTGAGGTTCCACTTTTGAGAAATAGACACCACCAGTGTAGCAGTTGGGCAAGCCCTGAATAGTGTCATAGAAGTCCTTAACAAATACTGGTAGCTCCATCCTCACTCCAGGTGGTTCTGCCTTGTGCCAAAGATTCTGACCTCCATATTATTACCTGGAGGTCATTCTTGGTGGTCCTGGAGCCAGCTTGGCCCAGTTCACAGAAAGTCGATCATAGGCATCTCTTCCCTATTCCATGATCAGATGATCAGAGATGTTACGTTGTTTGCTTGAAACTAGCTTGGGTGCTAGTATTTCTACGTCTGAAGTTGGTAATGATGACAAATCGTCTCTCTGCACCACCAACGCCCTCCCCAACCCTGCCCCAACCCTGAGTTGATTGTTAACCAGAGCTCCATGGAGCAGGCTAAGCCTGCCCCTAGCTATGTCTAGTCTTTCTCTGTACCAGAACTCCCCTGGTTTACCCCTCTAAAAACACACCTTGAGTCTCCTGCCAGGGCTGGGGGTAAGAAGCGTGAGTGGGAGAGAGAGCAGAAATCCAATATCAATCTGCCTCTCAGATTTTCAAACCACCCCGCTGTTTACCAGGCTTCCTGGTGGCTCAGACGGTAAAGAATCTGCCTGCAGTATAGGAGACCCAGGTTTGATCCCTGGGTCAGGAAGGTCCCCTGGAGAATGGAATGGAAACCCACTCCAATATTCTTGCCTGGAGAATCCCGTGGACAGAGGAACCTGGTGGGCTACAGTTCATGGGGTCATAAAACAGGCGAACATGACTGAGCGACTAACACCGTTTTTCACTTTCACACTTTCTCCTGTTTTCCACCCTCTCTTCACACGCACTTTGAAAAGGACCTGGCACCCCCACGCCTGGATTTCTGAAGCACAGTCAGGTTGCTTCTTGTCTTTACCTGCTGCTGGCTGAGGTTTCAGCTTTCTCGTAACTGCCAAGTCAGTGGCCATTCACCCATCTGTTTTCCAATGCGCAAGGTTAGGTTTCTGTTGTTTCCTCTTTGTTGAGGGTTTATGAAAGTAAAGTCAGGTTGCTCAGTCATTTCCGACTCTGCAACTCCATGGACTGTAGTCGACCAGGCTCCTCTGTCCATGGGATTTTCTAGGCAAGAATACTGGAGTGGGTTGCTATTTCCTTCTCCATGGGGATCATCCCAACCCAGGGATCGAACCCGACTCTCCAGCATTGCAGACAGACACTTTACCGTCTGAACCATTTTTTTTTTAAACCTTTTGTGGTCCGTTTAGTGGTTTGAGGGAGGGGTAAAATAAAGGCAAGCTCACTCTGCCTTTTTTTTTTTTTTTTTTAATCCCAAAGTTGAGCTGAAGACTCTATGGTGTGTTAGGGGCAGGCTGTGTCAGAGTGGTTCAGAGACACTCCTCGTACCCTGAGATCACCCAGAAGTACCTCTCAGGACCCTGGGCAACCCCATCACCAAGGCAGCCTTCCTTGGGCTACAGGTAATAATATGCAGGTCAGAATCATTTGGGGCAGGGCAGAACCACATAAAGTGAGGATGGAGTATTTGTTAAGTCCTTGCTTGGTGCTCTTCAGGGCTTGGCCAACTGCTACAAACTTAGTGACTCTGACTTTTTGAAAACCCCCTCTTACTGGTCTTTGTAAAACATGTACATATTTTCTCTTGGAAAAGTTTCCTAGTATCAGGGCAACCTGAAGAGATCCCGTGGATTTGAACCATTACCTGTTGGCCTGTATATTGGTTAGAATTTATTTGGCAATTGAGAAATAACTAATCTTGCCCCCATTCCATGCAGTCTGAAGGTTCACACCATTCATCTTGTTAAATTCAGGTTTTCAGCTCCGAGAGGTAAGGAGACATCTCAGCATGAATAATTCTGGAGAACAAAAGGCATTTCTGGGCAGATTACTGAACAAAAACGTGTGCCCGACAAGGATAAAGCCTTGCTGGCTCCCTTCCTTCTGTGCCTGGTGGACGGAACAGTGGTGCATGTAGGGTGGCTGATGATTGTGGATTGAAAAACTTTTCCACTTTTGGTTGCAAGATTGCAACAATTTGGGAGACAAAAAAAACCACCACTCCTGTGACAGCAGGCAAACACCCCGCATGGAAGTACAATCGAAAACGTGCTCCAAAGCGCCTGGGGGACCTTGTATCTGGTGATTGGCATGGGACATGGTGGGTGCAGCCCCGGCCAGTCATTTCCACGAACTTCCTGACTTCACGACCAAGAGAGCAACTTCCCTGCCGAGCCACGAGGGAAAAGGATCCAGGTATCTGTCTCCTTAAGATTTAGCTTTCCAATGTGGGAAGGCAGTTGATAAATGATTTCATCGGAACATGTGAGGCCGTGGAGGAGTAAAAGAGTCTATTATATAAGTACGCGCATTCAGAGTTCGAAATATGGGGGTCTTAACCTCTGTCCCACCAGTCTCTAGGCATTTGTCTTTGGGCAACTGTCTTTTGCTAAACGCCGTCTTCCGGAAAATGAAGTAATAGTAAGTATCTGGGGAGGTTACTGGAAGGAGTCGGTGAAAGGCAGTAGCCCCCAGGCTGGCTCACAAGTTCCCTAAATGTTTGCTATTCTGGGTTGTTCTTACGGGTAGCGTGTCTGCCCCTACCAGTTCAGAGTTCTTCCTGGGTGGCTGCTTTTGAAGGTATGGATCAAGAAGCAGGGTCTCGTCTCTTGGGAAGTGCCAGGCTGCTCTCTGGAAAAGCAGAGGATGACTTAGTGAATCTGAGGGAGACGCAGGGCTGTGCTGGGCTTAGCTGCTCAGTCGTGTCCGATGCTTTGTGACCCCGTAGACTGTAGCCCATCAAGCTTCTCTGTCCATGGGGATTCTCCAGGCAAGAATACTGGAGTGGGTTGCCATGCCCTCCTCTAGGGGATCTTCCCAACCCAAGGATCGAACCCAGGTCTCTGTCATCACAGGCGGATTTTTTACCGTCTGAGCCACCAGAGAAGCCCAAGAATACTGGAGGAAGCCTATCCCTTCTCCGGGGGATCTTCCCAACCCAGGAATCGAACTGGGGTCTCCTGCATTGCAGACAGATTCTTTACCAGCTGAGCCACCAGGGAAGCTCTGAAGAAAATGCAGAGTTGACATTAAATATTTACTGACTATTCAGATCATATCCCAAAGCAGATTTATCTCCAGGAACGTTTCACTTAACTTAAGGCATTAAACATCCATCCGGAGCATGAACAGGTCCTCATTTAATCACTAGTGAGAAGGTACCACAGGAAGCTTAGTATCACATTCTCCCCCTGCCTGCCAGGGCTGCATCTTGACCTCATTACTTTCTCTGCCCCCAGTTTTACACCCACACAGTTCAAAGCCCAGGCCCTGCATCTCCGAGATAAACAGCCTCAGCAATGGTGTGTCTTGGCTTGAGCACAGAACCTGTTCCATCAAATCCACACACACAGTGAACAATCGTGCGGAAAGTTCCCAGGTTTAAAGCTGGGTTTGGGTCTTTGCTCTTCTCTAGGAGTTTTTAATTTGTTTTGAATCATGAAGCTTCCTCTGAGTGTGTGTGTATGTGTGAGTGTGTGTTATACCACACCTGACTGCATATGTGTTTCTACAAAGAATGAAACTAATCAGTCCACTTTTAATAATAGTGATTATCAGTATACAAAGTCACTTTGGATTTCATTACATCCTATGCAAGACCCCCATTAACTCTGAACATATCAGGTCTATAGCATATACATTAGCAAAAAAAATCTTGAAGTTTTCCATGGAGGATAGTGAATTATAAAGTAATCTTGATCTATATCTTTTATGATGCTGCCTCCTTGTAGGATGGGCTTCCCTTGTGGTTCAGCTGGTAAAGAATCTGCCTGCAGTGCGGGAGACCTGGGTTCAATCCTTGGGTTGGGAAGATCCCCTGGAGAAAGGAAAGGCCGCTCTAGTATTCTGGCCTGGAGAATTCCATGGACTATACACAGTCCATGGGGTTGCAGAGTCGGACATGACTGAGCGAATTTCACTATCATTTTCACTTTCCTTTTAGGATCATAGATTTTTCTTCTTCTTTTAAAGTAGATTTTATTTTGCAGCTGTTTTATATTCACAGCAATATTGAACTGAAGATACAGAGGTTACCTGTATAATAATCTGTAGATTAATATCTGTAGATCCCTTGCCGCTCACTTGCACAGCCTTCTCCATTGTCAACATCCCTCACCAGAGTGGACAGCTGTTACTATTGAGGAACTGACGCTGACACCTCAAAATCAGCCCAAGTCTGTAGTTTACCTCAGGCTTCACTCTTGCTCTTTGTTGTACATTCTATAGGTTTTGAAAAATGTGTAATGATTTGTGCCTGTGGTTTATTTTAATAGTTCTTCGGGCTTTACCAACTGAGAGAATAGGACCCGAATACTGAGATTTTTCCTCCCCGCATTCCACAGGCAGAATTGTCTCAGCTATGAATCATTAGAAACTTTTCAAATGATACAGCAAGGCTCCGACCAAAAAAAATATTTTTTTTTCTTCACCAATTCTCAGATGAACATTGTCAATAAATGAATATGCTTTCAGGGACAGTCTGCATTGTTATTGTTTTCCCTGTATCTAAAGTTCAGCATCTCTGCTTCTCAACCATGCCGACTCCTGTTCTTTCCAAGGTCAAGTCTGCACAGAGAAGTTTAGACTGACCGGAGCCTTGACCCATGCCTGGCTTGCAGTCATATCTTCCTCTTTTCTAGTTCTCTCCTGTTGCTGCCCAGAGCCAGCAATAGGGTTCTGGCTGCCTTAGGGTTCTGTTTGCCTTCCCCTCCTACTCCCTGCACTAAGCATCTTTGTATCACTGCCTCTTAACGCTGGAGTCTGCTCAGTCACCTCCTCATTGACTCCCATGAGTCTACAGACCATGTCCTCAAACCGTGATTTCTTCTTGTTTCTGCTGAAAACCATGCCCTGGAGTCCGATGAAGCCATCTTTGCCATCCTTCCTTGGCAAAATATGACTTGGGTACCCAAATGGATGTTGATTTCAATGCTATTTCTTTTCTCTCTAGATATGAAGGGCAGAGAAAGCTCTAGTTTTCATTGGCTCCATTATATTTTTTTACAGTACCAAACAGCTCCTAAACTCTAACCTATGTGAGAAATGGCCTATTTCATTTGCAAGCTATAGAATGGGGTACCTATGAACATTTCTTTAGTTAATGGGGAAAAAAATCATCCTAGATTGTCCATGTGGGACCATTCGCAGCCACTGGTGGGCCATTGCTTTACTCTCAGCCAAAGTTACAGCACTGAGCAGGGAGACATGATTATGGAAATAGAACTGCGGACAACCGCCAACATGAACACACATTATATAAACACAGCTCCAATTACCTTCATACATTCTGAATTTAGAAATCTCACCAATCCACAGATGAAAAACACTCCTGCAAGGATCTCAGTCTGGAATAATATAAAGTGAATGGATAGTGCAATCAGCACAAGAAGTACCACAAGGCGTTTCTCACGCTTCATGCAATGTGCCTACTTTTCGAGCAACCTAAGGAGCTGAAGAGCCAACCATAGTAGTTCATTTAACTTTTCAGATTTCCAGATGCTGCTCTTGTCTCTGCTCCTGTTTGGACAACTGCCTGACATTCCCTTCCCCTATAATCTAGCGTCCAACACCCTCCTCCTGATGTTGCTGCCTTCCACCTCTTTTTTACCAAATTATCCAAACAAGTAGGGATCTACCATGGTGCACAGAACAACGAGAACCCCATTCCTCTCGCAGCTCTGCAATAGACCCAAGGGTGGCCTTTCAACTGAGAGATGGCCATTGTGAGTTTCCTTGGCTTTCTCATCCAAACTGGAAGTGGCCTCTAAGGCTTCATTTTGATCTCCTACACTTTATCCCTGGAAGCCAATAACCTCTCTGACTGTTGGGTGACTGGCTATGGTCCCCTGGGAGCAAAATATATCGTGGGTATCCCTGGCAGTCCTTCCTGGCTTTGGGTAGGAGGGAGGATTAGCTATGCATGCTAACAAAAATGCTAGAATGTGGCTTGGGATTCTGAACAAGGAAAAGGTTTTCTGTAAAGTCAAAGCTTCAAGTAATTTCCTGCTGTAGTCATCCCCACAGCATAGAGGGTGCTCCTTCCGTAGGATCCTCTCTGTAGGTCTTTCATCATCCACTGGCTGTCCTTAAGGCCCCCTGATTAAGTGAGATCTTAGCCAACAAGATTCTATTAATAAGTCATATTTTTAAACTGCAAACCTCCTTTCATTCTGAATGAAGAGTTCATTTTATACATGATGCTGGGTGGAATACTGGACAAAATGCCGTGATATTTTGTCCGTTTTGGACAGGATATGTTTTGAAAACTTTGTCTTTTAAAATGGGAATGCTTTCTTCAAATAAAATCTCATATGGAAGCCTGCTAAACACATCAGATCAAAATGTACCTGCTCTGGTGGAAAACAAGCTATATCAATTGCTTGGTCTGCTTTGCCTTGTTTCAGGTAGCAGTGCCCGAGACAGCCATGCAGAGGTCTTAAAGCCCATCAGAGCGTCTAAAGAGCTCAGAACTAGGTGATTCATAAAGTTCTTTTTTTTGCAACAAACTACTATTTCCTAATAAAGCTGGACTGTTCAGTTTCAAACACCATCCAGTGTCCATATGTTTTAGCTTGTCTCTATGTAAAAATAACACTGGCCTCAAATATACAGGTTGAAGCATGACCCAGGGGATATTAGCTAACAACAATTTTTGAGATAAAGCAAAATGCATAGTTAGTATCAAGGTCCATACACTTACTTTCATATGGCAAGCATCACTCCAGGTATTCTGGACCACCCCACCTTCCATTACCTCATTCTTTTCCCTTTGTCACTTTTATCCTTTTCTTTATTCTTGAAATCCTCAGATCATTCTTTTCTCTCTTACACTTCCCTCCATGACGTTCTTTTCTCCATGTCTTCCTCTATCTCTCCTTTCCCCCTCCTTTTTCCTTCATCTCTAAATCGTTCACTTTTTTTCTTACTATGTTTGTGTTTGGCGTTTTCTCACCTACTGTCTGTTCCTTCAATGTTGGTCAGGCTAGACCAAGTTACAGTGCAATAACAAACATCCCCCAACCCTCCGATGCTCCAAGCAACAAAGTCTTAGCATCCCACACCGTTCATGACAGTTTGTCAGGGGGCGCTGCTCATTGTGGGGGAAGCAGACATTGTCTCCAGAAGCTTCTACCTGGACATGAAATGTGTATCATACCTTTTTCCATAGCAGTTCCAAACACCTTCAAAGATATCACTGTGGTGGGAATTGTTTGCAAGGGGCTAGAGACAAAGCCCTTGCATTCAGCATGTGAAGATTCTATATACAATCGAGAAATCAGAGGTGAATATATTATTTCAGTAAGACAAGCCAAGTTTCATTCTCTGTAGGAAATCCTGCTAATGAATGAATGAAAAAATGCACAATTATTAATACCTGCTCTTTACTAAACTTTTCTATCAAATCAACCATTTTCTACTGTTCTGTATACAATTACGAATAAATAGTGCAGTAATCAACTTGCCAACATCTGTTGGATCATAGAAAAAGCAAGGGGATTCCAGAGAAACATCTCCTTCTGCTTCACTGACTGCATTAAAGATTTTGACTGATTCATCACAACAAACTGTGGAAAATTCTTAAAGAGTTGGGAATACCAGACTACCTAACCTGTCTGCTGAGAAACCTGTATGCAGGTCAAGAAGCAACAGTTAGAACCAAACATGGAACAACAGACTGGTTCCAAACTGGAAAACAGTACATCAAGACTGTGTGTTGTCACCCTGCTTATTTAACCTCTATGCAGAGTTAGCGATGAACTACAACAGCACGGACAGTAATAACACGCATTGGCGGTGATAGTGGTTTAGTCACTACGTTGTGTCTGATTCTTTGTGATCTCATGGATTGTAGCCTGCCAGGCTCCTTTGTCCATGGGATTTCCCAGGCAAGAGTGCTAGAATGAGTTGCCATTTCCTTCTTCAATAATCTGCACTAGTTCTCCTTAAATGAGAAGGATAACATCCCCTGGGCTTTTATATCTCTTGTTCTGCTCCTTCCCCCCCGCCCCCGTCAATGTTCCATATAGAGTTATTAATTTTCTTCTGTTTTTGTTCTGTATGTTAACCTCTCTGGCTCCGATCCTCAGGTGGAAAATATTGGCCATGCTTCATTTAAGGGAACCGGATATTCTGAGATAGAAGAGGTGAGCAAGCACAGCTCTTCCTGTTGGAGAGGTGGCTCCTTGGCCGCAGCTCCCCGGCCTCTGCAAAGTCTACCTTCCATCTGCTTTCAGAACAGACAAACAGCCCCGGCTGATGTAGTAGCTAAGGACTCCAGGTTGGCACAGGAGTGACTCATGTCACGGACAGACGTGAGTCACTGTGTACTGCTCAGGAGTTTGCCCTCAGCTTCGCAGAATCATCGCTTTCCCAGGGCCCCATTACCACCCCCACCAAAGCTTTGAGGACTTTGAGCTACATTAAATGATCTATAGACTATAAGCAAGGAGTGGTACAGCGTGCATAAATTGCAGTGGGCACAGAAGCTTCAGATGAATTGTAGGCATAATATATTTACATTTTAAGACAGGAGAAAAAAAACACAAAAATATGTGTGTTACATTTAAATGAAGAATATTCAGCAGAGAAAGCAATTGAAAGAATTCTAATATGTGGGGCTTCCCTGGTGGCTCAGACGGTGAAGAATCTGCCTGCAATGCAGGAGATCTGGGTTCGATCCCTGGGTTGGGAAGATCCCCTGCAGAAGGGGAAGGCTACCCACTCCAGTATTCTTGCCTGGAGAGTTCCATGGATAGAGTAGCCTGGTGAGCTACAGTCCATGGGGTCACAAAGAGTCAGACATGATTGAGTGATTAATACTTACATGCTTACTTATGTATGTCTTATTTGCTCAGCTGTGTCCAACTCTTTGCAACTCCATGGACTGTAGCCCTCTAGGCTCCTTTGTCTGTGGGATTCTCCAGGCAAGAATACTTGACTGGGTTGTCATTTCCTTCTCCAGGGGCTCTTCCTGACCCAAGGATTGAACCCAGGTCTCCTGCATTGCAGGCAGATTGGGTGGCTTCCCTGATAGCTCAGTTGGTAAAGAACTCAAGTGCAATTCAGGAGACACCAGTTTGATTCCTGGGTTGGGAAGATCCTCTGGAGAAGGGAACAGCTACTCTCTCCAGTATTCCAGCCTGGAGAATTCCATGGTCTGTATAGTCCATGGGGTCGCAAATAATAGGACACTACTAAACAACTTTCACTTCACTCTTAATTGAGCCATCAGGGGAGCCCATGTCTCTAAATAAACACTAATTCCTCAGTGGTTGACATAGTTGAATTTGGGGGCATTTTCTACACATATGAAGATTGATTTGCATTTCAGAAACATACATCTTGTTACCAGACCCATTCTATTAAATGTCATCGTAGGAGAAGACTCAGGAGAGTAAGCAGTCATGAGACTGTGGCTAGAACTGGAATTTAAATGTCAGGTGTGGGACAGGTATAAAGGACAATTTTGATCATAACTTGAGTCAAAATGATTACCTTTGGGTTGTTTTTCTGTAACAGTCCTTTTCAGAGAGCTTATGGTTTATTGGTTCATGCTAAATAAAGCATATTATTTTTCATAAGAGAAAAAAGACCCTGAGATTTTGTGATCTAAAAATGGTAAAGGATAGTCAGTATATCAGAAGTAAACACATTTTCTTTATAAAAGATAATGCAAAAGCCTTTCCAGACTTTCTTTTTTATAAGAATCTACCAAAGACAAAGAATGAGATGAGCACAGGGAGTGTTTCTCAGAAGCCAAACCAAAAAGAAAAATCTTAAGAGAGATAAACATTATGTCATGTTTCTGAAACTTCCTGATCATCCTTAAAGTCAACCATCTGTCCCCGATGACAGAACTCACTGGATGAGACCTTGAGGAATGTAACTCTTTGTAAAATTTCTGAAACAATGAATTTGTTCCCCTGTATTCCAACTCTGTAGCAAATCTGTTACCCAGATGTAAATTTAGAAGCATCAGAGCTCTTGGCTCCCTGAAGGAAGAATTTCAATTTAGGAAAGGCATTATAGATTCTAACAAGAGAAGAATGCTCGAAACCTAAATTACCCCAAACAAACCAGGTTTGGACATAAAGGAAGTGGATGAAGAATTCAGCAGCCAGAAAAGGTGAGCTGCTCTTACCACTGGGAGGAAATTACTGTGAGGGCAAACAGAAATGAAACTCACCAACTGAACCAAATGCTAAATAGACAGTGTGGTTTTGACAAGCAATTCACCTTTTGCAAGCATTTTCCTAAGTGCCACTTAGTTCATGAATAATCTCAAATTTGACATTCACCAAAGGTGTATGGGTACGTGTTTGTGTGAATCTGTAGGTATATCACCAACTCTCTTCAAAGAGGCAGATGGTACCAGTAAAAGAAAAAAAAAAGTTGTCAAACAGAGAACTGCAGTATAAATCATGATAAAATCCGTAAGCCAAGTGAAAAACAGGATGAGTTGTACAAAGTCAATGAGAAAAGCTTCAAGGACAGGGAAAATTGTGGAAGGCTTCAGGTAGTTGGTGCTGACTTGGAAAAGTGCTAAACAATAGATTCCACGTAACTGGAAGAGGAGCAGGAGAATGGTCCAGCCTCTATGTAGGAAAGTTGATGGATGTAACACCTCATGAGAAAACAGTAAGGAGAGGAGGAGGGGACGACAACTGGTAGAATGGGAAACAGCATCTTCCCTCTGAGATATAGGAACTGCTACTCCTTGTCCTGAAAGAGCCGACCCCTGGCATCATCTCAGATCTGCCCAGTGGAGGGTCATGCAACTCTCTGGCTGTGGGTGTCCTCAGAATCTCAGACAAGGTTCCCTCTGTGTGGTCCATAAGCTGGACCACAACACACAAGAAGGCTCTTCCCGCTCCAATCTGACCGCACCTAAGGGCGCTTGAATACACGTGTGCATGCTAAGTGGCTTCAGCCACGTCCTGCTCCTTGTGACCCTGTGGACCGCAGCCCACCAGGCTTCTCTGTCCATGGTGCTTTCGAACTTAAAAAGGCTCACTGAAATGAATCTGACATATTCACAATATGCCTAATAGCCATTGTACATGTGGCAATTATGCCATAAATAGGCCTTGTAAATCACTACGTTGCTTTTACACTGCCAAACCAAGGTGGTAATTTTCCATTTCATTAGATGTATCATAGTCACGATAGTACAGTGAAGCCGCGCACCCGTCACCAACAACAAACGATTATTAACATTCTGTACTTCATGTTCTGATGTCGTATTTCAAGTAAATTTCAGACATCATAACATTTTCCTTCTGAGGACTTCAGCAGCATCCATCTCTAGAAACTAAAGACATTTTTCTGTGTAATCACCAGCCCTTTGCTATACCTACCAGAATTACCAATAATTCCTGCATCTTTTGCAGTTCTTGTTCCTTATTCAAATCTCTCCTATTGTCTCCCAAATGTGTTTTTATGACTCACGTATTCAAAGCAGCCTTCAATCAAGGTCCATAAGTTGTGTTTGGTTGTTCCATTTCTTTGTTCTTTCTGAATCTTGCAGAGCACCACCACACCTCCTGCCTGTACATTTTTATTTCCATGTTATCAACCAGCAGAGGTGACTGGCAGGGGTCCCGTGAAATGTCCCGCCTTCTGGATTTGTCTCATTACTTGCTCCTTGAGTCATTTACCTTGGTTTCTAGCCCCTATGTTTCCTGTAAGCTGGGAGTTAGATAAAACCTAGTTCAAACATTTTGGGCAAAATGACTTCATTGATGATGCTGCCTGCTTCAGAGCAAATTGTGGTGATATCCACATGTCCCACTTTCTGTGATGTGAAGATGGATCAGTAGGTTAAGGTATTAAAAAAGCCCACTTCTGAACACCCAAACCGGCCCGAGGAACTGCCCATCGGCTGGCTGTTCTGTGCTTGTATCAGACCTAAGTCCAGGCTGAAATCTCCCTCAGCAAGTCCTTCCCAGGCCTCACTGTCCTTCGCATCTTTGAACTTGACCCACTGGACTAGACTCTCAGACTATTACTCTGTTTCCTGTGCTCACCATGTGATTGGTAGGAATAAGTGATAGATACAAGCATTCATAGATTTCCAGTGCCTCCATCCACCTTGACAGCTATCAGTGCAGTTCAGTCACTCAGTCGTGTCCAACTTTGACCCCATGCACCTTGAACTGCAGCACTCCAGGCTTCCCTGTCCATCACCAATACCTGGGGCTTGCTCAAACGCACGTCCATTGAGTTGGTGATGCCATCTAACCGTCTCGTCCTCTTTCATCTCCTTCTCCTCCTGCCTTCAGTCTTTCCCAGCATCAGGGTCTTTTCCAATGAGTCAGTTCTCTGCATCAGGTGGCCAAATATTGGAGCTTCAGCTTCAGCATCAGTCCTTCCAATGAATATTCAGGGTTGATTTCCTTTAGAATTGACTGGTTTTATGACAGCTATAGTTAAGAGTAAACTAATGAATAACATCTAATTTTTGGTAGGGTGGGAGGAAAGAGGACAGGAAGCAGGCCAGAGAATACAAATAAAGGAAAACTGTATGCAAAATGATGAAGAAACCAAATAAAAAGAGGAATTTGGGGAGACTTTTTCTTTAAACTCATGGAGTAACATAGCCTGGTACCTAAGCAGATGGATGTATATCAGAAGACTGGCATTCACACTCCGGCTCTCTTACTGCCTGGCTCTGTGCTCCTGGTTACCTAATTTAGCATCCCTGGGCCCTGTTTCCTCATCAAGAACTACCAGTAATAAGAGGACTTCTCTGGTAGGGTTTCTGAACCACTCAATACATAACAAGTGCTTAACAGAGTATCAGTCACACAGTAAGAGGAGATCAGTGTTTAGAGGTTGCCACTGTTACTAAATCCTGCAATGAGTTAAGGAACCCTTTGTTTGTCCTTTATTATTTTTTAATTGCATTGCTTTTATAATTGAGTTTATTTATTTGGCTGCCTCAGGTCCTGCTTGTGGTACACAGGATCGTTGTTGCATCATGCGGGATCTTAAGTTGCCACACAAGAACTCTCTAGTCGTGGTGTGCAGGCTCAGTAGTTGCAGCTCTCAGGCTTAGTTGCTGCAAGGCATTTGGGGTCTTAGTTCCCCAACCAGGGATGCAACTTACGTCTCCTGCATAGCAAGGCAGATTCTTAACCACTGGATCACAGGGACGTCCTGTCCTCTGTTTTTCCATTAAACGCTCATGGGAGAAGGTGAGGGAAAGCCACCGAAAGCTATAGTTTTATGGGGGTTTCCCTGGTGGCTCACTGGGAAAGAATTCAATCCACCTGCCAATATGCAGGAGACATGGGTTTGATCCCTGGGCTGGGAAGAAACCCAGGAGAAGGAAATGGCAACCCACTCCAGGATTCTTGCCTGGGAAATCCCATGGACAGAGGAGCCTGGTGGACTATGGTCCATGAGGTTGCAAAAGAGTCGGACACAGATTCTTTACCAGCTGAGCCCCCAGGGAAGCCCAAGAATACTGGAGTGGGTAGCCTCTCCCTTCTCCAGGGGATCTTCCTGACCCAGGAAGTGAACTGGGGTCTCCTGCATTGCAGGCGGATTCTTTACCAACTGAGCTGTGAGGGAAACTCAACAACAGTAGGAACTCTCAAACCCAACCTGACCCAAGGATGGGTTGGGGATGGGGGTAGAGAGCAGCTAAAATGGAAACCATCTTTCCTTCAATGCCACAGGGCTGGGGTGCAGGATTTCTGGGGTGCAGAAATTCTGGTGCAGAATTTCCTCCTATTCTTCCCTACCACGTGGCTACAGAGTTGAAGGGATTTCAAAGGGTCAGAGGCTCCTTCTCCACCTCCAGGCTCCTTAGCAGACATGACCTGAATCCAGCAGATTTAAAGGCGGTGTGGTTTAATGGGTCATTTATGACACAAACTGACCTCGGAATCAGCCAAGACAGGGGCAGGAAAACAGAACATCACCAAATGCCCGAGGCAGGCATCAGTGCCCCCAGCGTGGGGGTGCATAGTGGACCAGGCCCAGGGCAGAGGGCTTTCCCACCCTCTGAAATGAGGGCTTTCTCACCTGCAACAGCTGGCTTGGTGGGCACCTCTCAGAGAAGAAATCTCGTCTGCCTTTGGGACTTCCATCATGCTGTGCTTCACTTCAGTACTCAAGGCACTCTGCATTCCGTCAAAGGGGAAAGCAAAGAATTCTCCTACTTGCAAATTTACCCTGATGGGAGTTGACGTGCAAGGTTTCCCATTTTATCGATCCACCCACCAAAGGCAGCAGAGAAAGCCTGAATTTCTCTACAAGTTCAGGTGCAAGCCAAACAACCCAGATAAACATTTATGGTTCAGCTTGAAGATCGTTTCCCCAAGCCTCATTTTTAACTTGGGGATTTTAACATGTGCAGGGGCCTCTTGTCAGGATGCTGACCCCCTTGGGTTGGGGCACGTTCTATTCAGTTTAGGCATCAACTCCCAGAGGAAGGACTTGCTCACTCAGCTCCCACCTTTTTGTTATCGTTTATTGCTAAGCCATGTCTTACTCTTTCGTGACCCCATGGACGGTAGCCCACCAGGCTCCTCTGTCCTTGGGATTTTCCAGGCAAGAAGACTGGAGTGGGTTGCCATTTCCTTCTCCAGGGGATCTTCCTGACCCATGGATCAAACTCACGTCTCTTGCATTGGCAAGAGGATTCTTTACCACTAAGCCACCAGGGAAGCCCGCCCACACTTACTGGGTATTGACTCCTCCACAACATTAGTGACCGTCCTACATGAACATCTCCAGGAGCTCCGCACGGCATTCTTCCCGATCTCCCCAACTGGTAAGGAGAACACGTAGAGGGAGAAGAATGAGCTCGGAGGAGAGAGAGGAAGCTGCTGGAGGTGATGAACCCGTCCTAACCTTCCACTCTGCACCTATGGCAGAAGGGGAAGGACCCACCTGTCATCTCAGTAACAGTTCGTCACACCAGCAGCATCAGGGATCATGAGGAGCAATGGACAAGGTCCCACAGCTGAGACCCTTGAGCTGCTCTCCTTGGGAATGCAGTGGGCATGCACCAGGCACCGCAAAGGCTGTTCCCAGTGAAGTCATTGTCCGGGAACTCCAGTTAATTTTTTAAAAATACAATTGCTACCTCGTTTCTGGTAGCTCAGATGGTAAGGAATCCGCCTGCAATGCGGGAGACCTGGGTTTGATCACTGGGTTGGGAAGAGTCTCTGGAGAAGGGAAAGGCTACTCACTCCAGTATTCTTGCCTGGAGAATCCCATGGACAGAGGAGCCTGGCGGGCTACAGTCTATGGGGTCACAAACAGTGGTCCTTTCACTTTCCCTTTCTGT
The DNA here is from genome assembly GCF_023699985.2 of Odocoileus virginianus. Taxonomy (NCBI): domain Eukaryota; kingdom Metazoa; phylum Chordata; class Mammalia; order Artiodactyla; family Cervidae; genus Odocoileus; species Odocoileus virginianus. The sequence goes on from NC_069681.1 coordinate 36,041,338, forward strand.
TTCACTCGTTTTATCTCTTTTCTCTAGAACATGACCCAAAGACCTAAAAGGGAGAAAGTGAGTGAAAGTGAAAGTCTTCAGGTCATGTTCTAGAGACCTGGAAGCCTTAAGAGCCTTTATAGGGCAGATATATGCACATGCTCATTTGGCTTTCTGTCATCTCTCCATCACCTAAGCATAGTACGGGGCTCATGGCAAGGGCTCAAATATTTCTTGCTGGATTAAACAGAAATGCACTTATTAATATGCAGTTAGTATTAACTGTAGTCATTAATATGCGGTCAACGATTCCATATGGCTCAGCAGTAAAGAATCCACCTGCCAGTGCAGGAGACTTTGGTTCGATCCCTGGGTCGGGAAGATCCCCTGGAGATGGAAATAGCAACCCACTCCAGTATTCTTGCCTGGGAAATCCCATGGATGGGGGAGCCTGGTGGGTTACCGTCCAGGGGGTCTCAAAGAGTCAGACATGACTTAGCGACTAAACAACAACAACAAAGATTCCATAGTACTTTTTGTTCCTTGTATACTTAATGTGCATCAGCACATATATGTACAGTCATTTCTGCACACATGTTATGCTACTGGCTTCTCTCAGTAACCACGTGAGGCAGTTATCCTCCTCACTTAAACATGAGAAAATGAGTATTGCAGAGGTTCCATCCAGGTGCAAAGTAGTGGGGTTAAGATTTAAATCCAGGCCCATCCAGCCCCGTCGCTCAGATTTTAAACACAATGGAAAGGAAAGGAGAAAGGAGGAAGAAAGAAAAATTGGGAAAATGTCAATCTCACCCTCAAGATACTTATACTCTCACTAGAGGGACGAGCTACATTTCAATGGAATAATCAAATAAGAATGCAACACAATAAGTTGCCTAAAACAGGTCCGTAGGTTCAGGCAGCAAATGCCAGGAGAGGTCAGAGTTGGTACAGATGAATGCTTATGGGTGGCTGGGAGGCGGTGGGACTGGAGGTGGGGTTTGGAAGATGCCATGCTTTTGACAGTTGGTGGGATAAGGAGGGGACTTGGGTGGGATGAGAGCGGACCACATGGTTAGAAGAAAGACAGCAGCTGGCCTGGTTCATACCCTGGTGTGACGTGCCCTGGGTGGTAAGTAGGAAATCCCAGTGGGCAGGGGAAGAGGTGTTGAGTGGAGGTTACAAACCTTGATAGATCTTAAAGGGAAAGATGAGGCATTCCTTAGGCAGGCAGAGCGAGCGAGTAGCCTGGTGGGAGCGGTATTTCAGGAAGACTGGTCTGGCAGGGGTGGGCAGATGTCACTGCAGGCAGGGGTCTAGAGATCGAGAAAGCACCTTCCCGGGTTTCTGTCCCCAGAAGCATTGAGAGAAGACATGCCGTCTTCCTTCTTTCAGCCGTACCCCGTGGGGTGGACGGCTCTGCGGAGAAGGCACAGGCATTTGCCGGGGCTGGGACCAGAGTTAGAGATGGGTAAATATTTGCTTTGTCTCAGCTGGAGAAGATGGATTTTTAATCAAGAGGCAGCGTGATTCATGTCACAGAGTGTACCAACAATTCAGGAAAGAGTCACTTCAGACAGTTGCAGGAATGGCAGGCGGTGCCTCTGGGTGTGTGCTCTCAGGAATGAGGCCCCTTCTGTCTGTCTGTTTGTCTGTCTCTCTCTCACACACACACACACACACGTACATATACACCACACACAGGCACATACACATACATACCTGTGTTGTTACTCAGGTGCTTCAGTTGTGTCTGATTCTTTATGACCCCACGGACTGTAGCCTGCCAGGCTCCTGTGTCCATGGAATTCTCCAGTCAAGGATACTGGAGTGGGTTGCCATTTTCATCTCCAGGGGATCCTCCCGACCCAGGGATCGAACCTGCGTCTCCTGCGTTGGCAGGTGGATTCTTTACCACTGAGCCACCAGTGAAGCCCACGTACGTGTGTTCACACACTTATTGTCTTCTCCAAGAGCCTCACCCTGCTCTTTGGTGCAACAATGGATCCGACAGAGTCTCTGGAAAACACCTGGGTTCTGGCTCCTGCAGTCACGCCAGAGCCCTTGTAGGCCCAGTTCTCTTGAAATCAGTGCCATGTCCTGGGCTATGATTAGAGGAGACTGATGACTAACCAGACTGTGCTCTACCACACCCTTACCGTGACCCCTTGACCCCCACAAAGGGCAGAATTCCAAGATGACCCCATGAACTCTGACCCCTGGTGTCACACCCTGCATCATCCCTTCCTCTCAGGTGTGAGTGGGACCCAGACTTGCTGGTAGCCAATGGAATAAGGCAAAGCAACAGGATATCACTCCTGACATTATCTGGAGAAGGAAATGGCAACCCACTTCCGTATTCTTGCCTGGAGAAGCCCATGGACGGAGGAGCCTGGCAGGCTACAGTCCATGAGGTCTTGACAAGTCCATGAAGTCGGACATGACTTAGTGACTAAACCACCAACCACCACCTGTCATTACGTCCTGTAACTGTCCGTACACGACTTGCTGGCAGACCAGCAGTGACTGTCTCTGGCTGGCTTTGTAGAGTGAGACGCTATGCTGTGAAGGCCCTGGGAGGGGGGCAGATGGTTGTTAACCTTGAGTGGCCCCCAGCTGATGGCCAGCGAGAAAATGGGCACTTTAATCCTATAACAATGAGGAGATAAATTCTGCCAGCAACCTGAGGGAGACTGCCAGGCACATTCTTCTCTATGTGAGACTCTATATGAGAACACAGTCTGGCCAGCACCTGGACTGTAGACCCTGAGCAGAGTACTCAGCCAAACTGTGCCTGGACGTCTGACTTACAGAAATTGTGAACTGATAGAGACACATTGTATTGGGCCATTATGTGTGTGTGCTGTTTCTTAGACTTTGTGTGACCCCATGGACTGTAGCCCACCAGGCTGCTCTGTCCATGGAATTCTCCAGGCAAGAATACTGGAGTGGGGTTGCCATTTCCTTCTCCAGGGGATCTTCCCAGCCCAGGGATTGAACCCACGTTTCCTGCATTGCAGGTAGACTCTTTACCATGTGCGTCACTAGGGAGGCCCCCTATCATTAAGTTGGTGGTAATTTATTACACAGCAAAGGATAGCTAATCCAATCTTGTTTTCCTGTCTCCCCAAGAAGTTCAAGGTGCTATACAGGGAGCCAGAGACTCTTCTAAAACAAACTGAAGGAAGAAGCATGGTATAGAGTTAAACATGAAGACGTGGCAACAACTGGCTATGTAATCTTGTCAAATCATTTTCATTCTCCAGGGCCCAGCTCTCTCCTCTTTAATTTTGTGGGATCAGGTGAGAGAGTCTTCAAGTTTTCTCCCAGCTTTAATAGATTCTGACTTACAAGATTGATGAATGAACCTGTCTCTTGTTTGTTGAGCATCTGTCCATGTGGTGTGCTAAATTTTGTGACAATTCCTCTCATTTAAATTTCAAAAAAGAATCATGCTCGGGTTATCATTACAACTGCTGGCAAAGGTAAGTAAACTGAGCTTCAGAGAAGTTTAATCATTTGGACAAAACCACATGGCTTGAATATGGTAGAGCGGGGAATCAGACTTCTGATCTTTTCACTGCATTATGCTGGACTGAAGCCCATGAGGAAGTCTATTCAACTATTTAACTAGAAGCAATCAGGGAAAGAGAAGTGCAGAGAAACCTTAGGAGGGGACTTGGAGTTGTGATAATCAGGTAGAGGGCCATGTAAGTGGTAATTCAATCTGACAGCTAAGACTGAACAGGTTCCAAGTGATGGCCTTGAAAAAGCTCAATCATCGGGCAGGTTCATCAGAGGTCACTTTAGAGTGAAGAGGAGGGAGAAATCAGGAATTTGGGGGATATCTTCCAACATACCCTCAACACTGATGGCTCTAAATTGGTTTTTGTGACCCAGACATCTCTCTTCGACTCCAGACCTGTGTCTACAACCCTTCTGGGGGCCTCAGTTTCTGACTCAATACACCTCAAAACCACAGTCATAATTGTGCCCAGTGTCACCTCCATTCTGGGTCCCCAACTGAGATGAAATGATTTATGATCCACCCCAGCAACAACTCCCTCTGCTTGTCCTTTACTTCTTGGAAGTCACCTACATCTATGAATTTCAGCTCCTAAGAGTCTTGAATCATTGTTCGCCTCATCACCCTAACTCAAATTTCCATCACTTCTCTGCTGGGCTATTTCAGTAGCCTCCTAACTTAGCTCCCTGATCACCCCTCTACCCTCTCCTTATGTCAGTCCATATTCCCTATTACTTTCAAGGTGAACTTTCAAAACTGCAAGTCACTGCCGTATTTAAAGTCTTTGAAAGGCTCTCTAGCCTAACTGGATGCATTTCAACTCCTTGATATGGCACACAGGAACACTGCTTTCTGACTTCTGCCTCCACTTCCACCTCATCTCCGGCCACAACTCCTTCCTGTCCTTAACTCTGGTCTTGCCATGTCTATAGTTCACCCCCTACCTGGGTCATTCCTTGCAGTGTCTTGTCTACCTACTCATCGCCTCTATCAACTCATGGGTCTCATCCTCGGTGAAGCCTTTCTGTGACTCCTCCCAGAGCAGCCATGTGACACCTCTCCAGCTATCACCCATATTGGGCCCAAGGGTGTTACTGGCAGAGAAAATCATACATGTGATCCTTCTGGAAATGTGCAACAAAGCAGTGCTGCAAGCTCTCCTAGGTGAACTCGATCAGCCTCCCGGTGTGAACACATCTGGTACCACATTTGTTTCCTCTACCAGACGTTAGTTTTCCAGTGGCGCTAGTGGTAAAGAACCCACCTGCCAGAGCAGGAGACACAAGAGATGTAGGTTTGATCCCTGGGTCGGGAAGATCCCCTGCAGTAGGAAATGGCAACCCACTCCAGTATTCTTGCCTGGAAAATTCCATGGACAGAAGAGCCTCGTGGGCTACGGTCCATGGGGTCCCAAAGAGTTGGACACGACTGAGTACTATGTTCATGCATGCACCAGGCATTAAGGTAAGCTCTTAAAATGCGAAGGCCATGTCTAAGTCATCTTGGAATTCCTAGTGCCCAACACAATGCTGAAAGTTTTCTATGAATCTTTACTTAGTGATTCAGTGAACACTTGTATAAAGTCTTCCAATGTCAGCCTGTAGAAGAAAAAGAGCTTAAACTATACATTCAAATGTAGAATTTAAAAGGACAGACAAGTTTCTTGGGTCAGCTTACATTGGGCCCTTCTGGCTTTGCCCCACCAAAAAACCCAAAAACCAAAAATCGAATGCCAATTGATTGACTGGAATGCCATTAGTCTGACGATACTGGTGCAGAAAAATATAGCCAGTCCTTTCCAACTGTTTTTGATATGCACACAAGCTAATTTTGCTCCTGATGAAAAGTTTCAGTGGGCTTGATTCCAGCCACATGGAATGGATTTTTTTTTTTGTCAACTTCAGAGAAAATTGGCCATTTCAGCACAATTTAAAACGTGTCTTTGGAAGGTAAATTGGTGTCTTTGTAGCTTTCTGGGGAAATGTAGGTAAATATTTAGTTGCAGTGAAAATATCCAAGGACTGTAGGAAAGCTTCATTTTATTTACACATTGAGGAATGAAGGTTCTCTGCCCACTCAGTTTCTTCCAGCTGAACAGCAGACATGGTTTTTAGCCTGCAGTAGAGTCTGAGCCTCTCCGGGGATTTTAACTAAGCCACATAACCAGCATCACAAACAACAACACATTGGGAAATTGATGATATGGGCTCTGGCCTTTCCCAGTTATTTATGGGCCACTTTGGGGTGTGTGTGCGTGTGCGCACGTGTGTGTGTGTGTGTGTGTGTGTGTGTGTGTTCTGAGGCTTCAGAACTATTCTGGTCTAGGAATTCCACTACCATGTGCTCTAGTTCAAAGTAGACCTACTGTCTGGACAGAACTTCATAACTGCCCAGGATATACACAGACGTTTAGGGGTTGATTTGCTACGACAGTTGTTTTTATTTTAATGAGTCACAGAGAGTAGCAATTGCTTGAATGCCAAAGCACAGTAGATTTGCGAGAGAGAGGCTGAGGGAAGGAGGAAGAGAGAAAGAGAAGGGAAAGGGAGGGGCGGGAAAGGAAGAAGAAAGAGCTAGTTTTGTGCTGAAAAGAGTTTCGTTTGGAAGATTGAAAGGTCAGGCTTGGAGGACTCAGACCATAGAGTTTTTACAGGAAGTCTAGAACAGGGAAGGACTGAGGACCATCTATAAACATGATATAAGCAGTTTCCTCTCCCCTGAAAGGCCTGGGGCTTGAACCAAGAGAAGTGTGGCATGCAAGAGCTTTGGAATTGGATCAGTGTCCCTGAGTAGCTCTGGTCCAGTGCCATTAACCAAAATTCTTTCGGAGGGAGGGGATGGATGAGAGGTTAGAGACACCAAATAGGCTAAGAGGGACCCCATCACCCTCAGGGCCTATGCCCACCAGCTATTGGAACCCTGGAAGAACTGGAGCACCTTGCCTTATGCTCTGAGCAAACGTGTGGCCTCGAACACTTAGGTGAAGAGAGCCTGGCTTATTCTCACTGATTCTTCTCCATTAAGTGTGGGGAAAGGCAGACAAGATGTCAAGAGGGTCAGCGGTCCACAGAGGTCGGGGGTCAGGCTAAGAAGGAGTTCATGGGCCCTGTGATTGAGGTTGCAGCAGGACCATGGACTCAGCAGCAGGTCGAAGGGCAGGACACCAGGGACCCACCAGCCCCAGGAGGGGCAGGGGCCTTCACCCAAAGCCCAGCGGTACGGGACACCCCAGGTGAGCTACCACAGAGGACTCTGACCCGACCTCCCATGCCGAGGCCAGTGGTACACACCCACCCTGATCTCCCAGGGAAGAAAGCACACAGGACTTCAATAGACTGAATTTAAACTAAGAAATGTCTAGTCTTAAGCTGAACAATCCTCAAGAGGCAGGAGTTTCCCCTCCAGCAGTGAAAATGAAGCCTCATGAGGAAATTTAATTCAGTTATTGAAAAATAAATCTACATTTCTCCGCATCCTAATTACACTGCATACATGTTATGTCCATTAAATGCACACCATCTTGTTCTAGAGATAACACAGACTTGGTCAAAAAGCCAAGGTTACTGCCTTATTCTGAAGTCTGGGAGAAGGAAATGGGAATTTGATGGCCTTTTCATGGGGAAATATCACCCAGAAGTTTCAGGGTTGAGAGTCACAGCCTGTGCTTTATTTCTTTATTTTTAAATGTTTTAATGACCAGGAGACTGAGGCTGAGGGAGACTCTATAACTCGCCCAGGAAAAGGATGAATAAGTGGCATGAGTAATATTTGAGCCCAGTTGGCCTCCAGACCCGCCTCCGCTATCTCCCCTACCTCCCCACCCACACAGAGAGTGATTTCTGGCTCCAGTCTTACTGCAATGCACTAGAATTACACGTCTTTCACCTGCAGGGCCGTGGCCTCCCTGGGTACAGGGGACTCCTAACACCTGTCCATGGCTCCACATGGGGGGCCAGCTGTCCTCCTCTCCATGACCAGAGCAGACCCTGCTGTGTCCCCCCAAACCTGCCTCCTGCCCCCAGGGTGTGGATCTTCTTGGTTTCCTGCTAGAACAGGAAAGCTTAGGTGGAACCCAGAGCCATGGGTACCCAGGGCTAACCACATACTCATCTCCTGAGGACAGAAACGGGCACAGAGCCCCACCTGCTGGGGAGACCATCTGGCCCAGTTGGCCTGGAGCTAAGAGGGCCTGGGTAGTTTCAGGAACACAGGACTTTGGGTTAAAACCAGGAGGCTTCCAGGCAATCCAGGCAAACCTGGATGAGTTGGTTACTCTGTTCTCTTCCATGCGGAAAAGGCCAGGTCAGCAGGGGAGGAAAGAGCAGAGATCCTTGTGCTGGCTGAGTGTAGATGGCAGGGTCTCGGAGCCCTTCTGGAAGTGCCGAGTTACATAACAACATGGAGATGGCTATGATTCATCACCACCACAAGTGGAAGAACATACACACACCTAAATATAATTTACAAGTGGCTCCTCTTCATGGTATTGCACAACCGAATTAGCTCCTTTAAAAAAAAAAAAACACACCCACTTTAAAGCACAACAGATGATCCGTACTTATGCTCCAAAACAGAAAAGTTTGCTCTGGTGGCAGAAACGATAGAGACAAACAGGACGAGGTTTGGACTCGGTTCTAGGAGAATTGTGTTTTTATTGTACGTCACCCGGGATGAAGTCCTGATCAACTTCCTACGTTAAATGCTGGTCTTCACGCGTGCAGGGGTTCCAAGCACACAGGCTGAGTATACCTAATTCCCTGCACCCTGGGAAGGATGGGTCATGACTGAGGGGGGTGGGGGTGGGTAGGCAGGGTTCCTGAGAGCTTGCATCTGGAATGGCAGAAATCTTGACTGTGTTTAGGAATGATTGATTCCTCCCAGGAGAAGCGGCTCATAGAGGAGGATTGTAACAGTCCACGGGGTTGAGGTTTCAAACATCTAGAACTGGGAACGGAGGCCTGGCTTGGCGAGGCAACAGAGTGCGCCCTGCTGAGTTTATTTTGGAAGTCTGTTTTGAATTTACAGCGCTGCCTCTTTAGGAGGGTATTTTAAGATGCTCTGCCAACCCTCGAGGGCTCCAAGTGGCTTTTGTTTCTGTGCTCACACAGATGAGGAGCTAAACTAATTGAGAGAGTGACCCAAATTTGTGAGTGTCACAGCGTCTCACGCTTGGCCTGAATTCCCACACCCTTTGCGCTGATCTATAGTCATGTCCATTTGGAAGTCGCTCTTGGAACTACTGCAGACATTCCCTCACCCCCATAGACATTGTCCGTACATTAATTGTCGGTCCTCCGTGGTCATGTCCCAAGGTCCCAAGAAGAATCTCAAGGGCTGAACTCGACCAGAGGCTATTGGTAATGTAAACACAGCTTAGCCAAACAATGACTGTTTTCTTTCTTTGTACAATAACCTCCGTGCAGTTCCTGCTCTGATATCTTCCTCCCACTGAAATAATTTGGATGTCCTAATGTGGATCTACCCAAAGTTGTAAGGGTAGGAGATTCGTGTTACAGCCTCAGAATGTTTTCATTTTTACTCCTCCAAGGATAGTTTTCTAGCCAAGAGCACCTCAAGTTGTCAACAGAATTTGCTGAAGAAAATGAAAGGGAACAAGTCCCCCTGCCCGTCCGTCCCCCCGACCCCCACCTCTCCCCCCACCCTCCATACACGTAAAGGAAAGGAAGGAGGCATTTCAGGTGATGGATGGGCTTGCAGGTGCTGCTGTTGGGGGGGTGGGTGGCTGTCAGAGGGTCTTCATTTCTAATGGGCATTTTCCATTTACTTTATACATTTCTTTCTCCTGTTCCTTATTCCCAGCTTTCAATCTCCTTCATGATTAATAGATATGCCAGAAAGCTTCTTACGCTCTCTTTGGGAATTATGCTTATAACAAAGAGTAATTTGTGCAAAAAAAAAAAAAAAAAAAGCAAGTGGCTGAGAGAGGATGGGCCAGGGATGCTCAGGAGGAGGGAAGGAGGAGCTGGAGGCGGCCCAGCCCTGGCAGGCGGGTGTCCTGCCAAGCCTGGCAGTTGGTAGGAACAGAAGGCTTCAGATGGACACCTCCAGATCTGGGCTACGGATACACACACTTACCTGCACTGCATCAGGCTCCGTGCTGCCAGGCAGGAGTTAGCCCCGAGTCCCAGCTCCTGGTTGACTCAGCTGCCATCCAAACCCAAACAAGTTCTTCACTCCAGCACGCTGTGGTTATTTTCATTGGTTTATTTTGTGGCCGCTCTGCAGGGCATGTGGGATCTTACTTCCCCGGCCGGGGATCGAACATGTGCCTCCTGCATTGGAAATTTGGAGTCTTAACCCCTGGATTGCCAGGGAAGTCCAGTGGTTTTTTCCTTAGGCACAATTCAAATAGGGCTTTGGGAAAGTGTTAGTAGTTCAGTCAGGTCTGACTCTTTGCAACATGGACTGTAGCCCACCAGGCTCCTCTACCCATGGGCTTCTCCAGGCAAGAATGCTGGAATGGGTTGCCATTCCCTTCTGAAGGGGATCTTCCTGACCCAGGGATAGAACCCAGGTCTCCTGCATTACCGGCACATTCTTTACCATCTGAGCCACTAGGGAAGTAATGGTAGGTTATTAAGTTGCTTTGGGAGCAGAAAAAGAGGGACTGAATCAACCACTGAATGCAGAAGTGAAAAGAAAAGAAAAAAAAAAAAATGAAGAAAGAATGTTGACTATTTCTAGAGCCTTGTTATTCAAAGTGTGGTCCCTTGACCAGCGGCATGAACATCTGCTGGGAGCTTATTAGGAATACATCATCTCAAGCCTCAACCTTGATATACTAAAAAGGAATCTGCATCTGAAATCTGCACATTCCTGCTGATTCATAGGCACAAGAAAATGTGGAAAGGGCTAACCTGAGATTTCACTTGGAGCCTTAAAAAATCTCCTCCGGCTCTTCTGTAGCCCCCTCCCCTGGGTCAGTGGGTCTGCCATAGGGCACAGGCCTCAGTCATTTTTAAATGCTCCTTGGATAATTTGAATGGGCATCCAGAGTTGAGAGGAGGAAATGGCAACCCACTCCAGTATTCTTGCCTGGAGAATTACATGGACAGGGGAGCCTGGTAGATTGCAAACAGTCGGACATGACTGAACAGCTAACACAGAAATCACTTTATTGACAATATAGTCAAAGCTATGGTTCTTCCAGTAGTCATGTACAGATGTGAGAGCTGGACCATAGAGAAGACGGAGCTCAGCAGTATTGATGCTTTTGGATTGTGGTGCTGGAGAAGACTCTAGAGTGTTCCTTGGATATCGAGGAGATCAAACTGGTCTATCCTAAAGGAAATCAACTCTGAATATTCATTAGAAGGACTGATGTTGAAGCTGAAGTTCCAATAGTTTGGGCACTTGATGTGAAGAGCCAACTCATTGGAAAAGACCCTGATGTTGGGGAAGATTGAGGACAAGAGGAGCAGGGGGCAATAGAGGATGAAATGGTTGAACAGCATCACCAACTCAATGGACATGAGTTTGAGAAAACTCAGGGAGATGGTGAAAGACAGGGAAGATTGGCATGCTGCAGTTCATGGGGTCACAGAGAGTTGGACACAACCTGGCAACTGAACAAGTTACACGCTAGAACAATGACTCTAAAACTGACGTCTCCAGACCAGCAGCAGCATCGCCTGGGAACCTGTTATAAATGCATATTATTGGGCCCTACCCAGATCTGCTGAATCAGAAACTTTGGGAGTATAATTCAGCAATCAATGCATCTACAAACTCTCCAAATATTCATCCAGAACCACTGCCACAGGGGGCTTCCCAGGTGGTTCAGATGGTAAAGCATCAGCCTGCAATGTGAAAGACCCGGGTTCGATCCCTGTGTCAGGAAGAACCCCTGGAGAAGGAAATGGCAACCCACTCCAGTACTCTTGCCTGGAAAATTCCATGGTTGGAGGTGCCTGGTAGGCTACAGTCCATGGTTTCGCAAGAGTCGGACAAGACTGAGCGATTTCACTTTCACTGCCATAGAAGGCTCCAAAACAGGAAAAACAATCTATTCAACTCTATTACTCAGAAACTTCCAGAAATATCCATTATCTGTGGTATAAGGCACAAGTGACACTCCAGATTCTCCAGGAATTAATGCAATATGACTTATTAAACATCTCTGCCGTAATTCCCTTTAACATCTGTTACTAAAATGAGTGGTTTGGGATCCAAGGTCCCTTCCAGCAATAAAACTTAGTGATTCTATGCTTCCAAAGCTATTACTTCAGCCAAGTTCATTGTCTTCCTAAATATGGCACCTTAGATGCTCAACCTGCTTTGCTTACATTGGTCTCCCTTTCTTTCCATCTTCTCTGGTCAGCTGCTGTTCACTTTTTAAGGCTGTGTATAAATGATACCTTATCCATTAATTGGTTCTCCAGCCAGAATGAACCCCTCTCTCCACATTTCCTCCAGCAGGGCTGATTGCATTTACTTTATTGTTTTCTATTAGACATTTGCCCGATGCCTTGGCTCTCAGCCATGTTTACTGCTCCTTGAAACAGAACTGGGTTTTATTCCTCCTTAACTACCCCCACCTTCCAGCACTGCCCTCCACGCCCAGGAAGTAGCACATAAATACTGACTGCGTTGAAATGAATGGGGTTGAGGGCTCTCAGCATAATGTGGACGTAAGATGAATCATGACTGGCTTTTCGAATATGGTCACAAACATAGAATTCCAACTCCCTCCCACCCCCAACAAGAGCATAGCTATCATGAGTCTAATAAAGTTGACTCTGTTGCAAAGATTTGGCTTCAAAATAAGTCTAAGTCACCTTCTTAGCTGCAATCCATAAAAAGAAGTTATGCCAAATTTTACAATGGCTGACACAGGTTAGTCATTCAATAATTATTTTGATGGATGAATATTGGTAGAAAATATTCTAGAAAAAAGTTATAGAAAAGTGAAAACGTTTTCATTTCTAATGTGTGTGTGTGTGTGTGTGTGTGTGTGTGTGTGTGTGTGTGTATGTGTGTGCTCAGTTGTGTTTGACTCTTTGTGACCCCCAGGGGCTGTACCCCACCAGGCTCCTCTGTCCACAGCATTCTCCAGGCAAGAATACTGGAGTGGGTTGCCATTTCCTCCTCCTGGGGACCTTTTCGACCCAGGGATGGAATCTGCGTCTCCGTCTACCTCCCGTGTTGACTGGCAGATTCTTTACAACCAGCACTATCTGGGAAGCCCCTTCATTTCTAATACATAGTATATTTCTAACACACACACACACACACACACACACACACACACACGATACTTATTGTTTAAATTTAATTTGGTTTAACCCTCTGTCAGACACATTAAACTTTATCTCATAATCTTCATAATCCTAAGAGGGAGATATTTTTATTCATCCTTCTCTGGGTAAACTCAGACTCAGGAGGTTAAATAATTTTCTCAAGGGTCTCTGGTGAGATAAGAAGCAGGGTAAAGACCCACACTCAGACTTTCCAAGTCCCAAACCTTCACTCTCTCCATTGTAGAGAAATGCTTGGTATTTCAAAGATCTCAGAAACTCCCTGGTGGTCCAGCAGTTAGGATTGGGCGCTTTCACTGCCAGGGGCCCAGGTTCAATCCCTGGTCTGGGAACTAAGATCCCACAAGCTGTGGAGCCAATAAATAGATATATAAATAAAACAGATCTCAGAAGACATACTCATCCTATTGTGACTTTGTGGACCATGTGTCTACATGTCCTTCTACATCTGTCATTGACTATATACATTTGGATGGGAAGCCAACCAATAGAACTTCATGGAATGATTCTTAATGAAGTGAAAGTATTAGTCGCTCAGTCATGTCCAGCTCTTTGCAACTCTATGGACTGTAGCCCTCCAGGCTCCTCTGTCCATGGAATTCTCCAGGCAAGAGTACTGGAGTGCATCACCATTCCCTTCTCCAGGGAATCTTCCCAATCCAGGGATTGAACCCAGGTCTCCTGCATTGCAGGCAGATTCTTTACCACCATCTGAGCCACCAGGGAAGCCTGATTCTTAATGAGCCCTTTTTAAAGAAGAGATTGAAGTGGAGAGGAATAAGGGGGATGAGAATGAGGAACAGAGCCCAAGTTCTAAGTACAGCAGGATGGATGTGCATTTGTGTGTCTGCTGTTCTTCCAAGAGCACTGTAGAAAGAGGATGTCAATTGCTTCTGGTGATAAACTCACACACACACGCATCAGCAACCTATGGGCACATGCCCAGGGCCAAGAGCAGAGGCGTCACACTGGTCTGCTGCAGGTGCTGCCACTGATGTGCTCAAGAAATCTGCAAAACACGTGATGATTTCTCCCCCAGCTCCCTTCATCAACAGCGCCATCAGCTCATCCAAAGGGCTGTCTTATTTGCTCAGACTCTGGGATCCTTATGTTTTTGAAACATCTCCCTACAGAATCGTCTTCCTTCTTGACCCTCGGCATTCCACATTTAACAATGACACTTCCGTGGGACAAATGGAGAGAGTAGCATTGAAATGTATATGTTACCTTATGTAAAACAGATGGGAGGAGTTAAACTGTATAACACAGGGAGTTCAGTCTAGTGCTCTGTGACAACCTAGTGGGGTGGGATGGGTCGTTGGGAGGGAAGTCTAAGAAGGAGGGGATCTATGTAGACCTGTGGTTGATTTACATTGTTGTACACCAGAAACCAACACAACACTGTAAAACAATTATCCTCCAATTAAAAATAAATTAACAAAAATAAAAATGACCCTTCTCCTCAATCTCCCACTTTTATCCAGGATTACCACTTTGCCTTTGAGTGATAAAGTTACTTTATACTACAGAGTGGATGACTGATAGTGATTCCACACTCGGGAATGCATCTGAGAAAAAAAAAAGACACATGATCTTAAATGAGTTTTCACTTGGTTAAACGTGTGGAATTATTTCAAAAGGTAACCTGGTAAGTATGTATCTTTTGGATGAGGGGGCACTGATGGTCCCTAAATCCTTTCTCATCTAATCCTTGTTTTCCACGGCAGGAAATTAACGACCCTCTACAAGTCAGAAGACTCTTGGTCTGACTTGGGTCTCTATGCCGGGAGTTTTGTTCTAGGCTAAACCAGAGAGAATCGAGCCAAACTCATCAATATGTAAACTGAACTCAGAGAGGCTGGGGTCAAAGTCAAGCACAGTATAAGAAGAGAGAGAGGAACTGGGGATGTTTAGGAAAGAGCTCAGTGCCACAAAGGAGACATGAAATGGAGCACTGGAGTCAACGGCACCACAAACAGAAGTTGTCATGGAAACCCCGTTGGAAGGCAGGCAGTTGGATTTTGGGAACCGGATATAGCAAGACTTGATGGCACGAGAGCAGCACCGAAGCCCCAGAATAAAGTCAGACACTGAAGAGGAACACCGCCCCTTCTCCACCTCTGTGTCCAGAGGTAAAACCGTACACCCTTAGACGTGACGGATTTGAAAGGCTGATCTACCCAGCCAGGCAGCCTAAGAGTAAACGTGTCAGAATCTTCCCTTTGTGGCATCACAGTGCTCATGACTCATCCTGCAGAACAAAGTGATGGGTGGGTGGAATCTCTTTTACAAGATTTCCAAGAAGAATAGGTGGCGTGTCCATGTCTAGCTTTTAGCAAAAATGATTTCTCCACTCACTCAGATGTTCAGAGTGGAGGCAGGTGAAACAACCGCTGCTATGGTTTCCTGGGCTAAACACTCCCTTTCGCCTGTGGACAGGAGGATTGTGCAGGCCTCACAAAGATTGATGCCTCTGTTTTCTGGCTGAAACGAAATCTGAATTTATATGATTACATGGACTTGTAACGTTGGCACTTGTAATGCACATGGATTGGTTTTTCATAAATTCCCTCTTAAAGAAGAGTCTGTAGTACTAAATGCACACATGTGGTTACAAAAATTTTCCAGAAGAGGAAAAGCAGAGAGTGAGCCAGAGCAAAGAAAGAACTCTTTCAGCAACACATAGCAACTACAAAGGCTGATTCAAAAGTGGAGTATGCGTGTATGTTTTGGTACCTGAAAATGGAATAAGAGATCCTTCAGGACAGCAAATCGTATATATGAAGAGAAAAGGTAAAACAAACTGTCATAATGTCATCTGTAGGGTAGAGAGGGTAGGTGACTTCAGCATAATGAAGAGCTGTCGTGAGTAGTTCTAACTGGTCTCTGCTTCTGTGTTAAATAATATGATGTCTTTTTTAAATGACCCTAGTGACTTCCGTTTGTATTTGTGAGTTCTACCCTAACTTGAGGTTGGGTAAAACAAGACTTGAAGCACAATTAGAGGGATAGACAAGTGTTACACTTTTAAGTAATTGACATGTTATGACCATGCCCATGACAGTCTTCCCTGAAGGACATGCTGGGACTTCAAGAATAGATTAGTAGTAGAAGGAAAGAAATTAGGACAAAAGAGACCCAGGCCGTGCAAGCAAACTTGATGGCATGATTTGTCATCTGGAGAGATGAGGCAAACATTCAACCATTAACCAACATGCACTGGAGCCAAAAAGTGAGTAAAGCATGAGAGTGGACATTTCCAGGCAGAAATGAATAGCAAAGTCGGATGATGTCAGGCCGTTGGTGCCAGGCAGGTTGTCTAGTTTGGAGCACCAATTCAAGCGGAAGAATAGATAAAAGGCCAGGGTTAAGTTTCCTGAACTTGATTTATTTCCAGCAAAACTTAGGGCATGCCAGCCTAGTGGGCTGGGGTCCACTGCAAGGATTTACTTCCTACAGAGGATTCAGAATACAACTCAAGAATGTCAGTGGAAGTGGAATCTGTGGATCTCTGCCAGATACCTGCCAGGTATTTCTGCCAGGTATCTGTGGATACCTGTTGCCAGAAGCTTGTGTATCAGCAAGCTTGAAGCTGAGGCTTGGCTTGAGCTCATTTTGATATGCTGGTCACCTGACTTGTGTGAGTCAAGGTTTGATAAGGAAAACAGAATCGTACACAGGATACTTCCAGAAGAAAAGGTCAAATGCAGGGTGGCAAAGGCTTACAAAAACCTTTGGGAGAGGAATGAAAGATAATGAAAAGTGCTTTTGGAATTCAGGGAATGAGGAAGAGCAGGAATTTCAGGAAACACTCATCAATGACCCTAGGTGCCTGCATTCAGGTGACAGGTAACAGGTGCAGAAGCAGACCTGGAAGTCTCACCTTGGTCTTCCAGGAAAGCGTTGAAATGTGCCTGTTGCTGCTGCAAGAAGGTGTGAGATCAATTTCCCTCCTACCTTTGAATCTTGCCTAAGGTTTTCTTTCTGGAACAATCTATGTGGGAAACCTCTGGAAAGGCTTCTGGGAAATAAAATTTCCAGGTAATGTGGTCCGTGTGATTTGGAGAACAGAGAAAGGAGAAAGAGATGATCTGACACAAGGTCTAGGTGGCCCCGTTGGTGGCTCAGTGGTAAAGAATCTGCCTGCAATGTAGGAGATGTGGGTTTAATCTTTGGGTCAGGAAGATCCCCTGGAGGAGGGTATGGCAACCCACTCCACTATTCTTGTCTGGAGAATTCCGTGGACAGAGGAGACTGGCAGGCTATAGTCCCAGAGGTTGCAAGGGTCAGATAGGACTTAGCAACTAAACCACTAACCACCAACCACCAAGGCCTAAGTGAGGAACACTGATAATATCCTGCTAGCTAATAGGACGTGATCCTGAAAGGAGTCCCTGAAATGGGTCAAACTGACCCATGAACTTGGTAGGGCAGAGTCTGAGTGGAGTTGATGCTGGGCAGGAAGGACCAGTTGCTTCTGTAGAAGTAGCTGACTGCCATGGAAGGGCTTGGAAGGATGGCTTGAAGAAGGCGTGGGAACATGAAGGGAGTTGTAGACAGGCAGGTCCAATGTGATGATCTCCAGAAGCAACACCAACCACGTTCTGTCTAAGAACTTTCCCTGGAGGATGCAGCGTAAGTGGGAAGCAGACAGCACCATTGACTGGGGGCAGCCAAGTTAGGAGGGAGATTCTAGAGTAACCCAGGCATTCAACTGATAGTTCCTGAAAATGTTGTATGAATAAAATATTACTCTAGATGAAGCAAAGTTGCAATGGCCTGAATTAGGGCAACTGTTGCAACTGGGAAGAAAAAGGCAGAAATGGGAGACTTTGAAAAAGAAGTTGATAGGACCTGACAACTCAGTGGAGAGCAGGGAGAGACCAGAGGCCAGAGAGGCCCTGGCTTGAGATCTGGTGACCCTGTGGATCTGGCGTCCCTAGTGGCTCAGATGGTGGAGTCTGCCTGCAATGCAGGAGACCTGGGTTTGATTCCTGGGTCAGGAAGATCCCTTGGAGTGGGGAATGGCAATCTACTCCAGTATTCTTGCCCAGAGTGTTCCACGAAAGAGGAGACCATCCATGGCAACGCGCAAAGTCAGACACGACAGAGTGACTAACACTTTCACAACCCTGTGAGTGGCTTTAGTAATTGAGATACAGAGCAGAGATTAAATACTGGATCTGAATAGTTTTGTTTGGGGCCTGCTTAGTGTGAAGTGTGTTACAATGTCTAAATGGAGAGGTCTAGCAATCCGCTGAAGATGGGAATGTGGTCCTAGTGGACCACTGAGGTAGGTGACAAGTAGATTTTGACAAGCAGGGATTTTGGAAATTCCCCAGTCCTATTTGCTAACCCAGTTTGATGTCTGAAATCTAACTATTAGCACTTCACACCATTAACTTAAAGCTAAAGCCCCTTAAGCTTCTGTGCTCATGTGTCCCACATAGTGTGGGGTCTGGGCAATGGCCACCTCCATCAACCCTTAGCCTGAATATGGTCCTGAGCATGTATTTGTCTGAGAATTACTACTGCTCTCAGATCTAAAAGTATCACCAGGCAGAACTAGAAATAGAGGGACCTTTCAATCCTACACAATGCAGTGATATTCAGAGAGACAAGGAGGTTTTGTTGATAGAATATCCCTGTGATTTCTCTTCTGTCTTCATAGTCTCCTTTACTGCTTTTGAATTTTCATTTCTTTATTAAGAACTTGAATGCTGAAATCTCAGGAAATTCCAAGCCTATTTCCCCCATCAGAACGAGAGGAGCTCATCAGATGGACTCATGATTCCATTAATATTGAATGATTAAACCATGATTTACATTGTAAAACAGATGAATAAAAATGGAAGCGCTCTGCTGGAAGGAAAATGTATAAAAGAATCTTTGAGGGCTATCTAAATTACATGAAATAATATCATGAGAAAACCCAGAGAGAGAAAATTAGAGACAGAGAAAGGTACTGACTGAGAAAAAAGCAGAACTGAAAACCTGCAAGCCTGTTAAGTGGTGTGACTCATAGGTCCTAGTTTTTGGTGGATGGCTGAAGCCAGAGAACATTCAGAACTGCAGACAAACATTTACATGAGGTGTCCTGGTAGAGCAAGGGATCCCACATTAAAGGTCTGTCCTGTAGCTCACACAAGGTCATTATTCATGTGTTCAATTGATATAGCTCCCAGGAGCCCCTCCCAGCCAAAAGCAATGGGTTTTACAAATGGTTTCAGGTAAACCAAAAGTATTGCTCATTTCAGTCTATTCCAAAGAGTTCAAGAAAACAAGTCAAGACCTATGTCACATGTTCCATAGAACTTTGGTTGCTTAAAATCACTACAAAGTGGGAAGAAATGGTAAGTAGTGATTTAAAAAGCAGAGACATCACTTTGCCAACAAAAGTCCATATAGTCCAAGCTATGGTTCTTCCAGTAGTCATGTTTGGATGTGAGAGCTGGACCATAAAAAAGACTGAGCTCCGAAGAATTGATGCCTTCAAACTGTGGTGCTGGAGACGACTCTTGAGAGTCCTTTGTATAGCAAGGAAATCAAATCAGTCAATCCTAAAGGAAATCAACACTGCATATTGATTGGAAGAACTGATGTTGAAACTCCAAAACTTTGGCCACCTGATTCAAAGAGCTGACTCATTGGAAAAGACCCTAATGTTGGGAAAGATTGAAGGCAAAAGGAGAAGAGGGCAGCAGAGGATGAGACGGTTAGATAGCATCACCTACTCAATGGACATAGGTTGGAGCAAACTTTGGGAGATAGTGAAGGACAGGGAGGCCTGCTGCTGCTGCTAAGTCACTTCAGTCGTGTCCGACTCTGTGCGACCCCATAGACGGCAGCCCACCAGGCTCCCCCGCCCCTGGGATTCTCCAGGCAAGAACACTGGAGTGGGTTGCCATTTCCTTCTCCAAGGCATGAAAGTGAAAAGTGAAAGTCAAGTTGCTTAGTCATGTCCGACTCTTAGCGACCCCATGGACTGCAGCCTACCAGGTTCCCCGTCTATGGGATTTCCCAGGCAAGAGTACTGGAGTGGGTTGCCATTGTCTTCTCCAAGACAGGCCTGGTATGCTGCAGTTCATGGAGTCACAAAGAGTCAGACACAACTTCAGTTCAGTCACTCAGTTATGTCTGACTCTTTGCGACCTCATGGACTGCAGCACGCCAGGCTTCCCTGTCCATCACCAACTCCCAGAGCTTTCTCAAACTCATGTCCATTAAGTCGGTGATGCCAACCAACCATCTCATCCTCTGTCGTCCCCTTCTCCTCTCGCCTTCAATCTTTCCCAACATCAGGGTCTTTTTAAGTCCTCCTCAACTCTTCACATGAGGTGGCCAAAGTATTGGAGTTTCAGCTTCAACATCAGTCCCTCCAATGAACACCCAAGACTGATCTCCTTTAGGATGGACTGGTTGGATCTCCTTGCAGTCCAAGGGACTCTCAAGAGTCTTCTCCAACACCACAGTTCAAAAGCATCAATTCTTTGGTGCTCAGCTTTCTTTATAGTCCAACTCTCACATCCATACATGACTACTGGAAAAACCATAGCCTTGACTAGACGGACCTTTGTTGGCAAAGTAATGTCTTTGCTTTTTAATATGCTGCCTAGGTTGGTCATAACTTTCCTTCCAAGGAGCAAGTGTCTCTTAATTTCATGGCTGCAATCACCATCTGCAGTGATCTTGGAGCACCCCCCCACCAAAAAAAAAGTCTGTTACTGTATCCATTGTTTCTCCATCTATTTACCATGAAGTGATGGGACCAGATGCCACGGTCTTATTTTTCCAAATGTTGAGCTTTAGGCCAACTTTTTCACTCTCCTTTTTCACTTTCATCACAACTTAGCAACTGAATAATAACAATAATTATAGCTATAGGATGGTATGGGGCCTAGAACCTTCCCTTGTCCCTCAGTCAGGCTGGCATTGCTTTTATGTACCTCATTTATTTATTTAAACAGGAAGACCTTTGGCTAAAAAACAATTTAGAAATCACTGGCTTAAAGGATTGGTCTGTCTGACAGAATTAGATGTTAGATGGAAACAATATGCAGAAAGAGACATGAGAAAGATCAATGGTCATATTCTCCTGGAGAGGAAATACGTCAAGGACATGCTGGAGCCAGCTTGTGTGTACCAGCTTACAAGGAACAATCATGCACAGACATCTCCTCCCAGCTCAGCATTCAGCAACTTCTCATTAGCAGCTTGAACCTGACCATGGGAGAAGTATTTATACCATGGACGTTGGCAAAAGTCACCCATCAGGGCCTTTTCTTTTTCTTCCCAGAGAGCCAGTTATAAAATATTTCTCAAAAAATAAAATAAAATAAAATATTTCTCAGTGTACCACTGGAACTTAACAAAAGATGATCTGGCTGGCGAAACAGCCACAACCCTGTGAACCTCTGACCAAGGGCCTTCTGGGTACAGTCAAGTTAGGGATTATCTGGGTACAGTCAAGTTAGGGACTATGTAGAAGTTTGTAGACTCTGGAGAGAGGGAAGGAGCTCTTCTGGGAAATGGGAAGAATTAAAGCTTAGGCAGGCAGTCCAAGGCCCCTTAAGGAGGAGGTGAACATTCTAGATCATTCTTTCCTTGAGCCTTGTGCAACAATGTATCTTACCGGAGATGTATCTTACCTTTCTTTAGGTCCCGGAACTAATGATCACACAGCACAAGGTCTTCCTCATGGAAATGCTTTTCTTAAGCTCTATGTTAATAATTATAATTGTAACAAATCTTGCCTGGGAACCTGTTTCTCAAGACCAGTCCCCCTGATTACACAGCAACAATGATATCTTACCCAGAGATGTTGTCGGGAACTCGTTCTTCCTGGCTAATCTTGTGCTGAAGTTATCTCAGGATGTATGCCTTGGGAAAGGATGTGATGGAATTCTTACAACCTTGAGGTATTCTTTGTATCTATTCTCAGCAAAGGCTTTGACTGTGTGGATCACAACAAATTGTGGAAAATTCTTAAAGAGATGAGAATACCAGACCACTTTACCTGCTCCACAAGAAATCTGTATGCAGGTCAAGAAGCAACAGTTAGAACTGGACATGGAACAATGGACTGGTTCCAAATTGGGAAAGGAGTTGGTCAAGGCTATTTATTGTCACCCTGCTTATTTAACTTATATGCAGAGTATATCATAAGAAACGCTGGGCTGGAAGAAGCACAAGCTGGAATCAAGATTGCCAGGACAAATATCAATAACCTCAGATATGCAGATGACACCACCCTTATGGTAGAAAGCGAAGAGGAACTGAGGTGCCTCTTGATGAAAGTGAAAGAGGAGAGTGAAAAAGCTGGCTTAAAACTCAATATTCAGAAAACTAAGATCACAGCATCTGGTCCCTTCACTTCATGGCAAATAGATGGGGAAGCAATGGAAACAGTGATAGACTATTTTCTTGGGCTCCAAAACCACTGCAGATGGTGACTGCAGCCTTGAAATTAAAAGATGCTTGTTCCTTGGAAGGAAAGCTATGACCAAGCTAGACAGCATATTAAAAAGCAAAGACATTACTTGGAAAACAAAGGTCCATCTGGAATCAATATTGTGAAAATGAGTATTCTACCCAAAGCAATCTATAGATTCAATGCAGTCCCTATCAAGCTGCCAATGGTATTCTTCTAGAACTAGAACAAATAATTTCACAATTTTTATGGAAATACAAAAAACCTCGAATAGCCAAAGCAATCTTGAGAAAGAAGAATGGAACTGGAGGAATCAACCTGCCTGACTTCAGGCTCTACTACAAAGCCACAGTCATCAAGTCAGTATGGTACTGGCACAAAGACAGAAATACAGATCAATGGAACAAAATAGAAAGCCCAGAGATAAATCCACATACCTATGGACACCTTATCTTTGACAAAGGAGGCAAGAATATACAATGGAAAAAAGACAACCTCTTTAACAAGGTGCTGGGAAAACTGGTCAACCACTTGTATAAGAATGAAACTAGAACACTCTCTAACCTATACACAAAAATAAACTCAAAATGGATTAAAGATCTAAATGTAGGACCAGAGACTATAAAACTCCTAGAGGAGAACAAAGGCAAAACACTCTCTGACATAAATCACAGCAGGATCCTCTATGACCCACCACCCAGAATATTGGAAATAAAAGCAAAAATAAACAAATGGGACCTAATGAAACTTTTGCACAACAAAGGAAACTATAAGCAAGGTGAAAAGACAGCCTTCAGAATGGGAGAAAATAATAGCAAATGAAGAAACAGACAAAGGATTAATCTCAAAAATATACAAGCAACTCCTTCAGCTCAATTCCAGAAAAATAAATGACCCAATCAAAAAATGGGCCAAAGAACTAAACAGACATTTCTCCAAAGAAGACATACAGATGGCTAACAAATACATGAAAAGATGCTCGACATCACTTGTTATGAGGTACCATTACACGCCAGTCAGAATGGCTGCTATCCAAAAGTCTACAAGCAATAAATGCTGGAGAGGGTGTGGAGAAAAGGGAACCCTCTTACACTGTTGATGGGAATGCAAACTAGTACAGCCACTATGGAGAACAGTGTGGAGATTCCTTAAAAAACTGGAAATAGAACTGCCATATGATCCAGCAATCCCACTCCTGGGTATACACACCAAGGAAATCAGATCTGAAAGAGACATGTGTACCCCAATGTTCATCACAGCACTGTTTATAATAGCCAGGATATGGAAGCAACCTAGATGCCCATCAGCAGATAAATGGATAAGGAAGCTGTGGTACATATACACCATGGAATATTACTCAGCCATTAAAAAGAATTCATTTGAATCAGTTCTAATGAGATGGATGAAACTGGAGCCCATTATACATAGTGAAGTAAGCCAGAAAGATAAAGACCAATACAGTATACTAACACATATATATGGAGTTTAAAAAGATGGTAATGATAACCCTATATGCAAAACAGAAAAGAGACACAGATGTACAGAACAGACTTGTGGACTCTGTGGAAGAAGGCGAGGGTGGGATGTTCAGAGAGAACTGCATTGAAACAAATATGCTATCAAGGGTGAAACACATCACCAGCCCAGGTTGGATGCATGAGACAAGTGCTCAGGGATGGTGCACTGGGAAGACCCAGAGGGATGGGATGGAGAGGGAGGTGGGAGGGGGGATCAGGATGGGGAACACATGTAAATCCATGGCTGATTCATGTCAATGTATGGCAAAAACCACTATAATACTGTAAAGTAATTAGCCTCCAACTAATAAAGATAAATGAAAAAAAAAAAAGCTATGGTTTTTTCATTAGTCATGTATGGATGTGAGAGTTGGACCATAAAGAAGGGTGAGCACTGAAGAACTGATGCTTTTGAACTGTGGTGTTGGAGAAGAGTCTTGAGAGTCCCTTGGACTGCAAAGAGATCCAACCAGTCAGTCCTAAAGGAAGTCAGTCCTAAATATTCATTAAAAGGACTGATGCTGAAGCTGAAGCTCCAATACTTTGGTCACCTGATGTGAAGAACTGATTCCTTGGAAAAGACTCTGATGCTGGGAAAGATTGAAGGCGGGAGGAAAAGGGGACAACAGAGGATGAGATGGTTGGTTGGCATCACCCACTTAATGGACATGAGTTTGAGCAAGTTCTGGGAGTTGGTGATGGACAGGGAGGCCTGGTGTGCTGCCATCCATGGGGTTACAAGGAGTCGGACATGACTGAGCGACTGAAGTGACTGATTCTCAGGAGCCAGCTGAGAAGTATATAAGCCCTGCTTAAACTAGAGAGGCGGGGACTCTCCTGCCCCTTCCAGTGCCTCTTGCTGGAAGCTTTCTCTAACCCTGTTACTTTAATAAAATCTACAGAAAGCTCTGAGTACCTGAATCTGTCTTCAGTCCCAGAGTTAAAGCTGCTTCTTCAGAGACCACAAATCTGTCAGCACCGTTCACCGTAAGCTTTCAAAACACACCTTTGTCGTGCGGTTGTAGACATGGCCGTGGACCAGGGACCTGAGAGGTGTTGTGGGAAGGGCCGCGTGGAAGGCCCAGATCTGGAAGGCAGGAGGGGGAGATTTCTCACTTGACCGAGGACTCCAGGTAGGGAAGCAGGTTGCGAAGGCCACGCGACTTGGGAGGACCAGTGACCAGGGCACTCTGCCAGCTATTGTCTGCTTCCACTGGGATCTAAAGGGAAGAAAGATGGGCCCTGACAATGCATCGCTCAGGTATCACAGAGAATGTTCTTAGACCCTGAGTCAGCGAGCTGACTGAGCTCTGAGCAACGTGTCAGAAGCTCTTTCTGAGAGGTGCTGGGTGGATCCCGTCTGTCTGGGAGTCCGAGGTTCCCGCCTGAAGCATAGTTTGGAAATCTCTTCTCCCTTCCTTCTGCCTAAGACTACTCTGGCAAGTTGTGTTATTAACCGTGAAGCGGCTTCTGACAGTGGGAAGGAAGAGGGGAAGCTATCAAAAGCAGAATAAGAACATCCTGTAAGACTAGTGAAGTTTCCTTCCACTTTGAGGGGGAAGTCAATATGTTTGGATGAGTCTGGGACAAGCTGGCCTTTGCCTGAAAAGCCCTCTTTCGCGCTGTGAGTGTCTACAATGCAGGGATCAGTTCAGGCGATGAACGCGCACAGCCCGGCTGGGCCGTGGAGGCAGTGGCGTGGCATTGTCATCAGCAGCCAAGCACGAGGCTGCAGGCAACAGTGCTTGCTCATCTCAACCCAGGGCCCCAAGTTCAAAGGCAATGTCTTCCCCCCAAAAGCTGACAGAGCAGGCTTATTTTTCCTAGAGGGTGGCACACTTTCCTGATGGCTTAATCTGGAGAAGTAAACTTTGCTTCCTGGAGAAAACACTGGCTTAGTGATATTAACAGAAAGGACTGGCCTACCCGAGGGCAGCTTTAAGAGCTGATGTACACAACAGATAACAAGTATGACAGGGACAAGGACCCATCAGCCCAGACGCTCACCTCAGTGCTGGGTCCTGGAGACCTGTAGGCCAGCCTTAACCTCTTAGGTGCTGGACTGGGTGGGCCCTGGAGCTGGAGGATGGGTCATTAAGTGGCAGAAGGACACCCTGGAGGAAGGGGAAACCAGGCACTAGAGGCATCCGCAATGTCCTAAAAACCCATCGAGCTGTTCCCATCCATCTGGCTGTGAAAATCTAACCATCCAGGATCAAAGGGGAACAGTCACTTCTGGAGGAGTTTCAGTTTATATTATTGGTAAGCAAATGCCTGGGCTTCCCAGGTGGCGCAAGTGGTAAAGAACACACCTGTCAATGCAGGAGGAGACGCGGGTTCGATCCCCGGAGGAGGGCCCAGCAACCCACTCCAGTATTCTTGTCTAGAGAATCCCACGGACAGAGGAGACTGGGGGGCTGCAGTCCATGGGGTCACAAAGAGTCAGACATGACTGAGGTGACTTAGCACACGCGTGTGCAAGTGCCTGACCTTGTGAGCTTTGAGCTGAAGGGCTGGAGTCTGGGATTTATATTTCTCACACGCATGTCACATGTCACGTCGGTTCTTTATTTTCCTCTCCCTCTTCAACTTTTCCATTTTTGAAGAACGCTCTTTGAGGTCACGTGGATGACATTTATTTATTATCTTCTCCAAACCTGCTGCGGCACCGGTCCCTTTAGTCACAATACCCATCCGTGCTCAGCGCTTTATATTTAGCAACTCTCTCAGAAAGATCTGAGTCTGCATTTAGCCCTAAATAGCTACAAATAAGGGAGTAGCAGCAAGAGCCCTTTGAAAGCTTTTGTAGGAGGTGTTGTGCCAGGGGTGGTCTGACATCCCCGGAGCTACAGGTGTGCATGACAGCTATAGGCAAATGCAGGTGGGAACAGATTACAGAAAGCGAGTTGTGTACTGGGAAGCGCATCCCTCCACCCTTCTCTGAGACAGGTTGTAAGGAAACACTGCAGCGTGTTTGTCTGTCTGCCCAGCCCTATTTAGTGAAAAATGATTGCTCTTTGCTTCTTGTTACCATGCTCAGATGATACTATGGCAACCAGGCTGCATAAAAGGGAGGGGGGGAGGAGGTAGAGGCTGCTTAGCAACTTGAAGATTTTTAAAAGGCAAGTACTCATTTTAACAGCAACAGTTTTTAAAATGCCAGTTTCGAGGCGAGGAAAGAGAAGAGCATTAGAGAAAGCAAATGGGAATGAAACAGGAGAGGAGTTAAACAAACAAAAAAAAATATGAAAAGAGAGAGAGAGACATTTCCATGACACTTCTCAAAGCTCTTTCATGTGCATCCTTATGGAAATCCTCGGAGCTTAGTAGGGTCTCTGTTCGCTGATGGGGAAACTGAGGCTCCCAGGGTGAGGGATGTCCCAGTGCTCAGCTGGTTCATTAGGAGATAGCCTGGAACTAAGATCCAGACAAGGCTGATTTCAAATTGCACATTGTTTATCACACCAGGTTGAAAAAAAAAATTCAGACAATCTGAGAAGAGGAATAAAAAATAAAACTCCATGAAACTGTCAACAACATGAAAAGAAACAGGCATCTGTTTTTCAGGTAGAACGCCACAAAAAGGACAAAAATACATTTAAATATATTGGCAGAATTCGGTGCAAATGGTGAAGTGCCATTTGCTTATTTACTTGCCTATTTAGGGCACAAAGTGGTGACCAGCAGATGGTGTTGAGTTGAACGAACCGGAGGTTGCTTGCTTCTGGAAACCAGAGCATCTGGAGAGGTTCATGGACGTTGCAAGGATTCAAGTTAGCGAGGGTGGAGAGGAAGGGAAGGGAGGAGGGAAGAATACTCTGACTTAGGAAGAGATTGCCCAAGGGGAAAAACAGGCCTGGAGATAGATGACCACGTTGTTTCCCCCAGGACCACATAACCAGAGAGGCTTCAAGCACCTACTCCATCCTCACTGACCACCGTTAACAGTTCACAGCTCCTCTGACACGCCAGCCCTCCACCCTGGGAAGCAAAACACTAGATGGTTTAAAAATGAAACAGGCCTCCAGCGTGGCATGATGGTGGTGTTCAGCTTGATCTCAGTGCCCAGTAACAGGTGATGAGGACAGCGATGAGAAAACAACCTGTTGGGCTTACAAGCTATCTCCGAGGCAGAACCTGTTTCCGTGTGGCGGAATGAATTTCTGTATAGTATGTCCTTTTCTTAATAGCCCAGGGTTCAGAGGTGCCACTCAAGACTGAAGGGCTGAATCACAACCACCCTGGTGGAAGCTTTGCCCTTGACTGGGGCGTTTGGTGGAATATGTAGATGGGGGAGAGGTGGGGGCGAAGGTTGAAAAGAGCTGCTGGCTGACTTTCCTGCTTGCCAGCCATTTGTCCACGAGCATTTCTTTTTCTTTTCTTTTTTTTTTAAAAAAATGATTGAACTACAGTTGCTTTACAATGTTGTATTCGTTTTTACGGTACGGCGAAGTCAACCAGTCACACTAGTACATATATCCCCTCTCTCTTGGTTTTCCTTCACGTTTAGGTCAAGAGCATGGAGTTCAGTTCCCTGTGCTCTATGGAAAGTTCTCCTTAGTTATCTGTTTGTTCTCTCCAGTTATGTGTTTTATACGTAGTATCAACAGTGTCAATATGTCCTGGACACGAGTGTTTTTGGAGGAATGCCATGTGCCAAGCCCCAGCGACCTTCCCATGTTGGTTCTCCTCACCTTCACCCTGTGAGGAGACGACCCACAGCTCCGAGGGCCTCAGATCGCCCAGAAGCGGCCACTGTTGCCCTTCTGCTTAATAACACGTTGCTGACAAGACAAGTGGTGTTTTGGGCTCCAGTGGTCACAACCCAGCTCCGCGCTGGCTCTTACTGGCATTGTTTCCACTTGCTCTTAATGGACTGGATGCAGAGGCGTTAAGAAACAGTAAACAGGCTTCTTTCCCCTGTACTTTTGGTAACCTCAAGGGTCTAGGTGACTCAGAAGGCTCCTAACCAACCTGATGCCACCCAGGTTGGGTTTCTAAAGCTAGGAGTTTGAAGGACCTGGGACTGGATGGGTGAAGCTGTCTTCCTCATAGCACAGTAAAAATGCAACAAGTCAGCTTCTGGCTTAGTTCTAATTTTGCCATTGGCTCCACCTTCCAGCGCTTCATCACCCATGTCCCCCTGTGGAATTTCTTAAGAGCCCTAAATAGACTTCCCTGAATCCTTTCCTACTGTCCATCAATTCATGCCAAGTCTTCTGTCCCCCGCAGGGAAATACACTTCCCATCCTGGGCGCTGCGAATGGGGACAAGTTACAATGGACATTTTACAGCATTTTCAATATACAAAATACAATCTTCATATATACAAATCATTTTCAAATGCATTACCTCATTTATAGAAGAAACAACTATAGTTGTTTACATAGCAACATCCCCAGTTTATAGATAATGAGGATCAGAGACGAGTGGTTTAGTGGGTCTCCTCCAATGTCAATTCAGCCACTAGACGACCAGGAAGCTAGTAAGGTTGGGACAAGGTCCAACTCCCAGTTCCCTACTCCTTAAGGATTTGGAAAACTCCTTCTCCTGCGGCTTACGTTAATTAAGCCGAAACCTGCCTTTTAGAGCAAAGCAAAACAAATATGCTCTCTCTTTCAAATATTGGCCCTCCAAATATTTGAAGGCAGCGACTGGCTGCCCTCCAGGGCCTCATTTCTCACATTGGAAAGTGCAGGGAATTCACTCTAGGGAGTTTGCGAACCTGTCGGCTATGATCTGTTAGTTCTGGGGCGTGGCCTGAGATTCTGGTTCCTAACAAGCCCTACCTCCTCCCAGATCAGTGGCTCAGAGCAGGAGAAAAAAACAAACAAAAAAAATCGTATAAAATTAAGAAAAGACTTTTCATATTCTTGTTTCCTGTTCCCCTGCATTTATAAAAGCTCCCAACTCACATAGGGCACTTCATAAATGTCCAATATATTTGGACAGAAGGGAGGCAGATGCAGTGACATAAAATACCTCCCCCTTCTTCATCCCAGCCCCATTCTTGGTTTAGAAAAAGCCTTTGCTTCTTACCCATTACTTAACTCATCCGATTAACAGTCATCCTCTCTAAATGGGGAATAACTGTAAAAATGACTATTAGGTGCCTGGTGTACAAAGAAATCAGAGAAGGCAGTGGCACCCCGCTCCAGTACTCTTGCCTGGAAAATCCCGGGGTCGGAGGAGCTAGGTGGGCTGCAGTCCACGGGGTTGCTAAGAGTCGGGCATGACTGAGCGCCTTCACTTTCACTTTTCACTTTCATGCATTGGAGAAGGATATGGCAACCCACTCCAGTGTTCTTGCCTGGAGAATCCCAGGGACAGAGGAGCCTAGTGGGCTGCCGTCTATGGGGTCGCACTGAGTCGGACACGACTGCAGCGACTTAGCCCCAGCAGCAGCAGTACAAAGAAGACGCCTAATAAATCTCAGTGATCACCCCGCAAACAAAACCGAACCAAAGAAAGCAGGAACTTAAGCAAGAATTGCCAAAACACTGTGTCCTCGCTGGAATGAGACAGGAAAAAATGCTCCACTGGAAAGAACACGCTGCAAGGAGCGCTCGGCAGACCTCCCCCCAAGGGAAACGGCGCAGCTCGCGGGGCGCCGACCGGGCTGCGGGGCGCCCGGCCTGAGCTCTGCTGCCCTCTGCTGGCCGAACGCCCGCCCGCGCGTCTCGTCGCATCGCCGCGGCTCCCAGGGGACCTGCATCCTCAGCTAGTAGGTTATGCAACACCAGACTGCAACCAGAGCACGTGTGAGAAAAGGAAATCACTGACCTTTTGGCGTTTCGATTAAATACAAAAGATAAGAGAAGCGGAGGGCGAGAAAATAGCAAGTGCCTTCTCAACATAGAAGGGACCGAGCAAGGATGTACTCAAATGCACTCTGAGTAGGAGCTCTTAGAAGCAGGGGACCACTCCTGTTTTGAATGTGGGGGACCTGAAGCTGGTGGGAGATTGGGGACCGACGTTACTGAGGGAAGTATCACTAGGGAGAGACCCAGTTAGGTTTGGAAGGGGGGCCTTTCTGACTTCAAAACACCAGGTATCTATACCTGGCTCTTTCATTCCTTAGCTAGGGGTCTGGACCAGATACTCGGTCATGTTGGGTCTTGATGTTCTTCATTTTTCAAATGAGGGACTGACTGAGGTGGGCTTTGTGTTGCCTTTCAGTTCTCATTCCGAGTACAACACCCTGAGAAGACCATAATTCAAACAGGCACATGTACCGCAATCTTCACTATTTACAATAGTCAGGACATGGAAGCAACCTAGATGTCCATTGGCAGTTGAATGGATAAGGAAGATGTGGTACATGTATTTGCTCTTCTTAAGGAGGAGTAGACTATGGGTTCATCTCCCCCAGGCGGACCCTGCGTTTCTCATCAAACAAAGCTACTGGAGACTAGCTTTCACACCCACTTAGTAGCCCCAGCATACTCAACCCCCTGACATATTCTTCAATTAGTTAAGTCACTCAGTCACGTCTGACTTTGTGACCCCATGGACTGCAGCTTGTCAGGCTTCCCTGTCCATCACCAACTCCCGGAGCTTGCTCAAAGTCGTGTCCATCGAGTCGGTGATGCCATTCAACCATCTCATTAACGTCCCCTTTCTCTCTCCTCCTTCAATCTTTCCCAGCAGCAGGGTCTTTTCCAATGAGTAAGTTCTTTGCATCCAAAGGATTGGAGTTTCAGCTTCAGCATCAGTCCTTCCAATGAATATTCACGACTGATTTCCTTGGGGATTGACTGGTTTGATCTCCTTGCAGTCATATTCTTCAGAGGCTACCAAATTATTTCAAAGCTGTGTCCCCGAAACAACACTTCAAGTTTTAAATGTCCAATCACTGGCGAAATTTACCAGAGTCAATCTTGCCCACTCAAGATACATGGTTAATGTTGCTGGGAAATGAACACTACAGACTGAGCTGGTTCATCCATGCCTATCAGGCTCCAGGAGACATGAACATTTTTATATTTTTTGGCATGAGTCCCCAAGGTCCCACTTAATAAGCTTTTGGAAACTTTACATTTTTTAATCTGCTTTACTGAGGTAAGAACAACATATAAAAAGTTGTTGATATTTGATGAATACAATTTGATGTGTCTGGAGATAAGTATGCCCTCGAAACCATCATTATAATCAATGCCATAAACTTATCCATTGCCCCCCAAAATTTCCTCCCCCGCTGTTTTTGTGTTTCTTTCTTTCTTTCTTTTTTTTAATCATCCATCATTTGCTTCAGGCATACTTGCTTTCAGTCTGAATCAATCCTCAAGGCATTTTAGTTTGGTTCTTTACTGATAGGAAGTGGGTGGACATTTCAGTCCTGTCTAGTTTAGATATTGACTTATGACATTCTTCTAGTTCATTGTGATCTTCAGCTCATAAAATATTTTAAGGATTGCTTTGCCCACATAGGGTTGTGAAGCATCTCCGCCTCTCAGACAATTTAATGGAAAATTTCAAAATCCCAAAACAAACAAACTGAAAGACACCTTAGAGATTATATGATCCCATTCTCTGATTTTATGGAAGACAGTCTGAACTATTTGTCCAAATAAGGATAGTTCTCTAGAAACAATAAAAGAAGATGGACTGGGTGTATTTTCCAGGACTTTGGATGGGATCTTGCACATATTGGGAGGAAGGCATTCAGAAAACTGAGTCAATACAGATTCAGGGCAGCTATCGGAAAGTTAGGATTCGGCCTGATTATTACATTCACCAGCGAAGAAAGTCAGATCTAGTGCCAAAAATAAATTAGCATCCTTCCCAGAGCTCTCCCTCTGAACATGGTGCCTGGAGGGCTACTCCAGTTTCATGAAAACACTCTTCACCTTATCTAAGAAGGCCCAAATGATGTCCATTCTTGAACTGATGATAAAATACCAATCAAACGCTAATCAAACCCACTAAGTCAGAGGCAGCCAAGTTGCAGTCAGAGATGGTATCTGGCAGAGTTTCCAGACTGAGAGCACATGCCAAGCGTAACTGAACATGAGTATGATAAACAGCGACGGGCCTCTGACAGACTGCGATGCTGTCAGGACACGGTTTCCAGTTATTCTGGAATTATGGCGAGATGCTTGGGAGGTTCAGCGGCATGCCTCAAATGCTGTCATCCCAGCTTCGAGAAAGTTCCTCCTCCTGTTCCTTTAAAAAATAAACAACAGATTCATTCTGGTTTTGTTTGTCTCTTAGTTGGGTGTTTTTGTCCCATGGACTATTTTCCCTACTAACATGGAATTTCTGTGGCTTGTCTTTTATTTCATACCATGTAGAGAAATAAACGGGCTTCCCTGGTGGCTCAGATGGTAAAGAATCTGCCTGCAACACAGAAGATGCAGGTTTGATCCCTGGGTTGGAAAGATCTGCTGGAGAAGGGAATGGCAACCCAGTCCACTATTCTTGCCTGAAGAAATCCATGGACAGAGGAGC
The DNA here is from genome assembly GCF_023699985.2 of Odocoileus virginianus. Classification (NCBI taxonomy): domain Eukaryota; kingdom Metazoa; phylum Chordata; class Mammalia; order Artiodactyla; family Cervidae; genus Odocoileus; species Odocoileus virginianus. The sequence continues at coordinate 36,074,518 of NC_069681.1, forward strand.
CTGGTTGGCTAAAGTCCATGGGGTTGCAAAGAGTCGGACATGACTGAGTAACTAATACACACACACACACACACACACACACAGAAATAAAACTACACAGGAATGCACAGCTCCTCCTACCCCAGGGTGCTTAGAAGTGAGGCAGTGGGGTAAGGCTTCTTGAAGCCCCAGGATGAGCTCGGCCCATGTTCCAGGAACATCTTTATAACTCACAGCTTTTATTATTTTGCAGGGGAATGAGAAAGAGATGTCACTGACATATTATGGAGTAGTCAGTAAATTTACATGGATTTTTAAAAGATAAGGCACAAGATTTTAAGGAAGTTCCTTGTTTGTAGCTACTGATCTCTGAGATGGTGGGAACCCACACATGCAAAATTTAAGATTAGACATTTCATTCCATCTACAATTTTTGCTTTGAAATAGGATTACTACTACTGCTACCAGGACGGCTTCTACTACTTACTAGTCTTACTATTGTACAATTACTTTTTCTACTATTACTGCTACTCATAATTACAGGCATTTCCATTTTCTTTTTCTTCAAGTTGGAGAAACCCCAGGTCTCCAGGAGGATAGAACTGCTGCTAAGCTCCCCAGAGCCTGAAAATAAGATGCTTCCTTCCACTTGGCATCTAAGACACATCTACATAAGAACTAATAATGGCTAAAAATAATCATTAGTAACACGGGCCACTCTGCCAACCTATCGGCCATCAGTGCTTGTAAGCTTGTTCAACTTCACTATAGACGTCCCATGCCAATGTCTGCATGACACACGGGGCTGAGTGGATGAGGCTGTGTGTGGCCAGGGGCCTTGGGCAGAGGTCCAGCTACCCGAGGCCTTCTTAATGCTGAGCTGAAGGGTCCAACGTGGCACCTGTAAGCCATCTGTGGCACTCCAGAGCATGATCTAATTTAGCCTCCTCATGGCAGCAAACAATTTTAACAGTTTTTCAGTTAAGAAAACAGAAGACTTCTCTCCGGACTGATTAATCACAGATGTGAAGGGGCTTTTATGGGGAGAAGTTTGCACGTGATAGCGATCACACAGAAGCCTGTTGTTTTCTTTTCTGGGTCTGAGATGCCACTTGCCAGTGTTTCCAAAGGTTTGAGCCCAGTCTGCTCTTCACTGGAAAAGAACATCATGGCGTTCATTTGTTCATTCCTTCAACACACACTATGGAATTCTGCCCCCGCGCTCGGCACTCTGCTAGCAACTGAAGATGTACGAGTGAACAACCCGGACTTAGGTCCTCCCTCTGAGGAGTTTTCCATCTAGAGAGGGATACAGAGACACAAGCAATGCGAAGTGAAGAAAGAGAGTGACGCGTGACACATGAAAACAGAATGGAGGCCTGATGTTGGACATCAGGAAAGGCTTCCGGGAAGGAGTGCAGCACCTAAGCTAAGGGCAGGCGGAATTAGGCAAATTAGATGAGCTTGGGGAGGGGAAGGTTGGCAGCAAAGATGGCTGCGGCAGGAAACCACCGGATACGCTGAGGACTGGAGGTCAGGAAGATGGCGGAAGGAGGTGGAGACCGGATACCGGCAAAGGCGGAAGTAGACTCTGCGTCGTCAGTGTCAGTCATAGCAACAGGACCACCTCCACAGCGGGGTCCATTCTCACTACTTTTGGCTAAATAGGCCAGGCTTTCGTCACCCCTGTCACTTAATTTAACTAGGGGCTGTCCTACAGACACATTTCCAGTTGCTGGGAGTAGGAGACTTCATGTGGATAAATATAAGTCTACTGGTAGCTGGATTAATGTTAGCCGCTGCCCCCCCTCCCCCCCACTCCCCGCCCCCTGCCGTCCAGATGAGGCCCAGGCCTCCAGGTGGTCATGCAGGCAGACCCAGGGGAGAGGAGTGGAGGGGAGGGTGTGTTATCCCAGCCAGAAACAGGCCTTAGGAGAAAGAAAGCATGTGGCAGGACATGGTGCTCCCTTTATTGCTTCCTGAAATGTATACCTAGATCTTTATGATCTCAAAAACTTACATTACAGAGTGTGTATACACATGTGTGCATGCATTTGTGTATGTGTGTATGCATTTATGTGATGTGGCCTTGCAGTGTTGGGATGTACTGGGAAAAGAGACGCAGGAGGTCGGAATATTCCTGCTCTTGTACATTCAGCTTTGATTCTATGAAACCATAGCAGAAGCCTGAAGGCTAATTAGAGGAAATCCAGCTTGAACTGGAGCATGGACCACAGCATGCAGGCTTCCCTGTCCTTCACTATCTCCCGGAATTTGCTCAAATCCATGTCCATTGAGTCAGTGATGCTATCTAAATATCTTATCCTCTGTTGTCCCTGTCTCCTTTTGCCTTCAAGGGTCTGGCAGGGGGTGAATTTGACTACATTAGAATGCAGAACTCTTGTTCACAAAAAAATTCTACAGGGACAAAGACAAATCACTAGCTGGTACACACACATAAACCTATCTATAACTGAAGAAAGACTTAGTATCCGGAATACACAGAAACGTACACACAAATCAATAAGAAAGCAACAAATAAGGAAACATAAGATGGACTCAAAATTTTGACCAAAGGGGGAACATAAATATTCAATTACAATCTGCAAAGACTGTAAGTTTTTTAGTAATCATGAAAATGTAAATAAAACCACAGTGGGGACTTCCCTGGTGGTTCAGTGGTTAGGAGTCTATGCTGCTAAGGCAGGGGTCAGGAGTTTGATCCCTGATCGGGAAACTAGGATCCCATATGCCATGTGGGGCAGCCAAAAGATTAAAAACATAAGCAAAAACTAAACCACAATCAACTACATTTTCCTACTATCAGACGTGGTAAATATTCAAGTGCCTGATCAATGCCAGGTGTTGGTGAGGTTGGTGAGTTGGCAGGAGTTAATGGTACAAACAATCTGGGAAACAATTTGGCATTATCTGGACATTTCCCCTAGTGGCTCAGATGGTAAAGAATCTGCCTGCAATGCAGGAGACCCAGGTTTGTTCCCTGGGTCAGGAAGATCCCTGGAGAAGGGAATGGCAACCTATTCCAGTGTTCTTGCCTGGAGAACTCCATGGACAGAGGAGACTGGTGGGCTACAGTCCATGGGACTGCAAAAAGTAGGACCCAACTGAGCACCCAAAACTGCAAGCATCCCCTAAAATCCAGCCTTTTCATCTTTATATGTGAGAAGTAAGAAATATTTGTGAATACTTAATTCAGGGACACATGAAAATAGTCAAAGAAGGCTTATCTGTAATGGGTAACACTAGAAACAATCAAAATCTAAGGTTGAATGAATGAATCAGTGTGATACACTCTTACAGCACAATATTAGACAATAGTGAAAAGAAATTATAGTTACAAGCATCTCTTTTCCAGGGGATCTTCCTGATCCAGGGATCCAACCCTTGTCTCCTACATCTCCTGCAATGGCAGGCGGATTCCTTATCACTGTACCACCTGGGAAGTTGTTCTGGATTAGGAGTGAACATGCTCCTCAGGGAACACTGACAATGTCTGAAGACAATTTATTCGGTCCCCACTGGGGAAAGAGGTCCTACTGGCATCTACTGGGTAGAAGTCAGAGATGCTGCTAAACATTCGACAATGCAGCAGCTCTTCACAGCAAAGAATATTCCAGCCCCAAATGTCAGGAGGGCAAAAGTTAAGAATCTCTGGTCTTTTTTATTTCGGCCATGCCACAAGTCTTGCAAGATCTTAATTCCCCCAAGCAGAAACTGAACCTGCGCCCTTGGCAGTGAAAGCACCGAGTCCTAACCACTGGACTGTCAGGGAAGTCCCCGAGAATCTCTTGTCTTGATAGAACTGATGGGCGTGCATGCCTTTTCCTTTGTTTTGAGTATTAGAATCTGTTTTATAGTTTTTAAGGTTCCCTCCTGGATAACAGAAGTTTTGTTGTGATTGTGGTTCACCAACAGGGTCAAAACTATGCTTCTCAACAATTAAAGTATCTCTTTACTTAGTAGAATATGCCATTTGAAGACTTCTCCTTTTGTCTTACACTACTTTACCTGTTGTGTAGCTGGGTGACCAAATTTACCTGCATTAACTCTTCAGGAGTCACAGAGCTAAATGTGTTTCATTTTATATCACTGATGAAATTGAATGCAAAGATGGAGTGTGTATCAATGTCCCAATGACTAAAGATGTCTCCTTTTTCCTTCAAAATCCAAATTTTTCCATTTTCCAAAGCAATCTAGTTGTGTTAATTCTGGAAAACAGATGGAAAATACTCTAATTAAAAGTAACCCCCAATCCATATCAGTGTTAGTTCTCAGGCTGCAAGTAAACTAACTAATCAGAGATTACAGCAGCTTCAGAAAGGTAGTTATACTCTATGGAGCCTAAAAAAATCAATTCTTTTATTTTAATTAACTCTTTTAAGGGGTCTGGTAGAATATTCACCCGGGTCTCAGTGAGTTGAATCCAGCAGATCATTGAAAATAGCCATGGAAAGATTTTCAGACATTGTTTTATATAGCAGCCTCCATGTTAATCCTGATAAAAACAGTACATGAAGGATTCCTGGGACAGTTTCATGAAACAAGGCAGATTACCAGGCTTCACCTTGAGAGACTCAAATTACCAGGTCCAGGATGGGAGCCCAGAATATGTAACAAGCCCCCTGCGGTGCTCTGATGCATGGTAAGAAACCATGGCTTAGAACGGTATGCTTAGACTCTCTTGCTTGACTGTCAGTACGTTATTAAAGGCATTTCTCTTTCACATCTGCCCTTTACTGCAGAGATAAGTGATAATGATTTCAAGGAAGTAACCTTGATTTACCACTGCTGTGGAAATGTTTGGCCTCGGCACCATCTTTTTTGCCAAGGCAAAATGAAATTAGATGCTGCATGTGAAAATACTTTATCAATTGTAAAGGGGAAAATAAGTCTATTTTCATGCACTCAGCAAATAGATTATAGGTTGACTCTCACAAGACAAGGTGTTTGGAGGCATGACTAAGCAGAGACAAGCTACAGAGTGTTGAGACGTGACTCTGTGTTGTTCTCTCTCATTTAAACCTTTGAAAACAAGGAAGGATCCCTAGGGACTGTTTGCTGATGTTCAACAGCAGGAAAGGAGCCCCTGATTCAAAGAAGCTTTGAATCCTGGCAGTTTGTCAGAGTGGAAGAGGACTCAGCAGAAATACATAACCTTGCAAAGAGTACATCAGCAGATTTTTTTTTTTTTTAGGAAGTGTCACACACTGGGATTTAGAATCTTCTAGAAGGCTTGGAAACCTGGCCACTTACTGTCTTCAGTTCGACTCAGAAAATTGCTACACATGTGACCCTGACAATATCCTTGAATTCTCCAAGATGACTCTCCCCATTTGTGGCAATGAGACAGTTGCTGTGAGGATTAAAAGAAACAACATGTGATATGAAATGTCTACACAATACAGCACGTGTTCCCCTCTGCTTGAGACCTCTGCTTGAGACCTAGATACCAGTGTATAGAATTGGGCAAGGCTCAAAAAGGACTGAGAAGCCATGCAGTGCCTCAAATCCAGTTTATTATTACAGCCAAGTGTCACGGGAGCTTGGCATAGGGATACTGAATATACACAGTGATAAAGGTCTGAATGGTGGTACTTGAAGTCATAGTCAATCTATCTGGTCCATCTCGATGAGTCCTCTGCCTGTACCCTCCAACACACACACACACACACACACACACACACACACACACACGGAGAGAAGGAGAGAGGGAGAGAGTTTTAGTCTCATTTTCTCCAGCAAAGGTCACTTTACTTTTGCAACAGTATTCCTCCTACCTCTGAAGTTTGATTACCATCTTTCAGCTTCACTGAGAGTTCACTCGTCCTAAAACTTCTTCATAAAAACCTGCACTGGCGGTCACCTCCCACCCATTCAGTCAATTATCATGGCTGCCCTAGAATTAGCACGGCTTCATGGGTGTTGTAAATCACACATTTTTCTCGCCTGAGGGTGTGCTTTATTGGCAAAGGACAGTTGGAGTGAAGTGAAGAGTAGCAAAAAGCAGCAAATGAGGTGGGTGAAGAGTCCCATAGAAATCTTGCCTTAGTCAATTAATATGTGTTCGTGAGCCCTGGACGTGTAGGATGGGGCTCTTCCCACCAGGAATCAGAGCTCTGACATTTATTTAAAACTACCTTCAAAAATAGTTTAAAATCAATAGGAAAGGTGAGTCTCTTCATTCTACTTGCACCTCTTTTTAAAACCATTTATGAGACTTACTCAGCTTCACCCATTTTAATCCCCTGACATGGCTCCAAATGTCAGTTTTAAAAAGTCAAGTTCACCTTCACAGAATTAAAATTTGTGAGCTCTGAATATATTAAAAGAATGTGCCACAGGCTCTCAAAGAAATTCTCAGAAAGGAGTATCAGAAATGTTTTAAAATTAGAACATGTGTGTAATCTTGAAGTTAATTGCTTTGAAATGTAACATTTACGTGGAAGGGATATTTGATCTGCTTGCTTAAAGCTATCGGTTACATAATTTTGTTTTTAAAAAGAAGAATCATAGTTCTATTTCTCCAAAAACACAGCATCAGCGATTCTTTGATTGAGCAGCACATAGCCCTTGAGTATCTTCCAAGGACTTTTTTAGGTGAATTCAGGTGTTAAAAGACCACTTCAACATGGCTTCTTTCTTCCCAGAGAAGAAGAATGTTTGGTGTTGGATGGTGCCTGTTAAGAAAGCAAAGGAATTCAAAGAAGGGAAAGAATGTGCCTTGGAGGGATAAAAAAGGCTTCAAGGACATTGAGATGGACCTAGAAACATGGCTTGAATTGATATCAGCAAAGGCATAGAGGAGGACAGCCCTGTAAAATTACACAGGTGGGTCTTATGAATAGGCCCACCTGTTAGTACTCTGGGGGATAGTGAGAAATAAAGGTAGGATCGGGTCAAACAGTAAAATGCCTTCAAAGGTGGGAAGAGGAGTTGGAGTATTTAATAACTTAGACTAGAAACAGTCATTATAGATATTGGTGGTTTAGTCACTCAGTTGTGTCCGACTCTCTGTGGCCCCGTGGACTGTAGCCTGCCTGGCTCCTCTGTCCATGGGATTTTCCAGGCAAGAATATTGGAGTAGGTTGCTATTTCCTTCTCCAATAGACACTGGAGCAGGAGAAATACAGGGATAAAAGAAATGTTTTCAGAAAATTAAACTAAAAGGACATCTAGGGGTTTAAAGCAGGAAGTAGAGGAATCTATTTTAGTAATATAGGCATGAGAACACTAGAGTAACAAGCAAATTGCTCACGGCTTCCATGTTTTTTTGTTTTTTTTTTTTAATTTATCCTATTTTCCTCAGAATTTCTATAACATTTGTCTCTATTGTTAATGTGCTTCTTCTGTACCACCAGCGTGATTTCAAGAGCCCATGTTCCTCTTCTGCTAGATTACACATTGGGAACATATTATATATTTGTACTTTTAAATGAATTTTTATTGGCATATAGTTGCTTTACAAGGCTTCTCCGGTGGCTCAGTGGTAAAGAATCTGCCTGCCAAGGCATGAGACCCAGGAGACACAGGTTCGATCCCTGGGCCAAAAGGATCCCCTGGAGAAGGGAGTGGCAACCTACCCCAGTATTCTCACCTGGGCAGCCCCATGGACAGAGGAACCTGGCAAGATACAGTCCATAGAGTCGCAAAAGAGTCAGACATGCCTTTGTGACTAAACAGCAACAGTTGCTTTATAATGTTATGTTAGTTTTACACAACAGTTTAGTTTTGTGTACAGCAAAATGAATCAGCTATATGTATACATATATCCCCTCTTTTTGTGGATTTCCTTCCCATTTAGATCACCACAGAGCCTTGAGCAGAGTTTCCTGGGCTATTCAGTAGGTTCTCATTAGTTATCTGTTTTATACATAGCAGTATATATATGTCAACCCCAATATCCCAGTTCATCCCACCCCTCCTGCCCACCCTGGTGTCCATATGTCTGTTCTCTACATTTGTGTCTCTATCTCTGCCTTGCAAATAACTTCATCTGTATCATTTTCTAGATTCCACATATAGGTGATATCATAATATTTTGTTTTTCTGACTTACCTTACTCTGTATGATAGTCTCTGTGTCTATCCACATTTCTGAAAATTTCATAATTTCATTATTTTTTATGGCTGAATTATATATTTATGCTTTTTAATGCTTTGATATGCCCCTAAAATTGCTTACCCATAGTTGGTAAAGAAAAAAGGGAAAATATCTATGCTGACTAAATTAAAGGAATTTTAAAGAATTTTAATAAGCAATAGAGAAGTTAGGGGAGATTGTCAAGTTTCAGTTCAGTTCAGTCACTCAGTCGTGTCTGACTCTTTGTGACTCCATGGAATGCAGCACACCAGGCTTCCCTGTCCATCACCAACTCCCAGAGCTTGCTCAAACTCATGTCCATCAAGTTGGTGATGCCATTCAACCATCTCATCCTCTGTTGTCCCCTTCTCCTCCCACCTTCAATCTTTCCCAGCATCAGGGTGTTTTCCAATGAGTCAGTTCTTCACATCAGGTGGCCAAAGTATTGAAACTTAAGCTTCAGCTTCAGCATCAGTCCTTTCAATGAATATTCAGGATTGATTTCCTTTAGGATGTACTGATTGGATCTCCTTGCAGTCCAAGGGACTCTCAAGACCCTTCTCCAACACCACAGTTCAAAAGCATCAATTCTTCAGTGCTCAGCTTTCTTTATGATTCAACTCTCATATCCATACATGACTACTGGAAAAACCATAGCTTTAACTAGATGAAACTTTGTCAGCCAAGTAACATCTCTGCTTTTTAATATGCTGTCTAGGTTGGTCATAGCTTTTCTTCCAAGGAACAAGCATCTTTTAATTTCATGGCTGAAGTCACAATCTGCCATGATTTTGGAGCCCAAGGAAATAAAGTCTGTCACTGTTTCCATTGCTTCCCCATCTATTTGCCATGAAGTGATGGGACCAGATGCCATGATCTTAGTTTTCTGAATATTGAGTTTTAAACCAGCTTTTTCACTCTTCTCTTTCACTTTCATCAAGAGTCTCTTCAGTTCCTCTTCACTTACTGCCATAAGGGTGGTGTCATCTACATACCTGAGGTTATTGATATTTCTTCCAGTAATCTTGATTCCAGCTTGTACTTCATTCAGTTCAGCATTTCTCATGATGTACTTACTCTGCAGATGAATTAAATAAGCAGAGTGACAATATACAGCCTTGACGTACTCCTTTCCCAATTTGCAACCAGTCCGTTGTTCCATGTCCAGTTCTAACTGTTGCTTCTTGACCTGAATATAGATTTCACAGGAGGCAGGTAAAGTGGTCTGGTATTCTCATCTCTTTAAGAATTTTCCACAGTTTGTCATTATCCACACAGTCAAAGGCTTTGGAGTAGGCAATAAAGCAAAAGTAATGTTTTTCTGGAACTCTTTTGCTTTTTCTGTGACCCAACAGATGTTGCCAATATCCATTGTCAAGGTTAGCTCCCAATTTTCTAAGCTAGAACATAAAAGAACATAGGTGAGAAGTCATCCATATTTTCACTTATCACTGTCTCATTACATCATCCTATTATGACATTATTGATTACCTGTTCTGTTTCAAACAAATGTTTTATCTCTGTAAATATGGCAAATGCAGCATCCATATCTATTTTATTTTTGTGGATACTATTTTATACTTTGCACTACTTTATCTTCTTCAAAATACTTAGCACAGTGAATGATACATGATAGGTTATCAATAAACATTTGTTATACTGGTTAGCAGATTGACAAGTATTTATAAGGATTTCTCATCCTCAGTGGTGTTAACATTTTGAGTTGGCTAGTTCTTTGTTGTGGAGGCTGGCCTGTGTATTGTAGGATGTTTCCCGCTGTCTCTGACTCCTGTCCACTAGATGACAATAATATCACAACGCTGTCCCCAGGGGGGTGGGGTGACATGGCCCTGGTTAGAGAACCACTGGCTACAACAGATGCTGGCTTATAGATATCAACTTAGGAGTCATTTGATTAAAGATTATGCAGTAAGTCTCAGTTCCAATAAGAATTGGAACATAGGGAAGAAATAGCTGGTGGCTAAAAACAAAGCTTTGGGTAATGAGTATGAAATTAGGGTTGGGGGGGTGCTGGTAAGGGGGTTTTCAAATAAATTGCTAATTCCATGATACATCTACCTGTACCTTGTACTCAGTGTCAGCCAGCACTGTCCAGCAGAAACACGAGAACCACGATGTAATTTTAAACTTCTCAGTAGTTCTATTTTAAAAAGTACAAATAAACTGATGAAATTAATTTTAATAATTAATCATTTCATTTACTTAGAAATATCCAGACTATTACCAGCTTAGCATGTAATCAATATGCAAAATTATTCATGAGCTACCTTGGGCATTTTTTTGTATGAAGTCTTCAAGAGGTGTGTATTTTACATATGACATAGCACATAATTTGATTGCCTATTTTAAGTGTTCTATGGTTGCATATGACTGAGGGTTACCATATTATACGGATTGGGACAATTCAGTGCATTTAAACAAATGTTTTCCTTTTGGACACCAAGCGGGAAAGGAGGGGTGGAGTAAATTGGGAGATTGGGGCTGATGTGTATTTACTATTGTTACTATGGACAGAATAGATAACTAAGGAGAACCTACTATTTATCACAGGGAACACTACTCAGTGGTAACCTAAATAGGCAGGTAATCCGAAATGGAGGAGATACATGTATACATAAAGCTGATTCACTTCGTTGTACTGCAGAACTAACACAGCATTGTAAAACAAACACACTCCAGTAAAATTTTTTTAGAAAGTCAATAAACGTTTTCTTGCCCCTTTAATTTACGTGATTATTCTTTTCATAGAGAGAGCTGCAAGAGCTAGTGATGTGTCTGAAAATTTTTACAAATTTATAAACAGCAGGCGTCATTTTTTGGGCATAGAGTTCAGTGAGTTTTGTTAAACACACGAGGCATGCAACCATCACAACAGTCAGAGTACGGAACAGTTCTCTCACCCCAAATAATTCCCTTGCGCTGTTGTTTTGTAGTCAAATTCTCCCCCACCTGTACTTCTATTTTTTTCTTTTTCTTTTTTTTTTTTTAGGAGTAAGATTTCCCCTTTTACCGACAACAACTATACGTGTGTGTGTAGGTATGTATATGGGCTTCCCTGGTGGCTCAGTCAGTAAAGAATCCGGTTGCAATGCAGGTAGACCTGGGTTCAATCCCTGGGTGGGGAAGATCCCCTGGAGAAGGAAATGGCAACTCCCTCCAATATTCTTTCCTTGGAAATCCCATGGACAGAGGAGCCTGGCAGGTGTGGGAAGAAGATAGAGGATGAACAGAAAGAGAAGTAGAGAACAGTAGAGAAGATAGAACCCCTCGACTCTTGGTGCCGGAAGCGTATTCTTTCTAAAGCACACTGCTCCAGGTGCAGTGAGCCTGGCCTCCCTTGCAGCCATAGGGGCCCACTCAGACAGTGGGGGGCACGTGTGCGCCCCGCCCCCTCATTCATCTGTCAGTCCTCTGCGGGTTACCGGGATGGCAGGCCTCTCCCAGAATCCTCCGCGGGACCGATGGCAGATGGCGCCAGGAGAGACGCAGAAGGGGAGCGCGGGCAAGCCCTCCACAGGTGGGAGGCTTCCTGCGGCCAAGAAAGAGGAGACCCTCGCTGCCTGCTACCTCTTCCTGACCCTCTGGTTTACGGCTTCTCAACCGCCTCCATCTTTTCACGGCCTCGCCGCTTCACTGAGGCGAGAGACTCTGGAGAAGTAGCCCTGTGGTGCGTGTGCAGCTCCCATGGTGGACAGGCCGGGGCGGCTGCTCTCGTCACAGTGTAGATGACCTGGGCTGTGCCAGACACCGCGAGGGCAGGTGACCTTGGGCCAACTGACAGCAGTGGCCCTGGCCGTGCCGTGCCTCTCAGCATTCCATTCTGTTCACAAAGCCCAGGCAGCAGATGGGCAGAGGCCTGTGGAAGCGCCTCCCTCACATACATGTCACTGTTGGCACCTGACTAGGGAAAGGGGAGGTTGCCCGTTTGTTTGACGTTGCTCCAGGAGCACATGCCTACTGTCTTGTCCTTACAGGCTCCAGAAATACAGTTCTGCAAGTCACTCACACACCCACAACACGCAGACACACAATATACACACATGTGAGCACATTACCCGTAGTTCACGTGGCTGAACATTTATCTTTGCGGCTTGCTGTTGTAACAATGCAGTTGTAGTTTTTAGGGTGTCTATTCTTGAACAGCTCCTTAGTAGTCTCCATATTTTATTTACCTCTCCTAACACATCTTTTTATCTCTCCTTTCCCTCACATAAAGTCTTGAAAAAAAAATCAGGAGATTGCAGTGATGTAAAGGAAGGCACTGACCTAAATATATATGCATTAACTGGCCAAGTTCTTTGAGTAATTACGTTGTAAAATTTAAGTGGGAAAGCAATGCTGTCAGAACCATAAAAATCCTTTTAGACTCCTATCTCATCCCTCCCACAGTTTTCTAGCACCATGTTTATGCTGGAAAACTAGGAAGGCCTGCTTGTCTTCAATGGATGGCTAACAATTAGCTTACCCACCTCATTTCTGGTTTACCATGTAGTTCAACAAAATGAAATATTCTCACTGGCATGCTATGACAAATCTAGACAGCATTTTAAAATGCAGAGACATCACTTTGCTGACAAAAGTCCATACCTAGTCAAAGCTATGTTTTTTCCAGTAGTCATGTACAGATGGAGAGTTGGACCATGAAGAAGGCTGAGCGTCAAAGAATTGATGCTTTCAAATTGTGGTGCTGGAGAAGACTCTTGAGGGTCCCTTGGACAGCAAGGAGATCAAATCAGTCAGTCCTAAAGGAAATCAACCCTGAATACTCATTGGAAGGAGTGATGCTGACTGATGCTGAAGCTTCAATGATTTGGCCACCTGATACAAAGAGCCGACTCATTGGAAAAGACCCCAATGCTGGGAAAGATTAAAGGCAAAAGGAGAAGGGGGGTGGTAGAGGATCATATGGTTAGATGGCATCACTGACTCAATGGTCATGAGTCTGAGCAAACTCTGGGAGATAGTAGACGACAGATTCTGTCATGCTATAGTCCATGGAATTGCAAACAGTGGGACACAACTTAGTGACTGAACAACAACACTGGTAAGCACTTTAAAAGAGGGAATGTCCTATGGTCACTGGGACTTTTTAGGCAAAGAAGAAAAACAGGAAAGTAGTGGCAGAGGTAAGACAGAGTGTTCACAAATTCCCATTTCATTTTCCTCCTGGGCTTGTGGGAAGGCCAGCTATCCCCTGTATCCCCTGCCAACTGAATTCTGGCTAGAAAATGTGGACTGGAAATGACACATACCCCTTGCAGACCTAGCCCAGAAAACCACCTGCCAAAACCTCCCTGTGCTCTCCTTGTGGGCCAGCCAGGTACAGGACACCCCATGAGGACTCAGAGGCCCCCAGAGATGGTGGAGCCATTCAGCAGGAGTCTGGGTTTCTGCTTGAACTTCGCCTGTTCCTCCAATTCTCCAACCCCAATTTACTGTGAGATGAGCGAGAAATAAAACTCTGAGAGTCACTGAGCTTCTGGAGCTGTTTGTAACAGCATTTTTCCTTTCCTAATCCACACAGGTACCAAACACCTGATTCCCACTGTCCTCCTCTCTGGTCTCAGGGCAGGTTAATCACAGCAGGTGCTCCTTCACTTGGATGTAGCTCTGAAGGATATGATGCTTATGACTCCCTGGGGACCAGGACTTGTCTCCTGCCCTGTTAATTCTACTACTGTTCAGTTTACTACTGTCCAACTTTCATATGCTCGGTTCGGTCTAGAGGGGAAATCACTAGAAATGATCTGGGTCTCCTAAGATCACTGGGGCAGCAGTTACATACTCGTTAGAGCCTGATTGGTGGTGCATTGGTCAGTATTTAACAATCAGTTCTCTGGAACAAGTCATAGGCATATGTACATATTTGTATATACATATATATACACTAGTCTATTATACACTTTACTGATATTAAGCATTTGTAACACAGTTTAATTATAAAATGTACAATAAAAAGTATTGTACATTATATAGCCAACTGATTCTCATCAAATGCTTTCATCTATTGTTGCCAAACCTTTTTTTTGGTGGGGGGCCACACAGCATGTAGGATCTTAGTTTCCTGACCAGGAATGGCACCCATACCCACTGCAGTGGAAGCACAGAGTCCTAACCACTGGACCACCAGGGAATGCCTGATGTTTGCCAAGCTCTTGCATCCATGTCAATCTATTATTGCAATTCAGTCCTGATTTGACAGTTACATCTCAATCTGCTAATTCATTTCCTGATACATTTATTATTTTCAAATCTGTTGTAAAGCCTACTATTTCTTAGCCTCAGACAAATTATGTTCACTAAAATGAAACTTCTTTCAACTTTAGCACTGGCTATATAGGAACTTCACTCATTTGTCAATTATGAGCAATGTTTTTTTTTTTTTTTTTTTTTTTTGCTGAATTGCACAATAGTTTTTGACTGCTAGAAGAGTATTTCTGTAAGTTTTTTTTTTTTTGCTACTCACAATGTAATGACTACATGTTTCACCTGTATTGTTTTCTCCATTATTTTCTCAAATCTAGATCATGGGTTGGCAAAATTTTTCTGTAAAGAGTAAAAAGTTGTGCATAACACATAATGTCATAATCTATCATATCTACCCTTTTAAGTAAAGGTAAGTTAATTTTTTTAGGCTTTGTGGTCCAGATGGTCACTCTTGAAATGATTAAACTCTGCCATTGTGCAAAAGTAGTTATAGACAACACATAAATTCTGCCTGGCTGTTTTCCAACAGCACTTTATAAAAACAGATCATAGGCTGAAATTGACTTACTGGCCATAGTTTGCCAAACCCCATCCAAGTAATCAGTGAAACAATAAATCAAGTCTTGATATGTAGGTTTTACCAGTTTGTTTGGAGTAAGCATTCCTACCATGGTCAGTTTCAGACTACTGTTGAGATGTTGCTAAATGCAGAGTTGTAAGAAGAGATGCAGTAACTGAGCATTATATATTTCCACCAGACAGAGTAGAAATAACTAGAAGACCATCAATAATAATAGTTATTATTAGCAACAATAAAACAATTAGATGTAATAAAATCAGAATGAGTATTTATAACTTTTGCTTTTTAAAATTTATTTTCAATTAAAAGATAATTGCTTTACAGTATATCACCTTTGTTTTTAATATAATTTAATTGGAATATTGGCTTCCCAGGTGGCGCTAGTGGGAAAGAATTCACCTGCAAATGCAGGTTGGATCCCTGGGTAGAGAAGATCCCCTGGAGGAGGGCATTCCAGTATTCTTGCCTGGAAAATCCCATGGACATAGGAGCCTGGCGGGCTATAGTCCATAGGGTGGCCAAGAACTGGAAACAACTGAAGTGACTTAGCAGGCACGAATTTTAATACTATAAAATTTGATTTTTAATAATGGCTCTATCTAACAACTGCTTACAAAATGGCTGAAAATTTATAGGATCTCATAAGACAGTATGAAATGTTTCTACTACAGCACTTGATCCTGAAGTGTTTCTCTTCTCCATGGCTGCTGGATCAGAGTTGGAGCATGTCTCCCATTGATTTATTTTCTCCTGCAGCACAGTTTGAGTTGTTGGAAGGTAAATATTGAAACAGTTGTTTTGCTCAAAAAGGTAACTTTGTCAACACTTAAAACTTAAAGCACCTATCAGTTCTTACATCTTCGAAATTATTACAGATTCATTGCACATATTAAACCAAAATATGCTCAATGTTTTCCTTAAACACAATGTGACTTTAACTTATCTTTACTTTAAAAGGTAAATATGATAGACTATAATACTCCATAAAAATTCTTATGCACAGCCTTTTACCCTTTTTAAACATCCACCTTGAGGTGAGGAAATAAAAAACTCAAATGTAAACACACTGAAGCAAAAGATGTCCTTTCACTGAATGTCTGTGCATGAGGCAACATGGTTGAATTGAAAAGGATGCCACTAGAATCAGAAAATGTAGGTTCATATCCTCACATTGATAGCTCACTGTATGATCTATGGTAAGTTTTTCTAACATTCTCCTATCTATAAAGTTAATCATGAGATTGTTTTGAGGCTTAAATGAGGAAAAAATATTACATGAATATCCCAGTGTTCAGCTCTTATAAAGCATTCAGTAAAAGGCAGCTATTATTAGTGTTATTCACTGATAACACTAATAATAAATAGATGTTCATCCCACCCCATTCTGCCTCAATGAAGCAATAGAAAAACCTATAATTCTGCTTCATTGACTATGCTAAAGCCTTTGGCTGGGTGGATCACAGAAAACTGTGGAACATTCTTAAAGAGATGGGATTACCAGACCACCTTACCTGCCTCCTGAAAAACCTGTATGCAGGTCAAGAAGCAATAGTTTGAACCAGACATGGAACAATGGACTGGTTCCAAATTGGGAAAGAAGGATATCAGGGCTGTATATTGTCACCCTGCTTACTTAACTTATATGCAGAGTACATCATGAGAAATGCTGGGCTGGATGAAGCACAAGCTGGAATCAAGGTTGCCAGGAGAAACATCAATAACCTCAGATATGCAGATAACACCACCCTTATGGCAGAACACAAAGAGGAACTAAAGAGCCTCTTAATGAAGGTGAAAGAGAAGAGTGAAAAAGCTGGCTTAAGACTCAACATTCAAAAAACGAGGATCGTGTCACCTGGTCCCATCACCTCATGGCAAACAGATGGGGAAGCAAAGGAAACTGTGAGAGTCTTTATTTTTGGGGGGCTCCAAAATCACAGCAGATGGTGACTGCAGCCATGAAATTAAAAGACGCTTATTCCTTGGAAGGAAAGCAATGACCAACATAGACACCATATTAAAAAGCAGAGACATTACTTTGCCAACAAAGGTCCATCTAGTCAAAGCTATGGTTTTTCCAATAGTCATGTGTGGATGTGAGAGTTGGACTATAAAGAAAGCTGAGCACCAAAGAATTGATGCTTTTGAACTGTGGAGTTAGAGAAGAGTCTTGAGAGTCCCTTGGACTGCAAGGAGATCCAACCAGTCCATCCTAAAGGAAATCAGTCCAGAATATTCATTGGAAGGACTGTTGCTGAAGCTGGAGCTGCAATACTTTGGCCACCTGATGCAAAGAGCTGACTCACTGGAAATCCTGATGCTGGGAAAGATTGAAGGTGGGAGGAGAAGGGGACGACAGAGGATGAGATGGTTGTATGGCATCACTGACTCAATGGACATGAGTTTGAGCAAGCTCTGGGAGTTGGTGAAGGACAGGGAAGCCTGGTGTGCTGCAGTCCATGGGGTCGCAAAGAGTCAGACACCACTAAGCAACTGAGCAACACACCCACCTCATTATGTTTTCTCATCATGCAGTTGGTGATTACAGTAGTTACTTAAGTGCTGATGATTATTCCCACTTTTAGTAGTTCAAAATTTGGATTGGGGGCACTGTATTTCAGGTACATATGTATCCAAATCATGCACTGGGGACCAGCAATGTGCTGAATGTTCAAGATTTTTCAGATCTACAAGGTTGAATTGGTAGTTACCAATTATCCATGTGGGAAACTGAGCTTCTTATGCTTTTCAGCTGTACATAAAAAGGCCAAAAGTGGCATGCTAGCATTGACAATAGCATAGTGGCTTACCATCTCAATGGTTCATCTCTACTTGGCAAAGCTATCTGAGATGGCTTGCCATAGCTGATTGAATGGCCTCAGTTTCCAATCAGCTTCACCTTTCCTGTTCTGTCTCACAAGTGGGTCACACTAGATTTGGCCATGGTATTAAGACTGAAGCATCTGCTGCCTTTTGTGATTCTATGGGAGCATCTTAAACTATCTCTGTGGGCTTCCCTAGCGGGTCAGTCATAAAGAATCTGCCTGCAATACAGGAAATGTAGGTTCAACCCCTGGATCAGGAAGATTCCCTGGTGAAGGAAGTGGCAAACTATTCCAGTATTCTTGCCTGGAAAATCACATGGACAGAGGAGCCTGGTGGGCTCCATGGAGTCACAAAGAGTTAGACACAATTCAGTGACTAAACAACAACAACAACAACAACAACAAAACTATATCCACAAATGTTCAAATAATTCTTTAGGAAGACTTCTCATATTAACTTCAATATGTAGTAAGCACGATGCCATCGTATACAATTGAGCATTCTAACCCAGCAATTAAGGAGCAGGTAGGCATCTGTTGGTATTGCCCAGTATTGTCTTTCTCCAATAATCTTTTTATCTATTATAACTCTTAATGTTGACAGCACAGCCACATGAAAAAGTTAATTCACTATTTCACTCTGAATCTTCCCAAGTTCCCACTGCAATGGCTAAAAATGTAGAGGTGATCCCGGACCTTCAATACAATCACCTGAACTTATTATTTTATCACAATTTAAATACCCATGCAGTGAGCAAAACTCATATCCTTGACCATTTAAGAGTGGTTGATGATGTCAATCAAATGGCATCATAGTGATAGATAAACTTGATACATTTGATGAAAGTATTTTCTTCATCATACTGAGTACATATAGTTGAAAAATAACTATGTGCTCATTTGCTTTGATTTCTTTCAAAATCTAAATAAAATATTCATCAGATCCAATATTGTTCTAAGAGCTTTCTGAAAGGAAAGAGTGTATCTTTCTTAATGATTCTTTTATTTCCTTTTTTCTTTCAAGAAGTATGTACTTAAACATGACCTCTTGTTGTTCAATCGCTAAGTTGTGTCTGACTCTTTGCGACCCCATGGACTGTAGCACAACAGGTTCCTCTGTCGTTCACTATCTCCCGGAGTTTGCTCAAATTCATGTCCTTTGAGTGAGTGTCGCTTCTCTAACTATCTCATCCTCTGCCACTCCCTTCTCCTTTTGTCTTCAGTCTTTCCCAGAATCAGGGTCTTTTCCAATGAGCTGACTCTTTGCATAAGGTGGCCTAAGTATTGGAGCTTCCGCAACCAACCTTCCAATGAACATTCAAAGTTGATTTCTTTTAAGATTGACTGGTTTGATCTCCTTGCAATCCAAGGGACTCTCAAGAGTCTCTTCCAGCACCACAGTTCAAAAGCATCAATTCTTTGGTGCCAAGTCTTCTTTATGGTCCAACTCTGACATCCGTACTTGTTAACTTGTGGGAAAAACCATAGCTTTGACTATATGGACCTCTGCCAGCGAAGTAATGTCTTTGCTTTTTAATAAGCTGTCTAGGTTTGTCAGAGCTTTCCTTCCAAGGAGCAAGCATCTTTTAATTTCATGGCTACAGTCACTGTCTGCAGTGATTTTGGAACCGAGGAAAATAAAACGTGACCTCTACTGGATATATTTTGATAATCGGATACTTTAAAGCAAAATATCTTTATCGAGCTGAATTGTATTTTGCTGCCTGTATTTTTTAGTTCTCCAACTTCAAACCCATAGCGAAGCCGTATTTTCTTGCCTAAGGAATTCTTGAAGAACTGAAAGCAAAAGCCCTTCACTCTTCCTGCATTGTGTGAAAGCCTGAATACACAGAAGAGATTATACTGGGCTTCCCAGAGGGGGATGGGAGAAACTTGTGTAAGGTGGGCAGAAGAAACACCTTTAGCAATGGGCTTTGTGAGACATTATCAGAAATGTTCAGAGTGAGCAAAACTGACTTGGTAGTTTGGGGGAAGAAATGTGTTTTCATAACCCCAGAGATCATAAGGATAAAGTAAGTGCTTGTTGAGTCGCAGGGGTTCCTAGCAAGAGCTGGGCAGTGGCAAACATGGACAAGAAACTCTTCAACAAACAGTGGAATTCTCTGCTGAACAGTTTTTTTGCAGGGAGATGATAGGTAGAGATTTCGCCCCTTCTTCAAGGATGAAAACATTTGAACATATGACTACATATTCAATATACTCAACATGTATTCATTTCCAAGAAGACTTATTTGAGCTCTGCATACTGGATGTACATAAGCATCTGAAAGGATAGGAAAACAAAGAAAATATTATACAAGAAAAAAAAATACCACAGTTCAAAAGAAGGGCATGCATCTGAGTTGTCAAGAGGCAACAATCTGTGATGAAACACGTTTTGCACCAAGCAAAATCCAGGAGATTTTGCTTTTTTAAAATCTAATTTCTCTTCTCAATATGATTCCCTGAGATATTATATAATGAAAAAGGAAAAAATTGAGAGCAGGGAAAATTACTTTCAGAGGGAAATTGTTGTACTAAAAGTGACAAATATAGTGGCGGACCTAAGAACAGAATGAATAGTAAATTGAGAAATTAGATAAACAGCTCAAAAAACCCTTCCAGAGCAAGAAACAAAAAACAAAACCCACAAGTAATGACTGTAAGAAAAATATAAAAGGCAAACAGAATAGATCCAGGAAACGTAATAGAAATAAAATAGGACAGCGCTTCTCAAACATTTTTCCCCAGAGAAATAACAACATAAACGTATTTGTACATATCTGTAATGGGGGTGGAGGCGTGGTAGAAAATAAGGAAGAAGTTCTGACCAGGGGTAGGATATCAAGTGATTCACAGTGAGCAGTGCATGTATTTTAAGTCTTCTAGCTTTTAAATCCTTGCACATGTAGCTTTTACTCCCCAATATATCTAGGTTTGTTTATGTAACATTAGGAGGGTTAAAGAAATGTTTCATAGTGCTTTTGGCTATGAAAACAACTAAAAAAAATTGGATGAACTTTTAAAGTATATTAATGAAAGTTCTAAATAAAGGTTACATTAATAAGTACCCCCAAAGTTAAGTAAGCATGGAAGATTCTTGCCTTGGTAATTTGGCAACACCAGTATACTAGAATCTTATTTTTGATGGGATTCTAAATCAGAAGAGATAGAAAAGATATCCCAGGGTCTGCACAAAATGGGTACCAACTTCCTCTTCTGTCTCCCCAAAATGACCTCTGAGACTCCAAATGGCCATACATGCATGGGTAATGGCAAATCAAAATGGCAAAGTTCATGGAGGAATTGCATACTGGTTTCAAACCCTTTGGTTACACGGGTGATATAAAGTCTTGAATTTTGTTTAAGGATGTCATGAAAAAATAGTGACCCCAGACTTCTGGAAAAGGTAAAAGCAACTTTGCTTCTTTCTGGAATGAAGTACCTTTACTGTATGCCTTAAATAATTCCTATATCTATATTTTGTCACATGCAATGTAACACACAGCTCAAGTTAACTGAATACCCAAGAAAATTAGTCTTTGAGATAACTGGATATCCAAGAAAATTAGCTTCTCCATCTGTCATTCTTCTCTCAAGTTTTACACTGGAGGCCACATGTTCCAGAAGGTGGCATGAGATGGCAAAGGGCTGCCTAATCCACATTGAACTTGAAAGGATTAAGACATGAACCATTACTATTTTAAGCCTCTGAGATTTAAGGGTTTGTCTGTTGCAGCAGCAACCTTGATTATCAAGACTATTACTCATATATAAAGAAGCCTGTATGCCTATGTACTAAAATATTAATTATGATTTATTAATTATGTTAATATCAACAAATTTATATTAATTATAAATATTTTGAGTGAATTTTCATTTTTTCCCCTTAGTTATCATTATTTTTTAAACAAAAAACCTTTTGCATGATCTTCTCTTGCAAACTTGGGACTGAACACAATACAGGTGTTCAGGGCTGTATTAGGGTTTTCCTAACCAAGACTGCCAGGAGAAATATCAATAACCTCAGATATGCAGACAACACCATCCTTATGGCAGAAAACTAAGAAGAACTAAAGAACTTCTTGATGAAAGTGAAAGAGGAGAGTGAAAAAAGTTGGTTTAAAACTCAGCTTTCAGAAAACTAAGATCATGGCATCCAGTCCCATCACTTCATGGCAAATAGATGGGGAAAAAATGGAAATAGTGAGAGACTTCATTTTCTTGGGCTCTAAAATCACTGCAGATGGTGACTGCAGCCATGAAATTAAAAGACATGTGCTCCTTGGAAGAAAAGCTATGACAAACCTCAACAGCATATTAAAAAGCAGAGACATTACTTTGCCAACAAAGGTCCATCTAGTCGAAGCTATGGTTTTTCCAATAGTCATGTATGGATGTGAGAGTTGGACTATAAAGAAAGCTGAGCACCAAAGAATTGATGCTTTTGAACTGTGGAGTTGGAGAAGAGTTTTGAGAGTCTCTTGGACTGCAAGGAGATCCAACCAGTCCATCCCAAAGGAATTCATTGGAAGGATGATGAAGCTAAAACTCCAATACTTTGGCCACCTGATGCGAAGAACCAACTCATTGGAAAAGACCCTGATACTGGGAAAGATAGAAGGTGGGAGGAGAAGGGGACAACAGACAATGAAATGGTTGGATGGCATCACCGATGCGATGGACATGAGTTTGAGTAAGCTACGGGAGGTGGTGATGGACAGGGAAGCCTGGCATGATGCAGTCCATGGGGTCACAAACAGTTGGACATGACTGAGTGACTGAACTAAATGGATGCAAAGATCACATTAACTAAAGTTCAAATAACATATATGTTTACATTAGAGCATTCAGTGAATCAGCAATAACTTCTTATTGATCAATGGGAAAGATCTTTACTATCAGTTGAAAACTATGTCTCTAATTAAGAAATAGTAGTTGAGTCAAAATTAAGGCTAGCTAATATCTACCAAACAATTACCACAAGCCCAGCACATCTACAAATTCATTTAGTGCTCACAATTGCCCTGTGAGATGGGTACTACTGTTATTGCCAGTTTCCAGAACAGATGGAAGACAGATGGAAGAACAGAGAGATACAGACACTTGCCCATGATCTCAGCCTGTCCCAACTGCAGTGAGGATGGCAGGCCTCGTGGCTGGTGTCAGTCCTGGGTTTTCACTCCCACACTATGTTAGACCCTACAGGGTACTCTTCTAAATGAATCTCAAGAGGAAACCTGTCTTAAGGGGTTAAGTCCCTACTGTGGATCCTTAGGGAAAACAGATCGTTGTGAAGCAAATGTGTTTCTAACTGATCAAAGTGACACCAGAGAGGGGAGGGAGGCTAAAGGTATAGGACCAAAGAACAAAGTACTGCTAGATCACCAAGTCCTGATGAGAAGTAATGGTTACTTAAGCTTTTCTAAGTGTGACGATTAATTTATGAATCAGCTTGAGTGGGCCAAGGGATGCTCAGATATCTGATTAAACATTATTTCCAGTGTTCCTGGAAGACATCAATGTTGGAATGCATGGACTAAGTAAAGAAGATGACCCTCCCCAAAACAGGTCAGCATCATCACCTAATTCATTGAGGGCCTGAAGAGAACAAAAAGGTGGAAGAAAGTTGAACTCACCTTCGCTAGTGGTAAAGAAACTGCCTGCCAATGCAGGAGACATAAGAGACACGGGTTCAATCCCTGGTTTGGGAAGACTCCTCTTGGAGGAGGGCATGGCAATCCACTCCAGTATTCTTGCCTGAAGAATCCCATGGACAGAGGAGCCTGGTGGGCTACAGTCTATAGAGTCAAAAAGAGTTGGACATGACTAAAGTGGCTTCACATGCTCACATACCACCTGACTCATGGAGCTGATGCTCTTGGCACTGTTGGTTCTCAGATCTTCAGATTTCATCTGGAATCTGCACCCTCAGCTCTCTGGTTTGTGGGCCTTCCTTTGAACTATATCACTAATTTTCCTTGGTCCCTGGCTTGCAGATGGCAGACTGTGGGACTTTTCAGCTTCTGTGACTGCATGAGCCAATACTTGATAATCATTCTCTTATACATATGCCTGCATCTCCTACTGGTTCTGTTTATGGAGAACACTAATACACCATGCATAGCTTGTTTATTCCCATGATGTTACCAGCCTGAGATGGTTGCAAAGATGCTCCATATAAACTTCAAGCCTAACAATGAACAGAAAGGGTCTTAGACAGCCTAAGGAAGATAAGTCAGGAAAAGCCCACCTAACTTCCACCCTGGAAACCCCTGACACTGTTGTCAAAGTCAGCTACTTTGGGAGCAAGAATAGAAGGTTGGGGTCAGGGATGGAAAGAGTGAAGGTCTCTCCTTTCTAAGACTCTCCTTGGAAAGTCTCTCCTTTCCAAGTCTATTCCTTAATATTTAGGACACTTCATTTGATAAATAACTGGTATTAAGAGTGCTATCAGGGTGATTCAGTCATGAGAGGGAACTAATAAGTATTAAATATAGACTGTTGGTAGTATTTTAAATAATCTGGTGATTCTGCGCAGAGCAGTTATCCATGTAACCTAAATACTCTCAGGAAGGAGAAGCCTCCATGGTCATTGACTTAAATAAATCCCCTTTGCTTCTAAGTTGTTACATGAGTTTCCCACAAGTTGCTGGGTTCCAAGTGTTATCACTTCCACCCACAACTTTGATTTGGGGACTGTGTCTGAGACACTTTTGTTTGCTTGGTCCACAGTCTCTCTAATTCCCCTGGCCTGACTCATCCAACTGGTAGTCACATCACTTCCTTTTGGCCTCACATCAATTTCTCTGGACCACAAATCTCTAACCATAAATCCACAAGCTCCACCCCGCCCCCAGACTCTAACAATGTAAATTCCAAGTATGTTCAAGACCTGTAATTTTAAGCCATTCCACTGTTATCTCCCAATTTTTATAAAAGTTGGTAGCAGGTAGAAAATTGTATTTATAGAAAAATTTTCCATTAAACATGTTTATCCATTAAACATTTTGAAAAAAGTACAAAGAAATATTCCCTAATATGATAAAATTGGTAATGTCTGAGTAATAGAATTAAAGATGGTTACCCTAGTTTTTATTAAATGTTAGATTACTTTAGTAGTCGGAAGGTTGAATAAATAGGAAAGCAGCCTAGTTTTTTCACAAAAAGTTTTATCATTGTTAATAAATGAATTCTTAAGATTATATTCATGTAGGCATATGCACAGAAAAATGTGCTATATGTGTGTGTATATGTATGTGCATACACATATACATATCAAGTCTTAGAGCTAGAAAGATCTTAAAAATAATCTTGCTTCCTTCACAAAATCTAAAATTATCTGTTGTGGCCTGTGGTCATTTTAAACCTATTTATATTTTAATTTTTGTATTAATCAGCTGGTTTGCCGGGAATTGCAGAGAGGCAGAGAGTCATTGAATATCAGAGCTAAAGGAAACTTAATAGCCTCAATTCAGGCCCCTGCCAGGAAAACGATGAATTTATAACCATAATAAGAAGTGACTAAGGAAATCAAAGCTCAATTTTATTAACAGGTGAATCTTGGGAGTAATTGTGTTTGGGTCAAAAACCAATGCAAGATCATTCTCTTCTAAGAGGAGTCTTATGTTCAGTCCTTTTGCTATGTTTTTGCAGTGCCAAATTGGCAACTGAACCATTTCAGTCAAAATGGCAAAGTATCATGCATTTAGTCGGTCAGCATGATACCAAACCATCTTATTAAGACATTTTTTCTTGCCATAAATTGAACATATTTTGGTATCTATTGGAATAGTCTTTCTACATGATTATTTAGGACATTTAGAGGCTTCCTGATGGCTCAGTGGGTAAAGAATCTGCCTGAAATGCAGGAGACACAGGAAACATGAATTCAATACCTGCACTGGGATGATCCCCTGGAGGAGGAAACGGCGACCCACTCCAGTATTCTTGCCTGGAGAATCCCATGGACAGAGGATTCTGGTGGGCTACAGTGCAAGGGACTGCAAAGAGTCAGACACGACTGAGCAACTGAACACATTTATGACCTTCACCTTCAGCTGTCCTGCTCTCCCAAGTATCATCCAAATCAGTTTAATTCATACAGACACCATTCAAGAGTCAATTAGTCAATTTCAGAGAGCTTGAAAACTGACAATTGTGAGAGACAAGATAATAAAACTTCTAAAAGATAATATGGGGAATATTTTCATGATCCTGAGGTAGGCAAAGATTTAACAGTACACATAAGAGCACCAATTAGAAAGGCAAAGATCAATAATTTGAAAATCTCTCATCTAAAGACATCATTTACAGTGAAAAGGTAAATGCGAACCACAACTAGAAGATACTTATTTTCAATGGCAGAGAACTTATATCCGAAATACTTTGGGTTGAATCCTGGAACCCAAATTCTAAAAAATCCTGTGATGCCTAAGAAAGTACCAAGATTTTTTTTCTGTCCTTGAGGCACCTAGACCTAATATAGCTCATTTTCTATCTGGAGATAACTGTTTGCCTCCAGGGTTTATAATATATCCCACATATTTGTTGCTTTGAGATTTCTGTTTTTTTTTTTTTTTTTCTGGGAGATCCTGTGGCCTTGGGCCCCAGGGAAGTTAGGGATGTCAGTGGTATTTTGATCTGAGGCCTCAATTGGTGGGACTACATATTAATATGTCATCTACGTACTGAAGAATGGCCCCTTCTTGTAGATATATTTCCCTTAGCGCTTTTCCTAGGGCCTAGGAGAACAAGTGTGGGCTGTCCCAAAATCCCTGCATCAATACTGCCCATTGTTGCATTTAGCCAACTGGGGGCTAGTTCATTCAAAGGCAAACAGATACTGAAATGAGAGATGAACAGGGATGCAAAAGCAGGCATCCTTGAGGTCAAGCACAGTACACCATTTGGCATCTCCAGGAATCTGGACTAACATATTATGAGAATTGGCTGTAAGGGGATGTCTAGGGACTACTGCTTCATTTCCTACTTTAAGGTCTTGTACCATCCTGTATTCCCCATTTGGCTTAACAACTGGCAGAATAGGGGTACTGCATAGAGACCGACAGGGCACTAAGAGGCCATGTTTTAGGAATTTATCTCTGAGGGGTTGCAAACCTTTTTTTTGCTTCCAACTTTAAGGGGTACTGTCTCTTGTTAGGATAAGTGACCCCTGGCTGAAGGCTAATTTGTACAGGTTGTAGAAATATAGGCTAATTTTTACATTTATAGCCTTCCCAGGGATCCCTTTGTTCCAAACTGCAGGGTTTACTGCATGTAGAATATGACTGAAAACAGGTCCTTGTTCTTCAAGGTGATTTGTCGTAGAGCCAAGAAAATGGGCTGCTACAGGCCTCCTAACCATAATATGGCTCCAAGGGAACCCAGATGGTCTCTCCCCAGAGGGGAGTAGGACAGTTAGGCACAACTAAAAAGGCAAACGCTGTTCAAGTTGACGGTATGGAGATCCCTTAAAAAACTAGGAATAAAACCACCATATGACCCAGCAATCCCACTCCTAGGCATATACACTGAGGAAAACCAAATTGAAAAAGACACATGTACCCCAATGTTCATTGCAGCACTATTTACAATAGCTAGAACATGGAAGCAACCTAGATGTCCATCAACGGATGAATGGATAAAGAATCTGTGGTACACATACACAATGGACTATTATTCAGCCATAAAAAGGAATGCATTTGAGTCAGTTCTAACGAGGTAGATGAACCTAGAGCCTAGTATACAGAGTGAAGTAAGTCAGAAAGAGAAAGATAAATACTGTATACTGATGCCTATATATGGAATCTAGAAAGATGGTACCAATGAGTTTATTTGCAGGGCAGCAGTGGAGAAACAGACATAGAGAACAGAGTTGTGGACACGGGGGGAGTGGAGGAGGGAGAGGGTGAGCTGTATGGAGACAGCAACATGGACGCTTCCATCACCATGCGTAAAATAGATCCAATGGGAATTTGCAGAGTGTCTCAGGGAACTCAGGGCCCTGTGTCAACCTAGAGGGTGGGATGGGGAGGGAGATGGGAGGGAGGGTCAACAGGGAGGGGCCATATGTATAATCTACAGCTGATTCATGTTGATGTTCGACAGAAAACAACAAAATTCTGTAAGGCAATTATCCTTCAATTAAAAAAGTAATTAATTAAAAAAAAAGGCATGTGAGAGCAAACGCTATGCAAGTTGACAAGTGAGCAACCCGGTGAAGAAATGAGTGTGAGGCTTTCTGTCAACACCAGTCACTGCAACTTTTGGAGGAAAGAGGCCCAGCGTGAAAAATCAAGACAGGGTTAAGAGGCTCCAGTATCAATTAAAAAATTGATTTTCTTACCTGCCACATCAAGGACCACCCGGGGCTCCCTGATGGAGACAGACATCTCACGGGGGGCAGGAGGGGTGGCCAGACTCTCCAGGCTGCCTCAGTCAGCCAGCATCGGGAGCAGGAGCCCCCCTTCCCCTTGGGACTGGACAGTCCCACTTTCAATGACCTGTTCGTTTGCAGACTGTGCATGGACTGTTGGATTCTTTTTGTTGCTCTGGGGCCAGTGGTTGGTTGACTTATATTTGAAGCATTTGCCCTTACTGGTTTTACAGGAATAGATTATTGATTATCCTTTCTTCTACAGAGAGGTAAAAAATAGACCTACTAAGTTTTTGGAGGAAATGTTAAAAGAAACAGGAAGAACAGGTACCTGCTCCAAACTGTACCCCTGCCACTAACACTTCTAGGTTAGGTGGGAGTTTAATTAGCTCACAGCACCACAAGGCCATGTGGTCCTTGATTAGAATGGCTGTCAGGCAATAAAAGAGACGAGACCCCTTTTTACTGGGGTAGGGATTTAAAACATTTCCTGTTGGTCTGAAAAATCAGGGCACTGGCAAGTAGGATTTTGGACACTGATCATTGGTCAAGGGGTGCCCACTGGCAAGTGGAGCCACCTGTTATGTCTTCAACACATCAGAAAACATGTGGAGAGTTAGTATCCTGCTTATCCAGAAGCAAGGAAGTCCTTATGGACAGTGAAGAAGAGAGACACCAAATTCTGATGTGTCCATGACTGCCGCTATGGAAAGTAAAACAGTTTGAAGTATAATGGGAAGTGGGGAAAAATGGAAACTCAGCCAAGAATAGAAAAACTGCACTTTAAGTGGATAATGGAGACCACTATTTTCCTAAGATGCTCTCCTCAAAAGAGTCACCTTTTAAATGATTTGATTTCACCACTAAATTGTTTGCTCATAAGATAAGTGCTCAATTAAGGTAGAGAGGGAGTTGCGTTTGAAGAGATAATGTTTCAGCCTTTTAGATCCCATGCAGAAGATGAAACCCTGGAACTCAACTACTTCTTTAACCTGCCAGAATGATGCTTCCCGTCCTCCAAGTAATTGCTGCTGGGAGAGTCCAGCCTTCCTGAATTAGCATCTCGCCTGGACCACTTACTTCCCTTAAAGCTGATTACTGGTAGGGCAGCTTTGGAGATGACCTGAAATGAACTCTTAGTGTCGCCTGACAGAGGTGGCGTGCTTTGCCCCAGAAACATCAGAGGGTAATTTGTCTGTAATACTCCTTGACTGGCTGGAAATTGGTTTACTTGGTTTTTAAGCCAGGTCAGGTTCCCCAGAGTCCTGGCATCTCATCTCTGGAAAGCAAGGTCAATTTTAATGGTGGAAGTTAGAGTGAAGAGAGAAGATGAGCTTCAGGGTGACGGGAAGAAGTTGTTTAAGTATCTACAGTGTTTACCTTCCCCTGGAAGTTATCCAGACATTCCTTTTTTTTTTTTTTTTTCCTTAGGTAGCAGATTGGAAGAAGTCTCACCCATGAGGGGAGTTGGAAGACACCACTGCACACAAGAGTGTAGATATTAAATTCCACTTAAACACTGGATGCATTAGTTTCCAGATTGTTCTGGGCACAGCTACTCCTGTTCCCCTGACTGAGGAGCTCATTACATGGAAGGTCCCAAAGAAGCACGGATTGTAGTGGCTTTCCCTGGGCTTCACCCTTATCAAGTGGAAAGGCCAAAAGCAAACCAAACCTTAATGACGCCATGCACCGCCCATCAGGTTTCTGTAATGCAGGAGGAGGGCAGATGGGTTTGAATGATCACATGTTCAGAGAACTGTCCAGATGCTGAGTGAACAGGTGATTTATTGCTGCAGAAGGCCGAGAAGAGATGCCTGAAGGGAACAGGACCCAGGAGATCAGTGACTCAGTGATTTCTTAATGCCCTGAGTCACTGTGCCTCCCTCCAATCCCAACGTGACAGCAGGGATTCCCTTTGGAATGATTTTTAAGATAAGAAGAAAGAGGATTTAAGCTATGGCAAGCTGGAAAATTCTTTTTTTTTTTTTTTTTTATTAACTGATACGAATGCATCACTGATTTATATTTGTGGGGTTTTGGGTTTTTGAATCATAGAACACTTCCTTACAAAACATAAAGCTCTGGACTCTCTCATGTTCCAGGGTGTGTGCATGTGTGTGCCTGCATACATGCTAAGTCACTTCAGTTGTGTCAGACTCTTTGTGACCCCATGGACTGTAGCCCACCAGGTTCCTCTGTCCATGGGATTCTGCAGGCAAGAACATTGGAGTGGGTTGCCCTCCTCTGTAGCATCTTCCTGGCCTAGGATTGAACTTGCATGTGTATACATATACACATATTCGATTTTTTTTTTTTAACAAAGGAAAGACACAATTTATTTTGCCAAATACCAAGAATAAATGCATGGGATGAAATCACATAATAATATTAGAATTAACTACCTAATAAATTTAAAACTTAAAAATGTATAAAACATCACAAAGTTAAAAGTAAACAGGAGAGAAATTCAAACATGACAGATAAATAGAGCAAAATGTACACATGATTTGGAAATTTATCAGAGAAAGATAGGAAACACACAGAGAAATGGGTAATGGTTATCAATATATTCAAAAGGAAGCCTAAAAAAGCAGCATTCAAATTCATTAGCAATCCGAGAAATGCAGTTAGAGCAACAATGATCTATCACTCTTACCTGTTAGAGTGGCCAGTAAGTGTAGAAAGAATGCAAAGATTTAGGAGCTCCCATGCGGTTGCTGGTGGGAATTCAGCCTGGAATTACCATCTGGGATTGCCAAACAGAATTAATGGAAGTTAGGTTCCTCCCCTCCGAGAGATGCTGGGGATTGAGCTCCTATCTTCTGACGTTGACCTGAGCAAAAACTAAAATTCTTTTGGTAGCCTTGAGCTTTCACAGGCAGGCACATCAGGTGGGGTTCGGGGATACGGACTTGATGTGAAAAAGTGTGTCACTGTTTGTTCATTCAAGTTTTTACAGGTCAAGGTTGAGGCATAGTTGTGAAGAGGGTGGAGGAGTCTGGCCAGCCTCAAGCTGCAGTTTCTGTGTCCCTGGAGCCCACATGTGACTGCCCGTCCGGAAGTCTGCCCTGAGGTCCAGAGGCTGGCAGTGATGGTGATGGGAATCCAGTGGCAAGGCAGGGCTCAGACTGGAAGCCCACAGATCAGATTTTACAAACAATTTCAGAGAATCTTTGTGCCCCAAACTTATCCATTGAGCTCAGTTTAGGAACTTCTGCCTTGTATACAGTATGAGGGAAATGCTCTAAGAACAAAATTCTACCCTTCAGAAAGTTTGAAAATCTTTAATTAAAGAGGATGGGGTGGATATTCCTCATCAAAGCAAATAGGTAAATAGGAGACTTTTTAAAAAATCTCTGATGGAAGCTAAATCCCTGAGTATTTGTTTTCAGTGTCTCTTCCAGGCTTCCCTTGTCAATTTGTCACTTCTATAATTAAACAGGAGTAAAACTTAGACATCTATTAACAAAATATGTATTTAGCATTTATAATGTGCAAACAAATATGCTGAGAGCGCTGCCAAGTATGCAGAGATGAACAAGGCACGTTCTAAATGCTCAAAGAGACTCTGAAAATGCTGTAGAAATGAGATACTCATCACAAAGGCAACACCGGTGCTGCATAGAATGTGGCTACAAGACATCAATCCAAGAAGATCAAAGAGGGAAACTTCATTTCCGGATGACAAAATCTGGGAAGGCTTCATAAGTGACATGCAATTTAAATTGATGTTAAAAGTGGTTTTCAAACGATTTCATCCTGAACCCTCAGTGAGAAATACATTTCATGTCACAGTGTAGCACACAGACTCGTATATATCAATATATTTGAATAAAAATTTCACAAAAATATTTTTTCTAGTTGTGGGTCAAAATAGTCTGTTATATCCTACTCTCCTCTATGTTACTGTTCTCCATTTACTCTTGTTTAGCCCCCAATCATGAATGGAAGCCATGAAGTTTATTTTACACCCCAATTGTTGTCAACAGTTTGCTAAACACTGCCTTAATGGATAGCAGGGGTTGGGGTACTTTGTATGATTAATCTTGATCTTCAGTCACTCAGTCGCGTCCAGCTCTTTGTGATCCCATGGACTGCAGCGCACCAGGCCTCCCTGTCCGTCACCAACTCCTGGAGCTTGCTCAAACTCACATCCATTGAGTTGGTGATGACATCCAACCATCTCATTCTCTGTTGTCTCCTTCTCTTGCCTTCAATCTTTCCCAGCATCAGGGTCCTTTCTAATGTTGGCTCTTTGCATCAAGTGGCCAAAGGATAAATATCAACAGATATTTTCAGAAATCCTATGCTGGGTACCAGTATTATCCCTGATGAGGAAACTGGGGTTGGAGAGAATAAATAACATGTTGTAACAGTTTGGAGATCATGCAGGTCATTGGTAGCACAATGGGAATTGAACCAGCTCAATGTGACTGTGTAAAAGCTCAAGATCATGAAAAGGCAGGGAGGGAAGAAAGAGTGTTTGGGGCAGTGTCCAGTTTGGCTGTAGTGTTGGGGATAAGTAGGAAAGTTGACAGAGATGATTATAAAAGGATCAAAGTATTATGCTTAAGGGACTTAACTGGTGGTCGAGTGGTTAAGAATCGCCTTGCAATGCAGGGGACATGGGTTCAATCCTTGGTCAGGGAACTAAGATCCCACATGCCTTGGAGAGGCTAAGCCAGAGCACCACAACTAGCGAGTCTGTGGGCCACAACCTAGAGATCCCACGTGCCACAGCTAAGATCCAACTCAGCCAAAATAAGTAAAATAAAATCAGAAAAATTCTTTGTCTTTAATCCCTTGTCCCATTCTCAAAATCCTCCTGGAAAATCTCCCTGCAACTTCAGACAAATTCTCCTGTGTTTGATTTGTAGTTATGTCCATTAAGAAATACAATCTGACTTATAGGAGATAGTGGAAAACTTGCATGTTTTATTGCTCTGGAAAACAGAAAAAAAAATACATGACAAAAAGCTTATTTTCAAAAATATCTTACTGGACAGATAGGACCTACAAGATGAAATGACTATAAGTATATTAAACACACACATATGTAAAGTGAAATGCTATTTAAAAAAAAATTAAATGTATAGGACACATTACATGTATAATTTGATAGTCAAGAAAGAGAAACAATATTTTCAGTTGGCTTCTAGGATGTTTTAAGAAGTAGATGGGATTTAGAAAGCTAATATAAGAGGAAGGCATTCCAGGCAAGGTAATGATAAAGTGAAAGTGAAAGTCACTCAGCCATGTTGGACTCTTTCCAACCCCATGGACTATATAGTCCATGGAATTCTCCAGGCCAGAATACTGGAGTGTGTAGCTGTCCCCTTCTGCAGGGGATCTTCCTAACCCAGGGATCAAACCCAGGTCTCCCACATTGCAGGCAGATTCTTTCCCAGCTGAGCCACCAGGGAAGCCCAAGAATACTGCAGTGGGCAGCCTGTCCCTTCTCCAGCGGATCTTCCTGACCCAGGAATCGAACCAGGGTCTCCGGCCTGCATTGTAGGTGGATTCTTTACCAGCTGAGCTACAAGGGAAGCCCATGATAAGGTGAAATCCAAAGAAACCTGGATAATGGGTGATGGTGGGAGGCAGAGTGAGAAAAGGGATGAGAGGTGGAAGGAACTGTAAGAAATTTAGAAGGGTGATAAAGAGTCAAGACTGACCTCATTCTGCTGAAGACCATTAATGAGTCTTCACTAAATTATCATCTTCTATGCAAAGAACTGACTAATTGGAAAAGACTGATGCTGGGAAAGATTGAAGGCGGGAGAAGAAGGGGACGATAGAGGATGAGATGGTTGGATGGCATCACCGACTCGACGGACATGAGTTTGAGTAAGCTCTGGGAATGGGTGATGGACAGAGAAGCCTGACATGTTGCAGGCCACGGGGTTGCAAAGAGTCAGACATGACTAAGAGGCTGAACTGAACTGAACTGATTGTTGTTGTTGGGCTTCCCAGGGGGTGTGATGGTAAAGAATCTGCTTGCCAATGCAGGAGACATTAGAGACTTGGGTTTGATCCCTGGGTCAGGAAGATCCTCTGGAGTAGGAAATGGCAACCCATTCCAATATTCTTCCTGGAAAATTCCATGGACAAAAGATTCTGGCAGGCTACAGTCCAGGGGGTCCCAATGAGTCAGAGGCAACTGAGCACACATCACATGCGTTGTTGTGGTTTGGTTGCTAAGTTGTGTCTGACTCTTTTGCAACCCCATGCACTATAGCCCGCCAGGCTCCTCTTTCCATGGGGTTTCCCAGGCAAGAATACTGGAGTGGGTTTCCATTTCCTTCTCCAGGGGATCTTCCCCACCCACGGGTCAAACCTGTGTTGCCTTCATTGGCAGGTAGACTCTTTACCCCTGAGCCACCAGGGAAAACCATCAATCTTCTATAACTAATAGAAAACGTAGAGTATACATCTGATATAGCTAAGCTGAGAAGTTCATTCTTATAATAGTAGAGAGAAAAAAAATCTAAGTGTAAAAACAAAGCCCAAACCTAGCTGTCATATGAAACCTTATCATATAAAAAATTATCTATTGCATCTTTTAAGTCATCCTTATTATAACTTGGAAGAGACCAACTACATTTTGATCTGATCTGGGGACAGTACAGATCATCTCCAACCCCCTCGCCCCCACCACAGTGTTTTCCTAAATGCCTTCTAAAGTAATAGAAGTTGTGTTCTTTTAAAAGAAAGTACAGAACTTTGGATAGCTGGGTTCAGGTTCTTAATTATGACTATGACTGCAATGTTCATGAAACCACAGCTAATAATCCTCTTCCTGCTCCAAAAGTAAGGATTTCATTCTGTGTTAATGTGCTGGATTATTTGTCTTTTTAAAAATACATTGCCTGCTCAACAAAAAATAGATCTCAGAGTATCTTTTTTGATTATTTGTGCTTTACAGTCAACATCAATATCATAGAAAGAATAATCCGTGATACAGATTCCACTTGGTCTGTTTATCTGCAGAAAGCAAAAAATTGAGCAGGGTATCTTTAATAACTTCCAAATTCTAAGACAATGTCCTCACTGTTTCAATTGAAAATGTGTCTTCAATGCTCAGCACTCTCCTTCCAGAATCAATCCAGTAAGGAGAGGAAAAGAAGGTTCTTAGCTAAACACCAATTTTTTACCATTTGGGGAGTGAGTGTGTGTGTGACTTCGAGGAAAGTATTTTCTTATTTTATCTATTTTGTATGAAAACAGCTAAAAATGGATTGACAGTCAAGCATTTGTCCTCAAAATCTACACCTGCCTGAAATAGTTAATTCTTATTTTATAATAGTTATGATTTACCAAGTAGCTGTGAATACTGGTGAATACTGAATCATTGCTCCTAGGAGAAATACAGGGTTAGGTTCCTTTTAGCCTCTGGTAACATTTTTGTCAGGTGATTAATATGTAACTCTTTTATGTGTGTTTCTGTTTAAGGACATCTTATTTTAATATCTATTAATGATTTATTAACATTGAACTTAGCCAACAGTAGTATCACTCATACCTAAACAAAGATAGTAACTTGAAGGGTGTCCAGTATATTTAAATACTGAATAAAGGAAGTTAAAGAGTAATGTGTTTAGTGTATCCTTGTTTTATAAGAACCAAAAGCTGACAAATTTGTGTTTGCACAAATGTGCAGAGTTGAAATATGATAGCACCAAGCTGTTATTATCTTAGGGCAGTAAAGGGAGGGAATGCAGAGAATGGTATTAACTTTTTCTTTATGCATCCTGTATTTTTTACATGAAACAAAATAAACATGTTTTGCTAATGTGTTTAAAATAAATTAAAATGTGTTTTATAAAATTTAATTTCTATTTATTTATTTATTTATAGAAGATAAAAGTGGCAATAAAATTAATACATCACTGGTCTCTTTAGTCAGGCAGGAGAAACCATAAATTAAAATGAGGAGGCATTATATCTGTGATTACTAATGAGGGTTTTTAAATTATTTAAATTAAATTAGCATTAAACTCAAATAATGCTAATAGAATTGCAAACCTTGGTAAAAGTTCAGTGTTATAGAAAATACAAATGATCAAAATGACTTGAGAAAAAATAGAAAACCTGGAAAAATAATAACTCTAAAAAATGAAAAACTCATCAAAGAATTACTTCTCCAAACAGACTAAGCCCTGATGACTTTTGCAGCCAATACTTTTAAACAGGTGATTTCAAAATCATAAAAACAGTTGAGGGAAGGAACAACCTATAAAAGAAATTTATTTATTCCACTGAAACAGAAATGCATATGTGTGTGTTAGACACACACACACACACACACACACACACACATGAAAAGAAAATGCATCTATCAGCTTGCTGGGAAAGAAGTGTGAAACTAAAGAACCAGAAACATTGAACAATATTTGGAAGAAAAAGCAGACTGGATCAGAAGGGTATAAAAACCAGAGAAAGAAAAATACCACACAAGGAAAAGCAATGTACAGACTAAAACCACACTTTTCCCCATTGATGCCCTTGGGTCACTTAAACTTGGAAGGGCTCACACAATTCATAGAGTAAAAACTTGACTTTGAGTTCCAAACTGAAAAATACAGCAAATTTAACCTTGTATACATTGAATAATGCGTAGTAATACAATTTACAGAACTAATAAAAAATAAGTAATAAAAAAAGACAAATTTGTCAGGAGAAATTCAAAAACTTTGCCAAAACAACAGAAAACTTTTCAACTCCTGAATAACTGATAGACCACAGACCAAGAAAAGAAAACCAGAAAAGATACACAGGATTTAAACAATACAATTAGTAAGGGCAATCTAGTAGATAATTTGATATTACTAAAATACTCACCCACATATATGTCAGTCGGGCTTCTCTTGTGGCTCAGCTGGTAAAGAATCCGCCAGCAGTGCAGGAGACCTGGGTTTGATCCCTGGGTTGGGAAGATGCCCTGGAGAAGGGAAAGATTACCCACTCCAGTATTCTGGCCTGGGGAATTTCATGGACTGTATAGTCTATAGGATCGCAAAGAGTTGGACACAACTGAGTGACTTTCACTTTTACCATCTTTCAGTCAGGAGCCAACCAAGAAAAGAGAAGCCGTGTTAAATCTTTAAAACAGGGGTGAGGGGATTTAGTGCAAGAAATTGTAACACATGTGATGGGCAAGTTGCAATGACAGATGGGTGTTCTTGAGCCAAGAGATTAGCAGCAGTAGGAAGCCACCACCATGCCAAGCTGGGATCAGTAATAATAGACAGCTTTTTCAAGCAGTTTACCATAATTATTTGGAGAGGGATTTGGGGTCAGGGTTTGGTTTCCTTTTGCTTTTTTAAGGGAATCTATCTCCTTGTTCCTGGAAGAAGAGGTTCTGAGACTGCTCTTCATGGCTGCTGGAAGTTGAGGTCCAAAGAGAGAGCAACTTAATAAAGAGCATATGGTGGTCCAGGTCTGCTTCTTGACTTTCTAAAAAATAAAATCTAAATATATAAGGATCATTCTCTGAAACAAGTCTGCAAAGACTGAAGCAGCAGAGCACTGCGTTCCAAAAATCTGTAACTTCAGAAAGCTTAACACAGAGGCATATCCTGGTGAAGTGGTTGAACTTCAAAGATGAGAGATTTCTGCAGGCATCCAGACAACAGTATCGTATCGCTGAAATAAGAGAAAGTTGTCAGGCTGGCCTCCAGTTCTCTGTGATGATGCTGCTGACTGCAGGGCTGTGTTCTCAAGGAAAGAGAGACTAAGAACTAGCATCAGGATTCCCCAGGTGGCTCAGTGGTAAAGAATCCGCCTGCCAAAGCAGGAGACACAGGTTCGATCCCTGATCTGGGAAGATCTCACACTCTGCGGAGCAACTAAGCCCCTGGGGAGCCACACTATTAAGCCTGTGCTCTAGAGCCTGGACTTCCCTGATAGCTCAGTTGGTAAAGAATCTACCTGCAATGCAGGAGACCCTGGTTTGATTCCTGGGTCAGGAAGATTGGCTGGAGAAGGGTCAGGCTACCCACTCCAGTATTCTTGGGCTTCCCTTGGGGCTTAGCTGGTAAAGAATCCACTGACAATGCAGGTGACCTGGGTTTGATCCCTGGGTTGGGAAGATCCCCTGGAGAAGGGATAGGCTACCCACTCCAGTATTCTGGCCTGGAGAATTCCATGGACTGTATAGTCCGTGAGGTTGCAAAGAGTCAGTCACTCATGACTGAGTGACTTTCACTAGAACCTGGGAGCCGCCCCCACTGAGCCCATGTGCCGCAACTCCTGAAACAAGCACTCCCTAGAGCCTGTGGTCCAAATGAAGGGAAGCCACCGCAGTGAGAAGCCCACACATGGCAACTAGAGAGTTAGCCCCGGCTCAGTGCAACTAGAGAAAAGCCCACGCAACAATGAAGACTCAGCAGAGCCAAAAATAAATGAATAAATAGAATAAAATTATATATAGAAAAGAAGTAGCATACCCTAAACCCTGTCTTTCAAGCCACGAGCTACATAATTTGGGGGAGGGGCAAAGCAAAATGAAAATGTGGAAGCCCTTATTTAAAAGAATTGCGAATTTCAAGACTAACAGCAGAGCATTAAGTCAAGCACAAGTTCCTTCTCAGTGGGACCTGTACAGTAGCCCAGGTTGCGCACTGATAAAGCTGGCCCTGCTTTCCAGTATAAAGGAAACACTCCGTACATACAAAGCACAGTGAGAACCCTCTTCAGCAAATTACTTGATGACAAAAATCCAGAGTGAAGTAAAACAAAGAACTCAGAAATGCAGAGACTGCACTGGTGGTGAGTACTGAATTTATTTCTATGTAAAACAAATAGTAAACAACCTTGGGAATTATGGTTACAGAATATAAATATTTGACAATTAGAGGAAGGAGGAAATTGCTAATGCACTTATCTATCCCTGCAGGTAATCAGCTGATACTGCCTAAAATCGTATTATGTATTTAATGAGACATAATGACTCCACATTCTCAAGGTTTTGTTTTTTGGTTTTTTTTGTATCTCTCCTTAATTTTAGAGGGAACCTTTGCGGGGAAATATCTCATGGAATGTAGAAACATTTATGTAAAGCTTAAGGGAATCTCATTGATTTTATTCAGTTTATTTTTCTTCTATTAAATTCAGATAAATTATATTTAATATGTTTATTGAGCAATACAATGGTTATTTTTATTAAAGTCCAAATGCTAATGATTATTCATAGATGATGGGGTATAAATATTTTACTTTCATTTTTGCCTTTTCTGCAGTAACTGAATTCTTTGCATCATGTGTAAACAGAACCTAATTTGCTTTTATTTTATTAAAAAAACATTTAGTCCAATATTCTCCAAACAAAAGTCCCCAGGCCGGAGGATTTTACCAGTAAGGTCTAAAACTTCAAGAAACAATGTTTCTATATGCAGGTTGTTTTAAAGCACAGACAGCTAGAAAATTTCTGACTTGTTCTACAATGTATCAGTGGCAACAAAACAAGACGATTCATTACAAAAAGCTACACAGCAATCATTATGAATATAAATGTAAATTTCTTTGAATGTAAATTAATATAACAATGCTACATAAAAAATTTCCAGCAGACTGGACCCCTAAAATAACAATGCTACATAAAATATTTCCAGCAGACTGGACCCCTTCTGATCTGTACGTCCACGTGTGCATGTGCATAACTGACCAGCATGTCACCAAAAAGTTGGACGTGAGACCGAAGCCTCCTTTTTCCCGAAAGTGCTGTGATGGAGGTGTTTTCTGCCCCCAACTCCGACACCCTGAAGAACCTTGGTTGGACTGAGGGATATGGGGAGCCATGGGCAACAAAGAAGTCTCAGAGATGGGCAGAACCTAGACTGGACTGAGTAGATTCGAACTGTGGGATTCAATGCTTCTTGGGAGAGGGGATACCATCCAGGGTTCTTGAAGTGGGAAACCAAGGGAGGTGGTGGGAGGGGTCCACCCAGAGCATCGGCACAGAACAGAGTGCCTTGCTTGCAGAAGGTTTTTAAAAAACTGTAATAAAAACAGCTACAGTTACAGGTTAGTCTGCTTTTTATTATCACCATGTGTTTTCAGTTCTACACATGTCAGTGATAAAATGCTCCTCTGTGAAAAAAATCAGTTCCTTTCGGAACTAATTTTATACATATGTACATTTTAATTATCCTTCATTTAATAAACATGGCATTTTACACAGAATTTGAGTCTGAGATCTCCAAGTTATACGGCCAGCCATAACCATGCAGAATTAGCTACCTAGGACTTTTTTAAGAGTAAGTTTGCAATGGCTTGGAAATGTTGAGCTTGCTTCGGGAACAATTTGTATCAACAACCTCAGTACTGCTACATATACCTATGCTTTAGTTAGAAAGAAATAATGATGGTACCTGATGAGAACGGCTGGCTCATTGGAAAAGACCCTGATGTTGGGAAAGATTGAAGGTAGAAGGAGAAGAGGGCATCAGAGGATGAGATGGCTGGATAACATCCCCGATGCAATGGACATGAACTTGGGCAAATCTGGGAGATGGTGAGGGACAGGGAGGCCTGGTATGCTGCAGTCCATGGGTCTCAAAGAGTCGGACACGACTGGGTGACTGAACGACAATGATAGTACAATGATTATGAAGACAATGAAACATGTTATTTCAATTCTATCAAGCATGTGAACTTAAAAATTTTTTTCTTTGGATTTAAAACTGCAAAACAGAACTCACTGAAAAGGTGTAATATCTTGATTTGGTAAGCAAACACCTTAATTCACACCTGAAATCTATATATTTTTCTTCATGATTATTACTAAAGATAATTTTGTAGTACAGAGATGGGTTGGTTAAAAGGAACCTATCTCAGTGTGAAACACATGCCTGATATGGAAACCCCTGTTAAAATGGTGACATGACAGAGAAATTTCAGCAACAGCAGAGAAACAGACGGGAGGAGAAAAGTCCTCGAGGCATTGAGCACTTTCTGGTTCTTTCTATCTCAGATGATGGAAGTCAGTACTGAGGCCTCTGGGCTGAATAAGAGTCCCAAATTATTACAAGAAGGGGATCCCAGGGAAAGAAGAATGGATTTCTCTTGATTTGTTGGACAGAGGCTGGTATTCTTATTAATTTGAATTTTCTGTAAAGACTTCTGCTTTGGCCACATATAGCAACTGGAAATGAACTTGCCTTCCCAGCAAAACCAAGTAGAAAACCAGACAAAATGAACAAGGCAACTTTGTTCAGAGACTGGATGACAGGCAGCACAGGGCTGTGATTCCGGTGATCAGGGAAACAAATGAGACAAGCCTCAGCTTTCTTTTTGAAAGACTTTCTGGATAACAATGCAGAAGTGGGGATTGGGTTGTTGTTTAGTCACTCAGCCAACTCTTTGTGACCCCATGGACTATAAGCCCAGCAGGCTCCCTTGTCCATGAGATTCTCCAGGCAGGAACACTGGAGTGGGTTGCCATTCCCTTCTCCAGGGATCTTCCTGGCCCAGGGATTGAATCCATGTCTGTACTGCAGGAAGATTCTTTACCAAGGTCTAAACAAGAGTGCAGGGGTTGCCCTGAGGTGAGGCAACAGAGATGGGAGTTTGGGAAAGTTGAAGCATCCAGAATTTGCGGGGAAAAGAAGAAAATGCTACATAGAACAAAAGCTTGTGCAGAAGTTTCCACTGGAGTCTGAAGTTTGGTAGGTATAGGAAATGCTACAAATTGACCAAAGTATTCACAGAGCTTTAATCTGAACAAGTCTCAGGGCCCACACAGAGTAAGAGAAATCCCAGACCCAAACAGCCAGGATGGAAAGCTGCACACCCAGGTATTCAATAAAGACACCAGAGGAATCAAGCCTTAGTGGTGGAACTTAGCTAGACCAAGAGAAAAAGACTGCTTTAAATGCACCCTAACAAAATGCAAAAGTCTCAAAATCATCAGTTGGTCCACAAGTAGCATAAGCAAAGTCCAAAATTCTCTACAGGCAACTAACAAAACCTGGAACTCAGCAATATAAAATCCACTATGCTCAGAATTCAATACAAAAGCACCTTGTAATTAAATTCTCCCCATAGAAAATGGCTTCACTGTTGAATTCTGTCAATTATTTAAGGTAAAAATAATACTGAAACTTCACAGACTCTCCAGAATAAAAGACCCCCTTTATGAGACACAGTAGCATAAACCGAAAGAACTTTTAAGAAAACTACAGACTAATATTCCTCATGAAAATAGGCACAAAGGCTTTAAAAATAACAGAAAATCAAATGCAGTAATGAATTATAAATATGTACATATGTGTGAATGTATCAATAGCACACAATTTTAAATATTAAATTTTTGTAGCTTAATTGAGCTTACTAATGTGTATTATGCCTCATTTATAGTTATAAAAATATAAGTAGTACAAATTAATTGAAAAAATTGCAAAGTTTATATCTGTTAAGGGATTTGTATCTAGATTATTCAAAGAAATCATGACTCAGTAATAAAAAGATAACCCAACTAAAAAATGGACAAAGGAGCTGAATAGCCATGTTTCCAAAGAAAAAATGCAAATAACCAATAAGCACATGAAAAATATTCAGCATTATTGGTCACTAGGAAAAAGAAAATCAAAACCATATTGAGATACCACTTCACACCCTCTAGGATGGATATATTAAAAAGTTAAGTAGCAACAAGTATTGATGAGGATGTAGAGAAATCAGAACAAAACTTGTGGACTTATACTTTATACACTGCTTGTGGGAATGTAAAATGCTGTAGACACTTTGAAAAACAGTCTGGCAGTTCCCCAAAAGGTTAAAGACAGTCTATCATTTGACTCAGCAATTCCATTCCTGGATACCCAAGAGAAATGAAAGCATATGTTCACACAAAGTTATCTTGTATACTATGTTCATAGTGACATTATTAATAATATCCAAGAAGGTAGAAACACTCAAATGTTCATCAACTAATGAATAATATGAGCGAACTGTGGTACACCAATATAATTGAATTGTTTTGGGGTACACTAATTCTTGGGCTTCCCAGGTGGCTCAGTGGGTAAAGAATCGCGGGAGATGCAGGTTCAATTCTTGGGTCAAAAATATCCCCTGGAGGAAGGCATGGTAACCCCACTCTAGTATTCTTGCCTGGAGAATCTCATGGACAAGAGGAGCCTGGTGGGCTACATTCCATAGGGTCACAAAGAGTCAGACAGAGTGAAGAGACTGAGCTCACACGCACGCTAAAGCTTATGGAGTTTCCCAGGTGGCTCAGTGGTAAGGAATCTGCCTGCCAGTGTGGGAGTCATAGAAGATGTGAGTTTGATTCCTGGGTCAGGAACACCCCCTGGAGGAGGACATGGCAACTCACTCCAGTATTCTTGCCTGGAGAATCCCATGGGAGCCTGGCGGGCTACAGTTAACGGGATCACAAAGAGTTGGACATGACTTAGCAACACACACTAATGCTTAAAGCAGCATTGCATATAATCATCAAAAGTGGAAACAATTCAAACATCCATCAATGGATGAAATGAATAAGCAAAATGTGGTATACTCATACAATGGATTTGGCCATAAAAAGGAACAAAGTATTTGTATGCTACTACTTGAAAGAACCCTGAAACCATGATGCCAGTCACAAAAGACTACGTAG
The DNA here is from genome assembly GCF_023699985.2 of Odocoileus virginianus. NCBI lineage: Eukaryota > Metazoa > Chordata > Mammalia > Artiodactyla > Cervidae > Odocoileus > Odocoileus virginianus. The sequence continues at coordinate 36,118,230 of NC_069681.1, forward strand.
TGTATAATTCTGTTCATACAGAAATCCAGAGTAGGAAATCTGCAGAAAGGTAGATTAGTCATGAGGGGATGGTGGGCTAAAGGGTGTGAAGTTTCTTTCTTTAAGATTATTTTGATGAGGACCAATTTTAAAAGTCTTTACAATAGCATTTCTGTTTTAGGTTTTGTGTTTTTTTGGCTGTCAGGCATGTGGGATCTGAGCTCCCCGACCAGAGATGGAACCCGAACCCCCTGTACTGGAAGGTGAAGTCTTAACCTCTGGGCCTCCAGGCAAGTCCCTGGGGTTTCTTTCTGAAGGGATGGAAATGTTCTAAAATTGACTGTGGTTATGGTTGCATATCTGTGAATATACTAAAAAACACTGACTTATACACATTAAAGAGGCGAACTGTATGTCATATGAAATTATATCTCAATAAAACTTGAAAAAAATCTGTTTTCTTAAGTCTGTAATTGGAACTGTAGCATATGTTGTCAGAGAAAGTGCCAGGTTCTTAGGCCACACTGGCCCAGAAACAGCCATGCTCCTGAGAGGTCAACTTGGGACCCCAAACCATAGCCTAAATCCTTATAAGAAAACAAGTGAGGTCAAAAGTCGAGAAACTGGGAACACCCTGACCTAGGCTCTTCCCCAGAACAACAGCTGCCAGTATAGATGGGCCTTGGAGGGGCTCAAAGGTACCCCAGGAAACGGTCTGGGTGAGACCAGGTCTGCAGCGTCGTCCCATAGCCGCTGGGTGGACCCAGGAACTTCAAGAGCACCTCCCTCAGTGTGGAGGGACTCCAAATGACCTCTGGAAGGCCACACTGCGTGTGTCTGATTGACCAGAGCCGCTGGGAGGGGTGAGGCCGCGGGCCACAGGCTCCTCTCTGCGCCGCAGGGCTGCGAACAGCACTTCCGCTTCCGGCTCCTGCCGGGCCCCGCCCCAGCCTCTCTGGGCCCTTGGCCGGCTGCGTCGCAGTCACTTCCATTCACCAGGCTCCTGCCCCCTGGCCCTTGAAGAAGAAGCTTCTCAGGCTGAACTGCCAGGTCGTGTGCTCAGAGCCCAGGAGACTGGTGTGCCCTTGCAGACTTACATCCCAAGGTCCACGTCACTGGGCACATTGCTGATAAGGAGGGACACCCAGCTGGTGAAGTTACAGTTCATCTCTTCCTAGAATCCGGGGCCTGAAAGAGTCTATAAACACTTCTGGACTTACTGCCAGCTCTGGGTGGTCTTGTGCATCCCCTTACTGGAGCACTAGATGAGGCATCTCAGGCTTCCCAGGGCTGACCGCCTCCGAATGGACGGCCCAACAATGTGGGCACTGTGCCCGCTGAAACGGAGGGTAATCCTCAGTTTACTCCATGGTGTCACCAGCAAAGCCCACTGGGAATCAGAAGCGTGCACGTGTGCGAAGTCATTTCAGTCGTGTCTGACTCTTTGCCATCCATTGGACTGTAGCCCACCAAGCAAGACTATTGGAGTAGGTTACCATGCCCTCCGGGGGATCTTCCCGACCCAAGGATCAACCTGTGTCCCTTGCATCTCCTACATAGGCAGGCGGGTTTTTTACCACTAACCTTACCTGGGAAGCCCAGGGACCAGAAGAGGGGTGGGAAATAAGATGAAATCTAGGTGATAAATGTCGAACCTCTTCTTTTGTGCTTCGTATAGTTTCACTTACCTAAAGGGGACTGTGTGCAGAGGTCTGGCACCTAACGGGTCAAGTTAGGTTCCCAGCACAGGACTTGTGCCTGGCCCCAGAATCCAAGATGGTGGCAGCAGCAGCTGGCCAGCAAGATGCTGGCTTGTGAACAACCTTTTCTCTGCTTTGGGAGTCTCAGTGTTGGGCTTGCTAGGGGGTGGGCAGACCAGCCTGGTTCTGTAAAGGGTCTCTCAGGGACTCCAGGTCCCCCAGGACATGGCCAGCCCAGGGAGGTAGGCCCTTTCTGGGGTCCCCCAGTTCAATGACATCCTGGTGGCTATACAGCGTAGCTTCCAACCCAGGGTGCCGGATCACCCAAACCAGCAGCTGCAGCCCTAGGGTGAGCTGGCAGGGAAAGCTCATCTCCCAGTGAAATATTATTTGACCATAAAAAGGAGTGAAGTAATGACACATACTACAACATGGATGACTCACAGGTAATACACCAAGTGAAGGAAGGGCAGTCACAAAAGATGACATATATGAGTGTGATACATGTATGAGTCTGTGTGTATGAAGTGTCCAGAACAGGCAACTCTGTAGAGACAGGAAGTAGATTCGTGGTTGCCTAGGGATTAGGGGATGTAAGGGTTGGGGTGGGGGTGGGGTGATAGCTAAAGGGAATGGGTGTTTTGGGGGATGGTGATGAAAATGTTCTAAAATGGACTGTGGTGATAGTTGCGTAACTCTGTAAATGAAGTAAACAACCACTGACTTGTATAGTTTAAATGGGTGACTTGTATGGTATATAATTTATATCTCAGTAAAGATGTAATAAATATCAAAAAAGAGTGTTTAAGAATGTGGATAAAATGAGAAGTTTCAGATGCTATGGATGAGTGAATTGGGACAGTCATTACAGGAAAGCAGTTTAGCAGCACATAGTAAAATGAAAAATCACATCCTCTGTGGCTCAGGAATTCCACTTTTATGTATGTGATCTGCAGCAGCACTACTCAATCCATGAGGTAAAGAGCTTCTGCCAGAATGTAAGTAAGTGCATCACTCCCTTTCTCTAAAAAGTTTTGCTGTGAAATGTCAGGTGAAATGAAAAGTGTGCTTTGCTTCATAGTTTACCTTTTCTGTCACAGAATCCCTATCTTGCCAAGGACTATAAAAATTTGTGATTGAGCACCCAGGTTGTGGACACATTTTAAGTAGCACCAGTCTGAGGAAACTTGACCATGTGCACAAAGAAATATCATAAACAATTATAGTAGTTTATGATGGTGAAAAACTAGAAACCATCTAGTAACCAGTAGTGAATGAATAAGTGGATGGTGGAATATTGATTCAATAGAATGCCATATAATCACTGAAAGGAATTTAATACATAATTTTCAATATAAAAAAGAATATAATGTCATTTACATGAATAAAAAGAATACCACACAAATCCATGCTCTTTTTTAGGTTCCTGGAAACTTAAAAGAATTTTTTTCTTGGATAGATGAGAAGATATACCTTTGGAAAGGAGAGAATTCAGACTGGGAATAGAGAGCAAAGTGATTTCAATTTAACCCATAATGCTTTATCATATTTACTTTTCAAAAAATGATTTGAATAAAATGTGTCAAAAAATGTTAATAACTTTCAATGTTGGATGGTAGGTTCATGGATACTTGATAAGTGTTATTCATACTTTTCCATAGTTTTAAATTTCTCAAGAAAACAACACAATAAGGTGGCTATACTTTTAGTAAATGATGGCTGCATGTTACCCAGATATCTGCTCCAGTTACACTAAGAAGCAGGAAGTGTGAAACTCCACCATCTGTTCAAGAAAGTTTGACATCCACGAAAAGCATGGAAACATCAAAGACTGACGTTTATGCCAGATGACAGAGCAGATAAAGCTGAGGACGTTTGGACAACTGTAACCGTTTGGGCAACAAATCCTGGAAACAAAACTCAGATTCCTTCACAAGGAGCACTTAGATCTTCAAGATGAAATTATCAGTGATATTAAGGTTTCATTTATGACTTTTCATTAATTTTGCTGCTGGGTAGGACTGAAGAGCTTTTTTTTTGTTTTGTTTTAGTTGAATTAAACTTGTTAAAAGTGCAAGCTGTTCCAAGGAATCCTTATGTCTATTCCAGTTGGTTATTACAGGATTAAAGTGTTAAGTGTGGGGAGGAACCCAGCATCATTTGAAAAATCACAGCTTAAACTCATCACCGCCCGCCCCCCCCACTAGAAATGAATTGTTTCTGTGACTCACCTTTGTGCAGATAAATGCATTCAAAGGCACCTGCATGACAGGAAGTTTATTTCTTTGCTGAACTTTTGAGCTGGAGACCTGCTGAGTACTGACTGTGGTGCAAATTTCTGAAAGTAGTGCTGGCTAAGTACTTCCTTGGTAAATAATGCCCCAGTTAGTAAGTAATTGGGCAATCCTGATGTCATTTCTTTTTTTGTTAATAATATCAGATATACTTATGTTCCAGTTCCATCCATTGGTTTAAGGCAGACAAATCTACAAATTATAAGTCACAATATTGACTGCTACGAGCTCATAGATCATAGAACTTTTAGATAAAATAAAGTTTTGGGTTTTGTTTATTAATTCAGTTCAACCAACTTTTATTTGGCATTTACTGAGTCCCAGATACTTTGTAATGCATGAAGGATATAAATGAAATTTACATTTCACTTGAAAATTACATTCTCTAGGTTATACTGGTTGTCAAATAGTGAGGAAAATAGATATGTAAACACACATTTAAAGTTCAGTAAGGTGGTAAAAGACAACTATGAAGACTTTTAAGTCCCATAAGGGCTACCTTACCTTTTTCACAACTATACTCTCAGAACTTATCCTAATGCATTGAATATACTACATGAATGTCTTATTTTAATGAACAAAAGTACTATAGAAGAGGAAGTGGTTATGATAAAAACTCTTTTTTTGTCAGATGTTATCAAGGACAGTTGGTTAATCAAAAAGTTTGGGTAAAGTAGGTATTTAAAAGAATAACAAAACATTTTATTTTAAATAAAACATCATTTTGGGGATTTTTTGTTTGTTTTTTGTCAATCCTCTAAGAAAGGGTCAAGCCTTTTTGCATGCCCACACTTTGGAAAACTTCTTGTGTATACCATGTTTCTACAGAATCTTGGCTGATTTCCAGTTTCATTGTATTTACAGAGCAATGAATCCAAAATGACTTGTCTGAAGCACCCGAAGTTCCCTATCCTTCTAGATTTTTTCATGTTTTCCACTAATTTCACACTTGTTTTGCCTATTAGTTTTTGCATACTTTTTGCATTTTTGAAGACTAACCTTCAAGGAGACCTCTCAACAGGACATTGAAATCATTTTTCAGAGAAATATATCCTTTCCCCATGCACATTTCTTGGTTTATGTAAGCTCTAATTAAGTTACATGATTACAGTAATCCACACCACTGGTACAAGTGGTTTGAAGTGACTTTGGTGACGATGTGCCCTTTAACAGTGGACGTTGTTTCCTATAGCTTTCTAGCTCTCCTGAAAGTAATATCTTTGAGCTTTCAAATTCAATTGTTCTATGTCTTCATTTTCCTTGCGAAGGTTCCCCAGTCTATGGAGCCTAACTTGTGGTTCATACCCACTGTTCTTGGGATGTCCCTCTATAGTTATGATATATATGTTATGATATGATATAGTTATGATATGTGGGTAGCTGATCTTGGGATAGGGCTTCCCTTGTAGCTCAGCTGGTAAAGAATTTGCCTGTAGCGAGTGCAGGAGACCTGGGTTTGATTCCTGGGTCAGGAAGATTCCCTGAAGAAGAAAATAGCAACCCTCTCCAGTATTCTTGCCTGGAGAATCCCATGGTCAGAGGAGCCTGGCAGGCAAGAGTCCATGGGGTCACAAGAGTCAGACATGACTTAGCAACTAAACCAAACGTGGTGAGCACATGCTGAGCTGATGGGAGAAACCAGCTGGAGCACCAAAGAACAACCTTAAAGAAGGTGGCCCTGGGTACGCTGTGGGCATTTCACAGAGCCAAGGGCATGCTAGTTAATATGAAAAGCTAGAAAGTGAGGATGTTAAGGGAGACTCTCTAATATCAGATGAATTGATGCCAAAGCCAAATTTAAAAGATTAAGATTTGCTAAACTAGGAAGAAAACTGTCCCAGACAAGGAGACAAGTCATGCAAATTCACAAAGTTCTTAAATAAAACTACACTTGGGGGCCTCCCTGGTGGCTCAGAGGGTAAAGAATATGCCTTCAGTGCAGGAGATCTGGGTTGGATCCCTGGGTTGGAAGATCCCCTGGAGAAGGAAACGGCAGCCCACTCCAGTATTCTTGCCTGGAAAATCCCATGGGCAGAGGAACCTGGTGAGCTACAGTCCATGAAGACACAAGAGTTAGATACAACTGAGCGACTAACACTTCAGGGGGAATCTGGTTTATTTGGATGTATCTTAATAAGATTTTTTTTATTTGAACCAAGAATTACTTCTCTAAGAGGGCTACAGCCAGGATTATCAACCACTCTTTATTAAGGTGATTAACTGAGATAGTTAATATAGTTGCTATCTTCATGACCTATTATCAAACATACCCTCTCTGTGGAGTTAACATTTGACTTGCAAGAGGGTAAAAGGAAGGAAGAAAGAGAGGGAGGGAAAGAATATACATAAATTGATTCAAGACAAAAATTTTCTATAAAAAATTTCTGACTTACACGCCTCTGTCTATAGAATTCTCCAGGCAAGAGTACTGGAGTAGGTTGCCATTCCCTTCTTCAGGGGATCTTCTCAACCCAGGGATCAAACCTGGGTCTCCTGCATTGCAGGCAGATTCTAAGCTACCAGGGAAGCCCTGGAAAGGAAGGAAGAAAGAGAAGAAGGGAGACCGTATACATGATTTGATTCAAAATAAAAATTTTCTATAAGAGAAATTCGGACTTACATGGTACCTTACCCTGGTATTTTAATCTACGAGGTCTTTCATTTCACTGAAGTTGAAAGAGTAGCTTTAAAATTATTTTTCTTGTTCACATATATATTCATCATTATCCACCCCCCAACACATACATACATGCATATATAAATATTCAATCCCTTTTTAGAAATATTATTTTATTCTAAACTATGACCATAAGCTCTATCATAACTTCATAATTTCAATATTATTGTATTGTAAAAAATGATCATTATATTTCAATGCCATATGTAAATTTCATGGAGAACCTTTCCCTCAGAAAAATGTATTTAATTATGAGGGCTCATGACATTTATAGAATTATTACTGACAAATCATTAAAGAATTACACAAGAGTGAAGATCATCCTTTAGGTGAAAGTTTTTCTTTAATTGAGAAGTTATAATTTTGTACTCCAAAGAAGAAAGCTTACAGTAGGTGGGGCAGTGGGTAAAGAATGCTTTTGCCAACACAGAAGACACAAGAGACTTGGGTTAGATTCCTGGGTCAGGAAGATTCTTAGGGTAGGAAACAGCAACCCACTCCAGTATTCTTGCCTGGAAAATTCCATAGACAGAGAAGTCTGGTGGGGTATGGTCCGTGGGGTCACAAAGAGTTGGACACGACTGAGCATGAATAAGAAAGGACCAGCAGATTCTTTTCTTCAGATGGTTAAATTCTCCTGTCAGAAACCTTTCTCATGTTTCAAACAGCTAGTTTTTATACTGGATTTTAATGGGCCCATTTCAAACTGTACAGAAATATTTTCTCAAAAGCCATGGAAACAAGCAAATAGAAACAAATATTCACTAAAACATTTTTGCTTTATTGCAGCTAGAGAAGTTCTATTTTAATGCTTTCTTCAATTTTTTTGTGGATAAATATGTATTTTAGTTTAACTGATACCAAAATAAAGCACACACATGCTTTTAAAAGTTAAAATTTCCAGTGTGAGAAAATAGAGCTTTTCTGTCCATATTTTCTGCTTCATTTAAAAATCTTATAGCCCCCCCCCCCCCACTTTTTAGGAATTTACCTCATGTTGTTATTGTTTTTCACTGAAGTATAGTTGATTTACAATGCTGTATTCATTTTGTGCTTTTGAACTGTGGTGCTGGAGAAGACTCTTGAGTGTCTCTTGGACACTAAGGAGATTAAACCAGTCCATTCTAAAGGAAATAAGTCCTGAATATTCATTGGAAGGACTGATGCTGAAGCTGAAGCTCCAATACTTTGGCCACCTGATGCGAAGAACTAACTCATTGGAAAAGACCCTGATGCTGGGAAAGATTGAAGGCAGGAGGAGAAGGGGATGACAGAGGATGAGATGGTTGGATGGCATCACCAACTCCATGGACATGAGTCTGAGCAAGTTCTGGGAGTTGGGGATGAGATGGTTGGATGGCATCACCAACTCCATGGACATGAGTCTGAGCAAGTTCTGGGAGTTGGTGATGGACAGGGAGGCCTGGTATGCTGCTGTCCATGGGGTTGCAGAGTCAGACACGACTGAGCGACTGAACTGATAGTTGATTTACGATGTTGTATTCATTTCAGTGTCCAGCAAAGTGATGCAGATACATATATATATATGTGTGTGTGTATCTATTCTTTTTCAGATTCTTTTCCCTTATAGGCTATTACAAAGTATTCAATATAGTTCCCTGTATACAGTAGGTCCATATTGTTTATCTATTTTATACATTATGGTGTGTATATGTTAATCACAAGCTTCTAAGTTATCCCTTCCCCCTTTCCCCTTTGGTAACCATTGACTTATTTTCTATGTCTGTGGGTCTACTTCTGTTTTATGTAAAGCTCGCTTGTATCGTTTTTTAGGTTCCACATATAAGCAGTATCATATTATATTCGTGCTTCTCTATGTGGCTTAGTTCTCCTAGTGTGATAATCTTTAGATACATCCATGTTGCCACAGATGGCATTATTTCATTCTTTTTAGGGCTTCATAGTATTCCATTATATACATATACATATATATATATATATATATGATGTGATGTATATACCACATCTTCTTTTTCCATTCATTTGTCTATGGACATTTAGGTTGATTCCGTGTCTTGGTTATTGTATTTAGTGATTTTCAAAAATACAAACTTTCTTTGACAAGCATATTTTCTGACTGGATGTGTAGCCAAAGTTGCCATTAAATTCAAAGGGAAAAGGGGGAGGAGATCTCTTGTGAATCTGAAAATAGTCACCTCACTTGAAAAACTGCTCTCATTAGAGTTTATACTTGTAACAAACATGAGAAAGGAAGACAATGTTATACCCCCATCTTGTGGCTATAATATGTACCACGAGGCATAAAGAACTAAAACCCATGTGGGAGATATATAATTTTTCCACTGAGTTCATCTAAAAATGTATCATCTAAATCATCCCCTATCACCAGAACCCACATCAGGCATACCCTACACCACATGCTCACCACACACACACACACACACACACACACACACACACACACTTATTCCTCATTAATGATCTCACCTATTTATTGCTTTCTCAGTTTTCAGTTAGCTAATGTTTATACTTCAAGCAGATTGCAATTTGGAAGGTAAAATCCAAAAGCTAACTTTAAGTAACTCCTCCACAGATTCCTCCCCCTCACATTTTCCCTCACCTCCCCCACCCCCAAATTTCCTGTTTAGGATTTAACCAGTTGAGTTGTGGAGTATTTGAAACTTTTACCTTCTCAAAAGCTGAATCTCTAACTTAATGTGAAATTTCTATATATGGAGTCATACACAGGATAACATAAATTTAAATCCTCAACTCTTCAGCATTGATCAACTGCTGTGCAAATCAGGAACCCCTTGTACAAACTTTGTCAAACTTTGTCATCTCTGAGCCTCACACCATCACCTGGGTGAAGATGGAAACTGCAGAGGGTCAGGCACCGTCAGGCAGACAAGTCATAAAGGCTTGTCATAAAGGCATAAAGTCATAAAGGTAGTCACGTGTCTACCAAGCTCATTAATCAATATACTGAATAAAAACAAACAGTATAGACTGTGTTTGAGAGAGATGCCAGAGATTTTGAGATGTATATCATTCATGATACCCAGAAATGTGCAGATTATTGTGTTTAGAATCAGTCATAGCACCTTTTGAGATCAGCAAGAGCAGAGAGATCTATGGCTAATAAAACCGTCATTTTAGATCAACATGAACAATATGCCTTGTGTTGTGTAGAAGTAGGGAGGGTCAGCGGTAGGCAAGATAATAATCAAAGCAGTTTTGTACTTAAAAAAGAAAACGGAAATTGCTGCTTTGTCAAAGTAGAGACCATAAAAAGCTTGACTGGAAACTTTCTGGATGGCAGCTGTGAATCTCTAGGAAGGAGCGAAGATGCTGAGATGTTCCTGTTTATCAAATTGAGCCAAGGATTAAAACTAAGATGAAATACTTGTCTAAGTATGGAGACTCTCTGCTTACTTTAGGTTCCCTATTTAAAACATTCATTAGATTGGATAGATATTAGAAAAGTGGGTTGGTGCCAGGTAAAAAAGTGCTATTGGACAATAAAAATGATCTCTTATTCATATTTCCAAACTGCCCAAGATGTAATTTAATGTTTACATGGCTTCCTCTGTGTTTTGAAGTGTTATTATTTTAAGTCTTAAAACTCATATATGGCAATGATTTTGTGGGACAGACCTCCTTAAGACCAAAGCTGCTCCAAAGAGTTATTTTAAGAAATATTTTCCATTTCCTTTTTTTCACAGTGAAGATTATAAGTACTTGATATAAACAAATGAAGTCTTCCCAGGTGGCACTAATGGTAAAGAACCCGCCTGCCAATGCAGGAGACATACGAGACGAGAGTTCGTCTCTTAAGGGTTGGGAAGATCCCCTGGAGGGGAGCTGGGCAACCACTTCAGTATTCTTGCCTGGAGAATCCCATGGACATAGGAGCCTGGCCAACCACCGTCTGTAAGGCTGCAAAGAGTTGGACACGACTGATGTGACTTAGCAAGCACACACGCATAAACAAATAAACTCAAACATTGATAAGGAGGAAAGTGAATTTCCTGTTTGTATAGGGTAAAGATGAGACGTGAAATGAGGCTCAGAGCTTGGTCATTAAAACACTCAGGAGTTCCACAATGTATGACAGCCTTCATCAAAAAGCCTGCATAGGAATATTCACAAGGCTTGCCACTAGGGGGCAGAAAAGACTACTTATGTGATTGAGTTTTCCAGATACAGCTTTGATAAATAATTTTTTGCAGATTTGATGAGGAATCAAAAAAAAAAAAAAAAAAAAAAAAGAAAACAAAGCAAAAAGAGCTTGTCAATTTATTAAAATAAAAAAGAAACAAAGGACAGCTTTGATGTATATATTTACTCAATTCAATTAAAAACACTGGCAGCTATGCATTTTATGTGCATTCATAAGAGCAAAACACAGTAGTGAAATAGTACCTAAGAGTGGAGATCCCAGGACAGTCCAGGGGATTGGCTCTAGGACTCTTGAGAATACCAAAATTCTAGAATGCTCAAGTCTCTTATATATAATGTGGTTGTTGTTCAGTTGCTAAGTTGTGTCTGACTCTTCAGAATCTCATGGACCGTAGCCCGCCAGGCTTTTACATCCATGTGATTCTCCAGGCAAGAATACTGGAGTGGGTTGCTGTTTCCTTCTCCAGGGGATCTTCCTTACCCAGGGATAGAACCTGTATCTCCTGCATTGGCAGGTGGGTTCTTTACCACACAGCCACCTGGGAAGTCTGTGAAATTACATGTTTACAGCAAAAAAGTATTCTTTGTTTATCTGAAATCCAATTTTAACTGGGCATTCTGTATTTTCACTTGACATATCTGGTGACCCTATGAGTTCAGGATGCCTGGAGATATTTAAACAAGAAAGCTCTTGAAACAATTGAAACGTATGGGTTGGATATTCAAGAGAAAGATCTAAAGACCAAGTCAAGGCAATCACAGTGAATTTTAAAATTTTTCCAGAGAATCATTCCACAAAGTAGGCATCTCCATCCCATTTCAAACTATTTGTGACCTAGGAATTAGTGTTCCTTAGGAGATATAATTGTGAATATCTGCTTGAGGGGAAGGGGTCCTTTTGATTCCCTCATAGCACTGAGGGTCATTCTTTAGCTGTCTTCTCCCGTGCACACATGCTAAGTCACTTTAGTTGTGTCTGACTCTGTGTGACCCCATGGACTGTAGCCCACCAGGCTCCTCTGTCCACGGGATTCTCCAGGCAAGAATACTGGAGTGGGTTGCCATCTCCTTCTCCAGGGGATCTTCCCAACCCAGGGATCAAAGCCGGGTCTCTTATGTCTCCTGCATTGGCAGGCAGGTTCTTTACCACTAGCGCCGCCTGGGAAACCCAGCTGTCCTCTCATTACCAGTCAACTTGACCAAAACATAGCCCATGTCCAGAAGCGAAGACTGACATCATGTCCTTTTTGTCAGTGACCTTCTGAAATCAATGGACCAAGATAGAAAAGTAGCTCATTGATGGTAGAAAAGGTTTCCCTAATGAACTCTAACACAACAGCATAAAATTTAGCTACAATGTATTTGTTAACTACCATAGGCAACAGAATTTACTAGAATATAGCTGACTCTTGCACATGGGTTTGAATGGCACAGGTCCACATACACACAGGTATTTTTCATTACATATAGTGCCTGTATTTTAATTTTACAGAGTTTTAAATTAAGTGTAGGGAAAAGTTTATATTTGATTAGTGATCATAATATGTTGGATCAAAAGAACTGGGGCTTCAGTCCTGATTCTTTTTGAAAAAATAATTTCATTTTTATTTATTTATCTAGCTTCTTTATTCATGGCTGTGGCTGGGTCTTCATTGCTGCACGCAGTTTTTTCTACTTATGGCAAGTGGGGGCTACTCTTTGTTGAAGTGAGTGGGCTTCTCATCGCCTGGACTTCTTTCATTGCCGAGCATAGGCTCGGTGTGCAAGCTTCAGTCCTTGAGGCCTGTGGGCCCAGTAGTTGTGTCACATGGGCTCAGGAGTCCCTAGCATGTGGGATCTTCCTGGACCAGGGATCAAACCCGTGTCCCTTGCATTGGCAGGCAGATTCTTACCCACTGCGCCACAAGGAAACTCTTTGAGTCCTGATTCTATCCAAACTGTTTCAGCTTCCTGCCTTTGGGTGAGTCATTTATCAATTCCTTGGTTTTTGAGGCAGAGAAGCAGCACCTGGATTTTGAACTGCATGGGAAGTCGGTACCTCTAACCTCCAAGTTGTTGAAGGGTCACCTGTATAAGTAAACCTTTTTGAGAAGCAGATATCTTTAGCACCCCCAAATAATTGATACATCTGTGAAAGTAAAAGTCACTCAGTCCTGTTGGACTCTTTGTGACCCCATGGACTACACAGTCTGTGGAATTCTCCAGGCCAGAATACTGGAGTGGGTAGCCTTTCCCTTCTCCAGGGGATATTCCAACCCAGAGATTGAACCCAGGTCTCCTGCATTGCAAACAGATTCTTTACCACCTGAGCCACAGGGGAAGCCCAAGAATACTAGAGTGGGTAGCCTATCCCTTCTCAGGCGGATCTTCCCGACCCAGGAATTGAACCAGGGTCTCCTGCACTGTAGGCAGATTCTTTACCAACTGAGCTATCATCTGTAGACAATTATAATTTAAAAGATATCCTATTACTTGACTCTAGAGCAGTTCAGAATAGTTAATGATTTTATCCTAATGTTACTGAAAGCAATGATCATGGCAGTTTTTCAGAGTAGTAGGATATTTGGGTGGAGAGAGTGATGTATAAAGATCACAGATGTATTTTCTGGTTGGCCAGAATTCCTTGTACCTTGCTGCTGCCTTCACGGTGAAGGCAGGGTCTAGAACAGTGCGTGGTTACCTCAGCAACCCCAACCCCAGCAGAGGTGCTCAGAATGCTTTATGTGAGTCTCATTTCCATTGATTTTGGACGCCTCCCCCCCAATACAGAATGTTCAGCCCTTGCAAATTCTCCCCCAATTATTTCTAGGCATTGCTAGAGAGTGCCTTGTGTGTGCTCACCAACAAGCTCTGTTCGCTGCCTCCCCGCGGCTCTGGTTTTGTTTTCTAGCCCTCTGCTCCTCCTGGCCACGTGGAAGGAGAAAGACTGTGTACTGACCTCGCAGGAATTCCTTCCACGCATCCACAGCCTCCCTCCAGGGCCTGCTGCCCCAGGTAGCAGAGGGCCACCAGATCGTCTGAAACCCACCGGGTTCTCTGTGCAAGTGGGGAAGCACACTCTCTCCATCCTTGGTATGCTTCTTTGTTTTCATGCCAAAGCAGTATTGGCTTGCGCCGAAGACTTACAGAGATTTTAGTAAAATAGCTCTCATCCCTTCCATCAAGTTTATTGCTAGTGGATGGTAAACATTCTGTGCTAAGAGGTCACAGTGACACCTGCTGGTAGAAGGAAACATTTTCAGCTACACCTAATTTCTTTCTTTCTTTTTTTTTTTTTTGAGTTTATGCAACTTTGCAGTCTGGCCAGGAGAACCCTGATAACTCAGCTGGTAAAGAATCTGCCTGCAATACAGGAGACACAGGAGACGCTGGTTGGATCCCTGGGTTGGGAAGATCCCCTGGAGAAGGAAATGGCAACCTTTTCCAGTATTCTTGCTTGGGAAATCCCATGGCAGGCTACCTCCAGTTCTACAAAGACACAAAATACACAAATGGACAATACACTTGTGTCCCACTCACCCACGGTGGTATGAAACGGTAATTAGATATGTGACCTTGAGAGCTGGAGAGCCTGGGTTTGAATCCCAGATCTGCCATTAACAGCTATAACCTTGGGCAAGTAAATGAATTTCTCTGTGGCTCAGTGGGAATAAAAATATTAAAAGCTACCTCATGGGAGATAGTCCTGAGCTAGTATGTACAAATATGAGCAAATACGGTCCCTGGAATATAGTAAGCACTCTGAGTTTTAAGGATTATTATGCAATTTAAGTAGTGTTATAAAAGGCTTCATATTAGTCCTGAATGATAATCTGGAGAAGAGTTAGGAGTGAAAGAAATAAAACAGAGCTTCAGATACATCAGATATTTTATCAAAATCAACATGAAGGCAAAATGAATCTGTCAGATAATCCTAAAATTTGCAAACCTTCTTGAAGCTTTAAAATGAGAATTTTTTTCTGTTCTAAAAGTTTTACATGTTGTTTTATTTTCACTAGCCATTGAATATATTGAAAAAAAAAAGTTGAGACAAAATAGAAAATCACCTTTGCATTAAGATAGAGTTCTCTTTCTTTTAAAATTCCAAGTGAATAGTCTTATCAGTTAAAAATTGCTTTGTATTTTATGTATTCATGGATATTAAATCCTAAATTAAATATAAGCAGATCCCCAAGACTAGCATATTATTAATACATGGCATTATTTGAGTAGCATTAATTGAAATTTTCCTAAGACAAACAAGCACTACAAGAGTGTTTCTTGATCAAGAATAGTTTGTCCAGGGACTTCCCTGGTGGTCCAGTGGTTAAGACTCCACTCTTCCAGTGCATGGGGCAATGGGTTTGAAACCTGAGCAGGGAACTAGGATCCCACATGCCATGTGGCAAAAAATAAAAAAGCCAAAAAAACAAAAAACGATGATGACCACAACAATAACAGAAAGAGTTGCCCTGTGATCAATACAGATTCAGCCTATACCTCTATATTGTTTTTTTTTTTTTTTCCATTTATTTTCATTAGTTGGAGGCTAATTACTTTACATCATTACAGTAGTTTTTGTCATACATTGAAACGAATCAACCATGGATTTACATGTATTCCCCATCCCAGTCCCCCCTCCCACCTCCCTCTCCACCCGATCAACAGAGGTTGGCACACCTTCTAGGGCCAGAACTATTTAGGAGGGACACAGACTCGAAAGAAAACAAAGCGACATCCACCATTTGGTTGTCCCCCTGCAGTGGAAGTGTGAGTCTTAACCACTGGGCCACCAGGGAAGTCCCTAGACATCACAAACAGTATAAATGACAACTTTCATTGAAGGATTATCTCAATTTTCTCTACAACTGGTCTCTTGGTGTCTGACTGACAGACCATATCAGAGGCACCAACCTGGGTTATGTCTCCTTTAGACTATGTCTCCAAATTGTCTTGGTCTGTTTGAAGGACTGGCCACTCCCGGAGTTGAGCTACTGACCCAGTTAAAGCCGATAGACGAGACTGCAGCTTTCTGCATCTATCCGGTTTTATTCAGGCTCTGTTATTGATCTACAGACGGACATGCTGAGAAGTTTCTTAACAGGAAGGTTTAATGGAATCTTAATTATTTCAATAAACAGCTCTAATGTACTATACCAGCTCAGTCTAACTTTCACAGTACACTTGTGAAACCTTGGAACTGTGGGCTGAGTTCTTGCTAATTCATAGATGGATCAATACAGACAATTTTCAAGTGGCCTTTGATATAAAACACATCAGCTCAACTACTTACAGCTGTGGCCCACAAATGATGTGTGCTAAAATATTGTCTGAACCAGGCAATTTTCTTTTTGTAGAACTGCCCTTGGCCCTAATTCATCGAGATGTGTGAGATAGTACTGTGCTATTACTATCCATTAAAATGCTTTTGAAGTTATAAACATTTACTCACTCATTCCACAATCTTCTATTTGGCCAGCTATAGACTAGATGGAGTTCAAGATGCCAGGCAGAAACTAATGAACATGACAGACAAGGTCCTTGCTTTTATGGAATTTGTATTCTGATGGAAGAAGACAAATAAGTAGTTAATAGCACAGTTTCATATATAAATCAAGTATAGAAAATAAACAGGGTAATGAGATTTACTGGGCCTGGGTGGAAGGTTAGATAGAGTGGTATGGGAAGATTTCCTGGAGGAAGTGGCATTTGAATCAAAACCAAATGTTTAGTAGTAGTACTTTGGAATCCTGGGAAGATTGGGTAAAAACACATTTCAGGCTTTGACTGTATACCACGGGGAACTCTATTCAATATTCTGTAATAAACTATATTGGAAAAGAATCTGAAAAAGAATGGATATACCTGTATAAATATATACATATATCTAAATGACTTTGCTATACATCTGAAACCAGCACAACATTGTAAATCAACTATATTTACAGTATAAAATAAAAATTTGTAAAATATTGAGCAAACATAAAAAAAGAATAATGTCAAAATTATCAACGTATTTAATAAGGACTGATGCTGAAGCTTCAATACTTTGGCCACCTGATGCAAAGAGCAGACACATTTCAAAATACCCTGATGCTGGGAAAGAATGAAGGAGGAGGAGAAGTGGTTGACAGAGGATGAGATGGTTAGATAGCATCACCAACTCAATGGACAAGAGTTTTTGAGCAAATTCTGGGAGATAGTGAAGGTCAGGGAAGCCTGGCGTGCTGCAGTCCATAGGGTCTCAAAGAATCAGACCTGACTTAGAGACTGAACTACGAACAACAGAAGATGTATTAAAGTCCTAACTGCTGGCTCTTGTGACTCTGACCTTACTGAGAAATAGGGTTTCTGCAGATTAGTTAAGGTGTAAGCATAGCTGAGGTCCTGCTGGACTAGGGTGGCCCCTTATTCCAATAGGACTGGTGTTAGAGAAGAGAAGGGACACAGAGTCACATGTACCCACAGACTACATGTCACATGAAGACACGGACATGTAGCAGGAAGACGGGCAGGTCATGATGGGGACAGAGACAGGGGCAATGTGTCTACAAGCCTAGTCGTGCCAGGGACTGCCGGCAACGCCAGAAGCCGAGAGAAAGGCATGGGACAGGTTGTCTTTGACTGGTTTCAGTGAGAGTGGGCCTTGCCAACACCGTCATTTCAGACTTCAAGGCTCTGAAACTGCAAGAGACTACTTTTCTGTTGTGTTGAGCCACCCTGTTTGGGGGACTTGCTTAAGACAGTCCTTGTAACTTACAAAGTCCCTCCTGCCCCTCACAGCCTTGCTGCTCCCCTCCAGGGGTGCCTGTTGGCAGGCAAAGGAGAAATGAGGTTTGTGGAGACCCACGCTTGCAAAGCAGGATAAGAAAACATGAGCTAAGAAATGCAAATAATAACTAGTACAGTCTCTGAGATCTTAGATAAGTTGAAAAACTTTTACAATACTCAGTATCTCCATGTATAAACTAGGGAGAATAATACTATGGGGTCTTCATAAGGGTGTTGTGAGAATAAATGCACATAGTTGACATAGTTTTATACTTGTGAAAAGAAAGCGCTTACTAAGATACTTCTTCACATACTGAAAATCGCTAACATGAGTTGAAACTGAAGGAAAAAGGGCTTTATTTCCTGAGTGAATTTATGGCATGCCCACCCTACTTTGCGCAGGAAATAACAGCATGATAAAATGTCAACTCTCATGACAATTTAAAAAACCCTCTGCATTCGGAGCTGGAAGAGGACACATTTGTAACAAATCTACCAAGCCAGAAGATGCTACTTGGAAATAACATCCCAAATATCTGAGTTCCATAAATCCTTAATCCTTTCAGCATCTCTACTAACAAACTGAACCTGAGAGGGGAAACAGAGCAGTCAGTTTTTTAAATGTCATATAACAAGCATCAACAATGCCGATACCAAAAACACTGGACTGCTTTAGTTTTTCAAGAAGGTGCCTTCTGCTGCCTCTAACCTGTCTGAATTGGAATTTTTTTATTGCTCCTGGTCACAGAGCACGTTTCCGACAAAGCAAAGGGTCATTGCTGAATCCATTTCATTCTCTTCCAATTATGATAACAAGCTAAGCTTTAAAATGAAAAATTAAAAGGTGAAAATAAATTAGGACATATTCTAGGAGACAACTGGAACAAGTTTGCTCAAGTTCAGTTCAGTTAAGTCACTCAGTCGTTCACTCAGTCGTGTCCGACTCTTTGTGACCCCATGGACTGCAGCATGCCAGGCTTCCCTGTCCATCACCAACTCCAGGAGTTCACCCAAACTCATTCCATTGAGTCGGTGATGCCATCCATCCATCTCATCCTCTATCATCCCCTTCTCCTCCTGCCTTCAATCTTTCCCAGGATCAGGGTCTTTTCAAGAGAACAACTTAAAAGGAGGTTACAGAAGTACAGATTCAGCTGTGTTTTCCTTAAGCATACCTACCCTCAGAATTCACAGGAGTTGACTTCAAGGAGAAGGGCAGCAGGAACATTTGGGGTCTGCAAATATCCTGCATATATTACAGGGCAATTGCGGGGTCCTGATGGTGCCTCCCTAGGTCAGACCCCATAGCTCAATCCCTACCTCCCAGCCCCTCAATAGTAGCTCTGACTTGGTCAGTGGCTGCCAGGCACCATACCTTGTACCAGGCATAAGGAAAACAGAGGTGAACACAGACTTGGAGCCTAGTGGGGAAAACAGACCCTGACCAGTAATTGCATGTGTAATGATTCTTTAAGACTTCTGGAAAGCACTTGTGTTCAGGTCATCCTTAGATGCTTTAACGCAGTGGTCCTCAACAGTTTTGGCACCAGGGACCAGTTTCATGGAAGACATTTTTTCCACAGACTGGGCAAGTGGGAGATGGCTTCAGGATGATTCAAGTGCATTATACTTATTAGTCATTTTACTTTTGTGTAATTATTACATAAGCTCCACTTCAGATCATCAGGCACGAGATCCTGGAGACGGGGGACCCCTGATTTAAGGGCTTTGCTTAGCCCAAATTTGTTTTTTGGAGAACAAACATCCAAGACTGAGCGTGTATATAGCAGGGCTAAACCCTGCAGAGTGTCTGGCTTCTGCCGGCCTCCAGGGGCTCTCTGGCCAAATCCCTGGCTGGATCTCAAATGTCCAGTTGCTCCAAACCTTTGAGAAATTCACCCAAGAAAGTGCTCGGCAAACCTCTGATTTTGAGTTCCCCCCTGCTGTGATGCCCTGGGGTTCTAAGAGCACTCTGCCAAATGCAAAAACCTCTCAGGGATCTCTTAGTTGTCTAAGGGTGAACATCTGCTAACAAGTGGCTACCCAAACACCAAGTTCATCTGCACAGGATCTGTGTTCAGTGACAAGCACTGGGAGCCTGATCAAACAGACCACTCACTCACCAGGACTGAAACATTTACTGAAAACTCATGAATAAACTCATGAAAAAACCCACTCAGAGAAGTATCCCATTTTTCTGATATCAAGAAGAGATCTGAAAAGTTTCAGCACTACTATCTCAAGGAAGAAGAGGAAGTAGCGACAGACTTTATTTTCTTGGGCTCTAAAATCACTGCAGATGGTTGACTGCGACCGTGAAATTAAAAGATGCTTGCTCCTTGAAAGGAAAGCTATGACAAACCTAGACAGTATATTAAAAGCAGTCCGTATAGTCAAAGCTATGGTTTTCCTGTAGTCATGTACGAATGTGAGAGCTGGACCATAAAGAAGACTGAGGACCAAATAATTGGTGCTTTTGAACTGTGGTGTTGGAGAAGACTCCTGAGAGTCTCTTCTTAGCCAGCAAGAAAATCAAACCAGTCAATCCTAAAGGAAATCAACTCTGAATATTTATTGGAAGGACTGATGCTGAAGCTGAAGCTCCAATACTTTGGCCACCTGATGCAAAGAGCTGACTTATTGGAAATGACCTTGCTGCTGAGGAAGTTTAAAGGCAAGAGGAGAAGGGGGCCCAGAGGATGAGATGGTTAGATAGCATCACTGACTCAATGGACATGAATTTGAGCGAACTTTGGGACATAGCAAAGGCCAGAGAATCCTGGCTTGGCATGCTGCAATCCATGGTGTTGCAAAGAGTTGTACATGACTTAGCAACTGAACCTCAATGACCTCAAGCTCTTAAAACATGTGACCGTGTGAGGAGTCCACTGAAATGAATACCTGATAGTCATCAGCAGAGGCAGAATTCAGTTCAGTTCAGTCACTCAGTCGTGTCCAACTCTTTGCAAACCCATGAGCTGCAGAACGCCAGGCCTCCCTGTCCATCACCAACTCCCAGAGTCCACCCAAACCCATGTCCATCGAGTTGATGATGCCATCCAACCATCTCATCCTCTCTCTTCCCCTTCTCCTCCTGCCCTCAATCTTTCCCAGCATCAGGGTCTTTTCCAATGAGTCAGTTCTTTGCATCAGGTGGCCAAAGTATTGGAGTTTCTGCTTCAACATCAGTCCTTCCAGTGAACACCCAGGACTGATGTCCTTTAGGAGGGACTGGCTGGATCTCCTTGCAGTCCAAGGGACTCTCAAGAGTCTTCTCCAACACCGCAGTTCAGAAGCATCAATTCTTCAGCACTCAGCTTTCTTTATAGTCCAACTCTCACATCCACACATGACCACTGGAAAAACCATAGCCTTGACTAGACAGACCTTTATTGGCAAAGTAATGTCTCTGCTTTTTAATATGCTGTCTAGGTTGGTCATAACTTTCCTTCCAAGGAGTAAGCGTCTTTTAATTTCATGGCTGCAATCACCATCTGCAGTGATTTTGGAGCCCAAGAAAAATGAAGTCAGCCACTGTTTCCACTGTTTCCCCATCTACTTGCCATGAAGTGATGGGACCAGATGCCATGATCTTAGTTTTCTGAATGTTGAGCTTTAAGCCAACTTTTTCACTCTCTTCTTTCACTTTCATCAAGAGGCTCTTTAGTTCTTCTTCACTTTCTGCCATAAGGGTGGTGTCATCTGCATATCTGAGGTTATTGATATTTCTCCCAGCAATCTTGATTCCATCTTGTGCTTCCTCCAGTCCAGCATTTCTCATGATGTATTCTGCATATAAGTTAAATAAGCAGGGTGACAATATACAGCCTTGATGTACTCCTTTTCCTATTTGGAACCAGTCTGTTGTTTCATGTCCAGTTCTGACTGTTGCTTCCTGATCTGCATACAGGTTTCTCAAGAGGCAGGTCAGGTAGTCTGGTATGCCCATCTCTGTCAGAATTTTCCACAGTTTATTGTGATCCACACAGTCAAAGGCTTTGGCATAGTCAATAAAGCAGAAATAGATGTTTTTCTGGAACTCTCTTGCTTTTTTGGTGATCCAGCAGATGTTGGCAATTTGATCTCTGGTTCCTCTGCCTTTTCTAAAACCAGCTTGAACATCTGGAAGCTCACAGTTCACGTATTGCTGAAGCCTGGCTTGGAGAATTTTAAACATTACTTTACTAGCATGTGAGATGAGTGCAAGTGTGCAGTAGTTTGGGCATTCTTTGGGATTGCCTTTCTTTGGGAGTAGAAGGAAAACAGACCTTTTCCAGTCCTGTGGCCACTGCTGATTAGGGGCAGGCATGTTAAAATTCTATTATTTTTACATGGAGGTGTCAGAAGCTGTAAGTGAAGACTCAGGAACCAGTGAGTTCTATCAGATTTGAAAAAGGGATGTTTGTCATTTTCTTCCATAGAGCAGCCTTCGCACTAAGACCTCTTCTTCCCCCCCGCCCAGTTGTACGCCCCCTTGATATGTTCAAATTGCTCTTTATCATCGGACATATACTTTTGACCCTGTGAGAGCCAAAAATGCTATTGGATTCTGTTTCATCATGCATGGGACCAGCGTTGTTTCAAAGGAATGAATGCAAAGGTCAGTACTTTAGAGTAAGGGGGGCAGGATGAAAAAGAGACAGAAAATATACCAGAAAGTATGGTGTCCTTGGGAGAAACAGCCCCATGTGTGGGCAGAGCTATTGGCATCTGCAGGACAGGCTCTGAGATTTCCTGGAAGATGCCTTCTCCCTCAGGCATCTATGTCTTCTGTCCTGAGTGTTCTATAAAGTCCCCAGAAGGAGCTCAGAAGTTTAAATAGGCTCACAGATTTTGAGAGCTTCAGGGGTGGGGAGGTGGGGAGGGAGCGCATTAAGAAGGCTTAGTTTTTATGTTTAGCCTATTACTATGGCTTTTCATAAAGCTAAAAATAGGGCTCCGAGGGAAAGATACTCACAGAGGATCTTTGAGAGGATTACCATATTGATCTCTTCCATAACTGATTCTGTGTAACATTCTACAGCTATTGTCTGTACTCAGTGGGCGTGTGCATGCTCAGGTGTGTCCGACTCCTTGGTGACCCATGAACTATAAACCTCCAGGCTTCCCTGTGCGTGGAATTTTTCAGGCAGGAATACTGGAGTGGGTTGCCATTTCCTACTCCAGTCTGTACTAAATATTTGGTGCCAGTAAAAGGAGAGGACATGATGTCAAGGTGAAATTTGGGCTCTGAAGTTAGACTTCATGGGTTTCATATTGTGGGGTTTATTTTCTTTTGGTGGGGGCTTCCTGGGTAGCTCAGCTGGTAAAGAATCTGCCTGCAATATGGAAGATCTGGGTTTGATCCCTGGGTTGGGAAGATCCCCTGGAGAAGGGAAAGGCTACCCACTCCAGTATTCTGGCCTGGAGAATCCCATGGACCATATAGTCTATGGGGTCACAAAGAGTTGACATGACTGAGTGATTTTCACTACACTACCATTTAGAGAATATGATTCAGGCGCCCTACGCTGCCGTGCCACTTGGAGTATGCTTTTCTTCCTTCTTCTGTAAAGCGAAAGGTTTCATACTTAAGTGAGTTTCCACCCATGTCTGCACTGCCGCACTTCTGAGAGGGAGAGCCCAGCAATGAGGACACTTCGCTACTGTTTTGCTTCTTTCTTTCTTTTGAAAGAAAGTTGCTACTGGTGGCTCAGTGGTAAAGAATCTGTCTGCTAATGCAGGAGATGCAGGTTCGATCCCTGGGTCAGAAAGATCCCCTGGAGAAGGAAATGGCAACCTACTCCAGTATTCTTGCCTGGAGAATCCCATGGACAGAGGAGCCTGGTGGGATACAATCCATGGGGTCATAAAGAGTTGGACACGACTGACTAAGCAAAGAACAGTTGGACTTCACATTTTTGGCTTTCTTTGTATTTTTAAAATTGAAATATAGTTGATTTACAATGTTGCGTTCATTTCTGCGGTATAGCAAAGTGATTCAGCTATACATATGTATACGTAATTTTTTATGTTTTCCATTCTGGTTGATCATAGGATACTGAATATAGTGCCCTGTGCTATACAGTAGGACTGTGTTGCTTATCCATTCTATTTAATTCCCAACTCCCAATCCATCCCCTCTCCCCTTGGCAATCACAAGTCTGTTCTCTATGTCTGTGAGCCTGTTTCTGTTTTATGGATAGGTTAATTTGGTTCATATTTTATATCCCACATTTATAGTGTTCATCTCTCTTTCTGAATTACTTTACTTAGTATGATAATCTCTAGGTCCATCCATGTTGTTGCAAATGGCATTCTTTCTTTTTTGTGACTAATACTCTATTGTATATATGCACAACTTTATCCATTCATCTGTTGATCAACATTTAGTTTGCTTTGATTATTGTGAATAGTACTGCTATGCACAGAGGGGTACATGTATCTTTTTGAATTGGAGTTTTGTCCAGATGGATTTCATATTTTGGACCTGCCATTTTCCCATTTTCCTGTGGCTTCATGATGTACAGAATTATTCCAGGTCATTGCATTGCATTGTGTGTGTGCTCCGTTGCTCAGCTCTGTCCCACTCTTTTCAGCCTCTGTCCACGGGATTTCCCAGGCAAGAACACTGGAGTGGGTTGCCATTTCCTCCTCCTCTGGGGGATCTTCCTGAGCCAGGATGAGAACTTGCGTCTTCTGCATTGGCAGACAGATTCTTTACCACTGAGCCACCAGGGAAGCCCTGCATTTCATTACCTCATAGGGACCAGAAAGATTAATAGAACCAAATTTGTAGGGTGAAGTGTTGTTTGTTATTAGCAATACACAATGAGGAGACCTAAAAAAGCTTATTTGTACCATGTACACAATCTTTCTTTCCAACTATATTGTGAGTTTCTTTCTGATAGGCATGACATCTGAGATATTCCACACTGCCTGGGGTTAGGCACTTGCTAGTGATGCCTGACTGTTCGATAATCCTTAACAATTTCCTTTATGGCATCTTATTAGATGTGCAGTTTTAGAACTTGTTCAATTTTCCCATGAACCATGAGGTAGTCAAGGAGATAGTTTCATCTCTAATTTATTATTGAGAAAACTAGCCTCCGGAATTAAATAACTTGTCTAAGCTCATCCAGTTAAAAATATCCAGAGTCAAACTCTGAACAATGGAGGTTGTTATTTCAAACTCAGTGGCTGTCCTGTCTAGGGCGCCGGGGTAATTTTTACGGTGCTCCCTGTTAACGTCTGTGGCCGGGTGTGGTTGACGGATGGGGCCACGGGTGACTGAATGCTGGGCACCTGGGGAGGTCTCACAAAGAGGATGTGCAAGACAATGAGAGTGCAGTGCTGTTCTAGCACGTTCTAAACTCAGCCCATGACCGACTCAACGGACGTGAGCTTGAGCTGACTCCATGAGATAGTGAAGGACAGGGAGACCTGGTGTGCTGCAGTCCATGGGAGGTTGCAAAGAGTCAGACACGACTTAGCCACTGAACACACATATACTCAGCCTTGTCCACTCGACTTCCTCAGCTTCAGGCACGATGCCCTTGGCACCCGCTCCAGCCGAAGGGAAGAAAGGCAGCAGAGAGGGAGACAGCAAGCGTGGAGGCAAAGTCAGTCTGGTCTTTGTTTACCCTGCACACACGTGGGGCTGGGTCAGCCGTCAAGGGCAGGGAGGGCAAGGAGGGTCCCCTACTGCTCAGACCTCGGAACCCAGCGCCCCGTGCCTGTGAAGGCAGCAGACTCACTCTTTTCCCTTGCTGCTGGGACAGAGGCAGGAGGGTGAGGGTCTGTTTCCCTCAGCCCTCCACTGAACACACAGAGAAAAATGTGGCTGGAATGCTGCTCCCCAGAAAAACAGCGGCATCGAGCCCTAGGGTTATTTTGTTATTTCTGTTGATAGGCAAGTTCATTCTCCAAAATAAGTTAAAGAAGTAAGGAATGGTTGGCAACTTTCCTGCTATGCCTGAGGAGTCTGGGTTATTGGCAAAGTCTTTGTCTCCAGTAATTTTAGAAGATAAAAGCTTGAAATGTGCATAGAGCCAGCTTAAAAATGTTACTTACAAACAGCTTGCTATCTCAGTCCTTGAAGAGGGATACGATGTTTTGTTTCTTCCTCCTGCAGATATGTGTGTGTATGTGTGTGTAGATGTGTATATACATATGTATGTGTGTGCCTGTGTGTGTATGTATGTGTGTGTACTCAATGCTGCATGACTTCTTTGGGGCAAGTTTGCAAAGTCTTTCTCCACAGCCCCACTTTTGTCTCTCAGGGCATTATTATCTACATATTATCCCCTTTGTGGATGATGGCCATCCACTAAAAGCTTCTAATACATCACACATGTACAAATGCCATGTCCAAAAGACAGCATCCCTCGAGTGGCTCTGAGCTGGGATGACCCAGAATAAACCAGAGATGGGGGGTTCTGCACCTTGAGACTCAGTGAGGTGAGAAGCTTAGGGGCAAGCAGTCATTCAGATGTAAAACTCTACCAGGAGCTAGAGATAATTCAGCATGCTCATAGATTACGAAATTAATTTGCCATGTAGAACAGAGCCTCCCAGTTGCTGCTACTGGTAAAGAACTCGCCCGCCAGTGCAGGAGATGTGAGAGACTTGAGTTCAATCCCTGGGTTGTGAAGATCCCCTGGAGGAGGGCATGGCAACCCACTCCAGTATCCTCCTGGGAAATCCCATGGACAGAGGTCTGGGGTGCTACAGTCCATAGAGCCGCAAAGAGGCGGACACGACTGAAGCAGCTTAGCATGCACACAAAGGCACTTTTCTCCCACTTTTTAAGCAAGGAGACCCACATTTTCCTCTTGTAATGACCTTGCAAATTATAGAGCTGGCTCTGCTCAAGGCCTAACAAGTAAATAGGTCCACAGTGCAAAAGGAGGCTGCATTTAGTGTCCACTCCAGGTGATATTATCAGAAGGGAACACTTTAGGATCTCAGCTTTTAAAGGGCAAGTGAGCAAAATCCCTGGGTACCTGTGTGAGAAAGTCTAGGCATTCTTGTACCACAACTGGTCTGCAAGGTGGCCTTTAGGGGGAAAGTCTACATGCATTCACTTCCAGCTCACACACTCTCACACCCTCTGCTTTGCACCCTCCTGGGTGTCACTAGGCTGTGACCACGAAGACCAAAGGAAATCAGGCTGGAAGGCAGTTACATGAGGGAATCACAGTGGCAGTGTTTATTTTTCAAATAAATGCATGACAACCAAATACAGATGTATTTCTTCAAAGAATATCACTTTGAGATTTTGGCAATCTATGGTTTTTCTAGTAATCATGTACAGATGTGAGAGTTGGACCACAAAGAAGGCTGAGAGCTGAAGAATCGACACTTTGGAACTTTGGTGTTGGAGAAGACTCTTGAGAGTCCCTTGGGAATCAAAGCAGTCAATCCTAAAGGAAATCAGTCCTGAATATTCACTGGAAGGACTGACCCTAAAGCTGAAGCTCTAACATTTTGACCACCTGATGCAAAGACCCGACTCATTGAAAAAGACTCTGATGCTGGGAAAGATTGAAGGCAGGAGGAGAAGGGGACAACAGAGGACGAGATGGTTGGATGGCATCACCGACTCAATGGACATGAGTTTGAGCAAACTCCAGGAGATAGCGAAGGACAGGGAACCCTGGCATGCTGCAAGCTGTGGGACTGCAAAGAGTTGGATATGACCTAGCAACTGAACAATTTGCCTCTAGTTAAAATAAAACAGAAAGCTCAGATATAAGGACTCAGAAGACATCTAAAACCACAGAATCAGTGATCAATATGTTTTGATATGGGGAGGAGGGTTAAGGGAGGCTTGCAAAGGCCAGGGATAAACCACCTTTGAAGACCAGGTGGAGGTGAGTGACTGAGTCACCTTTTTAGAACTATTGGTGACCCAAATAGAGCTTGAATTGTCTCTTCTATTATCACTGGACAAATGTAACGATTTCACAAAAGTCTGGGTGCAGTTAAACTTACATTCGTGATTAAAGTAAGAGCTATAATTAAAGAAGATTTAAAAATGTTCAATTTAATGAAACATCAATTTGGTATAATAAGGAGGAACAATAAACAGCTTAGTGATTTTAACTAAGAATCACAAAGAGCGGACTCTTGAGGACTGTCTATGAAAAATGGAAGAAAGGAAGAAATAGCTGCTATAATTAAATTTCTTGTGTTTTCATTTTTCCCTGAAGATGAGCACTAAGATGAGCCACTCTAAGATTAGACACGATGCTATCTTTCCATCTTAGTTGTGTTGCTGTGCATTTCAGTCTCCTTTTATTCACACCAACTCCTCCACACGCAGAGCCTGTCCATCACAGAGATGAACTTGTCTAGCTTATTGTTCATAAAGCTCAGACTAGCTGAAAACTATTTTGGTTTCCTTACTCAAATCAGATTTCAACTTTGATTTTTCAAAGGTTAATAGGTGAGTATAGTGGTCTGTTGTGTCAACAGGGCCCTGGAAAAAAATTAATCATGAAAGCAATACCAAAAGGTCAAAAGGAAGAAGTTGAAAATGCTATAATAAAGAAATCACAGAGCCTGTTATGGCGGGTTTTTTTTTGTTTTTAATTTAGAGGCATTTTAATTCAAACACAGAAGCATGACAAATAAAATAAGACAGTATTGCTCCATGTGGTTGCTGAAAGTGAAAGGTGACAGAAGACACTAAGAGGTGGGGAAACAGATTTCAGTAGCTCGTGATCACCTCGTGTTCTCTAAGGAGGGTAATGAAAGAGGAGAAATCCTAACAGAGGGTGGGAGGGAAAGGGATCCCTGACAAGGAATTTTTTTTTTTTAAGGATTAGATGATATGAATGCAATCAGTACTGGGTGCTACAGAAAATGCAAACAACCATTATTTCAACACCGAAGAGTTTGGATCTCGGAACGTCCATTAGCACGTAGAAGTGATTAATGTTCTGTTCCCACGGTGAATAGGATAAGGTGGGGTACAGAAGTTGACAGAGGTGCTGGAACGAACTTAACCGTCCTGTGTTGTTGTTAGTAATGCCATTGGCATTCGTAAAATCCCAAGTTGCATTATGGGAACATCAGCAAAAGAGAGGGTGTGGGAGTATCTTTATATGGTGAATGGCTGTGCGTGAGCATGGTGGGAATGGAGACTGTGCATTCCTTCACAATTTAAAGAAGATAATGCTTGTGGGACATGCTGGTATAGTAGTTTCCCTTCGGCTAGCAAGAGACTGGCACGGACCCCTGAATCTTCTTATCTTTCATAAATCAAGAAGATAGCTTAAGGAACCATGGGATTCTGGTCCAACATTCTTTTTTTGTGTGACTATGCTAGAGGTCTGTAAGATCTCAGTTCCTCAACCAGGGATCCAACCTGCACCCTCTGCAGTGGAATAGCGGAGTCTTAACCACTGGACTGCCAGGGAAGTCTCCCAACATTCTTGTTATAGTGCCAATGTTTCAAAAGAAAAAAATGAGGAAATAAAACCTTAACCACAAGAATAAACACCTGAAGTTATTGTTGTTTAATTGCCCAGTCTGACTCTTCTGCGACCCCAGAGATTGGGACTTTTCAGGCAAGAATACTGGAGTGGGTGGCCATTTCCTTCTCTAAGGGATCTTCCCGACCCCGGGATCGAAACTTGCCTCCTGCCTGTGTCTCCTGAATTGCAGGTAGATTCTTCACCTCTGAGTCACTAGGGAAGCCCAAACATCAGAAGATGAAACCAAAAAACATTAGCAAAATATAAAATAAATATGACTTGATATATGAATAATATGAGAAATACGAGCAATTAATTCTTTAAAGTAAAAACAAGAACAAAACCAGCAAAGTTGGTTCTTCTTTTCAAATACTTTTCTGGGATATCTTTTTTGACTTGGTGGAATCTTGATTTGAAAAGAACATCTGTCTAACAGAAAAAATGAAGGATGATGAGGTACATTTGAGATCAGTTGGTAAAGAATCTGCTTGCAATGCGGGAGACCTGGGTTTGATCCCTGGGTTGGGATGATCCCCTGGAGAAGGCAAAGGCTACACACTCCAGTATTCTGGCCTGGAGAATTCCATGGACTACAGTCCCTGGGGCCGAAAAGAGTTGGACATGACTGAGCCACTTTCACTTTACTTCACTTATTACTCATCACAGCTCAAACACTTCTAATGGCTCCCCATTGCGTATGTAATTAAATGCAATTAAATTTGCATTTGTTACCTATTGCTATGTAAACAACCACATCTCAGTGGCTTAGGAACACATGTATTTATTATCTTACAGTTTCTATGAGTCCAAGGTTAGGAGTCCAAACACAGCTTAGCTGGTCCTCTGCTCAGGGTCTCACAAAGCTGCCGTTGAGCTGTGGTCCAGACCTCAGTTCTTGTCAGAGGCTCAGTGTGAAAAGATCCACTTCCACCCTTCCTGGACTGTTAGCAAAAATGGTTTCCTTCTTGGCTACAGAATTCATGATTCACGGTGGCTTGCTTCTTCAGAGCTGGTGTTGGAGGAAGGGAATTTAGTCTCTCCACAATGTGATCCCATTCTACTTTTTAGGACTTACCCATCCCCAGAACTACTCTTCTAGATGTACTTCTTATTTAATATTCCAGCACAGCTGGACCTCATGTTATTACCTGAACACTTCCTTCAAATCCCTAGCCTCCGTATTTTTACATGAAGTCCTGAAAATACTCCTTAAAACTTCTACCTTTGTCTATATTTTTCTTTTCTGGGGCTTGTGGGAGCTCAGTTCCCCAGATGAGAGATTGAACCTGGACATGACGGTGAAAGCCCTGACTCCTAACCATGAGACCACCGGGGGCCTCCCTGGCATCTTACTGTTGTTCAGTTGCCCACTCGTGTCCAACTCCTTGCACCCCACGGACTGCAGAACTCCAGGCTTCCCTGTCCCTTGTCATCTCCCAGAGCTTGCCTGAGTTCATGTCCACTGCATTGGTGATGTCATCCAGCCAACTCATCCTCTGATGCCTTCTCCTTCTAACCTCAATCTTTCCTAGCATCAGAGACTTTTCCAATGAGTCGTCTGCATCAGATGATCAAAATATTGGAGCTTCAGCTTCAGCATAGTCCTTCCAGTGAATATTCAGGGTTTATCTCCTTTAAGATTGACTGGTTTGATCTCCTTGCTGTCCAAGGGACTCTCAGGAGTCTTCTCCAGCACCACAGTTCGAAGACATCAACTTTTCAGCACTCCGCCTTCTTTATGGTCCAGCTCTCACAGCCACATGTGACCACTGGGAAGACCATAGCCTTGACTATATGGACTTTGTTGACAGAGTAGTATCTCTGCTTTTCAACACACTGTTTAGATTTGTCATCACTTTCCTGCCAAGAGCAATCATCTTATTTCATGCCGATTTCATGGCTGCAGTCACTGTCTGCAGTGATTTTGGAGTCCAAGAAGAGGAGATCTGTCACTCCTTCCACCATTTCCCCTTCTATTTGCCATGCAGTAATGCAGCTGGATCCCATGATCTTAGATTTTTTTTTAATATTTAGTCTTAAGTTGGCTCTTTCACTCTCCCCCATCACCCTCACCAATAGCCTCTTCACTTTCTGCCCTTACATCTACCTTTGTCTAAATGCCACCCAAAGTCCATCTCAAAGGTGTGCTGTATGCCTTTCTGAAATGTAATATTTTGCTAATACTTCCCATGACAATTGGCAATCTTGCCATCTACTTTTGGTTCATTTCAGAGGAATCAACTTTAAGAAGCACTGGCTGCTGCCTGAAAGGTGCATCCCAGGAAGATCACTGGTCCAATGGTTGAGGCTCAGACTCCAGAACTGAGTCACCTTTATCACTCCTTTTCTTTCCCTTGACTTCCAGGTTTGTCTTGTGATGTTGCATGTCACCTCTCAGTTTTATTTAGATGCCTGGCAGTCCAGGCTGTCATGTGATTGGTTTCCCAAATACTGGTACTTTCTCTGCTCCAAGTTAGAGCTGCCCTTCCCTGCTAGGAATTGTTCTCCATACACCCTTCCTCTCTCCATTGAAATGCTTGGTTCTCATCTTCAGTTGCTCCATTTATTCAGGAAGTGCTCTAACTTTATAAAAATCACCTGAAGAAATCTCGCTAATATGCACATTCCTGGAACTCATGCCCACAGTGTGTAATAGTACATCTATTCTGGGTACCAGGAATGAACATTTTTTTCTGAGCAACATAGGGGTCTCTGATGCAGATAATTCATGCTCATACTCTGAGAAAAAAGGTTGTACCCATTCGACCCCATTTTCTAATTTCAAACCTTTCTCAAATTTCTCAAGGTTGCTTCTTCACAATCTCAGTGTCAATCTCAGTAGCTGAGTGGCTCTCAAACTTTTCTTTATATTATAACCACCAGGGAAGCTTATAAAAATCCCAGTTGCCAAACCACTTCCCATACCAATTACATGAAATTTTCTTTTGGGGTTAATTATTTTTAAATCAAGGTGTAAATGCAGTATTTATTCACAGATTTTAAATATACAGTTCAACGAGTTTCAACAAACATGTTCATCTCAATAACCAGCATCCTAATCAAGATATAGAGTATTTATATCTTGTTTTTTTATATCAGTATTTGAATGGAGCCCAAGATATAGAGTATTTATATCAGTTCCAGTATCAACCTGGAATATTTCCTCTTGCCCATTTGGGCTAACCCTCCTCTCCTTCCAGAATAAACCAAGATATAGAGCCAGCAAGTTATAGAGTATTTATATCAGTCCCAGTATCAACCTGAAAGTTTCCTCTTGCCCATTTGGGCTAACCCTCCTCTCTAGAAGAAACTACTGTTCTAGTTTTTAACCTCTTAGAATTTTTTTTCCTTTTGCCTGACCTTGATGGAATCAAAATGGAATCATACAAAGTAGGTTTCATTGCTTCTGGCTCTTTTCCCTTTTTTTTTTTTTTGCTCAATGTCACGCTTTTGAAACCATCCATGGTTGGCAGGAGTATTCTTTAAACTTTTTGAAGTAGTTACAATGTGTAGTCAGGTTTGAGAATCAAAACATATCCAAATCATTTTCAACTTTCTATAGAGTGTTAACCAGAAGAGCTTCAAAAAGTACCAATATTCATGCCCACTTTCACAGGTTCTGATATAATTGGTCTGGGGTGAGAGCCAAGTATTGGCATTTTTGAAAGCTCCCCTATTGATTCTAATATTCTGCCAGCATTGAGAGTCTCTGAACTAGCCTCAGAGATAATGAAATTTCATCTCAAGTTTGTGCAGATCTTCTCCAAACCTACTCTTCTACCTCAGAGGAGTTGGCAGCCTTTCATTTTTTCATTTGTGCTCCTGGCCTAATCATAGCTACTATTTTAGCAATACTTACTATGTAATATGCTAGTGACTTCCTATATATTATTTAAGTTTTACAACAGTCATGTTACCCCAGTTTGATAAATGAACAAAATAAGGTTCAGAAAGAGAAGTTCTATAACTTACAAAGGTAGGAGCCAGAATTCAAACCCATGTTTATTATTTGCTGAGTCATACATCCCAACTCCTATTATAATGTCATGTCAAGACTAAATGGACATGCCTTGTCCATTAATTATACTTCTTCAATCTTTTCTTCTCTGTTGGCTTTTTTCTTTCCCTCCATCTACAATAATGCTTAGTTTTCTCTATCCTAAAATAAATAAAAATAAAACCTTTCCTTTAAATCTGTCACATAAGCTATGTCCTTATTTCTTTCCTCCCATCGCTCCTAACCCCTTGTGACTCCCATTTTACTCCTCCATCCATTGCACAAACTAGTTTCAGGTGCCTACCATGTGACTGAGTGGTTTTCAGGTCAGCAAGGATTTCCTAATTGCCCCAGTCAACCTTTCAGCTTAATTTTCATTCTGTAAACTCTCAACCACTTTCCCCCACTTTCTTTTTCATATGCTCAACTTACTGGACACATGCCAGTGGGAGACAGCTGAGTCTCAACTCTAACTAAAATAACAGTATTAATCAAGATCAATTAATCAAGACCAATGCTGAAGCTTCAATACTTTGGCCACCTGATGTGAAGAATCAACTCGTTGGGAAAAACCCTGATGCTGGGAAAGATTGAGGGCAGAAGGAGAAGAGGGTGACAGAGGATGAGATGGTTGATGGCATCATTGCAAAAGCTGGACATGACTTAGTGACTGAACAACAATCAAGACCAAATGAGGAACCAGATTTATGGTTATAGTGGTAATTGCCTAACAACAGTAGGCAGTTGTAATAGCCTACTGTGTACGGATCGATGGCTCTGTAAGTTTCAAAGAGGAGACTATAAACTCCTCTCTCTTGGGATATAGTTAATTTTGTTGCTTAGGTAAGACTCAAGTTTTAAGATCTATGTGTTTACTCAGTCACTCAGTCATGTTGGACTCTTTGCGACCCCATGGACTATAGCCTGCCAGGCTCCTCTGTCCACGGGATTCTCCAGAAATCTGGAGTGGGTTGCCATTCCCTTTTCCAGGGAATCTTCCCGACCCAGGGATCGAATCTGGGTCTCCTGCATTGGAGGTGGATTCTTTACCTTAATCTGAGCCACCAGGGAAGCCCTTATAATTCTATTAACAATTTCAAAGTGAGTAAATGCTGGACTGCATGGTTTAGACTACAAGTATAGTACGTATTCAGAGCAGAGGAAATACTTCTGGGAAAAGATAACCATAGACTAGTGTTTTGGTAAGTCTTGAAGAAATTCTAAAATTCAAGCCAGAAAGATGGGATGGGAAGGGTGTTCCAAGCAGGTGACCCTCTACAAGCAAAGGCAAAGAGCTCTTTTCCTTGATGATGGTTTTGCTAATGAAAGTTCATGTGCCCGACCACATAGTGAGGCCAAACAAACTGCAACATCGGAGTTCGGAGCAGAGAAAGGTTTATCGCAACACCGTGCAAAGAGATGGGTAACTAAAGCCCTAAAAAACCCTGAAGAGCTCCTCAAAACAGGGGGTCACAGGATCTGTGGTCAGCTTGTGCACAAATCTCTGACTGGCTGACGCTGTGGCAGCAGGGTGGTGTCACGGGGTTAATGTTATCAGTGCTTAAGCTCCAGGAGTCCTGGGGGTATGTGCTCTTGGTCAAATAGTTAATGTCTTCCATTTGTTGGAGAAGGAGGGGATTTTAATATCTGCAAAACAACTCATGAAATCTGGATCAAATACTATTATCTAGGTACTTCAGAGAGGGGCTAAAACAGAGGCTATGGGGGAGTGGGGGACTGGTCCTGGGAGGGCCACATGGTCCTGCTTGGTTACAGTCCACCCTCTGGCTTTTCTATACCGCAGCTTCTTTAGTCTCCAATCTGCATGTCTCCCTGCTTTCATTGCTCACCTTGTATAGGTGTGCTGAGTCGCTTCAGTCGCATCTGACTCTGCGACCCCAAGGACTGTAGGGATGGTCCTCTGTCCATGGGATCCTCCAGGCAAGAACGCTGGAATGGGTTGGGTTGCAAGTCCCCTGTAGGGGATCTTCTCGACCCAGGGATGGAAACAGCGCCTCCTGAGGCTCCTGCATTACTGGTGGATTCTTCATGGCTGAGCTGCCAGGGGAAGCCTGTTGGGCACCACACATCACGTTAAAACTCCTGTGCAGACTGGGTGCCCCATCCTTAGCTGTGTCCATCCACTCGAGCTCTGCTAGTGCCGAGCTCTTTGTCCACCTAGAAGATGGTGCTGTTTCCCTGATTATACTGGACTTGGATCTCAGGATGGACAATCTAGCCAATCTCTTTCCTAACAGTTCTCTAACCCCAGAAGAGCCTCTTTTCAAAGAACACAATGTTTGAAAACATTTAAAAATCATCTAAGGGTGTTCACATAGAAGCATAGCAGGGATGGGAGGGAGGCTCAAGAGAGAAGGCATATATGTAAATTTACAGCTGATTCATTTTCCTATACAGCAGAAACTAACACAACATTGCAAAGCAGTTATGCTCCAAAATTTATTTCATTTTTAAATTTGTTTTAAAAGAGAAATAAAACAAAGCAGCATAGCTGGGGACTCACATGGCCACAGCAGTATCATACCTAATCTTCTAAGAGTCTAAGCTTGGAGTTTCTTTTAAGTTTTCACAAGTAAGATCCCTTTAATCTGGAACCCACGTTGGAGAGTGACTTGTCCAACCTCTGCTTGTCCTAGATGGAGCCCTAGGAAGGGAATTTCTTCTTTCAGCTAATAGAGTGGCTTTCCAGACACTACCATTCAGGCCTCAAATTTCTGTGACTCTCAGCTGTATCATAATGTCTTCCTCGTCACTGAAGAAATATCGTAGGAATCTGGAAGGCCCTGCAATAGCTGAATTTGTTGCCTAGTAGAATATAGATCAAAAACTTGCTTCATTTAAACATGCATCTTCACCAAGCAATCCATTTTAAAGGCATTAGTTAACCATTTTCTAAAAAAAAAAAAAATCCAGACAATTCATTTCATGAAAGTACTGCTGTCCTACCAAGACATATCATACAGAAGTTACAGAGTTACAGAAGAGCCTGACAGGGCCATAAACAGTGCTTCAAATATATAGACTTTCTATCATTCAGTGGTGGTGAAATCAACATACAAGGAGGTGTTGCCCCTGGAAGGGCAGTGTGTTACACTCACAGATCTCAGGAGGAAGGGCACTCTCCACCTTGGGAGCTCACACAGGGGAGCACCAGTTCCGGTCAGGAGGTAGAAGAGGGCTAATTATAAAGGCAGGAGTCTTTATTGTGGCTTCTGTGGAAAACACCAGGCAAGGCAGGGAATCAGGCTTACGACTAGCTACCTTGAATAATTTCAGTGGGCTCTGTGGCCTAGGGGCTGACCCTAGTGGTCTGGTACTTGGTCCTCGGATGATTAGGGATGGTGGGCCAGAGCGTGAGAGCCCAATAAAGAAGCTGGCTGGGGAGATGAGCTCTGTATTGTTTGGTGTGCATTTGACAGGACACTCTCGGTTTACTTCACTCTGTATGACAGGTTCGAGATCCATCCACATCTCTATAAATGGCCCAATTCCATTCCTTTTTTATGGCTGAGCAATATTCCATTGTATCTATGTACCACAGCTTCTTTATCCATTCCTCTGTTGATGGGCATCTAACATCATGTATTAATGCATCTATGCGAAATCTAGAGAAATGGTACATAAGGATCTATTCGCAGAGCAGGAACAGAGATACAGACACAGACAATAGACATAGGGACACAGCGGGGTGTAAGATGAACTGGGAGATTGGGATTGACATACATACTATCCCTTGTGAAACAGATCCCAGCGGAAAGCTGCTGCACAGCACAGGGAGCTCAGTAAGGTGCTCTGTGATGACTCAGAGGAATGGAATGGGGAGGAGGGAGGTCCAAGAGGATGTGGATATATGTCCACATATAGCTGACTCACATGGTTGTATGGCAGAAATTAACACAACATTGTAAAGTAATTATACTCTTTAAAAAAAAAGTACACTCTTGGATGAGTTTATTATAGGAATTGGCCAACTCTGGGAGAGGCAGTCTCCCCCGGTTGACAAAGTCCCAGGTGTCAAAGCATCAGAATACAGAACAGAACAGACATGGGTAATACAAATGATTGGGAATGATGGGGAATGATAACCAGGGGAGAGTGAAATTGTAGGGTCAATGCTATCACCAATTATTTGTTCTTTTCTCACTTCACTCTGAATAGGAGACTAGCCATGTATGCATGTTTAGTCATTAAGTCATGTCCAACTCTTGTGACCCCCAAGGACTGTAGCTCGCCAGACTCTTCTGTCCGTGGAATTCCCCAGGCAAGAATGCTGGAGTGGGTTGCCACTTCCTGCTCCGGGGGATCTTTCTGACCCAGGGATCGAACTTGCGTTTTCTGCATTCTTTATCATCTGATCCACCAGGGAAGCCAGGAGACTAGTTGTAATAGGTATTAATATGTTAGTCCTCCTTCTTCCTGCCTTTGGAGGACGCTACTTGAATCTGCCTTCCCAGTAGAGTCTCATACGGCTTTTTGGAGCAGGATGCTTTAAGATGTCAGTGCTTCCTAATTAGAGAAAGTCTCAGTAGCCAGATTATTGTGGAGCTAAACACCATGCCCTGCTTCAGAGGAGCAATTACAGCTCAATGCAGGTGGCACCTGTACTGCTCAAATTGCTGCGCATCTAAATGCTGGAATCCTGTTCTATTGGGTGCTCATTTTAAAGAAGAAAATGCATTTCTGAACATGGGCAAGGGACCAATTTTAAAGGGAAGTTGAGTTTTATCTGTATATGTGTCTTTGACTTTGGGTTAGCAAAAGACTACTTCAAGATCCCAAATTTTAAGTTTAAAACAGAGTCTAAATTAGTGACATCATTTGTCCAAGGCAAGTTGCTTTCAAGATATGTAAATTATAGTATTGTCTTTAATCTGAGATGTTTAAGATCTATTGGTTAGTATTTTATTTTATTTTCTGTTTTCCTTGAAATGACTACTTTATTCATGAGGATTTCAAGTTGTAGTAAGAAGAAATATTTATAGATAACATTAAAAGATAAAAAGACAATTGGTTATAAAATCATCTTCTTGATGGAATCATTTTGGAGTGCTGGGTTACAGCACATTGTCTTCTTTTTTTTTTTTTTTTTTGCCATGCAGCATGTGGTATCTTACAGACTTCCCAGATGACTCAGTGGTAGGGAATCTGCCTTCCAATGCAGGACACATGGGTTCCATCCCTGGGTCGGGAAGATCCCTTGGAGAAGGAAATGGCAACCCACTAAAGTATTCTTGCCTGGGAGACTCCCATGGACAGAGGGGCCTGACGGGCTATACTCCAAGGGGTGTCCAAAGAGTTGGACGCGAGTTGGCGACCAACAACAACAACATGTGGGATCTTAGTTCTACGACCAGGGATTGAACCTGCACCCCAGCATTGGAAGCTTGGAGTCTTAATCACGGGAGGTCAAGGAAGTCCTAGCACATCGATATCTGAGAGAACAATGGCTCCCATCCAATGGCCCAGCTACCCGCAGCACAGTGCAGTCAGAACAGAGAATAAATGCCTTGGTTTAACTCAGGCCTCTCTGGCCTCGTTCTCAGGCTTGTTACTTGGACCTCTCTAATTCTTGGTTATCTCCTTTGTAAACAGAGACCATAAAAAGGGGGTTTTTAACAGATTTTTTTTAAATCTTGGTAAAATATATATGACATAAAATTTACTGTCTTAACCATTTTCCAGTGTATGGTTGAGGGACATCAAATATTTTCACATTGTCCTGCTATCATTAGCACTGTCCACCTCCAGAACTGTTTTCATCTTTCAAAACTGAACTCTGTACCCATTAAACAAACCCATCCCATCCCTTCTACTTTCAGCCCCTGGCAACCACCATTGTATTGACATTTTCTGTCTCTATGCATTGGACTATTCTAAACATCTCATGTAAGTAGAATCGTATTACATTTATCTTATCGGGACTGGCGTATTTCACTGAGTGTAATGTCCGCAAGGTTCATCCATCTTGTAGCATGTGTCAGAATTTTCTTCCTCTCTAAGCCTGAATAAGAGTCCCTTGTATGCATATACTACTTTTTACTTATCTATCTATCCACCTGTGGACATCTGAGCTGCTTCCACATTTTGGCTACTGTAAATAATGCTGCTATGAATGTGTGTGTACCCATATCTCTTTGAAACTCTATTTTTGATTCTTTGGGGGAATATACCCAGAATGGAACTGCTGGATCACGTGGTCATTTTATTTTTAATTTTTTTGAGAAACCATCATGCTGTTTTCCAGAGCAACTTCACCAGTGTACATTCCCAGGATTGGATGTTTGTAAATGTTCTTTCCACACCTAAAAGTCTAGGACCCAATACCT
Organism: Odocoileus virginianus; assembly: GCF_023699985.2. NCBI lineage: Eukaryota > Metazoa > Chordata > Mammalia > Artiodactyla > Cervidae > Odocoileus > Odocoileus virginianus. Next base: position 36,157,600 of record NC_069681.1, read on the forward strand.
GTTTTTAAATAATCCCTTTGAGCCATTTCCTCTTTACCCTGACATTCTGATCACCAAGGGAAAATGCCCAAGCATCTTTTACTTGGGCAAGCTTCTGGTAATCTTTCTCTTACAATGGACCTGGGGCTGGAACCCCTCCTGCCAGGCTGCGTTTCAGTTCAGTTCAGCCGCTGTCATGTCGACTCTTTGCGACCCTACGGAGTGCAGCACGCCAGGCTTCCCTGGCCATCACCAACCCCTAGATGCCTACTCCGGGAGCCTACAGTATGAACAGTATGAAAAGGCTGTGTGTTGCTCGCTTGTAAATATTCCCTCTGGTCAGTTTCGCGTAAAACAGGCGCGGAGGATGTCCAGAGATCCCGGGGAGCAGAAGCTGATGTCCCTGCGTTGCCCATGAAGGTGGATGACAGAGGATGCTGTCCTCTGCGGGCTGGGCGGGACCTGAGCGCGCACCTGCGGCGCGGGCTCCCGCGGTGGGACGGACGGGGGCGGCGCGCTGCCTCTGCTGGGACCGTCCCACCGCCAGGGCGCAGCGCTCCGACGGCCACTGGGGCGCACGGCGGCCGCGCCTGGGGTACCAGGTGAGCCGCGACCTGGGCGAGCGGGGCTCGGGGCGGGAGGAAGCCGGCTGTTGTGTGTGTGTGGCGGCGGGGGGGGGTGGGGGGGTGAACCCGCGCTCATCCGGGAGAGGGGACCTGGGATGCGGGATGTCCCCACCCAGAGGGAACAGAGCCTCCTCGCCAGTCTCTGCTGCAGGACCCAGCGAAGGAGGGAGTCCCGGGCCCCAACTTAACTACAGGTGTAGCACCCTGCGTCGTGGCTTGGAGGAGGGATGCACCTGGGGGCAATTAAAGCCTAGAATGGCCAGAGATTTGTCTCAGGGAGACCTGGAGAAGTTCCTGACTGTAGGTTTCCTCTCTTACCTGTTTCAAGACCAAGCGTTGGGACTCTGGGGGCAGGGAGTTCCTCTCTGACATTGGTTGGTTCCCCGCTCCGGATGCGTTCTTAGCTCACACTGTGTGTTTCTGGGCTTTATGGTATTAACAAAGTCCAAATATGCTGTCTGACAAACCCCACCACAAACAAGCGGACAAACACATTTCCCCCTGAAATACTTCTGTTATATCTTGTTTTGTTTCCTTGCTCTAGATTAAGCGAACTAATACGATCTCTAAAGCTCCAGATTGTATGTAAAACTTGTGTGTGTCTTTATGGGCATTTCCATAGGTTTTGTTTAATTGGACAATATCAAAGATAAAATAGTTAAAATCACATCTTTGGGCTCCATCAGCATGGTGGGTCCTGAGGGTTCTCAGGGTACTGGACTTGCAGGTTCTCCTCTGAAATTTTGGGTTTGTGGGAAGAATTGGGGAGAGGGGGTTCCTTCGGGGTCCAGGGCACACAACATTCACCCTCATCACAAAGGAGGGCTAAGAGTTGGTCTGTTTTCCACTAGTGAAAAATTCAACTAGTTTATATATATGTAGATTAGGAAACTGGAGCTTTCCAGGTGGCACTAGTGGTAAAAGAACCTGCCTGTCAAGGCAGGAGACATGAGATTCGGGTTCAAGCCCTGGGTTGGGAAGATCCCCCAGAGGAGGAAATGGCAACCCACTGGCAACCCACTCCTTTATTCTTGCCTGGGAAATCCCATGGATGGATGAGCCTGGTAGGCCACAGTCCATGGGGTCGCAAAGAGTCGGACACGGTTAAGCGTCTCACTTCCAGTATTCTTGCCTGGAGAATCCCATGGACAGAGGAGCCTGTCCATAGGGTCTCAAAGAGTTGGATACAACTGAAGTGACTTAGCATGAAGACATGCACACACAGATAAGGATACCAGGATGAACCTTTGTGAATGAAAGGTATATCCAAGGTTTCTCTTGGTAACCACATACAACTGCAGATGCAGGGTTTCGGAGGACTCAGGGGGAGGGAGAGAGGGGCAGGGTCAGCTGGCAACTTGGGAAAAGGAGGAGAGAATGGATGGTAGCTTAGCCTTAGAGCAGCACTAGGAAAACCCAGGGTGTGCTGGGGGGAGCTGCAGAGAAGTCGGCGGGGGGGCGGGGGGTAGGATAGGAGTTTGCTAAAATATTCTCAGCTACCCGAGAAAAATCACATTGCATCTTTCATCCCACTGGACTTGTTCCCTCCAAGTGGGCAACAGTCCTCCGTGGGATGCAAAGCAGTATATGCGGCCCTGTGAGTAGACACCATGTCTGGTCCTGCCTTCTTTATCCACAAAAGCTTGCAATCCCAGTCTATGAGGGCCATGGGCAGGCTGGTCTTGGACTGGAGGTCCTGAGCTGTGCGTTATGAAAACATTGACATCCTACAGCTCGCCTTAAACCCTTGCAATCTCTTCCCACTTTTAGAGAAAAAAAGTAGAGGCTAAAATGATGGGGTTTTCCATTATAAGAAAATTCCCGAATCTTTGGTGCTGGCTTTTATTTTTGTGCCATCTAGTTTAGTTGAAATGTATCTGTCTGGTTTTGTTCAAGCTTGATAGATTATTATCTCTAGTTTATAGAGAGTCTGGTAGTCCTAGCTGGTCTGTAACTGCCCTATGATTGAGATCCACTGTTGTGGCCAAGGGTAGGGAATAGACTGCATTATTCCACAATGTCCTTTGAATGGACATGGCTCCTTTGTGGCAGTCTGGTGCTCTGGTAGCTGCTGTGAATTGCACGGGACTCTTGGACTGTTGAGGAAAGAAATCACCTCATTTTACTTGGCTCACAGCCCCGACTAGTTTTTGCCTCCTGTTCTTAACCTCACATGTGTTTGGTAAACTCAAACTGTTCTCTCAGTGAGGTTTAGGGGATGGAGGTGACATTTCTCAGTTAGTCATTCTTCAATAAATCCCACATTGAACTGTTGCTTTTAAAAACAATGAGGTGGTTGTTTCTACCTACAGCCTGCCTTTTCCTGATACGATTATGCTTTAAAATGGACCCATTAATGTGGCAGGGGTTTATTTGCAATGACAGAAATTAATTTTGCTCCTTACTTGAAAGCCATTAAAAGAACCAAACTTTTTTTTTTTTTTAAATAACAGTTGCTGCTTCACTAGCTTTTCGGCATAAGATAAATTTAGCTGATGTTACTCATGATTCTTTTATTCACAAATGTTTATTGAGGCCCTCAGTGTGTTGGACCCTGGGGTAGGAGGTGACTTCTTGTTTCTGCTTTCAAGGAGTTGATAGATAGGCGATGAGGTCTTGAATCTGGACTTGCTAAGAACAGGTTTCAGGAAGTGCTGCTTCGGGGACCCCTTGACTGTTATCTTTGGGGTTTAAATGACTGCCTTCTATCCATGCATGAGCACATTATGGCTTTTGCCCGAGGGACAGGCTGTGGTCTTCTGGCCTCACAGCATCCTTGCGAGGAGCAGTGCCTGACTCCTATCACCCTGAGTGCTGTGTCCGTGATACTTCTGCCAGTAGCATCGTCCCTGAGGGTAAACTAACTGGACCAGGAGAAACACATTCACGTTGGAAGAGTAATACATGGTCCCAGGGAGCACGCGGGCTCCCCTGGTGGCTCAGATGGTAAAGAATCTGCCTGCAATGCAGGAGACACAGGTTCAATCCCTGGGTCAGGAAGATCCCATGGAGAAGAGAATGGCAACCCACTCCTGCCTGGGGAGTCCCATGGATAGAAGAGCCTGGTAGGCCATAGTCCACGGGGTTATCAGAGTTGGACATGACTGATCGACTAACACTTTCACTTTCAGGGAGTGCTGGCCTCTTGAGTGAGGATTCTGACAACTGCCCTCCCCGCCTCTGACAGGTTCCTATCCTTGAGCTATTCTTGCCCCAGTTCATTCAGAGTAAAAGTGATAGAGGTTTAATGCATTCCGAGGTCACTCCTGAAATCCCTTGAACTCTGTCAGATCCCACTGCCTTTGCAATGCTGTTTTCTTTGCCTAGAATGCCTTCCTCTCCTCTTGCCTGTTTCCTGAAAAGTTGAAATGTTCCCTCCTAGATGATGTTCCTTTAGTGCCCTGCCTGGTCCCCAGGTAGCTGATCCCTTTCTTTTTTGTAATATATTGAAAGTCAAAGTGTTAGTCACTCAGTCACATCCGCCTCTTTGCGACCCCATAGACTGTAGCCCGCCAGGCTCCTCTATCCACAGAATTCTCCAGGCAAGAATACTGGAGTGGGTCACCATTTCTTTTTCCAAGGGATCTTCCCAAGCCAGGGATCAAACTGAGGATTCCTGCATTGCTGATTCTTTACCATCTGAGTCACCAGGGAAGCCCTTGTTATATCAGTAACCTTGCATTATTCATATATCAAAGGACTTAGCAGTTAACATGTGAAAGTGGCTCAGTCATGTCCGGCTCTTTGCGACCCCGTGGACTATACAGTCCATGGAATTCTCTAGGCCAGAATACTGGAGTGGGTAGCCTTTCCCTTCTCCAGGGGATTTTCCCATCCCAGAGGTCAAATTCAGGTCTCCTGCACTGCAGGTGGATTCTTTACCAGCTGAGCCACAAGGGAAATCCAAGAATACTGGAGTGGGTATCCCATCCCTTCTCCAGTGGATCTTCCTGACCCAGGAATCAAACTGGGGTCTTCTGCACTGCAGGAGGATTTACCAACTGAGCTATCAGGGAAGCCCCTAGCAATTAACAGCTACCATTTATTGAGCGCTTGTGAGAGTTGGACGGTGAAGAAAGCTGAGCACCGAAGAATTGATGCTTTTGAACTGTGGTGTTGGAGAAGACTCTTGAGAGTCCCTTGGACTGCAAGAAGATGAGTCCTGGGTGTCCATTGGAAAGACTGATGTTGAAGCTGAAACTCCAATACTTTGGCCCCCTCATGCAAAGAGTTGACTCATTGGAAAAGACCCTAATGCTGGGATGGATTGGGGGCAGGAGGAGAAGGGGACGACAGAGGATGAGATGGCTGGATGGCATCACTGACTCACTGGACATGGGTTTGGGTAGACTCCAGGAGTTGGTGATGGACAGGGAGGCCTGGCGTGCTGCAATTCATGGGGTCGCAAAGAGTTGGACATGACTGAGCGACTGAACTGAACTGAACTATTATGTGTCCAAGTGTTTTTCTTGTCTTTTTGGGTAGTGGTGGTGGTGGTATATTGAAAGCTCTATGAGACAGAGTTGTACTTTGTTAAAATAATTTCTCTGTCCATCTCCCCAAGTAGGCTGTGACAGTCGCTTGTACATCTGTGCATGTTATTCATTTGGTATCTCTAGGATCTGGCAGACTGCCTAATTAATACACAGTGGGCACTGCATAAATATGTAAGTGGATACATTTTACCAACAGCTATTTACATCTGAATAATAAGCTAATTGTAAGTAATTCTTCTTTTAAATGAACTTCATGCTGAAATATACAGTCAAAATTTAAGCAAACACTGATAAGCAAGAAGAAGAAAGTTAAAGTACAACTCCCCCTCCTTCCCAGAACTGGAGAGTGTAAGCAACTTGCTTAGGGACACACAGCTCCTCTTTGACTGAACAGAGTCAAGGTCAGGCCCTCTGGTTTATTGCACTCTAGCTCTTAACACTGCATGGAACTGCTGTTCCTTCTTCCCCTTCAAATATGCGCCCCCCTCCCCCCTAACACAACATGAACAGATTACATTAAATGGGTTGGAAGAGCTGAAATTTGAAAATGAAACACACTGGACATATCAAGTTGGAATGCATGAAATCTACATTTAAAAATGTCCAGTATTCAGTCTTTTCATGCCTTTGCACTTTTCATCGCACCCCTCATTTAGGGCCATCCAGACTGAAGCAGTTTGGAAAGAGAATGCATTCTAAGTCAGACAAACGGAGGTTCGAATCCCACCTATGCCACTAGATGTTATCAGAAATAGGTTGCAGTTTAGTCTCTTCTGTAAAATAGAGATAATAATAACTATTTCTCAGCTTTTTATCAAGTTTAGAGGTAATACTCTGGTGAAGTGCCTCATGGGTGATTATTTTGTTTTGGTGACTGAATCTTTTTTTAATTTTTATTTTATATTGGAGCATAGTTGATTAATAATGTCATATTAGTTTCAGGTGTACAGCTAAGTGACTCAGTTATACATACACATGTATCCTTTTTCAAGTTCTTTTCCCATTTAGGTTACTGCAGAATGTTGTTCAGAGTTCCTTGTGTTATACAGTAGGTCCTTGGGAGAGGAGTTTGGGATTGACATGTTCAGGGGGGTGCTCAGTTGCTCAATTGTGTCCAGTTCTTTGTGACCTGTTGGACTATAACCCACAAGGATTCTCTGACTAAGGAATTTTTCAGGCAAGAATACTTGAGTGGGTTGCCATCTCCTCCTCCAGGGCATCTTCCCAACCCAGGGATCGAGCCGGAGTCTCCTGCATCTTCTGCATTGCAGGTGGATTCTTTACCCACTGAGCCATCGGGAAAGCCCAGGATTGACATGCACACCTGCTATATTTAAAATAGATAGCCTTATACATGATTAATGGTGGATCTTGTTGTGGGTAAGACTCTAATGGTGATCCCTTAGAGCTTGCCCCAGTAGCAGCCTGCTAAGTTGTTTTTTCACAGCTACATGTGGGTTTTTCCACTCAAATCCTTCATTTTAATTCTTATGAAGTGAAGTGAAAGTCTCTCAGTCATATCTGACTCTTTGTAACCCCATGGACAATACGGTCTGTGGAATTCTCCAGGCCAGAATACTGGAGTGGGTAGCCATTCCCTTCTCCAGGGGATTTTCTCAACCCAGGGATCAAACCCAGGTCTCCCACATTGCAGGTGGATTCTTGGTCAGCTGAGCCCCAGGGAAGCCCTTTTCACAGCATTTAACTTTTATATTGTTGTTAGATGTCTTTAGTAACTTGCCTTACAGTCATTTTCTTAGAAATTCAATTTCTTCTCTTTGGAGATTAAAGAGAAAGAAGCGGCCAATTGAGTCTGTTCAAGCAATTTTTGTTTAAAAGTGGATCATTGTTTTCATTACCCTACCATTAATGTTTTCTATTTTCCTTTATCAGTGAGTTACTTTCTCTTGGTCTGTATTGCCAGACTGAACTCTCTTGTCTTCTTGCAAGATGAAAGGAGACAGCCATGAATGAGCCACTAGATGATTTTGCAAATGCCTCTGATTTTCCCGATTATGCAGCTGCTCTTGAAAATTGCACCAATGAAAAGATCCCCCTCAAGACGCACTACCTCCCTGTTATTTATAGCATCATCTTCCTGGTGGGTTTTCCCGGAAATGTGATAGCCATCTCCACGTACATCTTCAAAATGCGGCCCTGGAGAAGCAGCACCATCATCATGCTGAACCTGGCCTGCACCGACCTGCTGTATCTCACCAGCCTTCCCTTCCTGATTCACTACTACGCCGGTGGAGAGCACTGGGTCTTCGGGGACTTCATGTGCAAGTTCATCCGCTTCTGCTTCCACTTCAACCTGTATAGCAGCATCCTCTTCCTCACCTGCTTTAGCATCTTCCGCTACTTTGTCATCATTCACCCCATGAGCTGCTTCTCCATCCACAAAAAGCGATGGGCCGTGGTGGCTTGTGCGGTGGTGTGGATCGTGTCACTGGTGGCCGTCATTCCCATGACCTTCCTGATCACAGCCACCACCAACACCAATAGATCCGCCTGCCCTGACCTCACCAGCTCGGATGACCTCACGACCATCAAATGGTACAATCTAATTTTGACCGCCACCACCTTCTGCCTCCCCTTGGTGATAGTGACGCTCTGCTATACAATGATTATCTACACCCTAACTCAAGGACCTCAGACGCACAGCTGCCTGAAGCAGAAAGCACGCAGGCTCACCATTCTGCTGCTTCTCGTGTTTTATATATGCTTTTTGCCCTTCCATATCTTGAGGGTCATTCGGATCGAATCTCGCCTGCTTTCCATTAGCTGCTCCACTGAGCATCAGATCCATGAAGCATACATCGTTTCAAGACCGCTAGCTGCCCTGAACACCTTTGGTAACCTGTTACTGTACGTGGTTGTCAGCAGCAACTTCCAGCAGGCTGTGTGCTCCATGGTAAGGTGCAGAACAGGTGGGGACCTGGAGCAGGGAAAGAAAGTCAGTCAGTCAAACAACCCTTGAAACACTCCATATCCTCCGCCAAGGTGAAATGTTGATAATTTAATTATAACTTCTAAGAAGTCCGGACTATCTCCCTCAGTGGAATTCTCAGTCAATATTGTGCACTCAGGTCATCGTGTCCCAAAGCCAGGGCGGGGCTGCTGTGAGTTCTTTGCAATCTGTTTATTGAGAGCTCCCCTTGGGTAGATATAAGCATGGGATACACGCATATCAGTAAAGAATTCAGATGCAGAGTTGGAACCATGGGAACTCAGGGCCCTCGGGGAGGACATCTAGTCTCTCCAGCTTTATATATATATATATATAAAGCTTTATATATATATATATTTACATACACACACATAGTTGCACATTATTGTTGCTGTTGTTTAGTTGCTAAGTCATATTTGACTCTTTTGCAACTCCAGGAGCTCCCACCAGGCTCCTCTGTCCATGGGATTTCCCAGGCAAGAATACTGTAGTGGGTTGCCATTTCCTTCTCCAGGGGATCTTCCTGACCCGGGGATCAAACCTGCATCTCCTGTGCTGGCAGGCAAATTCTTTACCGCTGAGCCACCAGTATATATATAAAAATGGAAGTTCACCTACTTGCCATAGATTTAATGCCATGATAAGAGAAAGCCAATCTTCTAACTTATGGTTGGTTTTTTTTTGCCTTTTTTTTTTTTTTTTTTGGCTCAGGTCTGTTTGTCATGAGCTCCTAAACTACTCAAAGCCTTATTTGTGTATTTTTTAACGTTCACTTTTTAAAAAACCTCGTGTCTTTAAATTTTTTTTCAAAATTTGCTCTGAGATTACTAAACTGTGCTTTTCACTAGGCTTTAGTCAGTTTTGTAGATTAAAACAACTCAGTGTGATATTCTTGAGACAATTCAAAGATCTCCATGCAAATAGCTAAAACTAATACTTGCAAGATATTTGGGGAATTATGTTTTATTGTTGTGGATCATTTAAAAAATTGTTATTGAGGGACTTCTCTGGTGGTTCAGTGGTTAAGACTCCATGCTTCCACTGCAGGGGGCACAAATTTGATCCTTGGTTGGGGAACTAAGATCCTGCATGCTGCCCAGCATGACCAAAAAAAAAACTTTTTTAATGATTAAAAAAATAAAAATTCTTATTGAATTTATAAAAATTGTCATCTTATTTTAAGTTGTACTAGTAATTATCAACATTTCTTGGAGAAGGAAGAAGAACTTTGGGGGTAATAAAAGTACTTTTCAACATAATGTATATTTTTCATTTTTTCTGGTTGCTTAGTTGTGTCTGACTCTTTTTGTCCCTTTGGATATAGCCGGCCAGGCTCCTCTGTCCATGGGATTTTTCAGGCAAGAATACTGGAGTGGGTTTCCATTTCCTTCTCCAGGGGATCTTCCCCACCCAGGGATCAAAACCAAATCTCCTGTGTCTCCTGCATTGCGGGCTGAGCCACGGGGGAAGCCCCATGTATATACTGAGTATTAAATAAAATCTAGCATTGTTTTGATTTCTGTGAGAAAATATTCTAGGAAATACTGATTCTCCTTAGATACCTTTTGTTTTGTGCCTCTGTTGAAAATATGTTCTCTGTTGTAACAGCTAAAGCTATTTCTGAATTGTGTGTACTTAATTAGCACTAAATGTAAATATTTAAGAAAATGCCTAGTCTGGATACTCGAAACCTTGGTAAATGTGTTGATACAATTAATAAACTAATTTAAAATCACCAAATAGGCTGATAATAGTTTTCTGTGAAAATGCAGCCTTACCACTGTTCTATTTACTTGAAGCTTATGTTCTCCATGTTTATAGTACAAAAATAACTTTAAAAGCCAGTTATGGAATAAGGCTGGAACAGATGATTTAAACAAAGGAGAGGACACCATAGGAACACTTTGTGATTTTGGGGATCTTCTAGAACTTGCCATATGACTCAAACCTAAGTGAGGATGCTTGTTGGGACACTCCAGGTAAGCAGGGCAGAAAGAGAAAGGCCAGCAGCTCTGTACATGAACTTCTCTGGATGATGGTGCCTCACCACACAGAACCTTCTGGGCCATCTTCTCCTGGGCTTGTGGGACCTTAGTTCCCTGACCAGGGATCAAACTCAGGCCCTCATCAGTAGAAACTTGAAGTCCTATCCTGTGTTGTTGTTGTTTTGTAAATACCACGTGGAATGATTTACAATAGCCAGAACATGGAAACAACCTAAATGTACATCAATAGAAGAATGGATGGAGATGTGGTACATATATGCAAAGGAATATTACTCAACCATAAAAAGGAATGAAATTGGGTCATTTGTAGAGATGTGGATGGACTCAGAGTCTGTCATACAGAGTGAAGTAAGTCAGAAGGAGAAAAACAAATACTGTATATTAACACATATATGTGGAATTTGAAAAAAAAATCGGTATAGACAATCTTATTTGCAAAGCAGATGGAGACACAGACATAGAGAACAAAGGTATGGGGGAGAGAGGGAGGTGGGATGAATCAGAAGATTGGGGTTGACATATATACACTATTGATGCTATGTATGGAATAGGTAGGGGTTTCCCAAGTGGCTTATATGGTAAAGTGTCTGCCTGCAATGTGGAAGACCCGGGTTTGATCCCTGGGTTGGGAAGATCCCCTGGAGAAGGCATGGCACCCCACTCCAGTACTCTTGCCTGGAGAATCCCATGGACGGAGGAGCCTGGTACGCTCTAGTCCATGGGGTCGCAAAGAGTCGGACACGACTCAGCGACTTCCCTTTCCCTTTTCATGAAGTAGCTAAGTAACGAGAACATACTGCTCAACACAGGAAACTCTTCTCACTGCTCCACAGTGGCCTAAATGGGACGGAAATCCAAAAAGGAGGAAGTATATGTGCACTCACAGTTGGCTCACTTCGCTGTGCAGTAGAAACTAACATAACACTGTAAAGCAACTATACTCCAATAAAATGTTTTTTTAAAAGCCCTTTCATTTGAGGCCCGACTTTTCCATCTGAGTAGCCACACAGTGTGATTTTTGCTGTTTCTGTTGTTTAGTTGCTCAGATGTGTCTGCTTCTTTTGATACCCCGTGGAGTGTAGCCCACCAGTCTCCTCCGTCCATGGGATTCTCCAGGCAAGAACACTGGAGTGGATTGCCATTTCCTTCTCCAGGGGATCTTCCCCACCCAGGGATCAAAGTCACATCTCCTGTATTGGTAGGCAGATTCTTCACCACTGCGCCACTCGGGAAGCATAAGTTGCATTCAAATGTCCCCTGGGAACCTGGAAGCTCGGTATTTGTCCTCCCCACAACCTCCACCCACAGATACGCAGCTCCTTTCCTGGGCCATCACTGAAGCGTGGCCAGATAGATCAGTCTTTCTACCATCATTGTTATTCTAGCTCTGGGCTCAAGCCCCTTGCCTTTCTCTCTATTTCTTATTCCAAAGGTTTCATCCACCAGAGAAAATCCACTTCAGTCTCCTTCATCTCAATCTCAACTTGTCACTGTAGCTTCTTTTATCCTTTTCCTTCTTCCCACCAATGTACAGAACAACAAATCATCTCTCTTTCTGATGCTCATTCCTCCCACTGTGTCTTTGGTCTTTATTCTGCTCTCTTAGGGACTTGTGCCAACACTCAATCCCACTTTCTCAGATTTTTAACATCTTTATTACCCTGACTAGTTGACCTTAGCTGAGGAACATGCATCATTTTCCTTTATCCTCAGAATTCCTTTGCTTGATTCAGCAGTTCTGTCATTCTCTTATCTGACCGGTTCCCTGCAGTTGTGGGTCAGGTACAGATGACTCTCTGCCCTCCAGGGTTCTGCTGATAGAATGTAATCACAACGATCCAAGCTAAATTAGATTCAAAGGGTCACTTTTCTTTTCCAGAGTAAAGCGTTGTGCACAAATTGTGCCGGAGGATGCAGTTTGGAACTGAAGCCAAAAAAGAGATTGATGATACTTCTGAAACTAGAATGGGACCTGAATGCCCTTTGCCCAGTTCTCCCAGTTGTAGGCAGAGAAAGGGTATGAACAAAAGAGCCGAGCTCTGGCTGTCTGCCCATAGTCTAGGGACTGGAATCTGCATCTGGACACACCTGCTCTCAACTCAGGAGACATTAACCCCTCTACTTCATCTTTAACTTTGTAACATGTGTAAGGGTGTGCTCAGTCATGTCTGACTGTTTGCGACCATGGACGGTAGTGCACCAGGCTCCTCTGTCCATGGGATTCTCCAGGCAAGAATGCTGGAGTGGGTTGCCATTTCCTTCTCCAGGGGATTTTCCCAACCCAGGGATCAGACCCCTGTCTCTTGCATCTCCGGCCTTGGCAGGGAGGCTCTTTACCAGTAGCACCAGCAGAGAAGGCTTCAAATAACCACAAAAATTAGAGAAATTAGCAAGTGACCTCACATAGCCATGCCTTACTTTCACCAAGAATCAGCAAACCTACCCTTGTTTCATCTATTCTTTCCCATAGATTTTTTTCCCCTGGAACATTCAACAGCTAATCCTAGAAAACAGTAGTTTCACCAATAAAATTCTTCCACATTGATCTCGTTCAAAACATGTGATACCAAAACAAAATAAACAACTGTCCCTTCATATTATCTAATATCTGATCCATATTTCCTCTCCCCTAGTTACCTCAAATGTGTCCTCTCAGTGCCCCCCCCCAATCAGGTTCCAAATAAGGCATATGTGTTACACTGGGTTAATATATCTGTTAAATTTCTTTTAGTCTATTAGAGTTACCTCTCCCTTTATTTATGAACAAGTCCGTTTGTTCTGTGAAATTTTCCACATTGTGAATTTGATTGTTTGAATTCTGTTTTGTTATTTATCAGTAGTCCTCCATGTCTTGTATTTGTTTTGGAAACAGATACAAATACAAGTTGGAAGGTAGGGCTAGAGGTAGAATTACATACAGGTTTGTTCTTCCCTCCCTCCCACCCTGCTTCTTTCCTTCTCTTCCTCCCTCCTTCTCTCTTTCCCTCTTCTACTTTTTAAAAACAATATCTATGTGTTTATTTGCCTCGGGTCTCAGTTGCAGCACTCTGGATCTTTCATTGTGGTGCATGGGATCTCTAGTTGAGGGGCAGGTTTAGTTGCCCCTCAGCATGTGGGATTGTAGTTCCCCAACTAGGGATCAAGTCCACACCCACATGCAAGTTGGATTCTTTTTTTTTTATTTTTTTATTTTTATTAGTTGGAGTCTAATTACTTTACAACATTGCAGTGGTTTTTGTCATACATTGAAATGAATTAGCCATGGATTTACATGTATTCCCCATCCCAGTCCCCCCTCCCACCTCCCTCTCCACCCGATCCCTCTGGGTCTTCCCAGTGCACCAGGCCCGAGCACTTGTCTCATGCATCCAACCTGGGCTGGTGATCTGTTTCACCCTAGATAATATACATGTTTCAATGCTGTTCTCTTGAAACATCCCACCCTCGCCTTCTCCCAGAGTCCACAAGTCTGTTCTATACATCTGAGTCTCTTTTTCTGTTTTGCATATAGGGTTATCGTTACTATCTTTCCTAATTCCATATATATGTGTTAGTATACTGTAATGGTCTTTATCTTTCTGGCTTACTTCGCTCTGTATAATGGGCTCCAGTTTCATCCATCTCATTAGAACTGATTCAAATGAATTCTTTTTAATGGCTGAGTAATATTCCATGGTGTATATGTACCACAGCTTCCTCATCCATTCGTCTGCTGATGGGCATCTAGGTTGCTTCCATGTCCTGGCTATTATAAACAGTGCTGCGGCGAACATTGGGGTGCACGTGTCTCTTTCAGATCTGGTTTCCTTGGTGTGTATGGCAAGGCGGATTCTTAACCACTGAACCACCAGGGAAGTCCCTCTTTCCTTTCTTTTTCAGAAGCTCTAATCCCAGAGGAGGTGTGTGATGTCTGACCACTTTGTAATGTGATGATCGAGCAGGGTTTCAGGATGTATTAGCATGATCCTTCAATTATAAAACTAGTTTTCTAGTCATCACTTATTGTTGTCATAATCCACTGGGCCTTTCACCGAGGTTACTTTAAAATTCAAACATTCTTCTGCTTTTGTTAGTCATGGCTTTCCGGTAAAGATCTTTGATGCCTCAACTGCCTTTACCCCTTCCACTCTGAACACATCTCTCACTGATCTGGTTTAGCTATTCTTCCACCTGTGGAAAGACATGAGGAAGGGATAAAAAGAGATATGGAAGCTTCCTCTCCAGTATTTCCTCCAAGAGAGTGTAAGTGTTGATAGAATTTCTCTTCCATATGAGAAAAAATTTTTTGATGACCATGAATTTTAAGTTAAGTTTTAATGGAGTACAATTGCTTTACAATATTGTGCTAGTTTCTACTATACAGCCAAATGAGCCAGCTATAGTATACATATGTCCCCTCTTTTTGGAATTTCCTTCCCATTGCGGTCACCACAGAGCACTGAATAGGACTCCCAGTGTTATCAATAGCGTATATATGTCAATCCCAATCTCCTAATTCATCCCACCCTTTTCCCCCCTTCCTTTGAATCCAAACATTTGTTTTCTAGGTCTGTGTTTCTATTTCTGTTTTGCAAATAAGACCATCTACACAATTTTTCTAGGTTCCACGTAGAAGTATTAAAACACGATATTGTTTTCCTCTTTCTGACTCACTTCATTCTGTATGACACTCCATCCATGTCTCTATTAATGACTCAACTTCATTCCTTTTTGTGGCTGAGTAATATTCCATTGTGTATATGTACAACATCTTCTTTATCCATTTTTCCATTAATGGACATTTAGGTTGCTTCCATGTCCTTGCTATTGTAAATATTGCTTCAACGAATATTGGGGTGCATGTGTCTCTTTGAATTATGGCCTTCTATGAGATAGATTTTGGTTCTTTAACTCTTTGAGGTTTACTGATCACAGCCATGCCTGTGATCCATAGGGTTGGAGCTGTCACCTTGGGGAAGGAGGTCATCAGAGGAGCTAGAAAGCTGCTGCCAGGTTTCTCCTCCAAACCCACCTTATTGCCTTTGTGTGTCCTTTTGGGCCAGTGGAGGCCAATTTGTTTTCCCCCTAGAGGTTCTGATAAGGAGCAGAATAAGACATCATTCGTAACTACAAGGCCATGTAACACTCAGGGCCAAACTTTATTTCCTGTTCTAATTTTATTCCTAAATTCTACCCAACATCATTCAATATAGTCTATCTGATGTTATACAATTAGCTCAAATTATATCAAATGATAGAAGAACAATAATGTAAAAATGACTGAAGGGTGAGAGCACTTCTGTTACTGAGTTCCCAGGAAGAATAGTACACACTGGTGCCTTTTTTTTCAGTTATATTTCCTTCGTTGTGCTTCTGTCTGAATATTTTCTATTGATCGTGCCTTGTATTCTATGCAAGTTGCTATTAACTGTATCTATTGAATTCCTAATACCAGATACTATATCTTTTTCATTTATAGAATGTACATTTGTTTCTTTTAATGAACTCTACCATGTCAGTGAACTTCTTTGTCTTTTAATCTATTTTGTCCTCCTTTCCTCATATTTTCTAGAACTGAATATTCATAGTTATTTTAAAGTTCTTATCTTTCTATAACTGGATTACCTTTGGGTCTACTTCCATTGATTGCTATCTTCCTCATTTTTATTAACCACATGGTTCTGTCTCCTTGCATGTCTATTTATTTTTGATTGAATGAATGAAATTGCCTGTGAAAGAATCAGACAGGCTTTCCTGAGAGGTTTTTGTTTCAGTTATTCTACTTTTCAATTGTAAAATTTCTGTTGCCCTCCATTGCTCTCTGAAAGTCTCATTCACTGAATAAATAATTTTTTTCTTTAACTCTTTAAGCATGTTTAAATAGCAGCTTTAACATCATTGTCTGTTAAATCCAGCATCTGGCTTGTATCCCTTTCCCCTGGATGCTGAAACAGTTAGGACAAATTTAGTGGCTTCAAACAACACAAACCTACTCGCTTTCAGTTTGAGCAAACCCTGGGAGATAGGAAAGGACAGGGAAGCCTGGTGTGCTGCAGTCCATGGGGTCACAAGGAGTTGCACTTGGCTGAATGACTGAACAATGACTCTCTTTGGAGGCCAGAAATCTGAACCAGGTTTCACTGGGCTGATGTCAGGGAGTTGGCAGTCTTGCCTTACTTCTGGGAGCTCTAGAGAGGAAGTCATTCTTTTGCATGTTCCAGCTCATATACTCCACCTGCATTCCTGGGCTCACGGCCCCTCCTTCCTTGTCAAAACCAAGAGTGTGTCATCTTCAAATCTGTCTGACTTGGGCTTCTATGTGAATATCTCCCATCTCTGACTCTGACTCTCCTGACTTCATTTTATTGTAACTCTTGCAATTCTGCAGGTAATTCAGGGTAGCCTCTTCATCTCAAAATCTGTCATTAAATCCCACCTGCAAAGTCTATTTTTATATGTAAAGTAACATGTTTGGGGCTTCCTTGGTGGACCAGTGGTTGAGTCCATGCTCCCAATGCCCAGGGTCAGGGTTTGATCCCTGATCAGGGAACTAAGATCCCACACCTTTCCATATGTGTTTTGGGCTTTCCTGGTGGCTCAGATAGGTAAAGAATCCACCTGCATTGCAGGAGACCCAGGTTTGATCCCTGGGTCAGGAAGATCCCCTGGAGAAGGAAATGGCAACTCACTCCAGTATTCTTGCTTGGAGAATCCCATGAACAGAGGAGCCTGGTGGGCTACCATCCATGGGTCACACAGAGTCAGACACAACTGAGTGACTAAGCATGTAGGTAAATGTTTACAGATTCTGGGGATTAGGATGAGGACATTTTGGAAAGATTAACACACAGCCTATCACAATGATTTCTTAAAGGACAGCCAGTCATAAGCGACAATAATAACATAAAGTGATCTAGAGGTCAATTTCTAATTGCTTTCTTTGGCTGTGAAACACATTCTTCTATTTTGTGTGACTTGATGTTTTACTGAATACTGGGCTTTGTGAATAAACCATTGTAGAGACACTAGATTCTATTACTGTCCTTTGAAGACAGTTGACTTTTCCTCTAATAGACACATCAAGTATTTGCTAAGCACCTGGAGATTGCATTGACTTGGTTTTACAATTTAACAACAGATTTGTGAAAAGCCTGAGATGTTTTCCAAGCCCTTTTAAAAAGCAGGACCCAACTGCCAAATTTTGTTTCCCCTATGGTTTAGTCCAGACTTGATTTTAGCCTTTTTCTTAAAGTTTGTCTAGAGCAGACAGCCCTTACTCTAGGGCGTGGTCTTTGCTCCTAAGGCACAGGTTTCTGTTTCTCTTTGCGAAATGAGTTAATGAGGTGTTAAGGAGGTTTTTCCTCTTTCAGTTCAGTTCAGTCACTCAGTCATGTCCGACTCTTTGCGACCCCATGAATCACAGCATGCCAGGCCTCCCTGTCCATCACCAACTCCCAGAGTGTACTCAAACTCATGTCCATCAAGTCGGTGATGCCATCCAGCCATCTCATCCTCTGTCGTCCCCTCCTCCTCCTGCCCCCAATCCCTCCCAGCATCAGGGTCTTTTCCAATGAGTTAAATCTTTCCATGAGGTGGCCAAAGTACTGGAGTTTCAGCTTAAGCGTCAGTCCTTCCAGTGAACACCCAGGACTGATCTCCTTTAGGATGGGTGCAAACACCAGGTATTGACAAGGAGTGTCTCTGATGACATAATAGCGTCTTCATGGTTAATTTCAAGGAGTCTCTCTGTGCAAACATGGCACTTGGCCCAGAAGTCACAAGAAATCTCCATGTATTTCTGCCCCTTCTCTCTCCGGTGCTCTGCTTCACACATTTTAGATACAACAACAATGTTAAACTCTGACCTCTGGCCTCTTGGCTTAGTGGGACCTCTGTGCTCTGGTCAGACTCCAGAACTCTGTGCCATGATCAGGAAATTATGTCTAAACAGCGAACTGGGGTGAATGTGGGGCTCACAGTCTTGCCTTGTCTGCTGTCCCATGCCTGAAAGCCTTGGATTCACATATTTTGCCCAGTGTTTTTTTTTTTTTTTTTTTAATTTTACATATTGTTTCACACATTGCTCAGTCATGAGATTCTCATTTTTCTAGTAACTTTATTTATTTATTATTTTTTGCTGTGCTGGGTCTTTGTTGCTGCATGGCCTTTTCTCTAGTTTCAAGGAGTGGGGGCTCCTCTCTAGTTGTGGTGTGAAGGCGTCTCATTGTGGTGGCTTCTCTTGCTGCGGAGCACGGGTCTGGGGCACTCAGGCTTCCATAGTTGCGGCACACAAGGTCAGTCATTGTGGCTCTCGGCTCTAGAGAACAGGCTCAGTAGTTGTGACTTATGGGCTTGGTTGCCCTGCGGCATGTGGAATCTTCCAGGATCAGCATGTAGGATCTTCCCGGACCAGGGATTGAACCTATGTCTCCTGCACTGGCAGGCGGATTCTTTAGCACTGAGCCACCAGACACTCTGCCCAGTTTTATTCATTGGAAGGACTAATGCTGAACCTGAAACTCCAATACTTTGGCCACCTAATGTGAAGAACCGACCCATTGGAAAAGACCCTGATGCTGGGAAAGATTGAGGGCAGGAAGAGAAGGGGATGACAGAGGATGAGATGGTAGGATGGTATCACCGACTCAATGGACCTGAGTTTGAGTAAACTTCAGGAGTTGGTGATGGACAGGGAAGCCTGGCGTGCTGCAGTTCGTGGGGTCGCAAAGAGTTGGACACAACTGAGCGACTGAACTGAACTGAGGAGAGCCTTTCTTTGTTCTACTGTAGTCTATGGCAGGTGAGGGAGCAGGACCTACGTGGAACACTTCCTGTTTTTTTCACACCAAGAGACTGCTAAGCTTTTGAGGTTGAACCAGAAACATTCTTGACTTGAGGACAATTTTTTTGAAACCTATAATTAATACCCTCAGAGGCATCCTTGACACAGACAGGAGTTCTAAAAGGAATGATCATTCAAAGAACAAAGAAGAACTCTGGGATACTAAGCTGGAGGAGCTTAGTGAGGTTGTTCCAAACGCCCTCCACTCCCTGCCTATGACTTGATATGTTCTTTGTACCTCAGCACCCCGCAGTTGGGTGTATTTCTGGCATCTTATTTCTATTTACCCTAACTGTTTGATATCTAGAAGAAAGTCTTAGGGGCTGGTAGTACGATGCCAGAGGTGTTTCCTGATCTCAGTGCGGGTGAAATTTCCTCTGACTTTTGTTCTTTTGTGTACATTTGAGGTTTTAGAACAGTGGGACTTTTCAAAGTGCACCTAAACCACTGAGTTTCTTGCAGTTGCTCTGTTTCCTTATTTTTATTTTGTCTCTATGATTCCATAGTATATGATATAGGAGTATATGGTATGTGATAACATGATAGCATTTAATTTGTTCTTCATGATTTGAAAATATGCCCCTAGCCTGATCATATTGTTTTTCTTTTTGGAAATGCTCATTAACAGTACATTCATGGCTCTAAATGATGCTTTTTGGATTAATCACAATTCCTTCCACAAACATTTGAAAACTAAATAAAGATGCATAAACATTCTTTATTCTGTTTATATATTTGCTTATTGAATACAGGGTTTTGAAGAACAGAGGAAAGCCTACATGTTTAGAATTACTATATCATTTTTAATTTCTGTTCAGGTTAACTAACACCAGCATCTTCTAAACTTCTACTGTATGTGAAGTACTATGTTATACCCTGGAGACATAAACCCTAATAATAAAAAATTTTGCTTTCAAAGATACTACAGTCTTGCAAACTAACTGTATTATTCATGTGTGCCTTTTAGGTTGAGTCTTTATATTGTCCTGTAGTCAAATCTTAATGAAATGTTATCATGTTCTTTTCACCATTTCAGTTTATTATTCTTCTAGTTATATCTAAAAAGCTCAATCCAAAGGGAACATTTCAGGAACACATATAATTATCTAAATCCCTCTCACCAATAACCCTGAAGTCAGTTCTATGTGGTAAGTCCACAGAAATTTCCAAGGGTGCTAATTGTATATGATTAAATGCCCCATTTATCTGTTTAAATCCACCTAGAAGATGAACACCACCACAGTGTTTGGTATTAAATGCTTATTACTATCCCATTATCAGAGGCCACATTATAAATATCTGTATCTCACATCATGAAAGTCAAGAAAAAATCTACAGGTGTACCACAAATGATTTTCTTTGTATAAATAAACTATTCATACCTTCTTCAGCTTTTGTGAAATTTTCTCTAACCCCTCAGCCCAAGATAGCCAGTCCTACAAATTCTTTTTCTTATTCATGAAGCACTTTGGGCACTTTATCTAACAGGACTTGGATTATCACTCTTCTGCGTCCATGTGTTTTTTTCTCCCCAGTGAGATTTTTAGCTCCTCCAGCACATGGTCACGTGGTGTTTCCAGCTCTTGGCAATATGCTAAAAGGTGTGATATATAGAACAAAAAAAGACATGAGCCTCTTATAGAATGAGGAATACCAGCTTTTTTAATCCCAATTCTTACTCTCCCAATTTCTGGGTAGAGGGGATTCATGCTTAAATTGAATCTTTAGATTTCCTTCTGTTTTTGGTAACAGACTAGAATAAATTTACTGTACAACCTTTCAATTGGAACCAGTGAAAATGGCTAAATAAAATATTTTCATAAACACCTATAAAAATCCTCACTGAGCTGGTAAGAAACTAAAGAATGCACAAAGGGAAAAAAAATATGAAGATGGAAAGCTAGAAGTCAGTAAACAGCACAAGCAGCAGTTTTCCAAACAGGAGCTGCAAAATCACAGTGGTTTTGAGCCTAAGTTTTTGAGCCCAAGATACCTGTGTTGGGAAGAATAAGGTGATCATACCTCCTGATTTATCCAGCACAGTACTAATGTCTGTTGCCCTGGTGTAGTTATTAATTGCACCCACTTTTATTCTTAAAAGCATATGGAATGATACATGCTTATCTTAAGTATAATAGATAGGACATAATGTATGGAACTCAAAAAGGTAGGAGTTCTAATAGATCTCTGCAAAACTCGGCCCATCAATGTTAGAGTGAATATTAAATAAGACTACAGAGCAGAAGAGAACAGCATGTAAAATAGCCTGCATTTACTTTGACACTGGATGGAAGGAAAATGAATTTGCCCCTGAGAAATCATTGTCAGCATCAAACTCTCATGTAAATTTGTTGTTACCTGCATGTTAAAATTGAAGTTCAAGTGGAGAATTGAATTTAAAGTGATTTCCAGATGGATAGGACTACCAGGGAACTGGCAGAAAACATATGCAAGACCTCTCCGAGGGAACAGGACTTTAACCTCGGTCTCCGAGAATTCCTATTGGTAAAATTTTCAAAGAAAATGAGAAACACATCTAAAAATAAATCAGAAGTGTCATTAGAAAGGCACAATGGGTGAAATACATCAGAATTAGAGAATAGAAGAAAGAAATTGTCAAAGAGTTCATATGTGAGAAATATCAGACACTGATTGCAAAATAGGTTTATTTTAAAAATTGAGTTTTTTTTAAAGTTTATTTTTTAATTGAAGGATAATTGCTTTACAGTATTGTGTTGGTTTCTCCCAAACATCAACATGAGTCAGCCATAGGGAGCCATCATTCTCCCTCTTAAACCCCCCTCCCACCACCTCCTCACCCCACGCCTCTAGGTTGTTAAAGAGCCCTGGTTTAAGTTCCCTGAGTCACACAACAGATTGCCAAAATTGAGTCTTGAGACTATCCTGATGGCCCAGTGGTTAGGACTCTGAGCCTCCAACACATGGGGCATGGGTTTGATCCCTAGTTGGGGCACTAAGATCTAGCATGCCACATGGCTCAGCCAAAATAAAAGTACGAATAAAGTAAAAGACACCCCAGAACTGAGCAGCTTGAGAAAACTGTTTACTTATTAAAAAATTGAGTCTTGAGAAGAAGAGTGATGAAAGTGAGACTATAATATTAGTAAGCCTTTGGCTTACCCCTCAGACTTCTAGAATTAACAGACATAATAAATTAAAATAAAAATTTTGATAGGTAAAACAAGAGACCTAACACTGAAAAAGAAAATTGAAAAATTGGAAATAAGAACTAGTTCTCTGGAATGGAACCCAAAGAAACAAGAAAATGAAAATTTTGAAGGAGTTCCACCTTGAGAAAGTGAGAAAGCCCAATATGTATCTGAGCAGATTTTTGGAAGGAGATAAAAAAGAGACTGGGGAAAAAAATAAACAATTCAGTAATTAGGTCACAAGTATTTACTGTATTAATCAACAAGCAGGCAAATGGATTATATAAAGTTTTTATATAGAACAGTGATGAAAATCTGTCCTAAACTAAGGATATGATTAATTCAATTCTGTTTACTGGGAATTATAAGCAATAGAGAGATAATCAATTAATCCAAGTGAAGTCAAGAAATAAGAGGGAAAAAGAAACAGAAAAGTGGGACAAATGAGGTCATAAAATAAGATGAAAGAACAAATACAAGTATGTCAGTAATTACAATAAATGTTATGACTAAATAGTCCAATCTAAAGTCTAGATTTTCAGCTACAATAACAAAAACAGCGTTGAACTGGCCTAAAGATAGACAGATCCAGAATGCAATCGTTTGCAAGGAGAGTGATATTACATGGTCAAAATACTTTCTAACATGGAAAATTCCCATGGACAGAGGAGCCTGAAAGACTCCAGTCCATGGAGTCACAAAGGGTTGGACACGACTGAGCCACTGAACACTACACACCAAGTCAAAACTTGTTTGCTTTGTTTTGAATGATTTTAATTTTACAAAATGTTGCAAAGATACTGCAAAGAATTTATATATATTCCTTACTTAGTTGTTGTTGTGTAGTCCCTGAGTCATGTCCGAGTCTTTTGTGACCCTATGGACCATAGCCTGCCAGGCTCCTCTGTCCATGGGATTTCCCAGGCAAGAATACTGGATGGGTTGCCATTTCCTTCTCCAAGGGATTTTCTGACCCAGGGATTGAACCCATGTTTCCTGCATTTCCAGGCAGATTCTTTACCACTGAACCACCTGGGAAGCCCTTCTTACTTAGTTACTCCTACTGTTAACATCTCATATAACGATGGTACGTTTGTCAAAATTTGAAAATAAAAGTAAAAAAAGTGTAGATTTTCAGATTACATTCTCTTGTTAACTTGTGCAAAAGGTTCCCTTGAAGAAGGAATGGCAACCCACTCCAGTATTCTTGCCTGGAGAATCCCATGGACAGAGGACCCTGGCAGGCTACAGTCCATGGGGTTGCAAAGAGTCTGACACTACTGAAGCGACTTAGCTCATATTATGATGACGCTTATAACTTAGTGACTGAATAACAATAACAAAAATACTCTTTTAAAGAGACACATCTAAAATGTAAAACAACTTACTAACTAAACAATAAATATATAAATGAACAAACAAAAGAAACACACCGTATTGAAAGCATTAGAAATTGTCTCAACACAATATAATCTTGACGTGACATGACGTGAGGTCGCTCAGTCGTGTCTGACTCCTTGCGACCCCATGGACTGTAGCCCACCAGGCTCCTCGGTCCATGGGATTTTCCAGGCATGAATACTGGAGTGGGTTGACATTTCCTTCTCCAATGCATGAAAGTGAAAAGTGAAAGTGAAGTCTCTGTCGTGCCTGACTCTTAGCGACCCCATGGACTGCAGCCTACCATTGCCTTCTCCGGGTTGCCATCTTACTACTCGTTAAATAATCAGTGCCAGTGTTTCTCGGCAGATGGGAGCTGTTGCTCACATATTCAGGGATCCAAATGCCTTTCAATTCATGACTTCTCTACTCCTTAGCAGAGAAGGCAACGGTACCCCACTCCAGTACTCTTGCCTGGAAAATCCCATGGAGGGAGGAGCCTGGTAGGCTGCAGTCCATGGGGTTGCTAAGAGGTGGACATGACTGAGCGACTTCACTTTCACTTTTCACTTTCATGCATTGGAGAAGGAAATGGCAATCCACTCCAGTGTTCTTGCCTGGAGAATCCCAGGGATGGGGGAGCCTGGTGGGCTGCCGTCTATGGGGTCGCAGAGTCGGACACGACTGAAGTGACTTAGCAGTAGCAGCAGCTACTCCCTAGAGCCTTGGAATCTTCTTAATCCCCCCTTTTTCTTAACCACCTTTCTCACAGTCCATTGGCAGTAACTGATCACAATCTTTCCAAATGGCCTGGTTGTAGATCTTCATTATCTGACAATTTAGAGATTAAAAGGCTAACTTTATGGCAATTGTCCCAATCATAATACATAAAGGCAGAGCAGATCACAGATAACTGCAATATAAAGGCTCCTTCAGGAAAAGGAAAGGACTGAGACAGGAATTCTGAAATCCTACCATGTAGGCATTGTGAAGACCACTGAACCCTAGCTGTGGTGGAAGTTTCTCTTTTTTTAAAAACATTTATTTCTTACAATTCTAGACACTGCGAACTCCAAAGTCAAGGTGTCAGCAGATACCTTCATTCTTTTTTAAATATTTTTTTTTGATGTGGACCATTTTTCAAGTCTTTATTGAATTTGTTACAATATAGCTTTTATTGTTTATGTTTTGACTTTTTTGGCTGTGAGGCATGTGGGATCTTAGCTCCCCAACCAGAGATCGAACCTGTGTCCCCTGCATTGGAAGAGGAAGTCTTAGCCACTGGACCACGGGGGAAGTCCTTGAAGCTTCTGGATTAAACTCAATTCTATTCTTTAGAAGAAACTTCCTTTGCACTATTCCCCACTGCCCTGGAGATTCTCCTTAATTCTCTCTCCTCTGAGGCAGTGGTTTCAAGTCCTAGCAAGCATCAGAATCCCCTGGAGGGCTTGTTACAACTCAGATTGATGGGCACCCTCCTGAGAGTTTTGGATAGAATTTGCATTTCTAACAAGTTCCTGGGTGATGGTGAGGCTCATGGTTTAGGGAACACACTTTGAGAGAACCATTGCCCTAAGGCTCCATCTGAAATGGGCTCGAGGAATATGTCCTCTTCGAGGGCACACCATTTTCACTACCAGCTACCTACTGGGACAAGTTTAGACTCGTGAGCACAATTTTATAATCACAGGCTTTTAAAAACAGACTGCAGTTTTTAATTAAAAAAAAATTTTTTTTATTGTCTTAAAAGTCACATAATACAAAACATACTATTCTAGCCATATTAAACTGCACGGTTCAATGGCACTAACTACATTTACATCGTTATGCAATTCTCACCATCATCCATCTCCTGGGTTTTTCACCTTCCTCGGCTGAAACTCTCTCCCTACTGCCCACCCCTTGGCCCCTGGCATTTACCCACATACTTTCTGTCTCTATGAATTTGACTATTCTAGGTACCTTATATGGGAAGCCCTGGTGGCTCAGGGGTAAAGAATCTACCTGCAACGCAGGAGACACGAGTTCAATCACTGGGTTGGGAAGATATCCTGGAAAAGGAAATGACAACCCACTCCAGTATTCTTCCCATGGACAGAGGAGGCTGATGGGTTACAGTCCGTGGGGTGGCAAAGAGTCAGACACAACTGACCACACACACACAGGTACCTCATGTCAGTGGAATCAAACAGTATTTGCCTGCACTTAATGTATATTGGAATGCATTAAAGTTTAGCTTAATACATCAGATTGTAGTTTATTTAGCAAGACAATTCTCACAAATACTTAGCAGGCTTCACACCTCTTTGCTTCCAGTAAACCCCATGTATGGATAACCGCATTAGTGCTTCCCTGACACAATTTTCACTCTGATTCAAACCCACCTCCCCTGGTTGCCTCTTTCACTACATTGGCAGGTACCTTGGGGCCATCTCATAAAATAAGCTTGAGTTGGAAAAAAGTAATCTTAATCTGATCTTTGGCACAAGGTCCCATCCCTTCCTGTAGCTGAGAATTCCTCAAAGACCTTTGTTGCTCAAAGTTCTTTCCATTCAAATTCTTAAATCCTGGCTTAGAGTGCAGAAACCGTCAGTTTTACCAATCCTTGAAACTCTAAATTTCTGGACTCTTTCCATCTCTGTTCTCAAGCCAACCACTTCTTGCTGGGACTCATTTTTCCTCTTTACACCTTGCTATAAGAAGTGAGTAGAAACCCACACATGCACTAACATTTCTAACTCCTTCCAACTGCTTCTTGCCGAGCTACACATCTGCTAGGCACTTGATCTGCTTTAAAAATTTCAGCAGGCCAAATTTTATGCCGCCATATAACAAAGCTCTGTACTTATGTCTTGCTTTATTTTTCTTACTGCCTGCCAGCCACCCACCATGCCAAATCTGCACATTTTCAAATTTGTTAAGGCAACTTCCCATGTCAAGATGCCAATTTCCACGTTGGTTAGGGTAACACTAGCTGATGAAACAAAATAGCCCTCCAGTTTAGTGGCTAACACAATAGAAGTCCATTTCTTCCTCAAGTGACTGTCCAACATAGGGGTTCCTGGTTGGCAGGCTATTTACCTGCAGGCAGTGATTCACACATCTATGTTTCTTCCATCCGTGATGTCGCCAAATTCAGTCTTTGCATCCTGTGGATGAGGAAATAGAAGGCACACACTACTTCTGAAGGTACCACATCACTTCTACACATAGTCTATTGGCAAGAACCAGTCATATGGCTCCATCTAAATGCAGAGATGAATTAACTCTTTGCTGACTGAGCAACTGCTTCCCAACTACAATCCTATCCCTTGGCAAAGGGCAGGGGCATGAGATCTTGGCTGGATGTTAGCTTTCATTGAAATATGAAAGACAAGTCAGTAACACTGTAGAAGGGACAGGAGCCCATCTTTAAACCTGGGGAAGGAAAGGATCTTTAAATAAGCCACAAAAGATACAAATCATAAAGAAAGTGTTCATAAATTCAACTACATAAAAAATTAATGCTAAAAAAAGCAAACAAAAAAAGTAATGCTATACAGAGTGAATTAAATCAGAAAGACAAAAACAAACTCTATATTAACACTTATATGTGGAGTCTAGAAAAAGGGTATACATGAACTTAATTGCAAAGCAGAGAGACATAGATGTAGAGAAAAAATTTATGGATCCAAGGAGGGGGAGGGGAGAGTGGGATGCATTGGGGGATTGGGACCAACACATATATACTACTGACACCATGTATAAAATAGATACAACGAGAACACACTGTTAGCACAGGGAGCTCTATTCAAAGCTCTGCAGTGACCTAAATGAGAAGCAAATCCATTAAAGGGGGGACATATGTATATGAATATCTGATTCACTTTGCTGTACAGTAGAAACTGGAAAAGACCCTGATGCTTAGAAAATTTGAGGGCAGGAGGAGAAGGGGGTGACAGAGGATGAGATAGTTGGATGGCATCACCAACTCAGTGGACATGAGATTGAGCAAACTCCAGGAGATAGTGAAGGGCAGGGAAGCCTGTCATGCTGCAGTTCATGGGGGTCGAAAAAGAGTTGGATACCACTTAGCAACTAAGCACCAACAAGAGATTAACACAACATTGTAAAGCAACTTTACACCAATTAAAGTTAATTTTAAAAGATTAAGAGCTTCTGTTCATCAAAATACACCATAAAGAGTGCAAAAAGAGAAGTCTCTGTCTCTGAAGGCTGCCTGCCAAAGACTTTGGCTATATTACCCACATATCCAGAGTATATTAAAAACTCTTACAAGTGAAAAAATAGGTAACTCAGTAGAAACATTAAGTAAAAATACATAGATATTTTCAGCAGAAGCAACGTGAACAGCCAACAGATATGTGGAAAGCTGTTTCAGTTCAGTTCAGTTGCTCAGTCGTGTCTGACTGTGACCCCATGAATCACAGCATGCCAGGCCTCCCTGTCCATCACCAACTCCCAGAGTTTACTCAAACTCATGTCCATCGATTCGCTGATGCCATCCAGCCATTTCATCCTCTGTCATCCCCTTCTCCTCCTGCCCCCAATCCCTGCTAGCATCAGGGTCTTTTCCAATGAGTCAGCTCTTTGCATAAGGTGGCCAAAGTATTGGAATTTCACCTTCAACATCAGTCCCTCCAATGAACACCCAGGACTGATCTCCTTTAGGATGGACTGGTTGGATCTCCTTGCAGTCCAAGGGACTCTCAAGAGTCTTCTCCAACACCACAGTTCAAAAGCATCAATTTTTCGGTGCTCAGCCTTCTTCACAGTCCAACTCTCACATCCATACATGACCACTGGAAAAACCATAGCCTTGACCAGATGGACCTTTATTGGCAAAGTAATGTCTCTGCTTTTTAATATGCTGTCTAGATTGGTCATAACTTTCCTTCCAAGGAGTAAGTGTCTTTTAATTTCATGGCTGCAATCACCATCTGCAGTGATTCTGGAGCCCCCAAAAATAAAGTCTGACACTGTTTCCACTGTTTCCCCGTCTATTTCCCATGAAGTGATGGGACCAGATGCCATGATCTTAGTTTTCTGACTGTTGAGCTTTAAGCCAACTTTTTCACTCTCCTCTTTCACTTTCATCAAGGAAAGCTGTTTAACTCGTTACGATTCAGAGTAAAGCAAAACTGAACTGCCTCAGGCTGCCGTTCTTTGTTTCACTTCTGTCAGATGGGTAAGTGTTTAAAAGTTGGATAATAAGTACTGGTAAGGAGATGTAGTGAAGTGAATTATCTTACAGGACTGACAGGAAAGGACATTTACACACTAATTTGTAAAACCTCTTAAAGGTAGTGGGCAAAGGGGTATTTGCTTTTTCATTATTCTATAGTAAACTATGTGTGTGTGTGTGTGTGTGTGTGTGTGTGATCTATTTCACAAGTAAACATTTAAAGCCATAATCCTGGGGTTTCCCTGGCGGTTAGGTGGTTAAGAATCCACCTGCCAGGGGACACAGGTTTGACTCCTGGTCCGGGAAGATCCCACATGCCATGTGTCAACTGAGTCCGTGTACCACAACTACTGAGCCTGTGTTCTGGGCCCAGGAGCTGCAACTACTGAGCCCGCATGCAGAAACTACTGAAGCCCGTGCACCATGGAGCCGGTGCTACAGAGCAAGAGAATCCTTCGCAACGAGAGGTACGCACCACAACTAGAGAGGAGCCCCCACTTTCCACGACTAGAGAAGCCCGAACAAAGAGACGACCTAATGCAGCAAAAATTGATACAGATTTTTAAAAAAATTTTATAAAACAATAAACTTTTGAAATTGCGCTTTAAGAATCATAGAAAAGATGGTCTTGGTGGCCCCACCTTAATGACGTTGGAAACATTTTGTAACATATCATCCTGCTTTTTCCTCCTGCCCACCTATTTGGAACTGGTCCTTGGTTCTATCACCGCATAAGCAGTGGGATAGCATGATTCTTTGATCGATGTGACATGCCAGTCTGAACAAATCCACTTCATCATTTGAATCTCTTGAGGGTTGGTGAATAAAGGGGTGAGAGGGCAGAGCAATGAAGGCTTTTCCATCCCTACGCACCATCCTATGAGGAACCTCAGGGACGACGCCTACCGTCTGTTGATGTCAGAGGGGTTAATTAAGAAGAGTTGGTGTCATTTCCAGTAATTACCAGGGATCAAAATTTACAGAAGGCACAAAAGGGGCTGGCAGCTGTACCAAATGAATCTGCCGGAACCACGCAGCTGCAGCTGTTACATCTCAGAATGTATTTTTCGAATCACCTTAGCTTTTTGAAAAGTCCAACCATGAGAATAGCCTGATTCCTACGAAGTTCAGTGCACTTGAAAACAGGAAGAAGGGCCCCACGAAATGCCGTATGGGTCTACCCAGTGGCCTTAAAAACTGACACGACTCTTCTAGTTCTCAGAGAAGCGTTTTCTGAAGCTTCATCTCCAGGATCTTGAATTTAAAGACAGAAATAGGCTCCTCTCTGTTAACTTTTAAATGGAAGTAACCAATCCTCATGGGGCTTCCCAAGAGGTGCTAGTGGTAAAGAACTTGCTTGACAATACAGGAGATGTAAGAGATGCAGGTGTGATCCCTGGGAAGATTGGGAAGATCCCCTGGAGGAGGACCTAGCAACCCACGCCAGTATTCTTGCCTGGAGAATCCCCTGGACAGAGGAACCTGGCGGGCTACATTCCGTGGGGTCGCAAAGAGTCAGACACAACTTAGCAACTAAACAACCAAAAAACCAATCCTTATAATGAATTATCACGTAGTCTGAAGCAGAATTTCAAACAACCCCATGCTGGTGAGCACAGGAAAATAGGTTAGAAAAATAAAGCAAAGTCTGAATCTGTCCTTGTGGAATGGGTGGTGAAGTCTTCCTAGAATCCCACTCCCTCCGACCCCACTACTCAGAGAAGACACCCCAGAAACCACTTCCAATATTACAGTGAGTACACAGCAGTCTCCCTCAGGTGAAATGTCGCTGCCCAATTGTACCTGACCTTGCTTCCAATGCCAGAACAAAACAGTAACCACTAGAGGGCATAGGAAACCTTATTAGAAATAAAAGTGCCCCAGAGAAAACCATCAGCACCTGAAAAACTGAAACGCATAAAATGTTCTCTAAGTCAAATACTGCTGGAAAAGGAAAAGGGAGGGAGAGAGGGGGCATTATTTTTTTTAATGCAATCGCTTCCTGTAAAGCCTGATTCTCCTTTTGGAATATGAATGAAATAGGTAAAATTAGTTCATGTACCTCTTTTCCCATTGATGCAAAGCAATTTCTAACCTACCTTACAGTTTAGATTAGCCCAAAGATACCAGTGTCTTTTGAAAAAAGTGTTCATCCTGAAAGGTCCTTTATAAAAAGTAATACAGTGGCTATTAAAGATTACAGCCTTGTTGGCTCACAAAAACGACACTTTCCTGACTTGCTCTGCTTAAAAGATTTCAGAGGCGACCTGAACTGAAGAGATGGGGCCTAGTGTGTGGAGATTTTGTTTGGCAAATAGTATGATCCTCTCTTTTAGGAATTTGATCGCGCCCTGAGCTGACTGGACTATAAGGCAATGATCCCTTTGACTGATTGGTTTACAGCCCTGGTTTGCATTGATGCAGGTCATGGTGGTTGCTGGTGATGTTCATCTCCATCTGTGTATGCCTCTTTCTCCAGAAAGTAAGAAATGCATATCAGCCTTGGAATCCTACTTTGTCATGAAAATGGATTGGTAGGCACCCTATGACTTCACTTGCAACCACATTTCCTCTTGTGTCTGCTGAAGTCAAACTATCTCCATCTTACCAAAACCACTGGGAGTTACTAGCTAACTCTTAATAAACATTGATGCACAGGGAAGACAAGAGCCTTTGCTGGTTCCACACCTGCCTGGGAAAGGATGGAGCAGAGGACGTGGGCTGGAAGGAGACACTGAGGGAAGATTTGTTTATTCCAATAGATAGTCATTAGTTTTAAACCTGCAGGAAGAATAGAAGTCAAGGGAGAAATTGTCAAGAAAGAGTAAAAAATTATCTTGTGAGTTATTTGGTTAAATGGAGTTCCTGGCAGATTTGAAGGAAAAGAAAGAGTGAAAAATGAGCCAAATGAGATTAACTCATTATAATAGAGCATGTGTTGATGCAGAAACTGCTATTCTCTTTGTCTTTGGGAAGAGAATTGTGGATGAAGGGCAAACGGGAACTTTTGGGTGACACTCTGATGTCTAATATAAAGGACTCAGTCATGTGTGACTCTTTGTGATGCCATGGACCATAGCCCGCCAGGCTCCTCTGTCTATGGAATTTTCCAGGCAGAAATACTGGAGTAGGTAGCCATTCCATCCTCCAGGGGATCTTCCCAACCCAGGGATCAAACCTGCGTCTCCTGCATTGCAGGCAAATTCTTTATTATCTGAGCCACCAGGGAAATCCCAGAAACAGATATAGTTTCCAGACCAAATAATTTAAGAGAATCTCATCTAAAACTCCCTTTAGTATTAGAGGCACCCCAAATGAATAGAAATTGTAAGAATTAAGCTCTCTCCTTAAAAGGCAGTCCTAGTGCTTAATTATTTACTGTATACTTGACTTGGCGTGTGCTACAGTGGAGACTTTCCAAATCAGAATTAAGAGAAACCACTAAAGCATAGGACAATGATATGGCAACAATGATGATGTGGGTGATGATGAGAGCAAATTCTTTATAGTGCTTGTTTGTAAGCACCTTACATTTTTTGTTGTTCAGTCGCTCAGTCATGTCTGACTCTTTGCGACCCCGTGGACTGCAGCATGCCAGGCTTCCCTGTCCTTCACTGTCTCCCAGAGTTTGCTCAAACTCATGTCTGCACCCTACACATAATAGCTCATTTAATTCTTCCAATAACCCCATGAGTTAGTGATTATTATTAATGTCTCCATTTTATAGATGGAACGGAAGCACAGAGATTAGGAGACTGGCACAAGGTCAGAGAAGTAGAAGACACCGGAAATGGAGTTGAACTCAATTTATCTCAGAATCTACAATGTTAACCACTGGTCGAACTTCTTCTCTAGTGGATAAATACACTTTGCTATCATTTTTATTGCTCCTTATTTTAGTTTACTATATCATTGCCTTCTACTATTATATTACTTTACTGTCCACTATCAGTTAGGATCGTATGAATGAAACGTAGAAGTGTAGTCGTCTGCACATTCATGTCATTCACGGGTCCCAGGCCAGCTACTTGGATCCCTGGTTAAGGAGATCGCCTCACTATCACAGCGAGAAATACAAACATGTTAGCGGGTGCAGTGCTGTAATGCAAGGACCACAGGATGGAGTCTGCAGACCTGAGTTCCGTCGTGACTCACCCATTTCTGAGCTCTGTGCTCTCAGCCAAGTGGTTCAGCATCCCTGAGCCCCCATGGCTTCTTTGTAAGGTGCAGAAACTAGTAACGACTACTTGTCCGAATGCTAAAAAGTTCGTGTGAATTGTCACAGGCAATGTGCCCAGCCCAGAGTCTGGAATATAGTAGACGAGAAATAGGTAGAAGCTCCGTCTGTTTACCCAGGTGCCTCGTGTTTAC
This sequence comes from Odocoileus virginianus, assembly GCF_023699985.2. Lineage (NCBI taxonomy): Eukaryota > Metazoa > Chordata > Mammalia > Artiodactyla > Cervidae > Odocoileus > Odocoileus virginianus. The sequence continues at coordinate 36,190,584 of NC_069681.1, forward strand.
CCTCCATGACGTCATATTACCGCGAAATCCTTTATTTTCCTCCCAACTGTGTAGCAAAGAACACCTGTTTATCTCTTTCCTAGTCAATACTCTTTAAATTTCTCCTCATGACAAAATCTTCTAACAAAAATGATAAGCTACATTTATGTAGTGCTTGCTAGGTGCTAGGCATGGATCTACAGACTTCATCTATACGAATTCATGTAATCCCCACAACAAACCCCCAAATTAGGAGCTATATATAAGATATATTTTATATATAATTTTCATATTAATAAACTGAAGCACAGATGGCAATTAAAATCACACAATCAGCACATGTTGGAGTCAGGACTTGAGCTCAGATCCTGTGGGGCTTGCCTTCTGCTCATGGTGCCAAAGATGCTCTGATAACTCCTAAGGACCTCCGTCCAGGACTCTGCTGGTTCTGTGTGCACCTACTTAATATATGACTAATGGCAAATTGACCTAATTGCATCAATATTTGCTCATTTTAGAAATGAAAACAGTGCCTTCTTTCCCCAATGCAAAACAAACAGACCTGCCGTCTTTAAATAGGGTTGAACCAACCAACCCAATCCCATTCTTTCAAATGATTGCTCTTTGTGATGGTAGTTTCTTAAATACAATTAGATAATTCCCTCTAGGAGAAACAGAAACAATTTAATATTTTCCTTCCAAATAATTGCATTTTAATGAATTGATGGAACTGAGTCCTCATAGTCAATTGCTACTCCACAGCCTATGTTTCTTGCTAAGCAGCCTCAGTCATATACAACTTTTGCAACCCCAAGGACTGTATGTAGCCTGCCAGGCTCCTCTGTCCATGGGATTCTCCAGGCAAGAATACCGGAGTGGGTTGCCATGCCCTCCAGGGGATCTTCCCAACCCAGGGATTGAAACCATGTCTCTTAGATCTCCTGCATTGGCAGGCGGGTTCTTTACCACTAGCGCTACCTGGGAAGCCCACCTTATGTTGATCACCTTTAAATTGCTAGGTGTGGAGAGAAGGCATTGTTGATATTTTTGCTTATATCAGCATGTTTGTGTCCTCAGATTACTGGAGACTTCTCTTTTCTGATAACATAATTATATAAGTGTCTACACACATTGTATACACACCCAAGTAATAATTTCAAAACACATCATGATTTTTAGAACAGATATGGACACAACTGCCAGAAGAATCAAAACAAGCCATTGTTTGGTGCCATGAGCCTACTTCTCTTAATTTGCTTTTTCTCTCCTCCCCTTAGGTGTTAAATGACTGTCATTATTTGTGTCATCTTCAGAGTCTAATCAAGTTCATTCACAGCACAAAATATTTTTCCACAATAGGACATAACTTCTATTAGTTTCCCTGGGCTTGATGATATGCTTAGATTCCTAAAATATTAAAACTGGGGGTCCCTGAGGAACCACCTAATTTATCCCCCTAATTTTATAGGTGGGGAAACTCCTGGTATATGGTTCACAGTGGGGAAGGGAGGCAAGGATCTGGAATGGGGGAAGGATGCTATTTGTATTTCTTTTTCTAAATTTCCTTGCCAGTGCCGACAACTCATTTTCTTTGGAATTTTTTTTTTCTTGTTCTGTTTTCTTTGATCTCCATCCCTCTTGCTCAGTTTTGGTGTCAACCGAAGCCTGGGTCACAGATCTGTCTCCTTCATACTCCGAAAGCTCCCATCATTCAGTGCTATCATCACAGGAAGGAGACTTTCTTTGGGGAGACGTGGGAGATGCAATGACAAAAGAGAGCCTCCTGACCACACGGTAGATGGATTTCAATTGAATCTAAGATTCCTCTTTTCATGACATGCTGACTGGACTCTGGAGATGTACATTTCCACCTCCCACTGTGCTCCTTTTATCTCTTCAGCCCATTGCTCCATCTCTCTCCCGTTCTCTCCAAACTGTTCCTACCTTTTCGGAGTCACTGTGTTGCTCCTGCTAACCTGTCCCCTCCGGCGCCTTACACTCTGTGAGCTTCAGCTTCTCAGTGCATTTTCCTAAAGCAAAACACTTCTTTCCCTGACAGAAACTCTGCTGCCAACAACAAGGCAATAAACACTTAAAAAAGAAAAACAGTTACATCACAACAGAAATATATTTAAAGGGCCTTTTGAACAATTAGACGAAAGCACTTCATTCCCTTAGGGTAGGTCGGGTAAGTAACGTTTGTCCTGGGAAACTAAGGAGGCAAGATTGGGGAGGGAAGTGTACTAGGCAAATAGAGCTACCTGGAGGTGAATACCTACAGAACCAGAGGCCGACTGAGGGCAGGGAGGGATTTCACAGTTCCTATGGCATTGGGAGATGGCGTGGGGGAAGACAGGGTCTTTATAAGCATTTAGATGGGTAGCAAGATCTGTTCCTCTGGTTCTTTAACTCCTTAACTAATCATAGTTACTCTCCATCCACTCTGACACCACCTTAGCCCAGGCTGCCATACCTTTTTCTTGGGCTATTTTGAGGTACAGATACAAGTAAGAACATGATACATTAGGACAATGGATTGTAAACTCAGGACAGAGTAAAAATGTGTGAAGGAGTGATAGGAGATAATCTGAGATGAAAAGGTGCCAAGACTATTTCCAAGGTCAACTTTCCATCTACTCAACTCTTTTAGGTCTTGGCTAACACATCTATTTACCCAGCTCCTAGGAGGGAGCATTCAACCACCAAAGTCTCTCTCCCATGCCCCTCTGGAAAAAACATGAATGAATTAAGATTCTAGTAAATTTCTAGCAGAGTATGAAGTTTATTATGAAAATGAATATCAAAATAACAGTATTGTATTGATAGAGATCAAAGAAACTCATAGCAACATTCCACATTAACAAGAATGGGTTGTAATAACGTTTAGTTATTTCCGGCCATCTGTTCGAACAGGGAAATAGCCTCATTATATGTAAACACATAATAATAGTAGTTATTAAAATTTGATTCCCTTTGTAGTATACTCAAACAAAATGAGAAGCAGAGATGCTAAGGTACATTTTCTATGAATGTAGAATTAGAGAAATAATTAGATGTTTAAAAAAAAAGCCCTAGGGTTTGAAAATTCTTTCTAGGATATCTGAAATTTTTATTAGAAAATTCAAGGGGCCCCATAGATTAACCTAACCATTAGCCTAACCTTCACCACCCAGAGCTGAGCAGGTCTTGTACATGGAGGTCCACAGTCAAGGATATGCTATACCTTGCTGTGTGCTTGTACTGACTGTTCTGTCCAAATCCTTTACATTTACTGAGGCTCTAATAAATGGTGACCTCCTGCCCTTGTTTTGGGTGGGGAAAGGGCTCTACTATCCCCACTGGATTTTTTTACTTTTGCTAGTTTTGATTTCATGTGCTTGTGTCAAGTATAGCAACGGTTTGTTGGGTCCCAACTGTTGTGTCTCTGCCAGGCACCCTGAACAGTATTTTTCATGTTCAATTTCAATAACCTCAGCTATTGAATGAGTGCTCAGGACTAGAGAATTAGTAAGCTAAACTGCCAATATTTAGTTCATCTTCTTGGTTTTCCAAAGCTAGCATTTTTCTTGTATCTTCCTGTTCCTATGCCATCAGATTTTCCCTGTGGGACTTATAGGCTAGTTATAGAGGCTGAAAGCCTTTTCTTTGACATCCATTGAAAGAATGATATCTAACACTTTGAATCAATCTAAGTTTAGGTTTTATAGTTGAAGTAATCTTACTACTCATTCATTCACACTTGAAATTTCTTTGAATGCATGCTGGCTAAGTCGTTTCAGTAGTGTCTGACTCTTTGTGACCTCTTGGACTATAGCCCGCCAGGATCCTCTGTTTATGAAATTCTCCAGGCAAGAATACTGGCATGGGTAGCCATGCCCTCCTCCAGGGGATCTTCCCCACCCAGGGATCAAACCTGCATCTCTTTTGTCTCCATCATTGACAGGCAGCTTCTTTACCACTAGCACCACCTGGGAAGCCCCCCCTTTGAATACATGTAGTCGTTATTTTGCAGATGCAAACTGAAACCATGAAAAGTGATTTTAATAATCAATTTGTGAAATTATAATCGCTTCTTGATCTTTAAAACTTTATGTTGAAACATTAAAAACTCTCTAAGTCAGTTGTAAACATAAAGGGAAATAATGAAAATAGTAAAACAATGTGAACTTAGTATACTAAAATTTAAAACACTAAGACTTTGAGAATGAAAATGCTTCATTTTTTGGTAAAAAAGTATCAAGAGTGGTTTGAACAGAGCATAGGGCTTCCCTCCTGGCTCAAATGGTAAAGAACCTTCCTGCAGTGCAGGAGACCTGGGTTCGATCCCTGGGTTGGGAAGATCCCCTGGAGGAGGGCATGGCAACCCACTCCAGTATTCTTGCCTGGAGAATTCCATGAGCAGAGAAGCCTGGTGGGCTGTATATAGTTCATGGGGTCACAAAGAGTCAGACACACCTGAGTGATCTACACGTTCACTTCTTTCTTTCACTTTACTTTCTTCGCATTGTGGAACTTAAAAACCTGCACGGAAGAAGCATCTTTCCACTCGAAGTTGAATCGTCATACTCCTTTCTATGGCTGAGTCGCTTTTCAACATCATGGTCTTGGTGTCTTCAGCGTTATGAAATATTGCTGGGTATTCTTTTAACGTGAAGCCTTTTGGCCAGCTTCACTTCCTCTGGGACATCTTTATCTTCAACAAGTTAAAAAATAGAACTACCATATGATCCAGCATCTCCATTTAGGGTATATACTGAAAAGAATTGAAGTCAGGATCTCTAGGCAATACCTGCATGCTCCTGTCATTGCAGTACTATTCACAATAGCCAACTTATGGAAATAGCCCACATTCCTGTCAACATGTGAATGGATACAAAAAATGTGGTTTATACTCACACAATGGGCTTCCCCAGTGGTGCTAGTGGTAAAGAATCCATCTGCCAATGCAGGAGACACTGGAGACGGAGGTTCTAGGTTTGTCATAGCTTTTCTTCCAAGGAACAAATGTCTTTTAATTTCATGGCTGCAGTCACCATTTCCAGTGATTTTGGAGCCCAAGAAAATAAAATCTTCCACTGATTCCACTTTTTCTCCATCTATTTGCCATGAAGTGATGGGGCCGGATATCATGATCTTAGGGTTTTGAACACTGAGTTTTAAGCCAGTTTTTTCATAGGCATATATGTACGTCAAATTCATAAAGTCATAGACATTAAATATGTAGCTATATATCAATTATACAGTTGATATTGTATATCAATTATATGGTTTTAAATTGATTTTTAAATAAGACCTTATAAGTTCAGAAAAGGAAAAGTAAATTTTCTGGGGACTCCGAAAGCTTTGTTCTTGCTTTTGGTACTATGTGAAAGAGTCACTTTTAGTCTTTCTCAACACAAATCTTTAAATCTGCTCTTCAGAGAATTATTTCCATGAACATGTATTTGCCCAGTTCTTGAAGTCAATGAAAAAAAAAAAACCTGCTTTCACTAATATTTACTTACTGCAGTTAACAGATCTAAATGTTAAATGGCAGCTGGCCACCTTAGTATCCACTGGGAGTTTTTTATCTTCTTTTAGACATGAATTTGTTTGACTCTGTCATCCCAGACTTTCTTTGTGATAAGTCAAGATATTTGCTCATATAAATAGTTTAGGAAGAAATACAAGGAGCCTCTGAAAGAATTTTTTAAGAGGTGATAGATTTAAGTCCAGATTCTCTCTGTACCCTGGAGGCTCAAATGGTAAAGAATCTGCCTGCAACGTGGGAGACCCAGTTTCGATCCCTGGGTCGAGAAGATTCCCTGAAGAAGGGAATGGCTACCCACTCCAGTATTCTTGCCTGGCCAATTCCATGGACAGAGGAGTCTGGTGGTCACACATGGTGTTTGTGACAATGGGGTCACGAAGAGTCAGATACGACTGAGCAACTAACACACTTTCTCTTCATACAACACTGTACAACACTTCAATTCTTTCTTCCTGTTATTTAAACACAGTAAAAAAAAAAAAAAAGATACTTCATCAGTGCAATCTCTCCAGCCTTGAAGTGTCTTCTACAAAGGGCCTAAAACAAGCCCTACCTGGGGCTGAAAGAATAGCTGCCCTGTCTGTAAAATGTGGTATGTCAAGGGCGTCTGACTTTTATTGTCATTGTGCAAGGCTAGTTGCGATGGAATGCAGGAGGGAGCTTTCAGAATGATTATCTTGTGATTTTAAAGAGCCTTAATTATGCTAAAGGTGATATTTGGCCAATTCTTTCAACAATGTGGAGGGGGGGAGACTTTGTGTTCAAACGACTTAGTTCCTTAATTATTTTAAAGGTTCTCTGCTTGTGAAGAGGTCTTCTCCCACCTCCCCTTCTGTGAAGGAGGTAGACCTGAGTTCCACCAGGCAGATTATCCTCAAGGACCTGCTTTAATAAAAGGAACAATGGAGATCAAACTGCACAGCTGTGATTGTAAGCTTCGTGCTTCCAAATTCCCCCATGCCTTAGAGTAGTTGAAGTTCAGGGCCTGCCATCTGTCCAACAAACAGTAATGGTTCCAGCCGTGTTCTCTCCTATACTACCCACTTATCCCTTCAAAGATCTAAGAACAGGAGTCCGATTTTGAATAAAAAGCACATGTCCTTTTTTGATAGATCAAGACCTACTTGCTTTTCCAAAGGAAGTACTACAGCAAGCCTGAATTTGTTTGGAAAATAGCAGTGCAACCATCTTCAGGGAATTTCATTGTTAAATGATGCTCTAAAATGCTAAAAAAATTTTAAAGCAAAAAAGAGGATGAGCAATAAAACAGTTAGTAAGTAAATATCAAAACTAGGGACAACTAACATTAATTCAACAGACATTTAATGAGCAAATACTTTGTGCTGGGCAAGGCTCCTCTGGATGTTCTCGCAATGTGTAGACTGAACAAAAGCACCTAGCTACTCACAAAGAAAGGGCTTCCTTGGTGGCTCAGTACTAAAGAATCCGCCTGGCAATGCAGGAGACACAGGTCCCATCCCTGTGTGGGGAAGATGCCTTGGAGAAGGAAATGGCAACCCACTCCAGTATTCTTGCTTGGGAAATTCCATGGACAGAGGAACCTGACGGAGTCAGAGTCCATCAGGTCACAAAGAGTTGGGCACGATTTAACAACTAAACAACAACTCACAAATAAACCGTGCGGCTAGAGTTAGGAAAGTTTTTGTCTCTCGGGATAAAATGATAACCCCAAAAGACAGGCTGTCTCCTAATAGAGCTTACATTTCAGTGGAGGATGCAGACAGATTAGTAGGCAATTGTATATATGAGTGTGTTGACTGTTATGTTTGTGGAGTGCTGTGGGCACACTCACAAGGATTCTGATCCAGGTAGAGGCTCCCTGGAGAAGGGAGCGAATAGGCTGACACCAGGAGGTAACTAGGATTTAAACAGGCCCACATGCAGACTGTGGGCAATGGGAAGGAACGAGGGTGGCAAAAAGCCAACAGTGTTACTGAGTTTGGTACTGGCTCTGCTTGAATTCCCTTTTAGTTGGAGCATCAAGAGTAAGGATAAAGCATGAGGCTGGAGAGGTGGGCAAAGTCTTTCTCATGCAGAGGCTGATTGCCCATAGTGAAATGGCTGGAGCAGTGAGCAAATGTTTTCAATCAAGAAGGGGAAGGGGCCAGGTGACAGGATCTGCATTTTGAAGAGACCATTCCGAGTACAAGGTCCAGACTGATTTTAGGAGAATGAAAGCAGAGGGAAAATATAAGTGAGACTGCTTTGAACATATCCCACATTGTAGTTTTTACTTTGAAGCCATGTTAACAGTGTGTTTCAACAACATTTAAATAAATTAAGTAATCACTTAGAGTTGAATCTAAAATAAAATGGATGACTTTAACTATGTATCTATTTGGTAAAATAACCACATGAAGAAGAGTTATTCCAAATGACTTTAGAAAACAGATTGATTGTCTGACTCTGGTGAGATAGATACAGAGGCAAAAGTACCGTGGAAAAAAATTCCTATGCTGTTTTCAGCAATTGTTTTATTATAGGAAATATTAATGTGATTATTCTGAGATTTTTCTGTGTGTTTTGTGAACAATATCAAACCAGTAGTTACGTGAGCTTTTCAGCAGAATTGAAAGGAGATATAAATATAAAATTGATGAGGTTAGGTGAAAATTTATAGGCTTGGATTTGAACTATAAATTTATGCTACATATTTCTGTGCAGAACATAATATTTATTTATTTATATACATTTCTGTTTATTATAAAAATTATAATATTTATATATAGATGTATTTATTTACATTTATATAAATATTGTATTTATATTATTATATTATATTGTTATACAATCTATTATATTATTTATATTGTTTATATTTATTTAAGAAAAATATATTATTTTTCTACTGTGTCCACTGAAAATGTTAGAAACAATGGCTGACTCATTTGCCATGATACACAGAACGTTGTCTATAAATACTGAAGGGGATCAGGGATCTCTTGAGAATAAATTATCCTAGGTCTAATACACAATGTGTACAAAACAAGCCTGGAGTATCTTTTCACACTAAAAGAGCCTGTCTGAATTAGTTCCCATCAGCCAAAGATGAGAAAACTTCCATTAATAAGTACGATGCATTAAAACACAGTATCTTAGTTTGGGTTGCTAACAGAAATACCATAGACTGGGCAGCTTATAAACAACAGAAATTTCTCACAGCTCTGGAGGCTGGAAATCCAAAATTAGAGTGCCACATGGCCAGGTGTGGAGACCCTCTTCTGGGTTGCAGGCTGCTAACTTCTCCTGTGTCTTCACATGGTAGACAGCAGAGAGAGAAGCAAGCTCCCTGGAGAGTCTTAAAAGGGCACTAATCCCACTCATTAGGGTTCCACCCTCCTGACCTCATCTTATCCTAATTACCTTCCAAAGGCCCCACCCTGTTTTGCTTTGTTTTTTTAAACTATTTGCTTTTCTGTTTTTGGCTGTGTTGGGTCTTCACAGCTGACTGGGCTTTCCTCCGGTTGCGGTGAGCAGGGGCCGCTCTTCGTTGCAGTGTGAGGGCTTCTCGTTGCGGTGGCTTCCCTTGTTGCAGAGCACGAGCTCTCGGGCACTTGGGCTTCAGCAGCTGCAGCCTCTGGGCTCAGAAGTTGTGGCTCCTGGGTTCCGGAGCACAGGCTCAACCATTGTGATACACGGGATTACTTGCTCTAAGGCACGTGGGATCTTCCCAGACCCGGGACTGAACCCCTGTCTCCTGTGCTGGCAGGCAGATTCTTCACCACGGAGCCACTGGGCAAGCCCAGTCTCATCTCCTAATACTGTCATACTGGGGAGTAGGATTTTCAGATAAGAATGATGGGGAAACATGTTCAGTCTATAACAAACTACAAACATGTTTAAATACATGAATTCACAATGAAACCAGAAACAAAACAATATGCAAATCAACAAAATAAATTCATCACTGGTCAGCAAGGAGGATGAGAATGACTGGTCTAATGACCAAAATTCCTTAAAAGTTTCAGCCATATGTAAACTCTTAGAGCAAATAGTCAGCTCCTGGATACAGGCTTACACCTCAGATTTAAGCAGTATAGCATGTCTATGTGGTTTCTGTTTTGCAATGCTTAAAAATCTTATTTACACTATGGGTCTAAGAGAAAGCACATTATTACTTAAAGCAACAGGCTTCACTCACCAATCTGATAGCACCTTTCTCATTATAAATGGAACTGCAGTTCTCTTTGGGCTGTTACCGAAATTTTTCTAAGGCCCTTCCATCATGTAAATGAGATTTCCTAATCCGTTATGTGCAAAGAATTCCCAGCATTCTAAAAAAGCTAACCTTCTAAGTTTAAATAAGTAAGTGTATTTTTTTAAAAATACAAACGGTGACAGTTACAGAAGTAAATATCAAACACATAAAGGTATTTCTCCCATTAAGTAATTTCCAAAGTTTGTCATTTTCTTAAAGGCAAAACAAACAGAAAAAGACTAATACAAATTTTACCTAATTGGGAAAATCTCATAGTTTGCTAACTTATGACACCATTGTCTCTCTTTTTTTCCCTCTAAAAACGGCAGCAATAATAAGTAAAATTGTGAAGCTCTGAAAGAGAAAATAAAAGTTACCATGGAGAAACAAATATAGAGTGGCTAATCTTATGCATTTAGTTTGGTTAATTGATTGCTTTCGTTATATTTTTCAGTGCAAGAAGAGGAAGAGTGATATTCATAATGGGATACCATAAGACATTGGATAGCAAACCTCATAAGTGACACAATTTGTTTCCAGAATCTTATATCTCCTATCAGCCTTTGCTCTCTCTGGCTTACGAGAAGTAGCTACCTGCAACCTAAACTGTAAAAGGACATCAACTTGCATTCTTAGTGCTCTTAATTAGTGTTTCTTACAAATCAATGAAGAAAAGCAAATGAATTAGAAAAAATGTGTGAGGGATGTGAAATTCTAATTCACAGGACAGGAAAACCAGTGGTCAATAAGGACATCTCATTTATAAGGAAGAAAGGAGGATTAGGCAGCAATGTCAGGCCATCTCTCACCAGCCTGGCAGATTGACAAAAACTACAAGTCTGACCAACAGAGATTGGATGAGGACATGGAGTAATGGGGACCGCCACGCACTGCTTGTCAGAACAGTAATCAACATGCATTTTGAAGGGGAACTTGGCATCATCTAGAAAAGATGAGGGCTTCCCAGGTGGCACTAGTGGTAAAGAAGAGATGCAGGTTAGAGCCCAGGGTTGGTAAGATCCGCTGGAGTAGGAAACAACCCACTCCAGTATTCCAACCTGGAAAATCCCATGGACAGAGAAGCCTTGCAGATTATAGTCCTTGGGTTGCTAAGAGTTGGACACAACTGAGCACACCACATTACATCATGTATATATCTGTATGCCAAATGTTGAACCTTATATAAGTGATATTTTATTATATATTCCTTCCTTGGTCATGCTATTTTTGTTTTGTTTGGGGCTCACCATCAGCTTTTTAGGATTTATTTTTCTATCTGTGATACATATAGCTATTGTGTGTTCATTTTACCTTCTTATAGTATTCCTTTGATAAACATACCACAACTTGTTTTTCAATTCCCTCAGGATGATCAGTTAGTTTTATTTTCCACTCATTTAAAAATCTATTATAAACAATACTGCAATAAGCATTTCTCTGTAGATATTTCCTCTGGAAATGTGGGTGAGTTTTTGTGAGTCGACTCTAGCGTGGAGTAGATCTCCATCTCCACAACTTCTCAACCCTTAATATGCACTTAACTGTTAAAAAAAAATGAAGATTCTGATGTAGCAGGTCTTTGGTGGGAATAGAAATTGTGCGTTTCCGGCAAGTCCCAAGGTGATGTCAATGTTGCTGGACTGTGGACCACCTCGGGAGTTTATGAAATTGTTTTCCAGGCAGCTTCTAAGTATATCCCAGTGTCCATGTATCTCTGAGTTTGGAGTTTCCACCACAAATGGGATTAGCATCCTTTGCTACGGACCCCCACGTGGCAAAAACACTGCAGGCAGCCTCTCGGAGCTGAGAGTGCCTCCCCCTCCACAAGCTCCAACAGAAAGTGAGAAAGTAAACAGTCAGTCCTACAACCACAGTCCTACAACCACAGGAAGTGAATTCTGCCAGCAACCACGTGAATCTGCAAGCAGATCCTTCTCCAGTCACACCTGCAGATGAGAACACAGTCCTGCCTGCCCCCTGAGTGGCAAGTTTGGAGAGAGCCTAGCAAAGCCAAGCCCTGATTCCTAACCCACAAAACTGTGAGGTGATAAATGTGCATTGTTCTAATCACTAAGTGTGTAACAGCATCACACAGTGACAGGAAATTAACACAGCACCCTTCCACAAATAGTGTACAAATGCAAAAGACTTATACTTTCTTTCTCCAGTCTTAGAAATTATTCAACATGGTTTTGTGTATATATAGCTTCCCAGGTGGTGCTAGTGGTAAAGAATCTGCCTTCCAACGCAGGAGACAAAAAAGACTTGGGTTTGATCACTGGGTCCGGAAGATCCCCTGGAGTAGGAAGTGGCAAGCCACTGGAGTATTCTTGCCTGGAAAATTCCATGGACAGAGAAGTCTGGCAGGCTACAGTTCGTGGGACAGCAGAGTCGGACATGACTGAGCAACTAAGTGCACATGCACACACATACACATGTATCTACTATCTTAATTTTTTAAGTCTGAGTTATAGTCTAGCGATTTGGTTTCCAAATTTTATCTAACTAGTCCCATTTGATGGATTTCTAGGTTATTTTCCTGGGTCTTCAGAAGATCCCATACTGTCACCATGAAAAATAAAATAAAAGAGTGACCTCAAATGCCTAGGAAGAGAGAACCAATTTTTAATAAACTTCTGCTTGAATTCCTGTTTACCAGCTGTTTGTCTTCCTATCGCTTCTTCCAGCTGAGGTTTTAATCAAGGTTATTAACCTTTTGGTTTGCTCAGGAATGTTTTTTCAGGCATGCATGACTTCTCAGTGTTAAAACTGGGAGAATCCCAGGGGAGAATAATGGGATAGTTGATCACCCTGTAACCCCTTTAAAAGATCAAATGAAAGGAAAAACAACCAATTCCAACAACTGCAAGTGACTTCCTCAAAGTGACACAACTGAGTGACTAAACATAGCCGGTAGTGAAGGAAGGAGTTGGGAAATGGTTCTGCTCATCTCAACTTAGAGCTCCTTCTGTGGCCTCCAAAAACTAAATATGCAGCATCTCCTCTTTTTAACAGTATATTTTTAATTAAAAAAAAATCTTTAAAAATGTTTGGCCACACCTCAAGGCATGTGAGATCTTAGCCACCCAACCAGGGATCAAACCCACGCCCTCTGCTTCAGAAGCTCAGAGTCTTAACCACTGGACCAGCAGGGAAGTCCTGCAATATCTGTCTCTAACACAAAAATGAAAGGAAGACTTTGGATTTTCAGAATAAGAATCTACTTCTTACCATCCAGAGTGATAAACCACTCAACCTAAAAGTGTAGTAACCACACAGGGCTTGGATTAGCTCCTCATGAAACAACAGAGTTCTTCTATTATCACCTGAAGAAAGTGGCCATCAGGTTGGAACAAATAGGCCAGGCAGAGAGACTCTCTGAGAAAGAAGAGGCTGTGAATTTTACAATGTTTGGAGTCAGACAGGCTAGAGGCCTGGAGTCAATTATGTCACGTCTCTGAATCTCAGTTTTCTCACCTGCAGGGCCTCGTAGATGGCAGGTGTTTAATACATACAGGTCCCCGTTCTCTCCCTCTCCATAGAGGGGATGACGGACATTCCACAAGGAGCAGGCAAGCAGGTTGTAACTTAATGCTGCTCCACACAGCACATGTCCCGGCAAGGAGGCTCTGAGCAGAGGCTGGAGGGAGTGTGACCCTGCTCCCTGCACACAGACAGGAAAAGAGCGAGGTTCACTGAACACTGGACGTGGTAGATCCAGAGACAGAGACAGGGCCGATCTCTTCAGGAGTACATCTGAGCATTTCTACAGGGAAAACAGTTAGGAGATGTTTCTCAGGGCTTCTCAGCTTGTGCTAGTGGTAGAGAAACCTGCCTGCCAATGCAGGAGACACAAGAGACAAAGGTTTGATCCCGGGATCGGGAAGATTCCCCTGGAGGAGGGCATGGTAACCCACTCCAGTATTCTTGCCTGGAGAATCCCCATGGACAGAGGAGCCTGGCGGGCTACAGTCTGTAGGGTCGCAAAGAGTCAGACCCGACTGAGTGACAGTACGTATGAACGCTTTCTCATGGCTGCTGGGAAGATTTCTTGCTCTAGGTTTACGCTTCCAGTTTTGTTGTAGGCATTCAAAGCTATCCTTCTCTTTGCTGCTGTGGCTGCTAAGTCACTTCAGTCATGTCTGACTCTGTGCAACCCCATAGATGGCAGCCCACCAGGCTTCCCTGTCCCTGGGGTTTTCCAGGCAAGAACACTGGAGTGGGTTGCCATTTTCTTCTCCAGTGCATGAAAGTGAAAAGTGAGAGTGAAGTCACTCAGTCATGTCTGACTCTGTGCGACCCTGTGGATTGCAGCCTACCAGGCTCCTCCATCCCTGGGGTTTTCCAGGCAAGAACACTGGAGTGGGTTGCCATTGCCTTCTCCAATGCATGAAAGTGAAAAATGAAAGTGAAGTTGCTCAGTCGTGTCTGGCTCTTAGCGACCCGGTGGATTACAGCCTACCGGGCTCCTCCATCCATGGGATTTTCCAGGCAAGAGTACTGGAGTGAAAAAAGCCTTTCAGATACTGGAAGACTGTAAATTAAAGCACTTTTCAGCCTTCTCTTTCGTGGACTCAAAAAACCCAATTCACATACCACGTCCTCAGGAACAGCAGCCGTATCAGTGTGGTGGCTTTGGGCCCTCCAACCGCAGCTGTCATTACACAGTTACGGGGCTCAGAGGCTCTGAGAAGAAGCTGTTACCTGGGCTTGCCAGCTCAGTAGTCAGGCTAAGTGGAAATAAAAGGAGCCCCAGGCAGCAGGCACCCTCCTTTCACTCATGGTAGTTCTAAACGCAGACACAGATGTCTATGTGTTTGCTATTTTTATTTTTGAGAGTCCTGTCTGCTGAAGGGCATTTAAAAATGAATAAACCTGCCAATCCAGGAAACATAGGAGACTCAGGTTTGATCCCTGGGTTGGGAAGATCCCCTGGAGGAGGGCATGGCAACCCACGCCAGTATTCTTACCTGGAGAATCTCATGGACAAAGGAGCCTGACGGGCTACAGTCCAAAGGGTCGCAGAGAGTCGGACACGACTGAGTGACTAAGCATAGACATCTGATGAGGAAGGAAAGCGGATTATCAGTTGAGAGCAGTGAAAGGTTTCTGATGATTTTTAGAATCAACAGGAATCTGGAGTCTCCCTCGTTTCACATAAGGAGGTGTTATGAGAAAGAGAGCTGTTGTTAGACCACCGTTTCTGGGCCACGGGGCCAAGGAAAGGAGCCAGAAAACTTGGGAAGAGCAGCTGACGAACTTCCCTTTGGGGGTTCAGACAGCAAGGAGAAGTGAAGCGGGGGTGAGAAGGGTAAGCCGTTCTGGTTCCTTCTCTACATTTTATCCTCTTACACGGCTCAGTCTCCACTCTCACACTCTGCCTCTGAGACCTTTTCGTGATGGGCTTCCTGACCGTGGAAACCTATAATTTTTAAAGCCGTTTTAGGAAGAAGCCAGGATTGCCTCCCTGAAAATGTCATTCAAGGTTTTTGCAAGAATCATTTTGGTCTCCTTGGTTACTTCAACCCATCCAGATGACGTGTGCATCTTTCACAGGGACACGCAGAGAGGAGGCGGTTGAGAACTCCAAGCTTTGGGCAACAGGGTGTAAACTACCCACATGCAATAGTCATCGCTGCAGAAAAGACATTTATGGAGAGCTGGAAAGGAACCCAATAAGGATGTGTGTTTCCACTGGTGAAGTTTTCACTGTCCTAAGTCATTCATGCATCGATGAGGTATTTCTTCAGCCCTAACCACTTTCCCCTTCATGTTCCTGCTGTTTGTGCAAATACCTTTAATTTCCCTTGCTCCTCCATACCAGCCTGGTCAATACCAATCCTGAAGAAACCCAATATCTACGTATTTCATTTCTGCAGCTGAGTAGTCAAACATTGGGTTAGCAGAGCACGCAATTGCATGTGTTAGTCTCACTTTAATACATGCTCATACATTTCCAGTGGGCATACAATGCTGCTTGCTAATCTCATTATAGATTCCTGGCATTCCCTTTCCCATTTCCTAAAGTGACTTTTCAACACATTGCCCTCTGTGCTCAAACATCTTGCTTCCTTTGTACCCTTTTCACTGTTGACAGATCACCTTGCCCTGAAATTCGGAGAGAAATTATGTGCAATGAGATAAGAATTCCTTCCCCTTTTCCTCTATTAAACTCATCAACCTATAGGATATCAACCTATCCTCTTCCCCTTCCTTTCAACTGGGTGAATAATCTATTCCTGCTTCTATCCATCACATATTAACCATCCTCTTTTTCTTCCTCAGTAAGACCTTCACTCATGTATGTGTTTCTTTTCTCTGGTGTCTTTGGTTTCTGTTTTGTACCAGATCATTCCAATGTAAAACAAAAGTGCCTCCAGTCTTTAATAAAATCAAAACAGAACCACAAAGACCTCTCTTGACAATTTCCCCATAGCTACCAATTCCTTATTCTTTCTTACTCTCCCCAGGCAAACATCCTTGACGCGTTGTCCTAAGTTCCTATCTTCACTGCATCTTGACATCCAGCTAATACTGCTCCAGAGTTTCCAGTGACCCTCACTTTTCTGCCTTCCTTTTCTGTTGTTGCCTTACCTGATCTCTAGGTAGTATTTTGTGCAGATGGACATTCTTTCCTTCTTCAAACACATTTCCTCCTTGACTTCTGTGATATCAATTTCTCCTGATTTTCCTTTTATTTCGCTGGGGCCACTCACTCATACCCATTCACCTCTAACCTCTTCTATTAACTCTTGCTCTTCTGCTTAGCTCTTACATGTTGGAATGTTCCCAGGGATATGTCCCGGAATTCCTTATCCTCTCAATATATACTCTCCCTCGGTAGTTCCTTGTGTCTCACTTAATTGTCATCAATAGGCTGAAAAGTCTCACATTTGTGAATATGCCAGACTCTTATACATAACTGATTAATAGATACCTTTGCTTAGCAACATACTTCCTAATCTTTCCCACATCAATAAGTGATACTAGGAATCGAAAGTCCAAAGGGGATGGAGTCCTTTTTGTTTTCTCTTTTCCCTCATCCCTCATACACAATCCATTAGAAGGTTCTGAGGACTCGTCCTCTAGAAGACATCCTGAATCAATCTGCTTCTCTGATTGCTATCTGTGTAGCAATTCATTACCATTAATGAATTCATTAATTCTCTGGATTGTTCCATTAGCCCCTCAATGGTCTCCCTGCTTCCATGTAGGTATTATCTTTATTTTAAGCATGAGGAAACTAAATCTCAAAGGGGTGAAATGACTTTCCATATTTCAAAGGGCTTTTCATGTGGCATTAGTGGTAAAGAACCCTCCTGCCAATGTAGGAGACACGAGACGTGGGTTTGATCTCTGGGTCAGGAAGATCCCCTGGAGGAGGGCTTGGCAGCCTATTCCAGTATTCTTGCTTAGAGAATCCCATGGACAGAGGAGCCTGGGGGGATACCATCCACAGGGTTGCACAGGGTCAGACACGACTGAAGCGACTTGGCACACATGCACACATTCATTCAAAAAACATTTCTGAGCACCTAACATGTGCTGCTGGATGCTTGCCTGGGTTGCATGATGGATAAGTGGCAGTTCTAGTTCTATCTGACACTAAAGTTCCATTCTCAGTCTCATACACTGTACTGCTATCAGGAATGTTCCAGAACATTCCCTCCAATGCAAGAGAGAGAGAGATACATAGAAAATAATACTGGATACAGACTCTAGTATATAAATAGATCATGTGTTTCCTAAAAGTGACAACAGACCAACTGAGACTGAAGGCTTTGGGAAGGTTTCTTAAGGGAGCAAACTGATCTACAGAAGTTTCTACCAAGGAGTTTGGCCTCTTTTCCTTTACCAATATGGCTTCCCCTACCCAGAATGCCTTGCAAGTCACATGCTTGGTTAACGACTACTCAACTTTGCAAAAGCATCACCTTATCTGGGAAATCTTTCTTAACCTCTTGGTGTCAACAAAGATTCCCATTCCCTTTCTGTGTGCTCCTTAGTTGTCTGAGTTCATGTTTATCATGACACATTATGTTGTATTGCATTTTGGGTTTATATCTACAAATGACGTAGTCAAATGCTTTTAAAGATACTAGGTACAAATGATAAATCTAGATCTATATACTTGAAAAATCCATAGGAAAATCAGTCACTACACCAGGGTGAAAGACTAATTCAATTTCCTTAGGTTTTTCCAGTGAGTCACTTAAAACTCTTTTGCCTTTCTTAGCAAAACAGTGGTAAAGTGGTGATGGTGACATTCCCAAAGGCAAAAGATAAATCTGAAGCACCTTTTCCCTCCCCTCTAGAAAGTGGAGATCCTATAATCAAACCATTAAAGACTGAGCCATCTAACTCTCAAAGGAAGTGGGAACTAGGTGTTTTGTTCTCATATACACACACATATATATTTTAGTCAGAGTGACTTGAAGTTTAGTTTTAGAGGATATTGAGACTCTTAATTTAACTCTTCATCTGGAATGCATCTGTTTTCAAACAAAGTTGTTTATGGGTGCTTGGTGTAGCAAGTGGGACCCACACTGTGGAGAATCAAGGCCATCTCAGCAAGAGTGTTAGGATTTGGGCTCCTGTGAAGTGATTTGAGGAAATTTAAGGAAACAAAGGTATACTCTGGATAGGGCACTGCAAGGGCTTCCTGGTGGATTTTATTCAGAAGCAGAAAAATGGAGTGAAATTAAAGCTTTATCTGATACAAAGAGGTAGTGACTCAAATTTGTCAGGAGGATTGCAATTTATAAGATATCCAAATATAGATACATATATATGGTCGTTTAGATGACCAAAGTATGTTTCTCATATATATTTGGTCTTCATACACAGTTCCTTGGACCCCTGCAGGATGGCAAAGAAGGACCCGTTCCACACCTGAGGTTAGTGGTTAGACAAACCCAGTTAGAACTCCTGAGGTTTGCTGTGATGAGTGGACAGGTCTACTTGGTAACAGCTGTGGAGCCTGCAGGGAGTCTGAATTGGTCCTTCCAGTCCCCTGGGCCCTGCATGAGGCTGTCTCTAAGGCAGAAGTCTTGGGCCAACTGTCGATAAATGCACTCTTGAACGTGATGTCCCAGAAGTATCATTTTTCCATGCTCTTTCAAATGTGTACTTTCACACACAGTCGATCCCAATAAAACCTGCAAAGCTACCACTATTTTTCTCTTTTAAGAAGGAGCAGCTTCCAATTATAGGGCGGGGCTATGCGTGGCAAGTGCTAATGCTGTAAACCACAAGGATGGGTTCTGCACACGGTGACTCCTTGCTTATGAGCTTTTAATGTCTTCTTCTGTCACTGAGGAATATGCTACTTACTCTCTGCCAGAGCTTTGGCTTCTGCCCTTGCCCTGGCCATAATGTAATAGCCACTGTTTGCACATGATGACAAATCAGACAAGGCAAATATTATACCTGTGGTGTACAAATCTACTTGAACTCTTTTTGATCCCTTATCACAAGGTTATTTGGATATGTCAGAGTAAGAGGATTTGGTTCTGTTTCCTTATCAGTGCAAATCTTGCAAGCAAGCAGAGAAAATAGGCAAATACAGAGTTTGATTTGAGAGGCATAGAGCTTGTCTTCTGTCCAGCTCCTTACCCTCCACAAAGTCTTTCTATCTTCTCCATCAGAAGCATTTGAAGTTAGAGAGTCGATCAATGGAGGAGATAGGCTTTGTGGAGGATAGAGAGTTGCATTCAAATCGTTTGTGTTCAGTTGCTCAGTTGCATCCAACTCTTTGCTATTCCATGGATTGTATGCTGCCCGGCTCCTCTGTCCATGGAATTTTCCAGGTGAGAATACTGGAGTTGGGTTGCCATTTCCTACTCCAGGGGATCTTCCTGACCCAGGGATTGAACCTGCATCTCTTGCATCTCCTGCATTGGCAGGAGGATTATTTACCACTGTGCCACCTGGGAAGCCTCCATTCAAGTCATGATAAGAGTTTAAGTTGAAGAATCTATTATTGGTTGTGTGATTCAACAGCAGTTAGCCTGTGGTGGAGGTACTTGCTTCAGCATGGCTGGCTGAAGTCAAACAGTATTGAGCTACAATTTACCATACATAGCACAGAGAATCCCCATGGACAGAGGAGGCTGGCGGGCTACCATCCATGGGGTCATAAAGAGTGGGACACGACTGAGTGACTAAGCACAGCACAGCATCATAGGTTAGTGTCCACTTGGATCTAATAATACAGATAATTCTTTTTAGACCACATGCCCCACTGCAGCCACTACATTCTGCTTTGGCTCAGTTTTCTGCTTATGATTCAATATTAGGAGCAAAGAGCTGCCAATATGGATCATAATGAAAAGAACTTAGTTAGCAGCTTGATAAAAAGTTAAAAATTCTAACATACCCCTCTGAAGAATCTATGCTGGCTCCTAGGAGCACATTCCCAAATGGGTTGAATATCAAGGAGTCTGGAGTTGGCTTTTCTAGGGCTATGTTCTAAAGGGAAGTCCATGCTCTGACTTTGGGAAAAGAAACCTAGACCAAGGTCTGCTAGCAACCATGGTTTTAACTCCAGGTGCAACTGATTGCTTTATCAAAGAATACACAGTCTGCAGGTGGTCAGTTGGCTATACTTGGAAGATGAGACATTTCAGAAGGAGCCGCTGCATGGATTTCTCATAGTTAAACCTCAGTCGAGCTACCTTGCTTTCAGTTGCATGCTGAATGTCAGAAATGGGTGTTTATTGGTGAGAAGTGCTGATTTGTCCACTAGTGTGAGGACTGTTAGAAATGGGATCTCATTGGTAAAATCAAAGTTTCTAAGGTATATTAGAAATATTTAGAGACATCCCTCCCACCTACTCTGCCTACCTCTCACACAGCCATAAAATGGCTAGCAAGGGCTATAGCCTGCTTGTGTAGGCAAAGTACCTGTGATCCCTAAATGTCCCTTGGTCCAGCCATTAGTTAGGAGGGTTTCTGAATGTCTGATTACAGGGCCCAGAATATCATCTCTGCAATGCTGTTGTGATTGGCTTATTGCAAAGTAAGGCCAGAAGGCTTGAAAACTGAAAGCTGGCACTTCACTGACCTTATGAATATTTTGTGCATGTTTGCCTCCTTGCTTAATGTTGATTTAATAAATGTCTTGCAGGTGGATTGGCATTTATGACATACCCTCTTTAGATTCTGGTAGTGAGGTTGTGGGTGAGTGACTATTCCTTATCTACTTGAGTCATTTTTTGTAGCCACTATTCTAACAAACAAAAACACAGAGTTGTACGTGATTTTTTTTTAAACCTATTCAAGATGTAGTTTGAAATCATTTTCTAGAAGGATAATTACATACTATGTAAGTACCTTTCTAAATATAGGGATCTGTGGGAAATTTCTCTAGGGATACAAGAAACAGGCAAGGGATAACAAAATGGAATTAGAAGAAGCTTTGAGTCCTTGAAGATGGCATTCAAAGAAAAAGACCACAAGAAAAAGGCAGAGAAACAGATTTCTGATTTGGTTCTGCCACTGGTTATCTGTGGTTGGATTTTCCTTTTGGACTTCATTATTGTCAGCTGCAAAATAAAGAAAATGAATAGCAAACCCTCAAAGGTTCTCAAATTCTTTAAAAAAATTATTTATTTGGCTACACTGAGTCTTAGTTGTAGCATGCAGGATTTTTGTTTTTTTTTTGTCACAGCATGTGAACTCTTAATTGTAGCATGTGGGATCTAGTTCCTTGACAAGGGATATAATCTAATCCCTCAGCACTGTGAGTGTGGAGTCTTCGCCACTAGACCACCATGGGGGTCACAGGAACCCCAGAGGGCAGAAGCAAACAGACTTCCCTACTTCTTTGGCAAGAATGCAGAAAGGTGATTTTATCCCAAGCCAACTCATCCTTCTGCTTGGCACTCAGCTAACTGGACATACATTGAGATAAACAATGGCTCTAACGACCCGTGTTCAAGGTTTTATCCTAAGATTCTGATTCAACCAGAAGTTTCAGGAAAGAGCTGAGTTGTCACTGAATCCTCAAATAAAAGACGTACACAATCCTTATAGCCAAATAGTGAAAAAAGTCCAACAGTACCGCCTTCAAAACCTAGGTTCAGACTGTAGATAATTCACATTTCAGAAGGGCAAAATGTACCATCATGATCCTTCTGTTCAGTTCCAGAAATATGAGCCACGGTGCTTCACTTTTACCAACTCCAGAGGATTGCAGAGACCATTTAGAATTATCCATTGCTATCAAAAACTTTCTAGAATCTCAAGCTCCAAGTCTAATTGTACCCATATCTCTGTACCTATACTCTGTTGAGATTAATTTTCGCAAGGAAATTTTTTTTTCTAGTTTTTGTTTTCTTTTTGGGTATTAAGATATGAAATTTCATAGTCACAGAGCAGACAATGCTAAAGCTTTTTTCTTTTTTAAATAGAATAGGCTCTCCCCTACTTAATAGGTAAATTCCTAATTGATATTTATTTCTAGTTCTACAATTAGGGGAGTTGGTAGCAGCATGGATGTGCCCCCTTGCTAAAAACATAGGGTTCCTTGGGTCAAAAAGGCCAGGGGAGACCAAGAACAGAGATTAGCAGTTTGGCTGAGATTTATGGAGTCCTAAATATGCACTTTTCTGTCCTTGTAGAGGCAATGGTACAAGAAGAAGTGCTGGAAGGGCCCTACTCTCTCTGAGTAGGAGGACTCTTTATATATCACAAACCTGTCCACTGGGAAATCTGATTTTAGCAGATAAATTGAGTAGGAGGTGCCTTGACAACTCTTTCTCATCCATTCTCTAACTTTACCCAAGAGAGACAAACTTATTAATTCCATCAAGACTAAATATTTCCATCAGGCTAATAATCTTTATATTCCATAACTGTGTTATCACACTTCTGGGAATTTAAGGGAATAATTCTAGGCGAGAAAATATAATTTTACCTGCTCTTTGTAGCAAATTGTTTATAATTGCAGGATCAGGACCATTGGGTTCAACATTAATATCGTACAAGGGGAATGTCATGGAAACCATGCTGCTTCCCTGATAGATCATCAACAGCAATAATTATTAAAGCCATGTGACAGTCAGAGAAAGGATGTACAGTTAAGTTTCAGCGAGAAAATAAAAACACAAAATACCACCTCTATTATGGTTGCAAAATATTAAATGTATTAATATGGACCAATGAGAAAAAAAAAGTCAAAATGAAAATATTTATCAGCAGTTGTTGTTGGATATTTGGTTGACCTTTCTTGGCTGTTTTATTTGTCCTGTGTGGTTACCGTGTAGCCTAATTCTGGAGCAGCTGCTCTCCAGGGAAGCAGCTGGGACTATCTGGTCTCTGACAGTGCCACCTGGGTGTGTTTCGTGGTACACTAGTTGATCTGGGATGTTAAGGCATTTGGTGAACACCACACAAAGCAAAATAAGAAAAGTTTTTGACCAAATACATGTTAAAACCATTTGCTCTTGAAATTGTTACCATACGGCTCCTTGGAACCTTAAGTATGTATGCTAACACAGAATGTGAATGGCCCAGAAGGGAAATAAATATGCAGGTCTTTCAAGATATTTCAGGCTCTGATAACATCTCTCCCCTGGCACCCCTACCCGCCCCCACATGTACCCCCAGTACCCAGCATGGTCCGGGTTCTGTTGAGGAAGCTGGGGGTAATGTCTAGTTCTGACTCACGTTGCTTCTCTGCTCTGCCAGAGCCAAGCAAACACGGCTGCAGTGTTCATAGGGCACTGTGGTAGCTCTATGAGAAATTTCTTTTCATCTTTCAAGGTCTCTCTCAAGTGGTGCATCCTCTATGAAAACCTTCGCAACCCCTCCAGGCAGAACTAATCCTACTTCTCCTTTGTTCGCTTTCCATGCCGCCTTTTGTCAGAACACAGCGTCCTCTTGGGCATGTCTTTGTGTCTGCTTTTCAGCTAGAAGAGTGATTTTCCCTCTTCATTATGCTTCAGCATCAGCTGGGAAGCTTAGCACAATACAGATGCCCAGTCACTGTCCTCAGAGTTTCAGTTTCATTGGGTCTGGATCAGCAAGATCTGCCTGGGGATCAGAGCGACTGTGTCAGCTTCTCAAGGCCAGATGCGAGTTCTGCTTGTTTCTGTATTTCTAGTGCTTGCCACTAGTGGGCAGACACAGACTTGTGCTAAGTTAATGTGCCATTGGGAGAAAAAAGAAAATGTACCTAAGTACTGATTGTTTAATTCCTCCTGGCGAGCTAGATTCCTTCGTCTGCCATTTTGATAATGGAAAGATGGCGACCAAAGTCATCCACAAGATGAGAGGAGAAAGAACACAGAGGGTCCGCTTGTGGGACATGAGGAAGAGTGAGAAGTCCTCTGGTGTGGAACAAGACTACTGAGTTTTCTGTCTCACTTCAGTGCCATACCTCACTGCTACTCTCAAGCCTCAAGGAATGGCTACTCCTGTGAAAGAGTCCGCAGTTCAATGGGCCAGAGCGGCCTTCCAGGTACTACCCAAAAGGAAGATGGACCAGAGCTATGTTGTTGTTATTCAGTCTCTAAGTCACGTCTGACCCCTTGTGACCCCATGGACTGCAGCACGCCAGGTTTCCCTGTCCATCACTAACTTCTGGAGCTTGCTCAAACTCATGTCCATTGAGTCGGTGATGCCATCCAACCATCTCATCCTCTGTCATCCCCTTCTCCTCCTGTCCTCAATCTTTCCCAGCATCAGGGTCTTTTCTAATGAGTCAGCTCTTCACATCAGGTGGCCAAAGTATCAGAGCTTCAGCTTCAGTGTCAGTCCTTCCAGTGAATATGCAGGGTTGATTTCCTTTAGGATTGACTGGTTTGATCTGCTTGCTGTCCAAAGGACCCTCAAAAGTCTTCTCCAGCGCCACAATTCAAAGGCATCAATTCTTTGGCACACAGCCTTCTTTATGGTCCAACTGTCACATCTATACAAGACTACTGGGAAAATCCATAGCTTTGACTATAGGGACCAGAGCTTAGATTAGGGGAAAGTGAATGTGGTACTTAGTTTAGGTGCCATAATACTCAGTAATCAAGATAAATACTATTTTAATGCCATATTTTAAAAAAAATCAAAAGGAAAGTAAAAAAAAAAAGGACTATGATGAAAAATCAACACTTTAACCATACCAGCACTTGAGGCAAAAGGAAAAATCAAATCCAAAAAAATTAAATCCTCTCTTTATTTAAAACTTGAAAAAGAATGTCTATATGCATAAAATTGAGTGACTTAGCTATACAGCAAAGATTGGCACAATATAAATCAACTATATGTCAATGAAAAATTAAATTAAAACATATTATGTTCATCATGGATTCTAGCATTAATTTTGATTGTTTAATAGCTTGTATACACACAAACTTTGACTATGTGACCAAAAGTATGAGGAAAAAATCCTCTGATACATACACATATCAGAGAGATCATTGCAAAGGGAAATATAACAGGGCTGTCAAATATAGAAATGGAACTAAAGATGGCTGAGAATTAGGATATTTTATGTGAAATCTTTTGAAATAAATGAACTAGGGTGACACAAGTGATTTACAGGGATTCCCGAAGTATTCTTCCCAGTGAAGTTAAACTAGGATGAGGGAGTTTGGGAGGCAGTTTTCCACCCCTGGGTTGGGAAGATCCCCTGGAGAAAGGAATGGCTACCCACTCCAGTATTCTTGCCTAGAGAGTTCCATGGACAGAGGAGCCAGGTGGGCTACAATCCATGGGATCACAAAGACTCAGGCACATGACTGAGTGACTAACACTTTCACTTTTTCACTTTCACTATTGGCTGCTTTTAGAAAAAAATCCTAAACAGCAGAGTCAGCACCAAAAGTCCAAAGCAACCAAAGGGTGGTCACTGTGGGTTAAATTCAGCGACAGGAGATTGTATTCCAGACTCTGAGGGAAGGGGTGCTATGGGAATCTTGACCTCCTGCCAGGACACTGCCCACGGTCTGCCAAAGGTGTGTGGCCAGTGAACAGGATAGCTGTAACTCATGGGTGCATCCTGCTCTCCTATTTAGGAACCCAAGTGAAGGGAGTAGAAAACTGTGCACCTATCCACCCCAAAAGAGATGCACACTGCTATATCTAAAATGGATCACCAACAAGGACCCACTGTAGAGCACAGGGAACTCTGCTCAATGTTATGTGGCAGCCTGGATAGGAGGGGAGTTTGTGGGAAAATGGATATCTGTATATTTATGGCTGAGTCTCTTTGTTGTCCACCTGAAACTATCACAACATTTTTAACTGACTATAACCCAGTGCTTCCCTAGTGGCTTGCAATGCAGGAGACCTGGATTTGATCCCTAGGTTGGGAAGATCCTCTGGAGAAAGAAACGGCAAAGCACTCCATTATTCTTGCCTGGAGAACCCCATGGACAGAGGAGCCTGGCAGGCTGCAGTCTATGCCGTCACAAAGAGTAAGACACGACTGAGCAACTATTACTTTCACTGCAAAATAAAAAGTTTAATTAAAAAAAAAGAAAAAGAAAAATATACAGAAGCATGGAGACAGGACTACCCAAAGCTCGTGGACTCGGTGTGGCTCCAGCGTCGGCTGGTTAGGGCTCCAGGCGTGGAGAGACCATGCAGAATTCTGAATGGGGGAGATTGGCTGGACAGAGCACATGGATTACAAAGAGAATTGTTCTGCTGTCAGTGGGAGGCAAGGAGAGCTTCCTGCAGAGAGGGGTGCTGCCCCTGCTCTGTGTGAGGAGTGCCCTTGGATCCCAGCTCCACCTCCAAGTGGAGGTTGAACACCCAGCCTTCCCTCGTGAAAAATCGGCTGGGAATTCCCATTCTGGATGAAACCAGGACTCCTAAGAAAGAAAGAAAGAATAAAAGCTACAATAGGGAAAATCTTGGTTGGGAGTGTTTGAGAAATTCACTTCCTAGTTATGCTTAAAGGTGCTGCTCACGGTCTATAACATACGGGTGGTGTACACACATGGCTTGATGTGTGAAACCATTTTCTTTTGGGGATCAGTGAAAACAGTTATTCAAGTTTCCCGAGCAAATATGTTTCCTTTCTTTCCTCCATTCCCCTACATCAACCAGGGCCAGAATCTGAGCATTAGATGCTCTTGCAGGGGCTGCAAAGATTTTTCTGAGAGAAGCAGGTAGCAGATAAAAAAAAAGACCCCAGACAACTATTGGTATATCGCCTAATGGCAGACTTCCTTCCTACTGGGATGAGGACGTTTTGTTGTTGCTTGTACCAAGATACCTTGACAACTGTTCGTGGCCTTGATAAGTGAGGGCAAACCGGGGGGACCCAACCTTGCTCTGCCTTCTCAAGTGGGAGACGCTGTGAGCGTCTGAAGTCGCCATGATGGATGAGATGCCCTCGCTGGAGAGTGGAGATGAAAGGAGACGCGATGGGGAAGGCTGACGCGGGGCGAGGGGCTGCGGGGCCTGGGGAGAGAAACCTGCCAGGCAGAAACTCACTCTCCAATCGGGCTGCTGATGCTCTGTTCACAATTAATCTGCTGCACCAGGCTTGGCTGTCGCCTGCAGACTCGGCTTCACTTGTTCCAACACCAGCGTATCAGCAAAAAAAATCTGTAAACAAAACAGGCTTCCACCAATGGTGCCTTGAAGGAAAAGCGCAGCAAAACCGAAGGGTTCATATTCTGTGTTGGGGGCTCAAATACAGGGGGGTGAAAGGGAAATGAAATGAGACGTCACAGAATGGGAGCTTCAGGGGAAATTAAGAATGAAACGGAAATAAAACCCAGAAGCAACAAGAGAGGAGAAAAAACAAATGCCCTTGAAATCACCCTTGGCCCTTGGCGGGTGGGGGATGGAGGGATCAAGAATGAAGTTCCTTCCTCCTGTGTTGGTGGAGCTCCAGTCAGCTCATTTCACTATTGCAATACAAGGGGCCCCCGTAGGCTGGGGGAACTGAGGGCTTACAAGTGGGCTTACAAGTGACTACAAGAAAATGAGAGCTTAAACACCATTGCGTGTCACGCACCTAAATGGCCTAATAGAGTTTCTTTTCCCAGAATAATAATAATGCATTTGATGAAAAGCTTTTACATGAGTAAAGAGAACATAATTTCTGAATATTTAATGCAAAATTGCCATAGAATAAAATGATCATTAAATATGTAAATGCTATTTACACGTGCTTATTACTTCCATAACTCATCTCTTGCATAATCTGATCTCTGTGCCCTCATTTGTCACTTGGTCATGGGCTCTACAAATCAAAATGTGGTGCAGTGTCTCAGAAAGAAGTATGCTGATGAAATGCGGGAGGAATATCTCTTGCGGAGCTAAGAGGAGGTTTCTGCATTCAGCCTTGTTGGGCTTAATCAGAGGAGGAAAGATGGCAACCAGCCCCCTACAGAGAACTGATGGGATGCCAGGTGGTAAAGAACCATGTGGATCAAAGATAAGCCCAAGTGCCCAATCTCAAGTACAGGCCAGTGGTCTCCATAGGCTCCTTTCATGTAGTTCTTAGAAAAGATTTTTTAAAAAAATTTAAATTACCTTTTCTAACTGTCAGCCCTGCTAATCTAAGAAACTAAGTTCATATCCCAACAGGAGGCAAAGGTCTCCGCAGTCCTCAGCAGCAACTCTTTTCCTTCCCACTGGTTTCTGGGATTTTTCTGAACGCTCCAACTTTTCCACAATGACCAAAGCTTCAGGAAGTTTCCTTAGTGATTTCTTTGATTCTTTCCAATGCACTTACTGGACGTACATCCCGGTTCCTCTCATGATCAGAACAGATTCATTTCCCAGACTAAACCCTTTGCTCCATATTATTTACTGTGGTTCTGCTTCCTCCATGGCACACTCATTAAGGATACAGTTTGGGAAACCCTGGTTTAGGTTACACACATGATTAATAAGAAACAGTACAAATTATCCATTTTCAGCAAGCCCACTGGCCCCACCCGTTAGAGGGTTATCTGAATGAAATGTGTGCTTTTCAGTCAGTGCCCTAGGGGCCTGTGGAGGTCTCTGATAGCTGTTGGTGAGTGCTCTTTATTTGAATTATTAGAATTAGTTAAGTGGGAACAGTGGGGATTAGTTAAGTGGGGGAACTTAATTACTTAAGTGGGGAACCTACTGAAGTCCCTTCAGCTTGGTTGAGTGTTTCAGCTCAAAAGAGGTGAAAGGTAGGAGTAAGAAGTTCCTACTTTGGACACCTCCTGATCTGATTCTTATAAGTTTTCCTGCTGCATTTCCAGATGATCAGCTATAAGCTCTGAGTTCTCTGTTAACTCCTTCTCTTTCATTTGCAAACAATAGAAGCTGACTCAAGAAACTTTTGAGTCGAGATGGTTAAAAATGCTGTTTTTTTCTCACTTAGCTGTACTTTTCTTAGAAGAGGACTCAACCAGTTTCAGGTGTGACTTGATCCAGGGACCTAGTGACATCATGAGGACTTTCTTTCCATCCCTCTGCTCCGTACCCCACCGTGTTGGGCAGGATTTCTTTCAGTGACTCCTGGAGAGAGTTCACAGCTCTAAGTCCAGTAGAACAAAGAAGAGAATGTCTTCTTTCTGGTCACTCAGTCAAAGATTCTGGGATTGGCCTGATGGGACCTGAAGTTCTGACCAGTGTCCTTTGCTTAGCCATGACTTCTTTACTTGGCCAGGAGAAGGTATGCTCTGACAATCCAGGCCTAGGTCATAGGCCTCAGTCCATCCTACTGGCTGCAACTGGAATATCTTGACATGAAGTACTGTATGATCATGGGATTGAACACCAGTATGCAGAAGGCGGTTCTTTACAGCGAAAATAAAGAACAGTTGTTGTTGTTGCTCAGTCTCTAAGTAGTGTCCTACTCTTTGCAAACTCATGGACTGTAGGATGCCAGGCTCCTCTGTCCTCCACTGTCTCCCAGAGTTTGCTCAGGTTTGTGTCTATTGAGTCAGTGATGCTATCTAACCATCTTATCCTCTGCCATCCCTTTCTCCTTTTTCCTTCAATCTTTCCCAGCATCAGGATCTTTTCCAATGAGTTGGCTCTTCACATCAGGTGGCCCAAGTATTAGAGCTTCAGCTTCAGCATCAGTCCTTCCAAAGAATATTCAGGGTTGATTTCCTTTAGGATTGACTGATTTGGTCTTCTTGCGGTCCAAGGGACTCTCAAGAGTCTTCTCCAACACCACAGTTTGAAAGCATCAATTCTTGGGCACTCAATCTTCTTTATGGACCAACTCTCACATCTGTACATGACTACTGGAAAAGACCATAGTTTGACTATGTACAGACCTTTATAAGCAAAGTGCTGTCTCTGCTTTTTAATATGCTGTCTATGTTATAGCTGTAGGCAGGCACAAATAGTTACCACTACTGTATCAAAACCAATATATAGCTACCCCAGGCTCATACTATAAAACACTTAGGGTTTTTCTGCATTAGGTTTCTAGAAAGCAAATATAATAGGACATCATGGTTTCTAAAATTTTAATTCACTAAATATTCATTGTTGAAATTTTAGAAAGTGCAGGAAAGCATAAAATAGAGAAAAAAATTACAGTAATCTCACCACCAAGAGAAAATCATTGTAATCATGTAGGTGTGTAAACTTTATTCCAAGTAATTTACTAAAGAGTATTTTCCATGTCATTAAATGTACTTCTACACGGTGCTTTTCAATAGTTGCATAGTTTTCCATTGTATGTTTCTATTTTTCAACCAGTCTCATACTGGTAGACCTTTTAATTGTTTCTAAATTATGAACATGGTGTTTAAAATACATATAAATATTTGTGACCATCTACAATGATATCCACAGGATAAACGCCAAGCAGAGAACTCACTGTGTTAAAAGACATGAACGTTTCCCAAATTCCACTATTTGCCATCCACAAATGTTTTATCAACTTATGTTTTTACCATGTACATTTTGCTGATTCTTCAATGATTATTAAAAGTATATTTTAAGCTTGCCAATTTGTTAAGCAAAAGCAATATCATTGTTTCCTTGATACTGCTTCATGAAGTTAATACATTTTTTATGTGAATATTGGTGCTTTTATGGGGATGCCAGAGGATAAGATGGTTGGATGGCATCACCGACTCAAAAGACATGAGTCTTAGCTATCTCCTGGAGTTGGTGATGGACAGGGAAGCCTGGCTTGCTGCAGTCCATGGGTTTTCAGAGTTGGACACAACTGAGCGACTGAGCTGAACTGAACTGGTGCTTTTATATCTTTTTCTGTAAACTACCTTCACATGCCCATTCTCAAAACTAGAGTATTTATATTCCTGATTGTTCTGTTGGGTTCTTCCTATCTGTGGGGGTATTAATTCTTTACTATATGTTAAAAATATTTTCCCCAGTTTAACATATACTTTTTAATTGTTTTTAATTGAAATTCAGATTTTTCTATTTTTCTATAGACCAAAGAATCTTTCTGTTTATAACTTGCCTTTAATATCATTCTTAAAAATATTTTCTTTACTCTGATAAAGAGGAAAAACAGATGAAAAGAAAAAAGAAATTCCAAAGTCTCTTCCAGGCACTCTGTACTTTTAAGTAGATATTTTGTGGCTCACTTCACTGGTGTGAGTTATATGGTGGTTCCAGGTGGCACAGTTGGTAAAGAATCTGCCTGCCAATGCAGGAGATGCAAGAGATACAGGTTTGATCCTTGGGTTAGGAAGATCTCCTGGAGTATGAGATGGTAACCCATTCCAATATTCTTGCCTGAAAAATTCCATAGACAGAGGAGCCTGCCTGACTCTAATCCATGGAGTCACAAGGAGTCGGACATGACTGAGTGCATGCACACACACACAGATAAATTACACCATTTCTGCTGCTGTCTCTCCCAATCTCCTTACCAACTAAGGGGTAAGTTGTTGACAACTATTTCTGATGTAATATAATGTTATTTTGCACTGCATTTCCCAAATGAATTTGGGTTTCCTTGCATTTGCATCATTCATTTCGAATGATATGTGTGTCTGTTCTGGTCCCGGAAACACCATGCTTAATAACCACTACTTGGTAGTGTGTTTTATTTTCTGCAAGTGCAAGCCACCTCTTATTATTCTGATCATGTAAAATTTGACTATTACTGTATCATTCTTTGGGATACTCTGTAGGATTATTTTGTCAAACTAAGTTCTTCTGGAATTTTTATTGGAATCACTTTAAATTTATGAATTAACTTTTGGAAAAGATCCTGATGCTGGGAAAGATTGAGGGTAAGAGGAAAAGGAGGCAACAGAGGATAAGATGGTTGGGTGGCATCGCTGACTCAGTGAACATGAGTTTGAGTAAATTCAGGAAGTGAAGGATAGGGAAGTATGGCATGCTGCAGTTCATGAAGTTGTAAAGAGTCAGACATGACTTAATGACTGAACATCAAAACTTGGGAAAAAATATTTCTTCCCATACAATAGAATTGCATATCCTCCCCCACCTTTTTTTAAATCCCCCTCTCTTAGAGCATCATGCCCTATTTTAAGCCCCACAAAACCAGGTCACACCTTTCCTCTGGCATTTGGAGATATCAGGCCTGGGGCTGACAGCAGAGAAAAGGCTCATCTTTATCCTTCCTGGTCATCCCCACCGTCCTTCTGGCATTGCCAAGTCTTTCCAGTGAGGACCAGGAGCTCTCTGTAAAAATCTTCACAGCCGACAGGGAGCTGAATTTGGAACTCCAGTTCTGCCATGAGAAAGAGAGAAAACCAAGTCAATAGGTCCCTCCCACGGTCTTTGCTCTTACAGGAAAGAAGACAATTTGCAGACGCTCAGCCTGCAGCAGGCTTCTCAAGGAAAACTGGCCAGAACTCACGGTGGCAGAACCGGTCATTTTCTTCCACCTCAGAGCAAATTCTTTTAGAGCAGCAGGAAATGAAATGGTATTCACACTATCAATTACCCCAGCTGTTTACCTAATGAACTCAGCTGCCGAGACAGCCATTTTCAAGACCAAAAGAATATAATAAGCCGATAGTAACCCTGCAGTAACAAGCACCTTGGCAAACTCAAGGTCTGAATTCAGGCGATTACAGTCTAGCTGCCAGGAAGATGCCATCCCATTATTGACTTATAATGCTATATTATTTATGGGGATAATTATGCTTTTCTACCCCTCAGGGGCCCAGAATCAGAGAAAGTAAGCAATTTATGCTTATTCATTCAGCATGTGAACCAATTTCAAATTAGAATAGATCTCTCCAAGATCTATTATACGAGGAGTGGGCATCCTGCTAGCTTCGGTCCCTACCCCAAAGATCACAGGGCTTTTATTGTGTGAATCAGTAGGAAGTTGGTTCTCCTAAGTTCAGTGAAACAAATTTCTGTTTTTGTCAGAGAAATTTTGCCTGGAACTTTCACTCCCCACTCCCAAATGTCAGCATCTTATGCCTGCTCTCTGAGCTCCTTTATAGTCTTGTGTGTATATAAATGAAACTTTAAAGAGCATTACATATATTCCACAGAACACAGCAAGGGCGATATTATTCCAGATGAAGAAAGAGAGGCTCAGAGTAGTGAAATTACTTCTTTGGTGGACACAAGTTAATAATTTTCATTTTACTGAACATAATTCAATTGTTTATTAACCTAATTTCCTACCAGGCTTCCAAGTCCTTGAAATCAGACATTTCCTAGTGAGATCTCAAATGCACTAGGCTCTGGTATAGTTCCTGAGAGATAGTGGGAGTTTAACAATTGCTTGTTGAATAGGGAGTAAATACTGAACCAGTCACTAAAGTATTGAAGTCGCTAAAATGCAGGGATCCAATCTCACTTCTAATAATTATTAGCCTTGTGAACGTGGGTCAATCGCTTTTCTCTGGATCTTCACTTCCCTCATCTCTAAAGTGGGGCTACTGATACCACATACTGCTAGATTGTTCTTTCTATCTCACAGGTTTGTTGTAAGAATTAAATGAAATTCAGTGTGGGAAAAGGTTTGAAATAAATTATGAAGTATAGATAAAGTGAAATCCATATTATTAAGTACTTGTTAAATACTGCATTCTGCAGTCCATGGGGTTGCAAAGAGTCAGACATGAATGAGCAGCTGAGCTGACTGAAATACTTGTTAATAGGAATTGATTGATGGCTCAGTGATAAAGAATCCCCCTGCCAATGCAGGAGATGTGGGTTTGACCCCTGATCAAGAAGATCCCTTGGAGGAGGAAATGGCAACCCACGCCAGTATTCTTGCCTGGGAAATCCCATGAACAGAGGTGCCTGGTGGGCTACAGTCTGTGGTATCACAAAAGAGTCAGACACAACCTAGCAACTGAGCATAGCACAGCACAGGAATTGATTAGATAAGAGGAGACCATGATGAATCTTTTTTTTTTAATCCCTCTTAGCATGCAGATCAGAGGTGTTTTCATGAAATCAGTGTTTGCTGAGTCTACTCCAGTAGATCTTTCATTTTGACCATCTGATCTCTATGTTCTGAACCCATTTGAGTGATGCAGGGGGAAGATCTGTGAATACAAAGGCAAAATATTCAGATTAATACTTGTTTTGCCAGTAATATAGCATGTAATCAAATTACTTAAACTGGACTTTGGTTTTTATTTTCTTTCCTATAAAACGGTGATGATGATCATGTTGGTGATGACATAAATGGAGGGAGAGAGGGATGGGAGGCTGTTGGCTAGATTACCTCTAAATTATGCTGAAACTTTATTATTCTGTGATTCTATGATTCTATGATACGTGTGCTCTGAGATTTCATTATTATGGTCAAACTAGAGCTTAGAGAAAGTGGTGTGAATAAGATGAGATGGGTAGAGTTTGCATCCTATAAGCACACAGGGTCACTGATGAAGAATAAATCAAGAATATAGCCATTATTTTGTAATAACTTCAAATGGTGTATAATATATAAAGACATTGAATCACTATGTGATACACCTGAAACTAATATAATATTGTAAATCAACTATACTTCAATAAAAAACACATAAAAAAGAATATCATGTCACCTTCTGCCCCTAAAAGAAAGCATTTTACATATAGCAGTAGGAGGTAAGACCTGACCCAGACCTACTTTCCCTGGGGCTAGAGTTAGACTTCAAATCTATCACCAAGTACCGTTTAACTGCATGGCTTCCTCCTTAAAGAACTCTTGGCGATTTGGCAGCCAGGCCCGACTGTCAGAACCTGAGACATTGACTCCTTCAGTGACGGGAGGGTACTCATGGGGATGTTGTCCCAGGCATCGGATGGGACTTTCTGAGGTCAGCACAAACTGTCAGCCCAAATGCTACTTTTTTCCTGCTCTTCCCACTACTCCAGCTCTTTCTCCTTCTGGAGGTGTCCCCAGCTCCAGCCTTCTCCGTGTCCCTAATGAGTATTGCTGCTGTTGCAATTCTCCTGCAATATCTCTAAGAAATGCATCACCTTTTTCTGGCAAGCTTTGAACTTACTTTGCTGCTTACTCAGAGGATAGGATCTAAAATAAAACTGGCTTACTTAGCAGTGGGAATAATACAAATTTCATAAAAATCAAAGTCCCATTTTCTCTGTTGTATTTCACATGAGTTTCATGCGATTCACATGAGTTGCCATATTTTACCCGAAGAAATTGATGCTGCATTTGGGGAATAAAAACCATGCATTCCAAGTTTTCCATGGAAGATTTTCCTATATCGACCACATTACTGCACTTCCACGGGACTGGTTAGTTACAGACCCTGCTGAGCCCTGATTCATATTCATGGGAAGAGAAAACAAGCCTCTTAAGACATTTTTGAACTTAAGAGTGAAGAAAAATGCCTTGAGGAGACATTTCAGCTCCAGAGTACAGCTCAGAGATACCAGATCTATGAGAAAGCTGATGATGAAAGACAAAAACATTTTTTAGTCATGGATTTTATAAGCTAAACCCTGGGGATTAGTTCTTGGTGGTGGAAGACTGTGAGAAGCACATGGGCAAACAGAGTGATGAGCAATTTTAATGACCTTTCCTATGAATAAAATAGTTTTATTACTTTGTACCTTCACTAAGGACAGGGGCTTAAGAAAAGGCGGGCAGAGCAGAGAAAGATAGTGGGCTGTGACTTCACTGGTGGAAAATATATTTTCAAAATGATTGCACTGGGCAATGGTGTGCCACTGGAAGGGACTAATTTTTTTTTTTAATTGTAAATTACTGAGATCCAAACCCAGTTGGGGTCTCAGTACCATCCAGCAGGCTTCTCAGTTTTTTTCTTTAAACTGCTATCTTTCTTTGTTCAGAATGGCTATTTCAAGATTTCTCTACTTATCTCCAAGCGCCCCATGCCCTATCCTGACAGATGCCCCAGAGATGACATTGGGTCCAAGTTCATAGTAAAAAGTAACAACCATCATGTCAGAACTCCCTTGATATCTTGCCTGCCACGTGCAAATTTACTGCCACTTGTACCCTATTAGTCAGTTAGGGCTGTGATAACAAAGCACCTCAAACTGAGTGATTTTGACAACAGAAATGTATTATCTTGCAGTGCTGGAGGCCCGAAGTCCGCGATCAAGGGTTGGTTCTTTCTGAAGTTGCTGGTGAAGGATCTGGTTCAGGCTTCACTCCTGACTCCTGGTAGTTTGCTGGCAATCTTTGATGGTCTCTGCTGCATCACCTCCATCCCTGGCTCCATCTTCACATGTTGCACTCTTTGTACATGCGTGTCTGAGTCCAAATCCACCTTTTTTATAAGGACACCAGACATATTGGGTTAGGTGCCCACTGTACTCCAGTGAGACCTCAT
The DNA here is from genome assembly GCF_023699985.2 of Odocoileus virginianus. Taxonomy (NCBI): domain Eukaryota; kingdom Metazoa; phylum Chordata; class Mammalia; order Artiodactyla; family Cervidae; genus Odocoileus; species Odocoileus virginianus. Next base: position 36,226,996 of record NC_069681.1, read on the forward strand.
CTTAACTAATTACATTAGCAATGATCTCTATTTCCAAATCATGCCACATTCTGAAGTACTGGGGAGGGTTAGGGCTTCAGCATAGGAATTTTAAGGAGATGCAAGTTAATCCATAATGGGCATCCTGCCTCATTGTTTCAGAAGTTCTGTTCCTCTTCCATGTGGCTACTCCCTCCATAGCTATTTTTGACATACAACCATTCCTGTCTTTTGAGAAACACAGGCATCTTTTCTATTTTCAATAGCTACAATTGCTCCATCTATACCAACTCTTTCCAACCATCATGTGAACAATTCCACTGCTCTCCCACCTCAAGAAACAAGAACAACAAACTTCCCATGACCTCACACCCACATCAGCTTTGCCCCTGCACTTTTCTACCTCCCAGGCTATGTCAGCTCTCTACATTGCTATCTCCTCTTGGCTCAATTCGGTGCAACCTGGTTGCCTTTCTCATCACATCACTGAAACTCTTCTTGTTAAGAACGATGGTTGGCTTCCTCTGTGCTCATTGCTATGGCCTCAACAGGCTTCATCTCACCTGACTTTTCATTATGACTTAACATCGGTGACCTACTCTAGAAGTGGTTGTGTGTTTCGGCCTCCACAGCTCCCCATTCTCCTGGCACTGTGTTGTCCGGTTATCTTCCTAACTAATGAGCTGCTATATCACGGTCCCTCTTGCTGGCTCATCTTTCTTTGTCAATCCCTTAAAATGTCAGCATTTCTCAGAGTCTCATCCTCAATCCCCTAGACACCAAAGTTCCCCCATACTCCAATGACCATCAGTATGCTGTGACTCTCAAATATATAAACAGTCCAAGCTTGGAGGGCTCTCCTGAGTTCCTAAGTATCTAATTATCTGTAGTCATCTTCAGGTGGATATCCACAGCCAGCTCAAACTCAGTTTAGTACAAACTAAATTCATTATGAATTATTCAAGTCTATTTTTCTATCTATGCTCAATACTCAATCCATGGTCCTGCGATATCCCCCAGAAGTGTCTAAGCCAGAAGCCTTGGACTCTTCTTTACTCTTTTCTTTCTCACACATCACATCCAACCACACCTATTCTTTATATCCTCTCTTATTATCTTTTGAAATTCTCCAATTCTGCTTCTGAAAGTTTTAGTTTATTTCAAGCTGAAAGCTGATGATTAAGATTTCAGGAATATCAGCCTGCTACCTCACACCAACAAATCAGAGGAACATTTCACCCTCTGAGGCCCTCCTACAAAATTTTGCTTATAAAATCTTCTTCCCTGAAACCTGCTGGAAAGTTTGAGTCTTTTGAGCATGAGCCACCTATTGTCCCTGCTTGGGCCTTGCAATAAACCATTCTCTGCTGCAAACTCTGACGTTTCAGTCCGTTTGGCCTCACTGTGCACCAGGCACATAAATCTGGGTTTAATGACAAATCTACATTTAAAAGTGTGTACTTTTCATATACCTCTGTAATTAAAAACTTTCTTAAAAGAAATTCTCCCCTCCCCCCGACCAATGAGGACATACAGTCATAGGATCATGAACTTGAAACAGTGGTACAAGAGGAACATGATGAGTGTGAATCAGGCTCATAGACACAAAATCAATGATTATCCTGTCTAGTTATTTAAGGCATGCGAACTTGTCCTCTCTGCTACATATAAGAAAAGGCACACAAGTCATGAAGATTACTAATTATTGCCCAGTGGGAAACACTGAACTTTTTAAAGTTTCTAGAGGCGCTCATGTATAGGTTGTACACATTGAATCCAAGAAAGAAGGGCTTGGGGCAGCCACGTGCCCAGCTGAGGGTTTGATAAGAAACAAAACGCTGAGTGCTTCTTAGATGAGAAATATATTCTGCAGCCATTCAGTCTACATGTATTGGCTAAATGAGCACCCTCTTCTCTCAGGAGAAAGGGTGAGAGATCCCTGAAGCAAAATAGAGACAGGTTGGATCTTTGCAGCATGATGGTTACATGGTTCCACCATCAGTCGTACAGGTATCCAGCCTGAAGTGCAAGCCAGCCACCAATTCTCAGGAGTTCTCTGGAGGCTAACGCACTGGCTTTCAGTCCAGAACGAGGTGTTGCTTATTAAATACTCGAGAATCACAAATAGATGTTTATGGAAGAACAGATCAGATTTGGTCACTACGTAGAACAGAATGATTTGTAACTCATATTAAAAACAGATATTAAGAAAATATTGCATTTGCCTACAGACTTTGTCCTAACGGTCAAATGTATTGAAGCCTCATTATCCCAGCTTTGTCTCTGTAACCCTGGGCCTTCTGTAGTCAATGAGTCTAAGTTCTATAGTTAATGGGAGTCAAACCCAGGCAGAGGTAAGATGGAGCAATGAGCTGAGATGTAGAGTAGAAGGAATTCTGCAGGCCTCCTGGCTGAGAGGAGATAGTGAGGGGAGACAAATCAACCAGCCTGCAGAGTTCTGGGGCTCCAATGCAGCATTCTCTGAAGCTCCTCCCTTCCTCACAGCTATTTTTCTTACTCTTGCAGTTTGCTGGCAGCATTCTTACAATCCGGTGTTCTTTGGCACTTGCAGAAGACAAGCCCCAAAACAACTGCCATCTTTCTAATTAATAGAATGATTACCAGTGCTCCACAGATAAGGAATACAATATAATATAAATACCATGTATATAAACCCTTGTGAATTAGTGATACAATACAAATAGTTTAGAGAAGTTGAACAGGAAATAGGCAGATAATTTGCAAAAGAAGAAATGCAAGTCTTTAATTTACACTAAATAGATCCAAGTGTCACTCATGAAAAGTCTAAAGCAAAATGAGCTAGAGCTTTTCAGGTCTCAGTTTGGAGATGATTTGGAAAATAGTCATGAGTGTACAGTAAGATAAGGCTTGCAAGACATTTGATCCACGCCCAAAGGTCCCTGATATTTGGTCCTGTCCAAAATATCCATGAGTATATGTGGTCCACACCAAGTTGTAGAAATAGACAGTGGTGATGATTGTACATTTTGAATATAATTAACGTCATTAAATAGTTAAAATGGTGAATTTTACATTATATACATTTTACCACAATAAAAATAAATTTTGAGGCATGTGGGCAAAATATGTAGAAAAATGTTACAAACTTTTGTCAGGGAATTAATAATATATTATTTTTTCCTGATTTTTGTGATGTTGCAGGTTATATTTTGTAATTTGTTGTAATTTCTCATTTTGAATAAATTTTAATATTGTTTTTAAAAAAAACCTAGATAGAGTCAACAAGTAGCTGATACAGTTGTTACCCAAATGATGTGTGTGTGTGGTTAGTCACTCAGTTGTGTCAAACTCTTTGTGGCCCCATGGAGTGTAGTCCAACAGACTCTTCTATCCATGGGGATTATCCAGGCAAGAATACTGGAGTGGGTTGCCATGCCCTCCTCCAGGGGATCTTCCCAACCCAGGGATCTAACCCAGGTCTCCCACATTGCAGGCGGATTCTGAGCTACCAGAGAAGTCCGTCCCCAAATGATAGGCTTGAGGAATAGCTAACTGTTCTAACTCCTTCCATCTTGTTTAATCCTGCAACATCCTTGGGCTGTGGGTACCAATATCCTCTTGTCATGGATGAGGGAAGTGAGCTCTGGAGATAAAGGCACTTGCATCCAGCTTCTAATCAGAAGATCTCCCTGACTTAGAAGCCTGTGCCTATAGTTGTCACTGCATGATGCTGCCTCTGATTTGAAACTAGTTTAGACTATAATATAGTTGAAGAAAATAAACTCTGTGCACATTCTATAGTTTTATTTTAAGCAAATATATGCAAAAACCTGAAAATCTTAGACTGAAAGCAATGAGCTTTCTCTCTGAAAGAAAAACTGCCATCCAACCCTGGCTAAGTCACTGACAAGCCAGGGAACACAGGCAAAACCACCTAGCTGCTTTGGGCCTTGGCGACAGCATCTGTAAAAGCCAAGTTGATAGTATTTACTGAGTGGCCACGAGGCTCAAGACTCCAAGTGAAGCTCTGAAGGATGCGGAGGCAGCTCCTGGAGAACTCAGGATTTCGTTGAGGAGACAGGATCTAGTTGAGCGGAACAGATGGACCTGTAAAAGCTGGTGGAAGCCAGAAGACAGGCCATCAATTCTGTCTGGGGAGGCAACGCCTGATGGAGTGTGAGAAGGAAATTGATAGGCGTGTAACTGAGTCACCAGCCTTTGTTGCTTTGGGGCTCGGGGTTCAGGCTCCCAGAGGCAGTCAGTGAAATCGGTTCTTCTGGTGAACTGGTTGGGTGACGCCCCTGCTTCGCTCTCTTGAGTTCTGTTTACGATGAGTGATCTCAAGTGCCTGTAGGTGATTTACAAGGGATTGGAGATGGGGATGTCTGGTCTCCATCCTTTACATAGTCCATGGTCCATGGTGTTTTTGCATGCGTGCGCATACACACACACACACACACACACACACACACACACTCCAGGAAAGGTGAAGAGCTTTGCTCTCAGTTCTCAGTAGAGGCTGGCAGGGAGATTCTCGGGCACAATTGAGGTCTCTGCAAGTCCTAACCCAGGGCCTCCCTGCCCCCACCATCCCACTGCCTCCACCAGCAGACCAGCTGTGGGCCCTCTCTCACTTCCAGACTCCAGAGAGTAACCGTTAGACTCTCTTTCTCCCTTCCTCCTCATGGCTCTGGCCCTAAACCTCCTTTCTTTCTTTAGGTCCCTCCATCCCCTGGAGTCTTGACCTCCAACACTCTCAGGCTGGCCTTCCCTCAATGTTTCTCCTTGGTCTCAGAGAACTTGGAGTGAGCTGTGAGTCACTCTGGTCCCCTTTCCTGTTGTTTCTGCTGTTGTTTTGGTGGATGCGGTTGTGAGGGAACTTTGGGTCCTAAAAATGCAGGACACTGAAGGGTCACTTTAAAGGAAGAGCTTCTAAAAGGCAGCCTTTTTGTTTTTCCCTAACCTTTAATTACATCCCACGTTATATTATGTTTGTTTGCCTATTTTTAATTCTTGACCTTTTTAATCCCCCCAAATTTGATTACTTAAAGGACCACAGGACCCTCCCAGCTCAGATACAAAGGAGAGAAGGTATTTTTGGCAGAGAGAACAGACAGAACAAAGAAAAAGAGATGGAAATGTACATGGTACATTGAAGGCATGAAAACAGTCTAACCTCTGCGGTGAGTAGGGTCCTGGAAGATAGTGGTGGGAAATGAGTTCTCAGAAGAGACTCAGATGTATAGAACAGACTTGTGGACTCTGGGAGAAGGCGAGGGTGGGATGTTTCAAGAGAACAGCATCGAAACATGTATATTATCTAAGGTGAAACAGATCACCAGCCCAGGTTGGGTGCATGAGACAAGTGCTCAGGCCTGGTGCACTGGGAAGACCCAGAGGGATCGGGTGGAGAGGGAGGTGGGAGGGGGGACCGGGATGGGGAATACATGTAAATCCATGGCTAATTCATTTCAATGTATGACAAAAACCACTGCAATGATGTAAAGTAATTAGCCTCCAACTAATAAAAATAAATGGAAAAAAAAAAAAAGAAGTACATGAGGGCCATGCCGTGAAAGGTCCTCAGTGTTTCAATAAGACATGGTGATTTTCTTTCTGCAGCAAATGGAAGGTGACCATGAAAAGTTTCTGGACAATTAATGATATGATTGTGTCTTTGTTTTGGTTACTTCTGATGGTTGTGTAGAACTAATTAAAGGGAGAGAATCTAGGAAAATAATGGTTTTGCTAATTAAACAAATACTTATAAATGGCCTACAATCTGCCAGGTACTATGCTAAGCACTGAAATAGTGAACAGAATGAACAAAAATTCCTGACCTCACAGAGTTTAAGGGCTATTGGTTGGAATACTGTGGACTTGTGGTTTTAAATGGAGCAATGACAGTCAAAATAAATATGGAAGATATTTTGGAAGTGCCATTACAAAATGTAGAAACTTAGAGTATGAGAGAAAGTGATAATATAATTGACTAATTTTAACCAAGGTAAAATTCAGAAAATTACAAAGTTTTCTATAAATATGTGGTTCAGCTGGTAAAGAATCCACCTGCAATGTGGGAGACTTGGGTTTGATCCCTAGGTTGGGAAGATCCCCTGGAGAAGGGAAAGGCTACCCACTCCAGTATTCTGGCCTGGAGAATTCCATGGACTGTATAGTCCATGGGGTCATAAAGAGTCAGACACAACCGAGTCACTTTCACTTTCAGACATCCTACGTATAAGCATCTTGTAATATATTCCTCGATGGTGTCCAGAAGGCAGTTGGAAATGTGCCTGGAGTTTGGGAGACAGGTGATAACTACAGAGTTGAGAGACTTCAGAGTATAGGTGATAACAGAAGCCGCAGGTAGAGATGGAGTCATCCTGAGAGAATACGGACGGTGAGAAGAGGAGAACGTGAAGCTCGGAACTTTGGAAGAAACACCTTCGGCATCAAAAGGCAAGAAATTAATGAAGGAGCGAGAAAGATTAACCAAAGAAGTAACAGGAGAAGCAGGAGAGATGGATACCTTGGAACTCAAAGGCGGCAAGTGTTTCAGAAAGGGATGAGCAGAGGTAAGTGCCAAAGGAAGTTTAAGGTGGCTCAAGAGAAGATGGAGCCAGGATGGAAGCCCTAAAAATGCAGGTTTGTTTGAGGAGAAAGAGGCAATGGGGACATGTGATTTTATAAAAGAGGCGATAGCAAAGGGAGGCGAAGAAATATTATAAGGCAACTCGGTATTTCTTAACTTGAATCTAGATTTTTTTTTAATTTTAATTTTATTTATTTATTTTATTTATTTTTATTTTTCCATTTATTTTTATTAGTTGGAGGCTGATTACTTTACAATATTGTAGTGGTTTTTGCCATACATTGACTCTAGATTTTTATAAAGAGTAGTTTAAGTGTTCTGTGACTTCCTCTGTGACATTTAACAACGTTTCTTTCCTATAATCTCCCCTATAAATCCCAAGAGACAGCATGTAGGGGATGCAAAAGAATCAACTTCTTCCCAAGGCCACCAGGGAATGTTTGAGAGTGGTCTTGCTCTGAGTCCTCACAGAGCTGAACCTGGGTCCCTCCCCTACTGTCCATAGAAAGGATGTGAGAACTGGGGTGACTTCACTGCAGTCCCAGCATCTGAGGACATGGCATGGATGTGCTTCTTCTCTCACAACCGTACAGGGACTTGGCTTCAGATGAAAGACAACCTTCCAGTAAAGGCTTCTTTGTGGTCAAGACATCTAGAAGCTTTTTGACTGCAATGCTCTTGAACATCCTACAGAAAACAGGATCTGTTGCGCATTTCAGCATCGGTATCTCTAAGGCATCAGACATCAGTAACTCATCTTCTTTGGATTAGCAATAAGCTGAGAGCTCTTCTCTGGACCAGGCCTGTAGGAGATTTAAGGGATTAATAGCTCAACCTTCCTCCTATCCCCATGATGTCACAGCTTGATGCTGTCATAGGAACACCAAGGACCTCCCTTTGTTTTTTGTTGTCAGATTGCCTCTTCTTTCCTCCCATGACAGTTTTCAGTGAGTTTTGTGGCCAGCTCATATGAATTTATTTGTTCAAGTCTGCCCCCTTCAGTTTTCCACAGAGGTTTCAAAATTAAACATAACCGCCTGACCTTTTCAATTGGAAAAGTTCAGAAATTGGCCTGTTGGGAGCTCAGAGGTAATTCTGCCAGGAGCAACTGTGACCTCAAAGAGTCAATAGTGAATAATCAGTCAGCGATCTTGGGCCAAAAGATGACAAATGTGGAGCAAGACACAAGATGTCGCGTATAGAGTCGATTTACGAGGAAAGCGACAGAAGTGACATTTCTGAGAATAAACCTTCATCAGAGGAGGAGCTGACTGTTTTCAAGGGAGCTCAGAGGGGCAAATGGAAGAAAGCGTGAGGGCCTCCGTCCACCCTGGAGTTTGCAGTGCAAGCGCCACATCATCACAGGGGCCAAATTTACTATTTAAAAATTACTCAAAACTGTTTTCCAGTCTTATTGGATTGTTGGGTAGCACCAGCAGAAAAGAGGCCAAGAAATGCTTCAATGAATGAGAGAGAAAAAAATATAAAGTCATAATTATACGGCTTGAAAATCCCTCAGAAATCTAGTATCTAAGACAAATAAACAAAATGTAACTGATTGTAGCTGAAATGTTCGTCATGAAAGTTCTATAAATATAGAAGTGTGTGAGAATAGAGAGTGAAAAATAGACCCATACATCCATGGCCAATTGATTTTAACAAGGGTGTCAGGACCATTCAACAAGGAAAAAATAGTCTCTTTAAGAAATGGTGCTGGGACAGCCGAACACCTACATGGAAAAAAATGGATTGGAACACTTATTTCATGTTCTATACAAACATTAACTTCAAATGGATCAATGTCTTAGAGAGAAGAGCTAAAACTCTTTTTAAAAAACAACAACATAGGTGTAAATCTTTGTGACCTTGGATTTAGCTGGTGGCAGCTCGTAAAAAATCCACCTGCAATGACAAAGACCTGGGTTAGATCCCTGGATTGGGAAGATCCCCTGGAGAAGGGAATGGCTACCCACTCCAATATTTCTGGCCTGGATAATTCCATGGACTATGTCCATGGGGTTGTGAAGAGTTGGACACTACTGAAAAACTTTCACTTTCATTTTTTCACTTTCTAAGATATGATACCAAAAGCACACACAAAAAGAGAAAAAAATAAATAAACTAGACTTCACCAAAATTGGAAAATTTACATCAAAGGACATTATCAAGAGAGTGAAGACAAACTACATGTGGGAGAAAATATTTACAAATAATATATTTGATAAAGATCTAGATATGCAGAATATATGAAAACTACTTTACAACTCAACAGTAAGAAGATAAACAAGCTAATTTTTTAAATGGCCAAAGAACTTGAATAGACATTTCTCAAAAGAAGTGATCCAGATGGCCAGTAAGCACATGAAAAGCTGCTCAACAACATTACTCATTAGGTATATTAAAACCAAAACCACAGAAATACCACTTTTCATTCACTAGGATGGCTAAAGTTAAAAAACAAGACAATAACAACTGCCAATGAGAATGTGAAGACACTGGAATCCTTGTTCATTGCTGCTAGGAGTATAAGATGGTACAGTTAACCATTAACTTCAAAAAGTTAACCATAGAATTGTCAGATGACCCAGCAATTTTACTCCTAGGTATATACCTAAAAGAATTAAAAACAGATAAACAAGTACAGGTACAAGCACATTCATAGCAGCGCTATTCACAGTAGCCAAAAGTAGCCCCAAATTTGGGAAACAACCCAAATGTCCATCAATGAATGAATGGATAAAAAAATTGTGGTATATACATATAAGAGGATATTAGTCAATCATAAAAAGAATGGATACATGTACATGTATATGTATGGCTGAGTCCCTTCACTGTTCATCTGAAACTAGCACAATATGGTTAATTGACTATACACCAATACAAAATAAAATGTTTTAAAAAAATGAAAAGAAATGAAATACAAACATAGGCTATAGTGTGGATGAATCTTGAGCACATTATGCTAAATGAAATAACTTGGGCACAATAGGTTACATAATGTGTGATTCCCTTTATATCAAATTTTCAGAATAGGTGAATCCATAGAAGCAGAAAGCAGTTCGGTAGTTGCCTGGGGCTTGGGGGAGAGGCGGTTAGGACATGATTGTTCACTGGGCACCAGGTTTCCTTTTGGGGCATGACTGCATTTTGGAAATAGGTAGAGGTGGTGACTGCACCATAGGGTGAATATGCTAATGCCACTGAAGTGCTCACTCTAAATGGTTCATTATATTTTGTGTGGATTTCACCTCAAAAAATTTAATTTTTTTTATTGTGGTAAAAGTCACATAATATAAAACATGCCCTATTTAACGGCACAGTTCAGTTGTATAAAGTGCATTCATGTTGCTGTGCAATTTCACCTTCTTAAAGAATGTTCCACCTTCTTAAATTGAAACTCTGTCTCTGTTAAATACTCACTCCCCATTTCTCCTCCCCAGTCCTCCACACCCTGACTCCTAGCATCTACCACTGTATGTTCTGACTCCAAATTTGACTATTCTAGGTATCTTGTATAAGAGGAATCAAACAGTATTTGTCTGCACCTAATGTATATTGGAATGCATTTTTAAGATTAACTTAATATATGTCCTGGGGCTTCCCTGGTGGCTCAGATGTGGGAAACCTGGGTTTGATCCCTGGGTCAGGAAGATCCCCTGGAGAAGGGAATGACTACCCCCTCCAGTATTCTTACCTGGAGAATCTCATGGACCGAGGAACCTAGTGGGCTATAGTCCATGGAATCGCAAAGAATCAGACATGACTAAGCAATTAACACTTTCACTTTTTCAATATATGTCCTACAAACAGACTGTACCTTCTTTCTCCCCCTGTGCTATGCAGTAGTTATCTCTTCAATTATCTCATCAGTTATCTGTTTTATACGTAGTGACTGTATATATGTAAATCCCTATCTCCTAGTTTATCCCACCCCTCCTTCCTCTCTTGTTCTCTAAGTCTGTGTCTCTTACACTGTTGCTGGGAATGTAAAGTGATACAGCCACTATGGAGAACAGTATGGAGGTTCCTTAAAAAATTGAAAATAGAGCCCCCATATGACCCAGCAATCCCACTCCTAGGCATATACCCAGAGAGAAACAATTCCAAAAAATGCATGCACTCCAATGTTCATTACAACACTATTTACAATAGCCAAGGTGTGGAAATAACATAAATGTTCATTAGCAGAGCAATGGATAAAGAAGATGTGGTACATATATACAATGGAATATTACTCAGCCATAAGAGGAATGAAACTGTGTCATTTGCAGGGACATGGATGGACCTGGAGAGTGTCACAGAGAGTGAAGTAAGTCAGAAAGACAAAAATCTTTTTTTTTAAATAGAGAGGTATAGCTCATAAAATTGAAATCATGAAGCCCATACAGAACAACCTGGACATCTCTTTCAGGAAGCACTCAAACCTTGTAAAGTAAAGAAACATATTTCCATAAAGCTTGGCCCATGCCAATACTTCATATATTATGAAATTGCTTTTGAGACTTTTTCCTCTGCATCCCACAGAGGCTGTGGGTGGGTTCAAGGAAAATCCTTCTCTCAATTTCATCCTCTCAGGAAATCTCATGCATCTCGTATGCCTTTAGCTTGGGACTCCACAGAGCGACAGCAGGTAGTAAAAGGCTCAAGAAAGCCAGTAAATGCATTCCCACTATAGCCACGCACTTCTTCAAGACACTATTACTTTTCTGGGAAGCATAACAAGTGTTCCTGGGCAGAATTCCTCCTTCTCTGAGCTTCTCAGCTTGCTCATGCCATTAGTCTCACTGCTCCAGGCCACTTGTCAAAGACTCAGTGGTAGCAGACTACCTCAGGTATAAGGCACACCAATGCAATGCACTTAGGTGGACGTACCTCTGCCAGGTTATCTCATGCCTCACGCTCAGTACCAATGTGTTGCTATTCTTTAGTCGCTAAACTGAATCTGACTCTTTTTGCGACCCGATGGACAGGAGCCCACCAGGCTCCTCTGTCCATGAGATTCTCCACACAAGAGTACTGGAGTGGGTTGCCATCTCTTTCTCCAAGGGATCCTCCCTTGGAGATCGAGATCGAACCCACTTCTCCTACATTGTCAGGGGGATTCTTTACCACTGAACTACTGGAGAAGCCTACAGATGTATTAGTTTCATAGTAATAGAGTGTGTGTGTGTGTGTGTGTGTGTGTGTGTGTGTGTGTGTGTGTGAGGCAGAATATATTTGCTTGTGGAAGCCTGTTCATGAACATGGATCCAATCATCTCACCAGAGAACCTCCTGTCAATCAAGGCCTGTGGGCATATCAGTCTTGCGGCCACAGAAATTCTGTCCTTCAGAGAGTAGAGGTATCATTCAGAAACCAATGCATTTAACCTAATTTCGCCTTTGAAATAAGTAGGCAGCCTCTCTGAGATGGAGGCAGGGAGGAGCTGGAGAAAAGTATTTGATGAACTCACTGGTTTCTGGAGGACTGTGGGACCAGGAGGCAAAGAAAACCACCTACTGCTCAGCACACAACTGTGGTTCTGTTGCCCCAGACAGGCTGTGGAGGGGTTGGGAGCTATCAGTCTCTGGCAGCATCCTTCTGAGATGGGGAACAGGGAGTAGGGAAACACAAGAGAGGAAATGCAACCACTAAAGCAGAATATACTTTCCTGCCCCAATCCAGAGTCAACTTTTTGAAGTTGACTTTTTGAAGTCAAAACTTCATTTTTCTCTTTGTATGAGCTCTCTCTGAAAAATGTCTGATTGATCTGAAAGTGAATTCAGAACGCTGTGCGGCATGTAGTTGGTGGCGGTGGGACTGGAAGTGTCTGGCTGTGAGCTGGGTCATTACAGTCTGCATTCCTAGCACCCACAACAGTTGTGTCTGACTCTTTGCAACCCCATGGACTGTAGGCCGCCAGGCTCCTCTGTCCACAGGATTCCCCAGGCAAGAATACTGGAGTGGGTTGCCATTTCCTCCTCCAGGAGACCTACCCAACCCAGGGATCAAACCCACATCTCTGGCATCTTCTGCATTGGCAGGCAGATTCTTTGCCACTGAGCCACCAGGGAAGCCCAGGAAAGAGTGAGAGTTTAATTTATTTAACCTAAAATTTGAGATCTAATGTACTCCCGTTTCACTGAGCATTACTGCTGCTGCCAACAGCACACTTCCGTTCCGTGAGCATCCAAAGATCTTGTAGTTTATCTCTTCCACTAAACCCTCAGGGGAGGAGCCACTTCGTGTTTGGGTGTTTTGTTAATATGTTTGTGACTGTTTTCAGTGAATACCCATAGCGGGCCTTACCAGCTCACTAGAAATCATTTCATTGGCTTCCTCTTACCTCATCTAGTTGACGCTTCTGAGGAAAGCTGCTGTGAAAACAACTTGACTCAAGTCTGTGATTTTCATAAGAAAAGATAAGAAGCTGGAGTCGGGGGGTGTAGGCAACACAGGGCAGTGGGAGCTGCCAGAAAGTGGGTGCATTGTCACAACACAATTTAAAAACTATAGTGAAATCAATATAATGTCAGTAAATATTTTTATCACCATGTACCTGCAATTCTCAACCATGTCAATGTTAAAATACTCCTTCCTGCCAGGGCAAATCAAACCATTGGCCTGAGTGTTAATATATGACTATGTTTAGCATGTTCCTGTAATGCTTACTGTAAAATACTTTAAAATGTAGCAACATAGAATGTGTGCGTGCATGCTCAGTTGTGTCCAACTCTTTGGGACCCCATGGACCTGTAGCCCATGAGGGTCCTCTGTTCATGGGATTTTCCAGGCAAGAATACTGGAGTGAGTTGCAATTTCCTTCTCCAGGGGATCCTCCTGACCCAGGGATTTGAACCCACATCTCTTGTGTCTTCTGCATTGGCAGATAGATTCTTTACCACTGCATCATGTGGGAGGCCCATAGAAACACAGAGTATTAAGAACAAAAGGCAGCTTAGATATTCTTTCATTCTTCATTACTTTCTTTGATTGTGTGTCCACAGCTAGAGATGATGTTTATCAGGGCATGCCCCTTGTCCTTGAGAAGCTGGTACCATCAGAGAAAGAGCAATCATGACTTTCTCAGGGTCACATGGAACGGTCAAAGGTTGACTCAAAGCAGGATGGTGATCTTTTCAAATGACCTTCCTTCCTTGAGGGGTTTAGAGAAGGTAGGACCACACAAATGACAGGGCCCTGAAACACCATCCAACCTTCGACCCCACAAAAAAAGCTTAAAATTCTTAGCATTCTTAATGAAAAATGTGTTCCCAGTTTCTCATTTCCCCTTGGTACACAGACATTTCCTGGAACTTTGCAAAGGCTCCTGCCATCCCCCCAACACTCAGTATAGGGATATTTTTCCAGCAGCACATTTTGAAGTTTCTGCTTCCAAGTTAGTCCTAACAGTTGCCTCCCCAGGTGCCTGAGCTGAGTCCTCCCTCTCCCCCCTACATACACCACCTCAAATGACTTTTAATTAAATCCAACTCAGTCAGTCGTGACTTATGCTTTGTGCTTCTGTTTTCTACATCTGAGGTTCTATTTATAAACCATTTAGTCATATGGGCCACTGGATCGGGAACCTAATTAGAGCTGTGTATTACGGCGCAGTGGCCCCAAACCTGGCAGCTCTTTCCTCCGAGACAGGCTCTCCATTGCTTGTGGAGTGCTGACTGCGCTCGCCTCCCCAGGTTTGTGCATTGATTGCATCTCAGAACGCACAAGATGGAATAGCTTGCCCACACCAGCCTCAGTGACTGGAGACAGGCTTTGGGAAGGTCCCAGATCACCATGCAGGGCTCTGATACCCTAACAGTCCGCTGGCGCTAACGATCTTCAAGGTTGAAGCTCATTTCTCCTCCCATTTTGGATGGAAGCCAGGATTTAAATAAAAGAAAGAATGAGAAAAAGAAATCAAAAAGAAATTCAGCCACAGGAGTCAAGGGCAAGTGAAATTGCTTTTAAAGGGCTGGCTTCCAGCCACAGAAACAAAGAGGGTTGAGGTGGAAATGGTTGCTGTGGGTTAAATCGCAGCCATCGCGAAGGGAGAACGTGGACAAAAATGCTTCATTTTTAGCTTGGCCGGAGTCCTGAAGACTAAGGCAGTGACGCACTTTTTGAAATTAAAAAAAAGAAAAGTGCTCCCGGAGTAGTTCTGTCTGCCTAAAACTTAAGCAAGAGGAACTAAAATCAGGACAAAATGGGAGGGTGGTGGGAAGAAGAACACAGCTTGAATCCTTCAACTCCACATTGCTCTTCTAGTGTTTGATTTCTCTAAAGTCATATACTTTGCACGGTGTAAATAGCATGTCCAAATTTAGACATCATAACCCCACTTATGCAATTGACTGCCAACAATGTAAGATCTATTGACAGGAAACAGCCTGAATTCAACTGTTAGCTTTGCCACTTTTTAGCTGTGTGGCCTCAGGCAAATTACTTGACATCTCTGAGCCTCAATTTGTTCATCTGTAAAATAGGAGTATATGAATCATATCTAGATAATATGAACTGAGACATATAAGGTGGTCCAAGGCAATATTTGCACATAATAAAATCAGTATAAAGTTTTTCCTTTTGTTATTAAATATTAATATTTTAAGTTGCTTCTCTTACATTTTTCTCAAAAATCATCTACACAAAATATTCATGTGCCAAAAAATGAATTTTGAACCATATTAATATTATATGCAAAAATTAATTCCAGGTAAATTATAGCTATAAATAATAAAGTCTCTTCATAAATCTAGAGGAAAATGAAAAAAAAAGTTTTCAGTACCATGTGGTAAGGCAAAAAAGATTTTAAGGAGGACATAAAAAGCATATACTATAAACATTATCAAAAAATTATACTACTTTAAGATGAAAAATTTCTTTAGTCAAAAAACATATTGAAAGAGGAAAATACAAGCTTTGGCAAGAAAAGATAGTTGCAACCATACAAAGGAGTCATATCCAGAATGTACAAAAATTCCTGCAACTCAACAAGAGAATATCAGACAATACAATAGAAAATTGGACAAAAGACTTGCAAACACCTTAGAAAACGTAATTTCCAAATGCTCTGAATAAAAAGACGTTCAACATCCCCAGTAACCAGACACATTTAGTTGTTAACCACATTAAAATCCTTTGTATACCTGACCAGAATGGCTAAAAAAAAAAAGATGCAATGTGTACCGCTGTATTTAAAATGGATAACCAGCAAGGTCCTCCTGTATAGCACAGGGAACTCTGCTCAATGTCACTTGGCAGCCTGGATGAGAGGCAAGTTTGGGGGAGAACGGATACAAGTATAAGTATGGCTGAGTTCATTTGTTGTTTGCCTGAAACTATCACAACATTCTTAGTTGGCTTTACTCCAATATAAAATAAAAAGTCTAAAAAAGATGCAAAATACTAAGTACTGGGAAGTATGCATAGCAATTGGGACTCGTATACTATGGATTGAAGGGTACATGGAAAGAACTATTTTGGAAAATTGTTCAATGGTATCTACTAAAACTGATCCTGTGTGTGCCCTATGACATGGAAATTTCACTTCTAGATTTTTATTCATAGGTATGTGCCCCAAAATGTATGTATAAGACTGTTTATATCAGCATTATCATTAATAGAATAAACTAGAAAGAATTC
Source organism: Odocoileus virginianus (assembly GCF_023699985.2). NCBI lineage: Eukaryota > Metazoa > Chordata > Mammalia > Artiodactyla > Cervidae > Odocoileus > Odocoileus virginianus. The sequence goes on from NC_069681.1 coordinate 36,243,173, forward strand.
AAATTCCTACAGTATAATGAATGAATAAATTATGACAAATTATTTATCCTACAATGAAATACTATAAAATAGCAATAAAAATGAATGAAGTATTGTTATGTACAGTAATGGGGAGAAATCTGAAAAAAAAATCTGTAATGAAATAAGTCAGATACATAAAATAGTAGCAACTGACTGGTTCAATTTATATAAAGTCTAAACCAAACAAACAAATATATGATATTAGAAGTTATACTTACGGCTGATTCATGCTGATGTTTGGTAGAAATCAACACAATACTGTAAAGCAAGGGGCTTCCCTGGTAGCTCAGCTGGTAAAGAATTTGCCTGCAATGCAGGAGACCCCGGTTCAATTCCTGTGTCAGGAAGATCCGCTGGAGAAGGGATAGACTACCCACTCCAGTATTCTTGGGCTTCCCTGGTGGCTTGACGGTAAAGAATCTGCTTGCAATGCGGGAGACCAGGGTTCAATCCCTGGGTTGGGAAGATCTCCTGGAGGAGGGCAGGGCAACCCACTCCAGTATTCTTGCCTGGAGAATCCCCATGGACCGAGGAGCCTGGTGGGCTGCAGTCCATGGGGTCACAAAGAGTCGGGCATGACTAAGTATAGCAGAGTACTACAGAGCAATTATCCTTCAATTAAAAATAAATTTAAGACCAAAAATAAAGAAGTTAGGATGGTGACTATCTTTAGGGAGAGGGTTTAGTTATCAGATGAGACAAAGAGTGGAGTGCTACTGGGATACTAGTAGTGGAGTGCTACTGCTAGTAGTGTTTTATTTATTCAGTGATGGTTTCAGTGATGTGTTCTTGAGAAAATTCATTGAACATACACTCATGACTTGTATACTTCTTTGTAAGTATGTTATACTTCACTAAAGAAATTTGCTTGAAATTATTATGGAATTCTAACAAATGTTCATAAATCAGCCAAACAACAAATTTAACCCTTCATGTCTTAACATTTGGTTTATAACCAATTTACCTCTAAATTGAACTGAGTGTGTTTAAGTATATGTGTGTGCATTGCTAGAATGTAAGTTCCATGAAGACAGGGCTTCTTAACTGATGATTTGTTCTTCCTCTGTCTCTGGCTGCTTCAATAGTGTTTGATATGTAGTAGACAATAAATATTTGTTGAATGCATGAAAGAAAAAAAATACCTTCATTTGATAAATTAGAGAAAAGTTCGTTTAATACTGTATTTGTGGACCTGGAAAATAGAGCTTCTTCCCAGGAGGTATACATATTATGATCGATCTACTTTTATGTTTCCGCCAGCCAGTTTTTCTCAAGCAGAGTTCATAATTGGAGAGAATGATATATGAGGTATAGTCAACAGTGGGAACCAGCATGCGAAGCCATGAAACATAAAGGAAATTAATTTCCAAGACCACCAAGATATCTCCGTATCTATCACTTAACAGAATACATACATTCCAGTAAAGACAAGTCTAAAGCAATTGCTTTAGTAAAAGGAAATCTATTTTCCTATTGGAAATCTCAGAAGCTAAATGGATGTTTTCACAAGAAAAAGTCCTACAATAAATGAGAGTAAAGAAAAGTCTTTTAGTGGGAAAAGGTACAAGATGGGGGGTGATCAGCCTCGAGACTTACTAGGGGTACAAGACCTGTGACAACTAGAGTTTGCTTTCTGGCTGCTGTCATTCCCACCTTGTTTATTGTTTGTTTGCACAAGTTTCCCAGTCTTAGCAGTCTCAGTCAGGGGATACATTCCTGTGAGACTCTGACTTCCCCCTCTCCTCTGTAGGTTAGGGTACTTTTTGTATAAAATGAAGCTGGACTGTAATAGCAAGCTTCACCTGTATCAATAATGATGTCACATTCTCGCTTGAAAACCCCTCAAGTCTGAAGTTAAAGGTTATGTGAAAGAAATTTCTAATGTGGTGGATTCAAAATCAGGTCAATCAACCTTCATTTTCCTACTGGCTGAACCTGTACAGTTTGCCCACAGAGATTCTAAAGCAATTGAGTCAGAGTACCTGAGGGAACCACTTCATCCAAAATGGTTTCAGAGATCTTATGAGAACAGAGGAGAGTCAGGTCAGAGTCTGAACCCACATCTGCTACTCTTGTTTAGGGAGTGATCATGAGCTTCAGTTTCCTTATTTGTGAAACAGATTAAGGTTCCTAGTTTGATGAGTTGGTGATTTAGTGTATGTGCCCCACAGATTAGCAGCTTGGTGAGTGGTACCATTTTATTCATCATTGCCATCATCACTGTTTCCATCATCACCATTTTCATTCCAACAGCCAGAAAGTAGCCAAGTCCTGTGAACCCAATGAATCAGCAATTATTGCTGGTTGCAATCTGGATAGCAGAGAACTTGAATTTAGTTTCCTTCTAGCTGGCTTAGTTCAGCAGCCTGACTAGAGGAGCTAATCAGTTGAAGAGACTGGCTATGATGAAGGCTGTTTCTGGTCCTGTGGTTGAAGAGTAACTCATGACTGTGCTTCATATTTTCATCTGCAAAATGGGGACGAGCACCCACTTCCCCTCTCCCCAGCCATCATTTCAGCACTGCCCATCTTGGAAACTGGCTGTGGAATAAGCAGAATTAGCAAGGCAGGCAGCAGGGAGGTAGGAAGGCCCTTGGGTTGCTGGTTGGAAGCTGAGAACTGGAAATAATTCTCTCTGATCTATTGCCTGGAGAGGACCATGAGCCAGCTGGCCTGAGAAGATAAGAGAACTGTTCTTCTCTGCCCTGGGAGGTGCTGTTACCTAACAAGGAGTTGGGCAAGGTGCTTAGGGAGCAGGATTTTACTGTGTGCCAAAGTCTGCCCGCTTTTCATCTGGATTCCAATTTTTATCCTTTGCCACATTTAAAACATTATTTTAGATGTTCCCTGGAGGAAGGGACCACAATTTCTCCAGTTCTTTTCATACAATTTGTTCTAAGTGTAAAAGACTGGGGGGGGGGGGGCAGTGGGAACAGACATTGAATTAGCCAAATTTGAGACTGAAAAAAAAATGCTGATATTTTTAAAACATGACTCGGAGTCAGTAGATTTGCCTCATTGCTCTAATGCCCTGCATCCCTTCCTTGGTCTGTTTGTATGCTTGCTCTTGCAGTCATGCTCTGCTTGAATAGAAGCAGAGTCTGGAAAACTAAGAGGAAGAATAGGGAGCTGTTGGTTTTCACCCCTGCAGGCTGGTGGCATAAGAATGGAAATGAGCGCTGTGATGGGCAATGTTGTGTCAACTTGACCAGGGTATGGTTCCATTTGCTGGCTCCAAGACCTATCTAGATGTTTGCAGTAAAGGTATTTTTTTTTCCAACGTGATTCACATTTAAATCAATGTGAATTGATTTAACTGACACCAATTTCAGTGTGTGAGCTTTCCAGCACCACCAAGCAATTCCCTGGTACCAGCTGAATGTCCTACAATTTAACTCAATTCTGATATTATCTACCTGGAGATAGAGTCAGATCCCATAGGATAAGGTCTTAGTCCCACAAGACTGCTCCTCCCCCCAGAGGTCAACGGCAAGTCCAGGTTGTTGTCTGTGCCTCTGATCACCTGGGTTTAGACTGGAAGTTCCCACAATCCTCTCCTTGAATATGTTTGTTAGAGAAGCTCATAGAACTCAGAGCAACATTTTACATACTAGACAGGCTTATTATAGAAGGATATAATTCAGGAACAGCCGGATGGAGAAGAGATGAAGACCAGGGAGGTGGGAAGGGGTGGAGAGCTCCCATGCCCTCTCCTGGTGCACCCTGGCCTCTGGCAAAGGGCTCCCCAAATCTCCATGAGCTCACTAACCCAGAGGCTCTCAGAATCATGCCCTTTTGGGTTTCTAAGGAGCCTTCATGACACAGGCAGTATTGATTAAATCATTGGCCATTGGTAGTTGAACTCAATCTCTAAACCTTCTTTCTCCACCAGAAGTCAGGGTGCATGAGTGTTTTAGCAAGCCTCTGAACTGTAGCCTTCCAGGCTCCTCTTTCCATGGGATTTTCCAGGCAAGAATACTGGAGTGGGTTGCCATTCCCATCTCCAGGGGATCTTCCTGACCCAGAGATCAAATCTGAGTCTCCTGCATTGCAGGCAGATTCATTACTGTCTGAACCATCAGGGAAGCCCTATTTGGCCTTTAGCTTGGCAGATTGCTCAGATTAGCTACCTGGGCATTGAACCTTGAAAAGAGACACATAATACTGACTCCTGAAAATGGAGTCCTATTCTGACATTCACAAGCCCTGAGAGTCTGGGGCAGAGAAGGGAAGTCCAAAGAGGCTTCCCTGGTGGCTCAGATGGTAAAGAATCCGCCCACAATGCAAGAGACCTGGGTTCCGTCCCTCGGTCAGTAAGATCCCCCGGGGAAGGGAACAGCTGCCCATTCCAGGATTCTTGCCTGGAGAATCCCAAGGACAGAGGAGCCTGGAAGGCTACAGTCCATGGGGTCACACAGAGTCGGACATGACCGAGGGACTAATACTTTCCCTTCACTTCAAAGAGTAGGAACAGGAGTTGGAAGGGGCCTCGGGAAGGAAGGTGAAGAGATTCCAAGAAGACAGTATGTTTTGTTTAGTAATATTATGAATCATCAGCATGATAATATTAATAAACCTCAGCCTGGCCATCCTGTCACTGGAGCTAGATCTCACGTGCACACATCCATGGGCAGCAGTGGCGAGCTGGGTACCAGAATGGCAGAGTGAAGCCCCACGTCCTTGACCGCTTCTAGCCCCAACCGGTCATCCAAGCAAGGTGCCGCATAACCCTGCCCTGTCAGCTGCACCCAAGGATTTTGCTTTCTTGATATGAGGAAAGCCAGCTCAGACTCTTTCAACTAACCTAACTTCTCCTCCCCTGGATCTCATCCCTGGGAACCTAGACCTTATACTGCAGTGGGTTTTTGCTTGGCAGTAAATGTTTTCCTCACACTTCTCAATCTTTGCTTACATGCTCAGTCATCCAGTCATGTTTTAACTCTTTTTGTGGTCCCATGGACTGTAGACTGCAAAGCTCCTCTGTCCCTGGGATTCTCTAGGCAAGAATACTGGAGTGGGTTAACATTTCCTCCTCCAGGGCATCTTCCCAACCCAGAGATCGAACCTGTATCTCTTGCATCTCCTGCTTTGTAGGTGGATTCTTTAACGCTGAGCCACTGGGGAAGCCCTCTCAGTCTTTGGTCTCTTAATATTCTTATTCTCCTTAAAAATAGTTACCATTGATTCAGTTCCTATTCTCTTATTCTCATTTCTAGCCCTTTGGTATTAATATTGCTCCATTTTGCAAAAGAGCCAACTGAAGCTGAAAGACTTCCCAGTGTCAGAGGGCAGATGGGAGACCAGTTGGCTGAGGGCTGGTACTTTAGCTGAGTTACAAGAGATTCCAGAAATGATGGAGAAATTCTATGGCTGAGGCACCTTGGACCTGAAAGGGACTCCATGGTTGGGCTCTGTGCACAATGGGAAGCAATAAGAGAAAGAAGTTATTTAAAATGAAAACCGAGAGCTCTTTATTCTCTTAGTTTAAATGCAGACCTGACATTAACGGCATGATAACCCAGGAACACTGACGCATCGCTCGTAATTAGACCTTGCGAGTCTTCATTCTTTGACAGATGCAAAGGATTTCAAAATATAATTAAACCTTCCAATACCCTTGTGAGGAGGCGGCATCATATTCATTTTACAGATGGGTGAACTGAGGCCAACAGAAGACAAGTCTCTGAAAGTTAACTCAGGAATTTGTAAGAAAGCATTAAGGAAACCCCGTGGTTCTCTGCTCCTCTATACTTTAGCTGAAACCAGCCCAGAGCAAGTGCTCTAGTATTTTTAAGGAAGGAATCAAGATTCCATGTGGTTAGGAAAACTTCTGGGCTAACCTAAAGGCTCAGATGGTAAAGAATCTGCTGCAACGCAGGAGACCTGGGTTCCATCCCTGGGTTGGGAAGATTCCCCAGGAGGAGGAAATGACAACCCACCCCAGTATTCTTGCCTGGAGAATCCCCATGGACAGAGGGGCCTGGCAGGTTACAGTCCACGGGGTCACAGAGTTGGACATGACTGGGTGACTAAGCATGAAGGGAAACTTTTAACCCATATTTATCCATCAAAACATCTAAAGAAACCAAGTGAGATGACAGAACGAAAGTTCACATGTGTTCTAAGCCATTACAGTAGTTGCAGTGGATTTATCCAGGGTTTCTGCAAACAGGCTTGGTCATAGGATTCTATCACGATATTTCTTAATGATCTAGGTTTTCTGAATTCTCTGCTAGAGATTCTGATCTGGTCAGTCTGGGTGGATCCTACCAATCTGTATTTTTGAGAAGTTGCTGGGTAACATTTTATAAGTAGGCAAGTGTGGGAAATGCTGGATTAAACATTCAGTGGGTGCTTTGGAAGCCTATAATTTGTGGGCTTAGGACTGTGTTAGGTTCTGTAGACTCACAGTGTAAAAAACAACCTCAAAGCCTCCTTCCTTCCTCTTACTCAATGTAATGGAGATTGCAGCAAATGCTGAATGCATGTCTATTCTATTGAGCGTGGGGTTTGTTAGGTGCCTCTGAGATACAGAGGCTGTCAGTTGGAGGGAGGTGTATAGGAGAGAGTGGTGGGAGGGTGAGGTTAAGAAGGTGATGGGAGGCAGAGAGGAGGGGGCCTTGGTCACAAAGTGTTCTCTAGGCCATCATATGGAGTTTTCGCTTCTATTCTGAGTGAGAAGGAAAAACACTGGAGGGTTTTAAGTAGGAGTTACTTGATCTGATTTTTGTTTTAAAGGTGTCACTCTGAGTGTTGTGATGAGAATAGCATGTAAGGGCTAAAAGCAGATGATATGAGACCAGAGAAGAGACTACTGCAAAGATCCAGGCAAGAGACCATGGCAGCTTGGGCCTGAGTGGAGGCAGTGACGGTGGCATTAATACCAAATGGTAGAATTGATTTTGTCTTTTGAATTTGTTAAAAGGGTGGATACAGGGCATGAAGGAAAGAAGGAAGCTGAAGATCCGGGGCCTCATTCTAGAAACTGCTACAATGGCATGACTCGATCTACACTTTGGTGAAATCTTTCTGGTTTTCAGCTGGAAGGCAGGTGGAAGGTTATTATAACAAGCCAGACAAGAGATAAGAAAGGTTGACTAAGACTGGGCCTGTGAATTCCAAACAAAGAGTCATGATGAGAGGAGCTCTGGAAGAAGAGGATGCAGAATTTGGGGACAAATTAAATGTGCTGGGTGTGGCTGGTGCATGATGGACAGAGTGGAAGTCATCATGGTAGAAGAGACAGTGAGTTTGGCTTTGGCTTGTAGACCTTGAGAGGTCTGTGACCCTTGGTTGAGCAGTCATTAAAAGACCATGAGCAGTTCTGCTCTACCTTTTGGCAGGGAGGACATGGCTGGGAAGTGGTAAAGACAACCAGTGATTTTGGATCTTACTTGCTAATTTTCAGTTCAGCTCAGTTGCTCAGTCATGTCTGACTCTTTGTGACCCCATGGACTACAGCATGCCAGGCTTCCCTGTCCATCACCAACTTCTGGATCCTACTCAAACTCCTGTCCATTGATGACGGCATCGGTGATGCCATTCAACCATCTCATCTTATGTCGTCCCCTTCTCCTCCCACCTTCAATCTTTCCTAGCCTCAGGGTCTTTTCCAATGAGTCAGTTCGCATCAGGTGGCCAACATATTGGAGTTTCAGCTTCAGCATCAGTCCTTCCAATGAATATTCAGGGCTGATTTCCTTCAGGATTGACTGGTTGGGTCTCCTTGCAGTTCAAGGGACTCTCAAGGGTCTTCTCCACCACCACAGTTCAAAAGCATCAATGCTAATTTTAGATCTTGCCAAAAATAATGATTACTATAATATAGGTTGCTTGTATTTCTGAATCTAAGCATCAGGGGAGCTTAGGAAATGCCTGGAGATAGAAACATCCAGCAGGATGTCAGTGATGAGTGGAGGGGATAGTGTGGGTTGAGAGAAATTCCCCAGCCTTCTTGAAATGGCCCAGCCCTACAAGCAGACTTTATAACCCGTGAGTTTTGTCTTAAGTATAATAAACACACTCATAAGTTGTCTTTGCATTTTTCAGATTGCATCCAGGTTTTTTTTTACCTTTTCATTTTATGTTGGAGTATAGTTGATTAACAATGTTGTGATAGTTTCAGGTATACAATAAAGTGGCTCAGTTACACATATGAGTGTATTTATTCTTTTTCAAATTATTTTCCCATTTAAGTTGTTATGTAACATGGTGCAGAGTTCCTTGTGCTGTGCAGTAGGTTCTTGTTGGTTATCTGTTTTAAATATAGGAGTGTGTACATGTCAGTCCTACACTACCTAACTATCCCTTCCCCCCACCCATCCCCCTCTGGTAACCATAAGTTTGTTCTCTAAGTCTGTGAGTCTGTTTTGTAAATATTCACTTGTAGCATTTATTTATCTTTTCATTTCTAAAGCATGAAATGGAGAGCCTCGGAGAAATCCCCAAATGGGCTTTGAAGCCCTGATACGAGCCATATGGCATTGCTTTTTCCCATTGTGCTTATAGGTTCAGAGGCTATTATTAACATTTAAAATGTTTTCTGGGTCAAGGCAGGCCAAAAGTCCATACCCCTTTTCCTAGCAAATGTCTTTAGGTTTACACTGGAGATAAATGAATAATATATACAGACTTCTTTCCTTGACGTTTCTTTGTTTGAGAAGTTTGTCTCCTTAATTTGCACACAGACTTGTCCCTTGTTTCCCAAATGAGTGTGAAAAAACATCTAATGGAAATTTGCTGTGAGCCTTATAGGATTAAGCCACGGGGGAGATTATTAATAGATTTCCTTGTGGGCATCAATCTTTGCCCCAGGAAAGGTTATTAAAAAAGATCAGGACATCCACTCAGCTTGTGGGAAGAATTACCCATCATTACTCTCAGTGGTGTGATGGTTGGTTGGAGCCAAAATCCCTTTATGCACTCCCCGGCATTTAGCTACACCAGCTCTGGAGTCCCCATCAGTTTAAAAATATCCAAGAAGTTTACTTTTGTTAGAGATCTGAAAACTGTACATCATATCTAAGTACTGAAATTTGCATCATAGTATAATTAAAAGAAGCAGAGCCCATCTACCCCAGAAAGGGAGACATCATTAACTTTGGCAGCCCTAAATAAGCATCTCTGCCCATTTGAAAGCTTTCACATCACTGACCCATGCAATCCCCCAGGAGTCTGAAGCTGGACCACGAGCAGAACTGCAGTGTGTACTGGTGACTTGAGGATCCTGAGGAAGGAAAGAGAATGTGAATTTTAGTCCTGACTCTGTCCCCAGGGGCCTCAAGCACAATAATCTTGGCAGAGTCTGTAATCAATAGGGCTACTCTGTCTCACTCATAGGATGAGGCTGAGGGCAACGTGAGGAAGCAGATCCAAAATCATTTGAAAAGGAGCAGAGTCCTTTGATACTGTCTCAAAGCAGGAAGAAGAAGATTTTGCTAATACTTGGGCGGTAAAGGAGGTTGGAACTTGCTGAAGAATAGGGCAAGTTTTGTGCCCAGGGTGTGTGTGTGTGTTCAGTCAGTTGTATTACACTCTTTCACAGCCCCAGGGACTATAGCCCACCAGGCTTCTCTGTCCAGGGGATTATCCCAGCAAGAATACTAGAGTGGGTTGCCATTTCCTACTCCAGGGGATCTTCCTGACCCAGGGATTGAACCTGAGTCTCTTGCATCTCCTGCATTGGCAGGAGAACTCTTTGCCAATGTGGCACCTGGAAAGCCTTGATTCCCAGAGGGAAACACGAGCAGAGTCACAGAAAGAGCATGCCTGGCTAATGTGACACATGGCCTCCTGTAACGCCTTCCCATGGTCCCTGCCTTCTGATCTTCATGGTCTTGATTGTTGACTGGATGGTGACTTACTTCCAATGCAAAGAGCTGGCCAAAGTGACAGGATGTCACTCCTAAGGTGAGGCTATAAAAAGCTGTGACTTCTCTCTTGCTGGCACTTTCTCACCTCACTTGCTCACTTTGATGAAGTCTGCCTACAACTGCTGAGTGAGCTTAGAAGCAGATCCTGACCCAGATGAGCCTGGAGGTAACTCCACTCCCAGGAGATACTTTGTTGGTAGCCTTGTGAGAGATCTAGGCAAAGGCACCCAGATCAGCCATGCCCAGACACACAAAAATGATTAAGATAATAAGTGGGTATTCTACTAAGCTGATAAAATGTGGGATAACACAATACGTAAGCAGTTCACCAATTAACCTAGGATAACCTGGAATGGTTCTGGAGGGAAAGAAACAAAACTTCAGGTGTAAAGAAACTGCAAAGCTGTAAAACATGACCTTGACATGGGAAGAAAAGGGGGAAAAAAGGCTCCAAGAACTACGGCAGAAAGTAGAGAGAGAGAGAGAGAGAGAGAGAGAGAGAGAGAGAGAGGTAGAAATAAACAAAGGTCAATCAAATGAGATAGGCAAGGGCTATTCCTTTAGAGCTTGCGGTAGCAGGCAGGCAGCCACTGTGACTTGCATTTGATAGAAGGGGACCGAGAGATCTTCATAGAGGAGAAAAGAGAAGGCGCCACCTGCCCTGAATAGACGCTATTGGCCTAGGGAAGCTGGGGGTGGGCCAACTAGGAGTGGGTCTCCCATGTGATTGGTTAGGTACATATTTGGCTTTCTCTGATTGGCCCCAAGTTGGAAGTGAGGATGCAAATGAGGGAAGCTGGCAATTACTAACCAAGACCTGACCATTTGGGGTCAGTTGTTCTCAGGATTATTATTTGTCTTCTTGGATTGTTGCTGGAGATGTAGTCGTACTTTCTACAAGGCTGACTTTGAGTTGGCCAGCCTCCGGGGCTGCTTAGTTTGGATCATGTGCTGGTCGCTGCACATTGCGGGTCAGAGTTTAATATATATGGTCCAGCCATGGTCCATTTTGGCTTCCCAGGTGGTCCTAGTGTTTAAAAACAAACAAACAAACAAACAAACAAACAAACAAACCTGCCTGCCAAAGCAGGAGACATAAGAGACATAGGTTCGATTTCTGGGTTGGGAAGATCCCCTGGAGGAGGGCATGGCAACCCACTACAATATTCTTGCCCTGCACATGGTTCATTTGTATATTCAGTCTCATAGAAAGAAAAGTAGTTTTGAGGAAATGGGGTGCTTGAACTAAATTGAGGGGATTCCACAAATGGACTTCAGACATCTGTAAACCCAGAAAGGGAAAGGATTGGGGGATCCCACTGCTTTTTCACAGACTTACAGATAAACCCACAATGAATAACACAGAAAAGGCTTTGTGCATAACATTGCTTCAGAAATCTGGACCCATGACAAGTCACTAGTCCAATTCAAGTACCTTGTGACCACGTTTTAGCCACACCTGTTTTTCTTTTCATTACCTGGGTCTGAAACCAGGTTTGCAAAGCCATTTCTACAATACACTTTATAGTCTTTTTATACAGTTTTCTTTGCTCTCTGTCACACTTCTCTCCATAGAACTCACATTAAAATGGACTCTTACACTCCAGGTTTTTTTTTTTTTTTTTTTTAGTACCAGTCCCCTGGAGAGTCTTCACCTCCGTGATCCTGAGTTGCAGTGTAGCTTTCTTTGTTGAACTGCTTTAATACTATCTTTTCTCACAGTCAGACTTTGGAGAGGTTCATTTTATTTTTCCTTTTAGATTTGCCTTTTTGCCTGCTGTTTAACTTGAAAATTACCCTCCACCTAGGAAGGTAAACGCTCTCTTCTCCTGTTGTTAGAATAAAAAATTATCTTGTAACTTTGCTCTGTCGGGCCAAGCTACATCAGATCAACACTCCCTCTTAGCAAGCAGTGACTTTCAGAAGGGGGACCCAGACCTGGATAATGACAAGCAGGGCTGGTAATCTTGCCTGTGTTAATGAGGGTCTCTTCCTACCTGACTTGTAGGCCTTCTGCCGAAGTTAAAGCTTCTCCTGCTCTAATTAGCAATGGCCAAAGGAGCGAGAGGGCTGCACCTTTAAAGGTACCAATCCTAGCCATTTGAACAATGCAGAGAACCATTATTTGCAGGCCTGACAGCAAAGATGGGTAATTAAAATAGTGATGATGCTGAAAAGAAGAATGACAAATGGGGGTCCCTCATTAATGAGCATGGTCGCATTCTCTGTTCCCTTCTCCCCTTGCTCATCAGGAAATAGCAGAGTGGAGCCCCCAGGAGATTCCTGCTCAATTAGACCCCGCAGGCAGAGGAAGCTGCCAAAGGTTCCGTGAAGAGAAAATTAAACCGCCTAATTTGGGAGGGAAGGATCCAGGGCACGGGCTTTAATAGAATACACCACTGGCACTTCCAGGTCCACTGCTGATGGGACCGCCATTTGAAGTGGTACCCGAAGAGGCAGATATGCGGCATGAGGGAGAGACAGGGGTTTTGAAGTCACACAGGCCTGTGATGGGATCCTCACTCTAGTGATGTTATTCCACCACTCAAAGCCTGGTTTCTCACTGAAAAACATGAAGATAATAACAGTGACCCCATGTAATGTTGCACGAGATGATGTGTGTGTATGTAGGCAAGTTGGCAGCAGAAGGCTCAGATCTCACAGGAAAAAACTCCCTTTCCACCTTCCCATGGCCCGACACACCTGCCCTGATGGACTGCCTGCCTCTCCGTCATCGCTTTTGCAACCTGCCCCTCACAGAGGTGGGAGCTGTTTACAGTGGTCCAGCCTTTGCCCCGCTGTCCAGTGTTACCTGGAGGGTGGTCCTGAAGACCTTGTCCTGGGCAGTGTGTGCTATTTCTTCTAGAAGCCAGCCCTCTAAGGGGAGGCCCCGTTCCTTCTCTGTCTTTGTCATCTTCTCACCATCAGTCCTCAGTGGGACCGATGATCCCATGGGAGTTGGACACCTCCAGTTCCTCCACTGCCCCTATCAAGGAAGAGTCCTTGGATGGACTTGGGGAGCGAAAGAACCCGAATTCTTGCTCCTTCAGGTTGAGGGGGGACCCTCACTGGTGCTAGCATCTGTCTCCATAGAGCAGAATCATCTTGCTATCTGACCTTTGTTCTTTCCAACGACCCAGTGAAATCAATAGGCTGGGCAGAGATCCTCAAAGTTGGCAAAAATCTAACTTTTAGGGAGAGGCAGAACTACAAGCCAGATATTCCCAAGAAAAGCTGGAATATACTTTCCATTCTTCAGGAAATGGCCAATATTAGATTCTGCATCACTCAGGAAGCATGCATGCTCAGTCGCTCAGTCATGTCTGACTCTTTATGACCCCTTGGACTGTAGCCTGCCAGGTAGGTTAGGATAATCTCGGTGGCCTTCAACAGGCCAGGCTTATTTCTCCTGCAGGCTATGTATCCATCCCAGGTTAGTTGGGGTCCTCCTTGCTTAGTCACGCTTGTAATGGTTTGCACTCTGAGGCCCGGACTGATGGAACAGGCAGTCTTAGAAGCATTGCTAACAGCGGGGACAGAGGGAAAGTCAGGTGGGCTTAAGCACACAGTTGGTGGTGGTTTAGTTGCTAAGTCCTGGCTGACTCTTTGCGACACTATAGACTCTAGCCCACCAGGCTTCTCTGTCCAAAAGACTCTCCAGGAAATAAATACTGGAGTGAGTTGGCATTTCCTTATCCAGGGCTTAAGCACTTACTTCTTCCTAAAGCATCGGCCTGGAAGTGATGCCTTTCACCTCATTCACATCTCAGTGACCAGGCTTGAGTTCAGCAGGACAGGGAGGTGTGACCTTGAAGTGTGAGGGTTGAACACTGCTGAGCGGTGACACAGTCTGTCACCCACCCCGTTGTTCTTTGTCTCAACTCCTGGGTGCTGTTGGAATGAGGGGAGGCTGGGGGTGGTCCACTCACCTTGGATAATGATGAGAGACTAGATGGAGGACTGTGGACCCTTTCTCCTGCCCTCTTTTGAAAGCAGAGACCCAGGAAATATATCTACAATAGTGTTTACTTTGAAGGAGATAAATTAGAAGGTGATGTCTGAGCTGGACTATCAATAACATGTTTAGATCTTGGACTGAAAGTTAACATGTTAGCAACTGTAAAAGGAGACACAATATGTGCTATGTTCCCACCTTGGGCCTCTTCCCACAGGGAGTCAACCACTGTTCCAGGTATGAGAGCGATTCAGAGCTTCAGACAAAGGTTTAAGGCTTTCTCAACAATGTTCCACATTTTTGTTTGCTTGCTGGCAAAAAGAAAAAAAGCACTAAGTAACTTGCTAGTGATAAAGGCCACATTCCCCCTCCCTGCCAAGAACAGAAATAGCCTTTCTGGGATGTTCAGTATTGCCATGCAGAAGACAGTCAGGGACCTCAAGCAGAGGCGAGTGGCTGGGTTCTCCAGGGCCGGAGCTCTACCAGGAAAGGCCACTCGGCCTCACCATCTATATCTGCAGTGCACGGTTCAGTTTCATCCTATAAAACTGACTTGTTTGAAACAACAAATAAAACCCCACAGATTCTCCTTCTGGTTCATGCAGCCTCTTCTGTACGGCTAAATATAAAATACATTTACTTACTGATTTAGACTTCATATACCCCTACTTCTGGAAGGATTTGGGGGCAGGGTTAGCTGTAAACTTCATGTGAAATAGGACAGTCAGAATGGAAACCAGAGCAGAGACTGTGGGGTGGGAGCAGAGAAGAGGTTCCTACATCCCGGGACCGCTGCCCAGCCCATTGAGCACCGACTTGCCTCCGTAGGCTCTGGGCGCCGAGGCACCAAAGGCCCACATTAGCCTCCTTAGGAGGTTGCTGCTGCCAACAGTCCAGGTGACTATGCAGGTGAAGTGTCACTGGGAGGGCTGTCCTTTCCAGCTTTGCTGGCACTACCTGTCCCCCAGTCCAGAGGCCTAGCAGAGGCTGATAGATGACTAGGATAGTGGTTTATTTGCTAAGTCGTGTTCAACTCTTGTGACCCCATGGAGTTGCCAGGCTCCTCTTTCCATGGGATTCTCCAGGCAAGAACACTAGAGTGGGTTGCCATTCCCTTCTCCAGGGGATCTTCCCAACCTAGGGATTGAACCCGGGTCTCCTGCACTGCAGGCAGATTCTTTACCATCTGAGACACCAGGGAAGCTCTATGACTAGGAAGTAAGCGCAATGACATCTTAGCACCAACCCACCCATCAACAGTGTCCACAGACCTCTCTCCATTCTGGCCCCACCAGGGCTCCCAGCTACCTTTCTTGGGAAAAGAAAGAGTGATCCACCTCTGTGCTCAGATGTTGACTGAAAAGACCTTAAGATGGGATTTGATCCAAGGGGTTTTGTTCAATTACATTTATCTAAAATTAAGGTATTGGCTAGCTATTGGAGCCAGGAAGTACAGAGATGAATAGGACAGAAAGTCTGAGCATGAAAACCCTTGGCCCAGGGCTTCCCTAGTGGCTCAGTGGTAAAGAACGTGCCTGCCAATGCAGGAGACAAGGGTTTGATCTCTGATCTGGGAGGATCCCACATGTCACGTAGCAACTAAGTCCGTGCACCACAGCTGCTGAGCCTGTGCTTTAGAGCCGGGGAGCAGCAACTAGTGAGTCCATTTGCCACAACTACTGAAGCCTGGGCGGGCTAGAGTCTGTGCTCTGCCACAAGAGAAGCCACCACAATGAGAAGGCTGAGCATTGCAACTAGAGGAGCCCTCGCTCGCCACAACTAGAGAAATGCCCGTGCAGCAATGAAAACCCAGCACAGCCAAAAATACAAAAAGGGAGGGGGGGTCGGGATGGGGAATACATGTAACTCCATGGCTGATTCATGTCAATGTATGACAAAACCCACTGAAATGATGTGAAGTAATTAGCCTCCAACTAATAAAAATAAATGAAAAGAAAAAAATAAAAATTTTAAAAAATTAAAAATTTTAACCGTTAAAAAAAAACAACTCTTGGCTCAGGCCACCAGGACTCCCAGGCTTAGAGGGACCACCCTGGTCCTCCTCCAGTCCTGCCATTTCTTGGTAGGGAGAAGGATTCCAGGTCCAGGAGGGATGTGTCAACTGACACCTGTGACCCTCCCTCATTCGACTCCACATTCTAGGTACCCAGCGCCCCAGATTATCTGCCCAAACAGCATGCTGGACAAGCCACTCCTCAAGATCCCACCTGCTCTGGTGGGAGTCCATCCAAGGGGTGAGTGTGGCAGAGAGAGGTGGCCACAAATTGGACTTTTGGCCTGAGGTGTCCACGGACTTGAGACCATCCCCCTCCCAGTCTGGGATGGAACAAGGAGTGGGAAGCAGAGGGAACTGGTCAGCTGGGCAGATCCTCTATTGGAATGCTTGTCCTGATCCTCAAAATGTGGGGATGACCTCATGATTGGGCAATCCAGAGAGTGATGGCAGAGGGAAGGTTGGAGGCAGGAAGATCCCAAATCTAGAATGGATTTCTTTCTACCCTTAAGGAGTTAATTCACCGCTGTTACCTATTTCTGATTGTTTACTGGAAGATTTGATCATGAAGGGCCAATGAAGGTGTTCAAGAGTCTGATTCTTCTTGTCTATCTAAATTACTATCTCAGGAGTAAAGTAAACCAATTTACTTTGAGGCTTTCATCAAAGAAATCCGTAGACAGTCCAGGAACCACATGCTAACAAGATAGTGAGTCCTAAAGCAGGAAAACAAACTATAAAAGCCAAACTCAAACTAAAAGATATTGCTTCATGATAAACTCCCACTTGTTCAGGCCAAGGAATCTGTGGATAGCAGTATCATGGGAAACACAAATATTCTGGATAACTAAATGATAAGTTAGAATTATCTGTCCCCAAAGAATCAAATAGGACAATGTTAAAATTATACTCAGTGCATCTCTGTTTTGTCACTGACTCAGTAATTTTGACAAATTGCTTTCCCCATCTTCAACCCTACCCTCAGCTTTCTTTTTCTTTTTTTTGAAGTTGCCTATATATTCTTAGGGTCTTTCCTCCAAAGACTGGCTAAGAAGTAGAAGTGTATTAGTTGCTCAGCCATGTCTGACTGTTTGCAACACCATGGACTATAGCCTGCCAGGCTCCTCTGTCCATGGAATTCTTCAGGCAAGAATACTGGAGCAGGTAGCTATTCCCTTCTCCAGGGGATCTTCTCAACCCATGGATTGAACCCGGGTCTCCTGCATTGCCGGCAGATGTTTTACTATTGGAGCCACCAGAAGTAAAAGTAGGTCAAGAGACCTTCAGTGGTCCCCTTGTTGTTATGACCAAAGACAGACCCAGAACTTGTCCTCAGGGAGAGTCAGCCATGTCCCTATAGGCATGGCCTCCTACACAGTTCATGGTTTCATTGCTGTGGTGGTGCCTCAATATCAGATTGGACTCTTCTTGATGAAAGTGAAAGAGGAGAGTGAAAAAGTTGGCTTAATGCTCAACATTCAGAAAACTAAGATCATGGCATCTGGTCCCATCACTTCATGGCAAATAGATGGGGAAACAGTGGAAATAGTGGCTGACTGTATTTTTCTGGGCTCTAAAATCACTGCAGATGGTGATTGCAACCATGAAATTAAAAGACACTTACTCTTGGAAGGAAAGTTATGGCCAACCTAGACAGCATATTAAAAAGCAGAGACATTACTTTGCCAACAAAGGTCCGTCTAGCCAAAGCTATGGTTTTCCCAGTGGTCATGTATGGATGTGAGAGTTGGACTGTGAAGAAAGCTGAGTGCCGAAAAATTGATGCTTTTGAACTGTGGTATTGGAGAAGACTCTTGAGAGTCCCTTGGACTGCAAGGAGATCCAACCAGTCCATCCTAAAGGAGATCATCAGTCCTGGGTGCTCATTGGAAGGACTGATGCTGAAGCTGAAACTCCAATATTTTGGCCACCTGATGCGAAGAGTTGACTCATTGGAAAAGACACTGATGCTGGGAGGGATTGGGGGCAGGAGGTGAAGTGGATGACAGAGGATGAGATGCTTGGATGGCATCACTGACTCAATGGACATGGGTTTGTCTGGACTCCGGGAGTTTGTGATGGACAGGGAGGCTTGGCGTGCTGTGGTTCATGGGGTCGCAAAGAGTTGGACACGACTGAGCGACTGAACTAACAGTTATCTGGAGTGTGGTGCTCACTAAAAAATTCCCTTTGGTTAGAGAATTTCATTCTTCTCCCCTCTCCCTTCTGCACTGGGTATAAAACAATAATTGGCTACTCAATCAAAGCAGTCCTCTTGCTATGTGAGGTCCTCCACCTAAAGAAGGTCCAAGTCCCTGCTGTCATTTAACTCCCCTTCTTGTTTAACTCCATCCTTACCCATCTGATGATGCATGTATATGTTCAGTTGCTCAATCTGTCTGACTCTTTGTGGCCCCATGGACTATAGCCCACCAGGCTCCTCTGTCCATGGAATTTTCCAGGCAAGAATACTGGAGTGGGTTGCCATTTCCTTCACCAGGGGATCTTCCCAACCCAGGGATTGAACCCATATCTCTTGCATTGGGAGGTGGATTTTTTTTTACCAAGACAGCCACCTGGAAATCCCCATATGATGATCCCCTTAGGCATTCATCCCCCCGCCCCCCCCAGACAACTTGGGAGATTTCTCCAGGAACCTGTGTGACTAGCAGAATACAGGGCAGATTTAGTAGAGAGCAAGATGACATCAGAGGGTGTGTGGGGTGATGGGTCCTAAAGGCCCTGCTGCAGAGTGTTCACTTGATCCAAAGGTCAACTGGTCACCATCAACAAGATTGAACAGGGAGGAGGACATGACCAGGTGTTTGAAAAGCCAGAATATCAGGCCGAGAGGAAAGGTTTTGGAGGTGGGGAGAAAATTCTCACATGCAGAACTTGGGGCTTTGGGCTGAAGCAAGTGAAAGTGAAAGTCGCTCAGTCATGTCTGACTCTTTGAGACCCCATGGACTGAATTCTCCAGGCCAGAATACTGGAGCAGGTAGCCTTTCCCTTCTCCAGGGAATCTTTCCAATCCAAGAATCGAACTGGGGTCTCCTGCATTGCAGGCAGATTCTTTATAAACTAAGCTATCACTCAGGGAAGCCCATAGTTGACTTAAAATCCTAGTGCTAGTACTTATTAACTATATATCCATTAGGTGTTTTTTAAATTCAGTTCCTCTGATCTTCAGTTTCTAATTAGAAAAAGTCATAAGCTTTGCAGTATTACCATGAAGATTAAATAGGTATAAGGAGCTCCCACTGGTATAGTGGATGAGATAGGAGGCTGCTCTAAACCAGGGCAGTGGTGGGAATGGAGTGGAGGAAATAGGCTTTGCCGACAGCATCACCAGAATGGGATTTGAGGCTGACTAGGAGTTTGACCTTCAGTGACCCCCAAGTGTCCTATAGTTCATGGCTGAGCATGGATTAACAAAGGTCAGAAGAACAGATTTTTTTTTTTCAGATGGAAAAAAACAGATAATGAGTTTCTTCTGGATAGTTAAATTGAGGAGTGAGTGGAAGCCATTTAGGCACCAGTGGTGATTAGTTCACAAAAACAAGAGCTATCTAGAGAGCACTGTCTATTTAAGACCAATCAGAAAGGAGGTCCTTGTGGTCAGGATGGAATGTGCTTGGCTTGCCCAAGAGGAAAACGGGATTCATCCTCTCATTGATTCCTTCACCTACTAAGTCATTCATCAAACATACCCTGAGTACCTCCTATGAGCCATGCTCGGTGATGTTAAACAGTGGCAAACAGGCGGCAAGTTGCCCTGAGCCTCAGAAACCTATCCTGTCCTAGGGTAGAGCATCTGAGCTGGCCACGGATGCCCCTGCCCTTCAGTCCTGGGTGGCCAGGATGCCAAGCCTGTGTGCGGGCTGGATGCCAGGATACTGAGCAGGGCATGGAATGGGGTAGCACTGGGCTGTGGGTGTGGGTCGTGGCACAGCAGGCGGGAAGACCGTCTAGGCAAAGAGTATCTGAGAACAGAGGAAAATGCTGATCCAGAGTAAAGTAGGTACAACACTGGACCAGAGGGGTGGGCTAAGCAGGTTCAGATGGTTGAGGATGAAGAGATTCTCTGAGGCATTTCTGGGGAGCAGGGGCAAGGCAAGAGTCTTTTCTGGGGAACCTGCCACTTGACTGTAGGTGATAAAGAGATTGCTAAAAACAATCAGAAATTAGTGTTTTGTAACAGAAGGACCCTATTCTTTTAACTTTGGTACCTGGCATCGTGCCTGGTAGAACACACTCAGTGAATGTTTTATAGAATGGAAAGGAAAAAAAGGAATAATAAAAAGAAGAGAAGGAAAGAAACATCAGAAAGAGTTAAATTTTTCTTTTAAAGATTTTTTTTTAATGTGAACCATCTTAAAAGTCTTTATTGTATTTGTTACAATATTGCTTCTGTTGCTTATGTTCTGGTTTTTTTGACCCTGAGGCAGGTGGCGGAGTGGGGGTGGGGGTCTCAGCTCCCTGACCAGCAACCAGACCTGCACCCTCTGCTTTGGAAGGTGAAGTTTAACTTCACTGGACCACCAGGGAAGTCCTGGAAAAATTTAAATTATCATCATTCTGGGTTATGGATTAAGATGGTAATAAAGATATTGTAGAATCTCTACTGACCTTATACTGCATCATAGAAATTATTATGGGGGATAAAATTCTTGCTAATCTGAGTTTAGAGACTACTGAAAATTAATGAAAGCATGCTCCAATGATTTTGAGTAAAATTGGTCATTAGTAACTCAAGGATAGGGGACATCATAATACTATGAGTTAATTGCATACTTTTTCTAAATTTCAGAATCTCACATAGGGGTGGCTTTGTCTCCTAGAGAGCAAAGAAAATGGCAATAGCAGAAGACCATGACTCTTCAGTGGTGACTGAGATAATGTATCATCTTGGTGGCTTCCACCTTCACATGGGGAGCAGTGACAGGGTAGCTGGGAGTGAGTGGCCGTGACCTGCAGCTGCATGTGTGGGCAGAAACCTTCAGGAATGGCTTCTTAGAACAGTGATACATATGCTTCTGCTTAAGACTTAACTGGCAGGCGTCCTGGCAGAGCTCCTGGGCGTGATGCCCTGATTGGCATGATTTAACGACTCCTTGTCATTTAACACCTGGAGGTACAGAGACAAGAGGGTATTAGTACAACTCCAGGAGAAAGAGGAGGACAGAGGAGCCTAGCATGCTGCAGTCCATGGGGTCACAAAGAGTTGGACATGACAGTAAGTGGACAAATCGTGCCCCAGATCGAGTGGGCATCACGAATTTGTGAAGGTACTGTCTTTCCTTTCCAGAAAGAATGACTTATGTTATATTTATTCAACAGCTGTTACTTTGATATTAACACTCACTGTTCTTACTCAGAAATATTTTAAAATTCTATTCTTAAATTTCAAAACTTCTGTTATTAACTACAGAAGATTGTTTTATCCCCTCTCACCTCTTTTGTGCATATTATGGGTTTAGTTAGTCATAAATTAAACTTGAAAACTATTGTACTTCTAGAGTTCTGAGAAAATTTTCACTCCTTTAATTTTTTTTTTCCTCATTGAGCAAACACGTTATTCCCAGGAACTGATGACATCCTGAAAGCTAGCTGTCCCCATGGCTTTCAAACACCAGTATGAGAGGTCCCAATTTCCTCTTTATCCTCACATCTTCTTATTTCACATGCAACAATTGTATGAATTATTTAAATGATCAGATATGCGAACATCACCCAGAAGTGTGATGACTTTGAGTTTGAAATAGCTCAGTATTTCCAGACTAGGATAAGAACAACAGTGTGCTTAATTTACATTCTCTTATCTCTTTTTGATACAGTTATAATGGTAACTGTAGTAATACTATGACAGCAGCAATAACAGTGTAAATCTCAAGTCCCAGATTACATCTAATCCTGGGTTCTTACATCAGGTAATTAAAGCCAACAAGTGGAAGCAGGATGAGAGAAGCATTTAAATGTAAACATCTTCAAGTCACACGAAGGAATGTCAAATAAATACGGTTGGATTCTTAATATTGGTTCCAAGAAAATCACGGCGTATCAGGATAACAGAACATAAAATAGAGGAGAAGCATAAGTAGTGAAATCATAAAACAAGAGAATATCAGAGGATAGCAACCTAAAAGTCATAACAATTCTCGAACTAAAAGACAAAGGCTCAGACCATGTGAAGAAAAATGAAAGTGCGTGTACACTGCAAATTGCAAAAAGTTGAAAATAATGTTAAAATGAAAGGAGAATTTAAAGCATGAAGTATTAAATGATACAAAGAAGATAATTTTATATTAATCACAGCCTCATCAAAGCAAAATGGAAGTCATAAACAATAACAAGTCCCCAAAATATCTAAGCTAAAAACTGTTATGAAAGGATCCAAGCACAGTTACACTGGGAGATTTTAACAGGCACTGTGTCTTTGATAAATTATGTATTTATATATATATATGCACATATATGTATATGTACACATGTAATGAGTATATACAATGCTATATATGCAATGATAGTTACAGTATACCTTACATATGTATTTATATTATATATAGAGAAATTTCTATACATATATAATTTAATAATGCGATACATATTCTTTTCAGGTATCCATGAAATTTTTACAAAAATTGAGTACATACAAAGCCCCCAAAGAACCTCGGTGTAGTTCAGAAAGTAGAAATTGTGCAGGCAGAATTACCTGACCACATGTTGATTTAAAATAGCAGGAATAAAATGTTTGTTTCAAAATAAAGAAAAGGGACCATTATAACCAACAGGGAGAAACTGAAGAAACTTTGGTAAAAAATGCACTTCCCTGGTGGCTCAGATGGTAGAGTCTGCCTGCAATGAGGGAGACCTGGGTTTGATCCCTGGGTCGGGAAGATCCCCTGGAGAAGGAAATGGCAACCCACTCCAGCATTCTTGCCTGGAAAATCCCATGGATGGGGAGGAGCCTTGTGGGCTACAGTCCATGGGGTTGCAAAGAGTTAGATACAACTGAGTGACTAACACTTTCACACTTGATAGAAAATTGAGTATAAGAACAAACTATAAAAATTAGAAGTTAAGCATTAAGAGATAGATAAAATTGGTGAGATTAAGAAAAGATAAAAAGCTAGACCAATAAAATAAAGGCTTGAAAACAATTTTTTTTTAAATACAAAGAAAATTAAAATGACAAATCCAAGCATAAATATAAGATTAAAAACTGAAAACAAAAATTAAGAGGTAGAAATGTAAAGTAAAATATATACCACACATGTAGGTGGGAAAATAAAAATATCATTGAGGGAAAGAATACAAGCAGGCAGGTTTTGGAAAAGATAAGCAAACAGAGGGAAAAGCCCCTCAAAGTAGAAAAGGAGGGAAAGTTAATTGTGAAAATCTGGAGTCTCAAAATAGAAAATGTGATGAAGGGCCAAATAATGGAGAAGCTGTAGAAGCACAGACTCAAAGGAGATTTCAACATTTAAAAGCAGACTTGTTTCTAGGAACTTGACAAGCTGAGCCAACACAGATTCCTCTTACATCTACAAACAAGTAGAAATGTTGGACAAAATATGCCATAATAATGTTTCAAAACATAGCTGAGCTCAAAAGATAGGAAGTCTGCAGGTGCTAGAACAAAGACGACACACGGCAGAAGGCTGCGGAGGCTAGTACTCGGAGGTCTTCCTTCCCGGAGAGCAGAGTCCATGGCGGTGTGTGTCCAGAGCTGATCGGGGTCACACCTGTCGGCAGCAGGATGGGGTGGAAACAGACAGTGATCCGAGATGCTTGGCCATGCCGTCCTCAGCTGGGCCTACAGGGTGCGTTGCAGCTGAGATGCCGCCAGTCAAAAGACCTGACCTTCCGCTCCACAGCAGAGTCATTCTACATGACCTTTCCGCAAGAGGTGGCATGACCTTGGGGGAGGCCAGGTCCCTGAGAGGCTCAACTGGGAGCCATCAGCCTACAGCTAACACCCCCAGCATCTTAGGGAATGAGAGCTTCAATCCAGGGCCAGGAATGTGGTTCTGGAGACATACAGATATTTTTCTTTGATTCTATGAACAACTTACTTTTCTTTTTTCTTAAATGTTCATTTAGCTCCATTTAAGTGATTTTGACAATCCTGAATATTTTTTCCTTCGGAGTCTTTGGGAAGATACAAATAATTGATCCATTGTCCTCTCTCCAATGGGGATACAAAGACACTTGAATAGATGCTACTTGGGTACAAATATATTCATTTCAGTGTTATTTATATTAGTGGAAAAACTGAAAATGACCAGAATGCTCCAAAATACGGGAATGGTAGAATTATATGCAGCTATTAAAGCTGTGTTTTCAAAGAATGGGTGCTAAGATATTAACATATGTATTTACATTGGATAGACTGTATGATTTTAATTTCCTAAAACACTTATTACCTAAATGTTACTCTAATTGCTAATGCATTAAATAATAGGAAAGAAAATAAATCAAAATAATGTCTGAGTTTGGCTCTATAATTTACAAACCTTTTAATGTCTTGTATTTCCCAAATTATCTAAGTTCATATATTACTTTAATATCATAAAAAAAACAAATTATTTATAACACGAAGAAATAATTATATTGAATTAATCTACTCCATTACTTTTCAAATATATATTTGATATGAAAAATGATCTGTGAAATAGTACCATATTGAAAGCATATTTTCAATAATATATTTGAAGTAATATATTTCAATTTTGTTTTTAACATTATTTTCAAGGTGAATGAGACAAAGAAGTAAATCTTGGATGTTTCTTAGTCCTTCTTTTAATTTGTCTGAGGTTTTCCTTGAAAGATAAAAGTCCCCCAAATGTCTGTGTGTGTGTGTAGATGTACACTTAACTTCCATTTTTTGGAGTCTTTTTTAGCTACTCCAGTTGCTCTAGAGTCAATGTCCCGTTGCATATGATTCTCACCAGATGGAGGAAGCTGGTTGAAGGACATTTTTCTAAGGCTCCAAATCTCACTAACAAACTGCAAGGAGGGCAGTTCACAATTCCCACCTCTACAGAACAAAAAGAAAATGATACATTGTATCACTCAAGGGGTTTTTTTGAATAAAGGAAATTGTTCTCTCCTAGAAGTTAATTTTGTTTCTTTGTATTAGAGGAACTAGTCTTTAAAAAAAAAAAAATCTAGCAAACCATACACATGGAAACTGGAGGTACCCATAATGGATTGCATTAATGTTTGGGTTTTCCTCCTCTCTCTCCCTTCCTCTTTCCTCCCTTCCTCTTGTTTCTTTCCTTTCTTTTAGCTTGAATTACAGACTCCTTTCCTTTAATCCCTGTCGGTCCTCCTCCATCATTCTTTCTCAGACCTTTGCCTCCTCCCTTAAGTCTGCAGGTTGCTCTCTGCGTTTCTCTGTGAACTTCAGTGCGCTGAGTGGGCACTGAACTGGGGAGCCTCACCAAGAGTCATGATTTTAGAAATTCACATGTTTGAGAGTCTGTGAAACCCTCCTTGGCCTCAGAGATTTGAAATCGCTTCAATCTATATTTTCTTTGTCTTTTATGCTTTTAAAGTTTCACATCTAATAACCACATTTGTATCCAAAGCATGGATTTTTAGGATTTGACAAAGCTGATCCCCTGTATTCAATTTCTACAAATCCCTTAAAGTATTTAACCAGCTCTTCTCCTTTTGCAATGATGTCTAACAAAATCACAGAGGGAAACAGGTGTTCTTGACATCACAACAGTTTAATATGTTAACTTATTCATTAAATTGTGCTTCACATCAATGGGAATCCTCAGTTCTACAAACTATCATTTTTAAATAGCAATAAAGGTTGATAATCTCACAATACAATCTCCTAGTACCCGAGTTCATACATAGTATTGCACAGAAACAGAAAGAAATATCTTAGGAGAAATCACTTACTATCTATTGGGTTACTATCTTTACATCTAAATTGGGGCATCAGACACAAGTCCAGATTCTTCTTTCCACCATTTTTCATCTTGGATTTGTGAAATGAGAAATAATACAAGAAGGTCCTTCTGGGGAGGGAGGTGTGGAGAAGGAAGGAAAAGAAAATATGGTCACATGATTTAAAAAAATGACAAGTTGGTGGAAATAAACGGGACTAAATCACACTGTCATCGTCACAACGACCGTGACAAACCGACACTGTTCCCTCAGTTTTCCCCAGCAAGAACCGAAGCCTTTCAGCACTGACATCTGGCCCTTTGATAAATTCCCACAAACCACAACAGAACTTATAACCCACGGAGGCTCCATTTAAGGTGCCGAAGGATGACAGCTGTAGTCTTGTCCATAAACGACCTAGAACACAGCTCAAAAAACATCTGTGCTCTCGTGTCCTCAGATCCGTAGTTCTGTTAGGTTACCTCCAGTCCTGGCTTGGAAGTTCAGGGGCTTTTGTCTTGCAGCTGTTGCTGGTGTTGATAGTGAGGCCAGTCCTCCGGAAATCTCAGCACCTCTGCAAAGTAGGTCGGTTCTGCAGGTGTGTTGTGAGGGTGGGTCCTTACGCAGCCTGCCCATTAGGCTACAGAACACACAGGTCTCAGAACCCTGCCCATTTGCCCAGAGGGGCTAATAAGGGAGTTAGTTCAGGTATGTCTAGGTGGATGTGGTGAGAGAAAGCAGGCTTATGTCCAGTAGAGATGGAGGGAGCGGGGGGCAGAAGAAAAGCTGAAAGTGCCTTGGAGAAAGAATCTTTGCCATGCTGCTCAGAGATGACATGAATGGGTAAGGTCATTGGACTCAGCCAGTCCCAACACCCACCTGCAGACTTTCAGCTGGAGTTCTGCTGACCAGCGGAGGCACAGTAACAACAGAAAAGAAAGACCTTAGAGACACAGCTGTGATCAGATCACAGTACCCTTTGCCAAAGTCCACCCCAGCTTTTTCTCTGATCCAGCTCCTGTTCAGTCCCTAAAATTATCCTGAATGCTCTGATCCTGTCTCACAAGCCTCAAGCCTTGTCTTGCTCTTCACAATAGCCAAAAGAATCCAAATGGCTCTAGACTGCTCTTAACACTGAGGATGGAAACTGTCCCTGACTCACTTTCCTGTTTCCCTATTCCCTGGCACATATTAAACTTCTCATCTTTCCCCCTTTTAAAGACCTGCCTGCTTTTAGAAGCCCTACTTTCCTCTGTAGCTACCCCTACTCTCCCAACCCCCACGTCTGCATGATTCCGTCCTACAAGCTCCGCTCTCAGCTACAAGTCTGAGTTGGAGAGGAGTCAGGTAAACCCTTGGTGAGAAGGTACTAGCTTATGACAACTGAAAGCATTCCCTCTCCCTGGCAAATGTGCAAAGGGATTCATTTAACAGCAAATAAAAATTTTAAGAATCAAAGCGGTATGTCACTGATAGAATTCTAGGGACTGAGGAAAGAAGTAGAGAGGAAGGGAGATTTTTCAACCAGGAGTTCTCTTGCCCCTTTGTAAAGCATCTCTATTCAGGCTGCCACTGATTCAAAATATTTCTACCACCAAACTTCCCTAAGGAGTACATTCCCTTGGGCTTCATCTTGACTTGTTTTTGGATTGGATGGGGTGGACGTCCAACGAGAGGTGTTGATGCTTCAAGAGTGGTGAAGAGTGGTGATGCTTCAAGATTTCCCTGTAACACTGCCCATCTCTTGGCCATTTCACTCTTAATAAGAGGCTTCCTCCCTGTAGGCAGGCAGTTGAAAGCCAACTCTACCCCTCTCCTTGGCATTTTTTGAGTCTCTGCAGTTCTATGAGAAGGCAAGGGAAGCTATAAATCAATAGAGATTGAGATTTCATATTCTTGCAATTCTCAATCCCAATACTGATGATGAGTAGCATAAGGTAGCAGAAAAATATGAAGTCAAAAGACGGGGGCTCTGAGCACCTGTCTTGTTAATAAACTAGAATCTTCAGGAAATCTTTCAACATCACTGAATCTCCATGCCAAATTATTGAATGGGCTTAATGAGTTACGGTCCTATTTTACATACAAGACTGTGGTGAAGATCAAATGAGATACTAGATGTAAAAATGTTTTGAAAAGCATGAAATACTATACAAAGTTACACATTTTAATCTTAGCCTTAGCAAAAATGGGTGACGAAATAGATGACATTGAAAAGTACTTGAAATATTTTTTCAATTCCTTTTTGTGTCAGAGACTGATAGTTTTGATCAGTATTAATTTTCACATTGTTTCTTTAATAATAGAACCTATATATTTATCAAGGCACAAGGCAACCAATAATGATGACATTTCCTGGTCTTCTTAGCAGCTAGATGTAGCTAATAGCTAGGTGTTAGCCTATGAGATGTGACTGGAATTGATATATGCAACTTCTTCCCACTTCTTCTAAGCTACCTGAAATAAACATGAGATGGCAGGAGCTGCAGCAGTCATCTTGGACCATGAGTTGAAAGCTGCATGTTAGTATGAAAGAGCAAGAGAGGGCCTGGGATTCTGGTAATATCACACGGTTTTCTCTGTTGCTGAGAGTAGGTAGCCAAAAAGTTAAAAGGAGACAGAATATATAGTACGTATCTTATTCCTTAATAATAATTTAAACACACACATACATAGACGCTCTATCCGTCTGGTTACTGATGTTGCCATCGCCAGAGAATGAAAGGAAGGTCTACCTGGGAACTGCAGGAGTCAATAGGATGTGGAACTCCTCAGGGATTTTTCTTTTTCTTTTTTTGCCTCTGCTGGGCTTTTAACACAGATGTATCTGGAATGACTTAGTTTTGGGTCTTAATATTCATTGGATGGACCGATGCTGAAGCTGAAGCTCCAATACTTTGGCCACCTGATGCGGAGAGCCAACTCATTGGAAAAGACTCTGATCCTGGGAAACATTGAGGGCAGGAGGAGAAGGGGGCGAGAGAGGATGGGATGGTTGGATGGCGTCACCAACTCAATGCACATGGGTTTGAGCAAACTCTGGGAGAGAGTGAAGCACAGGGAAACCTGGTGTGCTGCAGTCCACGGGGCTCGCAAAGAGTCGGACATGACTTAGCGACTGAGCAACAGCGACAACTTTGAGGCTGCTGGCCACTCATGGATCCTTAGACCCAGATGCCTTCTGCTGACATCCTTTCCCTGAGCTGAGGATCACTGCGCATGTAGGCGCGCTGTCAATTTTCAGAGAACAAACTGCATCCTCACCTCTTCGTTTCTATCAACAGAGGACCGTGGGGAGAGGACTAGTGTGCTGCTTTAGAATGAAATGATACGAAGGAAGACGTTCATGTCGGTCTTTTTAATTTGCTCAGCACTGGCCTCGGGCCAATGAAGAGAGATGGTTTCTCCTCTGAACATCCTGATACTGTGTCTCCAGCGGAGCCTCACATATCACGCCTTCAGCAGCGAGGCCACGGAAAGTCTTTGGATAGAAACCCCGAGGCGCCTAAGGAACAGTGTGAAGTTAGCAGAGGCTGCCTTCAAGTCTCAACTAGGCACGGATTCTCTGCCAAAAATGTAAAGGGAGTTTAAAAGAAACAATCTGAATGCTTTCTAACTTGTTTTGATTTTCCACATGACAAAACATTGGATTGTTAGCGTGTGTGTGTGTGTGTGTGTGTGTGTGTGTGATTCACAGCGACAGGCAGAACAATAATTTGCAGCTCTGCCATTCTAGGCAGCATTAGGTCTTAGCATTGAAATGGGAAGACAGAGAGAAAGCTGCTCATTAATCCCAGTAGCAAGCCTCCTTTCTCACTACTTTAGGAACAAATCATCAGAAAGGGAGATGCTAATATTTTGTGAGCCTAATCTCTATCAGCTAACAAGCTATATTTTTGGCCCCTTTAACCCACCCCATCTATGGCTTAAGAAGTACAACTGCCTATAAAGCCATCAGTCTCTCAGCTCCTTGATGGATGAGTGATTTGGAGGAGGCTGGGCTCACCCCAGGTGACATGGCACTGGCTTGGAGCTATCACACTCAGGGGGGTTAGACACAGACCCTTCTGGACAATAATGGGTGGTTTCTAGCACGACTGGCAGGAAGCTATTATCCCATATGGAAAACATTATGGAGACAAAAAAAGAGTTTGCCCTCTGCAGTCAGCCAAATCTAGCTCACAAAACAGGAGGAAGCTACTTATTGCCTGTAAATCTCACTTTCCACATTGTAAAATTGGGACAAACAGTATCTACCTTCTTGTGAATAGATTTGAGTTATGAAAAGGGCCTCCCAAAGTTCCTGGCACAAGGGAGGTCCCAGTAATGCCTTTCCTCCCATGAGAGATGAAGCTGAGGGTAGTATCAGAAATACCTAAGCCTCTTCTCTAGAACTCTTTTTGATGGAGACACCAGGCTCCCCCTCTGTGCAGGCGAGCACTCCATGAATGTGGGTTGATTAACTCTCAACCCCAGAGAGAGTATTCTGGAGGCTGAGACGCAGCTTATGTAAAGCTGGCTTAAACATCAAACATGTTGGATATCAATGAAATAGGCTTTTCAATCTGATTTAGGGGGTTCACTCATTTTGCCTTCAGCTCCTTGAAAGGATTGATCAGATCAGTCTGTTGTGAAACTTTCTACTCACTCTGATCCCCTACTAAATGCTAGGCCAAGGTTTTCTACTCCCTCTGCCATATTTCTCCTCTTATTATTCAAAGACATTGTGTTGTAGCTGTGGCTGGGAAGAGGTGAGAATAAGAGTGCTCAGGGCTGGTGCACTGGGAAGACCCAGAGGGAAGTGATGGGGAGGGAGGTGGGGGGGAGGATCAGGATGGGGAACACATGTAAATCCATGGCTGATTCATGTCAATGTATGGCAAAAACCACTACAATACTGTAAGTAATTAGCCTCCACCTAATAAAAATAAATTAAAAAAAAAAAAAAAGAAGAAGCACTTGGCAATGCAGCACATTTTTTCTGACCACACTCTCACGACAGGTAGAGATCATGCATGGAGAAAAAAATAATACCAAGCTACAGATATTCAAATGTTGGGAGGTAGAGTCTAAACCCCTGGAGTAAACACGCACTGCATTCCATGTCTCATGGCCTAAGTCAGAGTTAGTTTTTAAATTAGTGATCTTGACTTTATTTTGCATACACGCTAGCTGAGCTCCTATACTAAAGGCCAAATTCCTTTTAAGTGTCTTTTCCTCTATGACAGTGGAGTTTCAAACCTGGCAGTGCTGTATCAGATAAGAGGTCTGCTCCAAATAGGAAAAACTCTAAAATAGCCCTCATTAAAAAAACTAAGGTTCTGCAGTCAGATTGGAAATGGTGGACAGGTAGTTATCCTCCTGCTTTTCTCCCTTCTTAATTTATCTTTCATTCCTTATACTGAAAATAAAAAATGGTGAAGGGTGTTCTCCTTAGGTATTCATTAATAAGCCTGTTCTCTCCTGAATGTCCTTACCCACGTTCCTTTCTCTGGGGCCACAGGCACACATCTCCTGAATCTACTAGCCTTTCCATAAAAGATGGGGGAGAAGCATGGCTCGGGGATAAGATGCAGAGGATGTGAGTCTGCAGTGATGGTCAGTAGCAGGGTAATCATGTTGAAAAACAACCATAACAACGAAACACGTTGCACTACTTATGGTTTAAACCACACTCGAATAGAGTTCAAAGATGAGAGCCAACAGCTGAGAGAGTTGGCCTTAAACCTCATGGGAAGGCTGAAAAAGCCTTCTCTTCCTCTCTCTTTCAACAGCAGTATTTCCATTAAAGAGACAATATGAGCGGATCAGTTTCAGCAGAACATCCAAGCCACAATTTGGCTTTTCATGTGTACTTGAGTAGGTTCCAATGGCCCAACCTACCACCTGGGCTGCTGCTGCAAAAAAAAGAAAAAAAACAATCGCAAGGACTCTTTCCTTTGTTGATGCTTTGCCCCTTGACCTTCTAAAGAGGTCTATCCCGTTGGGTGCATTCCTTACCCTACTTAATATCACAGATTGACAAATGTCAAAAAAAAAAAAAAAAAGAACCAGATGGATCATCTCTGGCTGGGAAAAGGTGAAGACAGAGAGGAAGCAAGGAGGGGAGCGGGTCCCAAGCAAGCCACCTACGGGCCAGACGTACTCGGCGTGGTCCCACATTCTCCAAGGTGAGGCCAGCGCGCGGGCTCGGGCTCCCCCTTCCGCGGGAGGGGAGGGCGGCGGCCGGGGTTGGGGTCACCATCTCACCACCTGGCTGTTGTAGTCCTCCGTGACGGCCCCCTCGGGGCTCCCCTCCTGCCTGGGCCAGCGGTGGCCCCTGTGGTCTCGCTGTGGCCTGCGCTCCCCGCGTCTCCTCTGCCGGTCCCTCTGGCGCGCCAGCTGCCTGGTGCGGTGGTAGCGCTGCTGGAAGAGATCCTTGGCGTACTCGTAGAGCTGCACATCGAGGAAGTTGAGCTCCTCGATGCGCCGGCGGGCGCCCTCGTTGATCTCCACGTTGGAAGCCCGCGTGATGTTGAACTGCGTGAAGGGGGAGATGAACTTGAGGTTGAATGTCCTCTCGAAGAGAAACTGCGTCTTGCGCTGGAACTCCGTGAGCCCGAAGAACGCCATGTTCTTGAGGTTGCTCTTGGCGCTCTGCAGCAAGATGGCGTTCCTCTCGCTCTCGTTCATGAAAGTCAAGTTGTAGCAGCCCACCAGGCTGAGGTCGGCCAGCATGCGCACCTGGCGGTTGTTGGCCAGGTTGTAGGTGCAGTCCATGAACTCCCGCAGGCTGACCCCGGACCAGTCGTCCCCGGGGTAGCAGGTGGGCAGCTCGTCCGGGGTGGGGCTCCTCCCGTCGCACATGTGGAGGGAGGTTTTCCACGTGGCCCCTCTCTGGACGTGTTTCCACTCGCTCAGGTATCGGGACACTGGATCCCGCAGCATGGTGATGTAATAGAAATTCCTGGAAGAGATGAGGGGGAGAGCGTCAGTCCTCCTGAACTACAACCCTGGGCACTCGGGCTTCTGTAGCCTTTATGTCAGCATTGAGCCCATGGACTTGTCTGCCAAATGGTCGCCTGAGAATGTCCTTCCAGTGCTCACATGAGTGGCTGTTAGCCAATGTTCCTTTCTGTGCGTGTTTCTGTAAACATGCATGAATGGGTTTCCGTACCATTTGCTGCGTTTTTTCTTTCTGCTACAGTGTGGGCAGCCTACTCCCCTATTCTTTGCCTGAAGAATTCCATGGACAGAGAAGCCTGGTGGGCTATAGTCCATGGGGTTGCAAAGAGTCCGATAGGATTGAGCGACTTTCGCTCACTCACAGTGTGGGGAGGGCTGGGGTTGGGGGAAATAATTCATGCCTTCATGCAGTAATTATTCACTGATAAATTACAACCGGCAAGAACACCTTACTTTAAGAAAATTCACCATGATTATTTAAAGTTATCACCCAAATGATATTTTATCTGATCCTTTTAAAATTTTATCTGATCCAGATAAAATGATATTTTATTTGATATTTTATCTACTACTAAGAGGTACTTTTGTAGTAGATATTGGGGACTATTTGATAGGGAAATGTGCAAAGGGGTTAAAATGATTTATCCAAAGCAGAAGACTAGAAAGAGCAAAGCAGAAAGCCGAGTCTCCTTAATCTTTTCTGGGTTAAGATGTAGGTGGGGTAGGGGAAAGATGTGTTGTATGGAGACTAATATTTACTGAGCACTTATTATGTGCTGGAAACTGGACTAGGTGCTTTGTGAGTACTGGCACAGATAACCTTCAACATAACTTATAAAATGGGTTTTATCATGACTTAAAAAAAAAAAAAACAACAAAAAAACCAAAACCTGAGAACACAGAAGTGAAAAATACAGCCCAAGATCCTAGAGCAAATGAATACTTGAACTATGATAAAATTTATGCCTATTTGATTTCAAAGCTTCTGTGCTTTCCTGGGCAGCAAATTTTAAAAACAAAAAATGTAACTAATATTTATTGAGTGCCTATCAGTTGTCAGGTGCTGTGGTTCTTAACAATCACTGGTGTCATCTCATCTAATGGCACCTAATGGAGCACAGAGAAGAGATACATTTTATAAACGGTTAGCTCCAGAATGATTAGGTAAAGATCAGGGTACAACTGGCTCAAAAGCACAAGAGAGATGTGAAGAGGCCAGAAGGGATTTGGAAAATCGACAGATAGA
Organism: Odocoileus virginianus; assembly: GCF_023699985.2. Taxonomy (NCBI): domain Eukaryota; kingdom Metazoa; phylum Chordata; class Mammalia; order Artiodactyla; family Cervidae; genus Odocoileus; species Odocoileus virginianus. The sequence goes on from NC_069681.1 coordinate 36,277,132, forward strand.
GACACAGCAGTAGGCATTAGAGAAAAGCAAATATTGATTCCAAGTCAGGAAAATCCTTCTCATCATTCGAGCAGCTGCCAGTGGAGTGGGATGCCCACCCCACCTCTGTCACCAGGAGTGACACTCAGGGTTTGCCCTGGGCAGACAAAAACAGCTCTGAAAAGTTCTGAAAAGAACACCGCTTCTCCTGACAATCTAAACTGTACTAAAAAAAAAAAAATTATAGCTAGTAAAAGCAATGACAAAAATAAGGAATTGAAGTGTTAGTCACTCAGTCACGTCTGACTCTTTGCGACCCCCATGGACTGCAGCCCGCCAGGCTCCTCTGTCCATGGAATTCTCCAGGCAAGAATACTGGAGTGGGTAGCCCATCCCTTCTCCATGGGATCTTCCCAATCCAGGGGTTGAATCCGGATCTCCCGCATTGCAGGCTGATTCTTTACCATCAGAGCCACCAGGGAAGCTGGCACTCTGTACTCTTTTTCATGCTGCTTTTAAAAAAAGGAATTGATGAGGTATATTTAAAACAATACATTTACTGTATTCAGTTATTTTGAATGTGTAGCCAGACAGTTTTGAAATGTGCTAAAGAAACTGTGGTGTTGGAGAGACTCTTGAGAATCCCTTGGACTGCAAGGAGATCCAACCAGTCCATCCTAAAGGAAATCAGTCCTGAATATTCATTGGAAGGACTGATGCTGAAGCTAAAGCTCCAATACTTTGGCCATCTGATGATAAGAACTGGCTCATTGGAAAAGATCCTGATGCTGGGAAAGATTGAAGGCAGGAGGAGAAGGGGACAAGAGAGGATGAGATGCTTGGATGGCATCACTGACTCGATGGACATGAGTTTGGACAAGCTCCAGGAATTGGTGATGGACAGGGAAGCCTGGTGTGCTGCAGTCCATGGGGCTCACAGAATTGGGCATGTCTGAGTGACTGAACTGAACTGAAAGAAAATCCAAAATCTTAAGTAATACTCTCATCCTTTTAAATCAGGAAGAAGAATGTATTGGAACCACCACAGAAAGGCCAGCCTGAGCTCTGCTTTGCCAGTCATCATTTTTACATTACTCTGTTGTCTTTCCCTATGACAGACTGACAATTCCATCAGTGGGGAAAAATTTCCCAAAAGATCTGAAGGGAAAGCTGAAAATGACTGACATTATTTCTGGGCTCCACAAGGAAATGCTGACAATAAAGATTTTCAGGATATTATATGGTTGAATGTTATATGACATGTCATTATTAATCCTGCTTTGGTCCTATGTTGAAACTTGTTTACATTTCAGTTCTACAAGCAGAGACTTATTTTTATTTGACAATGATATAATAAGTATATAAACACAATGATGAAGATGGTGGTTATAATGTAACTTAGGTGAGTTAAGGAACTCAGACTCATTAGGACAGAATACCTTACATCAAAGAGATCTTTGCTTGGACAAATAGGATCACAAATGGGAAATTTATAATTTTTCTGGTTAGTTGGGTAAAATGGAAAATGCACAAAAAAGGATTTAAATGAAAAAGATGACAATCAATTGACAAGACTCAGCCCCATTTATGTGTCTCAAATTTATGCACAGTCCAGATTTTTAAAATAATAAAAAAAGCTGTGAGATTTTAGGGCTGAGAATGACAAATGTTTGTGGCATAAAGGGTTAACTGGAACCTGCTGCTGGAATCTGAGAAGCTGTTGTCTCACTCCAAAAAACTTGCCAAAGAATTCCCAATGCCTTTGCTCCATCGGAAATGCACATGGTCTCCAAGCTGACTGAAACTAGCTTACACTTAAAATGGTCTTGGTTTCAAATTTTATTCAATGTAACAATATGTTGAAACAATGATTAGGCAAATTGTAGGGTGATGTTTATACAAGTAAAATCATTCTCAAATGTCTGCAGGTTCTACTAGTCAAATAGGTCAGGGGTCCATTTTTAAGTAAAACTAACTCTGACATCAAGGCACAAAAATGTACTAGTGCGACATTCATACTGATAAAGTACAGAGTTGTCCCCTCCACGGTTCTGGAGCCAAGTGCCTGAGAGCATTTGGGTGTTGCTTTAGTCAGACGTATTTTCCTGCATGGTTTGTTTCTTGTAATCCTGCAAAGCAGTCACGATAGAAAGCTAAAAACAATAGGATTGAAGAACATCCAACTATTGAAGGAAAAAAAAAAAAATCACAATATGACTCATCAAATCATTTTTTCTCATTTCTATTTTTTTCTGTACTTTCATTTGCTTTTCTACTCTCAGCCAGAAAACTTCAAGGTCATTGATGAAATGACGTTCACCTCCAGGCCACAGGTCCAGCCTCATATGCACAAGCTTCACTCCAGTTTCATGAATCTCCTCCCTGCTCCCAAATGATGGAAACTCATTTTCTTCTGCTCCTGCCCAATTCAATTTCTAAAGAAAATTCTTTAAAAAAAAAAAACTAAATATTTTATTTAAAAAATTTTTATTTTATATTAAAGGATAGTGGGCTAACAATGTTGTACTAGTTTTAGGCATACAGCAAGATGATTCAGTTATGCACAAATATATATCTATTCTTTTAAAAATTCCTTTCCCATTTAAGCTATTATAGAACATTGAGCAGAGTTCTCTGTGCTATATATTAGGTCTGTGTTGATAATCTATTTTAAATACAGCAGTGTGCACATGTCAATCCCAAATTCCCAATCTATCTCACCCTCAGGAAAATTCTTAGAAATACCCTGAAATCTGCAACTTTCCTTTTCAAGCTTTCCTGGTTCAACAGCACAATGGAGGGCAAAACCAAGACCAGAGAAGGACAAGCAAGCTCCCCAGGAAAGGGCGTATGGCCACGTGCAGAGGTTCTCCCAGAACCCAGTCCCTTTTGACAGTCCCCTAAACAGAGGCGGAGCTCCATCTGTTCAAACACTCAAACACTATTTGAACTGTTAAACATTTTTCAGTTAAACTCTTCCCGGATTTTGGGGACGGAGACTTTGTCTTAATGACAGCTTGCTGCCTGCAGATTTCCTGTTTGCCACCTGCCTCTTTGAGAGTTTGGACAAATTCATGTAAGAATGTCTGAAAAGCAATTACAACTCTTTAGAATAATTATCCTTGTGAGCCCAGGTTAAAGATGGCACAGCCTTGTGTACTCAGGAAACTTAGAGCACTTTGGTTAGTTCAGTGATCATTTCAGCTGACGATTGTTATAGGGACCATCATGGCTTACTATAGTGTCAAGACTAGGAACATGTCCTTTTTGGTCTCTTGCTCGGCTGTAAGGTAATCCTATTAAAAAATTCAAAACACAGCACAAGGACATGACTGCCTTCCCTCAGTCTTTGACTTTTCTTTTGCTCATTTGCATCCTGCTCATCTTTCCTGGCCCAGCTCAAGCTTCATCTCCATCTCCCCTGGCTTTTCCAGCCTTGAGGGTTTACTGCATCACTTACTGCACTTTTAACATGCGTATGAAAGTCCTGTTCACATCTCCCCTTTAAGTTCCTTTTTGATAACTGGACCTTAGGCCCGGTGCCCCACAGCATCTCCACAAAGTCCTGCTCACTGCAGATATTCAATAAATGATGCCGTGGAAAAGAAATGACCTTCAAAGGAGATAAGTGTATTCTAATGACTAAGGTTAATATTGCCTTTGACAAATAGGCCCTTCTTTTTTCCCCATAAAAACTAATCCGATACTATTTCTGAACGCCCAAAACATGTGAAAAGTGTAAAAAGACATAGAATCTTCTAATCCATCCATCATTCAATCATGATGGTTAATATGCAGAGAGAGTCATGAGAGGCTTTAGGTAAAAGGCAGAATATTTCATACACCAGATAGTTATTAGAAATGAGATTTTTTTAAATGCTAAATTTAGTGGTTTTCTTCCCTTCTGCTTCAAGAACCTGTATTTCACCAAGCAGTTTATTGTATTTATAATTGCTCATTTCTTTAATGAGCAAGTCATTTAATTAACATATGGCTTATTGAGGGTGTGTGTGTGTGTGTGTGTGTGTGTGTAAGGAGCTGCTCTAGGAAATGTAGAGAATAAAAAAAAGAATAAAATGGCCTCAAAGTGTTATAAATGTAAGAGTGGTAAATTAGAAAAAAAAAGAGGCATTGATTAGCAAATCATGGAGGTAAGGAGTGGACAAAGAATACTTAAGAGAATATTTCAGTAGGTACAGAGAGCAGAGTGGCCTAATGAGACCAGCAAGTTCATGTTGTACATTTCACTGAATGTTTGTCAATAAATGAATGAATGAAAAGAGGGACGTAAGCTCCAACTTATTGGAAAAGACCCTGATGCTGAGAAAGACTGAAGGCAGAAGGGGGCCACAGAGGAAGAGATGGTTGGATGGCATCACTGAATAGACATGAGTTTGAGCAAGCTCCAGGAGATGGTAAGGAACAGCAAAGCCTGGTGTGCTGCAGTCCATGGGATCACAAAAAGTCAGACACGACTTGGTGACTAAACAACAACAAACCAGAACAGGGGGCTTCCCAGGTGACGCTAGTGGGAAAGAACCCATGATTTTGTTCCCTGGGTCGGGAAGATGCCCTGAAGGAGGGTGTGGCAACCCACTCCAGTCTTCTTGTCTGGAAATCCTCACGGACCGAGGAGCCTGGTGGGCTACAGTCCATGGGATCGCACAGAGTTGGACATGACTGAAGAGACTTAGCAAGCATGCAGGCAAACTGGAACAGGATACTGAGGTCGGTTTGCTGTGAGTTCTGCAGGCACCTTGCATTGCTAAAGTAAGAAAAGTGTTGATGTGGGAAGCTTCATGGAGCAACAGAGTTTACGAGGGACAAAAGTAGGCAGGGACCAGGAAAGACATTAGACAGCCCTGGTGAGAGACCAGCAAGGAAGAACCCAGAACTGTGGGTACTTATGGGAAAGAATCAAGGATGAATTATAAAACTATCATATGCCCACCTTCACCATTCGTTCCCCTTCCTCACCGCCAGTCTTCTCTAAACCACCTTTTCCTCCTCTGTATGACCTCCTTCCCTTCTATCTAATCCTTCCATTTCAGTTCTGTGATGGAAAAGAGGCAGCACAGGTATGCACCCAGAAATGGTAACCGAGGAGTAGAAGGCCCTGGAATCACTGTGCCTCTGCTGATTAAAAACATTCCCTTTCATGAGGCTATGACATGCCTAGCCAGTAAGAGCACATTTGAAGGAAACTACAAAATGCCAGGTTCACAATGAGGGTTAGTCATATTCCTTCGAACACCAGCTTAATGCTTGTAAAATCAAGCAACACAGTTAATATCGCCACAATGCACAGTTCAAAGCATTCATAGAAACCAGCTCAACTAGATACTCCTCCCTTCAGCCTCCTGTGATGTCCTCAGCAGAAGGTAGCCCCGCCCCCAACCCCACCCCTGGAAACCTATGCTGCTCAAGTTTTTGTCTTCATTCTGTGGACCAGGGAATGTCCCGTGAGCTGGCTTTATATATCACTCCCCTTTCAGCCTTCAGAGCATCTGATACATGACCTTGTACATGATGGGTGTTTAGCTGTTCAATGTTCATGGAATTAATAAATAGATACATTTTATCAGCCACCATTTTAGGAATTCTCATGGTGATTGTCCCCAGGAAACTGAACTTGTTGTTGCCTTGACCTGCAAAAGTAGCCCAGGCTAATGATTTCCCTTAGCCTAGACCTTAGGAAATGTATGAGAAACAATCAATTTCTCCTCCTTCTTCTTGTCCTACAGACTTTTATTTTGTAACCTATTGTTCTGTGTTTTCTGTTTTAATTTTTCCAATGTTGTGTTGATTTCTGTTGTACAACAACGTGAATCAGCCATAATATTATTTAACTTCTATGCAGAGGACATCACGAGAAACGCTGGGCTGGAAGAATCACAAGCTGAAATCAAGATTGCTGGGAGAAATATCAATAACCTCAGATATGCAGATGACACTACCCTTATGGCAGAAAGTGAAGAGGAAAAAGCCTCTTGATGAAAGTGAAAGAGGAGAGTGAAAAAGTTGGCTTAAAGCTCAACATTCAGAAAACTAAGATCTTGGCATCTGGTCCCATCACTTCATGGCAAATAGATGGGGAAACAGTGGAAACAGTGTCAGACTTCATTTCTTTGGGCTCCAGAATCACTGCAGATGGTGATTGCAGCCATGAAGTTAAAAGACACTTACTCCTTGGAAGGAAAGTTATGACCAACCTAGAGAGCATATTAAAAAACAGAGACATTACTTTGCCAACTATGGTTTTTCCAGTGGTCATGTATGGATGTGAGAGTTGGACTGTGAAGAAAGCTGAGCGCCGAAGAATTGATGCTTTTGGACTGTGGTGTTGGAGAAGACTCTTAAGAGTCCCTTGGACTGCAAGGAGATCCAACCAGTCCATCCTAAAGGAGATCAGTCCTGAGTGTTCATTGGAAGGACTGATGCTGAAGCTGAAACTCCAATACTTTGGCCACCTGATGGGAAGAGCTGACTCATTGGAAAAGACCCTGATGCTGGGAGGAATTGGGAGCAGGAGGAGAAGGGGATGACAGAGGATGAGATGGCTGGATGGACATGAGTTTGAGTAAACTCGGGAGTTGGTGATGGATAGGGAGGCCTGGTGTGCTGCGGTTCATGGAGTTGCAAAGAGTCGGACACGACTGAGCGACTTAACTAAACTGATACATATATATATCCCCTCCTTTTTGAGCCTGGCTCCCCTCCCTATAAGGTGGCCTTGGGGACATTGAAGGAGCTCTTTGGTCCTCAGCAGGGAGCAAGCACAGATGACCAGTCCATCCTAAACACAAGCTGATGCTGTAACTGACTGGGACCCCATGGAACCTTCGGGCGTGGGCGACAGGGCTTTCCCCATTTCCTCTGCTTTAGCTCCTCTCTGAAGTATCTGTGTTGTTTACTTGCTAAGTTGTGTCTGAAAACTGTAGTCCACCAGGCCCCTCTGTCCAGGGGATTTGATAATAGTATCTGATGCACATTTCCTGTGTTGTTTTGCAGATGTAAATAACCTCCCCTTCTCCAACCAGTGGAAGATGCTAACTACTTGATGACCTTAAGTCCATAAACCCAGGCCTTCTGGAACCTAAAGACTGATAAAGTTAACCCCTGTGATGCCACCCTGCTGCCTCACCATCAGCCAGTCAGAGAGCTGTGCACCAACTGATCACAGACCCTGCGACCCCCCTTACCTCCTCACCTGGCTTAAAAGTCCTTTGCATGCCAAGTTGCTTCAGTCGTGTCCGACTCTTTGCAACCCTATGGACTGTAGCCCTCCAGGCTCCTCTGTCTATGGGATTCTCCAGACAAGAATACTGGAGTGGGTTGCCATGCCCTCCCCAGGGAATCTTCCCAACCCGGGGATTGAACCTGCGTCTTTTACGTCTCCCAGGCATAAGGTTCTTGACTGCTGAGCCACCCCTAAAAGTCCTTTGCCGAAACACTTTGGGGAACTCGGAGATTTTTAGGTCAGGAGCCACCTGTCTCATCCCTTTGCAGGGCCCTGCAATAAACCTTTCTCTGCTCCAGACTCCTTTGTTTCAGTTTGTTTAGCCTCACTGTACTTTGGGCACATGAACTTGTGTTAACAATGTATGCATTTTTAAAAAGTGAAACTTAGGTCTCCCACCCCGCTGTGCTGTGTGCAGTAGTCATTTTCCAAATGCTCAGAATGGAATTAATTTCTTGACTCTCTTTAGAGCCACACGCTCATTATGGACCGCCCATTCTTCATTATCTCAGTGGAGTATTATCTGCACTGTTCTGTATCTGATAGGGGGAATCACAGCACTTAGAGCTTGGCAATCAGAATGCCCTTTGACACAGTGATGAAAAGGCCTTTTATTTGAGCCTTGAAAACAAATTAAGGGATTTAAGAATGATGTTCTAAGCAAATGGGAAATTGGGAACGATGATTGTTAAGTGTTGTACTAAAGAACTCTCGGGGGCTGACAATGGCATCTGTCAGAGCGATTGGTTCTAAGGATGTCCGGCATTGTGAAGAGAAAATGGGAACATTCACATATCCTTATCTCACCCCACACAGAAACCACGCATCCCCCACCCAGCTGCAGTCACCTCCTCCCTGACGGCGACTTACTTACAGAGCAGCCAGACCCTTTTGACTAAGGAATTTTTATCTGACTTATTACCCAAAGATCTTGACTCTTTTCAGTTGGGAGGATGCTGGGGAGAGGAAAGCCCATAGCGCTTCCCTGCAAAGGAGAAGGCTCGGTGTCCCTCTTCTTCCTGGGGTAACTGGTAACGTTAAAGGGAGAATACTTTGGAGGTAGCTGGTCTTTCTTTTTTTTTTTTTAATCATTGATCCCCATGCCTAACTCCAGTTAGAAATGCAGTACATTGCCATTATGGAAAATATGAGCAATGAAAAACCATAAAAAAAAAAAAGAGAATGAAAATTACTTAGAATCACGTCACTAGGATATAACCACAGTTAAATATATATTTCTTTCACAGATTTGAGATAATACTGTATGTTGTATTTTTAATATGTATTTAAAACTTAAAAGGGCTTCCCAGGTGGTTCATTGGTAATGAATCTGCCTGCCAATGCAGGAGACACAGTTTTGATCCCTGGGTCGGGAAGATTCCCCGGAGGAGGAAATGACAACCCACTCCAGTATTCTTGCCTGGGAAATCCCATGGACAGAGGAGCCTGGAAGGCTACAGTCCATGGGGTCACAAAGAGTCGGACACAACTGAACAACTGAACAAAACCTTAAAAATACGAGGGGAATATATTTTCCATCTTATTTAATATTCTTCTATAGGAGCATAGTGTTCCAATTATGGATGTACCATAATTTATGTGACCAAGCTCCCAGTTTTGGACAAATAAGCTGATTCTATTTGGAGCGGGGGCTACTAGAGACAATAATCTGACAAACTCCTTAAGCCATAAATATTTAGGCAGAGAATAAATAGCTAGAATTTCTGACTGGCTTCCTAGGTGACACTAGTGGTAAAGAACCTTCTTGCCAATGCAGGAGGCGATGGAGACTCTGGTTCAATCACTGGGTCAGAAAGATCTCCTGGAGAAGGAAATGCAAACCCACTGTAGTGTTCTTGCTTAGAGAATCCCATGGACAGAAGAGCCTAGTGCTATACGGTCCATAGGGTTGCAAAGAGTCGGACACGATTGAAGCGATTTAGCTTGCAGAATTTCTGAGTCAAGAGAATTGCCCCATTGGCTTCCCTGATAACTCAGTTGGTAAAGAGTCTGCCTGCAGTGCAGTAGACCCCAGTTTGATTCCTGGGTCGGGAAGATCCGCTGGAGAAGGGATGGGCTACCCACTCCAGTATTCTTGGGCTTCCCTTGTGGCTCAGCTGGTAAAGAATCTGCCTGCGATGCGGGAGACCTGGGTTCCATCCCTGGGTTGGGAAGATCCCCTGGAGAAGGGAAAGGCTACCCATTCCAGTATTCTGGCCTGGAGAATTCCATGGGTTGTATAGTCCATGGGGTAGCAGAGTCGGACATGACTGAGCGACTTTCACTTTAATTCACTTTTCATAATCAAAATGCTGAAGTATAGCCAAGCGTAGTCAGCACAGGCAAGGAGACAGCCATTCTGTGTGACCTAACTTCATGGGGTGTTTGGGGACAAGTTCACCTGCAAGTCGAGGGAAGGCCATGAAACAAGCTCTTGGCTCTGCCCCCTCCCAGCTGGGCCAGGAAAGATGCCCAGTTCAGATCCTAAGCCTAAAAGATGGACATCCTAGGACAGCCAAATGGGGCTTGTGATGTGGTGCTGAGGAAACATTCTTCCAAAAAGATTTGTTTATTTTACACTTAATGAGCAGCTGGAATATCAAATTAGAGGCTAAACATTTTTGGAATCAAATCCCACTCATCAACACTGCAGCTATATTAAAGCCGACATCTAGATCAGAAAGAGGGAAGTTCCTCACCCGATTATACTCAGTACCAGCACTTCTGGACACAGCCTTCTTCTTGTGATGGAGCTTTTCTGCAAGTCTGTGTATCAGTAGAGCTTCCCAGGTGGTGCTAGTGGTAAAGAACCCATTTGCCAATACAGGAGACATAAGGGACGTGTGTTTGATTCCTGGGTTGGGAAGATCCCCTGGAGGAGGGCATGGCAACCCAGCCCAGGATTCTTGCCTGGAGAATCCCAGGGACAGGGGAGCCTGGTGTGTTATGGTTCACAGGGTTACAAACAGTCGGACCCAACTGGGGCAACTTAGCACACAGCACAGCTATCAGCTAACTTTAATAATGGGAAACTGCACATGTCACTAAACCAACCAAACAAAAGCACGAAATAAGAGATTTTTGGAAGATACCGGTCACTGGTCATTTTTCTAAGAGGAATAGTCAACCCCTCAACCCAGTTCACCAGGAAAAAAAGGTAGAATTTCTTAGTAAGATGCCATTTTAAATCTTGTCACATGGCTTCTTTGTATTGACACAAATCCTGGGAGCCTCAGACTCATGAAAATGCCATGGTTTTCAGGTGCTTGTCATATTTGCTTTCAGTTTCCCCCAAGTGGCTGCTGCAAGAATAAATTTCAGGGAATGCATGTTCCAGGGACGTGTTTCTGCTATCTTGCTGAGTACAGTTCCTCCCAGTACAGTTTCAGATGTGCCAGGGAGGGTCCTGCTCTCATGCATTATTCAGGGACTTCTGTGATTATTTGGTTCAGAGGCGCCCTGCTTTGCACTGCCGCGCTGGGACTTAGGCAGGAGGAGTTCTCTAGGCGCTCTGCTCTGCTCTGCAAATCTGTGGTTTATGCATGCGGGCATCCACCTGAAGCCTGGAGCCGCCCTGGCGTGAGATAAGGCCCAATTCAATCTCGGGCACAGCGCTAATCCCCAGCCGGGCAATGCAGAACACCAGATAGTACACTCAGATTGTGTTATTAGGCCACGCGTGTTCAGTCGTGCTCGCTCCTTAGTTAATTTCTCAGGCGCTGCTTTTAGGGAATGTGGGAATTTCCCAGTAGCAGCGAGGCGGTGTCTTCATTGCCATTGTTTTTTAGCAGCTGATTTGGAAGAGAAAAAAGAAGTCAACCAGGGTATTCCTTCAAGGTCAAAGCATGCGTTCTGATATCTAGGTTTATAGCTGACTGCTTGGGCACAGGTTTTCCTAAAACATTGCAAGAACCAAAAATTAAATCACCCGTGTCCAGATTTTGCTATGTTCTTCCCTGAAAGAGTCTTTCGTGTTAGCATTTTCCTAGATTCTGGCATCAGGTCTGAGGAACCATTTTTAACATATTTAACAAAATACTTAAGAGAGTGCCACCTGATTCCTTACGGGTTCTCAAAGAAAGAGTGCCTTGAAGGTCATCCCCCAGGCAACAATTTTTTAAAAGAGATTTTTTTGATGTGAACCATTTTTAAAGTCTATTGAGTTTATTACAACATTATTTCTACTTTATGTTTTGTTTTTTGACCACAAGGGATGTGGGATTCTAACTCTTTGATCAGGGATTGAATTTGCACCCTCCCACCCCCAACAATTGTAAAGCAAAGTCTTAACCACTGGGCTGCCAGGGAAGTCCCCCCTCCAGGCAATGATTAAAAGCAAGCTAAATTAAAACATGGAAAGTTTCATGTGAAACAAAAATTGTTATTAATAGCAATAATAATAATGGATAACATTTACTGAGTACATACTATATCAAAGTGAAAGTGAAAGTCGCTCAGTGGTGTCCTACTCTTTGCGACCCTGTGGACTATACAGTTCATTCTCCAGGCCAGAATACTGGAGTGGGTAGTCTTTTCCTCCTCCAGGGGATCTTCCCAACCCAGGGATAGAACCCGGGTCTCCCACATTGCAGGAGGATTCTTTACCAGCTGAGCCACAAGGGAAGCCCATTATATCAATGTACAGTTCTAAATGCTTTATTTATTAAAATGAAAATTAAAATTTTTATTGACTTTTCAAATCTAATGTATTTATTGAAGCAAAATTGGTACTAATAGCAATCATAATAATGGACAACATTTATTGAGTGCACACTATGTCCAAGAACATTTCAAGTACTTCTATTAATCCCAAGTGGCGCTAGTGGTAAAAAACCTGCCTTTCAATGCAGAAGACGTAAGAGACGTGGGTTCATCCCTGGGCTGGGAAGATTCCCTGGAGGAGGGCATGGCAACCCACTCCAGTATTCTTGCCTGGAGAATCCCATGGACAGAGAAGCCTGGTGGCCTATAGTTCATGGGGTCACAGAGTTGGACACGACTGAAGCGACTTAGCATGTGTGCATGCATTGATCATGCAACTCAACCCTTTGAGTTACACAGGATTTTAGATGATGTCTGACATTTCATACAATGATGGGAGTTCCGACAGCCTCCTCCATCATCTTGTGTCAGGCTGTCGTAGAGATGCTTTGTGACTTAATGCATCAGTGGTCTGGGCTTTTGTGGAAGTCAAAGCTCCAGAAGCAAAATTAGCATCTCACGGTGAGGGATTTGTGTTTGCCTGTGGGTAGATGGGAGTGAGGCAGCACACTGCGGGGGCCAGGGAGAGAGAGGCACCAGGCTCCTTTCAGGGTCAGAGGTCAGCTACTCAGAGCTTAGGAGTAGTCCTAAACACAGTTTTCCTGAGTTCAGCACACCCTCTCAACTGTGTAAAAAATTCACACCTGAGTAAAGGATATTAGAGACAAAGGGGAATTTACTGCAGTTCCATTCTTTTCTTCTTCTTTTTTTACCATTAATTTTTTTTTCTATTAACATCTAGTTCATTAACAATGTTGTGTTAGTTTCTGCTGAAGAGCAAAGTGATTCAGTTAAACAGATATATACATTCTTTTTTTATATTCTCTTCCATTATGGTTGATTGTAAGGTATTGAATATAGTTCCCTGTATCACTCCCAAGTAATCTGGAAGACAAAAGCTGTAGTCATCTCTGGACAATAAAGTGTGGTTAGAAATAGCCATGCAAGAGAATTCAGATGAAGCCAAAGCTCCTGCAATGCCATAGTTCTTTTTCTGTTTTTAAAATAGGTCTTTTGAAACACAATGCTACAAAGGTGTTCGAAAAAGGTTCTGGGATCCTGATGCTGGCTGATCTGACACCTTTATTCAGGAAGAGAAAATTCCAGGAAAATACAAGTCAAGCTCAACCATTGGGATGGATCATTAGCAAACAATTTCAAACATGTTGGGAGCATCACCTAAGGTGCCATGGAAAGAAAATAGGTTTGAAGTTAGAAAGATACAGGTTTCAATGTAAGGTCCACTTCACATTTGATGTGAGCCGGTCAGTGTATATGACCTCTAGGAAGCTTAGTGTTCTCATCTAAAGAGCCAGGGTATAAATGCTTGCCTCGTAGGGTTGAGGGAATTAATGATTAAAACAATGACTATAGGAGGTCCAGGAGTAGCTGCTGCATAGTAGACCCTCAACATAAGTCCACACTCTCCACTTCAAAAGCTTCCCTTCTCCCATATATATCAGAGCTTCAGAAACTACCCAATACAGTGAAATTTTAAATATTAAACAAGCTGCGTTAATAATTTAAAAAATAGCTGATAGTGCTTTTCTATTTGTATAACATACTTATGGTTTCCCAAACACTTTCCTCATCCATTATTTCACTTGATTCTCAGTACAAAATTATGTCAGAGGCAGAATTTACAGATGAGGGAACTGATGCTCACAGATATGAAAGGATGTTCCCGAGATCAAACAACTAGTGGAGCTGAGACTTTTCTTTTCCTTCTTCAGCTATGAGACGAGTTTATTTACTTACCTAAAAGTATTTGTTGATTATGTATTTGATGCTAAACACTGTGTTAGATTCTTGGGGTATAATAGTACACAAGACGCAGCCTGACCTCAATAGCTGACTGTGAAGCCGTCTTATTTTGCGCTAGTGTAGTTAACAGTTAGAAAGAAATTATGATATTAGCTCATTATCCTATGTTTGAGGATTCCACTGGTTTGTACATTAGCTCATGTTCTCTTTGAAAACCCACTGAAAATGGAGAGCCAGAAGAAATACTAAGATATGGATGGCTTTATGCGTGCATGCTCAGTCATGTCTGACTTTTTATGACTCCATGGACTATAGCCAGCCAGGCTCCTCCGTCCATGGGATTTTCCAGGCAACAGTAAGACTGGGTTGCCATTTCCTCCCTCCAGGGGATCTTCCTGACCCAGGGATCAAACTTGCATCTCCTGCGTCTCCTGAATTACAGGTGGATTCCTTACCGTTGAGCTACCAGGGAAACCCGGATACACCTTCAGGTAATATTTAAAGTTGGGGGAAAAAGTCATTCTGGAATAATAAATTATTGTTTCTATGTAGGCAGTTTTGTGGGCTTCTGTTTGGAGGCACTAATATGTGGTGGTTTGTCCTTGTGTGGTGCCACAGCCTCTGGTGATCATTGGTTACATTGGGGGTCCATGGCCCGTTAGGAACCTGGCCACACAGTAGGATGTGAGCAGCGGGCAAATGAGTGAAATTTGTCTATATTGACTGATATTCCTCATCGCTCATGATACTGCCTGAGCTCTGCCTCCTTTCAGATCCACAAGGGCATTCTGGCCAGTTGTGTAATTATTTCCTTATACATCACAATGTAATAGTGGAAATAATCGGGTGGAGAGGGAGGTGGGAGGGAGGATCGGGATGGGGAATACATGTAAATCCATGGCTGATTCATGTCAATATATGGCAAAATCCACTACAATATTGTAAAGTAATTAGCCTCCAACTAATAAAAATAAATGGAAAAAAAAAGGTGCAGGATAAATGCAGTGTACTTGAATCATCTCCAAACCATCTCCCTGCCCCCCGCTCCCCAGTCTGTGGAAACATTGTCTTCCTTGAGATCAGTCTGTGGGGATGGCTGTGTTAGAGGACTGCAAAATAATGATACTGTAATCTGATACTTTTTTCCTTCAATATTAGCTGCCATGTTTCTATAAAGGCAAATTCTCCCAACCTCCGTAAACTATGGGATCCTCCAAGGTAGATGAATCTTTGACTCATTCTATGTACTGGTTTGCAAAATAACAGCTTGCTTGCCTAGAATCCTTCAAAAGGGCTTTTTGTTGAAGCTGCTTGTTTGTTTTTATATCATTATGAGCTCATGAATATAAACATATTAAATGAGTTTCAATACACTGAAGTCATTATTCTTACTGATGTTCAAATTATCTAATTTTTGATCAGTAGAAACTTATGAAAGATGCAACCTGAATCCCCTGGGTGCAAGCCCTATAGCCATTTATGTGTCTTCTTAAAGGACCTTGAACCAAAGATCAAGAAAGACGGTGTTAGAGATGTACATTTTCTGCAGGTTCTTAGGAGTGGAATGGTTTCTGCTCAGCATCTTATCCTGGCCAGTATTACCTGCACACCACAGTCCCCTTTTTCACTCCCCACTGAGTCAGGTAACTGCAATTTGTGTTCATTATCCCTGTGCATTGAAGGGGACATGGACCAGATGCCACCTTTAACTTTCATATGTCCTATCGAGGCCCAAACATCAGGGGTTTTCTCTTTCATTTTTCTTAAGCTCACATGCATGGCAATTTCCTTGGCGCTGGGAACAAAAGGCAGGGCAAGTGATTCATTTGTGACCAGACGCTAGTGTCACAATATACGCTAATCTAGGAGAAACCAAATGATGCTGCAGGAAATAAAGCAGAGCCGTAATGAGGTTCTCTCCAAAATCTATTCATTCATGATAAGAGCCTGAGTTCCTTCCAGAAGCCCAGGGACCACATGGACACTCAGTGGCATCTTTTAGCCACTCAGCCATGGTGCATTCCAAAGCATGTCTGTAATTCTGCCTAATTAATAACTCAATGACAGAAATGCAGAAAAAAATACATGCAGGTTCATTTAAACCTCCCAGAAAAAAAATCAATTGGTTCTGTTTAAACTTTGCCTGGGGTGACCCTTCATCAATTGAAGTACAGAGCACAGTAACCTGAAACTGCAAATATTTTTTCTTCAGGCATGATTGAAGCATCAGACAGGAAATAACTTTCAGTATTCATTTCTTAGAGATTTTAAAACACTCAAACAAGGATACTTATTTTCCCACCTTCCTCTGCTATATGTAAGTCAGGGATAATAAGCTTTAAGATGTTCAAAATAATGTAGCTTGGAGCTGTGCTAGAGATGGCTTCTACCTTTGTGCAATCAATACCTGGATTAAAAATCAGAGGAAGCATCCTTCAAGAAATGGAATAACACAACTGCAACTCCCTTGCTTTGGGAACTTCCCCAAACATATCGCCTCTGCATTTATTATTTATCTTGGTGATAAGAATCTGAGTTTAAGAATCATTAAAAAAAGAAGTAGCCTGTCCTTTTAACGTTGACACCAGCTACCATCTCTGCATCCTCCATTAAAATGATGTGGAATGTGCTAACATTAATCTAAAAAAAAAAATTCCAAACTCTAGAGCAAGCAAACAAATGTAACCAAGAAGAAAGAGGGGGAAGAATGAACGAAAAACAGCAACAATAAACCAGCTCAAAGCTTTTCATCAGTTTTCAGGTTAGGTTTATGACAGCCACAAGAGGGCTCTCAAATCTTTCCAAATGCAAGGTAAGTGCTGAGAGATGTTTTCCTAGTAATTAATTTCCACAAATCAATATTACCTATTAATGTCCATTATAGAGACAAGCTTCTGACTTCTGACACTTTACGCTCAAGTTAAAGAGAGACTTTTCTTATAAAAATTCTAGGGGCCCGCAGTGATTTTAAGTCAAAACCAAAAATGAGTTGCACCTGTGATTTCCTGTGTCTGCTCTAGCATGAAAATTCCCAACACTGCAAATTTCATCAAAGGTTAAAACTGAATTTGAAGCACTGTGTATATAATGGAATACATTGACCTCCAGTGGATTTTAAAGGCTATTCTGCCTCTTTTTGCCACATCCTGCATCCCCCAAAAAGCCATGGAGGCTGACACACGAAAGTTAAAATGCAGTGACCCTCTCCTGGGGCAGTGAGAAGTTGCTGGAGCCATTAGTTTTGGAGATTTTCAACTCCCGCTGTGAGCTTGATACCATTAATGGTGTTTACAGCCTGCACCACAAAAGACACGTGGAAGACAGAAGGGATTTTAATTTTCTGTTCAAGATGAAAGGTAGGGCAAAATAGTATATAGCATAATAGATAATGCTGCACATGGGAAGAATGGGAGGTTTCAGCGAATAAGGATAGACTGGAAACATAGCTTTCTCAAAGGTCCAGCAGAAGACAGAATTCCATCAGTCACCCCAACACAGGGAGACTGAACACAACATCCCATCAGGTTAGTTAAAATATCAAAATCACCTGGTGCAAACTCAGAAAGCCCTGTTGACATGAGATGACTGTGCGTAGTCTCTCAGTCATGTCTGCCTCTTTGTGACTCCTCTGTCCCTGACTCTTTGCTGATGGCCTTTTCTCTAAAGGTAAAATGACCCTAAATATGGGTAAGGATGGGTAGCAGTTCTATTGTCAGAGGGCAGGAGTGCTTCCCTGGCATCGTGGAGATGTGGTTTTTCTGGCCAGCCTGCAGTCTTGGACCTCGGCATCAGGAGGAGGGCTGAGGAACGCGGGGTTGGGGGGACCCTGGCTTGGGCCACCGTGTCCCTCCTGATCAGAATTCCCACACCTCGTGCTCCTGCATTCTCTCATCTCTGAAATTAAGAATTACCGTAGAGTAAACTCCTAGTTCAAGAGGGTCAGCATTCTGCATCTGTCTTGGGCACTCAAGAGAGGTGTTTTGGAGAAACAAAGTTCTGTCTTAGGACATCTTACACTGCTTGGCATGTGCCCCCAGTACAAATGGAACCCAGCCTCAGTGTAAACTATGTGGATGTTTTTAGCTAATACTTTTGGTAGTTGGTGGTTCCCCAAGTTTAATTTCCAGTTTGAAGAGGAGTAATCCCTCTTAATTTGCCTTAATCCTTCTCTTTTAGAATTCTAAAAAGTGCCTTCTAGGAAGCATGATGTATTTTTCAGATCTAATCCAGATTCCATTTAAATCCATCCTGTTTGATACTTTGAGAGTTCCTTTCGTGTTTTCCCACATTTATCCCATCCGCCCTGTATACTTTCCCTCATTGATGCAGCCTTGGAATATTGCCCTTTTGGTGGTTCAAACCTTGTTAAAGCATTTCGGCCATGACCTGGGACTGACACCTAGTCTAGGGATTGTGTGCACAGACAAGAGCCTCAGCTGGTCCTGACTCAGAGGTCTGCCCTTCCAGAGCAGCAGGCAGGACAGAGACAGACCCTACAATGGAGGCGAAATCCAGCATCAATCAGGATCAAACATCCAGATCCTTACAGATCGTAGGGCACTTAGGTTTTGGACAAAGCACATCCAGTCAAGTTTAAGAATGTATCTTTGCAATACTTTTTGATCTCTGTGCTTCAAATAACTCAAGGTCATAAAGATAGGGAATTTCCCCCACCCTAAGAGGAGGCCAAATATTACAGGCTACATGTTTTGTCTCCCTAAAATTCATATGTTGAAACTCTAGCCCCTAATGGATGGTAATAGGACATGAGTCCCAAGGGAGGTGATTAAGTTTGGATGAGGTCCTGAGGGCAGAGCCTCATGCTGGGATTAGTGTTTTCACAAGAAGAAAAAGAAACCAGATCTTACTCTTTGCCATGTGAGGAAATTAAGAAGACAGTGGTCTGCAAACCAGGAAGAAGTTCCTCACCACACATGGAATCTGCTGGCACCCTGATCTTGAGCTTCCCAGACCCTAGACCTATGAGAAATACATTCCTGTTGTTTAGCCACCCAGTATGTGGCATCTTGTTGTAACATCGGAACTGATTATTAGAGCAAAGGTGGGTGTTCTAGAGAAAATAAGGGAATTCTTTCTCCATTAGGCTTCTCTTTTCATAGAGCATCTGGTTACAGTAGTATGTGACCACACTAACACCAGATCTCTAAAGAAATTAAATGACTAAACAATCCATTGCAATAAAAGAGTTTGGGAGTGAGGCTTGGAGAACTAGTCTTTCTCAATTTAGATATCACTAGCCCAACTGCCGGAGAAGGCAATGGCACCCCACTCCAGTACTCTTGCCTGGAAAACCCCATGGACGGAGGAGCCTGGTAGGCTGCAGTCCACGGGGTCGCTAAGAGTCAGACACGACTGAACGACTTCACTTTCACTTTTCACTTTGATGCGCTGGAGAAGGAAATGGCAACCCACTCCAGTGTTCTTGCCTGGAGAATCCCAGGGATGGGGGAGTCTGGTGGGCTGCCGTCTATGGGGTCACACAGAGTCGGACACGATTGAAGTGACTTAGCAGCAGCAGCCCAACTGCCAGTCTTTACTAATCAACACAAACCCCATCATCGATCCCTCACTGAAAAAAATGTTTGGGGTTGAATTGTTCCCTCAAAAGATGGTGAAATCTTAGCTCCCAGTACCTGTGACTGGGACTTCATTAGGAAATTGGATCTTTGTAGAGAATCAGGTAAAGATGAGGTCACACTTAGGGTGGGCTCTGATTCAATATCACTGGTGTCCTTATGTGCGTGCTAAGTTGCTTCAGTCCTGTCTGATTCCGAACAATCTTATGGACTGTAGCCCGCCAGGATCCTCTGTCCATGGGATTCTCCCGGCAAGAATACTGGAGTGGGTTGCCATACTCTCTCCTCCAGGGGATCTTCCTGACCCAGAGATTGAACCCACGTCTCTGACATCTCCTACATTGACAGGCAAGCTCTTTATGACTAGCGCCACCTAGGAAGCCCTGATGTCCTTATATAGAGAGGAAACTTGGACACAGAGATAGACACCGTGAAGAAGGAAGACAGTGTGAAGACCTAGGGAGAAGCTGGCCATCTATAAGCCAAAGAATGTCTGAGGCTACCAAAAGCTAGGAGAGCGCATGAGACAGACGGTCGCTCCAAGCCTCAGAAGAACCAACCTTGCCCACACCTTGTTGTGGACATCTAATCTCAGAGCTGAAGGAGAATAAATTTCTGTTATGTAAGCTTGGAGTGCTTTAACGGTAGTAGCAAAACTAATGCAAAGGGAGACTTTTATTGGAGAAACAGATGAACAGACCTAGTGGCAGAGGAATTCTCACTACCTGCATTTATTAAAACTGTTTTTTATTTCTACATATGAATGGATCATGAAGGATGATTAAACATTTGAGGAAAAAAATGAACAAACTGAATAACTGCCTAGAAGAAATCAGTAATTTAAGAAACAAAAATATTATTATGACTCTTGAGAGAAGTGACTGCACCATTAAATAAGAATAGGATAGGAGGAAACAAAGCACCAAAGATTTCTTAGAAATTAATTTATATGTTGGGCCTGAAAATAGTCAACAGTCAGAATAAACCCGCCAGATATGATAGAGAGGAGGAGGACATGGAAAATAGGAGAAATTTAATTGAGACAAAAAGAGATAGATTCTACAAATTTAATGCTCATCTAGAAAAGATTCCCAAATAGAAAGTAAAGAAAAACAAGAAAGCACAGGGGAAAATAATAAAAGTAAAAATAGGATATCTCCTAAACCTGAAGATACATAAATTTTCAAACTGAAAAGGCCTATGGAATTCAAATGGTGTGAATAAAATTTTAGAAGTCTAAATATGAAGATCCAGAAAGCTTCCAGAGAGGAAGGACCTAAAAAGAATTAAGATGGAATAGAAAGCAAATTGCCAACAATTTTTAAATCAGAACTCCAAAGGCTAAAAACATTGGGTCAGTGCCATCGAACTTCTGAGGGAAGATGATTTTAAATATTGAACTTTCTACCTAGTCAAATTATCAATTAAATGTAGAATTAAAAAAAATACTCATATGCTCAGAAAATTTCACTTCCCTACACTTTCTGGAAAAAGAGAACTGTATTTGAGAAACTATGCCAACATAAGTAAAAAAGAACTCATGAAATAATGATGGACTCTAACATACTTACTTTAATGTCTTTAAAGGAAAGATTTACAATGATGACAACTCAGGCATCTCCAAGATATATGAGGGGAAATGGGTTCTCTTTAAACAAATACTAGGATTCCAGGATTGAATATTTCAGATAATAAAAAGAGGCACAGAATTCTTCTCTCCACAGGATAAAAGAAAGGCAATTAGAAATTCTAAGAAAAACACAAAGCTAAAAGAGAAAGTCACAAGCAGATGCAAAGCAAGCTAAAACAAGACATTATTTTAAGGACTAAATGGAATGGAATGTATGAGAGGAAAATCCACCTGACTTCAGTGGAGGTTGGAGGAATAAGTGTACATTTCCTTTTTTTTTTTTTTAATAAATCTGTTCACATTAGTTGTGGATATTTTACACAGTCACATTAAACATCTTGTTTGCTTGTGTCTTAATTTTTTGTTTTTAGAATCATCCTATAGAACGAGTCCAGAAGTCTATGTTACATCGGAGGCTAGAGTGCAAATTTGACCTGTGGTGTTGTAGAAGACACTTGAGAGTCCCTTGGACTGCAAGGAGATCCAGCCAGTCCATCATAAAGGAAATCAGTCCTGAATATTCATTGGAAGGACTGATGCTGAAGCTGAAACTCCAATACTTTGGGCACCTGATGTGAAGAACTGACTCATTGGAAAAGACCCTGATGCTGGGGAAGACTGAAGATGGGAGGAGAAGGGGACGACAGAGGATGAGATGGTTGGATGGCATCAATGACTTGATGGACATGAGTTTGAGTAAACTCCAGGGGTTGGTGATGGACAGGGAGGCCTGGCACACTGCAGTCCATGGGGTTGCAAAGAGTTGGACACAACTGAGCAACTGAACTGACCTGAACTGAGGGAAGCCTGGCCTGCTGCAGTCCATGGGTTGCAAAAAGTCAGACACAACTGAGCAACTGAACTGAACTGAACTGAGAGTGCAAATGTTCACAAAAGCCTTTCAGGATGAAGATGAAGCCAACAGATGCTAAGGGTGAAAGTGAATTGATGGGGGTGGGAGGGAACATAATGTGCATGAATTTCCTTTTTTTCCCTAATGAAGAGTCAAGACATCTCTGGGTGATGGAGAAATAAACAAGGCATTTGTTCCTTGAATGCAAGTACATGCTGATCCCTACGAAGGCAAGAGTAGGAGCAGCACCCTAGGCTGTGGTCCAGGCCTTCCTGATTGGACAGCGACAACACCCATGACAGAGAAGATGGAATAGATCCTTCTCCAGATAGAAAGTTGCAAGCTGATGCTTTTTGCCACATTTGCCTTCAGTCCAAATTACATTATATGGGACAGACTTTCCTAAAGCTGAATGTAGAGTTCATACCATACCCCTTTTATCTATTTTTAACACCTTCTTTCCTAGTTTGGCTTTTATTCCTTTTTGTCAGATCCTAGAATGGCTGTGGGGCAGGTAAACCTGCATTGACACTACTATCTTCCTGGAAGAAAATTGCAAAAATTTATCTTGAGACCCAACTAGCCTCAGAAGCAAAGGATTTATATATAGCTCCTCTGCCAGACCAGAAATAAGATAAGAGAGCTGGCAGAGCTGATCTCACAGGTACTGAGATCAGAGAAAAGGAACAGAAGGAATCAGGCCTCACCATCACCTGAATCCTAAGAAGCTGATAACCCTATATCAGATTCCTTCAGGCTCAAATCCGCAGGAGTTAGTGGCAACATAGAACCTTCCAGCAAACTCTAAGTCAGGTATCAAAGATATGTCTCCAGTGTCTAACACCAATGGCTACAGGGTGTGTGTGTGTGTGTATGTGTGTGTGTGTTCAATTTTAAATACAAAGATCATTCATCATATTCAGAAGAAGAAAAGACACCATGATTGGTTAACAACTTTATAATGATCAGTGAAAGTTGCTCAGTTGTGTCCGACTCTTTGTGATCCCATGGATTGAAGCCCGCCAGGTTCCTCTGTCCATGGGATTCTCCAGGCAAGAATAGTCAAGTGGGGTGCCATTCCCTTCTCCAGGAGGTCTTCCCTATGATGATCAGAGCTTCAACCAATTATTGGAGTAACCACTATCTCAAAGCTTGAAGAATAAAATGGAATGGTTAACAAACTAACAATTGTTATAGCAAAACCTGCCCCTCTGTGTAGCTCTTCATTGTCCCCAGGTGCTAATGAGGAAGAAAAACAATTATCAGAAGGTTATCCTAAGAGTCAACTTCAGAATTCTTTTCAGGAGAAGAACTGAGTTTGCTGAGTAACTTACCTACATTGGTGTGTGTATGTGTTTATAGAGCAAAAGCTCCAGTGCTCAGCATGGAGGGGCTGGGGGAAGATAAAGTGAGGACACGGACACTTTTGAGAAGAAACTAATTTAAATTTAGAGTGAAGGGAAGTAAGAAGGAAAAAGAAGTTTCAAGAAAGAGAAAAACAGTGTTAGGCCAAGCATTACGATGGAGGCAGGAGGGGAAATATTAACCAGCAGGGAGCTTCTGGAGACAGAGTGGTGGAAAGACGTGCAAAACAGAGATGACTGATTTTTTCTTTTTAATTGGAGTATAACTGCTTTTGGAGAAGGCAATGGCAACCCACTCCAGTACTCTTGCCTGGAAAATCCCATGGATGGAGGAGCCTGGTAGGCTGTAGTCCATGGGGTAGCTAAGAGTCGGACACGACTGAGCGACTTCACTTTCACTTTTATGCCTTGGAGAAGGAAATGGCAACCCACTCCAGTGTTCTTGCCTGGAGAATCCCAGGGACAGGGGAGCCTGGTGGGCTGCCGTCTATGGGGTCGCACAGAGTCGGACACGGCTGAAGTGACTTAGCAGCAGCAGCAGCATAACTGCTTTATGATGCTGTGTTAGTTTCTGCTGTACAATAAAGTGAGTCCATTATATGTATACATATATCCCTTCTCTCTTGGACCTCACTCCCACCCACCCTATCGCACCCCTCTAGGTCATCACAGAGCACCAAGCTGAGCTCCCCATGCTAGGCAGCAGCTTCCCGCTAGCTGCCCATTTCACACTCAGTAGTGTTTATACGACAATCCTAACCTCCCAGCTGGCCCCACCCTCCTCTTCCTGCCCTGGGTCCACATGTCCATTCTCTCCGTCTGTGTTTAAATTTATGTCTGTGATTCTGTCTTGGAAGTCCTCTTTGCCACCCCAAACCATCAGTAGTCTGTTAATCTAACATCTAGCACGGCGGGGAGACTGAGGCAATCTAGGAAAGGAGGTTGAATTTTTGATCTGTGCCAGAGTTGAAATCTCATTGAATTCAGGCTCTCAGCAAAAGGTGACCTTGAAAAGAAATGAATTCCTCACTGGGCACAGTAAATTGGGGAAGGATACCTGTGCTCCTGGCTGTCCCCCAGACCCCATTTCCAATTCTAAGACCCCAGCCCATCTAGTCAACCCCAGCCTCACTTCCCAAGTACATGCACTCTCTGGCCAAGACTCCTCCATTACCTAAGTCTGTTTTGAACAAGTTCTTTCTGATCTAATAAAAACTGAATTTGTTACTGACTTGGGCTGGAGACCCAGGTATTTCTGGTTCTTTCAAACATCCATCTTGAATTTCAAGTCTCAATAGTCTTTGTATTTTCCAACAAAGATTTCTTTTGGTGGTAAAAGACAATTACAAAGATAGGCACAAATGGTTATTTATTACAGGTTTTCAAATTTCTAATTTGCTTTTAATGAGGTCTCTTATGCTTATGTTTTTATTCATTAATTCCTTCAACAGATACTTATAAGCCTACTATGTTGCTGTTCCTGTATGTTCTATTCTGTGAAGTCATCCCACCATTTTGTACACTTAATGTATTTGCTTCCCAGTATAGAAAAAGTTGAATAATATTGCCTTTTCTTTGATATCCTTTTTACAAATAGCTGCATTTTTTCCCTATTTACATAAAGCTCAAGACACTTACTGAATGTTTTCCAAAGATTCTTTCACACTCCAGCCAAGTGGGAGAAAAAGAATTGCTATTCTGATTCAAAGATGATTTAGGCAAAGGGCCCATGTCGTATCAGAAGTAGAAAAGCCCTTTAAAAATAGGCCCATTCCTCCTTGGTCTCTCTGCCAAAGCAGCACAGGGCAAGTCTCCTCACGGGGACTTATCACTTCCTAAGCTTACACGCTGAATGGATATTTCTTCTGCAGCCCCAAGGTCAGCAACAAAAATGGCTTTTCATTTCTGCTGTTGGTTTTACACAAGTAAAGATGCTCATTTTACCTCATTAACAACAAAAAAAGATTCCCACGGTCTAGGAGCCTGCTGCTACTTCATATAGAACATTGTTTCCTATCACTTGTCCTAAACAGACCCAAGGGAATTGGGAGGTCAGTGGAGAATTTGGTTTCAGATGGCCCCTATTACTAATACTTAGCATACTGTGCCCAGTACAGAGGGATATAATTAAGCTGCAGAAAAAATTGAATGGTAATTTCTTCTTTTTGAATAACACAGGTCATAGAAAAATTACCTAAGCTCTTCAGTTACATTTTTTTGTTGTTTTGTTTTGCGTCTCATGGTCAGTTTTTCACTGGACAAAGGCAAAGCAGATTTTGTCACCCCAAGACGTACACCCAAGCTTTAAGTTGGGAGCAAATTCCCCAAATTCAGGGCAACTCAGGTTTCCCCCTCATTTCAATTAAACCACTAACCCATATTTAACACTGTCCTAAATTTGCTCATTAGACAGGATTCAAACTTGGACACCACTGACTTGAAAAAATTATTTAACCTCTCTAAGTTCTATTTCTTTTTTGATAAAAATAGTACCAACCTCACAGGGTTTCCTGTGAGGATTTGGTGAGATACAGTAGGAAGAAATCTTAGCAGAGTCGCCTACATGTTGTTGTTAAGTTGCTAAATAGTGTTTGACTCTTTCGCAACTCCATGCAATGTAGCTTGCCAGCCTCCTCTGTCCCTGGGATTTGTCAGGCCAGACTACAGGAGTGGGTTGCCATTTCCTCCTACGGGGGATCTACCCGACCCAGGAATCAAACCTGCGTCTCCTGTGTTGGCAGGCAGATTCTTTACTACCGAGCTGCCAGGGAGGCTCCCATCGACCAGCTTACAAGTACTAAATAAAGATCAGTTGGGCTTCCCCGGTGGCTCAGAGGTAAAGTATCTCCCTGCAATGCAGGAGACATGGATTCGATCCTTGGGTCAGGAAGATGTCTTGGAGGAGGGCATGACAACCCACTCCAGTATTCCTGCTGGGAAAATCCCATGGACAGAGGAGCCTGGAGGGCTACAGTCCATGGGGTCGCAAAGAGTCGGACAGGACTGAAGCGACTGAGCACCCTCGCAAGATCAGCTACTCTCAGCCTTCACAAAGTTTCATGATAAAAATCATAATAAGTGATAATAACCCAACAAACACCTTTTACGGGGCACTTCCATTGTGCTTGGTAAGGAGAGGAGACTGGTTTGCTTCCTCTTTTCCTCTTTGTCTGCCTTCCTTTGAAGGAGGAAGAAGGGATTTCTAGTAATTTTGGATAGAGTCTAGAATGTGATGGCGTTTATTACTTTTATTTTGATAGGAAGAGCTACCAAATCTTCAAAATGAGCCTCCATAGTGAGACCACATTATACTTGCTTCTCTCATGTTAGGGAGCCAGGTTTCCTCCCTGGGTTCTCCAGGTCTATACCACATTTTTCAAATTAGCCTTGACTTGAATTCAGCTTTGCAGTGTATTAGACGCAGTCTCAGCCCTTAAGCAAGGGGAACTCTGATTCTATTTGACAGTGCTTCCTTAGTCAGGAACCCGAATGGTAACATTTTTGTGTGCCAGTCATAATACCATCATTTCAGTGTTAAGAGCCTACTCAAAACCCTTGCCCCCAGGCTCTGCGCCAAGCTCCAGGGAAGCACAACCTGACTTAAGCTCCATACTCCTTAGGGAGGAAGGTGTCATTATATTCCACTTTCAGAGGACCCAGCCAGGTCTAGAGAGGTTACAACCCCTGTCCCAGAGCTAATAAGTCTTGGAGCCAGCATGTAAATCCAGGTCTTTTCAGTTGCAAAGCTGGTGTCTGTAAGTCTTATATAGCTCTGCCCTGAATGTGCAGGGAATTACAATAAGTTCAGAGACACCAAGATAATGAAAATGGTGCCTCTGTTCACAGAGTTTGTGGTAGAATCTAGAGGCACAGGGTCAGTATTGTGTCCCTCCAAGTGGCACCTGCAGATGCCCTGCACACAAGAAAGACCTGGGCTACTTCTCAGCCCCCTTGTTTTAGATATTAGGGATGCTACAATAACAGCAACAAAACCCAAATGAACAACAACAACAAAAAAAAAACCAAAGACAGAAAAAAACATAGACTTGGTGGCTGAAACAATCACTTATTTCTCACTGTTTTGGAGGCTGGAACACCCAAGATAAAGGCACTGGTAGATTTGGTGTCTGATGAGGACCCACCTCCTGGTTCCTAGAGGGCCACCTGCTTGCTGAGTCCAAACAAGATAGAAGGAATGAGAGAGCTCTCATCTCTCTTATGAGGGCACTAATCCCGTTCATGAATGCTCCACCCTTATGACCTGATTACCTCCCAAAGGCTTCACTTTGTAATACCATCCTGTTCAAGACTAGGAATTCAAAAAATGAATTTGGGAAGACTCAAATATTTAGTCTTCCCCTAGTCATGCTGAATCAGAATCCTTCTGAGGCGGGCATGAAAAAGGAAAGTGAAAGTGTTAGTTGCTCAGTCATGGCTGACTCTTTGTGACCCCATGGACTGTAGCCTGCCAAGCTCCTCTGTCCATGGGATTCTCCAGGCAAGAATACTAGGGTGGGTAGCCATTCCCTTCTCCAGGGGATCTTCCCAACCCAGGGATCGAACTCGCGTATCCTGCATTGGCAGGCAGATTCTTTACAGTCTGAGCCACCAGGAAACCCTTTTACTTTTTCTTTTGCATATGATTCCTAAAGTAATTAAAAGTTGAAAACTGGTTTCAAGTTTAAAAGCTAAAAGACAAGACAGAATAAGATGCAACATATTCTCAGGAAATCCTCCTAAAACATTCATAACAGTTTTCTTTTTGTCAAATATATCTAAAATCTTAGCTGGAATATACTTTCCTAAGGTTGCTTGAATCCACCAAACATAATTCTTAGGAAGAATCATGTTAGCATTGGATTACAATAAAAATTTTACTACTGGGCTTCACTTTAGAAAAAAGAGGACATTATTAAAGGACTAACAAGAACCATTACTCAAATGTGATGAATGCAAAATCGGAAGTCCAAGAGCTCTTGCCTTGCTTCTAAAATGTTAAGCTAGTAGCTCAAAAAGTTACAGGTGAATGTATAAATTCTCCCCAGATTAGCACATATTTTGTTTTGCTCTTTTTTGAAGGAGAGTAATGCCACCAATTTAGAAACTTTTATCTTCTCACGTCTCATCTGCACTCTGCAGTAGTCTAGCAGAGCTCCCTTCTTTAATTCCCATGGACCATTGCCTTCCTATGAATCATCAAATTAACTTCTCACATCTAGCTTCTATTCAAATCCAGTAATAGACTCCTGAAAGAAGTCCCCGCTTCTTACTCTGACATGCAAAATTCTCTGCAATCTGGGCTCTCTCTCTCTCTTTTTTTTTTTAAGAATCCACTTCTTTTCAAAATTAAGTTTTTTCAATGGGTTGACCTACTTAAGAGTCTACATTCCCATATCTGTGCTTCCTCTTTTGCCTTTTCTCCTACGAGTGCTGAATCAGTAAGAATAGGCCTGGTTATCTGTAGTAACAAAACAGCCCCTGACTCTCAGTGGCTCAGAACAACAAAGGATTATTTTTTTTGCTTAGGTCACACGTCTGTTGTAAGCTGGCACAGGGGCTGGCCTCATCTTTCACACTACAGACTCAAGGGATGAAGTAGCCATTTTGGACATCGCTGATTGCCATATCAGAGAATGAAGACAGCTCGGTGAGGCTCAGACAGGCAATTAAATGCTTTGACCTGGAAGTGACTCATGTCACTTTCACTGTCCACTCAGTCATCAGAGCCAGCCACATGACCTGACCCATTAGATTCAGAATGTGAAATTCCACCAGTGACTGAAATGAGAAAAAATAGGGATAAATAGTGTTCATGAAAGTACTGGTTCATATTCTATCAGTACTAAAGGCTAGTACCTCTCAAAACAGAGCCCAGTTGGATGGCAGTGGTGTCTTTTTCCCTTCACTTCTGGAACTTTTACTTTCTGTTCCATTCATTTAGTGCTGTCATATTTAAATGTATTTTAAGTTATTATTTCAAGCATTTATGTCTTTTCTCCTCTGAGACCAGAAACCGTGTCATTTTGGAAATCATTCACCTGAACTACCACAGTTAAGAGCACATAATAGATGTTTAGTAGCTTATCGAGGTATTGATTACCTTTCCAAATTACATTTAAAATACAGCATGTATCACATTATACTCTGATTTTTGTGTGTTTAGTTGCTCGGTAGTGTCTGACTCTTTGTGACCCCATGGACTGTAGCTCACCAGGCTCCTCTGTCCATGGGATTTTTTTCGGGCAAGCATAATGGAATGGGTTGCCAGTTTCTCCTCCAGGGGATCTTTGTAACCTAGGGATCGAACCCACGTCTCCATTGCAGGCAGATTCTTTACCCACTGAGCCACTGAGAAAGCCCATTAGAACTGTGAACTCGTTGTTTAATCAGTTTAATTTTTAGGATAATCATTTCAAATACTATTTCCTTAGTTATTTTATCAAGCACTGATATTTTATCAAATACTTTTAAAATATTTTTAAATGTTTTGTTTTCTAGCCCAAACACATAGGATAGTGCTTGAAAAATAATAATCGCCCAACAAATATCTCATTGAATAATTCATTCTGTGTTCAAAATGATCTGATAAGAAACTATCTCCATTTTTTTTAATTTTTTTTCCCATTTATTTTTATTAGTTGGAGGCTAATTACTTTACATCATTACAGTAGTTTTTGTCATACATTGAAATGAATTAGCCATGGATTTACATGTATTCCCCATCCCGGTCCCCCCTCCCACCTCCCTCTCTACTCGATCCCTCTGGGTCTTCCCAGTGCACCAGGCCTGAGAACTATCTCCATTTTACAGATAAAGAAATTGATGCTAGTTTAGGGAAGTCTGGCAGATAATGGAGGATAGTATTCTTATGTGGCAGGCAGATTCTTTACCACTTGAGCCACCAGGGAAGCCCCCAGGATAGTATTCTTAAACAAAATAAAGTTTCTTTTTTGAGCTGGGTTCTTGATGGCAATGGAGAGAAGCCAGCTTAGCTAACACGGGCAGAAAAGGAATTTTTATGGGCGGAAGGTGGAAGGGAGGAGGTAAAGGAGAGCCTGTGCAGTTGATGAGCCAGCTAAAGAATCAGCTCAGAAAGGAAAAGCAGGATTTAAAGCAGCAAGACCCAGCTGCAGTCCCACAGCAGGAAGTCTGCTGCGGAAGCCAGCGCTGGTGCCCTTTCCACTGTCCCCTGGCTCCACTGCTGCTGGACTGGACACTCGGCTGTGACCCTCTGTCCATCTCCCACTCACCTTGGACCTGTGAGCCACGTCCTCAAGAACGGAGGGCCTGGTACAAGCCTGGTGCACTCTGTACATGTTTGTACTACAGATGCTCAATTAGGCAAGACAGGGTCCTGCCTCTCTCTCATCTTGGGAGAGATGATAAAAAGAGCAGAAAATGAACCAAAATGGCAAACTTCCAATACAGTTATGTGGGGTTAATTAGACCCCATGAGCTGGCTTGGCATTCCTGACCACAAATCAAAAAGCCACCATCATCAGACTACCATATATAAAATAGAGAACAAACAAGGACTTACTGCAGGGCCCAGGGAATGATATTCAGTATTTTGTAATAATCTATAATGGAAAAGAATCTGAAAAAGAATAGATGTATATATTGTCAGTTTTGGAGCCACATTGATCAGAATCCCTTCCTCTGTATGGCTCTAGGTTAGAATTTCCAAGCATGAAGATAGGTGAGATTTGGGGTGTGGAAGCCTGGCAGCACCGCTTACACTCTGAAGTCATCACTAGGGAGAAGCTAGGATGTGTGCAGAGACGTGGTTCTCACAGGGTTCGCTCGTAACTGCTCTGTACCAACTATATCTCATTCTCAACATCTGGCCCTGCTGACCTCCAGTGCCCACAGACCCACACTAAACGCTGTGCTAGCAAGCACCAACAAGCCATGAGCAGTCCAGAACCCTCCATAGGCTTCTACAACACACGCCTCCTGGCCGCCTTATGCCAGTGATTTGTCCGTGCCTTCAAGACCTCCATGCAAGCTTTGACTCTTGCATCTACACCAGTGCTGAGCAATGATGCTTCTTTGATTTTAAAAGTCTCCTTTTCAAAATGGTACAGATGAGCTTATTTACAAAACAGAAATAGAGTAACAGATATAGGAAACAAACCTGTAGTTATTAAAGGGGAAGAAGGGAAGAATAAACTGGGAGATTGGATTGACATAGACACACTACTACATACAAAATAGACTGCTAATAATGAACCCAATGCACAGGGAATTTTACTCAGCACTCTGCGGTGACCTAAATGGGAAGGAAATCTAAAATGAGGGGATATGTGTATACATATGGCTCCCCAGATGGCTCAGTGGGTAAAGAATCTGCCTGCAATGCAGGAGACACTGGTTGGATCCCTGAGTCGGGAAGATCCCCTGGAGAAGGAAGTGGCAACCCATTCCAGTATTCTTGCCTGGAGAATCCTATAGATAGAGGAGCCTGTGGGTCACAGCCCAAAGGGTCGCAAAGAGTCGGACATGACTGAGCAATTACGTACATGTATATGTATAACTGAGCTTCATGCAGAAAACTAAGATCATGGCATCTGGTCCCATCACTTCATGGCAAATAGATGGGGAAACAGTGGAAACAGTGTCAGACTTTATTTCTTTGGGCTCCAAAATCACTGCAGATGGTGATTTCAGCCATGAAATTAAAAAATGCATACTCCTTGGAAGGAAAGTTATGACCAACCTAGATAGCATATTAAAAAGGAGAGACATTACTTTGCCAACAAAGGTCCATCTAGTCAAGGCTATGGTTTTTCCAGTGGTCATGTATGGATGTGAGAGTTGGACTGTGAAGAAAGCTGAGCACTGGAGAATTGATGCTTTTGAACTGTGGTGCTGGAGAAGACTCTTGAGAGTCCCTTGGACTACAAGGAGATCCAACCAGTCCATCCTAAAGGAGATCAGTCCTGGGTGTCCATTGGAAGGACTGATGCTGAAGCTGAAACTCCAATACTTTGCCCACCTCATGTGAAGAGTTGGCTCATTGGAAAAGACCTTGATGCTGGGAGGGATGGGGGGCAGGAGGAGAAGGGGATGACAGAGGATGAGATGGCTGGATGGTATCACTGACTCGATGGACATGAGTTTGAGTAAACTCTGGGAGTTGGTGATGGACAGGGAGGCCTGGTGTGCTGCGGTTCATGGGGTTGCAAAGAGTCGGACACGACTGAGCGACTGAACTGAACTGATATGTATAGCTGATTCACTTTGCAGTATAGCAGAAACTAACACAATATAGTAAAGAAACTGTACTCCAATAATTTTTTTTAAAAAAAGAAGACAAGTTCCAAATACAAGAAGTGATGGAAAGCGATAGAACAGATCATGTCCTCATCAAAAAGATGATGAAAGGAAATTAGGCACAATTTTAAATCAATATAGTTGGCATTTTGGTATAATAAATATATTCTCAACAATGCAACCTGTCAAGGCTGAGAGGAGAAGTTAAAAAAAAGAAAAACACTCTAAATAATCCACTACGTATTTTCAAAATTGAGTCCATAATTAAATCCTTTCACAAAGTAAATCCCAGACATAGATTTCTTCACTGGTGAATTCTTTCATCTCTTAGGAAACAGAATACAACACTTTTACACAAAGTCTTCTAAAGGACACAAAAAGAGAAGAAATTTTCAACTCTTTATAAGATCAGAATAATCTATACTGAAAACGGCAACACCCTACTGAGAAAAATTAAAGATAACTTAAGTATATGGAGTAATACACCATATTGTGGCTGAGTGAGTGACAGTCACTCAGTCATGTCCAACTCTTTGCAATTCCAGGGACTAGCCCACCAGGCTCCTTTGTCCATGGAATTTTCCAGGCAAGAATACTGCAGTGGGTTGCCATTTCTTTCTCCAATATTGTAGCTGATAGACTACAGCTTTCTCCAATTTAACTTACATATATATTACGCAATTCCAATCAAATTCCACCAAATAATATGCATACCATTCCACTGTTTCTCATTATGGTGTGTTTTAAAATAATCTATCAGTACTTTCCTTAATGTTCAATACTTTTCATAGTGCATTTTGATTTTTATTCATTTTTCCTTTCACTTTTAGATTCATTTTATATTTGGACTTCTGGAGTCAATCTCTATTTATGTATGTATATGTTTCTATAAATCAATAGAAAATAAAAATAACTTAAAAATAAAAGAGTGGATATATGTATATGTATAACTGATTCATTTTGCTGTACAGCAGAAACAACACAAAATTTAAAATCAACTATACTCTATTAAAAATTTCTAAAAAAATTCTCCTTTTCAGATCCTTACTTTTCAGCTCCTCCCACAACTGCAGAAATTCTTATTCCTCAATAAATACCTTCAGGCACAGTGGCTGTGCTTCTCTGATTGAGTCTTAATAGATCTGTATGCATGAGCTGAGCTGGGCCTTAGCCAAATGCACTTGGAAGGAGGGGAGGTGTCAGCAAAGGTGCAGAACAGTAGAGCCTGGGATGGCGGGGCATGGCGATCCCATGTGCTTGTTCAGGAAAGAGGGGGAGGGCAAAGAGGGCTGACTTCCTGTCTTGGTGGGGAGCTGGCGTGTATTAGTTTGCTAGGGATGCTATAACAAGGTATTCCAAACTGAGAGACCTAAACAAAAGAAATTTATTGTCTCAGTTTGGAAGCCAAAAGTCTGAGATTGAGGTATCAGCTGGTTACGCTCCCTCTTGAAGGTGCTGGGGAAGCATCTGTTCCTACCTTCTGGATGCATCACCTCTATTGATCTCTGCCTTCAGTGCACAATGCATTTTCCATGTGTGTGTGTGTGTGTGTGTGTGCTGAGTTGCTCAGTTGTACCCCACTCTGCGACCCCATGGGCTACAGACCACCAGGATCCTCTGCCCATGGGGGTTCTCCAGGCGAGAACACTGGAGTGGGTTGCCATTTCCTCCTCCGGGGATCTCCCCAACTCAGGGATGGAACCCAGGTCTCCCACATTGCAGACAGATTCTTTACCGTCTGAGTCACCACGGAAGCCCTCCCTGTCTGTGTGTTTGTGTGTGTGTGTGTGTGTGTGTGTGAGCACCCAGATTTCTCCTTTTTATAAGGACAGCAGTTACGCTGATTTAGGAGCCTCCTCTGCTCCAGGATGACTTCATTTAAACTAATTACATCTGCAAAGAATCTAGTTTCAAGTAAGTCACATTCTGGGGCACTGGGAGTTAGGATTGCAATATATGGATTTTTAGGGGACAATTAAGGAATTTAGGAAGATACATGAGGGAAAACAGAGAGCTCACTTTGTGATGTAATTGTAATAATAGTCATCATCTTTTTAAGGACTTGCTGTGTGTCAAGAATACTATTCATCTCTTCATGTGCTTCAGCTCACTGATTCTTTGTATGTGATTCTTGGTGGTGGTGATGGTTTAGTCACTAAGCTGTGTCTGACTCTTGCAACCCCATGGACTGTAGCCTGCCAGGCTTCTCTGTCCATGGAATTTCCCAGGCAAGAATGCCAGAGTGGCTTGCCATTTTCTTCTCCAGAGATCTTCCCGGCCCAGGGATCAAACCTGGGTCTCCTACATTGTAGGCGAATTCCTTACCAACTGTATTGTAGGCAGATTCCTTACCAACTGAGCCACCATGGAAGCCCAAGTAATTCTTCAAAGATGATTAAAATTAACATTTCTACTTTCCAGAGGGTTAGAAAAGAAGTCACAGAGAGGTTAAGTCACTTGGACAAGGTCACACAGCTAATTAGGAGCAGAGGTTGACTTTGGACCTGGATATTTCTGATGCAGAACACTTGCTCTTAATCTTTATGACATTCCTTCTGCAGGGAAGTCCATGTAAGAGGGGGATCTAAAGGGCAGTTGTATCTGGTGAAGAAACATATTTGGAAAATACTGGCATAGAAAAAGATTGTGCATTCTGGAATCTGTCCAAATCTAAGCATATACAAATCTCACCTGTAACTGAAGTGTCAACATTTAACCTGATTCATAGTTATTTTGTTGTATGTATACATCGATCCACTCAGTTAAGACTATACTTTACACTCTGACAACCAGGAGGACTGAAGGTGTAGCAGGTGCTTCCCTGGCACTGGTTATTGTTTTAGGAAAGATTTCATAATATTTACTTTAATATGTTTTTTCTAAACTGAGGTTGTGTGTCCATAACCTGATTAAATGCTAATGTTCTTTTAAATTTCTACTGAAATGCCATTTTTTCAGGAAAATCTTCTCTCCCACAATAAAGCAGACACCTCTTCATGGTGCTCCCTGTTTGTGTACCATCAATCCATCAGATCATGGTTCTAATGGGCTTTACTTTAATCACTTATTTAGCCATCAGTATCTCTTAGTAGACTGTACACTCAGTGATGAGAGAGATTGGATCTATTTTGTTTCCATGACACCTCTAACATCTGGCACTTTGTTCTGGGACTTAGAAACATTTCAAAGTTGTTTTATGTAGTATGTATTGTTTTCATCCATGGATGTTATCTGGGTGAATTTATAGTAACCGGTTTGCTTATGTGCCCTTGTTCATCTCCACCACATTTATAAGATGGAACCAATCCCACCTCTAGCTATGGGCTGGGCTGGCTGGCTTAGAGGAGACCCAGGTTCAATCCCTGGACCGGGAAGATCTCTGAAGGATAGAATGGCAAGTATTGCAGATGTCTACAATTCTAGGTATTTGTCAGGGAGCATAGTTTTAAAATTAAATAAAAAACCATGAAATTAAAAGATGTTTGCTCCTTGGAAGAAAAGCTATGACCAACCTAGACAGCATATTAAAAAGCAAAGATATTACTTTGCCAACAAAGGTCCATCTAGTCAAAGCTATGGTTTTTCCAATAGTCATGTATGAACGTGAGAGTTGGACTATAAAGAAAGCTGAGCGCTGAAGAATTGTTTTTGAACTGTGGTTTTGGAGAAAACTCTTGAGAGTCTCTTGGACTGCAAGGAGATCAAACCAGTCCATCCTAAAGGAGATCATTCCTGGGTGTTCATTGGAAGGACTGATGCTGAAGCGGAAACTCCAATACTTTGGCCACCTGGTGCAAAGAACTGACTCATTGGAAAAGACCCTGATGCTGGGAAAGATCGAAGGCAGGAGGAGAAGGGAATGACATTGGATGAGATGGTTGGATGGCATCACCGACTCAATGGACTTGAGTTTGAGTGAAGTCTGGGAGTTGGTGATAGACAGGGAAGCCTGATGTGCTGCCGTCCATGAGATCACAAAGAGTCAGACATGACTGAGCAACTGAACTGAACTGAACTGATAGCTTTAAAAGCTCTGAAAGAGAATATGTGGAACATTGCTTTGGTGCTAGAACTATTCCTGTTTCTAGGTGCCCTAAAATATTCCTTGGATTAAGCAAAAGCACTGAAGCCCTGAATACCTAGAACAAAAGTGTATAGATTCTTACAGAATTTCAACAAACTTCACTTGGATAAAAGTAATACTGTAACAACTTGATAGTTTTCTAACGCTATCGAATTCAGTTAGATTCACCAGAAGATTGGGGCTTCGCTCATAGCTCAGTTGGTAAAGAATACGCCTGCAATGCAGGAGACCCCAGTTCAATTCCTGAGTTGGGAAGATCCGCCTGAGAAGGGATAGACTACCCACTCCAGTATTCTTGGGCTTCCCTTGTGGCTCAGCTGGTAAAGAATCCGCCTGCAATGCAGGAGGCCTGGGTTCGATCCCTGGGTTTGGAAGATCCCCTGGAGAAGGAAAAGACTTCCCACTCCAGTATTCTGGCCTGGAGAATTCCATGGACTATACAGTCCATGGGGTCTTAAAGAGTTGAACAGGACTGAGTGCCTTTCACTTTCAGGAGAAGGTAATTGAGGAAACTTGCCACTCTAGTTCATTGCAACTTCCTGCCAGTGATCCATGGAGCAGTATCAAGTTTCATATCCTACTTCCTTTGG
Organism: Odocoileus virginianus; assembly: GCF_023699985.2. Lineage (NCBI taxonomy): Eukaryota > Metazoa > Chordata > Mammalia > Artiodactyla > Cervidae > Odocoileus > Odocoileus virginianus. The sequence goes on from NC_069681.1 coordinate 36,314,270, forward strand.
AAAATCCATTTATCTTTATCATATCATCAAGAATTGGGTTCCTTAACTGAAAAATGAGGAGAATAACAGTATCCACCTCAGAGTGTTTGGAGTGAAGTGAAGCTTGCTCAGTCATGTCTGACTCTTTGCGACCCCATGGACTATATATAGTCCATGGAATTCTCCAGACCAGAATACTGGAGTGGGTAGCCTTTCCCTTCTCCAGGGGATTTTCCCAACCCAGGGATCGAAGCCAGGTCTCCCTCATTGCAGGCAGATTCTTTACCAGCTGAGCCACCAGGGAAACTCAAGAATACTGGAGTAGGCAGCCCATCCCTTCTCCAGTGGATCTTCCTGACCCAGGAATCAAACCAGGATCTCCTGCATTGCGGGCGGATTCTTCACCCACTGAGCTACTGTTTGGGCCAAGATGAAATGGGGTAGCACCAACAAAGTGCTTACTTAGCTCAGTGCTGGATGCATGTTAAGCAATTAATAAGTATTGTCACCATCATCATGGTTATCATCACCAGCATCATGAAACCTTCACTACCTTCTTGGCATTTATGATTGGAAAGCACAAAGGAATGTTTCTGACTGTCTCAACTAAGTGAAATTTGCTTGACGGACAAAATAACCTTAAGTTTGCCTTCACGTTTCCTATTCTTACTTTTCCCTTGAGCCAATTTTTTCATTTACATATTTCTAAGTGCATTTTTGTTCCAACTCTTAGATGCTGTCTTACAATCTTTGTGTAACAAACTGATATACAGACATACACAGTTGTTTTCAAAGGGCACAGATGGACCACAGAGAGGTGAACTGGCTTGATTCAAAGTAGCAAAGGAGGAAGAATTCTAAATCTTAGCTTTAGGCACTTTTTGTGTAGAAAGCCACTGAAGGCTTTCTTTGGCTGAATGTCTAAGCAATCCCTTCAAAGAGTTTGATGTGGTTTTTGCCACATTCCATGCTACTTATTGTTGAAATGAAAGCTTTCCTTCTTATTTGGCACCTTGAGGGAGGGAAGGACCCCGAAGAAACAGATCACAGTAGTTGGAAAGGAAGGAAGAAGAAAGTGTTCCTGGAGTGTTGTGTACTGCCTAGGTAACCTCAATATCAACTAGTGAACTGATATAAGCAGAGATTTTTATATTATTAATATTAATCCATCCAGACACAGAGCCCTTGAGGATTTACAGCAACATGGTTTTGATGAATGGAAGTTTATAAATAACATTTGTAAGCCCCAAGCTCTGCCTTTCAATACATCAGGCATTGCCTGCTTCGCACTTGATACCACACAGCCTTGGGAGCCGCATAAAGGACACTGGGGGCTGCCACCTGCCCTGCGTTTGCCCTACCGAGATTGAGTTTCTTCTCTGTTCTGACCACTTCAGCTGCGTATCTTTCCTGCCTCCACCACTATCACTCCCATCTCTGGCTTTTATGCTCATATTTCCTCCATTTGGTTTTGGTAACTTGATTCCAAAGTATTGGGTTGGCCAATAAGTGCCATTCGGATTTTTCCATAAGATGCAATGGAAAAACTCAGACGAACATTTTGGCCAAATAATATTTGCCTTGGCACAGACAACCAGAAACCCCTTGTGGAATGCTGACACAAGCAATTCTGCCACTGCTCAGCCTTCACGTTTATAAGCGCACGTCTTGCCCTTGAAGCTAAGCATCCCAGGTCCCCAGGATTTGTCAGTAAGCATGTCCAGCGTCCTGCAAAGACAGAGGGAGAGATGGGTCCTAGATAGGTTTCCTTCAGATAAGCCACAGCCTTTTGCAGGCAGGACCCACTTTGTTCCCACTATCTATAGGTTTTGCAGAGATAGAATCTTGTTAAGATGTCTTCTTTGAGGGTACATTCTCCCCCATGCAAACCCATCTAGATTTATATTCCACATGACTTAATAAGTGCTTATTTAAGCAGATTATAGAAAAGAAACAAAATCACAGTTCTCCACTCCTGTTGTCACTGATTCCAGCTACTAGAATAAACAGCCCTGTGCCCTCTCCCCTCAACCCTCCCCTCACAAAGCTTCTTGTCTACTCACTCTCAATACAGGATCTTAATCTATACACAGATAAATAAATTCTGTCAAGAGCTCAGATTTGAATATGGGCTGTATGCCAGAAAATACTGAGTTCCAACCTTGGTTTTAACTCAGAGTCTCTTTTTGCTCTTTAAAAAGAAAAACAAAACAAAACACATTTTCTCATCAATTTGTGCCAAGTCATTCTCACCTGCCCCTCTGGGTACAGTGAGGATTAACGACTTCTATTTCCTAACAATACCCCAGTCCCTCCCTGGTAGTAAGTTAGGGATATGGGCCCATTAGCTGCAAATGTTGCTCTAGTGGCCTTAAAGGATTAATGTACCTCCCAAAGCCCTTAACTTACTGGGACAAATCTGGCTCAATGAGTTAATGGGCTAATTAGTTAATTGTCAACTCTGCAAAGATGCCAAGTATTGTTATTTTGCACTTTATTAAATTCTTGAGGATTAACAAGTAGAGGGAGTGGACGTTGAGAGGATTTGAAAGAGGCTGGATGATTATGGCGCACCACAAACTCTTGTCCAGCCTCAGCTTGGGGAGAGAGACGGTAATGCCATTATGTCCTATGGGTATATGATCCAGAGGAGCTGGAAAGAGACTGGCATCCATCATATACAAATCCTGTGGATATGAGAGTACCTCTCCTAAAGGGTAGCAGAATAATTGTCAGCTTCGATGCTACTGAGTGAGACAGAGATTGTGGAGTGATGTGTCCACTGAAGCAAGGTCTGATCTGCAACATAACTGGATACATAGAATGGTGAGGTACTTTACACGGAGGCTTGATGGTGCCACTTGAAAATGCGCTTAACTTCAGAGCCAAAGAAAAGAGTAAGGGGAAAGTATTTGAAAATGTGAATATTGTATAAATGAGAATGAGGTGAGATCAGCACAGGGCATCTGAGGGCATCACAGATGCTGTTAACAAAGGAAAGTCACTGGAAGATGTTCAAATGGTTCATTGTGATCAGAGATGATATAGCTCAGGCGACTTGTTCCTGAAGAGAAAACTTTAAAATTGCATGAGCCTCTGGATGATTTGGGAATGTGTTCAATCCCTCTGCATACCAGTTCATTTTGAAAAATTGGAAATCCTACACAGAACAGTCACAGACCAAATGATGGATAATTAAGCATTCCTGGTACCACGGGAAGCGTGTTTTATTTAAGGCTCTTGCCAACAAAGTAGCTCATTAGACTTTTGAAACAAAAGTACCGTGCAAAGAACAATTGAAAAGTTGTTCTTAACAAAGTGAAGCTGTGTAGAAGGGGGAAAAGGCTTCAAAATGGAATCTACACAAACACCAATATGCAGTCCCGGATATTGTGCCTGAAACACTCCTTGAGAGGTAGAGTAGCTTGTCTGTGCAATGGCCTTCTTTCATGATGCCCAAACCCCAATCTTCTCGTTTGCAATCCAGTCTCCTTACTCATGAATCAGACTTGGATGAGTCTAAGCCAGTGGGGATGGTTCTATTGCTCCCAAGATGAGTAGTCTATAGGTGCACGTGTAGCCAGTTCTGTCAACACGATTTGAGAAGATGTATACCGGTGCTTTGGAAAGCTTTCCTTCATATCAAATTTCATAGGTAAAGACTATCTCCTTTTCTATTGCTGGGTGGTGTTCTATGTTGGTGTGCTTCTGTTAAGTACTTCAGCCATCTTGCAATTATAAGGAAAAACAGCCTTTAGATGAAACCAACAGAGACCAACAGGAAAACCAAGAGCTGGAAGGAGCTTAGATGCTTGAGGACACTTCTGAGCTTCTGATCTGACTGTGGCTTAAGTAATGAGAAGTTCACTGGGGTGATGAATTCCATTATTTATTCCAGTTGACCTTTCTCTGTTGCCTACAGCCAAAGACATTATACAAATCTAAAAGAAATGGCCACCTCCTGACCCCAAATTCCTGTTTGCTCTAGAAATGCTAAATGCAACATGGCACATGTATAAAGAACACCAACAACAGAGTCAGACACAGGAATTTGGACAATTCAGACTCTGTCAGGGACTGTATGAACTTGGATAAGCCACTTAAACTCTAAGCATCAAGTTTCTGTCAATAAAGGGACAATAGCCACTATTTTACAGGGCATGTGGAAAGATTATGTAATAGATGGCATGCAAAGTGTACTCAGTAAATAGTAACCAAAATACAAACACACATACACTCTAAAGGCAACTCCAGCAGCTGTTTTCAAACAGGAAACAAATCAAGTGAGAAAATAAACACCATTCAAGCAGCAGGATAAATAAAACTAGAAAGGCAGATGGTATATGGACAACATCTGAGTATAGGAGTTAAAGCCTACTTTTTTTAACACTTCATGCAAGACAAAGTACAAAAATATTTCTATTTTCTTCTGATCTCTTAAGAACCTAGCATCTGAGGGGAGGATCCCTGAGGAACCCAGGATCTGAGAAGTAAGTACTCGATGTTTTAGGGCTTTGAGATTATCAGAGAAGGATTGCATAATAAGGATGAGATGGAGAAGCCAGTGATGTTGGTAGGGCAAAAAATAAAATAAAATAAAATTGAACATACTGATGCAGAAGCCAAGAGAAGAAAGCGTTCCTGAAAGATAGAGTGGACAACACTGCCAAATGCTGCGAAGAGGACCAAGTATAGCAAGAATAGAGATGGGAACACAGAGATTTCCATGAGGGAAGATGATTGAAAGATGACTGGAGTGGGTTGAGCAGTAGATGAGGGTTAATAGATTGGAGACAATGACTATACTTACCTTTCATATTCTACTAGGGCAGGATAAAAAGAAACAGGGCGTAACTATGGGTCGCTGAAGGTGTTTTTCCCTTCCTTTCTTCCTTTTAAAATGAGAGATGCTAGGACATGTCTGAATGTTGATGCAAATGATGCACTAAGGGAGAAAGTGACAGAGCAGAGAGGAGAGAGATGATCACAAGAGTAAAGTTCTCGAGGAGAGATAATGATCAGAAATCTGGCCTTAGGTAGGAGCTGGGAAACTTTCTTCATTTAATAAGATGGGAGGTACAGTGTGTGCAGACAGATGCAGGTACTTTGGTGGGTTTGGGAAGACAAGCAGATTTCCATCTGTTGACGTCTATCTTGGACAACAGACAACATGATATAAAAGTCAAAAGTTAAAGAATTTCCCAGAAAAGGGAAAGTCTTACACATTTACCTTGTTGTGGATTTCAAAGTTTTGACCTTGGGTTAAAAGTTCAGAATTCTGAGAAAGAAGAACAGAATTCGCCTCTAACTAGAGACCACTCTAATGGTTCATATGCTGAGCTGCCTGGATGAAGGGCTCCTTTGGAGTAAGCAGAGCATAAATGCTTTGGGACAGGGTAGTCATGAATTTAATAGGAAGATGATTTCTCTGACTACTATCCAACTGGTAGCAGCACAATGTAGTAGAAAGAAAACGATTTGGGGTCAGAAGAAACGAGGTACGCTCTCAGGGTTAAATCTGACACACATCAAATGTTTTTGGGCCAGTATTTTACCTTCTCTTCACTCCAGTTTCTCTAACTACATAGACAATTGTTTTGATGATAATTTAAATTATGATGCATTTAAATTATTATGCTAATGTATCTGCTATGAGGCTCCCCAGGTGGCTCAGTGGTAAAGAATTCACCTGCCAATACAGGAGACTTGGGTTCGATCCCTGGGTTGGGAAGATCCCCTGGAATAGGAAATGGCAACCCACTCCAGTGTTCTTGCTTGGAGAATTCCATGGACAGAGGAGCCTGGAGGGCTACAGTCCATGGGGTCACAAAAAAGTTGGACACGACTTAGGGATAAACAACAACATTTGACATGAAAATCAAATTACATGGGAATAATATGAAGAATGTCCCTAACAGCAATAGGGACTATTACTAACTGGGCACCTAGTATGATGAAGTAATTCTAAAGTCTACTTTCTCTCTGTATATTGTTCTGGGCTAAATCATATGCCTTCAAATTCATTTGTTAACAACCTATTGCCCAGTGTCTCAGAAGACGACTGCATTTGGACATAAAGTTTTTACAGAGGTGATTAAGTTAAAATGAGGCTGTTAGGGTGAGCCCGAATTCAACCTGTCCAATCTGACTGGTGTTCTTAGATGAATAGAAAATTTGGACACACGGAGATATGCCAGTGGTTGCACACACACAGAGAAAAAGTCACGAGGACACGCTGAGAAGGCGGCCATCTGCAAGCCAAGGGGAAGGGCCGCGGGAGAAACCAACCTCCTGACACCTTGATCTTGAGCTTCCAGCCTTCATAACTATGAGAAAATACATTTCTGCTGTTTAAGCCACCTCGTCTGTAGTGTTTTGCTATAGCAGCCCTAGGAATACACAGTATAGATAGATAGAGATATATGTATGCATAATACAGACACATATATGTATAATAATACATAGTATAGATAGACAGAGATATATGTGTGTATAATCTCTCCTTACCTCTACAGAATATTACTATCCTCATTTTATTATAAGTGAAGACACTGAATATTCCATGTTAAACCATAATAGAAAAGAATATGGAAGAGACTGTGTATATATGTAGAACTGAATCCCTTTTCTGTACAGCAGAGATTAACACATTGTAAATCAACTGTACATCAATAAAATAAATTAAGAAAATAAATGATGAGACTTAGAGAGATTAAGAGACTTCCTCAAGGTCACATATGTCAGGTAATTTCTTACCAAGTGCGTATTGACTATAGGATCCCTCTAAAAGGCAATTGTAAAAATTGAAGTCATAGAAACAGAAATTTAAAAAAAAAATTAATTTATCTATTTCCTATAACCATACTGAGATCTCTAGCTTATACGCTATGATTTCATAGTTTTTATCCCCTGTCATTATTTTCAGAGGTCCAACACCACTGTCTCGCCAAGGTTGATTAGAATTTTTAAACATCCTTCTTACTGTGCCTTTTATTGGCCCCTTGTTGCAATTCTATCACTCAAACTCAATTAAGCAGATTGTTTATTCCCTCGGCCTTTGTTCGCATCTCAGCTGGATCACGCCAGGGGGTTGCAGCATGCCAGTTCTGCCAAGAGGTGCTCAGATCAGATCTCTGAGTGGGACCCAGATTTCTGGGACAGCGCTGCCATCAGATGGCGCCTGTGTCAGGGCAACCTGGGACCTGTGGCTTTGTAAACATCTGTGCTGTCTGTTCTACCCTGCAGCGTTTTACTCCCATTCAAAGTGGAGCTTCGAATCTCCCTGTGCCTACACACCTGGGCACTGGGGTGACATCCAGTGAAAGGGTCAATGCATCTAATTAAAAAGCTCAGCCAACTGGATCTCATGCTCAGACGATCCTTCCTTGAAGGGCCAACTCTCTCCCACTCATAAATGGATTTTTTAAAGCAGGAGGGCTGTGGGAGGTTGCAGATGCCCTCAGCCTATGAATTTGCATAGCTTCATGTCTGGTAAGTTGTATTCAGTCCTTAGGTTCATAAGAAGATACCTTTATAGGCACAATGTTAAACAGATAGTGTATTCTGAATTATTCCCTGTTCCATGGTCCCCTGCTGAAGAGAGTCATCCACTCAGATCTCCTCATACACAGACAAGCAATAATGCCATGAAAATAACAGAGAGACAAAAATGGTCATAGCTAGTTTCTTAAGCAACTAATATATGACAGAGCTTTTTTTTTTTTTTTGGATTCTAATATACCTCAGTCTTATTTCTAATCATAACTTGGCAAGCTGCCAATTATTATTAATGCTTCTCTCTCATTATTAAGGAGACCAAAACTTAGTGAATTTAAGTAACATATCCAAGGCCTCATACTTATAAAGTGTCTGAAACTGTCTCCATCTCCAAAGCTCATGCCTTTTCACTATATTAAACTTTCCTCAATCAATCATCACTGATACTCCCCAAATATGACTTTTCTTTAAAAAGTTCCTCTTTGAAAATTCATTAAGTTGAATGGTGCTTTCTTGCCCAAGAGTCTGAGCCGTTCTCCTGTTTTAGAAGCCTAGATGTTCAGCGATCCTTTGGATTATTGGTTTATTGCCATATCATTCAAAAGAAATGACAGTGTGTTTCATTTAAAAAATTTCTTTTGCATCTGAGGTTTTGCCAAGATCTGTTTATTGCTGTCATGTGGAAAAGGAAAATATGATGAGGCTTGAGATGTTCAAGTCTGAAGTTTCCCTTTCCCCATTCAAATAAGGGCCAGCAACAAATCAAAAGGCAAGATTTCATTTTCAGTGATTGACTTAGACAAACTAAAGACTGAATAAATGCCAGATAATTTAGAAGTGGTGACTGTTGCTTAAAATATGTGAATCTTGTTACTTCTGAAAGGTAACAGACTAGAAACAGATCTTCTATCAATACTAATGGTGACATCAAGGATCATGATAATGGTAATTTGGGTTTGTGGTGCTTTTTCCTTTCCACCATCTCAAAGCTGTCAACAGATGTATCAGGGAAGCAAAGACCACAAATGGACATGTACGGTGAGCACCACTGGGCCGGACCACTATGCCTCATCTCTAACAAGCAACAGCGCCTCGAGGATCTCCAGTTTCCTGCCATTTGATGGACACTGCAGAGGAGAATTCAGTTAGATGCTTGTTGCTGTGGGGATAAGGGTTAGGAAAAGAGCTTTTCAATGAAAACGGGTCTCCCAACATAAAACCCTTCCCTTTAGATAGGGTCCTCTTTGGGTTCTCTGGGGGCCAAGTTGAACATAATTTTCAAAAAAGTCAGAAAGTTGAATGAGTAAAAGCATAATCTTTAAAAATTTTTTTTAGATATTTTAAATGTAACAACTTAAAAATAGTTACATTTTTATTGCATTTTTTTTGTTTGAAAAATATAAGGCAGATACAAATGAATGAAGAAGAGAATCATCAACTTTATACAATTCTGATAGCTGAGCAGTCAAGAGAATGAGACTGGGATTCAAAAAGACCAGCTTCAAGTATTGCTTCTGCCACATGTTAGTTATATGGCTTTGGAGGTTGTCCTCAACTCCTTTCATCTTTAGTCTCTTCAACTATGTGATGGAAATAATGTTTTACTTATAGAGCTGCTGGAAGACTTAAGAACCATAATGAATATCAAGCATATTTGAAGTACCTGCCACAAAGACAACATTAAAAATAGTAGGTTTTAATATTAAAATTGATTATTAATATCGTTACAGTATTGTGATGACAAGACCAGGAAATGTCATCAGTCAGTTAAAAATGGAGCTTTATAATATGCACTTCCAAAGCTAATAAAGAGGATGAAAAAGAGTGAAGGATTTGAGAGATAATAGAAGAACTTGGGCTGTGATGACTTTGCTATAAATAGATTTTTTTTGGAGGGTGGGCTATTTTAAAAGAAACTAAACTGCACATTTTTCAAAACTAGGTTACTAAGGTGGAAATCACAGATGAAAATCAATATGCTTTGCCAAAAATATAAACAAGAAAATTCATCAACTGGAAGAAGCATTGTTACAATGTGCATGCTGCTTCCATCTGGAAGAAAAATGCCAGAAAGAAACTTAATATTCATGACTGACACATTTTCTTTGTACTGTCAGTCAGCTGGAACCAAGATACGCAGCTGGCTGGAAAGCCCATCTCTACTTCATGTTTCATCTGATGACCTTATACATCAAATCAAGAATTGTGGGCTGAAACGACACTCTTCATCCTCATTTATTTTTTTTCAGAGGATGGTACAGTGACCAAAATCTGCCACAATGTAGCCTGTTTCCTTTCTTCACCTTTCAAGTTCTCAGTCAGAAATCAACACCAAGAATCCAAAAATAGTTGTCCACTTAATAACCCCAAAAATAAGTGAAAAAAAAACACACTTGGTCAAATATCTTCTTTGCAGACAAAGTAACTTGTCAAATAGAAGATTCATTTTTGTTTTCAGAGCACTGAAGTTATGTACAGATAACTTAAATACATTTTTGAGGGGAACTTAACCATAAGTATTCAGAAAATCTAAATGTTAGAAAGACCTTCATTGTTAAAATATATCTATATTTTATAGATTGCAAATTTCTGGCATCAAATCAAACCTTTCATTACCGTTTCCTGGAACTATAAACTTCATGGAGTATTTATCAGAAAATTTTGCATAAAGTAAAAATAACTCATTTACCAAATTACAAGTTCGGGGCTATACGTTTTCACACTGCAGGGAGTGTCAACAGTTTTACTGTTTAATCTGTCATCGGGGATTGAAACAAGCAAACTGACACACAAAGAATGATGCTTAAGTGTCTGGTCTCCTCAGAAAAAGAATCCCTGCCGTCTTTCTGAGTGGAATATGTCATAATTGCAAAATCAGTAGAAACACAAGTAGCCAGGTAAAGGCATACCTAAATCCTCCTTAAGAATCCTGCTTTTGCTTAGAATGTCATTGTATCCAGTCAATAAGAAAATATTTGGGTGATGATGAAAACCTAAAATAGAATGCATTATGACCTTTAAACAATATTTAAGGTGGGAGGTATTTCTTACAACCATAATAATATCCTTATTCCCTCTCCAGGGATTCCTTAAAACTAGCATACAAATCCCAGAGCACTGTAGTGGAAATAAATTCCTAGCACCCTGGCCTTCTGAGAATTGATTGCAGGTTTATATGCCTTTGCTTGCTCTACGGTATAGAGCAGACTGTAAAGATACCCGGATGGTGGAGCGGGGTTGTGATTCTGTGGTCGGAGAGATTTAATTAGACAGCAAATGTGCATTGTCTAATGACGGCTATTTAAATTATCAAGAAACACACTGCAATTCTCATGCCCACACGCCGGAAGGATGCATGAGGTAAAAATCCAGTAAATTCCCTGTTGACATAATGGGATTCAGGGAAATACCATGTTACCGCTGGCGGGCTCACAACTCACCAACTCCCCTTCGCTAACGTCTGGGCTCTTCTGCATCTCACAGATGATGGCGGCTTCTCCTCGGTCTCCCAGCTACCATATTTACTCGCCATCACATGGAGCAATTTCGTACATTGGCTAATTTCACCCAGAATCATGGTTCTGGTTCATGGAAGCTTAGCTTCTGTGGCAAGCAACAAACACCCAGGAGTTTCCAGGGCAGCAGTGATAACTGATGCTGGAATGAGGCGGAGCACCTCCCCAATCAAAAATCAGCCCCCACTTCTCCGCCCTGTCAGTCCTCACCATCCAGGGAGAAGTGGTGATTAGAATCCTGCTGTGCGCAGCTGCACTTCTCAGAACAGCCTGTTGCAGGGGGTGGGTACCCAGAGGGCACCTCATTAACCACGACTTTCAGGCTGCAAGGTAAAGAGTAATGTGAAATGAATCCTTTCAACTAAAGGTCGGGCGAGACACCAACTCGCTTCCCTTGCAGATTAAGCAATGGGTTTCATCTCCCTCTATCCCGCTCATGTACAAGGCATGGACCACGCAGGATGGAAGACAGGCAACTCTTGGCCATGGCCACACACCGGTGTGGGGCCAGGAGGGAAGGAAAACTGGCTGATTAGAGAAGGATTGATGACGGCAAGTGTTTTCCTGCCATAAACCATCCAGGCAGGTGTCTTTTAACTAAGATTAATAAACATATGTCACTGGCAAGTTTCTCATTACAAGATGCGTGATAATGGAGAAGCAAAATTTTCAAGTCAAATTGCCAGGCTGCCACAGAGCGAAATCTCTCCAGATAAACAAAGCCGTGCCAGCTCGAATGGGAAAAACTGCCCTTTCTGCACCTGGAATATTTTATGCCCAAGGTAAATAGTCCCTTTTCCTTCTGGAAACAGTGAGCTTGGACCAGAGGTCTCTCTTCCCAGGCCAAAACACAGGTTTTCAAATTTCCCCTCAACTGGCAGTCTGTGCTCATATGGACCAAAACAGCATCCTGTCCTCTAAGTTAATGCCTGAATTCAAGTAAGGGGCTATTTCAGAGACTGTCATCAAAATTGGAAGTCAAGGGGCTGCAGAGATCAATAGTTTCACAGGCAGCTACACAAAATGTGAAGATGATGGTGACAGATGTAGGAAGTGTTCCGTGGAACACCAGGCAGGAACACACATGGTCAATTTGGAATTGAGTTTCTCCCAGAATGTCAAAATGGGCCAGCGCTCTGAGCTCTCAGGGAGGCATCTGAACTATAGCTTGTGTTTCAAATCTAGGGATCAAAGTATATTTTCATTCTACAGCTCATATGTGTAAATCTATCGGTGAACATTAGTTTGCTGTGAAAATTTGGGCCGGTTATGCTCACAGAGATAGTTAAGTGCTTAGAAAACAGAGTATCTAATCCCCTTGTCCACAAAAGATAATTTTTAATGCTCCCATTTCCTTGAACTTGTAGTGGAATGGCACTCTATTTTTCATTTTAGACTTAGGGGCTTCCCAGGTGGCTCAGTGGTAAAGAATACGTCTGTCAATGCAAGAGACACAGGAAATATGGGCTCCATCTCTGAGTTGAAAAGATCCCTTGGAGGAGGAAATGGTAACCTTCCAGTATTCTTGCCTGGGAAATCCCAGGGACAGAGAGGAGCCTGGCAGGCTTCAGTCCATGGAGTCACAGAGTCACACGCATGCAATGTATATAATATATATTATAATAGAGCATGTAATATATAATAATATTAGTATATCATATTATTCACATGTATTTGCTGTTGTTTAGTTGCTAAGTCATGTCCTACTCTTTGTGACCCCATGGACTGCAGCATGCCAGACTTCCCTGTCCTTCACTACCTCCCCGAGTTTGTTCAAACTCACGTCTATTGAGTCATTGATGCCATCCAACCATCTCATCTTCTGTCGCCCCCTTCTCCTCTTGCCCTCAATTTTTCCCAGTATCAGGGTCTTTTCCAGTGAGTTGGCTCTTCGCATCAGGTGGCCAAAGTATTAGAGCTTCAGCTTCAGCATCAGTCCCTCCAATGAATGAATATTCATGATTCACATGTACATATGTATATTAAATATATGTATGCAAATGCATGCAAACATATATAATGTAATATATGCTACCATATACATGATATAGAATATATGTGTGTACTATTTATATATAAAAATATATACATAGAGAAGTAATAATATTATTTTGTCTATAAAACCATTATATTGATAAGACGTAGACTAGCAAACCCTTAACAAAAACTTACAAGAATTCATCATTAATTTCAAAGTAATTTTCCCAGATTATACACATTATTATCTTTTATAGCCTGGCATAGTTACGGCAACTAAATTTCATTGCATATATCAAGTCTGATGGCTTGCCATTTCTGCCCCACATCAAGGATTCTGCATTGAGAAGGGTTCTGATGTTGCATCTAGGCTCAAGAAGACAAGGGATAATCAACAAATGGTATCTGCTCTGGCAAGTGGTTATTACATGCACATACTTGTCATGATTCATGCCATACCTAATAGGTGCTTGTTCAGTGTTTGTCATTGATAGTAAAGAATGGAATATTAGCATGCAAAATAGCAAAAGACCAAAGGTCAGAAGTTAAAGGATGGTGGAAAGCAGCACGGGATAGAGAAGCTTCATCATGAAAAAGAGGTTCAACAGGGTTCAACAACTTGAAGAAATGGGCTGCTGCCTGAAGGAGTCATCTTCCCACCTAAGAAGAATCTACTTCACATTGCAAAACTCGAGGACCTGGTACTAGAAATAGCTAGTAGGAGTCAAATGTAGAAGCTTCTTCAGAACTGCATCTAATGTCAGTGTGGGTAGCAGGGGGGAAAAGACTTAAAAACACGATTTCATGAAAAACAGTAACAATTTAGCTAATCACAGTACACATGCTCTTTTGTGATATTACAGAAATGTGTTTAAGGCGTTGGAATGGTACGTTCCAGGAAAGTTAGATAACCATTTATCAGAATTTCTTGACGGAATTTATTCATGAGATAGCCAAAGTCACTCTGAATCAAGGTGGGACATCAGAACCACCGTGGAGACAGCTAATGAGCTGTATTATACAAATCTCAATGCATGGGATGGAGGATTGTGTGCTTTATTATGTCCTCAAGAAACCCTGACATATCCAAGATTTGGTAGAAGATAAACTTACAGATTTAAGAAGCTCATAAATCCCAAGCAAGACAAATTCAGAAAAGTCCATACCAAGACACATCATAATCAAACTGCTAAAAACTAAAGGCAAGGCAGGTGAAAGTGTTGTACTATATACCAAGGAAGGATGAATCAAATGACTGAGCTTCTCACCAGAAACCAAGGAAGTCAAGAGGCAGTGCATTTTTTAAATTTAACATTTAAAGAAAAGAACTACTAATGTAGTTTTCTATATCAAGCAAAATTATGCTCCAGGAATAAAAGTGAGATAAAGACATTCTCAGAAGGAAAAATGACAGAATCCAGCAGCAACAGATCTACTCTAAAGAACAAAAGTTCTTCAAGAAAGAGAGAGATGATTTCAGTGGGAAACTTGCAACTTCAGGAATGAAGAAAGCAAAACAGAAATGGCAGATATCTGGTTAATATAGTAGTCCATTTTTCTCATATTAGTCTTGAAATGTGACTGATGGTTGAAGGCAAAAATTATACTATTGTCTGACTGGGACTTAAATATATAGAGATTACAACTTAAATGAAATGAACGATGAAGATGATAACACAGAAGAAGGGCTAAAGGACTGCTATAGTGGTAAAAATTTCCACATTCCACTAGAAGTGATAAAATATTCACTATAACTAGACTACAAAAAGTGAAGCATGTATATTGTAATCTCCAGCCAAGTGTTAAGTGCTAATGCAAATAAAAATATTTTCAAATTCCATAGACAAACTAAATTGGAATTATTAAAAAAATTCAAACAATCTAGAAGAAGGCAAGAGAATAGGAAATAGAAGAATGTAAAACCAATGGAAAAAACAAACGAAAAACAAACAATAAAAACATTAGACCTAAATCTGAGCATATCAATAATTGCATCAAATGTAAACAGTCCACACAGCAATTAAAAGTAGAAGATTATCAGAACAGCCAAAAACAAAAGACTCAATTATATTCTGTCTAAAATTATCTACTTTAAATATTACCAGGGATAAAAAAGGAATTACAAAATGACCCCAGGGTCAATTCATTAAGAATATATAGCAATCTTAAATTTTATATGCACCCAACAATAGAACTTCAAAAATCATGAAGTAAAAACTGATAGAGCTAAAAGGAAAAATGGACAAGCCACAGTTAACCTCTTTTGAGTAAAACTGCACAACATCATCAACCCATGGATCTCAGTGACGTTTAAAGAACACTCCAAAGAGAGCAGCAAAGCTATATGTGAAAACTACAAAAGGCTGATGAAAGAAAGCCAAGAACTAATGATTGACCTGATAAACCATGTTCATAGATTAGATGACTCAACATAGCTAAGATACCAGTCCTCCTCAAATGGATCTATGCATTTAATATAATTTCAGTCAAGATTCCAAGAGGTTGTCTTATAGATAGAGGCAAGCAGATTCTAATGGAAAGGCAAAATAGTATAACCAAAAAAATTTGGAGAAAATTAATGCTGGAGGAATCACACTACTTGATTTTAAGACTTACTATAAAGCTATATTCGGAGAAGGAAATGGCAACCCACTCTAGTATTCTTGCCTGGAGAATCCCAGGGTCAGAGGAGCCTGGTGGGCTACTGTCCATGGGGTCACAAAGTGTCAGACACAACTCAGCGACTAGTTTCACTTTCACTTTCAAGTACACTAAACTGATTTTTGACAAAGCTGCAAAAGCATTTCAAAGGAGGAAGAATGTTTTCAACAAATGATGGCAGAGCGATTGGATATCCATAGGCATGAAAAGAATCTTGACCTCAACCTGACAAAAATTAAAAAGGATCATCACCCTAAATATAAATGTAAAGCTAGAAATCTTACAGGAGAAAACATAGAAACTTTCCTGATGTTGGGTTAGGCAAAGAGTTCTCAGATAAAACACCAAAAGCACAATCCACAAGAGAAAATTGGATAAATTGGACATCATCAAAATTGAAAAATGTTGACAGTGCTAACAATACTGCCAAGAGAAAGAACAGACAAGCCACAATCTGGGAGAAAATATTTGCAAATTACATGTCATAAAAAAACTTGATTACTAAATATATAAAGAACTCTTACAATACAATAATAAGACAAAGAACTCATTTTTTAAATAGGCAAAAATATTTGAACAGACATTTCAGTGAAGAAGATATACAGATGCAAATAAACATATGAAAAGATTCTCAACATTATTACCCATTGAGGAAATGCAAATTAAAACCAAATGTGATACCACTACATATAGCAGAATGGCTAAAACAAATTAGTATAAATAAATATGTATTTCCATGAATAAACAACAAAGCCAAGAGCTGGTAAAAATGGGGAACAACTAGTGATTCTCATACACTGTTGTGGAGAATGCAAACTGGTACAGTCATTTTGGGATACACCTTGGCAGTTTCTAAACATGAATTTTTCACTCTTGTGATAAGAATGATCTGACCCAGCCATCCTACTGCTGGGTATGTATGCCAGAGAAACGAAAATTTATCTCCACAAAGAAAACCGTGCTCAATGTCTATAGTTGCTCAATCTATAATTGTCAAAAAAAATTGGGAACAACCCAATGCCATCAACAGGTGAAGAGATAAACTGTGTTATAGTCAAACAATGGCATATTCCTCATTAACAACACAGAACAAACAATCGGTACATACAACAAATTGGCTGGCTCTCCATGAAGTTATGCTAATAAATAAAAAGCCCATCTCAAAAGGTTACATGTTGTGTGATTCCATGTATGACATTCTGAAAAGACAAAAATCCCAGTGATGGAGAATAGATGAGTGGCTGAAGTAGGGGAGGATTTAACCAAAGGCAGCACCATGAGGACATTTTGGTTCTGTGCCCTAGTTGTAGAGATTGGTGATAAAAATCTGCACATAAGCTAAATCTTATTGCACATCTGAAAAAAAGTTAATTTTTCTGTATATAAATTAAAAAAAAATTCTCTTTTGATATGTCAAATGTTCCTGTTCATAATATTCTCATGAAAAAGTGTGCCTTCTATTGTGTTTTGCCTCTGTGTGTAAGTCTCTATCTACGTATCCACCAATAGGAGATCCTTATAGTCTGTTAGAAGAAACACATGCTTTGGGGGCAAATCTGTATTTAAATTCTTGCACCCCAACTTTATCCATATACATTGAGCACCTACTATATGCCAGGAATGTATCAGTTTCTTAGAATTGAAGGATAAAGAAAACAGAGATTTAGAAAGGAATTTACAATCTTGTGAGAGAAATGAACAGTAAACAGACAAATTCTAGAATAGGTAACTACAGATGATTATAGGCTGTGGTGAGTGTTATCCAGAAAATAAACAGTGTGAGGAGCTACAGCAGGATGAAGGAGGGGCGGAGGGGACACGAGATCTGAAGGATGACAATGAACCGCTCATGCCAAGGACCAGGAGAAGAGGCATGGCTGTTACAGGGAAGAACAAGAATAAAGGGGCAGAGGTAAGACTGGGATGGTGCATTCTGGGGACAACAAAGATGCTGATGAGGCTGGAGTGTTGTGATGGGCAAAAGGGAAGAGATGAAGCAGTCACATCACGGAGGCTAGTAAGCCATGGCATATGGTCTGGTTGCTTTTAAGGGCAATGGGAAGCCACTGGTTTTTCATGTGCTCTGTTTTTTATTTCTGCTTTAAAGTGAGGGAGTGACCATGATCTTGTTTATATTACAATGTGACCTTTGGAAAATTCTTTTAACTTTGCATCTCAGTCTCCGCAGATGCCAAGCGGGAATAATCACACACTGAGCAAAATGTTTGTGAGAATTAAATATATTGGGATTATATATATATTATATATATAATTATATATATTGTCTAGAATTGTGCATGTTATAGCAGGTACTCAATAAAATGTGAGTTTCTCTTCTTCCTAGTGTTTGTATCCTTTTGTTGCTTTTATGCTTGTGTGTGAACCTCTCAGTTTTGTCTCTTTTTTTCTGCCATTCCATCTTTTGCTTATTCTTTCTGACCTCCCGCACAAACACAGGCAAAGCCTCTGATTTCTGCTATCACTGCTCATTTGCAAGAGTGACTGGGAGACGGGCAGCTCTGATTCTATTTGGTTGCACTGTATGAAACAGCTATTTGGTAGATCACAATGGATTAAATTAGGGTGAGCCAGTTTTACATGATTCAGCTTCATAGCACACTTAAACGGGACCATCACTGTTTCAAATTGCTTCTTCATCTACTAGAAATTAGATGGTTTTTGAGACCCATTGCTGTCCTAAATTCTGCAATTCTATTCAGACCCATTTTCATCAAAGAAACACCTTTTCTCACTAGTATAAGTGAGTGTCCCTCTCTGTCTCACTGCCTGGTGAGCAATAGCTTGCTGGATTCTCTTTATAGAGTCACGACATTAATATACAAAGAGCTTTCCCAAACACTGCCTTCTATATTAGAAGCGTTCAATCCTTGCTATCTTTTTACCAGGCAAACTTCAAGGCTTCATTGCACGAAACGTCATTTCCATGACTTCCTTGAGGATGACCCTGATAAAAGGTACAATGAAATTAGAAAATCAAGTCTAACAAATATAGTCAGTTGATAAAGTTCTAGTTTGCATGTTCAATTTGAGGCACCCAATTTATAATTCCTTGAGGAGGAAATGTAACATCTGTAAAATACATTTTGCACAATGCTTTTTAAGCTAATTTTTGTTTGAAATAGAAATCCATTCTCCACTGCTTTTTAAGCAAAGCCAAGTCATTTTTATCTGTCTTCAGGCAAGAATGACATTATGACTCCTTACCTGAATAGTGTCCTACAACATTATGTGTGTGCATCATATTAGGTTTCAGCATATGTCATTTTATCCAGCTCTCTGCCTTTCCCTGGACAAAAATAAATAGAGAAAAACTTTAAAGTTACACACTCTACGAGCTCATATCCTAAAGAGCAGATTGCCACTCCTTCCCTCTTCTCTTCTTTGTTGCATCTGCTTTCTCTGCTGTTTGAAGCACTGGCTTTCACCAGACTGGTCAGTTACACAGGTCATCTTAATCTCTGGAAGGGTTTTCATTCCTACTGTTAATCTTTCCCCAGATCCTCATGAGGAGATAAAGCAGATATTGATACAAATAAACATGCAACTTATTTATTTGTATCAAATCCCCTTTCTTCTCAGCAGGAAGTGAATTTCAGCCTCAGTCTCTGGTCTCCCAATGGTGATGAATCAAAAGGCTACAGCCGGAAGAACTTGAAAATATCAAGATGAAAAGAAGCCCTCAGGGTCTGGCTGTCCTCCACTTGCTCCTTCTACTGAGTCTTTCTTCAGGGTGTTGCCATTAAACTCATTGGTAAATGTGAGGAAGCATCATGGTGGGAGCTTCTGAAGATCAATGATGCAGCAACTATGATGGTTTTAAGGCATCCTCTTCTCAACCCAATCAATAACAACTTTGATGCGATTTCTTGATGCAGAGTTCTTACATTGCTGCCAGGCTTCTTCTGATTACATGTCATGTTCCTCTTCAAGAGTTCCTACTGCAGAAAACTGTACTCCTCATCTCCCAGTAAAAGGAATTGGTTTATATTGTCTCAAATTGTCTGGCAAAACTTCCTTGGTTTCATCCTGGCCATAAGTTGAGATATCGATGCCTAAGACCCTGGAAGATTATCTTCCTTTCATAAGAAAGAAGAAATATCTTTACTTTTCTAATACCCCCATAGTTATGTGGCGGTAGTGGAATTCACATTTTATTAGTAGAAAATATAAAACTATTTTGACTTTCAAACTCAGAGACAGAAAAGGAGATAGGCGGGGGGGAAATGCCAGATATTGCTACAGCCTGCCGGATGCTAAAACACTGAATAAAAAATAAATTCAGCCAGACTTCTTGAGGTTTAGTTGGTAGGGTGTTCATGCCCTAATAGGACAAGGAGTAAAGAAAGCAGAGTCATGACCCACTATGGCTACACATCAGCCAAGCTCAGGCGTACAAAGACCAGCTAAAGCTGCCGATGCCCAAGTAGTGGTCCACACACAGCCTTTGTGCAGAGTGTAAGGGCTCATTCAGTGCCATGCCATATATGTTTTTATATTTTGGGGGTCGTATCTGTTCAGTTCTGCCCCCAAGGCCACAGGTGGGAGCCCTGTACCAAGGCTACAGAAGTGGAGCCCAGAACCAAGATTACCTCCGAAGTGGACTGAACTCCTTTGTAGCTGTTGCCAAAAGCCCCCTAATCATCACTAACAAACTTCCTTACTCCAAATTAGGCAAAGATGTCCGTTCCAGTAACCACCCTAGAGTGCCCTAACCAATCACCTAACACCAGTGTTCTGGCAGGAACGTTCTCTGTCATGAGGCTATAAAAATTGGCTAATAACTCATGAAAACTGTTGACTCTTCCTGGCCTGCCAGGTACTGTCAGTCTGCTATGCTCAGAGCACCCACTTTATCTCTGCTCTTCATCCTTAGTAAACTCACTTCTTTCTACAATACTCTATATCTGGAAATTCTTTTCCAACCTGCTCTCAGATTGCCTCAACAACATCCATGTTCCCCAGCTAAGACTCTTAATTCCTAAGACTCTGTTCCTTCAATAAATAATATGCTCTATTTTGCCTTCATTTGATCACATGGTTTGAAATAATTTACTCAATTTACAAATTATTTCAGATCTTATGAATTATTTTGGATTTGGTGCCTTTGTCTGTTCTTATAGACCATAACCTCCTAGAGTTCATCGTTCCTGCCATTTGTGCTTGCCCATTTCTTCTGTCCCTTCCTAACAGGGACCCAGCTATTCCAGTTTTAGTTATTTGGAAGGCTTTTCCTCTCTCTCTACTTAGAATGACTGATTTTAAGCGAATATCAGACAAGTCTGTTTAAAGAAGCCTCCAAAATTTCAAAACTCCCTTTGTATGTTCACCATTTTAGAGCTGGCGGATGGCCACTTAGCATTTCACTGCCACGAGTCTACGTGCAAGAAATGACACTAAAGCTGAACAGGAACAAAGAAAATTTATTTTATTTGGCAATGATCTGATGTGTTCATAACAACCACTCTGGAGACTATGGAGAAAACTGGCAATCTTTAATTCTGGGATAATTTTACTGTCTTCAGTTTCCTAAATAATTCAATGGCCTTCTTGGCTTGACCATTAACATATGTAACCTGTGGAAATTGGGGGCAGCAGCAGAGTTGGATGGGTAAATTGATTATAGTCTCTGAAGAAAAGCCTTGGATTCTGGGAGAAAAGAGAGTAGCTGAGACAAGTGTGAAATTTCATAATCAATATGGATGCTAATACATCACAAAATTTGCCTTATCATTTCTATGTGTGTTCCTAACAGATTTCCAAGTTATCTACAACCATTGCTGTTTCACATGGAAAGTTTATATTAAGGCTAAGGGGCTACTAGACATGAGATAATTATTTGGGAACATTTATGAAAATAAGATTACTTTTTCCGGGTTTTAGCCTGTGATTTTTCCTTCAAGGTTTGACAACTAACTAATAATAATGCCAATAAACACCAACAATCACACGTTTGTCATTTCACCATAATAGCTAAGTAGAAGCAATTTTAGCTAAACATGATCATCCCTTGCAAACAAGATTTGGATTCACAAGAAATGAAAAAAGGGCTCACATTTTCCCTAATAATGGAAAAGAGATTATTCTTGAGGCCCAAAGACAGCATAAGTTGTTTTGAATTGGGCTTCATCTCATTATTGATATATTTTCATTTGCTGAACTGCAGCAGAGTTATGATCTGCCCTGGTTTCCTGTTGAGAGTTTTATCTTTCCATTTTTATAGTACATGCTTTTGCAAAAGAGTAAACTTCCAGAGCAATTTATTTAAGAAGATACAGCTACTGAATATCAAGATCACTAAGAAACTGCCATGAATACACTACGGCTTTTCCTGAGAACAAAGCTTTGTCCTTGGCTCTCCCCACCTCTGATAGCATTTTGGGAAAAAAAAAAAAAGGCTTCAGGAGGCTATGTAGGGTTGCGCAGGTTGTTCACTGCACAAGGGCATCTAGCCAAGGGGTAAGTGGACTGAAATTTGCCCACACTTTCCTTATTCAGCCATGTACCCTGGCACTGGGCTGCCTCCAGCTGGAAGAAGGAGGCCCTTTTACTAATTTTCACAGAGGCATTTACATGCTAGTAGAGGTCCTTATTTAGCTTGGCAGCTGACACTGAGTATGAAAACTCAAAATGTTAAGATTAATTTTTGCTTCATAAAGGCCAGAAGGAAGAGACTGTTTCCATAAGCAAGATTCAGGATTCGGAGATAGGGAAGGAAGAATTCCTCAAAGTCAGAAAGACATAGTTTTCTGCCTCTGGATAAGTCAAAATTAACTCCTTCTAGATCAGTTTCATTATCAGTCAATTAGGTGCAATCATGTGTATGTAGCAAGCTAAGAGCTGCCCAGGTGGCTGAGTGGTAAAGAATCTGCCCGCCAATGCGGGGCACTCGAGTTCACTCCCTGGGTTGGGAAGGTCCCCTGAAGAAGGAAATGGCAACCCACTCGAGCATTCTTGCCTGGAAATCATGGACAGAGGAGCCTGGGGGGCTACAGTCCATGGGGTTGCAAAGAATTGGACACCACCGAGTCACTAAACAACAACAATAACGAGGTAAAGTGCACCATATAGCTTTAATTGGTCCTGCACATGGTGTCTCTGGATATACAAGCCATTTTCATGCCATGTTCAGTCCTGTCTGACTCTTTGCGACCCTATAGACTGAAGTCCACTAGGTATGTGCCAGGGAAGATGCTTAAAATACTGTTTTATTTCCTCATATCTGTGCCCTGAGGACAAGAAATATTTAACTTTGGTATACCTCCCTATATAATGTTTCTTATAAACACATTTATAATACAATATTCTGAGTATCTGATGACCACGGTCCAATGACCACATGGCTTTTTTGTTCTCATGTCCATTTTCTTGCTCTGTCTAACATTGCTCTTTTTGTTTCTGTTTAACTGGATGTGCTTAGGAGCGCAGAGGAGTGCTGGAGTTGACCATCCGTGTTCCTGTTGAAACTAGGTATATCACAAATTTTTTGGCTTCCTTGGTGGCTCCGATGGTAAAGAATCTGCCTGTCATGTAGGAGACATGGGTTTGATCCCTGGGTCGGGAAGATTCCCTGGGGGAGGACATGGCAACCCACTCCAGTATTCTTGCCTGGAGAACTCCATGAACAGAGGAGCCCAGTGGGCTACACAGTCCATGGGGTTGCAAAGAGTCGGACATGACTGAGCAACTAGCATTTACCTCTGGAAGATGAATCTCCAAATTGGGGATTGGCAGGAGACCAGCAGCAGCTGGTAGTCTAAGTAGCCCCAATTCTGACAGTCTTGCTGACTTTCACTCCCCACTTGAGTCTCCCCCACCTTGGTTAGTATGAGCTGCACCAACATCTTGGCTGCCACTGTCCATATAAAATGCTGGCCTATGCACGGAGCCAAGTGTCTTTCCTTGTTATCCCTTGGGAAAGCTGGAACACAATGGAATTAAAAAAAAAAAGTCTTCATGAAATATGAAAGGAAAACAGAAATACAACAAAGAAAAAATAAGAAGTGCAAACTCGGTCATGAGGTCATGATTATATCACACATATAGAATTGTAATATTTCATAGCTAGTATTTCACTGTCACTATCCACTCCTCATCCCTGTTAGAAGTGATGGGAAGATGGTCTCCTTGAAAAACACGTATATATTTAGTATTTCCTGGTAGTCTTGCTTCAAGCTGATGCCTAATCAGTTGAGGATTTTTTTTTTTTTCCATCAGGATGTGATTATGAATATCAAAAGCAGCCATGCCAAGATCTTCTCTAACTGTCTGGGAGAGAATGGAACGCCTGCTGTGTAACAGGAAAAAAGCTGCCAAAATCTTGGAAGGTTTGGCACCTTAATAGAGGAAACAATGAATATTTGTTTACTGCAACTTTCCTGAAACGTACATATGTTCTCTCAACTCGGGACTGGAATGATTAGGCTTCTCCTCCCTTAACCCCTCAGCCATTTGTGACCTGCTTATATTGTAGTTCTATGAACAGTTGAGCAATGACATCATTAGAATGCTTATTGAAGTTTCCTGAATTCTTTCAAAAGATGACTCTTGCTTTCGGTATATCATCAATTTTGCTGATCCAACAAGAGTCATTCTGCCAATGGATAAAGCATCTACTATAGCACCACCCTCCTTTCAGAGACAATAACTGATGAGACATGTGTAACCTCATCAAGACTACTTTCGATAGGGCATCCTAAACACCCCAAAAGCCCTCTAAAGGATGACCATAGATCTCAGATCCCAATTCAAACTTGATAAAAGTGAGTAATGTTTTTAACTCTTTTGTTGACTTCTGATAATTACTACCTAATAAGTAATCAATCTATAATTTAATACCACCTATTAAGTACTCATTGTGCCATAAAGTCTACTATTTTTTGCTAACATCTCCTTGTATTTCATCCTCCTCCCTCAAGAGAATCAAGTACTTTTTGTTTTGCACCATAGTTTTCAATATATTGCAGTAGGCAAATTTTTGCCTTACAAAACCACTATTCGTGTGATATGTATAATATTCAATTAAGAATAACTTGGTTGTAAGTTAAACATGAAGTTGTTAGGCCTCACTTATATTTGCCTAAGTTTCCAGCCATTTAAAGGGTGAGAACATATCAGCATTAAAATTACACTCAAGAGAAACTATTGAAGAATTGCTAAATGGCAAAAACCACAAACAGGATCCATTCTCGATTCAGTTCATCCACGGGAACTCCAGTCTGGCATCTACAAATAACTTAACTGCATTGGGCAAGGAAGCCAATATTTAGAGCCAATAGCTGTGTGCACACAAACTTCTGGACAATTTATTATTCTGTACAGTAAAGGGCTGGCCCATAATTCACAGGCTGAGAGTTAATGAGAATATCTGTCCCTAATACCCATAAGAAAGATAAGGGCTGGTATAATGCGGTTTATCCAGGACTTCTGAGCCTTTCAAGGGCAGGAATGAAAGCCTCTGACAGCAAAATGCAACAAGAAATATTGTACTGACCTACAGGCTTCCTGTTCTCCCATCAAAAAAATCCTTGTGTACATGCATTAAGGAGCAATTCATTCTGAATAACTGTTCCCAAATAACTAGATCCTTTTTAATCACTGGTATAATTAACTTAATGATATAATTGTGTGGCTCCCAAAAGAAAGGGGTAGAGAAGTGATAGTAATTTATTTCTTCCTCATAACTCAGCTGAAAAAACTAGAATATATATATAATATATATTTTAAATACTATATGTAAATACATATATTCCATATATATTCTAGTCTAATATATGTTTTATTCAAGACTATATCTATCTATTTATCTATCTATATGGGGAGAGCAGTGAGAAACAAATTAAACAGGGAGAAATTCCCGCAGATGACTAATTGTTTATCAGACTAAGTGCTTTTATTACAAACCTTTAGAAAGTAAATATATGCCTGGGGTTTCATCAGAGTGGTAATAAATATTAATAATGACCAACTGACGAGAGGTTTTAAACGGCCCTCCTAAAGCAATGTGTCAGCAATGCTGTGTTCCGATGAAACACAGAATGAATGCATTAATGGCTTCTCCTCTGTTTGGGGTTTTAAAGTCAGGGATGTGTTCAACGGTCTATCCTAATGTCCCTCTAACTCTCTCTGCTATTTCCTCGAAGGTAGTTGAAATGTCTTGTAAAGAAGATGTGTTACCAGTCTATCCTGAAATGAACCTACCAAATCCCCTGCCTTAAATAAAAGCAGATTGTGTGTGTGTGTGTGTGTGTGTGTGTGTGTGTATGTGTGTGTGTGTGTGTTGTCTTGGGTACCTAACAGTTTTTACTGTTCTCAGTGTGGGCCCTTTGGCCTGGAGCAGTGCTCCCCCAAATGGTTCATGGGCCAGCATGAACGTCAGAATTTGTTCGAGCTGAAAATTCTCAGGCCACCCCCCCAGCATGGCCAACCTACTGCATTTCCGGAGCAGAGCCCAGGAATCTGTATTTACAAGCTCTGCAGGTGATGCATTTGCTCACTAGAGTTTCTGAAGTATCGATCTAGAATTTTCCTGCACTGTGAATAAAGAGGGTATAAACAAGCAGAGATCAGCAACTAAATAATGTGCTTGCTGGCATTTTAGATTTTGTATAAATGGCCCATTGGATCAATGGCATTGCTTGTACACTGACTGAAGAGTTTGGATATTGCTTTTTATGAAAGTCATGCTTATGGGATCCCAAAAAGTGGTATTGAAACTCTTTTTTCCCCACCTGCAGGGTGGTTTACATGGCATGAAATAATCTTTTCTCAGTTGAATCCTACTTCAGTCATAGTACAAGAAATGGAGTTTGAATATTCACGTTAAGATTCTAGACCCTCAAACAAACGTGTCGGAGGAGAAATGCTAGAGAAGGATGCAAAATGGACATAGCCGTAGTTTGTGATCATTTGCTCAGAAAGGCTTATGTGTATGCACTTAAACATTGTGCCTGCAGCTGGTCCGCCCCAAATCACTGTTGTCAATTACTTTGCTACATGGTCAACTAGCTGAGGGAGTAACGCTAGGCAGCTCCCTCTGGCAGAGACAGTGTTCAGATCCTTTTCCCTTTATTCTGCTGCCTCAAAAGCAGTTAAGAGTGGTGCCTATACGCTGAGCCAGAGTGACCTACCTTCCAAGCATAAGAAAGGTAAACAAAGAGAGGAGGAAGCTGCCACTAGTGATTGGAAAAATAATGAAAGCATTCTTCTTCCCAGGCCCTCGGAAAGACTGTGAGTCCCTGAGATTCTACTGGGTCTGCCTGAATGAGAAGCGAAGAAAGAAAACAAGGTGTAAGAAGACCTCAAGGATGTTTTCCTTTCCACTCCCTAGCTTCATTCCTTTTTTTAAAAAATTAATTGTTATTGGAGTATAGTTGCTTTACAATGCTGTGTTACTTTCCGCTGTACATCTAAGTGAACCAGCTATAAACATACATATACCCACTCATTTGGATTTCCTTCCCATTTAGGCCGCCATAGAGCACTTAGTAGAGTCCCCAGAGCTATACAGTAGGTTCTCATTAGTCATCTATTCTGTACTTAGTATCAGTAGTGTATATACGTCATCCTCAACCTCCCAATTCATCCCAGCGCCCTCCCATCCCCCCCTTGGTATCTATACATTTTTTGTTATCTATGTCTATGTCTCTATTTTCCTTTTGCAAATAAGATTCTTCTTAGCTAGAATGAGAAAGCAAAGCTACTATGGCTTCCAGTGAGAGCAGAAGATTTGGAAGTTAACCTGATTTTAATATTAGCTCCTTCCAAGGACACAAGGCATTCCAGGTCCTCAGCCAGGTCAGGGTGATGAGTATCTTATTCAATAAAGTTGTATTGATGCTTCATGTTTTTCACTTTTAATCCAGGGCATACCCAATTTTTTGAAC
The DNA here is from genome assembly GCF_023699985.2 of Odocoileus virginianus. Lineage (NCBI taxonomy): Eukaryota > Metazoa > Chordata > Mammalia > Artiodactyla > Cervidae > Odocoileus > Odocoileus virginianus. The sequence goes on from NC_069681.1 coordinate 36,341,802, forward strand.
ACTTAATAATTAATTTCTGGGCTGATTGAGATTTGGACAATATATGAATCTCACTGGCTTCATGCCTTGGCCTGCATTCCTCAACCCCCAGACTAATTTCTTCATCCTGATCTATTTCACATGGCTTCAGGCACAATTTATCACCAAATACCATCCAGAGCAGAAATTTCGTCAAAATCCTATCTGCCACCACATGTATACACCCAGGGCTTCAATTCAAGAGTTTCTTAAACAAACGAAAGCAGTGTATAAGATGCATAACAGGTTGCACAAACAGGCAACATGTTTTTGCACCCATACCTCCATTTCCTCCCAAAGTTATAATTTCTCAACATCACAACAGATTGAGAACTCTCTGACCTTCATTTTCCTAAACCTTAGGGTGGGGTGCAAGTGTGCACTTATATGCACATGTGTTAGTGTGTACATATATGCATGTGTGTTGGTGTGTACATATATGCACGTGTGTTAGTGTGTACATATATGCATGTGTGTTAGTGTATACAAATGCATGTGTATGTGTGTGATCGTCATAGTGCATCACATATAGGAGGTATTTAGTAAATGTTTGTTGAATAAATAGTTGAAAATAAAGATTAAATACTTGCCATATAACTAGCACTGTACTGTAGCTACAAAACAAAAAGGTCACAGAGAGGATTTTTATGTGTATTTGAGGATTCCAGGATGATGGATTCACTGTAGTCTCGTAATTAATGGTATTTATTAACTATACTGTGGGAAAGAATGTACTCAAAGAGTTCAATGAATATACTGTTAAAAAATAGCAGGTATTACTTGCACTCTGCACAGAAATACACTAAAATAAAAAATACACTAAATTACATTAAAGTCTCTTTATCTAGAGTGTCTTCCCAACCCAGGGATAGAACTTGGGTCTCCTGCATTGCAGGCTGATTCTTTACCATCTGAGACACCAGGGAAGTTCCCAATAAAAATACATTAAAGTTACAAACACTTGAGACACTCAGAGACTGGCTCAATTCAAAAGTAAGAGATCCCCTATACAACATTGTATCTGGAATGAACAACATGGCGTTGTACATTTAATTTGCTAAGAGAGTAGATCTCATGTTAAGTGTCCTTACAATAATAAACAAATATATATAAATAAATATATGCTATTCATAACAATACTTTTTCAAAAGCAAGCTAACTCTGGAGTGAATCTCTTAAGAACATTAATCCTTTCAGATCTAAAAGAACAAAGCTAGTATGCAGTTTCTTGCATGAACCAGAAGAAATCTCAGATAATCTTGTCGAAGGGCAAACATCCAAGCCAGGAATGGCCTTGTAGCTATATATTATATTTTGGTGACAAAGCCGGGATGGGGGGGTATTTTCATCAGAAAATGAAAAGAGTGATGCTGATGCAAGGTTACCTCCGAAATATTTCTCCGTGACACCCTTTAGAGAAAAACTGCAATATTGCTGATGGCTTGCATGTGGAAAGATTTCCTCTTAAAGATGCTAGAGACTCTCTGAATCCCATGAACAATTAGCTATAATCATGTAATCAGTCACCTCCAAATGTTATCCCACCTAGGCTCACAAAACTTGGACTTAATGATTTTCTCAGGCAACTCCCTCCCAAGGGAATTTCTGCCTGAAGAAGGGGGAGGGGGGGAGTAGACATATGCTAAAGAATCTTCCTAGTTAAGAGGTAGATATAATAAGCAAAAGACAATTAGCACATGTCATCTGAACATTGGAAACTGGCCGCGTTCAAGGTTTCAAAATTCCCGCTTTTAAGATGACTAACACCATATTGTCACATTTACTTTTCAAAGGGATTGAAACAAATTTTGCATTATATGATTTTTTAAAAAGCATTTGTTTTAGTTTGAAAACTGAGGTTCATAAATGTTTCTCGCTGGATAATTAGCTGTTGCCCTTTCATGTGGACACTGGGGAAAAAGAGGGAAATTCTAATCTCCACCATTTTAACCTCTATTTTTCTTGCTTTTTTCCCCCCTTACTACCTCAGGGTGACAAAGAAAAATAGAACAGAGACCAACTTGCAGTTTGGATTGATCGGTGACAGGCTCTACTGCTAGTTTATGCGGAGAATGTATACATGGAAATTTGGAAGAATTTACTCATACAATCAAATAAAAATCAGGTGCTACCCTGATTTCATTAACTGTAATAGCATTTATTACAGTGTCATTCCTACATCTCACATGAAGCTTTTATCTCAAAATAGAATGTGTCCTCATCTCTTTCTGAGACCTATTTCATAGTAAAACAGCTGCCAACACTCATAAAAGAAAAAAAAAAAGCTCTTTAACTCTGAGGCTATATTTAGTACACAAAGCTTTTGTTGAATACATTACCATATTCTTTGTCAAGCACTTGGTTCTAACATACAAGGTGAATATATGAGAGGTACATTTTGCTAGATGGAGAGAGAGAGATTGCGGGGGAGAGCCTCTGCTCACAGAATCCAAGGTAGTATTGCCAAACCCAAGAAAAGTCCTTGGTAAAAAAAAATCACAGAACACTAGTGCCAGAGTGATCTTACAGTCATTTAATCCAACCTTTCCACTCTAGAGATGCAAGGGCTGAGTCTGAAACTCAGAGAGAGAATGCATGGCTATTGAGTGCTTGAAATAAGGCTAGTGCAACTCAGGGACTGAATTTTTAATTTTATTTACCTTGAGTTCCAGCTTCAGTAGGCTCTTATGGCTAGTGACCATCCCTACTGAGTGATCCTGTAGTGGCTATTGCTTTATCTTTCTCCACCATTACTATAAAGAAAGCTGAGCTCCAAAGAATTGATGATTTTGAACTGTGGTGTTGGAGAAGACTCTTGAGAGTCCCTTGGACAGCAAGGAGATCCAACCAGTCCATCCTAAAAGAAATCAGTCCTGAATATTCATTGGAAGGACTGATGCTGAAGCTGAAACTGCAATACTTTGGCCACATGATGCGAAAAACTGACTCATTTGAAAAGATCCTGATGCTGGGAAAGATTGAAGGTGGGAGGAGAAGGGGACAACAGAGGATGAGATGATTGGATGGCATCACCGACTCGATGGACATGAGTTTGAGTAAAGTCTGAGAGTTGATGATGGACAGGGAGGCCTGGCGTGCTGTAGTCCATGGGATCGCAAAGAGTGGGACGTGACTGAGCGACTGAACTGAACTGAACTGAACCATTATGTTAAAAGACATGGCCAATGAGTTAAAATGTGAATGAAAAAGACAAAAGTCATTTACAATGAATGAGATCCCCAAAGGTTTCTGGTCAACCACAAACATGGTAGGCATGTCAGGCAAAAGTGACCCATAAAACAAAGACCTACAAAAACCAAAACACTTGTGAAGACTTCAGTTCTTCCTCATGAACTGAAAAGATGAGAAACAGTCAAAGTGGCACAAGAGAAGAGGCAGGTAAGTTCATCTATACCATTTTGCTAGATTTCACATATATCTGCAAAGAGAAAGAGACACAGACATAGAGAACAAATGTATGGATACCAGAGGGAGGGGGAAACAGACTGGGAGATTGGGGTTGGCGTCTACACTACCATGTATAACTGATGAGAACTGATTGCACAGCGTGGGGAACTCTGCTCAGCACTCTGTGGTGACCTACGTGAAGTTGCTCAGTCGTGTCCGACTCTTTGTGACCCCATGGGCTGTAGCCTACCAGGCTCCTCAGTCCATGGAATTTTCCAGGCAAGAGTACTAGAGTGGGTTGCCATTTCCTTCTCCAGGGGATCTTCCCAACCCAGGGATCGAACCCGGGTCTCCCGCATTGCAGGCAGACGCTTAACCATCTGAGCCACCAGGGAAGCCCTAATGGGTAGGAAATTCAGGAAAGAGAGGATATATGTATGTGCGTGGCTGACTCACTTTGCTGCACAGCAGAAACTAGCATAACATTGCGAAGCAAGCATATTCCAGTAAAACAAACTTTTCTTTGCCAAATTTAAAAATACATAAATGAAATAAGCAGGTTAAAATATATACACTACTATATATAAAATAATGAACAAGGACCTACGGTATAGCACTGGATTAGAACTATATATAGAACTATATCTACTAAAAAAAAAAAAAAAAAAAAGGAGAACAGGCAGGAACACACTTGTCATTATGACCCCTTAACTGGCAAGAATCCTTCCTGAACAAAGATGATGTGAAGGAAAGCTTGCTGAGAGCAATCAATGAAGAATAACAGGGGAACCAGTGAGCAAGATGGAGGGGTTGGAAAGACGGAGAAAATCACCCTGCCCATCTCCTCTCCTCACTGTGCATGAAATCAATGCTGAGAGGGTGAGTAGGCAGCGGACACTGATCAAGTGTATTGGATTTTTATGGCTATGTTGGCAAGCTGGAGTATGACCTTGGGAAGCTGCACTTAACTGGCTATCTCTCTTGCTTCATCTATTTAAAGAAATGATAATGAGGCTTGGTTTCAAGTACTTTGGGAAGCCTAGGATGGAAGTGTAAGATATAATCATTACTTGCTTCTTTTTCCTTTTCCATCAGGCCATACTTCTCTCTCCAGTTAATAAGACCAATCACTTTCAAACTAGCAGTCCTAGTTTCTTGTTATAGAAACCCTCTTTGAAAACAGTCAGGCTTAACACTTTTTTTTAGCTTCTTTCAAAATATAACAATTGGAGCTAAAATTAGCGTTGTTCGTGTACTCAATAGAAAAGGCTTTAAAATATTTAAGGAAGGAGCAAGACCATGTGAGGAAGTCCCTAGAATCTAAAGTGGGTGTGAGTAAATGTTGTTCTTACACTATGAACTATTTTCAATTAAAGTACAAATGGTTGTGATTCTGTAGGCACAGCTGCAAGTCATTGTAATTTCTCTCATTTTTACTGTTTTCCTGCACACCACATTTTCCTATGAAAATTATTTTCTATCTTCAAGGTTATCCAAGAATAATTATCTTTGAAAAGCACGTCAATGCAATAAGACTTGTAACTAACTCTCTTGTCCACTTTTTCCCCATTTATTTAACTTTTACCTATTTAGGAAACTCGATAGTGCTAGCTATATGTCCAACATTATTCGAAGTGCTTTACAAATATTCTCTCATTTAATCAGCAACGTTTGAAGGTAGGTACCACAGTAACCTCCAACTTATAGAAGAGAATAATGCAAAAGGAGGTTGAGAATCTTGTCCAAGCTGTGTATCTCCTAAAGGTGGAGCCAGGGTTTGAACCCACCCAGTCTGGGTCTCTTAACCTTTGTGCTGCACTGCGCTTAGTGGTTCAGTCATTTCTGACTCTCTGTGACCATGAACTGTAGCCCACCAGGCTCCTCTGTCCATGGGGATTCTCCAGGCAAGAATACTGGAGTGGGTTGCCATGCCCTCCTTCAGGGGAATCTTCCCAACCCAGGGACCGAACCGAGGTCTTCCGCACTGCAGGTGGATCCTTTACTGCCTGAATCACCAGGGAAGCCCAAGGATGCTGGAGTGGGCAGCCTATCTCTTCTCCAGGGGAACTTCCCAACCCAGGAATGGAATCAGGGTCTCCTGCATTGCAGGTGGATTCTTTACCAGCTGAGCTACCCAACCTTTAGGCTATGTTAATTCATTTGAGGTATACACCTATGTCAAATTTTTGAATAACCTTGGTAAAATTAACTGGCTTGGAAAACTTCTTAGTAGGTCAAGCTTTTCTCTCCACTGCTCCTTATCTATGCCCTCTTTCCTCAGACTTCCAAAGAACCTAAATGGGCTATGTGCCACATCATTTCACATTTGCAAATCATTTCTCTCAAAAAGGACTAAACCACCCTTGTACAAGGGCCATATTAGGGGAGAAGATTGGTTCCAGTAACTTGTTTTTCTTTTTTAAATTTTATTGTATTTTTTCCTAAAACTTTAAGCACTGAAATGAAGTGAAGGTAGTCTAATGAAAAAGAAAGAGGTGGAAGGGATAAGTAAAAGAGGAAAAAGAACAGTGAAAGGAAAAAGAGAATGAAGGAAGGATGCAATGCCTTTCAACTTTGCCAAGCCTTGTAAAATGTTCAGTTCTCACAAGATAAATTTAGTAAGTGCTAATTATTTAGAATCAGTGACTTGAGCAGTTAAAGAACAGGTTGGATTTCAAATAAAAATATCTCATTCTCCTAAAAAGAACCAGTCTTGAATAAGGCCGTTGAGCCAATGAATAATTCTTTGTTAATTTTATTCACAGGGCAACAAGAACGACCTAATAGGAGAGAATAAGGTTCCAGTTGGAGTCCGTACAGAGCCAGCCTGCAAGAGAGATGAATACAACTATAAAATCACCTTTTATTATTGAGTATATGCAATGTAAAAGGTTTAAAATTTGTGTCCTAACAACTCTCAACATTTAGAACATTTTAAAATAACTCTCCCACTCTGGTTTGATGGTATATATCTAAATAGCTACATGTTTCAATTGCAAGTAACTTGACAATCTCTCACACACATACACCCCTTATTTTTTCCAGTCTTATTCAGATGTAACTGATGCACATCTCTGTATAAGTTTAAGGTGTATAGCATAATGGTTTAATTTGCATATATTGTGAAATGATTTAGCATCCATCATCTCATGTAGATGCAATAAAAAAGAAAATAAAAGAAACAATTAATTTTACCTTGTGATGAGAACTCTTAAGAGTTTCCTATCTTAACAGCTTTTCTACATATTACACAGCAGGGTTAATTATAGTCATTGTGTTGTACATTGAATCCCTAATACTTATTTATCTTCCAACTGGAAATTTGTACCTTTAACCCACCCCAGTGTTCAACTTCCCTGTGGCTCAGATGGTAAGGAATCTCTCTGCAATGTGGGAGACCTGGGTTCAATCCCTGGGTCGGGAAGATCCCCTGGAGAAGGGCATGGTTACCCACTCCAGTATTCTTGCCTGGAGAATCCCCATGGACAGAGGAGCCTGGTGGGCTACAGTCCATGGGTTTGCAAAGAGTTGGACACGACTCTTTGAGTCATGTCTGACTGAGCAACACTTTCTTAAATCCATTTCCCCAATTCCCCTTCCTCCATACGCCACCTTTACTAAACAAAAATCTGACCTTTTTCTGAGTTTTCTTTTTTTTTGCAGCTTTTTGTTTGTTTTGTTTTTTGTTTCTTTTTTTGTTGTTAGTTTTAGATTCCACATATAAGTGATAGTGATTCTGTAATATAAATATAAAAAGATAATATATCATGGACACACACGGTTTGTCAGGGAATGGAAGATTTGATTAGTATATGAAAATGAATCAATATAATTTACTATATTCACTAAAGGAAGAAGAAAAATTATCTCAATAGTCAAAGAAAAAAATGAACAGTATTTAATACCATTTATCTTTTAAAAATTCCCAAAGCTACAAAGGCGATTTGACAGTAGAAATCTATAATACAATTCAGCACTTTAATAACTAAAAGAAGAAAAAAAATTATATACCTTCTCAATTCATGAAGAAAAATTCGTGATAAAATTAATACAATTAGTAAGCTGGAAATAAAAAAGAACTACCTGAGTCCAATAAAGAGTAGTTCCAAAAACCCAAATCCAAAACATTCTTAACATTAAAATGTTAGAAGCAATAACTTTAAAACAAATAGCAATAGAACTATATCCACTATCTGCTTCTATTCAACTTATATTATGGGTTCTTGCTGTGTACTAACATATGAAAACTAAAGTTTACAATATAAGGACTAGAATGGAAAAAATATGTAGTTATTCACAGATAATATAATTACCTACACAGAAAATCTAATTACTAAATTAATAAAAGTTTAGCAATCAGGCTAGAAATAAGATTAACCCATAATCAATATACCATCGATAACAATTATAAAATGCATGTTTTTTTAAGATAGCATTTAAAATAGCAACAGAAATATAAAGTATCTAAAAATCTAACAAAAGATGTAGAAGACCATTATGGACATACATACTACATGGTTGCTAAGTGCTTCAGTCGTGTCTGATTCTTTGCGACCCTATGGACTGTAACCCGCAGGCTCCTCTGTCCATGGGATTGTCCAGGCAAGAACACTGAAGTGGGTTGCCATGCCCTCTTCCAGGGGATCCTCCCAACCCAGGGATTGAACCTGCATCCTTATGTCCTCTTCCTTGGCAGGTGGGTTCTTTACCACTAGCGTCACATGGGAAACTCCCTAAAAATCTAGCAAAAGATGTAGAAGACCATTATGCACATAATTTTACAATGCTATGGAAAGACATTAAAGCAGTCATAACTAAATAAAGAGATTTAGCATGTTCAGGGGAAGGAAGACTTACTATCATAAAAGGTACATTCCTCTCCAAATTTATCTAAAGATCCAAATCCCTTCAGGGTTGTTTTTTGCTTGCTTTTAAGAAACTTATCCAGGTGATTCAACATGTATATTTAACAGCAAAATGGTAAAGGCTGCTGAAAAAGATGAATAGGTTGTGAAGACTTGCCCTACAAGATCAATTTAAGGCTCCAGCAATTAAAACACTGTAGGGTAATTATAGGGATAGATTGGGTGGGGGGGAGGAACCAATAAAACTGAATTGAGAGAAAAGATTTATGACAGACATGGCAATACAAATCTCTAGGAAAACAAATGCCTCTTCAAGAATATGCCCTGAGACAACACGTAAGTGAAAGAAATTAAATTTGAATACTGCCTCTCACACCATTGACAAAAATCGCCACTGAATGTTTTAAATATAAAAGGCAGCATTTTGCAGCTTTTACAAGAAAATATACTCCTTGAGGTTGGAAACAGTTTTCAAAAGACACAAAAATTTAACAAAATGATAGGTGCATTTAATTCCATTAAACTAAACTTTCCCCAAGAGATGTTATAAAAATGATGAAGTCAGCCAGTTCAGTCTCTCAGTCGTGTCCGACTCTTTGCAACCCCATGAACCACAGCACGCCAGGCCTCCCTATCCATCACCAACTCCCAGAGTCTACCCAAACACATGTCCATTGAGTCGGTGATGCCATCCAACCATCTCATCCTCTGTCGTCCCCTTCTCCTCTTGCCCCCAATCCCTCCCAGCATCAGGGTCTTTTCCAATGAGTCAGCTCTTCCCATCAGGTGGCCAAAGTATTGGAGTTTCAGCTTCAACATCAGTCCTTCCAATGAACACCCAGGACTGATCTCCCTTAGGATGGACTGGTTGGATCTCCTTGCAGTCCAAGGGACTCTCAAGAGTCTTCTCCAGCACCACAGTTCAAAAGCATCAATTCTTCGGTGCTCAGCTTTCTTCACAGTCCAACTCTCACATCCATACATGACCACTGCAAAAACCATAGCCTTGACTGTGCAGACCTTTGTGGCAATGTAATGTCTCTGCTTTTTAATATGTTATCTAGGTTGGCCATAACTATCCTTCCAAGGAGTAAGCGTCTTTTAATTTCATGGCTGAAATCACCATCTGCAGTGATTTTGGAGCCCCCAAAAATAAAGTCTGACACTGTTTCCCCATCTATTTCCCATGAAGTGATGGGACCAGATGCCATGATCTTAGTTTTCTGAATGTTGAGATTTAAGCCAACTTTTTCACTCTCCTCTTTCACTTTCATCAAGAGGCTTTTGAGTACCTCTTCACTTTTGCCACAAGGGTGGTGTCATCTGCATATCTGAGGTTATTGATATTTCTCCTGGCAATCTTGATTCCAGCTTGTGCTTCATCCAGGCAAGCGTTTCTCATGGTGTACTCTGCATATAAGTTATATAAGCAGGGTGACAATATACAGCCTTGACATACTCCTTTTCCTATTTGGAACCAGTCTGTTGTTCCATGTCCAGTTCTAACTGTTGCTTCCTGACCTGCATACACGTTTCTCAAGAGGCAGGTCAGGTGGTCTGGTATTCCCATCTCTTTCAGAATTTTCCACAGTTTATTGTGATCTACACAGTCGAAGGCTTTGGCATAGTCAATAAAGCAGAAATAGATGATTTTCTGGAACTCTCTTGCTTTTTTGATGATCCAGAGGATGTTGGCAATTTGGTCTCTGGTTTCTCTGCCTTTTCTAAAACCAGTTTGAACATCTGGAAGTTCACGGTTCACATATTGCTGAAGCCTGGCTTGGAGAATTTTGAGCATTACTTTACTAGCGTGTGAGATGAGTGCAATTGTGTGGTAGCTTGAGCATTCTTTGGGATTGCCTTTCTTAGGGATTGGAATGAAAACTGACCTTTTCCAGTCCCTTGGCCACTGCTGAGTTTTCCAAATTTGCTGGCATATTGAGGGCAGCACTTTCACAGCATTATCTTTCAGGATTTGAAATACCTTAACTGGAATTCCATCACCTCCACTAGGTTTGTTCATAGTGATGCTTTCTAAGGCCCACTTGACTTCACATTCCAGGAGTGATCACACCATCGTGATTATCTAGGTAGTGAAGATCTATTTTGTACAGTTCTTCTGTGCATTCTTGCCACCTCTTCTTAATATCTTCTGCTTCTTTTAGTACCATACCATTTCTGTCCTTTATCGAACCCATCTTTGCGTGAAATGTTCCCTTGGTATCTCTAATTTTCTTGAAGAGATCTCTAGTCTTTCCTATTCTGTTGTTTTCGTCTATTTCTTTGCATTGATCACTGAGGAAGGCTTTCTTATCTCTCCTTGCTATTCTTTGGAACTCTGCATTCAAATGGGAATATCTTTCCTTTTCTCCTTTGCTTTTCACTTCTCTTCTTTTCACAGCTATTTGTTAGGCCTCCTCAGACAACCATTTTGCCTTTTTGCGTTTCTTTTCCATGGGGATGGTCTTGATCCCTGTCTCCTGTACCGTGTCACGAACCTCTGTCCATAGTTCATCAGGCTCTCTGTCTATCAGATCTAGTCCCTTAAATCTATTTCTCACTTCCACTGTATAGTCATGATAGGTGCAAATTGAGAGAATATATTTACAACATATGTAAGTGACAAGGTATCTAGAATATGCAAAGAAATCTTAAATATCAACATGAAAAGACATGATTCAGTAGAAAAATGATCAAAAGACATGAATAAGTATCTCATACAGTGGGAAATACAAATGGTCTAAAAACAGTTTAAAATGCTCAACTCAATTATCAATCAGAAAAATGCAAACTAAGATCACAAGATTCCATTTTGCACTTACGAGACTGGCAAAATAAGGTTCTTAAACGACTAAGTTTTGGAAAGTATGTGGAGCAACAGAAAATGTTCCTACACCGCCAGTAGGAGTGTTAATTGGTGTCAACACATCGAAAAAACAATTTTGCATCATTTTCTTCACCTAAATTTGTGTACATCCTGAGAATGTGCAAGTCCAGTACACAATGGGACAGGCCCAGGCATGTTAGTTAGTAGCAAACACTAGCAAATGCTGCAAATAACTCCAATATCCATCAGTAGAAAACCAGAAATACAACAGTAAGTGTAGCCCATGGATCAATCATAGAAATATTCCCTCAGTGATGAACGCATCTCTGAAATGAATACATTGACTGTGATACCATTACAGAAACTCAACAGGAAAGCAATGTAGAATTTAGAGAAACCTGGGTATAAAACTTTAAAAAACATGATATTTTTTTCATTTTTAAACTCAGAGTAGTTACTTCTGAAGGATATTCCAGAACAACATACATAGCTTCATCAGTATTAGTAATAATTCTGTTCTTAAATCTGGTGATCAGTTCATGAGTCTTTGCTTTTAAATTATTAGCTTTAAAATTTTTCTATTCCCTAGAATTCCCTGGCAGTCCAGTGATTAGGTCTCAGTGCTTCCCTGCTGAAGTCTGGGTTCAATCCCTGGTTGGGGAACCAAGGTCCCACAGGCCGTCTGATGCAGTAAAAAATTAAAAGAAAAAACATTTCTATTTGCAAATTATGCAAATAAAGTGAAAGTCATTCAGTCATGTCCCACTCTTTGTGATCTTATGGACTGTAGCCTACCAGAGTCCTCATGGAATTCTCCAGCCAAGAATTCAGGAGTGGGTAGCCATTCCCTTCTCCAGGGGATCTTCCTGACCCAGGGATTGAACACAGGTCTCCTGCATTTTAGGCAGACTGTTTACCATCTGAGTCACTAGGGAAGCCTGTGCAAATAATTGTAACCTAAATAATTCTATATAGTTCTCTATATATCTTAGATTATGTCTGTATATGTATATATTATATGCATCATACATGTTCAGTTCAGTTCGTTTCAGTTGCCCAGTCGTGTCTGACTCTTTGCGAGCCCATGGATGGCAGCATGCCAGGCTTCCCTGTCCATCACCAACTCCTGGAACTTGCTCAAATTCATGTCCATCGAGTCGGTGATGCCATCCAGCCATCTCATCCTCTGTTGTTCCCTTCTCCTCCTGCCTTCAATCTTTCCCAGCATCAGAGTCTTTTCCAGTGAGTCAGTTCTTCACATCAGGTGGCCAAAGTATTGGCGTTTCAGCTTCAGCATCAGTCCTTCCAATGAATATTCAGGATTGATTTCCTTTTACATGTGTATATCCGTTACATAATTTTTTTAAGAGTGGAGTTGCAGTATACTATATGTGTGTGTGTGTATAGATAGATATAGATATAGATATTTGATATATATACCATATGTAACACTGTCCTGGAAATCAGTTTTTGTTCTTTTAAAGATAATATTCAAGAGAAATTACTTTATTAGCTATGACTAGTTAATTATATATTTACTCCTTTTGAACATATTGGAAATGGAGGTTTCACTTAAGAATGTATCCACTTGTATCAATTTCCACGTGTGTACATGTGTATTCATTTTCTAGGGCTGCCATAACAAATTACCACAATTTTTTGCTCTGGAGGCCAGAGCCCGAAATCAAGATGGCACCGGGTCTGTGCTCCTTCTAGAGACTCTGGGGAGGTTTTGTCCCTTCCCTCCTCAGTTTCCAGGTGCTTCCTCTCCTCTTCCAGCTTTTCTGGGTTACATCACTCCAGTCTCCACCTCTTTCTCACCCAGCCCTCTCCTCTGTGTCTTTTTCATTTCCCTCTGCCTTCCTGGTATAATGACAAAAGTGGATTTATGGCCCACTCGGATAAGTTGGGATGATTTCATCTCAACATCTTCAACTTAATTACATCTTTTGTTGTTGATCAGTCGATCCGTCATGTCCCACTCTTTGCAGCCCCATGGACTGCAGCATGCCAGACTTCCCTGCCCTTCACCATCTCCTGGTGTTTGCTCAGATTCATGTGCATTGAGTCAGTGATGCTATCTAATCTCATCCTCCGCTGCCCTCTTTCTGCGAAAAACATTATTTCCAAATAAAGTCATAGTCATAGGTTCCAATGGATATCTTGTGAGAAGGGACATCATTCAGCCCATGACAGTAGGTATATCCACATACACTGTGTTTGAAATATTATTTACAAATCTGAGAAAATATTCATAATATGTGATGAGGGGAAAAATAGTTGTATTATTTCCTTAATACAAACATACAAAGATAGATGTTTGAAAGAGATATGTATGATTCTCTCTGTGTGGAGGAAAACAGGAAATTTTAATTTTACATTTTTCTATGTTGTTTGAAAAGGTGTTTCAATGAACCTATAATTTTTTCTAAACAAAAAATGATGCTCTTTTCACTTTGGAACTAAAATGCTATTGACATGTTTCTTTTTTATATTTTAAAAGCTTCACCAACATTTCAACTTAGGCTGACAGAATCATAAAGGAAGCTGATGATATTTCACAGTATGCTATGTCATGCCTAGTGTCCTGCCTGTTGGGCAAAGTTTCCAGTGTTTCTTGAATTTCTTAATGGTTAATTGCTTTTTCTCAACAGAAGGCACATGGGTCAGACTCAGATCTGAGATCAAGGCCAGAGGAACAATTCTTCTTTCAAAAAGAGCTTCTTTCTTTCTTTTTTTTTTTTGGTCAAAGACATACAAAGAATTTTGAAAGCATTATCTCATTAACAATAACACTCCTGTTGATATAATGAAAGAATTGCAGGGAGGAGGTGTGTGGCATACTTTTATCTTTACTTCACTGTCAAAGACAGACAGGTGTGTTGAAGGTGGGATGTGGCTTCCTAGTGATGAAGGGGAGGTCAAGGACTGGACCCAAGGTCAAGCTACTAATTCCTGTACAGGCTGCATCTGTAGGATACTGCATCTCTTATAATCCCTGGTTTTTCCTGGGGTTGTACAGAACTAGACAGCATGTGTAGAAGCAATTTCAAAAGATGGTAGTTTTAGTTGTGCCATGTAACTGTCGCCATTATTAATATTTTTTATCAACTGCCTGTCTTGTAATGCTTGGTAACTTGGTACAGTTCTCTTCAATGATATTGTTGTTGGAATGTAGCCCACCAGGCTCCTCTGTCCATGAGATTTTCCAGGCAAAAATACTGGAGTAGGTTGCCATTTCCTTCTCCAAGGGATCTTCCCAATCCAGGGATCACGTCTGCAGGAGACCCAATGTCTCCAGCACTGGCAGGTGGATTCTTTACCACTGAGTCACCAGAGATGCAATGGTACTAGAGTAATTTAAATATGTAAATGAGGGAATTTGGAACATATGATTACTATGTCTTCCAGTTATTATGGGCAAAACACTTGTGGGAGATTTCCACTGTTATTAAGGACTCTTTACACAAAATAATTTCTTCTTCAATTTAATTATAGCATAATAGAGTGAGAGCCAAGAATTTTATTTGTTCTTAGGCCCATGGAGTAGGGTAATTGATAAATTCATTTCTTTATTAACTCTGGATTATGATACTGATGGATACTTTGAATTAAATGATAAATGCAGCAGAATAAACCTGAGGAGAGCATAGAGGTAAACTCATGAAAAATAAAATTAGAAATTAATTAAATAGAAAACTAAGACACTATAGAGCTGAGGAAATAAAAGTGTGAAATATATGAAGTTTTGACCAATATGATAAAAAGGGAAATACAAATAATATTAGAAAAGTGGCATTTCTGTAGACACACAAGATGATTCTAAAAATATCTGAGGGACTTCCCTGGCAGTCCAGTGGTTAAGATTTTGCCTTCTAATGCAGGGGGTTTAGGTTCAATCCCAGGTCAAGGAGCTAAGATTTTACATGCCTTGTATTAAAAAATAATAAAACACAAAACAGAAGCAGTATGATTAGAAACTCAGTGAAGACTTGAAAAATGGTCCACATCAAAAATAAATAATTAATTAAAAATGAAAAGTTATGTGAGTGTACTAAGTACAGTTGAAAATACCCACGAGAGGGGCAATTTTTAATGAACATATAAGTTACCAAAATTGACTAAAAAAGTTTAAAATGCTTCAATGGACAGATGACCATAGATGAAATTAAAATTTAGTTAAATCTCTATAGCTAAAGTACAACCCAGCTTATTTTACAAGTGAATATCAAAAAAGAAAACAATGGTAATGAAGAATAACTGTCTTATTTAAACAATTCCAGAGCTTAGAAAAAGATTGAAAGTTTCATGCTCATTCTACAATGTTCATATAATATTGACCCAAAACTGGACAAGGAAAGCACAAATACATATACACACACACCTAAAATTAATATCATTATAAATGATCTAAATGCAAGAATCTCAAATAGAATATTAACAAATCCAGAGGCATATTAGAAAATTAATGAGCACTGCCTTTATATGTATTATTTGTATGTCTGTGTAATTATATAGTTACATATATATTAATAACAAGACATTAGATTACATATATTGTGTTTTTTCACTTAAAATCTTGTTAAAATAATCTTGATTTCTTATCTTCAACAATGTTACTTTATCAGTTGCATAGTATTCCATTGCAATCACCATGTTAAGGCAAAATAAGTAAATAATTTACTCATATTAATAGCAGAGCCTATTTGCAGTGATATCAGGCAAAAAAAAAAAAAAAAACCAACAAAAAACAAACCACCTGACAGTTATACATTCTATGCTAGTTTCAGAAACTCACCAAGTAACTATGGAATCAACTGTTAATTTTCTATTTCAATGAGAGCAACATGGCAGAAAGAGAAGGTGGACAAAGAGAGGTAATTCTAAAGATCTAAACTAAAAGTAGTTCAATGTCTGGGCTATCTCTTGCCTAAACTAAAGGGCAATAAAGGAGCCAGGGGTAGGAGAGACCAGGAATTTGAGGGAGAATACCAAGGGCTTTTCTGGTGGCTCAGACAGTAAAGAATCTGCTTGCAGTGCGGGAGACCTGGGTTCGATCCCTGGGTTGGGAAGATCCCCTGGAGAAGGAAATGGCAACCCACTCCAGTATTCCTGCCTGGAGAATTCCATGGACAGAGGAGTCTGGTAGGCTGCAGGCCACGGATTCACAAAGAGTCAGACACAACTGAGTGACTGATACACCAAGAGCCAACTCAAATGAAGCCAATTTGAAAACAACAAGAACTTATACTGTTATAGAGCACCTAATTTCAAAGAGTCTCTACCAGTCTCTCTACAAATGGAAGAAAAATGCATGCTTATTATTCTTCACAGACATTTTTGAGGTTCTACTATAAGCCAGGGAGAGCAATTGGCAACATACAGTCACTTAATGAAGCTTGAAAGTGTCCACTGTAATGGATAAGATCAGGTAAAAACATGAAAATAAGTTGTCCAGGGAGAGAACGTAAGGATCTCATGTCAGACCCTTTCGAGCTAGCTTAGCTCTGATATAGCTGTATAAATAGGGCTGCAGGAGTTACATTGATTGGTTCTGCATTCGGATTAGTTGTGATTAATTAATTCACCAGAACCCAAAGCTTCTCCTCCATATAAATTGAGAACTTTTAATTTTGGCTGGTGGTGTTCCTTTCCAACTGTATTAAAAGGTCTTGTCCCAACGACTTTCATTTTCCTAGGATCTCAAACCCCCAGGTCACCGGGGAACATGTCCTTGGTCCAAGCAAGCATTGGATCTGTATTTCTCCATCCACAGTGACTGGTCCAAGAAAGGCTCTAAGCAGGGCTTCAGGAAATCTTGTCCTGGAAGTTGTACCTGGGCTTCGTAAGACACAGTTCTCTCTATACTTCTTTGCTAAACAAGGAAGTTGGAAATCTGGGGATACCCATACCATCTTTCATGCCAGATGGAAAGCACTTGTTTGCAACACCAAGGATGAAGTAAACATAAGAATGAAAGAGACAAGCTGAGAGATATATCAAGAAAAATGACCTATACATACGAGGTGAGATTCACCTCCAGCTTTCCATGAATGGATGAATTTATTTTTTACATTAGTTAAAATTTTTGACATTTACAATCAAACACCTCTGGAATATATCTTCCTAATATCTACCCTGCTCCTAAGAGATCTTCATATGAATTGATTCATGCGACACTCTAGCACCATCATTTTTTGATTATACTGTCTCCATGACCCTAAATCTCAATCTACTTCAAACACCATTGGACCCTTGTCATTACTCAAAACTGCCACACTATGAAGGGCTATCCTCTAATAATTAGAGATATACACATATTCATTAGTAGCTGGATTATGAAAAATCAACAGTGACAGATTGCTTAATATAATTAGGTGTTATAAAGTTTTTAAAAAGATTCTTTCCTATTTGGAGTAGTAATACTGAAAAAAGTTCAAGGGTTCTATATAATTTCTAGCTAAGCATATGGCACTTAAAAGAATAGATCGTGTTAATGATTTTCACAGCCCCTATTTTAAAACACAAGATATTCTTATATATTGATTGATATTTAACCAAAATAGACAAAAAGGGAAAGCCATATTATTCCAATCTTGCTGAAAGCTAAGTATAATTGATCTTTTTTTTTTCCCTTCATATTTCTTTCAGCCGTATGCTGCATTTTTAGGAAGCATATAGAGTTAATTGAATGTGATGAGCGACTGAAGTGTTTTGAGATAGCACTGGGATAATAGAGAGGTAAGGAGCTGGGCTATGGTTAATCATAACAACATCCCACTTAAAAGCTGGAATGCATCAGCAGTCTGCTGTTGCCATATTGATTTTGCTTAGCCCTTCTGGATGGAGTATCAGGGAGATTTTCCAATGCAGAATCAGGACAGATGGTAGGGAGGTTGGGGGAAAAAACAGTCTTGCAGTGTAATAGGAGTCAAAGCAAAGCTTTTTGAAAAATATTATTATAACTCCTTGACAAACAACTGACATCAAACCAAAAACATCTATTAGTACCGTGGCACAGATCAATGGCACAAGAACCTTTCAATCTTCAGCGATGTTCACTAGTTCTCTAGCTGTTTACTTTTTATCAATGAGGTTACACCTTTCAGGACTATTGGTATGACTCTCTTACAGGTGAGTTTCTCAAATCATTTAAAAAATCATGATATAATACCATTAATTAGATTGCAGCTTCAGGGGAAATCTTGACCTGAAAAAGAATTTTCAAAATTACATTTAATTACAGAGTGTTTAAATTTTATATCTTTAATAAAAAAGATCATATTCATGAATCAAACATTAATGTTAATGACTCATGATTTCCTATGAGATCAATATAGAAGCTCATATCATGTTATTCTTGTGATGCAAAAAAAAACAGAAGTCCACTCTTCCATAGGAAGTGATCAGTTTTATTTATTTTACCTTTTTTTTTCTTTTCCATTTATTTTTATTAGTTGGAGGCTAATTACTTTACATCATTGCAGTGGTTTTTGTCATACATTGAAATGAATTAGCCATGGAGTTACATGTATTCCCCATCCCGGTCCCCCCTCCCACCTCCCTCTCCACCCGATCCCTCTGGGTCTTCCCAGTGCACCAGGCCCAAGCACTTGTCTCACCCAAAGCACTGGAAGTGACTACTTTAAAGGAGCCACCTCTATATAGTTACTACTATCTTCTATAACTAACTACTAACTATTACTCTATCTTCCTTACATCTATCTTTCACTTATTATCCTTTTTATTTTTTGATCTTTAGAATTTGAGAGGAACCAAGATAATTATAATTCTATATACTTGCAAAAAGAGCCCAGTGGGGAAAAAAAAGTAGAATTTTGAGGTCAAGGGTTTTAATCCAGTTCTACCACATACTAAGTTTTTGACCTTAGACAGTTTACTTAACCTTCTAAACCTTCAATTCCTCAATGCAAAATTGGAATGATATCAAATAATGTTAAATATTATTAAGATGATTAGATACATAATTATATAAAAGTGCCTGGATTAGTCCCCTTACTGTCCCTCAGTCTCAGCAAGAAAGTTTACTATCTCTTTAAAGAGAGAGTAAGGGACTGGATAATTTTCAAGTAGAGTTTCTTGCCTCTTCAATGAGTCTAATGCATTGCTTGGGTCTAGTCCTAATACGAGGGGACTGACTCCCTACATTTTTTTAGAGCCATTTTATGGCTGTGAGGAAAGCCAATTCAGCCAGAAATTGCTGTTCAACACACTGCTTGGGCTCTGTCTTTCTGCAGGAGTGGCAAAGGCTGAAGCTAAAAGCGAGGCACCAGGACCAAGGCCAAAGGAGTAGAAGCAGAATTTTAGGAGAAGTTTGCTTCTGTACGGGGCCAGCTGCCAGATGGCTGCAAGAGCCAAAGAAGAATGGTCCAAGGGTGTGTATGCAATGACCTCAAGTTGGGTTAAGCCAGAGACCTAACTAATTGAATGCACTGAAATTGGTTCTGAGAGATTAAATATTAACCCTAACTGTAATTGGCTTCCCTTGTAGCTCAGTCCGTAAAGAATCTGCCTGCAATGCAGGAGACCTGGGTTCAATTCCTGGGTTGGGAAGATTCCCTGGAGAAGGAAATGGTAACCCTCTCCAGTATTCTTGCCTGGAGAATCCCATGGACAGAGGACCCTGGCAGGCTACAGTCCATGGGGTCGCAAGAGTAGGACATGACTTAGCGACCAAATCACCACCACCACCAACTGTAATTGACCAACACAGGCAACTCTTTGTTCTTCACAAGGAGGTGGCCTTGACCTCTGCCTCTGAGTTGAAATCAGTTCACTGAAGGGACGAAGATGACTTGTGCCTTGCCAAAACATAGCTGTCTCCAGTACTGCTCTGACGCTCAGCTCCTAGAGAGATTTGACTCATTTTTTTTCTTTGAAAGGACATACAGTCATGTATATTTTGTGAGATGAGGTCTTCACTTTCATGACTCGGTTGGTGACTGCCTTAAATCCTAGCCCATGTGGTCACTACTTAAGTACTTTATTTGTGACCATGTGGTCACTCTTAAGTACCTTATTTGTTCTTTGTTTGCCTTTTGATCTCCTCCTACTATCTCTAGAGGTAGGAATGCAGGTTCAGTTAAGACAAACAAGGACGTAATGCTTGAGCTGGAAAGTGCATTAGAAAATATTTATTTAAATTTCCTCATTTTTACAAAGGTTGGGGGTGGTCAGGTGACTTGCAGGGATCATATGACAAGTAGTAGAGACAGGAGTAGAACTCCTGATGTCTTGAGTTCTCTTTTGTTCTTATGACACAACCCATTTGCTCTTGAATACAAATCATATAACCTGCTGGATACTTAGTAGGGCTTCAACTATAGATGTTGGATGAGTCACTGTTTAATAAGTAATGGCTATGTACGGCATTTGATCAGTAACTAGATTCCTCCGTGAAGCTGATGTAAAGTAGAAAATCTGATTTGTGTGTCACCATTTTCTCCCTGTTTCTTTAGATGCGAGAATTGTAAAACACAGCACAAGTGGAAAGAGCTTAAGTAAAATGTATTGGCAAATGCTTGGGCAACAGCTTTGGTTTTGATGGGCAAATATGGTCCTGTTTTCCTCTGTCATCTTGCCTACCTTGCTGCCTCAGAAAATTCTGCTCTCTGGACTACAGTGCATTTGCTTATGCGAAGTTGATATTAAAAATCTGGTTCATCAAAAGAGGAAAAAAGATGACTGTCACAAGGGTAAGACTTTTTCGAACTGAAGACAAGCTGCTCCTTTCCAACTGAAAATGTCAAACACTTATTCACACAGTTCTTACCAGACTTGATTTATATGAGCAACTGCCAATCCTCAACCTCCCCCTCATGCAAGTGCAAATGGGAAGCCTGTTCATTCAGCCATTAATATCATGTTAGTTTTGTTTGATACCCTGAATAGAAAATCATTTCTTCCCTCCATGTGGGAGTTATTGATTTACCCCGTCATTCTCTTTAAAACTCTCCTAGTTCCTAAGCACGTTTGGTGTTTACCTGCAGTGTTGTTAAAAAATAGGATTATTTTCTTTATGGTTTTCTAGAAGTTTGACTTAAAAATATAAACATTGCTTATGACCTGACTTGTAATTTGAATTCACATTCTCCAAGCTCAGTGAAAATTACACCCTTTACAGAAAGAGAAAAAATCAAAATAAGATAAAATTTCACTTATGCTTGCCAGCAGTAATATGGCTTATTTACTGAAACCTATGCATTTTTCTTAAGAACTTGCATATTTTCAGTTTTTTACTTCTTGTATTTCTTAAATGAGCTATGACTTTTATAGAAATATTCTTTAAATGAGCACTCCCAATAGTGAGAGAATTAACACAAAAAATGACATGAACACAACTGGGATAGATGAAAACAAGGTTTTCAGTGAAAATGAAAAATAAAAGGAATAAAAAGGAGCAAGCTTGGCCCTACAGAATGAGTCACTTATTTCAGAAAGAGAAGAGGGAATCAGAAAGCATGATTTATAGTACCACGGTCCAATAAATCATAGCCAGGAAAAAGAGTTGTAAGGCACAAAACATTTCTTGTGATATGCCTCTTCAAGCACCAGATTGATAAATCTTCAAAAATTAGTCCCTACCCTCAATGTATATTACAACTGAGAACTCTTGAAATCTCCTGATTCACAACACCCTCATTGTCAAACTAACAAAGACAGGACCACACGCTGCGTTTTGGTTTTATTTCATACAACACAAGGACTAAGAGCTCTAGAAAGACTACAAAGAAACAAGCCCCCGTCTCCCCACTTCAAAAAGAATAGAAAGATCAGCTATTCACTGAGCAGGATTTCCACTGTCATTATGGGATTTCGCTCACAGTATGTAGCACTTCTTCAAGAGAATAAAAGAGGGTGCTTAATGGCCATGTTCTCCAGGGAAGGCTGGGTCATCACAGAAGCTCTCTCTCCCAGTACAAATGTTCAGTCCAAAGACTGCCAAAGAGGCCAGTCAGTATCAGTCACCCGAGTGACTGTTCGATCTTCTCTCGATAGTTTTAAAGCATGAATTTTGAGTCTCTCCACTTTTTTCAAACTTACTTTTTCCACATCAAATGTCTCTCTTTTGAGACTTGCCTGATGAATCACTCAGAACAAAGAATGACTTGAGACACGGCATAACTTAACCACTGGTTGGATGCTAAGGAAATGAATCACCTCCTGCAGGATTAATGAAATCAGACCTGATCGTCTGAGGTTGTCAGTGAAGTATGGGAAGGATTGGAGGTCTCTTCCGAGGTCTCACACTCATTACTGCACCCCCAGGAGAAAATGTATTACCACTTTAAAAACCAGCCCCTTTGTCTGTAAGTCTTGGAGAATAACGAAAAGGTGAAAGGTGAAAGGGGACCTACATGTTTCTCAAGGAGATTCCTCTCCACCCCAACCCTGGCAGTCTGAACTGGGTTTTATCAAGGAAGCTGTCGGTCCCCTGCATTCCCTCCATTAGCAAAACAGGATGCCAATTCCTCCTGAAATCAGTTTCATACGGAATGTATCTTCTCCATCTAGAGCACTGTAACAGGAAAATGAAATGAACATTGGCAGACACAAGAATGTAATTCTAGTTTATGAACATAAACTTAAGACATTGGCGTTTTCTAGGGAAAAAAAATAACCTCAGAATTGAAAACAAGCCTGAATATTCACCTGACATATCAAGGACCTGAAATTGTGGTATTTAATCATGTGTTATTATTCCTTTAGGATGTCTAGGATCTGGAAATCTTATAGCTATATAATATGACTGCAGTGGCCTCAAACACATTTATTGTTAACATCCAGGTATATCTTTCTCCTCTTCTCACTTTCAGTCTTTCTTTCCCCTTATGTTCTCTCTGTGTCATTTTTTGTGTCACTGATAAACAGAATATTGTGAATTTCAGTTTTCTTTTATTCAAACTAATCTCTCTGAATTTTAAACTAAAGAGTTTGTTCCTCTTATATGAAGTGAGATCACTGATATCTTCGGAATGATTTCTAATCATCTTACTTTATTGTTCCCATTTGTACTGATTTTATCTAGGTTTATTTTATTCTCTTTGCCGTCATATTTTTGAAACAAATTTTCAAATTCCACTCCTCTGCCTTCTGCCACTGGCTAGGATGTGATGTACTCTATTTCTATTCTTTAGTGGTCATTTACATTAACTAGGATTCATTCGGAGTAAGTGAAGCCCTTTGTAGTTTTTCATATCATCATAACTACTGGCTTCATACCCCCTCTTTCAGCAGGATGCTGGTGTGACTTCAAAGCTGACACAACCCAACCTTGCTTACAGAGACGTGGCAGATTTTGTTAAACTCATGAAACCACAGAATCACATGGAGACAGAGCAGCGCAGGAGAAAAGCAAGTATATCCATCACACTCCTATGCTTAGTCTGGGCTGAATTCATTCATCCACTCAGCCATGTATTCAAAGAGCAGATTTTTTGTTGCATGCCCTCATACTCTTGGTATATTACTTGATAGTAAAATCAAATGGCTTTATATATAAGGAGTTTGTCTTCACTGACTATATTGTGCATTTCAAAGGAACAAAGACATGGTTTTCGATTTATTTTCCATCCTTTCATTCAGTAGTTCTCAAACCTCAGTGAGCAGCGGAATCACAGGGGGATGTTTGACAGTCATGAGGGAGACCTGGGGATCTGCATTTTAAACAAGTACTTTATCAGACCGAGATGAAGCACAATCACACGGTCTGTCCAGTCAAGTCTGCACTTGGTGGTGATGTGTTAAGTGTCTGCCACAGTGAGGTAGGCTGTGGCACTAGAACGGAAGGAGGGAGGAGGCAACGTCTGTATAAGCCAGTAATTCAGGTGTTAATTGATAAGGTCTTGATCGTGTGCTGTACAGAATAAAATTTAATCAGAAGTAACAATAATCATGGTTACATTTTATCTTTATATTAGTCTGACCCATTTCACCCTCTAAAGCTGTACCAAGAACCTGGCTCATTCAAAATCATCTCTGGCTGAGAAGTTCTCAAAATAGATGAGGCCGATTAAGACAGCAAGGGAATCTTTGGAATTGCAAACATGTTATCCAGTGGCCAGAAAAAATTCACTTTAAGAGAATTTCAAGACTTTAATAATGCCACACAATGTCAAACGGCAGCCGATCATATACTTTTCTAAAAGAAGACATATTTCTGGTGGGAGTCAATTGTTTTCCAGACTGAAAGTTAATTTGAGAAATAATCAAGAATGGAGCTTTTCTCTTTGTTAGTTTATATTTCAGTGGAAGTGGGAAATGATGTCAACAAGGTGCCTTTGCTCTGTTGTTATTCAGTCACCCAGTCATGTCCGACTCTTTGCAACCCCATGGGCTGCAGCACACCAGGCTGCTCTGTCCCTCACCATCTCCTGAAGTTTGCCCAAGTTCATGTTCATTGTATTGGTGATGCCATCCATCATCTCATCCCCTGCTGTACACTTCTTCTGCCCTTGGCCTTTCCCAGAATCAGGGACTTTTCCAATAAGTCATCTGTGTGCATCAGATGACCAAAATACTGGAGCTTCAGCTTCAATATCAGTCCTTCCAGTGAACACTCAGTGTTGATATTCCTTAAGGTTGACTGGTCTGATTTCCTTGCTATCCAAAGGACTTTCAGGAGTCTTCTCCAGCACCACAGTTCAAAGGCATCAATTCTTTGGCGTTCTGCCTTCTTCACGGTCCAGTTCTCACAACTGTACATGACCATTGAGAAGACCATAGCCTTGACTATATAGGCCTTTGTCGGCAGAGTAATGTCTCTGCTTTTCAACCACTGTCTAGGTTTAAAATTGTTTTCCTGCCAAGAAGCAATGGTCTTCTGATCTCATGACTGCAGTCACCATCCGCAGCAATTTTGGAGCCTAAGAAGAGGAAATCTGTTGCTACTTCCACCGTTTCCCCTTCTATTTGCCACTTAGTAATGGGGTCAGATGCCATGAACTTAATTTTTATTAACATTTATCCTTAAGCTGGCTGTTTCACTCTCCTCCTTCACCCTCATCAAGAGGCTCTTTAGTTCCTCTTTACTCTCTGCCATTAGAGTGGTATCATCCACTTATCTGAGGTTGTTGATGTTTCTCTCGCCTATCTTGATTCAGTTCAGTTCAGTTGCTCGGTCGTGTCCAACTCTTTGCAACTCCATGGACTGCAGCACATCAGGCTACCCTGTCCATCACCAACTCCTGGAGCTTGCTAAAACTCATATTCATTGAGTTGGTGATGCCATCCAGCCATCTCATCCTCTGTCATCACCTTCTCCTCCTGCCTTCAATCTTTCCCAGCATCAGAGTCTTTTCCAATGAGTCAGTTCTTCTCATCAGGTGACCAAAGTATTGGAGTTTCAGCTTCAGCATCAGTCCTTCCAATGAATATTCAGGACTGATTTCCTTTAGGCTCAGTCATTCTCAGTCGCTGAAGCCATGTCTGACTCTTTGTGACCCCATGGACTGTAACTTAACATTCTCCTCTGTCCAAGGAATTATCCAGGCAAGAATCCTGATCTCCTTGCAGTTCAAGGGGCTCTCAAGAGTCTTCTCTAACACCACAGTTCCAAAGCATCAATTCATCGACACTCAGCTTTCTTTATCGTCCAACTCTCACATCCATATATGACTATTGGAAAAACCATAGCTTTGACTAGATGGACCTTTGTTGGCAAAGTAATGTATCTGCTTTTTAATATGCTGTCTAGGTTGGTCATAACTCTTCTTCCAAGGAGCAAGTGTTTTTTATTTCATGGCTGCACTCACCATCTGCTGTGATTTTGGAGCCCAAGAAAATAAAGCCTCTCACTGTTTCCCCATCTATTTGCCATGAAGTGGTGGGACCAGATACCATGATCTTCGTTTTTTGAAAGTTGAGTTTTAAACCAGATTTTTTTACTCTCCTCTTTCACTTTCATCAAGAGGTTCTTCAGTTCCTCTTTGCTTTCTGCCATAAGGGTGGTGTCATTTGTGTGTCTGAGGTTACTGATATTTCTCCTGCAAATCTTGATTCCAGCTTGTGCTTCATCCAGCCCAGGATTTTGCATGATATACTCTGAAAATAAGTTAAATAAGCAGGGTGACAATATATAGCCTTGATGTACTCCTTTCCCAATTTGGAACCAGTCTTTTGTTCCATGTGTGGTTCTAACTGTTGCTTCTTGACCTGCATACAGAGTTCTCATCTTCTTAAGAATTTTTCACCATTTGCCTTTGCTTCACAACATCATAACCTATACTTCTAACTCTTCACAATTATGTGCCAGCCGGTATCTAGCAATTATTTAATCAAGTATTGTTTCTGCTCCAGTCTTGCTGCCAGAGACACTGGGTGAATCCATTTTGGAAGCAGCTATCCATCTGCCAGCCAAAGGTTGGCCTTTGCTTTTCTTTTAGAAGGGAAGAAGAAATCATTTTGCTGTGGTTCCAGAGCTAATTTGACTCTGATCTCAAGAGCCCTGGCCATCTGGACATTACATTTCTGCAAATTCTCTTTAAAAAGTGGGACAAAGGAACAAGAAAGAAGGAACTAGTGATGGAGACAATCACCGCCATTCCTCCTACTGACTTCTATTAAAGTACCACATGACTAGCAGAGACATGTCCAGAGCAAAAAGAATAATGAGTGACTCCAAGCAGGTAAAGAATATTTCACACTCTTGGCTCAAAATCTGATACTCCATCTCAACTTGCAGGCGACATTATAGACTTTATTTAATATTTTAAAACTGTTTGCAAATGGTCTAATTTGATTGTTTTAAATACATAACATGGCATAAAATTCAAGTTTGAAAATACATAGATTGTCCATTTGTTCCCTAGAAACCCAGTTATAATCCACAGAGAGGCCTTGTCATCATCGTCTTGGGTATCCTTCCAGAACTGTGCTATGCTCCTATAAAGAATTAATAACCCATTCATCAATGTGTCAGGCACTGAGTATGGCACATGTATCAATGAACAAAAGAATCAATATTCCTTGCCTTCCAGGAGTCTACATTCTAGGCAATCAAATACAATAAATGTGATAACTCTGTAGCCTATTAGAACATAATCATTGCTATGGAGAAAATTCAAGCAGGGAATTGGGGAAGTAAGTCTTGAAAAGATGTAGAAATGGGTGCCAAATTTAAGAGTGACCAGAATGAAGGTTTACAAACAAAGTGACACTTGAACAGACTAGAAGGAGGGCAAATAGAGAGTTCTGTGGACATCAAGGAAGAGCATCCAGGAAGAGTGAGTCTGGGAGGAAACGATGGGAAATGAGTGCAAGGTACACAGTGGGCCGAGTTGGGCTGAGCTGTGTCACTATAACAAACTTGGCTTTGATTCTGAGGGCCAAAGCTATGGTTTCTCCAGTAGTCATGTAAAGATGTGAGATTTGGACCATAAAGAAGGTTGAGCACTGAAGAATTGATGCTTTTGAACTGTAGTGCTGGAGAAGACTCTTGAAGTTCCCTTGGACTGCAAGGAGATCAGTCAATCCTAAAGGAAATCAACCCTGAATATTCATTGGAAGGACTGATGCTGAAGCTCTAATACTCTGTCCACCTAATGTGAAGAGCAAGTTCACTGGAATAAACCTGGATGCTGGGAAAGATTGAGGGCAGGAGGAAGAGGTGGCAGAGGATAAGATAGTTGGGTGGGATTACTGATTCAGTGGACATGAGTTTGTGCAAACTCCGGGAGATAGTGAAGGATAGGGAAGACTGGTGTGCTGCAGTCCATGGGATCACAAAGAGTTGGACATGACCGGGCAACTCAACAACAGCAGTGACATGATCTGACTTACACTTTAGCAGGATATCCTGGATGCTCTGTTAAGAAGAGCCTGAGGACTTGGAAGAGCACTAAGAAGGACATGGCAAAAATACAGTAAAAAATGATGACCTGTGGCTTGGACCAGAAGGCAGCAATGAGGGTGGTAAGCAAAGGCTAGATTCTGGATAGACTTTTTGAAGGCAGAATGAACAAGAATAGACTATGGGTTCAAAGTGGGCTTAGAAACGAATTCAAGAATTGAGAGCACCTCTGGGGATTTTAGCTGGAACAGAGAGAAGTGTCATTACTGAAATAGGAAACCTGAAGAAGCTTTGAGGGGAAAAGGAGAAGCTCAGTCTCAGCTATCCTAAGCCCAAGATGCTCATTAGACAGCAAATTGGAGATGCTAAGCAAACAGTTGGATATATGAATATGAAATCACAGAACAGATTTGAGCTGGAGATACAAAATAGACACTCATAGGCAAATCGATGGTGTTCAAAGCTGTGAGTTCAGAAGAGACTCTGACAGAAGTGAATGTAGGGAAGAAGGGAATAGGGTGGAGCCCTGGGATCCTGCCACCATTACTAGTGAAAACGATGAGGAAAAACCCAGCAGGCTGACTAGGAGCAACAGTAGAGAGGAGGAAAGCACTGTGAGATGTCCAAGAAGCCAAGGGAAGGAACATATTTCAAGAGGAGGCACACCAATTGTACTTCATGCTGCTAAACAATTTATCAAGACCAAGGTCAATGGTAATATTGATGAGAAGCGTTTGAGTGGGACCAAAATGAATTAGAATGGATTTAGGCCTTAGAAGTAGAAGAGAAACTTGAGAAAATGTGTATAGATTAAGTCTCTTGAGGAGTTTTGCTGTAAAAGGAAGCCAAGAAGAGAGGTAAAAACTAGAGGGAGAAAATGTGATCAAAAGCAGATTTGCTTTTTTAACAGGAGAAATAAAACGCTTGTCTGAATGCTGATGTTGATGATCTAATTATGAGGGGAAGTGTGTGTGTTTACACATATTCATTATGTTGTACATATGATAGTTACATACTAATCTGAACTTTTTTTCCCCCACTTAACAACAGTACTCCATCAAGTTCAAGTTCTCATTGGCCAGAAGACACACCATTATTATCTTACCACTCTGAAAGAAAAAAATATTCTGCCACTTAAATATGACAGGCCATTATTTGAAAGACACATCCTGATTTCAGAAATGTTAAAATGTAAAAAAAAAGCACCTCTCATATACAAAGACATATGATCTGCATCTTGGTGTCTTTCTCCATCTCAATTCAAAGAAATTGAATTATTTTCATGAAAGCCTGAAGAATATTCCATTTTATTATTTTATGTATCTTAGCTTATTTAGCCACGTCTTTTTGGTGATGATTTACTTCTGATCAATTCTTTGATGTTTTAAAAATGCTGCAGTGAATACCCTAATATAAACAATTATCTTTACCCTGTCTAGGTGAATCCATAAGAGAAATTTCTGAAAGTGCAACTGTCATCTTAAGGATAATCCAAATGGATGTTCATAAAGGTTTTACCAACCTTCAGCACTGTCTGAGCGTGCCTTTGACACACCACCAGCCAACATATGGTGCTGTCAAACATGTTAATCTTTGGCAATATGCTGTGGGAGGCAGAATAGTTGCCTCCCAAAGATGTCTGCATACTAATCTACAGAACCTGTGACTATATTACCTTACATGGCAAAGGTGACTTTGTGATTAATTTAAGGATCTTAAAATGGGGAGATTACTTTGGAGTATTTGGGTGGATTTCATGTGATCTCAGGGCTTCCCAGGTGGCTGTGTGGTAAAGAATCCACCTGCCGTGGATTTGATCCCTGGGTTGGGAAGATCTCCTGGAGAAAGAAATGGTAACCGACTCCAGTATTCTTGCCTGGAAAATCCTATGGACAGAGGAGACTGGCGGGCTACAGTCCATGGTGTCGCCAAAGAGTCGGACATGACTTAGTGACTAAACAACAGCAAGAACAACGACGCATAATCACAGGGGTTCTTACAAAGGAAGGAAAGAAGCAAGGGAGTCAGAGAAAGTGTGTGAAGCAGAGGCAAGTGATGCGATTCGTGACTTTGAAGACGAAGGGGCCACCAGACAAAATGAATTCCTCTAGAAAGTAGAAAGGCAAGCAAACACGTTTTCCCCTAGAGATGAGAGCTTCATTAAAATAACATAGAAACTTTCCTCCATCTTTCTATACTCTGAAACAGAACAGCATTGGAATTACTTGTTATTTAACATTTCAGTAGAAATGTGCTTTGAAATAATCGGTGTTACAGAAGGTGGTGTGTATAAATTTTCTAAATACTCTACTTTAATTACAAATTTACTCTCCTCATCTATATTATTTATCATGTTTGTATAGAGCTGAGCAAAATAGACTCCTATGACTCATTTTCTACAGCATTTGCTCACTTTCAATTATTTTTTTTTGTATTTTGCTTTCTCTTTTTTCTCTAACTCAGCTGATAATTTATCTTTTTTTCCTGTTACCTAACTTTTAGATTTACTTACTGGTTCTGTAATTTTTCAGCTTTCCCATTCATTAAGATCTGTTTTTATCATCCTCATCAGTCTTGTTTTTCTAAGTTAGAAGTTTAAATTCTTTTTCTTGTCCATTATTAAATTATTTAGTGCTATGACTCTCTCTGAGCATGACTTTAGATGTACAATTAGGTTCTGGCACATCATCATGCTTTCATCAATCCTTCTAGATGTATTACAATTAAAGTTTTGATTTCCTTATGTCTCAAGGATTAGGGGAAATATTTGAAATTTCCACATGACTTTTTTTGTTTTTAAATAGTTATTTTAGTTTCAATAGTTATATAAGAACTATATAATTATAATATTTATAAATATAAATATATTTATAATTATTATAACTATATAATAATGGTTATAATAGTTTCAAATTTCTCCTTTTATTGCAATTGATCAAAAATGGCTTTGATCCTATTTCAGCTTTGATGAATTTGCTTAAGTTTTATTTATGGCCAATATGTAATTTTTTTGCAAAATTAAAGTAATTAAATTTCCTAAGCATCTAAAAGAAGAAATATTCTCTGTTCTCAGGTAGTAGGTCTAATATGTTTATATATATTCCATATATATATATATGTGAAAGTGTTAGTCGATTAGTTGTGTCTGACTCTTCTGACCCCATGGACTATAGCCTGCCAGGCTCCTTTGTCCATGGGATTCTCCAGGCAAGAATACTGGAGTGGGTTGCCTTTCCCTTCTCCAGACAATCTTCCCAACCCAAAGATGGAACCTGGGTCTCCCACATCGCAGGCAGATTTTTTTACCATCTCAGTCCACCAGGGAAGCCCCTGTGTAAATACATATATATATTCCATGTACATATATATGTCATCTTATAAACTGCTATCTAGGCTTTCTGTACTCTTAATACCTTAATTATTTTTTGTTCATTTGTTTTATTGATGATTGTAGCTTAAAGTCTCCAATTCTGCCTTATATTTCTAGTGATTTTTATAACGATTTTGGTGTTGTATTATTTCATGACTGGGTAGTCACCTGGTTTGAGCTTCATTGTGGGCTGTACTCTATAGCCTTATAAAGTGCTATTCTCTATTTAGATTCTTCCCAGATTAAAATTCATCTGAAGTCAAAGCTTTATTTTTGTTCACATCTGCCTGGGCTGTCCTTGTTTATCCTGTGACTTCCTCCCCATGGGGGTCACTCAGACTCCTTTTCTATAGAATATAGGTGGGTTCTTTATTGCATGTCTGAGAGTCTCTGCCGTGAGTTTGATCAGTTTAAACTTAATTATATGATAGATATAATTATTTCATCATTTATTGCTTATACTTGAAAAAAAAAATATTTACTTGAAATATGGTAGGAGAGAGCACAGGTTCCAGGTATTTATTCAGTGCAGAGAACTTAGGAAGTCTGGAGAAACAGATACACTTAAAGGCCAGAAATGAAGGTCTTGGCTTTCTCTATTATTTGCACCTCAGATACAAAGCAGTGTTCTGACCCAATATCCTTTCTATGTTTTGAACAAGTTTTCACACTTTGAGTTTAATAGCCTTCTTCATGTATGCCAATGCTTCATTTATAGTGAATTCTTGTAATGAATAGTTCAGTAATGAATAAGCATTATTTGACTA
This sequence comes from Odocoileus virginianus, assembly GCF_023699985.2. Taxonomy (NCBI): domain Eukaryota; kingdom Metazoa; phylum Chordata; class Mammalia; order Artiodactyla; family Cervidae; genus Odocoileus; species Odocoileus virginianus. Next base: position 36,373,867 of record NC_069681.1, read on the forward strand.
GCAATTAGTATAGATATAGATGTATAGTATAGTATAGGATAGAAGCCACCGGGCTTCTCCGGTGGCTCAGCAGTAATGAATCTGCCTGAAATTCAGGAGATGAAGGAGACGCAGGTTTGATCCCTGAGTCAGGAGGACCTCTGGAGGAGGGCATGGCAACCCACTCCTGCATTTTTCCCTGGTGAATCCTGCGAACAGAGGAGCCTGGCAGCCTACGGTCCATAGGGTTGCAAAGAGTCAGAAGACATGACTGAAGCAATTGAGCATGCACGCACATATGTAGCACCTATAATGAGTTATCAACATATTTCCTGATTACTTTCCAATGATTCTTTCCTTCCCATGGCCATGTCCTACCTCCAACACACAAAACACATAAGCTATCCTCTGACTTTTTAAAAATAAAAATGAATTTTCCTTTAGAGAGTCTGTGTGCTCCTCTCCTTTTTGTCTTGCTTGTTTTGGAAGGTGATTTTCATCATGCATCATCCTGAGCTCTTAAAAAAAAATCATGCAGGTAAATGGCACATTAGAACTTCTCAGCTAATGAAATGCACGCAGCTGAGCAGTCTACTGAGTTGTGCAATCGAAAGCCTGATGATTTTACTTTCTTTGTCAACTTTATATATTATCTTCCTAATTTGAGTGAGTATAAATGTCAAAATCCTGCATTCTAAATAGCCCTGCAGCATCTCAACCTTCAGCTTTTGGGGAGAATGCCAGAGTTTGTTCTCTAAGATACTTCTTAACTGCTAGTGATTAGCACCTCAAAGCTTGAAGGCACTCACAACTCCTCATCAGAAGAAAATACCCATCAGCAGAAGCTGCACTGGTGTGTGTGTGAATGAAGAAAAAGGAATTTTTCAGACATCGCATCCTGAAGAGAGAATCAAATGCTGGGTGAGCTGTCACTTGCTCATTCTCTGTGTTAATGCTGCTGCAGGCGTTGAACATTTTAGTTTTCCATTAGCAAATAATCTTATTAAAAAGATGGTCATGATAACACTGATTGATGGAGAGGAAGCATGCCTGGTTTAAAATACAATTTATAATCAACTGCGCTTTAACAATGTAAAAATGTCATTTAAAATGCTGTGTATATTTAATCTATTTCTGAGGGAGCAATTACATCTATATGAAATTCTAATGATTTGAATGTAATGTTCATCAAAAGATTCTCCATTTTTATTCCAGTCCCCTCCTCTTTAACAAATAGTTACTTTCATCTATAAGAACTGCATTCTTGAATACTCAATGATTATTAAATGTCAGTGTCTGGGTAATGAAGGTGGAAGCAACGTAGCAGCAATCATAGTTTCACCATTTCTCACTGCTGGATGGCTATGAGCAGTTTCAGAACACTGAATTAAGAAGGGAGTACATGATCAAGTTGGGAGAAAAGCTTTTCTCCCTTGCAGCAATAGTGCACAGTATTCCTTTATCTAGCAAATATTTGTAAATGTTTCCCTGGTGACTCAGACGGTAAAGAATCTGTGAGCAATGCAGGAGAACCAGGTTCGATCCTTGAGTCAGAAAGATCCCCTGGAGAAGAGAATGGCTACCCACTCCAGTATTCTTGCCTGAAGAATTCCACGGACAGAGGAGCCTGGTGGGCTGCAGTCCATGGGGTCGCAAAGAGTCGGACACGGCTGAATGACTGACACTTTGACCTTGACTTTCCGATGTATTAGATAACGTGCCAGACAGTGCCAGGTATGTGTTGAGTGACGGACTGGTCCCTGTCCTGTTCAAGCTTGTGGGCTGAGGGAAGCAGGTCAGGTCATAAGGAAACAAGGAGGTAGGATTTTTATTTCAAGTCAGTGAGAAGTCCCTGCAAGGTTTAAGCAATGGAGTGTCAGGCTCTAACTCCAAAAAGGTTAGATGCAGCTGTTCTGCAGGCAGTGAACTAAAGGAAAGTTGAGCTGAGGCAGAGAGTCCAGAAGCAGAGTCCACTGTAGCAACCAAGGACCCCATACAGGGGTGGCAGTGGGTGAGTCTAAGAAAGTGGCAGTGGTACTTGCTATTGTTGGAACATGGAGGTGAAAGAGGAAGCGAATCGCATGTTCCTTCTAAATTTCATGCTTGTGCCATGGGGCAGAGGGACCACTTCCTGCAGTCAGGGAATGCCGGCAGAGAGAGATCCAGAGCACGTCATAAGCCAGAGTGCTCCTGCTGCCTTACCTACACTATCTGTGTAAGCGCCTTACCTGCACTAGCCATCTGGAACGATCATCTTTAACCATATGCAGTTAAAGATGATCATTCCATATCATTGATGGAGAAACTGAAATTGAAAGAGGTCACAAAATTTGCTTGAAGTCATTTACCTCATGACAATGGAGTAAAAATTCGACCTTATTCTAGCTTCTAAACTCCCACTTTCTTCTCCCTCATGCCATTCTTGCCGTAGTTTAGGAATTTAAAGACATGTTGCTTTCCTTCTTTTCTCTCTTGTGTTCTCCTTTGTCCTATGATTATTTGTTTTCATCTTATTGTAAATATGTACTTATTATAAGATATCTTAAATCCAGTTAGAAATTTGGTAGGGTTACCAGGACATTTTAAAAACTGATGAATGGTAAATTTACTAGAACACATGCACGCACACACACACACACACACACATGGTATTTGGATATCTTCCTTGCTTATTATCTAGATCAGTACCTGGATTAATATAGTGTCTAAATTATAAAAAGAAATGGAGCACCCTTAATCATTTAAAAGGACTAGAAGTGAAGTGAAGTTGCTCAGTTGTGTCCGACTCTTTGTGACCCCACGGACTGTAGCCCACCAGGCTCCTTGGTCCATGGGATTTTCCAGGCAAGAGTACCAGAGTGGGTTGCCATTTCCTTCTCCAGGGGATCTTCCCGACCCAGGGATTAAACCCGGGTCTCCCACATTGTAGGCAGATGCTTTACCATCTGAGCTACCAGGGAAGCCCCAAAAGGACTAGAGAAAGTGCTAAAAACTGTCTTAAAAAGTCTATCAAAAAAAAAAAATTGTGTTCTTATTATTTTTTTTTTTTTTTCGGTAGCATTCAGTGCAGTTCAGTTCTGTTGCTCAGTCATGTTTGACTCTTTGAGACCCCATGGACTGCAGCACCCCAGGCCTCCCTGTCCATCACCAACTCCGGGAGCTTGCTCAAGCTCATGTCCATTGAGTCGGTGATGCCATCCAACCACCTCATCCTCTATTGTCCCCTTCTCCTCCTTCTTGGTAGTATTGGGGAGACCCAAACACACTGAATATATCAAATAGCTGGCCTAGTGACCCAATTTAGTTCTACTAATGTTTATCTAGTGCTTATTTTATGCAAGGTACTCTATGAGATTCTGAAACACAGTCACAAAATTAATTTAAAATGACTGAGTGTAAGCAATATCTGGAGAATTGGAAAGTGGCTGGCAAATCCTCAAAAGAAAAAGATGATAAAGGGCAATGTGATGAACTGCAAAAAGATGACCAGAGGGAGCCAGGGGAATGAATGTCAGCTGCAGTTTGAGCTACAACTTTATTAATGATCTGGAAGAAGGCGTACATTAATGAAATTTCTAGATGATGCTAAATAGGGAATTGTCAAACACACCAGTGAAAACAGAGAAAGAATATTATGTGCAAAGGCTAATAATAGCAAGAAATAAAGGTTAGGCATACAGAAAAGCTATAACTGCATGGCATTCTACATTAAGAACCACTCTATTCGACATAAAGAACAAAGATTCAAAAAAATAAATAAAGGCTAATTGGATTGAGAATGTACCAGAGGTGAGAGAGACAAGTAAAATAATAAAATCCAAGGAGACCAAGGTGTTATATATACAGAAAATGAAGGAAGTTGGAAAACCAATTGCTAACCAAATGGACTAAAAATATTTTGCAATGTTTTGCATATAGAAAGTATAAACCATTTTTAAAAGCCTCAAACAAGCAGTGAAACAGAAGGCAAGACTGAAATAGGTTATTGGTTGGAGCATCTTACACCATGAAGGTTCTGCCTCCTTCCTCTGTTTTTTTTCTAGTTCAAGGTGCAGGACAGCTCTCTACCCTTTGAAGGCAGAGCCTCTTTTGGAAAACTGCTGGCTGAAATGATGGAAGAAGAGCACTACTTTTTAAAGTCAGTAAAGGTTCTGTGTTCAAAGCACCTCTGGAGGTTGGGATTCTAGCTCAGACTGGGCATTCTATTTATTACCCCAGAAGAGAGATGCCCTCCCCACACCCCACCCCACCAGGGACACTGTCATTAACTACTGCAACTAGAAATCTACTCTTTTCATCTTCTCTTTCTTAGATATACTAATTTTATCTAAGGTTGTCCTGGGATTAGACAGTGAAAGGAGACTTCAGACCTCACTTCTCAAGCACCCAATGTGCAATCCCATAGATGACTTATGGTGCTTGATAAGGCATGGATTACTCACCTACAGATGAAAATTTGCAATTTGGTATTAAGCAAATGTCTGGCTATTTTGCTTTCTCTCCTTCATACTTATACCAGATGGAGGAGGTAACTTCCATTACCATTACTACTTGGTTTCATAGTTTGGTTTTAGGTTAAATGGTACAAAATACTGTTTCAGAAAGCAGGACTAGTTCATTTGGCAATAACTATATGCCAGACCACTGGTGCACATTAGCTCTTTAATGCCCCATAACAATTCTATGACATAAAGATCACCAACTCCATTTTTGGAAAGCACTTCTTTTAATAAGACCCAGAAAAAACATGTCGCTCTTCCTTGAATATGATTATTTTTCATGTATTGGACCAGGAGTGGTTGATTAAAATTATGATTGTGGGAAGGTACCACCAGTTTCATAAGGTTACCAGATAAAACTTTTCAACGTTTGAGCCTGTTATATTGTAAAAATGGTGACAAAAAAGGATGAAGTCATCGACTTCTATAACAATGAAAAGGACTATTAGATTTTATTTAGCGTAATTCAACAGCTAGAAAAATATCCAAGCAGTGGGTGACCTCCTCCTTCCAGGAGAAGACATGTTAAATATCAGAAAAAAGAACACTGTCTTTGTAAATATTTAAGGCTTTTGCCAAGTTATGTTTAATCTCACTTCTAGGGTATCTTTCTGTTTTATCTGTATTTTGGGATACAAAATGATGCTATAGAAACCTGAATCCTGAGTTTTAGTTATGTCTAACACAAATTTTGCAAATGAATATAACATTGGGCTTCTTTATTCTTTCAGTAAATATTTACTAAGCAGAAATCAGAAGTAATATATCTCACTTCTGAACTTATATACTGAAAGTATATCTCAGTTATTTACCTTGTATTTATGTCCTTGTCCTTTCTACTTTATTTAATCAATAAGTATTTATTGAGTGGGTCCATTCTGTCAGGCCATGTGGGACTGGTTTTGCCTTCAGGGAATTTATGATCAGTGGACGAGACAAACAAGAAGATAGAGAATTACAAAACTGGTGTTCTGGAGAGGAAAATATATGTAAGGAAACTATCCAAGATTAGGGAAAGAACCATTTTAGAGTAAAAGAGAAAACATCATTTGGCTTGTCACTCAGGTCTGGGAATTGTACTTGTTCCCATTAGTTAAATTAGATAAACTCAAAATTCATAGGTTCCTGAATAAAGTAATATTACCTGATCCCACCTTGAAAAAGAATAGATGCTAGACTTAAAGAATCGATTTCCAAGAAAATTAACTGCATCCAGGTAGAAAGTTTATGAATATTTATAGGAATACAAAATATCCATCCAAACAAAGTAAAAATGACAATGCCTGGAAGCCACTCAAAAATTATCAGACACGCAAAGAAGTGACAAAATGATATCCATAATGAGAGGAACAATCAATCAAATAGACCAATACTAACCCAGATATTAGAATTAGCAGATAAGTATACTAAAAGTTTTAGTTTCACATCCAAGATCCCCTGGAGGAGGGCATGGCAACCCACTCTAGTATTCTTGCCTGGAGAATCCCATGGACAGAGGAGCCTGGCAGGCTACAGGCCATAGGGTCACAGTGTTGGATACGACTGAAGCGACTTAGCATGCACACAGGATACTAAAACTATATTCAGGACACTCTAACTGTATTTAACATGTTCAAGAACTTAAGGAGAGACTTTGAAATTATAGAAATAACTGCAAATAATCTTTTTAACATGAAAACAACTTACTTGATGAGATTAATCATAGATGAAAGAAAATATACTGGATGGGACTAATCACAGACTAGAGATGACCAAGAAAAAAATAAGAATTAGCAAACTGGAGGATATAGTCACGGAAACTATACAAATGAAACAAAAAGAGAAATCCTTCTTTCTTTTTTTTTTTTTCTTTTTAAATGAGCAGAGTATCATTGAGTTCATGGACAGGAATAATCAATATGATTAAGATTTCCATTCTCCTCCAACTGATCTATAGATTTAAAACAATTACAATTAAAATCCCAGACATTTTTGTAGAACTTTTAAAGCTGTTCTAAAATTCATATGGTAAACCAGACACCTAGAACAGCCAAAAGAACTTTGGATTTAAAAATATTTATATAGAGTTTATTGTATGTCAATTATATCTCAGAAAAACTGCCTGGAAAGGTAGATATAGAGCCCAAATCTCCTATTTTACCCTACTTCCCTCCCTGCTCCCACATAATCAATTAAGCAAATTAACAAATTAATTTGTTATCTATTCAGTGCATTTTTTCTTACCTTTTCTACATTGTTGTGTGCCCAGACAATGTATACTACTGTTTTATGTGTTTCAAATGCACATAAAGTTAATATAAATGCACATTATATTTTAATGACTTTAATCTCTCCAGAGTGCTGTGAAGGATGTAGGAGCTTCACTTCTGAAGTTGTACTGCCTTCTGGGAAGAAGCCAGTATAATCCTCAGAGAGAAATAAAGAAATGAAGAGAAAACTTTTTCCGAAATGGAAAAATGAGACTGAAGAAAAAAAATATGATGAAAAGGTTGGAAGAGAGGAGACAAAGAGAAAGCTGAAAACAGTATTTCACAATGAAATATCAAAAGAATTATAGAATCATAAAATAGGAATTAAAGGAATTTAAGATGAAACCATTAAAGAGGTTTTTAAGAGGTGCAGGAAAGGAAAGTAGGATAAAGCAGAAATGTAATGGAAAATGCTTTACGTAACAAACTACTGGTTAATTTGAGATCATGTTGAAGGGCTGGGAGAAAGAAAGTACCTGCCAGGCCAAGGTATGGGGAGGAGGTACCCACAACCAGGCTGTGAACGCACCATTGGAATTAATTAACCAATAAGCCCAAACTGGAAGGTTCTGAACACCTGCAAAGAGAGTTTATGAGTGCCAATAAAAAGCGGATTGTGAGTACAACTCAAGAGAATCAACATCTATTGAAAGCTTTAACAGGTAGAATTAGGTTCAGCTGTGTCAGAAACCCACAATAACAGTGACTTAACAAGATGGACCCTGGCCTCTCTCTCGTGTGAAAAATGCAAAAGTAGGCTGTGCCGCACTGAAGGTTGCTCCACAGAGTTGTAAGATGCTTCCCAGGTATGCTCGTTACTCCTCCATCCCTAAGGTGGAGTCCCCTGTCATGGTTCAGGCATGCTTTCTGGAGGCACCTTTTCCAGATTCCAGGGTACATGAAGGAACAACAAAGAGCAAAAGGTATGTGCCGGCTGCTCCCTCTGGTCTCCTGGAAGGCGCCACCCAGCACTTCTGTGTTCACTTTATTGACTGCAATTTTGTGTCACGACTCTACTCAGCACAAGGAAGGCTGGGAGATGGAGTCACTATTTACAGTGGCCCTAAACCAGCTAAATACTAAGGTTCTGTCATTAAGCAAGACAAGAACAAGGACTGCTAACACAATTAGAAGCCTTTATCACGAAGTCCTTTAGGCTAAGCACTTTTACACACATGTATTTCTTAAGTTTCAATAAATCCTACAAGATAAAAATTATTACTCCCACTTTAGAGCTGAATAAAGTGAGGTATCAAGAGTTCAGTAAATTATAAAAAGTTACATAGGATTAAAATCTAGATCAGGCTTAAGAACATACATTTTTTTTTCACAATTAAAAATGGGAAATTTAAGAATGGGAAATCCATTAAAAATGGGAAATCTCTTTTGGGGGAGAGATTCTTGGGAGCAGCATAAACGTAAAGACAAAAATGAGGCAGGAGACCCAGGCAGAATGGTTAAAATTTTATAAAAACAGAACAATGTATTGATAATTTGGGGAGATTTTTTAAAATAAGAAATTGATGTCTATGGAACATTTTTTGGTTTTTGTTGGTGAAAACTTTGGCCCTTAACATATATCTTGTATAGGTTCACAATGTCTTATTTATATGCCAAATCCTCAGTCTCTGAAAGCCAAAATTTGTTCCCCATTTATCAGCAAAACCTGATGTAAACTGATGTGAGATGCTTTATATTTGTTACTTAACTTATTTTGTGTGACTATTGGCAAGTTTTCCTGCAAGTCAATGAACGTAACTATAGAGACTGCTATACAATCCCTGGGCGCTGTGGAATAATAGTATATGTACAGTATTACCTTTAAAAGCCTGATACTTTTGTAAAAGAAGTATACCTGGCTCCCAGGGTTCAGATAAGGAAATGTAGATTCTATAATAAAAAGCTTTCTAACTATTGAAAATCAGATAAGGTAATATCTGTGAAAGTGCATGGGAAAGACTTGAGAAATTCATGAACGTGTAATATGTTATTATTAGTCTGTGGCCAGATTGGCTCATTTACCTTTGGCTCAGCAAATCAATACCTGAGGTTTTATTTTCCTCCATAAAAAAGAATGTGTATGTACATTTACCTTGAATATATATTTCTTAGACATTATTATTATCAGATAAATATTGTGATTTACGCTAACATTCCAATTAGCCCCGTTCAATTTGGTTGTGGAAAAATTCCTCCTCAGAGACAACACTTTATGTGTGGTTAATCCCCGAAGACTCCCGACTGGAACACAAATCAGCCGGAGAGGCAAATATGAGGTCATTAAGTCGATAAAGATATAAAAACGCTGTGTCTTGTTCTAAAATAATATGTCTGAGCCACTCGCACTCAGCTGATATGCACCATAAAAACGCATAAACAGCTTGTTCTTCAACAAGAGGAATTACCATGAGCCTCAGAATACAGGTAATCAGCTTGAGAGAGTTTTGAAGACTTTAAAAACTTGGCTGCAGTTGGCTCGTTAATTCGCAGCTTCTTGGTCTCCACTATCTGCTCACCATGTGTCTTTCCACAGATGGTATGATTTTTCTTCAGTTTCCGCAGTGGTTATCATTATGTTGTCTTGCACTGAGTACCTCTGAAGAGAAGCAATGAGGACAGAACAGGAAGGTGTGCTAATGTGGATTGTTCTTCAATGACACCCTTAAACGTGAGAGATGAATGACATAAAACATTGTTTCCGAAGTGAGGAGTGAACCTCCAGATACCACAAAACATGCATCCAGGTCAACATCTTAGGAGCCAGAGGCCTATCAAGGTCCTGGGATTATAAACAAAAAGAGAAAATCTTTATTTCCATATGCCTTTTTGTCAATAGGAGAGATAACCTTTTGTAGCACATATTGCCTTCTTTTCTTTTGACTGTTTCAGGATGAGAATAAAAACAAAGGATGGTGAAATAGCTACAAAACAAGATAGCAGTGGCTTAACCAGTTTCGAGAACCACAGCTAACTAGCCATGTTAGCTCACCTAGAAGTCAATCATTCCAATAAAAATTAAAAATAAATAAAATTAAAGAGAAAAGTTGCCAATAATAGTCAATTAGTGAGAACACAGAAGACAAGGTCACTGAAAAGCTCTTAGTTTATTCTCTTCCTGACCTCCCTAAATGTCACGAGGCAAAAGAAAGCTAGTGTCAAATCCTCAGAAGGTAGGAGAATGAACAGTTCCTCTCCAGGCTGCATCAGACCAAGCAAAGGCATCTGCAGGGTTAGTCTCTCCTTTCTGAATTTCATTACCACCTACTATACACGATGAGTAATACAAAAGGGAGGAAGACCAGCTTGACCTTGTGGAGCTCATAATCTATCTTTCTGCGATAAAAGTACAAGAAGAAAACAAATTTTAACAAAGGCAGTACCCATAGGTAACGACTAGGTCTTAGGACCGATAAACACTCTAGGCACTTAGAGGTGAGAGAGATTATTTAGGATTTTTCCACAAGTGAGGGCTTCCCAGGTGGTGCTAGTGGTAAAGAACCTGCCTGCCAGTACAGGAGACATAGAGATGTGGATTCAATCCCTGGCCCAGGAATATCCCCTGGAGGAGGGCATATCCCACTCCAGTATTCTTGCCTGGAGAATCCCCATGGACAGAGGAGCCTGGTGGGCTACAGTCCACGGGGTCACAGAGTGGACATTACTGAAGTGACTTAGCATACATGTACAAGAGCCAAGTGACTTCTTGTATCACTCTTTCCAGTGTCCTGGTGACTTAAAGAAATGAGCAGGGAGAAAGAGTGAGGAGAAAGGTGATCCAGAATAGATCCTCGGCATGGGGGGCCCCAAAGACACACACCTCCAATTTGTCAGCACCTCGTCAGTGAGGGTGAGAGTGTCCCCTTGAATCCAGAGAGAAATGTGACTGCCTTGCAGGTACAAGGTTGACAGCAGAGAGGGGAGAAGGAATAGACAGAGAGGATGTTAGGAAGTCTGGGATCTCGAGGCAGTGAGAGTTGTGTGGGTATTCTTGTTCTGGGCTTAACTCAAAGAATCTCTAGGACCACTTTATGAAAGCTAGATTCACAGTTATAGGTAACCACATAGGTGCTAAATTATTTAACCACATTTTCTTTAGTCCTGCAAGAAGGAGCACCAATAAACCTGTGGAAAGACTTGATTCACCGAAAAAGCTGAGTGCAGATCGCATAATGTAAAACAGTAATTATGCTGGCAATTACTCATTTTAAAGTCTAAGCAAGCTGGCTTTAATAAACCACAAACCACATATCACCAATACTCTCCTTTTTATTACAATAAAATAGCACTTTCAAGCTTGTAATTGCTTTATAGACCTAGAAATAGAATGTTGATGAGATTATTTCCACAGGGTTCAAATATTTATGAAAATCCTAATAATTTTAAAAGTCAAAACACAAACATTAGCAGAAAAAAACCAACCTCATAAAATAAAACAGCCTCTCTGTTGCTTTTTCTGCTGTCTTTAAACCAAGAATTAATATTGGTCTCACATTTTCTGGCTTCTTCAAGTGGGAGATGCTTATTTCCCATTTCAAAGAAATGATTTCATAGAGAAATTTGGATGTCTGGGTTATTTTTAAAGGAACAATCTTTATAAAGGTTCGCCTTTACTAAAGTTTTTTTTTTTTTTTAACCAAAAAGCTTTATTAAAGAAAGTTGTTATAGGTAAGAGGAAAGAGGAGACAAAAAGTGAGAGAGGAGGGGCAGAGATGGCTGATGAGTGAAATGGAAATTAGTGGCCACAATGGCTAATGTATTTACCAAATGCTTAGTTCATCTGGGTTGTTATAACAAACTGGGGTAGACTGAGTGGCTTATAGCCAACAGACACCTTCTAATCATAGATTTGGAGGCTGGAGTCCAACATCAGGATCAGCTCTAATGAAGGTCTTCTGAGTTGCAGCTAGCTGATCCTACTCCTTATGTCCTCCAACCATAGAGAGCAGAGAGGAAGCAAGCTCTGGACACTTCTAAGGGCACTAATCCCATACATTAGGGCTGCACCCTCATGATCTCATCTAACCTCCCAAAAGCTCCACCTCCCAATACCATCACATTGAGGGATGAGTTTCAACATTTGAATTTTAGGGGATACACAGATATTCAGTCCATAAAGTCAAATATAGTATTCATTCATTCATTCTCTCACTTAACAGATTTTATTTAGGGCCTCTTCAGTTACCAGCACTAATTTTTGGAAGTTATATCAGTAGTTATTCAGTTTTATTTTCAAATTAAATCTTATATTGCATCTTATTATATAAGATATATTAAAGAGGTATCTTATGAAGCTAGATTGTATGTCATGAACTCAAGGTTATAATCTATTTAAAGATTTTTAAGTAATTATTAGTTTTCGGCTGAACCAACCAAAATGTGGGATTTTAGTTCCCCAACCAGGGATTGAACTTGCACCCTCTGCATTGGAAATGCAGAGTCTCAACTTCTGGGCCACCAGGGAAGTCCCTCATTTATAATCTTTATTTGCTTTGGTCAATCACCAAACAATATGATTATTTTGATAAGCCTCCAAGTTTGACATTGGTAGTTAGAGCAGTCAGTGTCCAATTTATTTTTTGCCCTTCCCTTTTTGTTGTTGTGGATTCCATAAAAATCTTGATTCATGCCAGAAAGGAGTCACAGTTGGTAAGACTTCCTTCACAGCACGACAGCATGTCCTGTCATTTCAGGGTCCTCTTCAATTAAATAGCGATGAAAGAAAGGCTTTGATCTGAGGTCTACCAAAAATGATTTAACCTGGTATTTATTTATAGACTCAATAAGTCACTGCTAGAGATATAGTGGTGAGAAGCTATCTGGTCACCTTTGTGAAATGTAAATCTGGCAGGGGAGACAGACATTAAACAAAATTAATTATGCAAGTCATTATTTAATAATCATTATAATAAATGCTACAGAGTGCTATTGGAATATGTGGCTAGAATGCTGACTCAGACTGGGATCCAGGAAATCTCAGGGCTGGAGGACTGATTGGGTGTGGAACATTGCAAAGATGGAGATGCTTAGGGCTCTTGAGTGGCAACTGAGTCAGGAAACTCCAAGGTGGAGCGGATTTGTTACTCTCATTTTATTTTGCTGGGTGGGGGGACTCATACAAGGTGATCTCCAATGTGTTAAAATTTGGATATCACACCTCTGAGTGTACTTTATTATATTTTTAAGATCCAACTAAATGATGCATTTAAAACATAAAATTTGCCCCTCACACACAAATGGAACCTAGAAAGCACCTCTCTGGGATCCTTGTCCCGCCCTCTAATCACAGAAGTTTTGGGGACACAGGGACAAGATTAAGTTCAAGTTCACCACCTCTAGATTGACATCTGGCAACTTCTGTCTCATTTCTGAGTGTTGATTTCCTCACCTGTGACATGAAAGCAATAGACCTACCTTAAGGAGATGTGAGGAATAAATGAATTTAAATATGAAGGGCCCCTTGAACAGTCCTTAGTAACCAATAGCCATATAACACACATTAATATCCATTTCCTTATCTCTCTATCTCTTATTTGCTGTGCTTAGTCAGTCATGTCTGACTCTTTACAACCCCATGGACTGTAGCCTGCCAGGCTGCTCTATCCCTGGGGATTCTCCAGGCCAGAATACTGGAGTGGGTTGCCATGCTCTCCTTCCCTCTGCAAAACAGGAATGAAGATCTATGCGTGCCAGGGTTAACGTAGGGATTAAATGTCATGCTCTATGCAGAAGCATGCAGTATATGGTATACTCTCAAAAGTGTGTGCTTAGATGCTCAGTCGTGTCTGACTCTTTGCGAAACCATGAGCTGTAGCCAGCCAGGCTCCTCTGTCCATGGTACTCTCCAGGCCAGAATACTGGAGTGCGTTGCCATTTTCTTCTCCAAGTCTCGAAAAGTATTAGGAAGGAAAAAGAAAAGTGGAAAAAGTCTGAGAAATATGGTACTTCACACTTTCTTGGTTATTCTTCCCAGAATCTGCTCCCTCCCAGGACATAATCTATCAGTTACAGAAGGGCCAATAGGCTCCTGGCTACCTATCTAAACACCAGCCCCTGGGGTGCCGTAGTGGAGATTGGCTTCATGCAAGAGGGCAGAAAAATCATATGATCTGCCACGTGAGTGTCCCTACTCCCTAAACCTATACTTTCTTTCCCTTTCTTGACTACCTCTCTTTTAGATTTATGGGTTTAAAAAAAAAAATTGATGTATGCTGTTCACAAATTACTCCTGGAAGTTTACTGCCATCCCAGACACAAGGCCTAGAGCTTCTCGGGCTGGGGCACTTCCATGCAATTTCCCAGCAGAGCTCCACCCTTCAGACTCTGTGATTTGTGGCTGGACCTCGATGTCTGGCTCACCCAGAAGAAGGAAAGTGACATCAGGTCTTCTTCCATCACAGTCTGGCATTTAGTTCACTACCTTACAGGCTAATAGTTGCTCTTCTATTTTGCCCACTTACCTGCATTAATGGAAAAGGCAAGAGCATATTCTATCTTTACCCATGTTTTTCTTCTCCTTTGGCTTTGATTTTTACTGCATGCTGTTTCTTATTCATCTTTTTGAAATATTTTTTAATTTACTTGATGTAATTTAAGGATAGTCTCTTTACAATATCATGTTGGTTTCTGCCATACATCAACATGAATCAACCGTAGGTGAACATATGTCCCCTCACTCTAGGACTTCCCTCCGACTTCACACTCCTTCCACCCCCTAGGTTGTCACAGAACACTGGTTTGAGCTCCCTGAATCACATAGCAAATCCCACTGGCTTGTCTATTTTACATATGGCAGTGTGTATGTTTCCATGTCACTCTCTACCTTCATCCCACCCTCTCCTTCCCTCTGCTATGTCCACAAGTCTGTTCTCTATGTCTGCATCTCCATTGCTGCCCTGCAAATAGGTTTGTCAGTACCATCTTTCTAGATTGCTGTATGCTGTTTTTTAAAAGTCTGAAAACCCCAGGAACAGAAATAAATGGCATAGATATAGGCATATATTTAGATAGATGGATGGCTAGATAGGTGCTGGACAGATAGATGAGAAATAGATTAGGTAGGTAGGTAGGCAGATAAATGAGAGCTAGATGACAGACAGATAGACAGGAAGGAAGGTGACAGAACTGTGGACAGAATTCTCAAGGTGCCCCCATCTCCAAATTTCTTCAAAGCTTGTTTATTCAATCAAGCACTAATCTAGGTTCTGCTTTGAAGGAATTTTACAGATGTAATTAAAGCCCCAGGTGGGTCTGATCTCATCACTGATGCTCTTCACAGCAGAGAGCTTTCTTTAGCTGATGGCAGAAGTCAGCAGTTTGAAGTTGGAAGATGGAGTGGGCCATGTGAGCAAAAAGGCAGGCAGTCACTAGGAGCAGACAGCAATCTTGGCTGACAACCAGCAAGGAAATGGGATTTCATTATTTAAACCACTAGGAAAGAATTTTGTTGACCATCTCAATGATTTGGAAGCAGATTCTTTCTCAGAGCCTCTGGACAACAACCCAGCCCAGCTAACATCCTGATTTAGGTCCTTGCGAAACCCTAGCTGACAACCCAACGAAGTCCACCCATAATTCTGACCAATAAAGCCACGAGCTAAATTTGTGGTAATTTGTTTTGCAGTAATATCAAAATAATGCAGACAGATATGCACATAGATATCACTGCCAGTATTCTGCATTGGTTAAAATATTTCAATAGAGAGTTAAAATTACTCAGTGACCTGGCATAGGAGGATTATTTGGTGATAAGTCTAGATCAGGTGCAGGGCTTCCCTGGTGGTTCAGACCGTAAAGAATCTGCCTGCAATGCAGGAGACCCTGGGTTGGGAAGGTCCCCTAGAGAAGGGAATGGCAACCCACTCCAGTTATTCTTGCCTGGTGAATTCCATGGACAGAGGAGACTGGTGGGCTACAGTCTTTGGAGTTGCAAAGAGTCAGACACGACTGAGTGACTAACACACACACACACACACACACACACACACACACACGGTCAAGTTCAGCCTCTGGTTATTACTAGATACAGAATTTACATTATGTTCTTGGTTGCTATTTCCTCCAGAAAGATTTTAACCTTAGTTTAATATTAAGTCAGAGATCCAAGAGTTCATTTAGCATGCCATTTAACAATTACGGGTTATGCTTTCAAGTAGTAGGCTTTAGATATCTAGTAGGCTATTGTAGTCATCTGTCCAGATTCCCCTTTTCTTAAAAAATCTTTCCGAGTCATATCAGCCCCTCAAATGGAATGCTTGATATTATGGAACATTTGAATAATTTACAGACATAATAACAGTAGCTAATTCAAGAAATAAAGGCAATTAAATTTTCCAGAAAAAGCAAAAAGCAATCTGAGACAGGAAATAAAACTATGATTCACTGTTTGGATCTATTTTAAACCACATAAAATAATCATAATAATAAAAATATTTCTTATTGATTTTGACCTTTTAGAATTAGCTCAGAGACAAAACATGGAGATTTAATTATGATTATGAAAAAGAATGCAGATGTTATCAATCTGAATAATGTTAAAGCACAAAAGATAAAGTCTCAAAAGGTGGAAGGGGAGGAAAACAGTAAGAAGAATCCATCTTAGAAAGCAGAGCAAGAAACATTGCCTATAATTGATGCAATAAGAAGTGTAAGATTTAAATATAATATTATTTCTTAAAACTCAGTATGAACTAATGAAGAAACTATACATCTTGATACAATTATATTTAAAAATTGTGGAGGGAAGGTAGGAAGTGGTATAAGTTAGTACAATCATTAACTTTCATGATGGGAAATAGGTAATGTTTCAACTGATAGGATTTTCATCTTAACTAGAGATAGAGTAATAATGGCTAGAAGAAATAGCTAAAGGTAGTTAATAATGGTTGCCTCTGGGAAGAGGCACAAGGCATGGAAGGAAATCTGGAAAAGAACCATTGTGTGTGTGTGTGTTTTAATTATAAATAGTTCAATTTATACAAATAGATAATAATAGAATAAACATCACAGTAAACCCAGTTTTATCAAATTTAGTATATTCCCACATGTGCTTCAGATTTCTTATTTGAAAAGTGTTTGGAAAGTGTTTAATTAAAAAGAAATAAAATACAATAAAAGAACCTGATGGACCTCCCTAACCCATCATCTACCCTCCGTCCCTAGAGTTAAAAACTAATTGGAGGTTAGGATTTTATTTCCCTGAATGTTTTGTTTTTTGCTTCATATGAATAAATCCATAGCATACCCAGTGCTATTTTGCATGCGTTTAAACTCTAAATTTCCAGCTTACCATTTTTTCTTCAACATTACTTCTTAAAGATGTACCCATGTTTTCCATGATCTACACCATTCTAGATGTTTGTTTTTTGCTATTTAGTATATTTATCAAACGACCCTTTTCTTTTTATGACCGCTGTACAATTTTCAAATTACTCCTTTCCCCAATGGACAGTGGGTCTGTTTCCAAATCGTCACTATTAGGAGCAATCATGAATATCCTTGTAAACCGGCTTGCGTGTTGGTGAACACATGTGAGGATGGTTCTGGGCTGTGCAGCTCAAAGTGAGTCCCTAGCGAGTAGAGAATGCACTCCCTCAACATTTTCACCTCTTGCCAAATTAATACCTATAATTGCCAATTAAAATTTCCACCTGCAATGCATGAATATTCCTATTGCTCCATAATCTTTCCAAATCTTGGCATTTTTAAGCATTTTAATTTTGTGTGCTTGATAAAGTGGAATGGCATTACTTTGCTTCATTTTGCCTTGGCCAGGTCACTAGTGAGAAGCAGCATATTTTGGCATGTCTGTCAGACATTGGGTTTCCTCTTTGTGAGTATTCTACCTTAACCTTTCAATTACATTTTCCCCCCCTTGGTAATATGTAGAAGTGATCTGTTGGGTTGACCAAAAAGTTCATTCAAGTGTTTCCATAACATGTTACAAAAAGACCCAAATGAACTTTTGGCCAACCCTGGCATAAGTGCTCTTGGAGGAGGTTGCCATTAACCCAGCATAGAGCCATCAGAACTTACACAGGACCGGGGAAACAGACTCTTGGAGGGCACAAAGAGAACCCTGTGCACACCAGGACTCAGGAGAAGGGAGCAGTGACCTCACAAGAGACTGGCCCAGACTTGCTGTGAGTGTCCAGGAGTCTCTGGTAGAGGAGGCGGTCGGCAATGGCTTGCTGCAGGGTTAGGGGCACTGAGGGCAGCAGTCCCTGCATGGGACATTTTAGAAGAGTTTGCCATTATCTTCATTACCTGCACCAGAGTTTGGCTTCAGGTCAAATAATAGGGAGGGAACATAGCCCCGCCCATCAACAGAAAATTGGATTAAATATTTACTGAGAATGGCCCAGCCCATGAGGACAAGACCAAGTTTACCCCTCCCTCAGTCTCTCCCATCAGGAAGCTTCCATAAGCCTCTTATCCTTCTTCATCAGAAGTCAGACAGGCTGAAAACCACAATCACTGAAAACTAACCAATCTAATCACATGGATCACAGCCTTGTCTAACTCACTGAAACTATAAGCCTTCCCATGTAGAGCCACCCAAGGTGGACGGGTCATGATGGAGAGTTATGATAAACTGTGGTCCACTGGAGATAGGAGTGGCAAACCACTTCAGTATTCTTTCCCTGAGAATCCCCATGAGCAGTATGAAAAGGCAAAAAGAAAGGACACTGAAAGGTGATCTCACCAGGTCAGTAGGTGCCCAATATGCTACTGGAGATCAATGGAGTAATAACTCCAGAAAGAATGAAGAGACAGAGCAAAAGCAAAAACAACACCTAGTTATGGATGTGACTGGTGACAGAAGTAAAGTTTGATGCTGTAGAGAACAATATTGCATAGGATCCTGGAATGTTAGGTTTATGAATCAAGGCAAACTGGAACTGGTCAAACAGGAGATGGCAAGAGTGAACATTGACATTTTAGGAATCAGTGAATTAAAATGGACTGGAATGGGTGAATTTAACTCAGATGACCATTATATCTACTACTGGGGGCAAGAATCCCTTAGAAGAAATGAAGTAGCCATCATAGTCAACAAAAGAGTCCAAAATGCAGTACTTGGATGCAATTTCAAAAATAACAGAATGATCTTTGTTCGTTTTCAAGGCAAACCATTCAATATCACAGTAATCCAAGTCTGTGCCCCAAGCAGTAATGCTGAAGAAGCTGAAGTTGAATGATTCTGTGAAGGCTTAGTAGACCTTCTAGAACTAACACCCAAAAAAGATGTCCTTTTCATTATAGGGGACTGGAATGCAAAAGTAGGAAGCCAAGAAACACCTGGAATAACAGGCAAATTTGGCCTTGGAGTACAGAATGAAGGAGGGCAAAGGCTAACAGAGTGTTGCCAAGAGAATGCACCAGTCATAACACCCTCTTCCAACAACACAAGAGAAGACTCTACACATGGACATCACCAGATGGTCAACACCGAAATCAGATTGATTATATTCTTTGCAGCCAAATATGGAGAAGCTCTATACAGTCAGCAAAAACAAGACTGGGAGTTGACTTCGGCTCAGATCATAAATTCCTATCGCAAAATTCAAACTTAAATCGAAGAAAGAAGGGAAGACCACTAGACCATTCAGGCATGACCTAAATCAAATCCCTTATGATTATACAGTGGAAGTGACAAATAGATTCAAGGGATTAGATATGATAGACAGAATGCCTGAAGAACTATGCATGGGGGTTTGTGACACTGTACAGGAAACAGGGATCAAGACCATCCCCAAGAAAAAGAAATGCAAAAAGTCAAAATAGTCTTAGGAGGGCTTACAAATAGCTGAGAAAAGAAGAGAAGCAAAAGGCAAAGGAGAAAAGGAAAGATATTCCCATTTGAATGCAGAGTTCTAAGAATAGCAAGGAGAGATAAGAAAGCCTTCCTCAGCAATCAATGCAAAGAAATAGAGGAAAACAATAGAATGGGAAAGATTAGAGATTTCTTCAAGAAAATTAGAGACACCAAGGCTAACTTTCATGCAAAGATGGGCACATTAAGGAACAGAAATGGTATGGACCTAATAGAAGCAGAAGATATTAATAAGAGGTGACAAGAATACACAGAAGAACTGTACAAAAAAGATCTTCATGATTCAGTTAATCATGATGGAGTGATCACTCACCTAGAGCCAGATATCCTGGAATGTGAAGTGGGCCTTAGGAAGCATCACTATGAACAAAGCTAGTGGAGGTGATGGAATTCCAGTTGAGTTATTTCAAATCCTAAAAGATGATGCTGTGAAAGTGCTGCACTCAATATGCCAGCAAATTTGGAAAACTCAGCAGTGGCCACAAGACTGGAAAAGGTCAGGTTTCATTCCAATCCCAAAAAAGGCAATGTCAAAGAATGCTCAAACTACTACACAGTTGCACTCATCTCACATGCTAGTAGAGTGAAGTGAAGTGTAGTTGCTCAGTCATGTCCGACTCTTTGCAACCCCGTGGACTGTAGCCCACCAGGCTCCTCTGTCCCTGGGATTCTCCAGGCAAGAGTACTGGAGTGGGTTGCCATTCCCTTCTCCAGGGGATCTTCCTGACCCAGGGACTGAACCTGAGTCTCGTGCACTTCAGGCAGATACTTTACCCTCTGAGCCACCAGGGAAGCCCCTAGTAAAGTTAATGCTCAAAATTCTCCAAGCCAGGCTTCAGCAATATGTGAATCATGAGCTTCCAGACGTTAAAGCTGGATTTAGAAAAGGCAGAGGAACCAGAGATCAGATTACCAACATCTGTTGGATCATTGAAAAAGCAAGAGAGTTCCAGAAAAAATCTACTTCTGCTTTATTGACTATGCTAAAGCCTTTGACTGTGTGGATCACAACAAATAGTGGAAAATTTTTCAATAGATGGGAATACCAGACTACCTGACCTGGCTCCTGGGAAATCTGTATGCATGTCAGGAAGCAATATTTAGAACTGGACATGGAACAACAGACTGGTTCCAAATTGGGAAAGGAGTATGTCAAGGTTATATACTGTCACCCTGCTTATTTAACTTATTTGCAGAGTACGTCATGCAAAATCTTGGGCTGGATGAAGCACAAGCTGGAATCAAGATTGCTGGGAGAAATATCAATAACCTCAGATATACAGATGACACCACACTTATGGCAGAAAGCAAAGAAGAACTAAAGAGCCTCTTGATGAAGGTGAAAGAGGAGAGTGAGAAAGCTGGCTTAAAACTCAACATTCAGAAAACAAGATCATGGCATCTGGTCCCATCACTGCATGGGAAATAGATGGGGAAACAGTGGAAACAGTGATAGATTATTTTTTGCAGCTCCAGAATCACTGCAGATGATAACTGCTGCCATGAATTAAAAGATGTTTGTTTCTTTGAAGAAAAGTTATGACCTACCTAGACAGCATATTAAAAAGCAGAAATATTACTTTGCCAACAAAGGTCCATCTAGTCAAAAGCTATGGTTTTTCCAGTAGTCATGTATGGATGTGAGAGTTTGACTATAGAGAAAGCTGAGCACTGAAGAATTGATGCTTTTGAACTGTAGTGTTGTAGAAGACTCTTGAGAGTCCCTTGGACTGCAAGGAGATCCAACCAGTCCATCGTAAAGGAAATCAGTCCTGAATATTCATTGGAAGGACTGTTGCTGAAGCTGAAACTCCAATACTTTGGCCACCTGATGTGAAGAACTGACTCATTTGAAAAGACCCGGATGCTGGGAAAGATTGAAGGCGGGAGAAGGGGACAACAGAGGATGAGATGGTTGGATGGCATCACCGACTAAATGGACATGAGTTTAGGTAAACTCCGGGAGTTGGTGATGGACAGGGAGGCCTGGCATGCTGCAGTCCATGGGGTCACAAAGAGTCGGACATGACTGAGCGACTGAACTGAACTGAGCTGAACTAATATATATTCAAGATACTAATCCTCTGTTATACCTTACAGATATCTTTTTCTAGATTGTCTTTCCACTTGATATATGATACATTTGTATATAAATGTTACACATTTTAATATAGCTTAATTTATCACTCCTTTGCTATAAAGTTTGTTGGAATTTGTACCTTAAGAAACCTCTCTCTACCAGGAGGCCATAATATATTCTCTGAGATTTTCTTCTACAATGTTTAAGGTTTTCATTTTCACATTATTTCTTTAGTCCACATAGAAGCTTTTGGAGCCTAGTGTAAGCTAAGGGTATAATTTTGTCCTGTGGATAACAAGTTATCCTAGTATCACTCACTGACTTGTCCATTCTTTATCCATTGGTTTATATGTTACCTTGTTATATTATGTTTTCATTCATGTAGTATATGTACATTAAATACAGGAACTTTCTAAGGAGTTTTGTTCTGTCCCAGGAATCATCTATGTTTCACTATCAGATTTTCCAAAATATTTATTTTAACCTTATATGTATATTAACTTAAAAATAATAAGTATTAATAAAAATAAAAAATCAAATAATGTTTTTTACTGCAAAGATAGAGAATTTTCCCTTTTCTTTTGAGCCTCTATTACTTTTAAAGAGCTTTCAGTATAACCACAGATGGCTGCTTCTATCAAATCAAATTACTTTTACAAATGGTCACAAAATTGTTGAACGCACACGCTTTGGAAAATTTATTTTATTTAAAAGACTGGATAAATTACTCAGTCACGTAATCTCCTTTCTTGGTATAAAATAAAATTCATATATGGGAGGTATTCAGGATCTATTCTTGGAGAGGAGTTATAAACGGGCTCTAATGCATCTTTTGGAGCCATTAAGCCTTGCCAGGTAAATAATGTGTGTTTTAAACATCCCTGAATCTATATTTACAGTCATATGATAAATGGTAATGGCTCCAAAGAGAAACTTTAAGATCTAATGGGCATTTAAAACAGCCCCTCAATATGTATTTATGCAGGGGATCCAAAGAGACTCAGAAGCAGTTTAATTCTATTTGATCAACGGCGATCAATGGTTTTGAAAGATGTAGAATATTTAGAGTCCATATTTAAAACTTCTATAACAAGCAGGCTTACAAGCTTATGGTTATAAATGCTTCTTTGTAGCTTGGGGCAGATGTGGAACTTTGAAAATATCCCATTAACATCACACCCAAAAAAGGCCAAGAAAATTTAGCACAGAAAAAGATGACATTTCACAATAGTGAAGTTGTGGTACCAAACAAGAAAAGCTGGCTCATCCTTTTTATATCCTCAATTGGATTTTCATTTCATGTTACTCGGTAGGAGTCATTTTGAAGACAATTTCTCCTGAAAATAAGCTTTGAAGGTTTACTGTTCTTAAAAATCTCATTTGATTCAGTTTGCACCAGCCTTGGTTTCTGTTTCCTTTCTCTTCTCTCTTTAGAGTCACTTACATATCCATTGTATTGCTTGCATCACACCTACTGAATCCTTTCAGAGCCCTGGGTGTGTGGGGACGGAGAGGAGGTCCCAGAACCAGATTCTTGGAAAGCCTTTATTGTGTCAGAAAAATGTGGGGGACATATGGAAGCTACCCAACAATTGCTTATCAACATATGAAATGCTTATCAACATGTCACCTTGACTTATTTGGATCGTAAACCAACATTTCATACTCTGGAAAAATGGCTACTTGACATCCCCAAAGGATTAGGTGCAGTCCTGATGGCTAGCTCCTTCTTTCATTGTCTGACTACACACAATACCTCAGCCCTCAGCCTGGATTAAGAGAAACTGTAGACTTTTGCTTGGGTGAGTTTGAGATCTCATTGAGTTCAACATATGGAATTCTAATCTAACGGAGTCTATCACCATGAAACTCAAATTTCTATAGCTCCAAATCATCAAGTGATGCCTAATTCACCCATTTCATCCTTTATTGGTGTTCTAAGTTCTCACAAGCCTGTCACATTAGGAAGTATCTACAGATATACTGGTGTCAAGAAACAGATATCTGTATCTCTTAGTGTTCATGCCCTAAAACTGTTTTTAATTCTCTCTAGCATTTACCTTAGTTCAATTCAGTTCAATTTAGCCATTTTTTCACAAATCTAGGCAGCCTTGACACAATTCCTCAGCCAACAGGTCACAAGAGAAAAATCAGGACTGGTTCACACAATAGACAAGAAATGAAATCAGACCATTCCTGGCTGGCATCTTTGTACAAATATGCTGTAGAAGAGTAAGTAATGCATCTGTTATTCCAGAAAACTGGAGTTCTAACAAGTCATATATTTTCTTATTCCACTAGGACAGAGAATCAGAATAAGAAATCTTAACTTCACAGAGAGAATGCTCATCAATCTATTCAATCTATTGCAACTATATTAGAAACCATGCTTTATATGGGATATCCCTAAGGCTAAAAAAAAATTAGATTGAGCACAATCTGGATTATAAAATTACAAGGTAGGGATATAAAAAAGTATGAAGTCATAAAGAAAACCCACAGAGAGAGTGTGGAACAAAATATACAGGGAAATACATGGGAAGTCTGGAAGGAGACACGCAATGACACATAAATAGAAAATATGTGGGAAGGCAGTCCCTGAAAAAAGGCCTATGGATGTGCAGGTGCTTAATTGATGCTTTAGATGGTAGCTTAATAAGGAGACATCCTTAGAAGTTCAGAGAAAAAATATATGTATGCAAAGTAGAAACTAAAAGGTTCATAGAAGGACATGAAGTAACAACAGCCAGAGAGAATGAAGACAGGCAAAGATGAGGACCATCTTGTCATAACCACTCAGATTCTATTTTCATACAGAGAATTACTTAATAAACATATATTTACCATATAAAAATGATTCATCTCAATGTTAAAGTGTTTATTTATTATTATTCTATTACTACTTACTGCTTTATTAATAAATTGTGCATATGTTTGGGAATTTCTGCATTTTATGTCATTCAAGTGCCCAGCTACTTTGTTCTCACCACATCATTATATAATTGATGGATGTTTTGGTTGGTCAGGCTCTGAGAATTTTAGAGAGTAGTTCATTCAGGCTGGGTTAGGAGGGCATATAGTTGATGCCAAGCAAGGGGAAAATAGGTTAGCCTAAGGTGACTGACTGGTGCAGCTAAAGGTCTAAGAAAGATGCCCAAGCTGAGTATGCAAAAGCTTAGTTTCTACAATCTGCTCACCTCCCTTTGGACTGGGAAGGTTACACATAAAGCAGGTTAAGATACAGGGCAGACTCAGGACAAAAGTTATAGTTTTGTTGATGAGACCAGCAAAAGACCAGTCAAGGTATTAAATCATTGAGAAGCAAAAGAGAAACATGCTGTTCTGAGACCAGCATGGTTCACCCAGATCCAGCAGGCTACGTGCACTCTGAGATAGCCCTTGTTTCATCTTCAAGGGTTGGAACGGTTCACTAGGCCTGGTCTCCCAGGGCACAGGTAGGCTGAGCTTCCATCGAGAATTCTCCAGTAGGTCCTCTCACAGATGGAGGAAGCATTTCTCTGCACAAAGGGAACTTCGGAGGCCTCATCAGGGGTCTCTTGGTTTGGATATGGAGGGGGAGGTTGCCTAGGAGACAGCACCTGCCAGGAGATGGAGGGATGATGGGGGGTCCCACTGCAGTGGTGTCAGCCTGGCAAAAAAAGCCTGGGGGCTGGGACTGTGCCTGGCTTAGTAGGTATTTAATAATCATGTGTTACATAACAAATGAAAGAAGGAGTTATCCACCTAATTTCTGCATTTGTATACAGAGAGAGTCTCCACTGTTCTTTGCACTCTCCTACAAAATGCCAATACCTCATATAGCTCAGTATTATCGCTTTCATCTCTGGGACCTGAAGCAGCCAACTCTGGGTGGGCTGTGCTCCCAAAGTCTTGCTGGTGGGTGTGGGGTTCTGGATAACCCAGGGCCAGCTGCCTGCAGGCAGACCTCTGCTGAGTCAGGCCCCCAAATGAAAGGAGCCAGTTCAGGCTGGGAACTGCACTATGGTTTAATTTCCAAATTTATTGTTAAATGACACTGCCTAATACTTCATCCTATTTCTTTTGGCTGTCTTTTTAGCCTTTTTCAAAATGTTAAACTGTACATTTAGTAGGCTAATTATATATAGTGGGAACATTAGAATAATAGTCATTGCAATAGACATTAATAGCACGAAGCAATTACTTACTATGAACAGAATTGGTTTAGCCACCATGCCCCCCTCATGTGTCCCAGTGACTGAGTAAGGGCACAGAGTGGCTTTTAAGGACAGCGACTATAGACACGGGTTCAAATATAGCTCTGCCACTTAGAGCCCTTTGTTTGAATTCTAAATTATTTTCTTTACGTCTTCTCCATGTTACAAAATAGTAATCATAATAAGGAAGATGGAGCTATTTCAATTTACCATTTCACATAGATATTAAAATTAAACAGTATCTTTAAATGCTTCACCTTGAGTCATCAATCTGGCACTTACTGATTACTCTCTTAGCTTACTCTCTTAGCTCAGGCTGCTATCACAAAGTACCATAGACTGGGTGGCTTAAACAACAAACATTTACTTCTCAACATTCTGGAACCTGAAAATGTGAGATCAGGGTGCCAGCAAGGTCTGTTCGAGGACCCTCTTCATAGTTGACAAATCGACGCCTTCTTGCTATACCCTTACATGAAATCCATCTCTCTCTTTTCTCTTCTTTCAAGGGCACAAATCCTATTCTTGAGGTTTTCACCCTCATGACCTAAATTAACTCCCAGAGATCCTCTCTCCAAATACCAACACACTGGGGGCTAAGGTCTCAATAAACAAATTTGGGGTATCACAAACATTTAGCCTGTAGCACTTACCACTAGAAAAGGCTCCAGGAATACAAAGGTGAATAAGATACGTTATACAGCTGAAAGTAACACAGCATTGTAAAGCAATTATATCCCATTAAAAATAAAATAAAAGATAAAATGCCTTCACTGAAAGCAACAGTAGTCATACGTACATATGCTTCTATGTATGAGATGGAAAAAGGGAGACATGAGGAAGGTTGGGGTGGGGATAGAAAAAAGATGGCATTTAGGAATAGGGTGGGAAATGGGTAGTCAAACATTATTTTTTCTCTTATCCTTTCTTTCATCCTATCAACAACTGAAGAGCATTTACTTGGTAACATTGCCTTTCCATTCCCTTGTTCCTCATTGATAGGCTTATCATTTTGCATCTTCCTAGGAATGCTAAACAGATTGCAATGCTCTGCAGATGAGTGGAAGGAATAATCACCTAATTCCAGCTCCGTCAATGTGGTATCAGAGAAGGCAATGGCACCCACTCCAGTACTCTTGCCTGGAAAATCCCGTGGACGGAGGAGCCTGGTAGGCTGCAGTCCATGGGGTCGCTAAGAGTCTGACACGACTGAGCAACTTCACTTTCACTTTTCACTTTCATGCATTGGAGAAGGAAATGGCAACCCACCCCAGTGTTCTTGCCTGGAGAATCGCAGGGGCGGGGAAGCCTGGTGGGCTGCCATCTATGGGGTTGCACAGAGTCGGACACGACTGAAGCGACTTAGCAGCAGCAGCAGCAATGCGGTATAGTCAGGACCCCTGGGTCCCGCACCACTGGGCCATTTTTTCCTTAGAGACAATCAGGGTTGTGTATGAGGGCTGCTGCTGGGCTACTCAGTTAAAAAGCCTGAACTATGTGTAGAGAAGGCAGGGGCCATATGAAGAAGGAAAAGAGAGAGGATGGTATTATTGGCAATAAGAAAATAAGTGAAGGGTATTAGCAATATTAGCTAATTGAATTTAAGCAAGTATTAGCAAACTGAATATTACTACATCAGTATTTTTCTGACCTTTCTCAGTCAAACAGCCTAACAGAGGCCAGAGAAAGGGACTAGTGCCTTCTCAGATTTGATTGACTGTGCCTTGGGAAGACAGAATACTATTACTGAAAATTGCATGTTACACTCTGCAAATATGAGTTCTGATATTCACATGGTCTCATAATTTTCAGAAACTTAATGCAGTCACTAGCTGGTCTCAGATAATTATGGGGAAAAAATGTAAAGTGACTTCTAGGTGCAACACTTTTTATTTTCCACAAACATACTATGAAGTAGGGGACAGGTAAACAAGAGCCCTGGAGTGATTTCTGACCGCTGTTTTCTTGAACTCATGACACCAGCACTTAGTGTTTTTCTGCAGGCTGCCTGAAAGGTTCACAAATCCAATATCCCCAGGAGTTATTTCATTAGATTTCCTCACTTTCAAACCCATGTGCAATGCCCTTATTCCTTTGCTACTCTTATTGACTGACACTGATTATGCCATCAGCAAACCTCACTAACTCCACTGCTTCATTTAGATCATTAATGGTCAATAGAGGGTCTGAGATGGTTCACTATTAACTAGTTTGCATTCAGAGGACCTTTCATTCAGAAGACTTTCCTTTGTGTTTCGCTGCCTGCTGAGCTTGGCTCTCTGTTGGGAAAAGGAGAGGAGAAGGAAATAAATCCTGGATCGTTCCTACATCCTTCCTATGGGGACACCAGCCCTGGGACTGTCAAGAGACCTTTTATGAGCCTGAGGACACAGAGTGCAAAGAAGTATCCAGGGGGTCTGGCTGCCGGCATGTGTACGTAGAAGCCAGAGGAAACACGGCCAGCGTGAGCCGCTGGCATGAACTACATACAGCCCGCTACAGTACTTCTT
Source organism: Odocoileus virginianus (assembly GCF_023699985.2). NCBI lineage: Eukaryota > Metazoa > Chordata > Mammalia > Artiodactyla > Cervidae > Odocoileus > Odocoileus virginianus. Next base: position 36,402,212 of record NC_069681.1, read on the forward strand.
CAGCATTAGCTCTTTGGTTCAGCCTGGATGCATCATGGTGTCGTGGAAAGGCTTGAAAACTGCAGATTCCTGGGTCACACCTCTAGAGATCCTGATACAGTAGAACTGAAGTGGAACTCAGGAATCATTGTTTTTTGTTTTTTTTTTAAGCTACCCTGGTGATGCTAATGCAAAGTCAAGTTTGAGAACTGCTGTTGAGGGAAACGTTCAGCATCTCTCCACAGCCTGTAAGTGGCAAGGGCGGGAGAGAGAAGGAAGATTATCTGTTGATGCTGCCAGAAGTACTCAGCCATGCGGGCAGCTCTGAGTAGGTTAACAAGCTGTCACTCCTCTAAACTAGTATTTCCTCTAACTAATAGTGTTAAAACACGTTCTAAAGATAGGTGTTTGTACACATAAAAAATCTTTTTAATAATTTAAAAATTAATTAATTATTAAAAAGCAGAGATATTTTGCCAACAAAGATCGGTCTAGTCAAAGCTATCGTTTTTCCAGGAGTTGTGTATGGATGTGAGAGTTGGACTATAAAGAAAGCTGAGTACCAAAGAAATGATGCTTTTGAACTGTGGTGTTGGAGAAGGCTCTTGAGAATCCCTTGGACTGCAAGGAGATCCAACCAGTCCATCGTAAAGGAAATCAGTCCTGAATATTCATTGGAAGGACTGGTGCTAAAGCTGAAACTCCAATACTTTGGCTATCTGATGTGAAGAACTGACTCATTGGAAAAGACCCTGAAGCTGGGAAAGATAGAAGGCAGGAGGAGAAGGGTACGACAGAGGATGAGATGGTTGGATGGCATCACCAACTTGATGGACATGAGTCTGAGAAAGCTCTGGAAGTTGGTGATGGACAGGGAAGCCTGGCGTGCTGCAGTCCATGGGGTCATAAAGAGTCAGACAGGACTGAGCAAATGAACTGAACTGATACACAAAAAAGAATTCTACTTTTTGAAATTTAGTAATTTTCTGCCAGTTTTTCTGAATGTCCTATGGACATCTAATAACAACATATGAGATACAAAATTTTAAATATATTTGTGTAGGCTATAAGATCAATATAAATTAAATATAAATCTACTATATTTAACTTATTAATGACATCATTCGAGATGCCCCATTCTTATTTTTTCTGCACTTGATAAAATATTCTCGGAGAAATATTAATACATCTCACTGTGATTACATATTTTTTTTATATATTTCTTCTTGCTTTATATATCTTGTTTCTTTGTTGTTAGGTGTCTAATGGTTTATGATGTCTATCTTCTTTGTGATTTGTATCTTTTATCATTAAAAATATTCATCTTTGTTTCTTTTCAAATAAATAAATTTTTAGAAATATGTGTTTGTGGGAGAGGAAGAATGTTGCATATGGAATGGTGGAAGACAATGGATTCTTGCAAACAGAGCTCATTCTAACCATCTCTGTCCTACTGAGGCTTCAACTCTGGTCCCAAACACATAGCATTCCCCATACCTTCACCCTTGGCAAACAAAAGCCCTTCAACCAAATCGACCCATTGTCCTGAGAAGAAATTTACTTGATCACTAGTTCTTGCCAAAACCTGCCTCAATATCACCCCATCTAACCAACACCTATGCTCTTTAACCTACACAGTGCTTTGCCTGGTAAATATAAGATTTTCCTTGCTGTTGTATTTGGACTCATGTTTTAGCTCTCAGAGATTTTTTTTTCATGCCTTTTTGATTCAAGACCCAGGTTACTAACAGCACTCTCCACCCCTCAGTCCAGCTCTGGGGGTAAACACAACCACAACAGAACTTCCAGGGGCCACCTGCTCACTTTCTAGGGGAAATGATCCTGGAAAAGAGAAACATGATCATTTCCTTTCTGCTCTTTGGGGACAGATGTACTAAAAAGAAGTAAATTTCCTTATTTGTAAAGAGTAAAAAAGACGACTCACTATATTTCGTGGGAAGTGCCACGAGAAACAAGGAACCAAAGGATTATTGTGGAAAAAAAAAAGATTTCTAGATGAGTCTGGATCTGGCAAACTCTTGTAATAAAAGTATACAACAAACCAGATACCAGGGCTTCCCTGGGGGTTCAGGTGGTAAAGAATCTATGTGCAATGCTGGAGACCTGGGTTCCATCCCTGGGTCAGGAAGATCCTCTGGAGACGGGAATGGCTACCCACTCCAGTATTCTTGCCTGGAGAATCCCATGGACAGAGAAGCCTGGTGGGCTACAATTCATAGGGTTGCAAACAGTGGGACATGACTAAAGTGATTTAGCATGCACACATGACTCATTATATTTCGTGAGAAGTGCCACAAGAAAAGGAGCCAAAGGATTATTCTGAAAAAAAGTTTCCAGTTGGAGATTTAATGAATCGTGGCCTCCTGGGTAGGTGTGCAGAGCACCAGTATAAGGAGAGAGAGGGGCTGGAGTGATGGTTGGAGCCCATGCAGGCTGCTTTTCCCCCACCCCCGCATCAGATTCCTCATGTGCTACAGGCAAAGGCTTGCTTTGGAGAGAATGCACAGAGCGAGTTCCTGAGGGCGTGAGTCATGGAGAGGACCATGAGGGTGGAGCTGGAAGCCACCCACTTTCAAGTTTCAGATGTGGGCTGTGGAAGGGCCATCAACATCTGGGTGTGGGTGCAAGGAAGGAGCTGGGAGAGGATGGGAGGACTGAGTGGGCGCTAGGATCTTTTGGCAGCACCCTGATGGGACTCCTGATTCTAGACAAGTCAAAGTTCCTAAGCTGCATAGTATTCCACACATGATATCACCTGGAAGAATCTGAGTACAGAATCACACTGACAGATGAGTTAACCGAAGTCATTATTTTCGCAATTTCTGTCTTTCTCAAGGTTATACTTACATTGGTTCGTATGCAATTTAAAAAATCCTAACAAGTTAGCAAGAGAGGGAGGGATAAACAGGCAAAGCAATAAGACTCTTCTGTATGTGAAGAAGGCAATGGAAACCCACTCCAGTACTCTTGCCTGGGAAATCCCATGGACGGAGGAGCCTGGTGGGCTGCCGACTATGGGGTCACACAGAGTCGGACACGACTGAGCGACTTCACTTTCACTGTTTACTTTTCGTGCATTGGAGAAGGAAATGGCAACCCACTCCAGTGTTCTTGCCTCGAGAATCCCAGGGACGGAGGAGCCTGGTGGGCTGACATCTATGGGGTCGCACAGAGTCAGACCCGACTGATGGAACTTAGCAGTAGTCCGATACTGTAATACATGCATATGTGGATACATGACATTATACAGTTATCCAAACTCATGGAAGGTACCACACCAAGAGGGAAGCCTAATATAAACTATGGACTTGAGGGGATAATGATGTGCCAGTGTAAGTTCATCAGTTGTAATAAATGGATAGGCCCGGTGGGGGATGTTGATAGTGGAGGGAGCTGTGTGGGGCCAAAGAGTATATGGGCAATCTCTGTACTTTCCACTCAATATTTTTGTGAACCTAAAATTGCTTTTAAAAATAATGTTTATTTTGCAATGCCCTATTAGAGTCTTTTTAACAAGTTAATTTGCTTTAATAGTTTCTGGAAAAAAACAAACATCCAACGGCACCTCTATGCGATTCCAGGCAATTTGGACCCTTGGCACTCCCCTCTCATCCCTGATAGAGACCTCAGGGTGCCCTGTCAAGCTGAGTTGCAGGTTCAGATATTTAGGAACTTGGGGGGATTTCTCATTCTTCCACTCCTGCGACCTAAAGCTCCCTGACACCTGGTGTCCCAGTTCTCTGAGTTTCCATCCTGCTCCCACATACCTGGCTGCTTCTCTGCTAAGGCCCATGAGGTTGACTCTTCAGATCGTCTGGACCTGGTCTACTCAGCCTGACTATAAGTCCAGTCCCTAGAGCTCTCAACTCATGAACAACATCTCAATTCCAAAATAGGAATTTAGACTTGTGTGTGTATGTGTTAGTCACTCAGTGGTGTCCGACTCTTTGCAACCTCTTGGAGTGTAGCCTGCCAGGCTCCTCTGTCCATGGGATTTTCTAGACAAGAATACTTCCCTTTCCTTCTCCAGGGGATCTTCCGACCCAGGAATCAAACCCAGGTCTCCCACATTGTAGGCAGATTCTTTACCGACAGAGCTACCAGGGAAGCCTCAATTGAGACTTACTGTTTCTAAATAGATTCAATCATTTTAACTTCTGGTCTTTGCTCTGGATCAAATAATAGCATTAATCTATAATTATCTTTCCACTTGAGACTTCCACATCCATTTGCCCTATTTGACTACTGATGTCTGTCCTCGGCAAGATGGTTAGGACAGGCCAGCTTGGGAATGAGTCCTATAAACTTCCCAGACAAGATCTAGATTTGCATGGAAAACCAAAAAGACTTTCAGGTTAGGGTTTAGTCTTGAAAATACCTGGTGTGGAACCCCATCTAATTTGTGTAATGTTGACCAGAGACCGAGCTTGCTGTCTGCTGAGATTTTTTGTTGTTGTTCAGTTGCTAAGTTGCGTTTGACTCTTGGCCTGCATAGCATGCCAGGCTCCTCTGTCCTTCACTGTCTCCCAGAGTTTCCTCAAACTCATGTCCATTGAGTCAGTGATGCTATCTAACCATCACATCCTCTGCGGCCCCCTTCTCCTCTTGCCTTCTATCTTTCCAGAGGATATTATAACCCATGAACCTCTATTTTGTGGGTCAGTGGTAAAGAAGCCACCTGCAATGCAGGAGACATGGGTTGGATCCCTGGGTCAGGAAGATCCCTGGAGAAGGAAATGGCAATCCACTCCAGTGTTCTTGCCTGAGAAACCCCACGACAGTCTTTGGGGTTGCAAAGGAGTAGAACAAAACTTAGTGACTAAACAACAACAATAAAACCTTGATGTGCTTCAGGACAGACCGTGGAGTTGCCTGAGATTTTCAGGGCTAATTGGAAGTGCCTTCTGAGAACTACTGTGAGGACAAGGACTGGGACCAACATGTTCAACTCAAGTTTTTTTTTTTGTTTGCTTTAATAACAAGAGACATCTCGCATCCTTTGTGAAGTGCCCCGGTAGTGAAGGAAGAAATCCCAGCCAATCCAGCAAACAGAACATAAGAGAGTGATTATCAGTGAGTAGCGGTAACACTGATGCCTATGAATTTGCAACGTTTTCTTTGTTATTCCCACTTTAGTCGTACGAAAATATTTGTAGCAATTTTATGCTGAACAAAAAGCAAGAGCTCAATCAGGCTAAGTGCCTCTGATGAGAGCATAACATTATTTTCATTCTCCATTTTTAATTAGGATGCACCAGAAAATTACAGGTTGGTTACTCTTCTCACAACCTTAACAAATGCAGATGAAGAGAGCTGCTTGGTGAGTTAAAGCTAAAATTCTCAGTGCCATTTGTTAAATACAGTTCTTGAGCCCAGGGAAAGCCTTGATGATAGGCAATGCCAATGTCAACAGATCATGTAGAAAAGTTAGTCTTGAGTGGAAGCTATCTCATAAGATACACATGGTTTGCTATTTGGAAGCAGGAACTCTTCCTGGTAACAGAGCCTATGCTCAGTATTCGAATTTCATGTTAATGGAAGCAATTCAGAGAGCAAATATGCCTAATAAACATGAATGTTTTAAACCTGGAAGAGACTGGACCTTGAAGATCCTCTAGCTCAATCATTTTAGCAGCCAAAGAGGTCTCAAGATAGCTCGGAGTTATAGAAAGTTCTGTCTGAAAGACCCTAGTGAGAGTCACTCAGGCATGTCTGACTCTGCATCCCCAAGGACTATGCAGTCCGTGGAATTCTCCATGCCAGAATACTGGAGTGGGTAGCCTATCCCTTCTCTAGCAGATCTTCCCAACCCAGGAATCGAACTGGGGTCTCCTGCATTACAGGCAGATTCTTTAAGCCCAAAGACTATGACTAAAGGAAGAAAAATCCCTATCAGCTGCCTTGTGCATCATTTCACTGGACTTCCCCGATGGTTCAGCAGGTAAAGAATCCACCTGCAATGCAGGAAATGTAGGAGACATGGATTTGATCCCTGGGTTGGGAGATTCCCTGGAGTAGGAAATGGCAACCTGCTCCAATATTCTTAGCTGAAAAATCCCATGGACAGAGGAGCCTGGAGGGCTACAGTCCATGGAGTCAGAGTCAGATGCGACTGAGCACGCACTGGAATGACTGTAGACAGCATTTAACCTAAAAGGAAAGGACCACACGTTCTTTAACGGTTTCATCTGCAACTCTTGATTCTTCCTCACAACTCACATGGAGGGAACAACCAATACAGCCTCTAATTAATTTCACCGGGATATTGAATTCCATAAATTCTGCGCAGCCACGTCTGTTCCTGTTCCTCTCATCTCCCTTTTACAGTCCTCTGCGAATTCTAATCATCACCTGATCCAGCCTCTTCTATCCATTGTCTATGCTATGTATTGTTTTTTCACCTCCCTTTGCTTACGGGTAATTCTTACATCTTTCTTGTCTTTCTCATTAAATTATAAACAATTGGATCATGGAGACTCCTTTTTAAGTCCACTAAGTACCCAGAATATAGGAACACGCTCTGAATATTAAATTTTGACTGACTTCCCACCTCTGTGAGTTCTGTACTGTTGGATTTTATTTTTGTGCCCAGAAAAAAGAAATCTAAGGCAAGTTAAATATGTTTATTTAACCATTTCCAAGAGTCATTTAAAATCCATCCTTGTCTAGTTTTATTCTTAAACTCCATAATTGGGATTTGTCTATACATAATGCAGAATCTCAATGAGCTACCACACTATTTGATTAGTCATTCTCTATATCTTCAGACCAGTAATTAAGATTTCACCTGTCTCAAATTGAACAAGTATCGTAGATGAAATGAAAACAAAGTGAAATGCTGGCTTTAATAATACAGCATGCTAGCTGTCATAATAGAAAAATTGTGACTCTGGTAACTGAGGCTCCAGAATTTAATTGACAAAAGAGTATAGTGCTTCTTTTGTTCAATGGTAGTTTTGATTAATAGATCAACCCAGCTATTTAAAATAGCTTATTACTATCCAACATGTTTCTTCTCTCCAAATCAGTTAAATAAAATTGTTCTGCTTATTATGATGTTCAAAACAACACTGTGAGTAAACCATTCCCCCTTAAATCATGACCATGTCATTCCAGGAGGTGAATTTCCACTGGAAGGATTACTTCTCTGGATGAACTGAATGGGACTTGGATGTCCCAATGCCCTGGCCATACATACAGAAGGAAACAGTTTACACTCATTAAGTCATTATCTAGCCTAACGATTAAACCCAATGAAATAAGAGTGAATCATTCGCTCTAGGGGAAGTGTGTCATCTATTTTAGGCCAAAAAGAAACGATTTTGCAAATGACCTTTTCCAGCATGACAAGCAGTCCCTTTGAAGCCAGGGGGAAATTAAGGCCTCTTCTTCCTTACAGGGGATAATATTTCCTCCTCTCCTACACAGGTCCAGATATAATAGGATGACAAGCAAAAGATTCAAGTTGTTTCCTTGGCTTTAGGAATAGCAGATTTATTAGTTTAGGTTTAATATGTTAAGATAAAAACCAGCATTCACAAAAATGCTGACAACGTACATGATGGGCTTGTTCGAGCACAAAGAATTGAAAAAAGGATAATGCAAAGCTTTGGACACAACTACAAACAAGTAAAATAAGAAGGTCTGCTGAGGTCCTGAGCAGGGCAGATATGTTTTAAGGACATGGAAATGAAAAATAGTTTAAGGGCTGAAACTGTCAATAAGTTTAATAGGATGCAGCAAAAACTACCTTCACCAAAAAAAGCTAATATAATCTTGGTCCACTTCTCAGTAGAAATAAAGTACCTAAAAGGAATTATGTAATAAACCTGCAGTATTAATCACTGATTAGGCTATATTTGGTATTTTGTGTTTGCTTTATTTAAAAATAATTCACATTTTTAAAAGTATAAAAATGCATCAGTCTCTGGAGAAAATTAGAGTAGAATATAAAAATATCCCCCTCAAGAAAATAAAATAACCCATCATTCCACCTTTCAAAAATAACCTTAGAATTCTGGGATCAAAACTATTTCCCCTTACACTTTTACTTTAAATGCACCATATCATTGTCTTCAAGCATGCACTGCTGCTGATGATACCTCCTTCAGGGTTCAGCTTTATTTTGTCTAAATTTTCTCTTTTTCTGGAAACTTTAAGGATATTTTCTCAATTTCACATGGATATGTCTAATTCTGATGTTAACTCATTTGTCCTAGTCAACACTCACTGGAAGCTGTTAAATGGAAGAATCTTGTCTTCTATTTGCTCCAAAAATGTTCTTGCCTTGGTTCTTTTCTAGTTTTTATGGCTGTATTGTCTCCACTCTTTTGGTGAAACTTTTAATTGTCATATGTTGGAATGCATGGGTTGATTTTAATGTCTCTAATACATTTAGCTCATGTTTTCCCATTAGTATTATTTTTACTATTGTTGCAATATACTTATCTCTTTTTTGCACACAAACACACATATTAATTTCCTGAGGGACTTTTTTTGGTCTCTTTATCTTGTTCATGTCATCTTGTTCTTGTTTCATGAATGTATCATCTTCTCAAATATCCCTGAATATAATAGTTACAGTTATTGTGTGTTACTTTCTGTTTCTTGAACATTCTGTTATTTTCTGGCAGTCTTGTCATTGGGCTTTTTCTTTCTTTTTTTCTTTAAATGTTGCATTCTTGGCCTCTTCTCAACGCCAAATGATGCAGGCCTTACTTTCATCTGTCAATACCCAGGTTGGTAATCCTAATTCTTCCCAGATGTTAGTTTTGCTTCCTTAGAGAAAAGCTCTCAAATTTTTCACTCAGGCTTAAAGGTTAGTTGCATGATACCATACAAGAGCACAAGTAAGAAAGATGTGGAAAAATCAACCGACCTTCAGCAAATACCTACTTTTCTGCTTCACTTCCCAGTCCTACCTAAAAATTGTCCCTGGGGCTCTGCCAGGCTCCCTCCTCTGTTGTGGCCCCATTAAAGTATTATGTATGCTGGGACTTCCTCCTCTCTGATTGAACACTTTTTGCCAAGCTGTGTCTATCTTCTGGTGTGATAGTCAGTTTCATGGGTCAATTTGACTATACTAGGCTACAGTTCCCAGTTATCAAACACTAATCCAGAAGCTGCTCTGAAGCTATTTGTAGATGAGATTTAAAGTTCCCAATTAGTTGACTTTAATTATGGGAGATTATCCTAGATAATCTGGGTGGTCCCGATTCATTTAGTCAAAAGGCCTTAGGGTGAAGCTGGAGAAAGAAGGTATTCTATTTGTTAATAGCTGCTTCAGCCCCTGCCATGAGCTCTCTGCCATGACAGTCTGGCCTGTGGATTTTGGAGCTGCCTAGGGAGCCAGGATCTTTGGGTCCAGGAAGATCCTCTGGAGAAGGGAATGGCAACCCACTCCAGTAATCTCACCTGGAGAATTCTGTGGACAGATGAGCCTGGTGGGCTGCTGTCCATGGGGTCAGAGAAAGTTCAATACATTGAGGGATTAACACTTCCACTTTCAAGGAGTCAGGACAGTCATGTAAGCCAACTCCTTGTACTAAAGCTCCTATTAATATATAAATCCTACTATTTCTCTGGCTGGCTGCTGATGGATACCTTTAGAAATTTGTTGAGCTCTCTCAACCATCCAGAGACTTCTTCCCCAGTATAGTTCTGCTCACTGTTATGGATTTATACAACTATATTTAAATAAATTATTATGAAGGAAAAAGATATGAATATATATTCTTAGTCTATCACTTGATGCCAGAAGGCTCTGATGATTTAATTCACTCATTAATTTTGGATAATTCAGTTTTTCCAAGTTTTCATTATTAATATTATTGTTACTGATGTTGTATGGCATATCATGTGTGAACCTTATATATCTCAATGCTTTTCTACACTAAGCTCCTACAAGAGAATTTGCTGAATCAAAGAGTAATCACGTTGTAAAATCTTTTGGTTATATATTGCCAAATTGTCCTCCAGAAATTTTAAGCCTATTTTCCAGTCCTGCTTGTAATGTGTCTCAGTGACTACCAAAATTTCCAAGAGGCCATTGGACTGGAACCCCTTCAAATGAGACTGTCTGTTATGAAGGACAGAGGATCAGAAATTGTCCTATAATCAGGATAACTAGGGATGGTTGACCCTAGAGAAGACTCAAATGGTACAGAACAATTTTCATTATTTTGCCTCAAAGGCATAAACTAGGACCAATGAGTAGAATCTAAGAAGAGAAAGTTTTTGTTTTTGTTTTTTTCTGGCTAATATAAGAAAGAACATTAAATTAAAATATATTTTAAAAATGGGTTTTTTTTTAATTTAAAAAGAACTACAGGGACTTCCCTGGCAGTCCAGTGGTTAAGATTTAGCCTTCCGATGCAGTGGGGTGCAGGTTCAATCCCTGGTTGGGGAACTAAGATCCCACATGCCTTGCAGCCAAAAGACCAAAACAAAACAGAAGCAGTAGTGTAACAAATTCAATAAAGACTTAAAAAAAAAAAACTACGATAGTACCCTTCGCTGAAATGGGTTTTCTCATCACCTGTCTTCTTTAAGCATTTAGCTAGATGCTATTACTATCAATCATCACATGTCTAGGACTTTGAACCAAAAGATTTTTAAGGATACTTTCAACCCAGAGTTTCTAAGGTGTCTGTGTTTCTGAGCAACTCCGTGTATGTGTGTGTGTGTGTCCCTTATTTTGATACATCAAGTTGGTTTTATTCTCATAAGATTTAGTACTATGGACAGGGAAAAAAGACATGACTGCCTGCAGAGGTGAGAAGCACATTACTGCTTAAGTTTAGTTGCTTTTAGGATTTGAGGTCTGCAGGTTGCAATTGGTTGCTGAGAGCAGCATGAATTTAAGGGTCAAATCTGGGCTGTTTAATTTAAAGAGGAGTCCCTTTTACAGAGCTAGAGTGAATTTCCAAATGAAAGATGTTCCCAGATCAAGGATGTGGATATGAAAGCAGTTCCTCCTAGCTTTAACCTTCCGCAGGGATGGGCTCACACTAACTCTGCCCATTCCTTGCTCATGTCTGCTCAACTGTTTCTGACTCTTTGCAACCCCATAGACTGCAGCCCATCAAGTTCCTCTATCCATGGAATTTTCCAGGCTAGAATACTGGAGTGGGTTGCCATTTCCTGCTCCAGGGGATCTTCCTAACCCAGGGATCGAAATCCACATCTCCTGTGTCTTGTACATCAGTAGGTGGATTCTTTACCACTCAGGCACCTGGGAAATTCCCTCCCCCCCAAACTGTGCTTATAGCCAATAATCATTTTACTAGGAGAACAAATAGCTGAAACACGTTGGGTTACACAGTAACTCCGATGCAACTCTAAAGAATCTAGCTAAACATTTTTAAATGGCATAACAAAGTCACATATATCTGACATTAGCAAAGGTTGTTCTATATTCAATAAGGAGGTTGGGAATCTGTTTTCATATTTTTACTAAAAACAGGGGAAACAGGACAACAAGCCTTTTCGTCTCTCACCTGTCAAGAAAGCAGCCTTACCTACATAAAGGTAGATAATACCTGAAGGGTGAATTCTATCTTACAGAACTAAAATGAAACCGGGAATTTGGGATTATAGATGGACATCAACACTTGGGAGTCACTGAAGCTGAGTGTGAAACTTATTTTTTCCAATAGAAATTATCCTTTGGCCACAATGCTGTTTTCAAGCAAAAATTCCAAAATGAGCTTGATAAAACACAGACCAGACTATGTCCCCCAAGGCACATATTTTCTCTTACACAGTGAATTTTGAGAAAAGTAATCAGATTTGTATAATTATGAACACAAGGTATAGGTAGATAAAACCAAAGGATTATTGTGTGCTAAGTTGCTGCAGTCATATCCAGCTCTGTAGACCCTATGGACTACAGCCCATCAGGTTTCTCTGTCCATGGAATTCTCCAGGCAAGAATACTAGATTGGGTTGCCAATTTTTTCTTCAGGGGATCTTCCAGACCCAGGGATCGAACCCATGTCTCTTATGTGTCCTGTATTGGCAGGCGGGTTCTTTACCACTAGTGCCACCTGGAAAGCCCAAAGCATTTATAGGAAACCAAAATTAGTAAATAAGTGAGAGGAAAAATATACATTTTTTGTTTACTAATTTGACCAATAATAGCTATGCCAGAAAAAGAAAAGATGTGAAAAATGAACATCTGTTATTCCATGAAACATTATTAATATTCATATAGAAATAGATGCTGCTGAATCATTGAGTATGGAATCTTAATGTAGTTTAATTATTTTCATCTTCAGGATTTGTACAAGCTCCCTGAAAGCAATCGGTGATTAAAGTTCCCAGCAGATTCGGGAATCTGTAGCTGCCCTAATACTGGCAAATGTCCTTGAATGTACTAGGAAATTAGTGAAGTCCCTGAAGTCACATAATTCTGAAGAAATGAAGGAATTATTTCCCAGAAATATTTGTTGTTTGAACAAATTGGAAAATTTCAATCTGAGCTGATGACTGAAAGATCAATTTCCAACATTCTAAATGTTAGTCTTTTTCATCCTCATACTAAATTATTTAGTTCAATCAGGGCGGTTGTAGTTAAAGGAAACTGTATTTAGGCTTAGGATCAAGTTGGAGTGCTATTTCTCTCACATGAAAATAGTATTACCTTGAGTGTACATTGCTTAACTTCTGCTATTGTTTTTTTCTTCTGTAAAGTAGGAATACTAAGGAGAGATGAGAAGGCCTCCTTAAATGAACAATGCAAAAAGATAGAGGAAAACAATAGAATGGGAAAGAATAGAAATCTCTTCAAGAAAATTGCAGATATCAAGGGAACATTTCATGCAAGGATATGCATGATAAAGGACAGAAAAGGTAAGGACCTAACAGAAGCAGAAGAGGTTAAGAAGAGTGGCAAAGAATACACAGAAGAACTATACAAGAAATGTCTTAATGACACAGATAACCATGATGGTGCAGTTACTCATCTAGAGCTGGACGTCTGGGAGTATGAAGTCAAGTGAGCCTTAGGAAGCATTACTATGAACGAAGCTAATGGAGATGATAGAATTCCAGCTGAGCTTTTTCAAATCTTAAAGATGATGTTGTTAAAGTGCTACACTCAATATATCAGCAAATTTGGAAAACTCAGCAGTGGCCGTAGAACAGAGTTTAGTTTTCATTTCAATCCCAAAGAAAGTCAATGCCAAAGAATGTTCAACTATCTACAGTTGTACTCATTTCACATGCTAGCAAGGTTATGCTCAAAATCCTTCAAGCTAGACTCAAGCTATACTATATGAACAGAGAACTTCCAGATGTACAAGCTGGGTTTAGAAAATGTATAGGAACTAGAGATCAAATCACCAACATTTGTTGGATAGTGGAGAAAAGCAAGAAAGTTCCAGAAAAATATCTATTTCTGCTTCATTGACTACATTAAAGCATTTGACTCTGTGAATCACAACAAAGTGTGGAAAATTCATAAAGAGATGGAAGTACTAGACTACCCCACTTGTCTCCTGAGAAACCTGAATGCAGGTCAAGAAGCAACAGTTAGAACTGGATGGGGAACAATGGACTGGTTTAAAATTGGGAAAGGAGTACGTCAAGGATGTATGATGTCACCCTGCTTATTTAACTTATACGCAGAGTACATTATGTGAAATGTACTGGGATCAAGAGAAATATCAAACAACCTCAGATATGTAGATGACACCACTCTAATGGCAGAAAGTGAAGAGGAACTAAAGAGCCTCTCAATGAAGGTGAAAGAAGAGAGTGAAAAACCTGACTCAAAACTCAAGAAACTTAAAATATTCAAAGAAACTAAGATCGTGGCATCTGGTCCCATGACCTCATGGCGAAAAGAAGGGGGAGAAGTGTAAGCAGTAGCAGATTTTACTTATTGGGCTTACTTATTTACTTATTGGGCTCCAAAATCACTGCATATGGTGACTGCAGCCATGAAATTAAAAAGATGTTTGTTCCTTGGAAGGAAAGCCATTAACCTAGACAATGTATTAAAAAGCAGAGACATCACATTGCCCACAAAGGTCAGTATAGTCAAAGTTGTGAATTTTCCAGTAGTCATGTATGGGTGTGAGAGCCGGTCTGTAAAGAAGGTTGAGTGCCGAAGAATTGATGCTTCTGAATTGCGGTGCTGGAGAAGCCTCTTGAGAGTCCCTTAGACTGCAAAGAGATTAAGCCAGTCAATCCTAAAGGACATCAACCCTGAATATTCATGGGAAGGACTGATGCTGAAGCTGAAGCTCTAATACTTTGGCCACCTGTATGAAGAGCCAATTCTTTGGAAAATATCCTGATGCTGGGAAAGATTGAAGGCAAAAGGAGAAGGGGGTGGCAGAGGATCAGACAGTTTGATATCATCACTGACTCAATTAATATAAATCTGAGCAAACACCAAGAGAAAGTGGGCAACAGAGAAGTCTGCTATAGTCCATGTGGCTGCAGAGTGACTTTGCGACTGAACAACAATGGTGATTAACAGAGCTAAAAGTTACATGAGATGAAACAGCGCTTTAAGAGTTAGTTAAGAGGTAATTTCTTTAGTATTCAGGTATGGATATGAGAATTGGACTATAAAGAAAGATGAGCACCGATGAACTGATGCTTTTGAACTGTGGTGCTGGAGGAGACTCTTGCAAGTCCCTTGGACTACAAGGAGATCAAACCAGTCAATCCTAAGGACATCAGTCCTGAATATTCATTGGAACGGCTGATGCTGAAGCTGAAACTCCAATATTTTGGCCACCTGATACGAAGAACTGACTCACTGGAAAAGACCCTGATGTTGGGCAAGATTGAAGGCGGGAGGAGAAGAGGATGACAGAGGATGAGATGGCTGGATGGCATCACCAACTCAGCGGACATGAGTTTGAGTAAACTCTGGGAGTTGGTGATGGACAGGGAGACCCGGCATGCTGCAGTCCCTGGGGTCACAGAGAGTCAGACACGACTGAAGAGGCTGAACTGAACTGAACTGAATTTCTTTAGGGCACATATCCACCAAATTTGCTATATTTCTTTAAGCTCTTTTCTCTGCTGAATTAAGTGTTCAGGTTGTTCCAAAGATATAGGAAAAGCGGAAAGAAAAGAAAAAGAAAAACTAAGCAGAGTTGCCTGAACTGAATAACAAACTCTCAAAAGACCAAATGTGTCATCCTACAAAGTCAAAAATTTCACTACAATAAGCTTACTCAAATTTTTGTTCCTTTCTTCAGTCCTCTCTATATAACTACCAGTGTTAAGAAAAGATACAACGGGCTTCTTTCACTGGCCAACAACTTGAGAAATTATAGAGATCAAATGAGCAAGGGTAGGTGCATAGGAAAGCTGGCTACCACTCTTAGATTTAACAGTCCACGTTAAATCCTATATCTTTGGTAGCCTGTCACCAGAGCAATCATTTACACATGGCCCTCTGACAATGTGTCAATCATGAGACAGCTGCAAATTAAATATTTTGGCTGAAAACACCCCCTCCTTATGTCAGGACACATTCATTTGAAATAAACATTCTGCTGGGATGTGAAATGAAGCAAACCATTAAAGGCTACTAGTCATGTGTTTGGAATCATTACTTTCTGATGTAATATTTGCTGTTGTGTAGACGCAGTAACCATTGACCAGTGTGATGGATTTTCCATAGGACAGCAAAGGAGCTGCAAATTATAGAAGGCCTGCTGTGTGCCAAGGATGGTGGTGGACACTTTATTGTTTTATTTCCCTATAATTATCTATTAGGCTATCCTGGTGGCTTAGATGGTAAAGAATGTGCCTGCAATGCAGGAGACCTGGGTTCAATCCCCAGGTTGGGAAGATCCCCTGGAGAAGGAAATGGCTATCCATTCCAGTATTTTCTGCCTGGAGAATACCATGGACAGAGGATCCTGGCAGGCTATAGCCCATGGGGTCACAAAGAATCAGACACGACTTAGGGACAACAACAACAATTTATTAGGTGGGTATAACTTAGTTTAGCAGTTGAAACATTTGAAACCTATAATTGAGCAGTGACAATAAGAATAAAAACCTTATTCAGATTTTTTCCCTATATCTCTTGTGGGCGTTCATTTCACAAGAAACAAGACCCTTTCATGCATTCTGAATGGATTTTTCTTGTTTCCCTATTCCTAGTTTCTGTGCAGGGCAATGGTCTCTGTACAGAGACACCTTGAAAAATGATCCAAAAATGCATTGCCACAATTTCAGAAATCCTTGACAGTGCTTGATGGGTAATCTCCATCCGGTAGATGGAAGCAAACAATATAGGATGTCAAAGCCCAGAGTATTTCTTCTGCATTACCTCCTGGCCCGGGAGATGATTTTCATTTCAGATGATCCATGCAAGTCTGAGGGAACACACTAGAGATGTCTGTGTTATATTTAAAAGATATCCCACTCTCTGGTTTCAAACACCAAGTTGGAAGGGAGCCGTGCAACAGTGTCTAGAAAAGCTTTTGTTATGAAAACTCAAAATACAAATCTATCAAAGATGACTTGATTGCATTTTGAATAGTAAACCGTACACAGCATACTGTCTGCATATAAATTATAACCCAAAGTAATGAATCCAAATGCTCTAGGATTCTTGTACTTTTGTCTTATGTTTGGAGTTTGTCTACTCTTTGTTTCCAGGTTTTTTTTTAAGGATAATTCTCTCCTTTTCTATTTCATTTAATTCAAAGGTTCATTCATGCTTTTAAATCTAATAGTTTAAGATGGGATGGTACAAACTCCTTTTGTAAGGACTGAGTCAAATATCTCAAATCTCTGGTGTAGCAGGGAGGTGATTTCTGTCCATAGTATCCACCACAGGCTTTTTTCACTGTAATTCATAACATGAGTAATTAAAGGACACTCAGAGCCTTTCTCAAAATGGGCCACTTTTCCCCACTTATACCCTCTCTCCTGTGAACCTTCAACGTATCAGTCAGTCTATGATTTGGCTAAATTATTAACACTGAAATAAAATCAAGACTGGAAGTTGCATATTCTCAATAAGAAAGAAGATGCCTGTGGACAGCATGATCTGAGGTATTACGTATTTCTCAATAAAGATCTACTGACAGAAATTTCGAGATACTTCTAGAAATACGTATAACTGGACTTTCCTGGTGGTCCAGTGGTTAAGAATCCACCTGCCAACGCAGGGGATATGGGTTCGATCCCTGGTTCAGGAGGATTCCATCTGCTAAGGGGCAACTAAGCCCACAGATCACAGCTACTGAGTGCATAAGCGGCAGCTGCTGAAGCCCACTGTCCTAGGGCCTGTGCTCCCCACCCAGAGAAGCCACGGCATCGCAGCTGGCGAGTAACCCCCTACTCGCGGCAACTAGAGAAAGCCCCGTGCAGTAGTGAAGGTCCAGTGCGGCCAGAAATTAGCTCACTCATTAATTTTTTAAAAAGAAGTATAGCCAAAGAAGCAGCTTTCCTCTTTCCAGGAGGAAGATGAACCAACATTTGTACTGCATTTCCTTCAGAGGCTGCTCTGTCCATGGAAATTTCCAGGCAAGAATACTGGAGTGGATTGCCATTTCCTTCCCCAGGGGATCTTCCCAACCCAGGGATAGAACTCGTGTCTCTTATATCTCCTGCAATGGCAGGCGGGTTCTTTACCAGCTGAGCCACTGGGGGAAGCCATAAAGTAGGGATATTCTGTATTTATTTCTATATGTCAGTCAACCACACAATTACCAAAAAAGAAAGAAAGAAAGAAAGAAAGAAAAAGAAACCCCACAAACACAAATCATGCTGACTAGGCAACAAATTAATTCATTTTTGGAGACCATTTCATTAAGTATAAATTACGAAATGGTGCCTATTCTTACATGACTGGCAGTACAGATGGGGATGTAGGGTGTGCACATAAATGACACCAGAATGTAGTTTAGAATAAAAGCAAATATGCTACAGATCAGTATTTTAAGAACTCAGATGAGGGGAAAATATGGGAAATAAAGAAGAGTCTGGATTTTATGTCTCAATAAGTTTGTATCTATTTTCCAGTTCCTCCACTTACTAGCTGCCAGAGTAGTGAGTCCTACCTTCTATGACCTCTCTCAGCATGAGTGGTGATCACATGCCTGGTGCTGACTATGGGTACTGAGCTAACCCTTACAGATGCCATTTGATTTAACCCTCAGAGCAATTCTACAGGGTTGTACTTTGATTATTTTACAGAAGATGAAACTAGGACTCAGAGAAAGTAAATAACTCTCCCAGGTGACACAACTGATAAGCCGCAGAACATAGCTGGACTCGTGACTGTCTCTCACCAGCTTGCCTGCCGGGACTACAAGGACCTAGCACAGATACAGATAACATTGAAAAGTGAAAGTAAGTGAAAGTATTAAGGTGTTCAGTCGTGTCCAACTCTTTGCAACCCCATGGACTGTAGCCTGCCAGGCTCCTCTGTCCATGGGATTTTTCAGGCGAATGAATACTGCAGTGGGTTTCCCTTTCCTTCTAGAGGGGATCTCCCCCACCCAGGGATTGAACCCGGGTGTCCTGCATTGGCAGGCAAATTCTTTAATGTCTGAGCCTCCAGGAAAGCCTTAAGATAACAGATCCTCTCTAAACGGTAGCTCTTTGGATCACCATTTAGACAGCACCTGCTGGACTTTGAAGCATAAGTATGATTCAAATAAGTAGGCAGCAATAGGAGGATGCTTAAAATGGGGGGAGTCCTGCCAGTAAGGACATACTGATTGCATAGGGAACTCTACTCAACATTCTGTAATGGTCTATATGGGAAAAGAATAATTAATTCACTTTGCTATACACGTGAAACTGACACAACACTGTAAATCACTATACTACAACATGAAATCCCTTTCATGAGGAATGTAAAAATAAGTGAGACAAATGAACTTATTTAGAAACAGAGACTCGGAGAACGAATTTATGGTTGTGGCAGGTGGGGATGTGGAAGGGATAAATAGGGAATTGGGGATGGATAGGTACACACACCTATGTTTAAAATGGATAACTAACAAGGATCAACTATACAGTGCCTGGAACTCTGCTCAATGTTATGTGGCAGTCTGGATGGGAAGGGAGTTTGGGGAAGAATGGATACATGTGTATATATATATATATATATATATATATATATATATATATATGGCTGAGTCCTTTTGCTGTTTACATGAAACTATCACAACATTGTTTGCTAATTGGCTATGCCCCAATA
Organism: Odocoileus virginianus; assembly: GCF_023699985.2. Taxonomy (NCBI): domain Eukaryota; kingdom Metazoa; phylum Chordata; class Mammalia; order Artiodactyla; family Cervidae; genus Odocoileus; species Odocoileus virginianus. Next base: position 36,421,407 of record NC_069681.1, read on the forward strand.
CAAAATGAAAAGCTTTAAGGAATATGGGGTCTTGAGTAAATAAAGATTGGTGAAGCACCTTATGTAGATCCTAAGCCGATCGCTGTAACTAGATGAAAGATACATGCCCAAAACTAGTGGGGCCATTTGCATGGTGATGGGCAACTTACTGAATGCAGATTATAAACATATTTTATCACACTAAATAGGTAACTGTAGATGAGAGAGAGTTCAGTTTATATATAACCTACAGATTCAGTAGATTTAAGAAAAAACTCATTAAGAAAAATATACTTAAATTCTGAGGTTGTGAATTTGGCAGCTGACACAGTCAGAATAAACCTCTCTTTCAAGTGAGCATCTCTTCCGTTATTCCTTCAGCCATGTTCTTCAAGACCTGAAAAGTTGGGGGCAGCGATTAAAAACAGAAGGAAGAAAGAGTACCTTCGATCTACCAGCCTTTGGATTTACACCAAACTAATCGTACCTCTTCATGCCAGCAGCTGGAGGAAGTCACATCAATCACAAATCACAAAATCCATTAAAAATAAAAGCAAATTTTATTTGCATATAAAAGCATAGCATCCAGCTGAGCTCCACAGCCTTGCTTAGTACCAGCAGGGGGAGGTTTGAAAGGTTTTTGTTGACAAAATTGGAGCCAGAAGAGTCAATTCCTTTCAGGGATCTATTATCCAAATGGCACAAATGAGGACTAACCCAGTGTTCGATTGTCTCATTCATTGTGTTAGCCAATTTTTTAGTGGGAAATTGCACTGTCAGTCACTGCACCTCACTGGTTTTTTCTCCTTCCTCCATTGCCCATGTCCCTAAAAAGACCCTGGGCCCCCGTCCTTCCCAGATCTCCTAACCTTTTACTACATTATGCCCTTTGCCACCTATCAACATGCCTGCCCTTGTCCAAGATAATATTTAGATACATCCAGCCATGGTGTGAAGTGCCTCTTGGATTGACATACACACTACTAGATCATTTTAGAGATAGAAAGTGCTTCACATTTTTCAGAGATTGGCTGATATGTGAGTTGGAAATATATAATCATTTCTGCCCTTCATTTCCTGCAAATCTGAAATACCAAAGTGAGTTCAACTGTGAGCATGTTTAGAGACGCTCTGCATATTGTAGTCATTTTTAAAATTCACCCTGTCTAGATGTGTTACAAACATAAGTCGCCCAAATTCAAAGTAATTGACTTTCAGCCAACTGTGACCAAATCATAAAAAAAGAACAAGCCATGTGTTACGCCACAAAAACCCACCCCAAACTCAGAACTTTCCACCCCAAAGGAAACTTTTAATAGTCTGCCTTGAAATCACACACATATTCTACTGTGGATAAAAATAAGGTATTCACTGGGGGTGGAGGGTATAAATTTGTCTCACTGCACAGATTATTTTTTAACAGAATTATTTTGTCTATTTGTTATACTGAAAATATTCACAAAAGGAACATTTTGCCATCATGCGTGTAAAAAAAATGGATAAATAAAGCCTCTTCTGGCTGTTTCAGAATATATTTGGTATTTGCTCCGTGTTTCTTTAACGAAAAGGAGAAAAGAGCCTGGAGGAAAGAAAGCGGTAAGCATGCATAAATTAAATTGCGCTTCTATCTCTGGTGAATATTAAATACCAAAACCCACATTTTAGTATAGCTTATTATCACATGCCTTGGACTCCACAATGGGGAGTAGCATTGAAAACTACCTATAGACAATAGATGCCAAATTAAATGCCTCTGTAACATATGGCCATGAATTCCATTCCTCAACACCAATGTTATAAAGAGTTATCTTCTGAGTCAGTTTCCGCAATGGAAACATTAAGCGCTGGAGCTATAATTTTACATAGGGACACCGATTAGAAGACTGGAACAAACATATGGCATTTTAACTTTCCTTGACTGTAAGCGTGCTTGCTTTATCAAGGAGTCTTTCCTTTTTTCTATTTAGTTGCACAGATCATGAGCTTCTTGATGGAAGGGGCTGTCTTGTGCGTTCAGTGTCTCAGGAATGAAAGTTATTAGATGTACTAAATTAAAACAACAACAACAGCAATAAAAAAATGACTATCAATCCTTCTAAGACGTGCCTAGCCAACATAAGATAGAACATTAAACCCGAATAGGTTCAGTTACCTTGCATTCAATTGAAAACTACAATAACTCAAGACATTTTTTCGATGGCTTTGGCCTCTGAGCTGGATGTACTAAGCACCGTTTCAGCACTATTTACACAGGTAATAAACTATAATTATTAAAGGGGAAGAAATGCAGTGCTGCGGGCTAGACCACAATCTGGTCTTTACATCAATAAAAACACCTTTTCACTTGTGACAGTTCTTTTCTGGGCTCGAAAGGTCATCATTTGCTTGAATAAATAGGCAAAGAGGAAGGCTTTCAAGCTGTGTTTGTAAGGAAAATGAGACCCCAAATTGGAGGAGACATGTATGGTAATGAGAAAGTGTGATGATGAGTTGTGTCTAAGTGCAAGCAAATACCTTCCTCCTTGTATGAAAATTTAATGATGGGTTACTTTTCCAATGGGAAAATAATAACTTAGGTGAGCAAAGTTGTACATGCCAAAAATGAAATTATTTTCAGTTTTAAAATATAACCCCAATGCCATATACCTGCAATTTCGTCTGCCACTGTCATTAACTGAGCATCTAAAACGAACATCTCATTCTCTGAATCACTCTCAGGATTTGGCAGTGAGCTAGATAACATGACATGGATGTGGATCACGTCACTCAGCTCCTCAGAAGTCCTGGAAAATTATTCTGGGTAAAAGAAGGAAAACAGGAGTGAAATGCATCAGTTGCCATCTTTCCCCTGGTTTATCTGTGTGTAAGAGGTGATATTTTATCTTCTTGAGGGGTAATTCTACTTCTTCTCCCTCTTAATCTTGTCATGGGGCAAGTGCCCTGTAAGATGCATGCTTAGTCGCTCAGTCGTGTCTGACTCTGCAACCCTATGAACAGTAGCCCACCAGGCTCCTCTGTCCATGGGATTCTCCAGGCAAGAACAGTGGAATGGGTTGCCGTGCCCTCCTCCAGGGAATCTTCCCAACCTAGGAATTGAACCCAGGTCTCCAGCATTGCAGGCAGATTCTTTACCAGCTGAGTTAAGTACTATTCTATTGTGAAGTGAAAGTCCTTCAGTAGTGTCCAACTCTTTGCAATCCCATGGACTATACAGTCCATGGGATTCTCCAGGCCAGAATACTGGAGTGGGTAGCCCTTCCCTTCTCCAGGGGATTTTTCCAACCCAGGTTTCCCATACTGCAGGTGAATTCTTTACCAGCTGAGCCACAAGGGCACTTGGGGCTGTAAGATTAGGTTCAGTTCAATCACTCAGTCTTGTCCGACTGTGACCCCATGGACCGCAGCATGCCAGACTTCCCTGTCCATCACCAACTCCTGGAGCTTACTCAAACTCGTGTCCATCAAGTCAGTGATGCCATCCAATCATCTCCTCTGTCAGCCCCTTCTCCTCCTGCCTTCAATCTTAACCAGTATCAGGGTTTTTTCTAGTGAGTCAGTTCTTCCCATCAGGTGGCCAAAGTATTGGAGTTTCAGCTTCAGCATCAGTCCTTCCAATGAATATTCAGGACTGATTTCCTTTAGGATGGACTAGTTGGATATCTTTGCTGTCCAAGGGACTCTCAAGAGTCTTCTCCAACACCACAGTTCAAAAGCATCAATTCTTCGATGCTCCAATTTCTTTATAGTCCTACTGTCACATCCATACATGACTACTAGAAAAACCACAGCTTTGACTAGACGGACCTTTGTTGGCAAAGTAATGTCTCCACTTTTTAATATGCTGTCTAGGTTGATCATAGCTTTCCTTCCAAGGAGCAAGCATCTTTTAATTTCATGGCTGCAGTCACCATCTGCAGTGATTTTGGAGCACGCACACAAAAATAAAGCCTCTCACTGTTTCCACTGTTTCCCCACCTATTTGCTATGAAGTGACTGGACTGAATGCCATGATCTTTGTTTTCTGAATGCTGAGCTTTAAGCCAACTTTTTCACTCTCCTCTTTCACTTTCATCAAGAGGTTCTTTAGGGGCATAATTTATATGTGGCACCCACCTACAGAACAGGCGATTTCAACTGCATAATATCTCAAATATCATTGATGCTCAGCATACATTGATTGAACTAGTGAATAAATGGCATATTTATTCTCTATGCAGAATTCAACTCAAATACTTCTTACTGCTGGTATGGAGCTCACTAGGTAAATGATTAGAAATATAAACTTGTGCTTGTGATGTAAACTGGAGTAAAGTCACAAAATACAATAAGGCCTTTCTTCTTCCATAGTCTTATGCCAGATACTTAAGAATTAACACTCTTTCTACAAACAGTTGTCCCATTTCCATCTTTTTTTTATGACCAAAAAATAAGAATGTGGTAATGAGAAACAAACCATCTGCATATAAATCCTATTGATCTTAGTAAAATCAATTTCTGGTCTACTTAGTGCCAAAGTGATAGGTTTGACCCACATTATCTTTTCATTGGTTTGCTTTGGAATCTAGACAGAGAGAATAATAGTTAAATGACATTTCTCTATTAAAAATAGAAGACTGTCAGATTAAGAGAACCAGCCCACTGCCAAATAGATCGCTTTTGTGTGCAGTGTGCTGAATGCTTATTTTACATATTGATCATTTTTTCAGCCATGTGTTTTTGTTGCAAGCTAAAGAACCAAATAAAAATGCTTATAAATATGATTTTGTTGCATATGTGTATACTACATGCACACACACATACATTTTTACATGTACACACATACATACATACACACACAAAGCATTTTTCTACTGTGACTCTTCTGGTAAGCAGCCCTGAAATGCACCTAGTCACTTCTTGCTTGGCTGGGTCTTCTATGGGCATCCTTGCCATCATATGTGACTGTGGAGTACATTGTAATTAGCTGTACATTTCATGTCATGGGGCTGCACTATCAAATGATAACAGGTTAGGGCTGTCAGTTCAAGTGTCAAGAGTATAAAGGATATTAAGTGCAGAGATGACAACACAATGTGAATACTGCAAATCCAGGAGTCACTCAAAAGTGTGGGCCTCTCTCAAGCAACAGGCTACCTTTGCAGGAGAATCTATTTGTAGCATCAACTGGCCCTCTTCACGTTTCTAGCCAGTATGTGCAGACTGAGAACAAAGTTTTGGAGAAGGCTTTAAAATTATACACACAAGTCTACCAATCCTCTTTCCACCTATATTTCTGACTGTAAGTGAAGACATCATTCAAAAGTATTCACTGGTATCAATGATATACCAACATTTAATTAACTACTTAAGGCAGCTCAAAAGTTAGACATTTCCTAATTGATCCTGCACATGGTATCTCTGGATATACAGACAGTTAATGCGTTTGCTCAGTCATGTCCGATTCTCTGTGACCCTAAGACTGTAGCCCACCAGGCTCTTCTGTCCATAGCATTTTCCAAGCAAGAATACTGGAGGGGCTTGCCATTTCCTACTCCAGCGAGTCTTCCCAACTCAGGGATCGAACCTGCGTCTCCTGTGTGTCCCTGGCGTTGCAGGCAGATTCTTAACCTACTGAGCCACTGAGGAAGTTCAGATATACAGAAATGCAATTTCTGGAGCCCATTATACAGAGCGAAGTAAGCCAGAAGGATAAAGACCATTACAGTATACTAACACATATATATGGAATTTAGAAAGATGGTAACGATAACCCTATATGCAAAAAAAGAAAAAGAGACTCAGATGTATAGAACAGACTTGTGGACTCTATGAGAGAACCTGGGGGTGGGATGTTTCAAGAGAATAGCATCGAAACATGTATATCTAGGGTGAAACAGATCACCAGCCCAGGTTGGATGCATGAGACAAGTGCTCAGGCCTGGTGCACTGGGAGGACCCAGAGGGATGGGGTGGAGAGGGAGGTGGGAGGGGGGACCGGGATGGGGAATACATGTAAATCCATGGCTAATTCAATGTATGACAAAAACCACTGCAATGCTGTAAAGTAATTAGCCTCCAACTAATAAAAATAAATGGAAAAAAAAAATAAAACAGACCACTGTTTGGAGTATCCATGTAGAAACAAATAAAAGGTAGGCTAAGGAAAAATAATCAAGTTAAAAAGAGACATGAGGATAAAAGATAATTATTTTACCTGGGTTCCTAGAAATTTTATATCATAGAAAATACAGAACTTTTTACTCTGAGCAAAACAGTTTAGTTATTAGTGCAACGAATGTATGTGTGAATTCAGTGTTTAACCTGGGCCACTCAAACCTATTATCTCCAAAGTTACACCTGCTTAATGATGTCTAGGTAAGTGAATAGTAATGGGTATGTAGAAAGTGACTCAGCTCTCCACTTAACCTTTCAGATTTCCCAGTATACAAAGATCATTTCAGTTGGAGAAGTATATAGGGTAACTTGGCACAGAAAGGCCTACATCTATTGAAAAACAAACATTAGGCTTCAAATCCATCCGCCCACGTTTCAGTTGCTTCCAGATACTGTGTGGTTGGTAATTCTCATACCACAAAGTTTCTATCAATTGAAGATAGCAGTAATTGTGTTCTATTATGCTAAATGACCCGGGCATTGTTTAGGTTTTATTATTATTATTGTTACTGAAGGTTTTTTCCCTACAGAAAAATGTTAGGACTCTTTCTGGTGCAAGCAAGTAATAGTCCAGTAATACCAATAGAATTTATACATATGGGACTTCCCTGGTGATCCCGAGTTTAAGAACCCAGCTGCCAATGCAAAGAACATGAATTAGACCCCTGGTCCAAGAAGATGCCACCTGCCACAGAGCAATTAAGCGCATGTGCCACAGCTACTGAGAGGGCATGGCCTAGAGCCTGTGCTCTGCAACTAGAGAAGTCACCTTAGTGAGAAGCCCAAGCACCACAACTAGAGAGTGCCCCCAGTTGTCACAACTAGAGAAAGTCCACAAGTAGCAACGAAGGTCCAGTGTAGACAAAAATAAAAATAAACTAAATAGTAAAAAAAAAAAAAAAAAGAAATTACACGTATAATAAGAGGGCATTTCCCCCAAACTGAAGATGCTTTAACAACAATGCAATGACTTGGCCAAATAAATCAAAATCTGTTAGTACAAATGGCTAACAACCTTGTCTCCACAGTGATTCAGCTAGCACTTGCTTCAAACAAGTGATGACAATAAATGAATTACGCACGTATTAAACCAATGATGAAATCATATCTGCTAGAATTCATGCTCTTACGATGTCTTTAATGAACATGCAATAAAAAGGAGACTGCCTTAGAGGATTGTCTCTATCAGTAAAAGTTGTGCCAAGGCACACCAAGATTTAATTAAAACATCAAAATGTAAGGGAGGAACACAATTTGACAGATAAATGTGAATATCATGGCATTGTCACTGAGCTTTTCTAATGAGATTAGATTCTTCTTTAATTGACATTTTCAACTGAGGCACAGATAAAACAGATTTAATTTTTTAGAGCAGTTATATACAGCTGGACTGTAGCTGGGTGAACGGGGTTTGACATTTAAATATCATAAATGATATTTTATATGCTTCCTTCACTAATGCACTGTCAATATTAAGAAGGATAAGCAGATATGTTAAATACACAAGGCACAGAAAATAGCACAAGTGATGCAAATAAACCTTACAACACTGGTGCATCAGACCAACTTTTGTGAAACCAATTTCATTCAATGCATGTGGGGTCTTCTGTTAAAAAGAAAAAAGCCTCACAAAGAACTCCTAAAGGTAATTTCATGTTTATAAAAAGGAATGGGAGGACATCAAGTTTCTTCTGAGAATGTGTCAAGGATTTTTTTTTTTTTAAATATCGCTAATAAGGTCCTTTCCTGGAATTATTTTCATTTTGTGTTAACAAAAGGCATGGGAAAAATCCATCAGCTAATGCAAGGTTGTATCATGATCAAGACAAAAGAAATAAACCCATCATTTATTTTAAAACGTCAATATAAGAGCTTCTTCCTTTATTGGCCTTTAATGAGCTTTCCACCATGAATTCACCTGAAGCATTTTAGCTTAATGAACGGAATTTGCTATTATGAAGTCTCTTTTGTATCAAGTCTAGCATCCAGGAACTGCAGCTCCAGTATCTGCATGATCCACTATGTTCAGTTCTCCAAGAGTCACTGGTGGTCTCTGCAGTCAGCTATTCTCTTCCACTTGCCCAGTTTCTATCTGGAGGTCCTCTGATAATTCAGCATGCATCAAAGCATCATTGTGTTTCTACAAGTCTTTATCCATAACAACATAAGAACAAAGGAAAAACTAAACAGAGGAGAGGAATAAAGCATTTAGCTATGGAAGGCAAGGTGTCCCTGAACACGGTCAATATAAAGAGAATATAAATGATATGAAGGTTGGATGCTTTAAAAATTATTATGCCACCTAATAATAACCCACAAGGGAAGCCCTTGTGGCTCAGCTGGTAAAGAATCAGCCTGCATTGTGGGAGACCTGGGTTTGATCCCTGCGTTGGGAAGATCCCCTGGAGAAGGGAAAGGCTACCCACTCCAGTATTCTGGCCTGGCGAATTGCATGGACTGTATAGTCCATGGGGTCACAAAGAGTCAGACAGGACTGAGCGACTTTCACTTCACATGCCACCTAAATATTTATGAGTTTAATTTATGCAATTAAACTCACAACTTCAGTGAGTTTAATACTTATTTGTGAATATGAAGAGGTTATATATTCATGTATAAAGACATATGTTCTGCTTATGGACAGGTAGTCTTAATGGCTAGCCTAAGCCCTGTGTATTAATTAATGTTTTCCTCAGAGGAAAAATAATTGTTAGGTATATTGACTTGGATGGTAAAGAAACTGCCTGCAATGCAGGAGACCTGGGTTTGATCCCTGGGTTAGGAATATCCCTTGGAGAAGGGAATGGAAAGCCCCTCCAGTATTCTTGCCTGGAAATCCCATGGACAAAGGAGCCTGGTGGGCTACAGTCCATGGGGGTGCAAAGGGTCGGACACAACTTAGCGACTAACACTTCCACTTTCTTATGAAATTTACTTTTTTAGTTCCCCAAATACTGAAGCATCCACTACAAGCATGTATGAAGCACCCTCTTTGGTCCAGACACAAAACTAAATAATACATGCCATTGGTCTCCAATAGCTCAATCTATGGAATATATCCAAACAATTACATTAAATAAATCCTTGATTTTGCTTGAGTAGTCACACAGGCTTTGCAGAAGGGGATACCAAACAGAATACTGTGCTAATGGATGAGGAGGCATTGAAACTGGCAGATTTCTAGATGAGGCATAAGAATAGGATTATTCAATAAATGGCCACAAGTCAGCAAGCCTAGACTAAGACAATGGTTTAAAAAGTGGGCTACACAGAACCTCTTGGTGCAGAAGGGAAGGGGGCATGGAGGAAATGGAAGAATGAGTGTTGAGGACTCCTGACTCCCTACCCACAGGTGAACTGGAGAGGCCCGTTTCATTCATTTTTCATATCAGGTTGAAACTGGATTTCCTTTGAAGAAATAGTCTGCTGCTAAGAAAAATATATTTGAAAATTAATTCATTAAAAGTATGTGAACCACAGTGGGATGAACAGGTGGCAATACTAAAAAGAATCTAGGTTAATGAAGGGCCGTGCATGACCATCCAACAGGCTTGGACTTTAATCTTGGACAGTGTGGCCAGTGAATACTGTAACTGGGTCAGTGACAGGCTCAGTTTTGCTTTCTTGGGAGGTAAGTGTAGCAGCAGCAGAATGAAGAATAGTTCTCAGTGTGGGTAGCATGACAGAAGCTGAGAGATCCGTGAGTCCAGAGCAAAGGAAATTAGGATGCAGAGAAAGTCCAGTCAAGCATCTGAGTTTGAGGATGAAAGAAAATTTGACGCCGATATCTCAGATTTGACAAAGGTGACTGGTTGAAAACAGGTGTCATAATTTCCTATTTCACAAAATATTGTTACCTTGCACAGCATAAACCTTGCTTTTTGCGCCTAGTTTTATTTCAAATATATATGCATATAATTGATCCAAACAAAATTTATATGACTAAGTGTTATTGTTCTTGTTGGAGCCAAAATTGTGGAGAATCTACAAAACAGAGCCTATTATCCCAGCTCTGCAGCCTATTTCCCTTTCTTGCCCTCCTTCCTCATGTTTCTACCACCAACAATAGGGACTTCGGAGTTTCAGGAACCCATTTCTTATCACACCCACACTTTCCCGATGAATTCTAGTACTTTCAAGGCCAGGACTGGTCTTTTGGAACTTTTGATCCCATTACTGGATCTCAGCAAATACCAGATCCTTACATGTTTGATGAATGAATGTCTGACATCTGCCTCAAAGAAAGAAATGGCAAAAACCAATCTGCTGCATACAGTATGGTTGCCACAGTAACCGCGGGTTGACCTCCATGAAAGAAGGTGTCTGTGGACACAGGAAACTAGGGAAGAGCATAGACACATCCACATGGACATTGAAGTACCTTTATGTAATCCCTCATTCTTCATCCCACCCACCACCCATGCCTACTAGAACCTTCAGTAATCATTGCCTGTATCACTTTGTGCTCAATTCTCTTCTATATCTTAAAGGTACTCAGATGTATACGTGCGTGTGTCTGTGCAATTGTTTTATAGTAAGAATTTGTGTGGTTTCTGGGCTTGCAGGGTAGTGAAGAGTCCCTGGTCCTACCTGTCTCTGGGGTGAGGCAGGTGGAGATACTGCTGTGGGCCTTAAACAAGCCTGCTCAGAGCTTTCCAAGGAGATGCTCGCATTTCTCATTATCAATGAATCAATTAGTTAACTAGTTGAACCATCAGTCAACTTTTGACTGTTAAGATGCTGTGATGTGAGCCTCTTGTAGATAATATGAAGATGCTCAGAACCCAAACATAAGGGCTAAAGTGAAGTTGCTCAGTCATGTCCGACTCTTTGCGACCCCATGGACTGTAGCCTGCTAGGCTCCTCCGTCCATGGAATTCTCCAGGCAAGAATACTGGAGTAGGTTGTCATTTCCTTCTCCAGGGGATCTTCCCAACACAGGGATCGAACCCGGGTCTCCCATACTGTAGGCAGACCCTTTACCATCGGAGCCACCAGGGGCTCCTGACATAAGTGCTGGCCCTACCCAATAGTCTACTATGGGAACAGGTTGGTATCTGAAGATCACACAGCCTTATGGAAGTGAAATAACAAGCACGGAGGAACTTGCCAGATGGATGAGGGCATTGCACTGACTCCCTTGGTCCCTACAGGAGTGACTGCTTTGTTCTTTGACCACTCGAGGAAAGAGATGCAATTTTCCCATCATCTCCACACTCAGGGAGAGCTTGGGGTTGACATTTTAACCAATTGTTTTATAAATAACAAAAGCATCCATTTGAAATTCTGCTTTCTTCATTCTCTTTTCTTCATGCTGTGCAGGCTGCATGAAGTGCTGATCTGATAAGAAAAATAAATAAATGATGAAGTGCATAGTGTGGTAATTAGTAGGTACACAGTTAATGAGGTAAATTAGAATCTGAATCAAAGTGACTCGATTCAGAATTATTCATTTCTCCACATTGCTTGTGAGTTTCAGAAGACCAATCTTGCTTTTATCTGGTTTTAAGTGTTAGCCAGAAAGCGATAATAATGTATTATAAATAGGAGCATTACCAAGTATTGTAGGCCCAAGCCCTAAAAAATATTTCACTATGTTAAAGAACTCAGTATGAAAAAAAAAAAGAACTCAGTATGAAACAATAAATAAATAAACGTTTTGATCGAGTACAATATTCACTTAAATTTGAAATGAGATTTATGTGAGTCTAGTATGACTCAAGTTCTCAAGAGGAGAAAAGAGATGTAATCAAATATTTACAACACAATGTCATAAGACATATAAGAGAGTTGAGCACAAAGTGATACAGGCATAGAGTTGCTAATAATATCTTGAAAATAAATCTCTTTAAAAAAGAAATACAGCACAGGGAATGAAAATTATCTGTAATCTTCTCTTTCATTTTAATTTTTTTGAACAACAAGAAAAAATGTTCAATATGTACATGTGCACACACACACACACACGTACACGTACATGCCTAAGTGAAAATTGAAGTGCCAAGAAACACTCATGACCACTGTAAGAAGGCCAGCTCATTCACATCCTATTTAATAGAGAGGCTTTCAATACATCCAGATGCCACATCTGCCAACAAAAAGAGGAGGAGAGACAAAGCTAGCCAAAATGTAATCAACAAAATCTGACTCACTCACCTCCTCTTTTATATGTCTCATCTTACAGTTTATCTCATCTTTATTGACAGAGAACAGATATACTGTCAAGTACATACCAACCTAATTAACTTGCTTTAATATAGAAAACTCTGAGCCTCAAGACAACAGCATAGATGTTCTTGTACTTTACCCCATATAATGTAATCTAAGACTCAATATCATGTGATGATTTTCCTTTAATCTGAAAATTTCCATGACCATCCATAAAGATGAGCCATGCTCTACTTCGGAGATCTCCTGCACATATCATGATGCAGTGTTGACAAAAGGCATATACAACAGAGGCTTGAGATGGTTGGATGGCATCAATGACTCGAGGGACATGAGTTTGAGCAAACTCTGGGAGATGGTGAAGGACAGGGAAGCCTGGCCTGCTGCAGTCCATGGGGTTGCAAAGAGTTGGACACAACTGAGCGACTGAACAAAGTAAAATAGAAAGCCACCCCATTTCTACTAACTATGACCAGGATCCCTCTTCTGTTTCTAGTTTACTTGGAGAGATTTTCTAACTAAAGAACCTGCTGATGGCCACACCCAATGAGAAGGTGCTGGAAGAACCAAAATAACTTTTGGGGGAACAAATCACAGCCATCTAAATTACTCTCCTGACAGAGTAATGGATCTTACAGATGAAAGGGAACAGAAGGTGTCATTTATCTTGACTTCACAAGACTTGTCAGATTTTCTCGGTATTTTTTGAAGAGCGCAATCATAAATAATTTAGAAAATTATGACTTAGACCTCAAAAACTTTGAGCTAGACAACCACAACCGGGAAATGCGGACTTTCAAAAACATTGTTGTCTGTGTCTCTTAAGGAAGGCACGGGAAACATAAAGCAGTTTATCAGGGAAACGTCTTGAGTCTGGCGCTACCTACAATTGATAGGAGGGACTCTTGGATAATTCAACTTCATTTAATTCAGTTTGTTTCACTGAAATGTAACAAAGCTGAACATTGCACTGAGCATGTCAGTTATGATGCTTGTACCTTAGGAGCTGGTTTCTAGTTCAGGCAGCTTTACCCCATAGAGCCTGTTAGGAGTTGAATTTCGTCCTCTCAAAAGTTCAGAATTTGGATTCCTAGCCTCCAGTAGCTAAGAATGTGACTATATTTTGGAGATACGAGTCATTAAGAGGTAATTAAAGTAAAATGAGGTGCACTGTAATCCAGTATGACTGCTGTCCTTCTAGAAAATTCGAACTCAGAGACAAACAAAGGGAAAATGATATGAAAGCACAAGGAGAAGATAGTCATCTATTAAGACAAGCTAAGGAGAGAGGACTGGAATAGATCATTTCCTTACAGTTCTCAGAGGGAACTAACCCTACCAGCACCTGGATCTTGGGCTTCTAGTCCCTACAACTGTTAGGAGATAAATGTCTGTCATTGTGGCTCAGCTGGTAAAGAATCCGCCTGCAACGCGGGAGACGTAGGTTCGATCCCTGGGTTGGGAAGATCCCTGGAGAAGGGAAAGGCTACCCACTCCAGTATTCTGGCCTGGAGAATTCCGTGGACTAGTCCATGGGTCACAAAGAGTCGGACATGACTGAGTGACTTTCACTTAAGCCATCCAGCCTGAGACTTTCTTAAAGCAGCCCCAGCAAACGAATATAAAGTCCTGCGCGAAGATGCAGCGCTGGGGTCCCTGGGGTGCACGGTGGCTCTTATTGGACCAGGGCTGAGCAAGTGACACAGGGTAACTCGTGTTTAGGCCGACTGACTCTGGGGGGGTGGCCGAGGACACAGCTGAATGCCCAGCTGGACGGTGACTGAGCTGCCCAACCAGACCGGCGTGTACCAGCGTGCACGCGCTGGCTACGGCAGACTCAGACTCAAAAATAAAGAAGATACACGGAGAAAAACGACAGCACCGGGACAGACCACGAGGGCTGTCAGTGAAGACTGGAGGGAGGGGGCTCCTTCAAGCTGCTTTCCAAGTCCAGTGCCAAGCCTCGCGTAACCTTACAGTTAGCTCTCTGGCTCTCCCCCTCTTCACCTTCCTTTTTTTTTTTAAATCACTTTATATATTTTATTTATTTGTTTTATGGTGCGAATACTCAAGTTCTACTCTCTTAGTTTTTATAATTATAATAAAATTATACTTTAATTATACAGTACAATGTTATTCACTATAGTCACATGCCATACCCTTGATCCTCAGAACTTATTCATCTCGGAGCTGAAAATCTGTGCCCCTTGACCTACGCCTCCCTATCTCCTCCACCCTCCCGGAACTTGGCAACCACCCATTCTATTCGCTATTTCTTTGAGTCAGTATTTTTTTTTTAATTTTACATATAAGTGAGATTGTTCAATATTTTTTTTCTCTGATTTATTTCACTCAGCAACATGGCATCTATGTTGTCACCAATGGCAGATTTCTTTCTTCATGATGGTTGAACATATCCCAATGTATATAAATATACCACGTTCACTTAGGTTGTTTCCATGTCTTGGCTATTGTAAATAACACTGCAGTGAACACAAGAGTGCAGATATTGCTTCTCGATAGTGATTTAATTTCTTTTGGATGTCTATCTAAAAGGGGCATTGTTGGTTCATAGGCTAGTTCTACTTTTAACTTTTTGAGGAACCTCAAATACTGTTTTCCATAGTGGCTGTACCATTTCATATTCCCACAAACAGTGCAACACGGTTCTCTTTCCTCCACATCCTCACCAGGATTAATCACTTGTCTTTCAACAACAGTCATCCTAACAGCTATGAGATGATATCTCACTCATTTTCCTGATGATTAGTGATGTTGAATGCCTTTCCTTGAAACACTTATGTAACTAGATGCCTGAGACACTTGATCTTACACTGTTTTAAAATGGGACAAAACTGTTGTTCCAAATGATAGAAGGAGAAGCATACAAATTGAAAATGAGATTTAGTTTTTGGAGAGACCATCCTTTATTTGAGAAGAAAGCTTTTCTCTCTTCCAAAAAGTGGGACCTTTTTCATTCTGCAAAAATGAGAAAGTTCCTGCTCACTTAACCACTTTATTCTTGAGGAAGTCTTATACTCAGTGAAATAACCAAAATGTCCTTTTTTCAGAATGAAATAAAAATATATCTTTTAGTACTGGATTGAGTATAATTATATTTTAATTATACAATACAATGTTATTCACTGTAGCCACCATGTCATACCCTTGATCCTCAAATCTTATTCATCTTACAGCTGAAAAATAATATATGTATAATATTTATTTACAATAACATACATATATATTTATAATACAGTGATGAATTATTGCTTCTCAAAGTTGGGAAATAAAGCTCCTGATTTTTATCAAATATGGGTTTAACTTTAGCTCTTTATAAAGAGCTAAATTTATAGAATTACATGTACACTTAAAGTTTCAATTTATATCAATGTGTATGTGTGTTGGTTTTCTGTTTGCATTCTTGTCCAAACTCTGGCTTCTCCAAGATCAGGAATGGGGACTGAAATCCTGCAGGAAAGGATGCAGGCCTGGACTTCTCTCCATCCTACCCTGGAGGAAAGGCTGGACTTGGTGCAGCCAAAGCTGGAATGGATTATTCAGATGCTACATTTCCTGGTATTTCACACTAAGGTTAAACAGGGTAAGAGGAATCCTTGCATTTATCTCTGCCTTCTCCTGAATCATGACTTTTTAATTTAAAAAAATAGTAAAGAATAAAAAGGGCATAAAGTCATAGGGATATTTCTCTTGAGAATGGGAGAGGAGACCAATCAAGTAAGAGACATCCACAAAAATGTTTAAAGTGGAGCTGAAATGTCAGTCTACAATGTATGGAGGGAGGAGAGGCATGGAGATGGACGGGGAGGCATCGAGCTGGGGGCTAGGTTAAGAAGTGAGCCAGTGAACACTGCTGACCCCAGACTCAGAAACTGGAAGTGCCATGTGCTGCCAAGGCTCTCATCCTGAAGAAGAACTGTTTATTTCTGCTGAGGCTAAATCAGTTTGTGAACTCGAGAACTGTAAGTCCATTTGAGGGTCATGGAAGACAGGCTGAATGGAGGAACTCGTGAATATTTGCTCCTGGAGTGATGAGAAGCCTGGCCCCTCTCCTACTGAACTCCCACAATGCTAGCAGCTGGTTCAACCCCTTCAGGAGGATGCTAGAGGGTATCTCTCTAAGAAAAAGGACCACCTATATGAAGAAAAGAAAAGAGAGAGAGAAATTGACACTTGGAAGTCACCCAGCCAGGAAAAAAAAAGCTGACATATTTGATGATCTTCTTATAAGATTTTATTACTTACTAATAATATGAGCAAATACTCAGACACTTGAAAACAACTCCCTGCATAAAAGGTAAAAACACATCATTATTTTTAAAGCATTTGCAAGACAAGGAAGTTTAAAACAACTAATTAAAAAATCCTAAGGGGTGAGAAAATATCGTGATAATGAACCAAGAATTGAATGCTATTGAAAGGAGGAACATGGTATTAGATATTAAAATTCAAATATCAGAAATGTAAAATATCAATATGAGGATCAGCAGGTACAAGGTAAGTTTAAGAAATCTCTCAGAAACTGAAACAAAAAGTTCAAGAAACAGAAAGCACAAGAGAAAATAATACATTCAAAAATCAATAAGGAAAATATCCTTGAAATAAACGACATGAGTTTCTAGATTAAGTTGCCCACAAAGTGCCTACAAAGCAAACTGACTGATAAGAAGTAACACCAGAACTAATCAGAAGTAAATTCCTGTTGTTTAAGCTGCTCAATCTGGGGTCTTTCTTATGGCAGCCCTAACATGGGAACTGTGCCACTCACGGTGACTGTTCTGTCTAGGGCATGGGTCGAGGACACGTCCTTGCAGTTAGGCAGAGATTCGGCTGAAGGGAATTGCCACTGTCAGTCATCTTGGGAAGACAGTAAACTCTGGTGGAGAAAATGGGCAGCTCTTTAAATACATGAAAGAGAAAAGACTTCCTTCTGGTCTGAGTTCTAAAGGATTTGGGAGAGTGGGTATGGTGGCATTTGTATCCTGGACTCCTAAGTGCAGTACAAGCGAACAAGCTACTCGCAGGCAGTATACTTTCCTTTTCCCTAAGTAATCCGTAAACTCTTCCTGAAGTTCATGGCTGCTTCTGTTGCACTGGGAGGTCTGATCCCAAGTTTCAGAAGGCCTGACCAAGGGACAGTCAGAGTGGAACATCGGTGGGTGGTGGGACCCCCAAGGCAGGCAGCAATGCTCGGCAGAAAGCACTTTCAAGAACTTTTGGCTGCACAAACAGCACATTTTCCATTTCTGTTAGCTGCTCGTTACTCATTTGACACAACAGTTTTTAAAGCATCAGTGGATTACTCAAAGCCTTGGGAAAATATCTGATTACCTGAAACAAAATCTGACTCAAATATATAAAGAGAGCAGTTCAGTATTTTATTTAATGAGCCAAATCTCTAAACCTCCTCCATCTGTACCCATATATGTGACTTCCATGTGTTAAGTCGCCTCAGTCATGTTTGACTCTTTGCAACCCCATGGACTGTAGCCCACCAGGCTCCTCTGTCCTGGGATTCTCCGGGCAAGAATAATAGAGTGGGTTGTCATGGCCTCCTGCAGGGGATCTTCTCGATTTAGTGACTGAACCCACATCTCTTACATCTGCATTGCAGGTGGATTCTTTACCATTAGCACCACCTGGGAAGTCCATATGTGACTTCTTCCAGTAACAAGAGACAGTTCTCCCTGGATGGAGTTAGGAACAATACTCCACTTGTGTATTGGATACTATTCTCTGCCCGAAAGTTCCTTTCTCTCTAGAACCACTATTTCTCTCATTTCTCTCTTCTACTGAATTATTTCCACCAGAATACATTCTTACTGTAAGATCTCATTGGCTTAAAAGAATTTACTCTTGATCTCATAGTCCCTTCTGCTTTCACCCTATCCATTCCTTTTTATACTAAACTCCTGGGGAAAAGATGTCTATATTCACTAGCTCTGCCTTTTATCCACCATCCTCCCTTGAAATTATCTCAAATAGATTTTGTCCCTATTACACCACTAAAAATGACTTTGCCAAGGTCAACAAGGACCTCCTGACTCAACCTCTTAGCAGCATTAAACACAGCTGGCTGCTTCCATGTTCTTAAAGTATTTTCTTTATTTGGTTTCCAGGACACCGCATTCTCCCAATTTTCCTATTTCATCTCTGGCCTCACTTCTTCTAAGTCTTCTTTACTGACTCCTCCCCTTCTTTTCAGACCTCAAAATGCCAAAGTGCCCCAAGGGCTCAGTTCTTTCTATAGTAACTTCATTTTCCACATTTACTCCTTTGTTGATCTCATACAATCCCATAGCTTTGAAAATAATCTATAATGTGATAACTTTCAAATTTAAGTCTCCAGCTTCAATTTGTCTTCCCAACCCCACAACTGTGTATTCTATGTTACTTAAGGCTCAATTTTCTGCTCCTCCTCCCAATCCTATTCCTCTCCCCTATTTTAAGGAGCTGCAATCATGGGCTGAGTCAACAGAATAACTATAATGACAATTTCCTATTATTTTTTTCTTAAAACGAAAGATCTTTATAATGTACCTGCCTTATTAGAGAATTTTTAATATTTTAAAATAATATCATTTTCAGAGCAGGATTCAGAGCAAAATAGTGATATGAAAAGAAATTTTTAAGTGTTAAAGAGAAGACAAAAGGTTACTTCTGTAATATAGGAAACTTGGAGAACCATCAAATCACACATATCCTCTGGTTACCAACTCTTCAGAAACTAAATAAGAGGGTATAGGCTTAAACCACCTCTGCAGAGACTAAGGGAGGCATGAGAGAGAAATTTCTTGATGTGAGCCCAGATGGGTCCCAGCTAGAAACAAGCCACTAGAACAGGGAGACACATTGTCCCTCCAAGCATGTGCAAGACTTAGTAGGCAGCATTTTGTTCTGGAAGATGTCAAGACAACATGTCCTTCCTGCAGGGAGAAGCAGGGATCCAATGACCTCCCGAGGGCTCCACTCGGATTCACGTGCACCATTACATTACCACCACACTTTGGCGACGCAATGCAATAAACACGTAACATTAAACCAGTTCCCATCTGGAGCTTTCCTGGCCTAGACAAACTCAGTAGCCATCAGGGTTTACACTCAAGGAGGTGTTCACATATGTGTGCCTCCAGCATAGCTTATTTTATTTTATTTTACTTTATTTTATTTTAATACATAGCGCCCTTCAAGTTTCCTTTGAAGTCTACCGCAAATAACAGGTTTTAGCACATCAGGTGATATTTTGCTTCCTGAAGCATTTAAATTAATTTTCTATTACCAATGCAAATGTGTACTTTCCAATTTACCCGCTGCACAATAAAACCTAATTTAAAGCAATTAATGTTCATTAATGGCCCCATCTGCATGTTTATCGCTTTATCCTTAAATACTAGAGACATGGTATCCATATTTTATTGCTCACTTCTTATCAGCAAGAGTTCTTATCCTCAAGGGTAAATGTAAGACTAATGTGCCAGTATCTCATATCTTTATAAGAAAACCACATTGCCTTTTTTTCCCTGTAAAAATCTAGATGAACAAGTTAAATGTGCAGTATACCAAATGTACCTAATACCAAAAAAAGAGACGATTTGTAATGGTGTGCTTGCGTGGGTGCATGCATCTTCAGTCACTTCAGTCATGTCCAATTCTTTGTGACCCTATGGACTGTAATACGCCAGGCTCCTCTGTCCATGGGATTCTCCAGGCAAGAATACTGGAGTGGGTTGTCATGCCCTCCTCCCGGGTATCTTCCCAAACCAGGGATGGAACCCCTGTCTCCTAAGTTGCAGGCAGATTCTTACTGCTGAGCCATCTGGGAAACCCAGTGATGCCCTTAGCTCCCTCCATTGTCTTTTCTCCACCCTTCCCCTCCCCCGAACTGGTGTGACACAGTAGTTAAATGTGCCCAGCCCAGTCCTGAAAGGATTTGGCCAGGAATGGATGGAGTGTAGCAGCAGCACTGTGGCCTTTTCCTACCTCGCCACCTTCAGCAGATCAGCACCTTGCAGGGAACCAGCAGGTAGGCGTGGATCTCATGACATCACACAGCACTCTGCGCATGCGCTAGCATCAGCCAGGCATGCTCTGCCACTTTACTAGTTGCTTTAGTTGTTGCACTTGAGGACACTAGCTTACCTTTCTGAGCATCTGTTTTCTCAACCTGCCTGATCAGGTTTTTCTCAGGACTGAATAAGGTTGTATGCTAGAGGATAAACACATATCGTAATATCGACTGGTCCACACTTTCTGGGTTCAAATCCTGGCTTCTTCTCTCCTGCTCTATGAATATGTATGAATCTCTCTGTGCCTAGGTTTTCTCATCTACAAAACGGGCATCATAACAGCATCTTTTCTGTTTACAAGAGCCCCATCACAGCAAGGGTTCTTGTAAAAATTAGAATGAGCTCATACCTATAAATAGCTTAAAACAGAGCCTGACAAATAGTAAAGACTTGGTGAACATTAAGAGAAAACACAGTAGGTACTTTGGAGACCGCAGCTATTTTTATTAAAGGCTTTTCCCTAAAGTCGCAGTCTGTGGTGCTAAAATGTGGCTTCTGGGCTTAGAGACAAGAATCCTGGCACAAGGCAATGTGCAGGTGGCTGATTTCGCCACCCCCACCCCATTCTAGAGGAAGGCATAGCAAGCACCTCCTCTGTGACGCTCATGTCTAAGGCCCAGACTGCCAAATGCATATAGAGTTCTTGAAACAGAGAAGGAAAAAAAAAAAAGAAAAAGAAGTTGAAAGTAAATAATATGTTTACACTATTGTAAGAAAAAAAGCAAATGAGTTTGGGTGGGATTTTTTTTTTTTTAAAATAATGTTGCTCAGCCAAGATAACCCATCTGATTTCTCTATTCCTTAAAAAAAAAAAAAAAAATAGAAAAGTTAATAAATGTTTCCACACGTGTGATTTCAGTGAAATTTACATTTATGAGTCATTATCATTTCGGTGGAAGGCAAAATGATGTTCAGCTTGTCACTAGAGGGGCAGATGGAGATAGAGTTTAGGAAGTTGACACACCAGCTGACAGAATGAGTATAATTTACGTTCCAGCCAGCCCAATGGCAAGCAATTATCTCTGAACTAGGATAACAAATGTGCTTTTTTATCCTCAAAAAGTTGACATGCATTATAGAAGTTTCCAGAAGGCATATTTCCTGTAAAGAAGCAACTGCTTCTGTATTCAACATTCAGTACAAGAGTATAATTGGATACTGACCCTTTCAGAAGATTTCGTTACAAGTTAAAGTTAGATATTAAGAGAATAAAATCTACCTGGAGTTGTCTGCTACTTTCTATTTGCTATTTGACTGTTTAAATATTGCCTTACAAACATACTTTTACTTAGTATTCAATACCATTGATGGATTTGGGCTTTAGCAAAACACAAATTGCTTTATGCACAATCCATAGTCATACTATTTTATGAGGATCATAAATAAAACAAATAAAAGTGGGAATTTGATGTTTATCATGGTTTAAAAACCCTCTTAGTAGGAGAAAGACATTTTTGATTCCATGATTAGTTGACATCTACATAAGAAAAAAACACAGAAACTGGTAAATACACTGATGTGATTCATCGTAGATGACATGATATAATTAAAATGTATTAATATAAACATTAAGACAATTTAAATGTCTTTTAGTGTGAATTTTGAATGTTTTGACTCAACTTTATTCTACATCAAAAAGCCGCTGAACTAGATGCACTGTCTTATCTACAAATTACACATCTTGAAACAGGGTGAAATGTTTATATGAATTACTTTCATTTACTTATTTTCATCAAGGCATAAAATATAGCTACTATTTAAGAAAAAGTAAAATTCTGAAAATTAACTTACACAGAAAGATCAGAAATGTGCATCCACAGCCTGTTAGAAATGGAAATGACCATAGTAATTATGTAGTTCAAATCCCTTACTTTGGAAATAAGGAAGATTAAGTTAAAAATATTGTAACATTCTAAACATGGTATTAAAGAACAGTGATGGTAAAGAAAAAAATGAAACTATCTTCAGCCCTTTGAAAATTAACCATAACTATTTTAACAGTGTTAAAATCTTAATTTAATAAAAATATTGGAAATAAAGCAGTATTAGAATAAAATCAATATATAAAATAGATATATAATGAGACCCTACTGTATAGCTTAGAGAACTCCACTCAGTGCCCTATGTTGATCTAAATGGGAAGGAAATCCAAAAAAGGAGGAGATATATGTATATATATAGTTGATTCATTTTGCTGTACAATAGAAACCAACGTAACATTGCAAAGTGACTATGATCCAACAAAAATTAATTTAAAAAGAAAAAAAATCAGCATGATTAATGTAGTTCAATGAATTGATGATAATACACCTGCAATGCAGGAGACCTGGGTTCGATCCCTGGGTCAGGAAGATCCGCTGGAGAAGGGAATGGCAACCTATTCCAGTATTCTTGCCTGGAAAATTCCTTGGACAGAGGAGCCTGGCATGGGGTGGGGGGCGGGGCAGGGATCACAGAGTCAGACGTGAATGAGCAATTGCATGCGCACACATTAAGGTATATTTTTACATGCCATAAAATCCACCCATTGCATATGCAGAATTAAATAATTTTTATGAATTTTTACAGTTGGTAGCCATCACCACAAGACAGTTTTAGATCATTTCCGTCACTCCAAAAAATTCCCTTGAGCCTGTTTGCACTCAACCCTGCTTTAACCCCCAAACCCAGGCAACCACTGATGCACTATCTGTCTCAATAAATCTGCCTTTTCTGGACATCTCATATAAGTGGAATCAAAGAATACAGAGATTTGTTTTTTTGTGTGGCTTCTTTCACTTAGGATAATGATTTTGTGGTTCATTCATGCTGTACAATGTATCCGTATTTTGTTCCTTTTTATATTGCTGAATAGAATTTAATTATATGGCTATACCACATTTTTAAATTCATAGGCATTTTAATTGTTTCCAGTTTGGGACTATTATGAATAATGCTGCTGTGAACATTTATGTACAATTCTTTGTGAGAGCATATATTTTTATTTCTCCTGTGTAGATTCCTAGAAGTGGAATTTGGAATTACAAGGGTATGTGGTAAGGTTATGTACATTTTTAGGAAACTGCCAAAATTATTTTCAAAGTAGATGTATCATTGTGTATTCCCACCCGAATGTAGGTGTCAAATGTGTTTCTGTGTCTACTGAAATGGTCATATGTTTTCTGCTGTTTCTTCTCTTTATGTGGTTATTATACTGATTGATTTTCAGATGTAAAACCAACTTGCATTCCTAAGATAAATCTCACAGGCTCATGGTACACATAATCCTTTTTATATGCTGCTGAACTTGTTAATATTTGTTAAGGAGTTTGCCCCTATCTTTATAAGGGATGTTGGTCTATGGTTCTCTTCTCCCGTGATGTTTTTATCTGGCTTTGCCATCAGGGTAAATCTGACCTGAAAAAAAAATGAGATAAGAAGTGTTCCATTTTCATCCATTTTCTGTTTCTCAAAACTTATATTTCTTCTTTAAATATTTGATAGAATGCACTAATTAAGACATGAGGGGTTGGACTTTTGTTTGTGGGATGATTTTAAATTACTAATTAAATTTCTTTACTTGTTCTGGTCTTTTCTGATTCTCTATTTCTTCTTGAATCCATTTTGGTAATTTGTAAACAATTTTTTTTCTGCTCTGATCTTTACTGTTCCCTTCCTTCTGCTTACTTTCAATTTGGCTTGCTATTTTCTTTTCTAGTATTTTAAGTTGAAAGCTTAGGTTACATTGGGATTGGAAACTTTCTTTTTTGGTGTTATAAGCATTTAGAGTTGTAAATTTTCCTCTATGCATTGCTTTGGTTGCATTCCATAATTTACATTTGTTTTGTTTTAGTCTTCATTCAATTCCAAATATTTTTGTTTATTCCTTTCTGGTTTCTTCTTTGACCCATGGGTTATTTAGAAGTATCTTAGTATCCAAATATTTGGCACAGATTTCTTTCTGTTTTAGATCTGCAATTTACTTGTTTTGTGGTCAGAAAACAGATGTTGCATAATTTAAGTTTAAAAATGTACTGAGAATTATTGAATGGCTCAGCACATAGCCTGTTGAATTACTTCTTATATCAGTTATTGAAGTGGGTTGTTGAAATCCCCAACTATTACTTCTTTAATTGTCTATTTCTTCTTTCAGTTCTGTTGGTTTTTGCTTCAAGCATGTGAGTTTCTATTATTAAGTGCATATACATTTATAATTGTGATGTCTTTCTGATGTATTGACTTGACATTATGAAATGTCTTCTTTGTTTCTATAATATTACTATATTAAAATTTGTTTGATATTAATATAACTACTCCAGGCCCATAATCATTGTTTCATGGTATATCCTTTTTCAATCTTTACTTTCAAGCTATTTATGTCTTTGCATCTCTTCGAGACAGCATACAGACATCACAAAACAGCAAAAAAACCTTGATTTTTTTTCTCCTTAGTTAGCACCTTACGGGTTTAAATTACAAAGCCAATAAAGACACCATCTACCCTAAACAAGCAATTGTAAGGTTAGGTAATGAGACACAGTTTTGGCACTGTATTCTTAGGAAAATTTGCATACTTTTTTGTTTTAGGTAACTTTTCAATTTGGACATAAGGGTTTAACTGTTCTTGGAGATCAGATATGGCTTATCTGAGTTTCTAGTCACTTCTTGTCTTCTTTCTCTGTGATCTTGATGACTTCAGATATCCTGTTAGTTCTAAGGATACAAGGAAAACTTTAAAACATTTCTTACATATCTTAAAACATTTCTTATTTATATCTTATTCCTTCAAGAAGGCAGCTTTTCTTATTGTTTACAATATCATCAACCAGGTAAGTGACTGATGCCAACAGAGCAGGTGCTTCACTTTTTAACCTTAACAATTTTATGACTCTGTTGGGCACTGACCTGCCAGTTAAGATTCATTGCTTCTTTTCAGCCACTACATGTAGACACTTCATCTTCTTCTTGTTCCCAATAATACACACTCTTCTCCCAAAGTCTGCCCTTCAAAACACATATAACAATATACTGCATTCTCTGAGAATCCAATTGCATCCAATTCTCATCATTTAATATTTAGAAAATACATTGCCTCCATGTCACTTAGGTTATTATTTCCATGGACTGACATACAACAACAGGACACTGTGTTGACCAACATGTTCCAGAGCTGGAACTAGTGTTCTGAATAAGTCCATCTTTCTCTGAACCTCAGGAAGATAGGAATGAGAACTATCCAATGAGTTAAGTGTGAGGAGCAACATTTTGGAATGAACAAAGGTAGACACATCTTTGTTGATTTCCACCTTGGGCAGGCTCAAGATGGCAAAGTCATCGTGTCTCCTACAGACAATTCTAGAATGTCTAAGAGGACCATTCGTCTGCAATGTCACTGCTGAAATTGCTAGTGTCTCAAGCAATGCATAATTATTTGACTCCAACCATGGTAAGCTAAAGGACTGTTTTATTCTTAACATTTCCCCAGGTCTTTGAATTTATGCCTGAGACATCTTTATTAATTTTTGCAATCCAGGCTAACAAGTCTACCTACCATGCTTCATAAGGTAGATGACAAAGAGCACAGGGACTGTCCCTTTAAAATAGCTTATCTGGTCAACCTAACAATTACAGATTTAGGGGGGCTCCAATTTTGCAGATAGGGCAAGTGTTTAATATATAAATTTAAAAGTATGACTTAAAGTACCTGAAAAAAGAAAGGAAAAAAAAAAAAAGTACCTGAAGACTGGAGGTGTCTTCTGAATTAGAGGCTTTTGTCAGATAACGTCTGTTTCTTTTATAAACAGGCAAAAATGATTTTATGTCTGTCAAATAAGCTGAAAGGATTTAGTTTGTCAAATATTTATTACTTATCTATAGCAAAAATGTTTTTTAATGGTTTACATTTTTGAAAGCATTCCCATATCCATTAATAGGCTTTATTCTTATTATAATTCTGGGAGGTAAGTGTTATACAAAAATTACAGCTGAGACCCATTCTTCAAAGTTATTAAGAGGAAGAATCTTGACTGGAATTCAGTTCTTCTGATGCTGTATTGAATAATATATTTCACACTATACAACAGAGGTCTCTTCATTAAAATTTTTTCATTAAATATTAAAAATTTCCTTGCTAGTCTTACCACATGTGTATGGAACAAGGGTACATATGTTTCAGTATATGTGAGAAAAAATAAATTTAGTAATTGAGTTCAGAGGCCATTAGGGAGTTAAGTAAATTTTAGTGCATCTACAAATTAAATACTACTCATTAAAAAGTACTGTGTAGAATACCTATTAGCATGAGAATATAACAATAATATGTAAACAGAAAAAATTTACCAAAGACTGTGTAAACAGAATAGATAGTTCAGAGATAGATGCACACATATAGAGTAAATTGCTTTATAACAAAGGTGCCAAAAATTCAGTAGGAAAAGAATTTATTTATGGTGTGATGTAATTGGGCTATTGTACATCATCTTGAGAAATCATGGGTGGGAAACATTATTGGAGAATAAACTACTAATTTCATTAATGCTCTGCTTTGCATATTACTTTTTTTTTGGAAGAACAAAAATCAATTTATTCAGTATATAACTTTAAACTGTACCTGGCATCTAGGTCCATGACCATAATTTACTTTTCTTGCATTTGAAAAAATATCACATGGCCTGGTAGCTCAGTGGTAAAGAATCTGTCTGCCAGTGCAGGAGATGCAAGAGACGCAGGCTCCATCCTTGGACTGGGAAGATCCCCTGGAGAAGGAAATGGCAACCCACTCCAGCATTCTTGCCTGGGAAACCCCATGGACAGAGGAGCCTGGTGGGCTACAAGTCCATGGGGTCGCAAAAGAATCAGATATGACTTAGCGACTAAATAACTATTAACAACGCTTTTCTCAGAGGTTCAAAGACAAGCTTTGCCATTCCCTTAGTTTATGAACAAAGACATAGAAATATTAGTCTAATTTGGAAGCTCTTGAGGGAATTATACCTATAGATATGTTTCATACATTATCTGATTTTTCTCTTGGCAACCAAAGATTCTGAATTATAATTAAACCAAAGACTCATCATCATAACAGTGAAAATGAGTGAGACCTTTTACTACCAAAAAATATGTTCAGCTCATTCCTTTGTTCTTTTTTCTTTTTTTTTTATCTATCTTCCTTAGATTTATTTTTTTATTTTTTATTTTTTTTATAAACTTGTTTGTTTTCTTTTCTTTTCTTTTTTCCATTAATTTTTATTAGTTGGAGGCTAATTACTTTACATCATTACAGTAGTTTTTGTCATACATTGAAATGAATTAGCCATGGATTTACATGTATTCCCCATCCCAGTCCCCCCTCCCACCTCCCTCTCCACCCGATCCCTCTGGGTCTTCCCAGTCCACCAGGCCCGAGCACTTGTCTCATGAACCCAACCTGGGCTGGTGATCTGTTTCACCCTAGATAATATACATGTTTCAATGCTGTTCTCTTGAAACATCCCACCCTCGCCTTCTCCCAGAGTCCACAAGTCTGTTCTATACATCTGAGTCTCTTTTTCTGTTTTGTATATAGGGTTATCGTTACCATCTTTCTAAAGTCCATATATATGTGTTAGTATACTGTAATGGTCTTTATCTTTCTGGCTTACTTCGCTCTGTATAATGGGCTCCAGTTTCATCCATCTCATTAGAACTGATTCAAATGAATTCTTTTTAATGGCTGAGTAATATTCCATGGTGTATATGTACCACAGCTTCCTCATCCATTCATCTGCTGATGGGCATGTAGGTTGCTTACTTAATAAAAGCTATATATGACAAACCCAAGGCAAGCATCACCCTCAATGGTGAAAAATTGAAAGCATTTCCCCTGAAATCAGGAACAAGACAAGGGTGCCCACTCTCACCACTACTATTCAACATAGTTTTGGAAGTGTTGGCCACAGCAATCAGGGCAGAAAAAGAAGTAAAAGGAATCCAGATAGGAAAAGAAGAAGTGAAACTCTCTCTGTTTGCAGATGACATGATCCTCTACATAGAAAACCCTAAAGACTCTACCAGAAAATTACTAGAGCTAATCAATGAATACAGTAAAGTTGCAGGATATAAAATTAACACACAGAAATCCTTTGTTCTTGAGACGTGAGTTCCCCTCTCAGAAGACATAAAGAGACTTGAGCACCTGATAGAAGACTGACAAGTAAGCAAGGTCAGGAGACACATCTGTACTCTGTCACATTGCAGCCTAATTTTCTTGTCTTTCCCCCACTCCCCAGCCCCCAGCTATTCCTACCAAACTTCCAGAGACAAAATGCACATCCAATGAATATGGAAGGGGAAAGATCTACAGGTTTTTGGCAGAGTTTCATCTTATTCTTTATCACCAATGCCTGACTTCCCACAGCACTAGCTCTAGTAATATTCAGCATACAAGCAGAATTTTCTTCACGGTGATGGCTCACCACAGAGGGTCTTTGAACCATCTTCTACATGAAGTAGTAGTTCTTTTATAAAGGCTTCCAAGAAGACTGATTATTGGGGGATAGATACGAATGAAAAAACCAAAGCAAAAATCAGTAGTCCTCCCTTTGACAGCTCCCCTCCCTTTGACGTGAGTTTTGACTAAGAATTTAAAATGATGATGTTTTCTATTGCATTTATCCTTCTGGACATAAGCCATAATCATGTGCATTTCAGCCACTTTTGTATTCCCCACTGAATTTGACTTTGAAACTCATTTTCTAACATATATGAAATGTCCCCTGATCTAGTCTTCTTAAGACAAAGTGACCACCCACCGGCATCAGGGGTGGGCTCACAGTTTCTCGAGTCCCTGTCATCATGAATGTTTGGTTTTTGGGGTTTTTTTTTGAGAAATTGGGTTGAACTGAAAAGCACGAAGTAAGGAAGTAAGATGGTCATTTTATTTTTTCCTGACAGATATTGGCAGAGAAAAAAATATAAACTTAACAATGTCCTAAGGGCTCAGGTGATATTTGCCCTCCACTGATAAACACCTCAAAAAATAACAAAAATTGCTGGTAAGCCAGCCAAGACAGCCAAAAATTTCCTTCAACTCCTAATGGGAAAAAAACTGGTTCTAACCTTGTCAAATTAAATAATCACTTCACATAGGTTAACTCTATTTTTTTTTTCTAATAATGATGGTTTTCAGAATAGGCATATCTAAGCATGTGTAAAAGATAAAGATGAGATGCATGTTCTTTTTTTTTCCATTTGAGATGCATATTCTTATACTAATGATTAAAAACAAGTCACAGAGATGCTGGTTCCTACAGATTTGATTTGTTTCAATTAGGATATTTCTTTTTTGCAAGTGGCATTTTTACAAACAAAAATTGCAAAAGGCTTTATCCATAACGTACTATCCAGTCTCTGTTAAATGGGAAAGAATGAAAGATAAGAATCAAATCCACAGTGAACAGACAATTGGGTTTTCTAAAACTCTTGGATCAAGATCCATGCGAGGAAAGAAGTAAAGCTCCCCTGCCTTTGCATTCACCTCAGGAAAGATTTTAGCAAATGCAAGATCCCAAATAGTACTGACATTTAAAAAACTTGCTCAGAGCATTTCTATTTTCTTGCAGAGCAAACAGCCAACCATCAGAGTCTGGTCATCAATTCATTGACAATTACTCTGATGTGACTGGAATTTTGTGACACTGTAAGAAAATCTGTTCCATTTCCTTTTACCAGTGTTGCTTCTTTTTTTTTTTTTAAGAGGCATTTCTTTAAAAACAACCAAATAGGAGGACGTGGATGGCCCTGCAATGCCTTTTTAAATTGACAGTTTTAGAGTAATTACGAGTGTTATCGCTGACTGCAGCAATATTTCCAGAAACTGTGCCCCCACAGTTCCTCAAAGACTGGAGGCATAATTCACGTCAAAGGTTACTAAGCATCTCTTTGACTGAATTTAGTCTTCCCTTCAAAGAAAGATACAGAACAATTTGTCCTAATGCACTGTACAATCAAGAACAAACAGGTGAGATGCTTTCAAACCATAAGGCTATATATCAACAATTCAATACGAAGTGATGATGGCTATTTCACCCATCAGCTCCTTTTACTGTATGTACCAAGTATATCAAAGCAGAGTCATATCTTAAAGATAAAGAATGAGGAAGCAAAAGATAGGCAAACAGAAGGGGGAAGAAAGAGAGAGAAGGACAGGAGGGAAGGGAGGGAGAGACATAGGTAGAGAAGACACAGAATAGAGAGAGAAAGGCAAAGAAACAAAAAGTGTGTTTGAGCCTCTCTTCCTAGGATGCTGAGACCATAGATGGAGACGTTGACGTGATGGCTGACTGGCAGGGAGTGGATTATCTGAGTTTGAATGAGGGGGATTAGATTTACACACAGAAGGGCATCCAGTATGTCCCAGCACTACCTCTCCCAATGCTCCAAAGGGGCTAATCTCTTCCTAGAGAGACGGCTGCTCCCCAGGACGAAAAGAGGAATAAATAAGGGGGCTGGCCCAACAGGCACAGAGTCGGAATATCTATGACCAAGGGATGGAGGCAACAGCTGGGAAAATGCCATATTTGGGGTCCCATGCAGAGAAATATGGGAGACTCTCAGCTCACAGCGCGTTCCCTGTGCCCACACCACTCGCACGTTACTGCTTTCGCTCACGTCCACAGCCATGACACCATCTTGCCTGTACATGCTGCTGCTTAACTTGAGGGCTTTCTTGATACATTTAGCTCAAGGGAAGGTGATATTAAGCTTCTATTATTGGCCTATATATCAAGTTTTCTATATATATTGGACTGCATGCCAAATATAAAATTGTATACTTTATATAAGTATGTGTATATACATATATGCATACATACAAATATATATGAATACAGTTGTTCAGTGCTGTCCAACTCTTTGCAACACCATGGGTTGTAGCCCACCAGGCTCCTCTGTCCATGGGATTTTCCAGGCAAGAACACTGGAGTGGGTTGCCATTTCCTACTCCAGGGACAAATATATATACAGACAGACACACATATATACACACATACATACAAATAAGCATGTATATATTATATATCTATACCACTTACATATATACAAATGATTTTATATATATATAATAGTATACATACTATTATATGTATACTATATATATAATATAGTAGAATATATATATATAATATATTAATATATAATATTAGATATTAATAGTGTATTTATAATATATAATAGTATAATTTAATTATATATATAATTATTTTGTTGTTGTTCAGTCACTAAGCCGTGTCCAACTCTTTGTAACCCCATGGACTGCAGTGCACCAGGCTTCCCTGTCCTTCACTATCTCTAGGAGTTTGCTCAAACTCATGTCCATTGAGTTGGTGATATATATACAACTATATATATATATATATATATATTTTTTTTTTGTATATGTTCTCCTTGACCCTCTTATCTCCAAAGTATGTGGTTCAATTCTTTGCTCATAACAAAATCTTTAGTAAACTTTTGTGGAATGAATGAATGCACTCATAATTCCTATCTGTCATGACATACAATGCCATATATTGCTTTCATGACACATATCAGATATGTAGAAGCTTAATACCTTTTATCTAGTCTCAGACATACATACATACATATATATATATATAGTTGTATATATATCACCAACTCAATGGACATGAGTTTGAGCAAACTCCTAGTGATAGTGAAGCACAGGGAAGCCTGGTGCGCTGCAGTCCATGTGGTTACAAAGAGATGGACATGGCTCAGTGAGTGAACAACAACAAAATAATTATATATATATAATTATTAATATATCTACTATTATATATATAATTAAATTATACTATTATATATATCTACTATTATATATATTATAAATATACTATTATATATAATATCTAATATTATATATTAATATATACTATATTATATATAAATTCTACTATATATATAGCAAAGAATTGAACCACATACTTCGGAGATAAGAGAGTCAAGGAGAACATGGTTTCCATAGTTCAAATGAGTTTCAAACTGCATTAAGGAAAAGTCATGTAAAGAACTCATTGAGCACTGAACAATATGAAGCCAGTGTCCTGATACAGATAAAACCAGAGGCTGAGAAGAACTAAAGGAAGAAGGGATTTTCACTGTACGGTCTCAGGGTGGAAGGGCACAAGGAAACGTCTCTTGAAGGAGATATTTTAGAGTTCATTTTAACAGTTGGGAAAGGAGCAAGAGTTCTGCAAACCAGTAGAAAAATGTGAGCAGGGCCCTGCTGGAAGGAGGGGACAACATTCCGAGGAATCGCATGGAGGTTCACCCACCTGGAGAGCAGGGTGCGGCAAGGAAGCCACGCCAGGGACAAGGTGGTCTCTGATGTGGACACCGTGCTGAATCTAGGTCAGAGGATGGGCAATTACTGATTCGGTCAGGGATGATAATGGGGAAAACAAGGCATTTTAACTAAGTATTAAACAATAAATATGGCTTCTATAGTCAGAAGTGGGATGAAGAAAAAACTGCAGAACAGGATGGCATTAGGAAATGGGTGTAGATGAGAACATAGTGTGGATTTAGGGAATGGTGAATGCACGATTAGGATAAGAATCTTTGCTCATTCCTGGCACATGCTAGTGAAGTGAAAGTGAAAGCCACTCAGATGTGTCTGACTCTTTGCCACCCCATAGACTGTAGCCCACCAGGCTCCTCTGTCCGTGGGATTCTCCAGGCAAGAATACTGGAGTGGGTTGCCACTTCCTCCTCCAGGAGATCTTCCTGATCCAGTCACCGAACTTGCATCTCCTGCATTGACAGGCAGGTTCTTTACCAACAGAGCCACCTCGGAGCTTCGGTCAGCAGGGAGGAGGTGCTAGAGGACTATCACAGGAGAAAGGGGCAGGACCAGCACTGTGGATCCAGGATTGACATAAAGGATGGATTAGAGAAGTAGCAGAAAGAACAGACCATCACTGTACCGCAGACTCAAATTAACAGGGATTTAGGTAACAGCAGGAATTGAATAGATAGAGATAGAATGACTTTGAAAACATCAGAAAGGTAGAACTATCTACTGCTATCACATAGCCTTCCCAGACTTACCCACCCACAAGAACACAGTTTTGCAGGCCAATAAATATACACCGCAAGCTCTCTAGGCTTATTTTGGCCATGGTTTGGGTCTGTATACTTTACTTCCCCTCTAGTATCATTCTCATATTTTGGTCTTCTGCCCTATTAGCTCAATTGCCCGTTTCCAGGCAAGTTTCTATAACTCTCTTGGACTTAAAATAAGTTCTACTTCCCCAATTTGTGATCCAGCATGCATTTTTGCATTCTTTCTGTTCCTGGTTACTTCAGGTAAATGTATCCCTCATCCCAGCCTCAGCATTTGGACCAAAACCCCAAATGTGGCTTACTTGT
Source organism: Odocoileus virginianus (assembly GCF_023699985.2). Taxonomy (NCBI): domain Eukaryota; kingdom Metazoa; phylum Chordata; class Mammalia; order Artiodactyla; family Cervidae; genus Odocoileus; species Odocoileus virginianus. The sequence goes on from NC_069681.1 coordinate 36,455,180, forward strand.
TCAGAACCTACCCTATTTCTTGAGGCCCCTGGAGGTAGATCCACCAACAGAGGACTTGGTAGAGGAGGACTTCCATATAGATTGGATGTGGGAAGGAAATAAAAGTAAAAAATCAACTGCCTTACAAGACAGGGCATTCAGTTATAGATATTTATAGAGCTCCCAGTGTATGCCAATCATATCTCTTCATGCTTGATACTAACCAGGGGTAGCCTGATTTCTAAGTGGGGGAGCCAATCAATTCATGAGAAATGTGATAATATATATAAAAGATTGAGCCTGTTTGAAGATGCTAAGTGCTATCAGAGAATTAGAGCCGGGTATGGGGGAGTCAGTACTGAAGACAGAAGAAGTGGGCCAGTAGAATGTGACATTGAGTCAGGCTGGCAGCCCTCATTGAGGAGGGGAGCTATAAGCCAAAACTGGATAGAAGATGCAGGTAATTGGCCAAGTAAGTATCTAAGGGAAGAACATTCCAGGTAGGAATAATAGGAACATGTCTAGTGAGTTCTGCAAACAGCAAGGACACCAGGATAGCTCCTTCATGGTAAGTAAAAGAGAGTCTTACAGGACATGAAATCATAATAAATCTGGAGAAAATCTTGTAGGTTTTTATAAGCCATTGTGAGGACTTTGGTTTTCACTAGGCGCCATTGGCACATTTGAGTCAAGTAACCTGACGTGCCTGATATTTTTAGGGATCACTCTGATTGTGCATTGAAGAAAAAAAGGAACAAACTGAATAGAACCAGAAAGATCAGGGAGGAGGCTTCTACAGCCACCCAAATGAGACATGAAAACAGTTGCATCAGGATGCAGCAATAGAGACTGTGAGCAGGGAGCAGAATTGAGATGTATTTCATGGTAGGACCAACAGGATTTCTTCCTGATGAGTTGGCTAGAGAGAGGAATGGATGGAGAGTCAAAGGGTTTTGTTGCCCAAACAATGAAAAGATGAAATTGCTATAAAAACTGAGGCAGAGAAGAGAGTGGCTGGAGCAGATGTGTGCTGATAATTGGGACTGCAGCTCAGCGCATGTGGAGCAAAAGATGTTTAATAGATACCAAAAGACGTGTTCAAAAGACAGTTGGATGTAGAGGTCTACAGAGGGGTCTGAGTTGTAGGTATAAATTGGAACATGCTCACATATAAACTGCGTATAAAATAATGAGACAGGATGAAATTACCAAAGGAATAAGTGAAAAGCAGAGGACCAAGGACAGGATTCAGAGGCCCTCAACACCAAGACATTGAACAGAATAATGGTGCTGTCCCGAAGGACATAAGAGAAAGCCTCAGTGTTGTGAGACATGGCCAATTCAATAAACGAGTTTCATTTTGTACATGCTGTGTTTAAGCTGAACTTCGAAATTCAGGTGACCACTAATGACGTGCTGATAAATATTTAACAACTGACTCCAGCAGAGGGGAGTGTAATTTGCAGCATTTGCCAATTTCTCCAGTGTAAATATTCCCATCGTGGCCAATCGTAAGCTACCAACCAGAAGTCACAACATTTACTGGCAGCTGGAAACATAGGGCTAAGACTCAAAACAACAATTTATTAAATTTTTTTTAATGTTTTTCTTCTCTTGTACGATATTCTGGACATCCTACCCGTTATTTTGCCTACTAGGTTTTTGTTTCACTTTCTGTTCCATATAATAGGATTTGATGTTGGTAAAAAAAAAAAAATGAATATTTTAAAGTATACAGAGTGTTGTGAGTTTTGGAGTTTGTGGACACAGATTTAGGAGATTACCATTCATCAATAAAATATTTTTTAAACTTTTAAATTTCGTGACATCATCTCTAGTGAAGGGAAATTAAAGTCACAGGAAAGAATGAAATCTTCAGAGGATAAACAGGAAAAAAACTAGAGGCAAGAGGTAGGAAAATATCCATATTAAGGGGCTCAGGAGAGTTTCAAGTGAAGAAAGCAAAATAAGAAGCTAAATTCTAGGGATTTCCCTGATGGTCCGGTGGTTAAGAATTCGCCTGCCAATGCAGGGGACATGGGTTCAATCCCTGGTCTGCGAAGATCCCCATGCTGCAGGGAAATGAAGCCCGTGTACCACGACTACTGAAGCCCACGTGCCTGTGCTCTGTGACAAGAGAAATCACTGCGATGAAGAGTAGCTGCCACTCACCGCAACTAGAGAAAGCCCGTGAGCAGCAACAAAGACCCGGCACAGACATAAGTAAGTAAAGAAATAAGAAGCTATATTCTAGATTAATTTTTCAAGCTAGCATCATTTTGCTACTGTTACAAAGTAGCTTTTTTCTCTTTCTCTCTACATATTTTCCCTGATAGGTGAAAGAATATCAGATACAGACAAGAATTTTTCCTTTTAGCCTCTCATAGAATAGACACAAGTTCTTCACCATACCTATATAAGGATTTCAGTTTGAACTTATCTAAGAAAAAAAATACCACTTTCAGCTTTCCTTAAAATGAGTGTCATCAGGACATCTAAATACTCCAACACATACATCATTTAGACTTTCCAAATGGTTAATGTGGTTTCCTAGATGTGCTCAAAAACAGCTTTTTTAAGGTCATTTGACATTTGCTACAAGGCATTGCCCTGAACAGCCAACAGGCCTGTTGCACTGATAAAACACTAAGAAAAGCCACTAGAAAAAAGGTGGTATCCAGAGAATTTGGTTTTTTGTGTGTGTGTGTGATTAACTTCGTTAAAGAACAGAATCAAATGATTGTTAATTTTTAATTATTTAGATATGAATCATGCTGTGGATAACTAGACATTTGTTATAACAATCAGATGTATAATTCAACTTTTTAAAAGCTCTATTTAGCTTTGGGGTACAGCATATGTGTACTAATTCTGTTCCTAAAAATTTTCAGGACAGTCTCACTGTCCTCACAAATGTATTTGTAATTGTCAACCCATGTATTCTAATTTTTTCACTTGAAAAACATTAACACTGTTAGCAGATCTGCTTTGGGTGAAATTATATTTAGGTTCCACCCCCAGTGTCTGCCAGAGGGTAGAGAAGCCTACCCAAATCTAAGAATTCCACTCTCGAGTGGAAAACCTATCAGAAACCTAACCCACATGCTGTCTGGGTCTGCACTCTTTGGATGACTTAGCTTATGATCGTGCTAAACGTTTTCCCAAATCACCGTTGAATTTCTATCCCAGTTCTTAGCAGAAGCTCTGATTCAAAAGGGTGCTATGTTCTCAGGATATTGAAATTATGACTTAAACAGGAAAACAACAACAACAAGGAAATCTTTTTTATTGTATTTTCCTGGTTTGAAAAATCAAGTTGAAGACAGTGAGCCTCTTCCAAAAGACAAGATCATCTCCTCACAGTTTGGGGTCCTTGAGCAATGTCCCTCGGGACCCATACATGAAATGAGGACAATACGGAGACCCGCGCGTTCACATAATTGATCCACTTTCATCCACATAAAGGGATGAGAAAGCCTCAAATTACTAACAGTCCAGTGCTTTTACAGCTCCCACCTACCACACACTTACTGCTTTCAGATTTCTCCTAATTGAATTACTGAGAGCAGACCAAATGACCTTAGTTGTCCAAGCACTATTTATCACATTTTATTTTACATGAATTTCATTATAAAAGGAAAATATTCTCTTACTCCATTTTCCATCTTCTAGTAATTATAACCGTGTCGTCCTGAGTTTTCTCTGACTTCTCTTTTCAAAAAACAACTATTAACTTTCAATAAAGTCAGTGACCTTGTTTGAATGACTCTGTCCCCTCAGGTGACCTTGAGGCAAAAATTAGAGAAGCATCAGTTGGGAAGTTTGCAAGCATTCTGCAAAGTATGAAAAGGGTAAGAGCTCTTCATCTTGCAGCACCGAGACTCTTCATGGAAAGACACATAAATAGAAAGGGCAAATTCCAGTGACATGCATCCAATAAATTGGAGACTCTTGTCACAGTAAAAGCCAATTCAGCAGTTTATAATCACAATGTATAACGTGGTTACATTACTTATTTTTTACTCTCTAAATAAGGCATTTTACATTGTTTCTCTGTGTCATCCTTTGCATCATTGAAAATTCTAACTTTTATCTGCTATGAGATCATCTTTCTGAGCTCGTCGACTTTCACCTCAGCTGTTAGTAACAAGTCCTTTTTGAAATGACATTCCATCAAGAATCACAGATTTTGAAAAATCTGAAAGGTCACTTTGCTCTAAGTAGTGAAAGTGAAAGTGTTAGTTGCTTGGTTGTGGCTGACTGGTTGTGACCCCATGGACTGTGGCCAACCAAGTGACTCTGTCCATGGGATTTTCCAGGCAAGGATATTGGAGTGGGTAGCCATTTCCTTCTCCAGGGGATCTTTCCTGACCCAGGGATCAAACCTGGGTCTCCCACATTGCAGGTAGACTCTACCATCTGAGCCACCAGGGAGGCCTGCTCCATGTAGACCATCATACAAAATAAACTAGAAGAGAAATAAGCTATATGTTTGTTTTTAAACTATTTGCAAGTACAACAAACTCCAGAACTTCTCTTAGCAATTTGCCTGGCATTTCATCCCTTTTAGGCAGGTAAATGGAATCCAAATTCTCTGGCCTGAATTGGAGTTGATTTTAAAACCACCAATTAAGGTGAATCATCATTTTTCAATATATTAATTTATGAACTAAAGGAGTGTATTTGACACATATTGCATTGGTATCAACACAATGTCCACACTAAGTGATTTCTATATTAAATGGGCTTGAATTTTTTCACATAACACGAGTCCTATAACTAAAGTGCATATAATAAGGACAAACACACTTGTGAATATTTTCACACATGTTCAGGTATTCTCACCTCAATATTATATTTCACCTAAATGGAACATGTGAGGTAGAGCAGTAACATGAAACAAACGTTGGACAAAAGGAAACATGGGTATGGGGTTAAGGTCCAACTCTCTGACTCATGAATTCCAGCAGACAGTCACCCAAACTCCCTGCGCCTTAGTTTCCTCATTCATGAAACTATATTTGAAGTCATATGATGCTATAGGCCCATGTTCAATACCAGATTAATAGTAGGCTTTTGCTGTTTTCTCCTAAACCAAAACAAAGCAAAGCAAAACCAAACAAATAAATACACAAACACACACAAAATCAAAACCAACCAACTAAACAACAACAACAAAAAGAAAACAAAGACAGAAAAGGCAGAAAGAACACAACTGGCCTTAGTTGATACCTAAGGTGGTTCTGAATTTTTCATCTTTGCAATGCTACTCCTCCAAGCACAGTGTGAGTATTTAGCAACCGTGAGAAGTGCTACAGAGTTATTAAACCATGCTCAGCTGTGCCAAAGATGCTTGAATCCTATTAAACAATACATTTCTTTTCTTAAAAAAAAGTCTCAGTTTTCTGAATCTCTTTACATTTTATCTCTAGTGACTGAAGCACATATATTAGAGTTGAGCAGTTAGTACATCTGATATAGGACTGATGCAGCTTATAAGGCAGAATCTTTCCTCTACCCAAAACAGAATCTTCTTTGAGATCATCCTTCAGATGATTGTCATTTATGGAAGTATAGTATGTCATCTCTGCAGAAGGAGCCACAGAGGGAACTCAATTCCAGGGATTTCTTTTCTGAAACATGGTTTGTCTATTTGCTGTATCAACAAACAAACGAGATGTTTGAAAATTTTGTTTTCTTGAGTAAGATGCTCTTATGACATTACTGATCCTAAGGTACAGCCATGGCTTTCTGCTATTGATTTTCACATCCTATTAGGAGTTGGCCAGCCACATGTTATAAAGCCAGTCCTCATCACATCCCAGCAACAATGCCAATCAGCTTTCTAGGTTGCTTCCCCTCTTTGCACACCATCCCCTGAGGCAGTGCCCTAAATCATCCCACACGAGCCCTGGCAGATTACCAAGCCCACAGGCAACGGTGAACTCCAAATTAGACCCACTAAAAAGACGAACGTCTCCTGTCCACATGATGCTATTATAGGCATCTCAAGGCCTTCCCTGCCTTAAGATCAAAATCCCACTTTTTGCACTGATACTTCAAACTCCATTAAAAAAATAAAGACACTTTGACTCAGTATACATCTTCTTCAGAGAGAAAATCTATGACCTGAAATCCATATAATTGATTAATCTGACATAATTGATCAATATAAAATCACTTTCTGAGGACAGACATGAATGAGGAGCCCCTCCAGCAGGTGAATTGGGAATAGTAGAGACAAAGGAGGTGGAAGACACCAAATATTTTGCTTCATAATCATTTGTAATATAATAATAATGATATTCATATTATCAGGTTGTTGAGCTAATTGAGAACAATAAACACCATTAACTGAGTCTTTCAATAGTGAGAAGTAGCATCATGAAAATTTTGGTAAGGACATCCAAAAAGCTTCTTCTCTATAAAGACAGTGAGAGCATTGGTAAAAATTGTCAGAACTGACATTTTTATAACTGAAAATTAGCCATAAGCTTGCAGCAATTCATAGGGAATTTTTTTAAAAGGATAAATGTCATTAAGAAGAGCGAGCTTTACAGTGCTTTAAATTGCCCTATTCCCAACCCCACCCCCAAAATTTCAGTGCTCTTGAAAACCAACAACCACAATCACAGTTAAAGACAGCAGTTTGGCAGCCTTTGGAAAGGGAATAACGAGACAAGTATCTTCAAAGCTCCATTCCCAGAGTTGACCATTGTTTGACCTGTTTTGTGGTTTCCTAAAAGATCGCACTTGCAAGGCCATCTTTAAATGTTGTAACTGGAAGCTCACCCGATGCCAGAAGCCTTTTTTCCAGGGGTATTTGGAAAAAAACAAAAACATAGAAGGCGATTGTTTAGTGCAACTCCCTGAAGCAGTCACTAATAGTTGAGACAATAGGTTAACAAAAGCTTAAAAGGAAAAGATGGGGAATGAGACGTCCATATGAGGCTTTGAAAATCCCTAACATGTTCCTGGGAATTTAGAAGTCCATGTGTATGTGTTGGGCTGTGTATCTGACCAGGACTGTCTGTGCTCAGGAGAGACTAAAACATGCTAACCTCTGGCTAGACCTGAGGTTCTGTGCAAGCAGAAAATGAAGGCTAAAAGGCAGCAGTCCAGCTGAGTGCTAAAGGTGTTACCTAGTATACACACACACACACACAGCCCTAGGCAAAGACTGGGGGACTAAGCAGTTCTAGGCTTTTAGGGAAGTCTTTGTTGAAGCATTAGCTGACAATTAAGATAATCGAGCAGAGGCTTCCCTGGCTACACACACAAAAGAATACAGACACTATAGAATTTGTTCAGAAAAGTCGCTAAATAAACAGCAACAGCAACAGCAACAAACCCTGGGGAAGAGGGAGAATCTGATTTCCAGATTCGCTATATTATATGAGGCAAAATGTTTAGTTTTCAACAAAAAATAGGAGAAATACAAAGAAACAAGAAAGGATGGCCCATACACACAATAAATAGAAAACTATTCCTGAGGCTGGCCAGACATTGAAATTTAACAATAATGAGTTTAAATTAGTTATTTCAAATATGGTCAAGGAACTAAAGGAACCATGTCTAAAGAGCTAAAGGAACAAATGTGAAATAGTGTTTCATCAAATAGAGTATGTCAATAAAAAGACAGAAATTATAAAAAAATCCAAATAGACATTCTGGAGATTTAAAGTATAATAAGTGAAATTAAAAATTCACCTCAAGAGTTCAACAGCAGGTTTGAGCAAGAAGAATTAAAGATGAGTGAACTTGTAGACGAACTCAGACTACCTAGTCTGGGGGAAAACTTTATAATTTTTATAAATTTATAAATTTTTATAATTTATAAAATTGTCATTTTAAAATGATAAAAGGGTTGTTGTTGTTCAGTTACTAAGTCGAGTCCGACTCCTTGCTACCCCACGGACTGCAGCATGCCAGGCTTCCCGGTCCTTCACTATCCCCCAGAGTTTGCTCAAACTCACGTCCATTGAGTCGGTGATGCCCTCCAGCAATCTGTGCACCTAACAAAACAGTCCCAAAATACATGTAGCAAAAACTGACAGAACTGAAGAGAGAGATAGAGCACTCAATAATAATAGATAGAAATGTCAATAACCCATTTTCAATAATGGATAAAACAACTGGTAGATGATCACAAGGAAATGCAAATCCTGGACAACACCATAAAACAACTAGACCCAACAGACACTCATGGAACACTCTACTCGGTAAAAGAATATTCTTAACTGCACATGGAACATTCTCCAGGATATGTCATATGTTTGGCCAAAGGCAAGTCTCAATAATCTTAAATATCTATTACTAAAATGCAATGAATTAAAAATCAGTGGTTGGTGAATCAGAGTTCACTCTGACAGAGAGCATCCTCTTTACTTTCTTCATAGGAGTTTTCATAATGTCAAATCATAGTTCTAGGTCTGAAGACAGAAAAGCAGATAATATAAATACTGTGAACAACTTGCACTTGTTTGCCTGAGACATCCCAAGGGTTGACACTGATAGCCCCAAGTACTGGGAATTCTCTCAGTCTTGAGAAAATCAGAGTAGTTGGTCACACTAAGGAAAAACTAAGCTACAAGTGTTAGCTCACTGATGCCACACAACTAGGTGTTCACTTCGTAAGTCATAAGAGCTATCATCACCTAGGAGACAGTGTTGCAGACAACCTTCTTTCCCTGACAACCCTAAGTGTCTTATAAACCTCAGGAGGGTCTCTGTCTACCCACTACAAGCCGCCCTTCTCAGTTACCACGGAAACACCATGTAGAAACTAAGCTAAGATGGGATTTTTAACCCAGCCTTTGAAATAAAGAGACTCGGCACGAAAGCACTACCACTTTGGAAGGAAGAGTGAATGAATGCATTATTGTTTCTTTACTTGTTTATTCTGCTTCTTCCCTAAGCTATTTACTCTTCTGAGCAGGAGACTCACATTTTTGTTCACTACTGAACATTCAGTATCTAGCAAATGCCCGGCACCTGGTGAATATCCAATAACTATTTGAGTCAATGATCACGAATAATAACTTCTAAGGCCTTGCTCTTTATCATCATCTATTGCCAGCCTTGATTTAATACTTAAATTTTCCTGCCTTAATATAAATATAAACTAATAGTATGAACTACTCACATAGCATGTAGGCATGATGTCATTCTAATAAATTGACAGAATAAGCTTTTGAGGTAATCATCCCCATTTTCCAGATGAAGAAACTGAGGACAAAAAAAATGAAATAATTTGTTCAAGACCTCAGAATTAATCTATATTTGTTCAACAGATGTGTGTTGTAATTTCTTTATCATCCTGGCAAGAACTATTTCTGTGTTCATACAGTGTAAAATAAGGTGATTGATAAATGTTCCTTATAGAGACCACTTATAGAGCCTCTACTATTGTTTATCATATGAATCTGGTAAACTAAATATTTTCATACCTAACATAAAGGCAGTACCAGCCAAGCCCCTCTCCAATTAACAAAATTCAAATTCACACCCAGTTATGTAGGGCTACAGTAGTTGTAATAATGACCTCTGAATTCATTAAGCTGTAGCAAACTTTGAGTCCACAAACCTTGTCAAAAATTTTTTTCTTCTAATTTCTCGGAGGCAACCAAAAATTCCACTTTCATTCATTAGTTTATTTCTTTATTGTCCATCACCAACATGACTCTAAAACCTCTCCTTTTTTCTTCTTTTTTAAAGAGAATCCTCAGGTGTGCATGCATGCTATTTAAACTAAAGTTCCCTAAAGCTGAATACAACTTGTCTTCAAACAGCTGAGAGGAAGGAGGGCAGAAATCTTCAATATATATATAAATTCATAGCTGGCTTCTGTCGAATTCCTGCTCTTGACAACTCGTTTAGAACACAATTTTCCAAATGCCACTGCTTTCTGGGATTCAGGAGAGAGGGAGAGAGCTCTTTCATCTCATTAGATTGTGTCAACTCCATTCTAAGTTTCTAGCAATAGGAACTCTCAGAAAAATATGCCGAGCTTCCCTTTGGGGCTAGGCTGCTGAGATATTGGCATCACAAAGCATCAAAAGTAAATAAAATGACATACACTGTGTTCCAGGCGCAAAGAGGCCCAAGAGATAGGATGAGAAATCTAGTTGATATGCCCAGGACCCTACCTCCAACGGCATGCTGCTGTTTTCTCCATATTCAGAGCCGCAGCCATGGCCAAATGACTCACTCTGAGCCAAATTCTCCCCTCAGCTCCATGTAGGCAACTTTATCCAAAGTCACAAAGGTGTATAAGCACATCTCTAAAACTGACATTTGGCAACGGCGCCACCGAGTTCTCTTATGGGCTGCATACTTACCATGTGGTAAAGTGCCTTTCTACCAATTTCTGCACAAACATGAGCGTGTTTGCTCCTCTCAGACGGCAGCGCTTGCTGCACAGTTTCCTCACTTTTTAAAGCTTTTTGTGTTTTACCAGTCAGGAGCACATTTTGCAAGTCCCTGGCAAACACAACTGTACTTTCTTCTTGGCTTCCACACTTGCGGAAGCCAGATGAAAGGAACAGCTCCCCAGGAAAGCTTCGAATTTCATCAACCTGTAGATGAAGTGATCCTCCACCTCTCAGTCAGGTTTTTGAGGGATTGTATTTCCTTAATTGAAGAAGTAAAAGCGCAGAAGAGGAGAAGTGAAGAAAGGAGTTCAAGTTTTGCCTCATTTGAGAAGTATTTTTGGATCCACCCCTCTAGTCTGCCCCCCTCAGGTTAAGTGGGCAGTTTTCACACCCCAAGTTCATCTTTTAGCTTACTCTGTTGGGGTGAGACTTGCTAAGTACTGTCCGATGTGGGCTCTCTGAGGCAGAACCCATATTGTGGTTTTGTGGGGGTATTTTTAAAGTTTTTTTTTAATGGACTATTTAAAAAATCTTTATTGAATTTACGATATTGCTTACATTTTTCTGTTTTAGTTTTTTGGCCACAAGGTTTGTGGGATCTTAGCTTCCCAACCAGGATTTGAACAGGCACCCCCTGCCTTGAAAGGTGAAGTCTTAACGACTAGACCTCTAGGAGGCCCCAACCAACCAATATTTTTTACCTAGAGCAAAGAGTCCGGCAGTCGGATCAAGACGCATTTGCTGGCCACCTACTCTGTGCTAGGCACCAAGCCTCCTCCCAGGGATGGGCTGTCTTTCCCTTGAGGAGCTTAGGGTCTAGTCAGTCCATGGATGCATCAGCATAATATTTATGCACAAGGCAACTAGAGATGACATAGGGTAAGACCGAGATGCCAAAGGGAACACAGCAGATGGATTCATAATCCTGGTTGGTAGGATCAAGAAGACCGCTGGGAGAAGACTATGCCAGGGCTAAGTCCTGAAAATAAATACGAATTAAGTCAAGAATTAGTAGAGAGGGGAGTTCCAGACATAGGCAGCAGCAAGAACAAAGGCAAAAGGGCACAGAACACCATGCACTGCGCCCTGCAAATTTCAAGCAGGAGGCTAGGAACAGCAGGCCACTAAGACTGCAGAGGTGGGCTGTATCCAGGTAACCAAGGATGTTCTTAAACCTTATTTTTGAGAAAGATAGTCACTGAAAATTTTCAACTCTAAGGGAAATGGGCTCATATCTGTGCTTTAAACTGTTCAAAGTGGGAGCTTAATAAACGGGCTGGCTTTTATTTGTGCAAGACTGGAAACAGGGAGCCCAACTGGGAAGCAATTTTAATTGTCTTGGTGAAAGATCACAGGAGCCTGTATTGGGGGTATTATTAGGGCTGAGAGGAAGGCTACCTAAGAAATATTGACAAGGCAGAATGGGAAGGATATTGCATTGTATTAGAGGCAGGAAGTGAGTAGCTTGATGGTCTCCTTAGACCTTGAGATATATGAGCTTGAAGTTCAGAGAAATGTCAGGGATTAAGATTAACGTATGTGACTCCTAATTTTATAGGAGGTGAAAGTATCCTTGAGAAGAGATGAGATGTCCCATGAAGAATGTTGTTCAAAGAGAGCTGCAGCAGCTGGGAATCTGGGGGCGGGGGGAGAGTATGATTTAGAGGGTGATCTGGGGAACAGGTCCCCCTGAAGGTGATGAGGAGACATTTCCAGAAATCTGTATGTGAGACAAAAAGAGTGTGAGGTCTTGGAGCCTAAGGGACTTGCAAAATATGTAAAGATTTTTATAGAAAAGGCAGAGAATAGTGTCAATGCCCCACTGTGGTAAACAATCTAGAGTGATGTCCAATAGCTTAGGCAATAAGGAAGTCTTTGAAGTCCTTCTCTGTGGCAGACACACACATGCATATTGTTTAATAAATATACAAATGAATGAATGGATAATACCAAGTCTTTAGAGACTTTAGGAAATAAAAATTGAGGCTTAATTTGTTGGGTGAAGGTTGATTTTCAAAGGACCCCAAATCTCTAGCTTTATGAATCCTTAATTAGACTTAATGACACAAAACAAGTCATTTTATCTCAAGCCTTTGCTTACTGACTTTCCTTCTCCATATCCTTGGCTGTGCATATTAATAATGATAGATGAAGCAAGTCCTAGGGTGAAATTACAGAATCCAGGGATATTCTCCCTTCATCACTTATCACAAATAGGACCCACTTGCACATTTACATGTACATTTGGGGTCACAGGTCAGCAGATATGTTTGGAAACATGGAGAACTAGATGCCACGGGGTCAGAGTTTTAACACCAGCCCTTTCCTAGAGCAGCCTGTTGCCTTAATTTGAAGTAATAGACTAAAGGATTTCTAAATTTTCTTCCACTTAAAAGTTTTTCTAGAGCCTTCACTCTCAAATGCCTTCGGAGCATCCTATATTCACTCTATAAGTGCTCAACAAAGATGGTGGTCTCTAATTCAGTTCTTTGAGAGGAAAAGTTTTATTCTTAAGCAAACAGAACTGTTTGCTATTTGTTCCTGAACCAAGCTGAGATTTATTTTGCTTTCTGCAGTTGCTCTTCATTTCTGCTTTCCCTGTTGTGTTTGTACATATGCCTTCACTTTATATTCCTGCCTTTCTCTCTGGAAGTCTGAGAAATGCTGGTCCCTGCCAATAAGCACACCCATGCTGACTGATCCATGGAAGAGTACCAAAATCCGCTCCTCCATACTTCCACTCACTGCGGGGAGGAGGCACACCGCCAGCTTTGTAGCTTCCTGTGTTCCAAGAGTGACAGGAAAGCGAGATGAAGGAGCAAGAAAAGAATTAGAAGAGGTTCTGATTATAAGTGTGGCTCGCAGCACAGTGAGAAGAGAAACACAAATAAATGGCCTGGCTGATTGTACCGTCAACATGCACATCGCCTTCACGTAGTCTCAGATTTTTACATCTACTAATGTCTTGCCTGGTGTATTCAGATGATGCACCATATGGACAGAGGCAATGTTTTCCTTAATCCTTAGTGTAGTGTACAGCCTGAACCATCAAAGTTCCACCACCAACACTAACAATAAAAAGAAATGGTATTGCTGCTGCAAAACAGTGATTCGCTTTCAGTATGGAAGCTGCTAAGGGCAGGAATCCTCTTTATGTTATATACTATTCTCAGGGCTTGCTGGGTGCTGACTAAATGGCAAAATCAAGGAGGCCCTCTTCTTTCGCTGACACCATACATTTAAGCATCTTCATGATCACCTAATTTCCCTGCTGTTTCCAAAGGTGGTGCTTTGGAATTCCTTTGCAAGGGTTATTTTAAAAAAATCAAATTGCAGAAAACAAAGCGCATTTAAGCATTTAAAGTTTTACTAGCTGATATTCTGAGACCCCAAAGTTTTACTGATATTCTGAGGCCCCAAAGAAATAACTGTCCACCAGTTGATATTCTATAATTCAATGAACTTCAGTTAGGTCCAATCAATGGGGCAGTACCTCACTCCTGTCTTAATAAACCTGAGCTCTAACTTGCATGGATTTTCAGATATGTCTCCATGGGATTTGCCAAATGGCAGTCCTTCCCACTCTGCTTGGGCATGCAGAGTTCCTTGGTTTTGTTTCAAGGAGATTTTCATGAGCCCCAAAGAACTGATTCTGACATCCTATCATTGCTAGAGATGTTTAAGAAATATGTGACATCTCTACCAATGCAAATTAAAATTAATTGGCTCTTCGGGAAGTTTGCAATATTACCTGGATATATCTAGAAAAAAACCTTGAGTTGATGTTTAAGAAATACAATGAACAACCCAGAATACTGATGTTAATTGCGTATTAGGAACTCTGCAACCTGTCTGGGATATCAATAGATAACTAAGATGTTACAGACTGGAGCTGAAAACCAGTCCTTAATGATAACAAAATCTCCCAAAAGAATTACTGTAGTAAGGGTTGATGCACAGAAAAAGAAAAATGGAATAAGTAGCTATTTCTTTTTCCAAATAAATAATATTTTTTACTCTTAGAACTTTCTTATTTACCTCATTAAATTTTAAGACTGTTGGACAAAATCAATGTCTAATGTTATCAGTCTTTTGAGAATGAAATTTATAGCATTCATAGCTGTCATTTCATGACAAAAAATTTATTATTGCTCTGCCCTCTGATCTAAACAGGGTCATGGGATGCTAAACTTTTATTTTTGGAAATAGACAGGAATTGAAAAATGATACCCAGGCACAAAGGAAGGGAAAGGTTCATAATCTGTGCTAGAAAAAAGACACTCTGAAAAAATATTTGAGAAAAGATGTGCTGTTCTGTACATGCCTGACCCTGCCCTTGAAACTAAAGGGGTTGCCTGAAATATTACTTCCACCTCACAGTTCACTGGATTACAACCCAGCTCTGTAGACCATTAATTCCTGTAGGAAATTAACAACAAGCCCTATCTCATCTGCATTTGCACTCTCACATTCCAAATGTCTCTGCCTTGAATTTACATTTAAGAGTGACCGAAAACCATTGATTTCTAATTATAATGGTTATAATTAGAGCTGCATTTATAAAAATGTAAAACCCAATAACATGAATTTCATTCACATCCCTTATTCCAATGGGCATTTTTTTTTTAATCCCATCTAGAGAGGACTTCCCATTTCTAAAAGTATATGGTAAGCTAAATTTTCTGTTTCCCTTTGAAAGTTCCCAAAATGAATGAATAAAGTCATTTTTAAAGCATAGCTTTTCAAAGCCATCTTGGAAGTAATGGGGCTTCCCTGGTGGCTCAGATGGCAAAAAATCTGCCTGCAATGCAGGAGACCTGGGTTTGATCCCTGCATTGGGAAGATCCCCTGGAGAAGGGAATGGCAACCCACTTCAGTATTCTTGCCTGGAGAACTCCATGGACAGAGGAGCCTGGTCAAGCTACAGTCCACGGGGTTGCAAAGAGTTGGACACAACGAAGTGAGTAACACTTCACTGGAAGTAATGAGTAATAAAGAAATTCCAGATGAATCGAGTCTCCAAAATGAAGTAAAAGCCAGACCCCAGAGAAGTAAGACACCATCAAAACCTTGACTGTCCTAAGGGTATAGGCCAAATCTTGGGACCTTGACTCACTTTTAGGATGGATTGTCAGGGCATAGCAGGTAAGAGGTAAGAGTGAGAGTCTTCTCAGAGTCAGAAACTTAATACAGTTCTAAATAAAGCTGAGATTCCAGAGTGGATGAGTAAATAATAAAACAATCCTCAACCCAAGAAAGGGGAGGAAGGAAACTTACATGACACTGCCTGTCATAAGTGGACACTAGGTATGAGGAAAACTAAATCCCCCTGAGAATTAGTAATCAAAAGGCAATCCTTATAGACACTGTGGAATTTGTGGCCCATGCTCATGTTTTCTGAATGTATTGATAAACCATTGATAGTAAGCTTGGACATCTTCTCTAGAGGAACTCAACATCAAGTTGGAGCTCTAATAGCCTTCACTGATAATTCTAAGAAAAACAAGGCAATCACAATAAAAAAGATCACCACACACAAGAAGCACACCAAGAATGTGAGATTGCAGAATCATCTGTCAATACAAAGATTTCAGATATTGAACACTTAATATTATTAATATAAAAGAATTATGTTTACTATCATCTAAGAAATAAAAGACTCAAAAACAAGAAAAATAAGACATTTTAAAAAACAAATGAATGTTTAAAAGAATACACTGGATATACCAATATTTTTCATGAAATTTAAAACTCAATAAGATAAATTAGCAAAATCAACACAGCGGAAGAGAGAAATAATAAACTTAAAGATAAATCTGAAGTAATCGATCAAGAGAAAAAAATAGTTTGAGTAGAAAATGTTGAAAAGATCACAGCTGCATCTAAATGGAGTTTCACAGGAAGTAATGAATAAAATTGGGAGAAGGAATTATTGAAAAATATAATAACTAATATTCTCAACAATTATGAAAGACACTAAATTCATGTCAAAAAACCTCAAAAATTTCTGAGCAGACTAAATAAAAATATATTCACATCTAGACATTCTTAAAGGTTGGAAAAGGATCATACTAACTGAAAATATCACAAAGGGGATAGAAGTTAAGGTGAAAATAGTATGTGCAGAGATAAAGTCTCATCCTAATGATAAAAAGTTTATCAGTTAGGCATAATAATTTTAGACCTACATAAAACATCTCAGTAGCACAAGGTGATATACTGGTGAATAAAAGTTTATACAGAGTTTATAAAAGTTTCCCCCAAGAATATATACTCACATATATGCTCTCACATAGATTTGGAGTAGCAATCTTTATTACAGCATAATACAACGATCTATAATCTTAAAATTTAACATAAAATATTCTTGCCAGTAATATTCCTGAGATTACTGCTTCCTCTCTCCACCCTAATGCTCCACCCAGACTGCATGAGACTCTAATGAATAAAGCCCCAAGAAAAATAAGTTCACCACCCAAAATGGCCAAATAATCCCCCTAAAATTAATCATGTGAAAGCCAGTAGACAGGTAGAAATCAATGTCTAAAAACAGATTTCAGATAATAGAACTATAAGATATAAAATAAAAATTAAGTATAGTTTAAATTATTGAGGACATAAAAAGAAATTAAAAATATCTTAAAATTATGAGCCCTGTCACAAAGCCAGAGAGACTTGAAAAGTTACTACCTGGAATTTCCAGGAATAAAATAATTGAAATATAAAACCCAAAAGACAGATTAACAGTGAAATAAGACCCAGATGAAGACAGAATCAGTGAACTAAAATATAGAGATAATAAAATTATTAAGAAAGCAGGACCGAAAAAAAGTATGAAATATGAAAGAGTCATGAAAGGCATACTATGAAGGCCAACATTTATTCATTATGAGTTCCAAAAGAGCTATATATTTAAGATGTGGGCAAAGCAGACAATATAGAGACTCCTGGGAAGAGAGAGAAATAAGATATTTCGTGATTTTTGAAAGACACTTGATCAAACCTTGCCTGAAACCCTTTCCATACCTCAGTTTTTATGTTGTTAACCTACACACCCCTTAATTATTTAACCTCATTTATGTTGAGTATTTTGTTCTTTGCAAGTTAAGCTTTCCTAATATTAGAAATAAGAAAATTAAAATTACACTAAGAAAGTTTTTAAAAATGTAACTGGCCATTAAACATCTAGAGTAATAGAAAGTTAACACAAAACAATACTTCTCCTCCACCCCCATAATGCAGCTGTAAAGTATCATAAAAATCCCTTTCTTTGAGTGACTACTGCTATTTTAACTTACTAAGATGCTTTGGTTTCTAAAATCATTAACTCTCAAAAACTTTGTTGAAAATTATATCAGTTAAAAACGAAACACCCCACTCTTGCCTAGAGGATCTAAGCCCCTCTGACACAGAGGCAGCCTCAATTTCCAACCAAGTGCAGAGCTTTAAATAAGGGGTTTCTGGACACAACATCCCACATCTATCTTAACTTTGTCGTTTCCAAGGAAACAGGACCTTAGATCCACTTCACAGTCCAGACTTGATATTAAAACCTTTGCACACAGTCCTGCTTTCCTCTGAGCCTATCCAAATACTTCTTTATTTAAGTTTAGCCTAAAGTCCATTATCCCTCAAAATCCCATAATAACCTCTATCTTTTACTTTGTTAGGTGGGATGTCCCACAGTCTCCCTGGAAAGCAGTCTCCCTCATTGGAATGGTGCAATATATCTGACTTTGCTGAATAAAAGGCCATTTCTGGTAATCTTAGGCTGATTAAGCAAGGACAGGAGGCAGGGTAAACAAACTAAATAAACCAAAATATAAAATTATAGTTTTTGCATTTGGCTAAAGAGACTCATTGAGAAAGACCCTGATGCTGGAAGGGACTGGGGGCAGGAGGAGAAGGGAACGACAGAGGATGAGATGGCTGGATGGCATTACCGACTCGATGGGCATGAGTTTGAGTAAACTCCAGGAGTTGGTGATGGACAGGGAGGCCTGGCATGCTGTGATTCATGGGGTCGCAAAGAGTCGGAAATGACTGACTGAACTGAACTGAACTGAACTGAACCGAAAGAAAATCATGGAGAGAGGAATAGAAAAGAGGTAAATGCTAGTTAGAATCATTTGGTTGGACTGAAACTAGAGAGAGATTGCATTGATGATAGGTTCTTGGAGAAGGGTAGCCTTGAAGAGAAAGAAGTTCCTTTATACTCTGTTAAGAACATGGAACGAATGGCAGAAGTGCTAAAAGAAATTTTAAAAGCCCCCTTTCTTTTGGTTACCACTACACGCACCCTTCCAGACAGGGACAGTTCCTTGTTCTGTGCTGGCAGCCCACGGGGCTCCCAGAAAACCGAGTGCCGCCTAAAACAAGTGCCAAAACACACTCTGGGATCCAACTGCCTCGCAGGTCTAGGGCCGGGCTTCTGGGCTGTATTGTCAGCAGTGAACTGGCAGTCATAAATGTCAAGCCCTGATCAGCATAATCCCCTTAGCTCTTCCAGCTTAGTTCACAGCAAGGAAAGGTGGCATCAACAAGATTTCCTATTTGGGAAAAAAAAATTTTGCTGAACTTGGATTGACATAATGTTAGCAGTGTTAATGTTCTATATGGCTTTTATCTCTAGTAGGTTCGAGATGACTCCAGCATTTGTGGGAATTAGATTTTTTGGTAATCAAGGCAAAAAACAACATTTTGGTATATCTTCTCTGATTGCTCAGGATGGTTATTTTTCAGGTGATGGGACCAAGGAGAACATATCTGGTATAATACCTCAGTAAAAATAAATTTTAAAAGTGAAGCATCACATTGATGTAGCTCCCTGGCAGCCTGTGTTTCAAAAAACCCCTGCTATCTCTCTTGCCTTCTTTAAGTCCTATGGCTTCAACCTTGAACAACGAAGGTCATCCCCACAAAGCCTGGGAAGGCTGTTATGAGTGTCTCAAACTCAGAGCATTTGTGTGAGTAAACATGGAGGAAAACTCTACAAAAACCAAGCACAACTGCATTTTTAATAGCTTGAAAACTGCTCTACCCCTAACTAGTTCAGCTTTAGATTACTGCAGTCTCCTGGGCTCTTCCAGTCCATGTGTATGCTTTTCTAAGCAATTTTTAATGCCAAATATGTTGATTTTCTTGGCTAAAAGCATACTGAATAAAAAGCATCATAAAGTGTATGCGTACGTGTGTGTGTGTGTTGGGAGAAGAGAGTGTTGATTCTAAATTGAACACTGAAAGATTATATGAGGACACAACTTTGTTTTATAGCAACAGTCTGGGGCATTTTTAAATAACTCAGATAGGTCATGCATGGATGCCCTCTCTCCCCAGTGGAAAAGCGTCATCACCAAACTCCATCAACTTTGCAAAGCACACCTCACCTGCCAATCTCTACAGGTGTCAGCCTTGCATGAAAACATGACAACCAGCATCTCAGAAAGGAAAGAGATCTGCCAATTCACCTACCTTGTATATTTCACAGACAGGAAATTTGAAAAGGTTTCAAGTCCCGAAGTTTGGTTGTTTATACTGATCCTGCCACTGATAAGTTGCCGGGGCCTGCCACCTGTCAACCTTGTCCAACCTCCCCCAAAAGGAAGCTGTAAGGGTGCATGTGCCATTACTGTAGAATATGGGATATTAAAATAAAAAATATTCCAGCTCTTTGATTTCCTCTGATTTTGTGGGTAATACAATAACCAGAATGAGATAGCTGAAACCAATAAAATCTGATTTATAGCATTAAAGGCAATCTTTATAGTACTTATTTATGGTACATTACATCTAAAATCCAATTTCACAGGCTGCTGTTTGAAACTTTCTGTTCAATCATAAATACACTACGTACACTGTACCTCAGTGCCATAGAGTTAGATTATATAAATGTCTGTATCCCCAGAAGGTATTAAAATTCGGTTACTATGGTGGTGAGTGAGCTTGACAGTCATTTTCCTAACCAACTCTTCAACCAAAAAGATCCAGTCAGCACTTGATAAATACTGAAACTGCTAGTACTCCTATCATTAAACCAAAAAAAAAAAAAATTCACTGCTCAGATAACTCTGTGTTCTGGAATGAAATTAATTGAAAAGAAGTCATATAGAAATGCGATAATTGGTGATGCTGAAGGATACTTGCTTCAACGTCATGGGGTACATTTTCAAGCCAGTGAGCAAAAGTACCTCCTTGCAAGACATCATTGGTATTAAGAAGAGACACATGGCTAAGTCTATACATGCTACTTTGGAAATATAACCTTAAGTGTCTACATTCGTACACTTCAATGGAGAAGACTATATTCTGTTCAATTACTATAATCATCGTCAAAGAGAGGGCAAAGAATACAAGCTGACTTTCAGAGAACTGTCATTTGAATCTTAAGCAACTTCCCATTGGTTTAAAAAGAGTTTTATCTTAAATTCAACTCTCCATACACTTGGTTTGTGATGCATTAGATAAATGTAAGCAGAGAGGCTGGGATCTTTACTGGATCTGACAAGCAGGCGGACTCTTGCCCTAGGAGAGATCATACCGCTTGGCAATGAAGTTTCCTAAATACATTTCAGCCTCATTGTCATCCAGAAAAGTGCACCATGCACCCATCGCCTGGCTTAGGTACTAGGCTGCGAAGTCAATCTAGAATACAATTCAGAACTCAAATGTAAATGACCGAAAGTGGCAGAAATAGTGACTGGACTCAATCCCCAAATAACCAACATCCATTATGCCCCTGGCACATTCCAGGCATTGCCCTTTGCCAGGAGGGTATGCAGCTTGAAGCTCATACACTTAGAAGTTCTCCTTTAAAAAAAATAGAAATTTCAAAACTAAATATTATTTGGTAGGTCCTTGTACAAGTTCAGACAGTTCAGCCTCATTAGTGACAAGGTAAAAGTATTTCTGGGTCTTAATTTTTCCATGTCATTTCTGATCCTCACACAAGTCCAGTAAGGTCAGCACTATTCTTCAGACTAGGAACCTGAGGTTCAGATGGGTTGCCCCAGAGGACTGAGTTAGGAATCTGCTCATTGAGATGCAAGCTCAAGTTTGTCTACCTTGAAAGCCATGAATACTGTTGCATTTCAGTTTTAAGTTGATTGAAGTTTGGGGTGTGTGATCTGGAGTTCCCTGAGATGGGGTTTTAGGCCCCAGAGAATTCTCCACAGCAAGGGAAGGCTTGAGCATGAATCAGAGACACCTAGAGGGCTTGTGAAGCCACAAACCGTGGACTCCACCTCCAGGATTGCTCATTCAGTAGGTCTGGGTGGGGTCTGAGAATTTCCCAGGTGACACTGACATTACTAGTCCAGCACCGCACATTCAGCCGCTGACCTAGAGAAACTAAAGTTAATCCCAACATTCTGTCCATCTGTTGCCTTTCCCCAGTGAAACCACGATTACTGTGGTTCAAGGGTACCTTAACCAGCTCAGCTAAAATGGAGCTAAACCCATCCCTTTGTGAAAGAGTTGGGCTGGATTAACAAGAGTTAGAATCCAAAGAATGCTGAGGAGAAAAAACATTACTGAAGAATTAGGTTGGAAGAACAGACATTATTAAAATGTAATTCAACAATGATAAACTCAATATATTTAAATTAGCCTCACTATAGCCCAAATTTAAAATTGCTAAGTAACTGTAGTTAATGTAAACCCATATAAGTACCCTAATTTTTCTGTAAATTAATAGAAAAATAGAATCAATGAATATGGTGAGAAACCAAAGAAAGAGAATCACCAGGTAGAGGGAAAAATAACTAAGAGACTAAGGGCATGAAATGTCATTTGAAATTGAGTTAGTAGGGTTTAATCAAGGTATTTAAATGCATTCTACTATACAGTACAACTTACATTCTGTATTTAAGTGAGATTCAATATAATAATGATGAATTTTTATTACATGAAAGCTATTCAGAGATGCTTATGAAATGATTGTAGACAAATTATCTCTATGACATACTACAAAAGTCACTTCCATAAATTAGTTTAAGATGTCAGCACTAAGTATATTAAGGTTCAAAAGACTTTAGTTCACTCTGAACTCTTAATAACTCTTGAATATGTTTATGGAGAGAAGAGGTAATACTTTTGCCATTAGTAAGTATCTCATGGATTATTCTGTAGTAAATATAGTGGGTATTTGCTCTTTGGTTGGAAGCCTATGCGACTCTTTTTTTTTTTTTTTAGCAACTTATTAGGTGCCAAGGTTACACAAATTAATAAGATAGCAATTCAAAGAATTAGCCAGTGACATTATCATCATTCTATTCTATCTGAAGAAAGGAAATAGAATTAATACAACTATCCAGTAAGTCATCTCAGAGAAAGAAACATAATTTGAACTTTGGGTTAATGGAATTTTTCTTCTGATAGGTATGCAACCTAAAGGAATACATGGTCAGAGATCCATAGTTTTCCCCCATAGTGATCTTTATATCGGAAAAAAAAAAGACTAATTTCTAAGAAATATTGTGAATATGGGCCCCTCGTTATATATTTTCTGCTTCTAGAAGCAAGGTTCTTGGGCAGGATTTGTGTGCATTGGTGTTCACATAGGAATTGTTTAAAGAGTAGGAATTGGTGGCAAGGCTTAGAATAAGAGGAAATTAAGTTTTTCCAAATAGGATCACAGATTTTCAGGAAAAGAACCAATGATTTTCTGGGGAACTGGTAATAAAATTTAGCCTTTGATCTAAATGATATAAAAGAAAGTTCTGCATTGTTTTAGAAAATGTTCCACCACTGGCAATAAATCTTAGCTCTGACCTCCTGTCAATTATCTAGTTTATGGATCAGTGTACAAGAAAACAATGAATTCCCAACAATTATCATGGGATACAGATACCTTCACATACAAGAGATTTCCTAAGAAAATAAATATATGTTCTATAATGTCAACATTTAATACCACTCTTCCTTTCTAGAAATGACTTCTATAAATTTATTTTTCACTCTACCTTTCATAGGCAGATGGTTTGAAAAAATACACTTTAGCAAAAACAAAAAACAAAAAAAAAAAACTCAGAACAAAAAAGTCACTTTTTCTCACCAGTATCAATTGTATTTCCATTATTCTACAATATCTGAAAATAATCCTCTCTTAACATTGTTAGCAGAAAAGCTCTGTAGTAAAATTAGGGAAATAAAAATTCCTATTAGAAGCAGATCGCTTGAACAATGTGACTGCCTTATCAAGTAAACTTCAGGTCACATATACCAAAAGGTGCCAAGGCCGATAGGAAACCAGTTTACAGTACATTCTATCTGAAGGGGTGCTGCCCATTAGCAGGATGTCTAAGATGACATGTCCAAATGCACTTCACAGGTGTCACAAGGTCTTAAGACCTTCATGCTTCCCCAAAATCTTCTAACCAGTTCCTCTAATGGTTGTGCTTATTCTGCTTCTTTTATTTTCAAGTTCACAGCAAGTCTCCAAACTCTAAACTAGGAGAAGACCTCAGACATGATTTAGTCTCTTCGCTTCCAAAACATCTTCAGGTGTGATTAACGGAGACCCAGAAAAGTCTACTGCTCTGTCCAGTGCCTACATGCGGGTGATGAAAGGGCCCAGCTTGATTGAAATCCTCATCACGTGATTCACTGGCCATCGACGTGGCTCTCACTGTGGCACTTGATCAATGATCCTCATGGAGCCATGACACCTTCCTTGGAATTACCTGCTCTCAACAGCAATTTGAGTGCACTGCATTTTGAAGAGCCAGTAAAAAGAGAAGCAGGAATTTGTACATGGAATTCTGAACCAGCTACCCTTTATCTAACCCACAGAACAGAACTAGGATCAACTAATATAACAGAGGTAAAGTGATAAAGTGACAGGCTTTGTCCACCATAAAGCATGATACAAATACGATAAGGAATTTTCAAGATCATAAAACCTAAGATATTGTTCTGAGAAAGTTTTGTACAGGAAAACCTAGATGTCTTGCCAAAGATGAATGAGGTATCACAACATATCTGTGACAAATTGTCCCCCCAAATAAAATGATTGGATGCATTTTAAAGATGTATTATAAACAAATGTTAAGAATAATCTTATTACAAAAATGTATCTGAGATGGAAACAAACCTGAAATTCAGCAAAAATTTAACCAGTATTTGTAGAAATTTGATTGCTTTGTAAAACTGTAACAAACTGTCAGTTCTAAGGGGAAGAAGTTAAAATAAACCCATTAATTCCAGATTTTCATAATTAAAAGGAAATACATTTTCAACTGCCTATAAAATGATAACATTATTTCCTGTCAGCAACTTTTATACATAATGCAGTTCTGAGCCTGCAGTCGTCTTAAAACTATTTATAGAGCTCATAAGAAATTGGATTCTCACAAATTAACAGACTTTTTTCCCCCGTGAAAGATCAAGTTGAACAAAGATTCATAGCATAGAAAGTTTCTATTCTTCATGCTGCTTTTTTACTGTCTAGAAAGCAGAAACTTCGGGAGTTGGTAATGGACAGGGAGGCCTGGCCTGCTGCAGTTCATGGGGTTGCAAAGAGTTGGACATGATTGAGCGACTGAACTGAAGTGAACTGAACTGAAGAAAGCCTGTAACCAACCACCACCGCCAAAAGCCCCTTCCTGCTTGATTCCCAGCCCCAAGTCAGCCTTGCAAATATTCACTAATCTCTTAAGACACCTAACTGCCTCTCCTCTATCAAGCCTTTCCTGTCATCTCTCTGGCTTTACCCAGTTCTCCAAACACACAGCTCTATGTTCCTGCTGCCCCCTGGTAATAATCTTTATACTTACTAGTCTATCTTCGTCTCCTAGACTTTGGACTCCAAAGACGTAGGGGTACCTTACAGGTCTGTGTACTCAAGCACAGCACAGTGCATGGCACTTCTGATGATCAAATAAGCTCACTCAGTTTGATAAAGCTAACCTTTCTCATCAAATATCTTTTTATCGGTTACTTCCCGCAGTGCAATTAAAAAGAGGAAGTTTTCGAGACAAGCACTCTTTTGATTAATTTGCTCAACTCAGCACATGACCATAAAAAATCAGTCAAGTATTTAATATTTAGTATTTACTGCTGAGTTTACAATAACAGTGTTTTAATAGAAAATGGCATCATGCAGGCAGATAAAAAAATTCAGAAAGCTCAAAGAAAGAAAGTTAAGTGATAGTCTAAAAAGAAGTTCTCAAAAGAAATAGTACATGGTGATTAAATACAAACAAACTTTCAAAGTAATATGGTCAAAGTTTATTTCTTCACTAAATACTGAACCAGGTCACATCCTACTGCTGGGGAAACCACACAACAATGAACAAAAGTCCCCTACTTTCAAAAGACAGCATGACCTAGTAGTGGTGAGGAAAACAACCTTGGATTTAGATTCAAGCTCTACCGCATACAAGCTGTGAAATCTTTTGTAAATTACTTAACCTCTCTGGGTTGCAATTTCCTAGTCTATAAAATGGGAATAATATTACCTATGTCATGGGTTGCTATGAGTTTTCACTGAGTTAATACTTGCAAAGTTTTTTAAAAAACACCTGGAATGTATGATATAAATAAATGCTTGATGACATTTCAAGATGCTTAATTCTACCAAAAAGAGACAAACACAAAACACATCCATAGGTAACTGGCTGTGTGGGGATGACTGCTGTGAAGATATTAAGAACAGTGAGGGAAGAGAGGCTGGGGGTGGTCTTTCTTTCACACAAAGTGGTCTCCCCCAGAATGCCTCTCTGATAATGTGACTTCTGAGCAGAAACCTTAATAAGTGAGGGAGGAACTCTGGAAATCTTGGGAGAGTGTCACAGGCAGAGGAACCAAGTGAACAGCTTGGCACATTGACAGAATCACAGGAGATTAAGGCGAGGTGCTAATGCAAAGCCAGGGAGGAGGAGAATGGCCAGGGGCCAGGTCAGGGCAGGAACGGAGAGGGACCCTGCAGGGCCTTGCAGCTCAAGGGAAGGACTGTGCATTTTAATGAGAAACCACAGGAGGATTTAGAATGGAAGGCTCATGCTTCTGGATTTTTGTGATAAAAGAATCACCATGGCTACTGTGTGGAGAAGACTCTAAGGGGTGAGCCAAGAGTGAAAATGGGAAGATCAGTAAGGAAACAACAGTCTAAGTGAGAGATGATGTATCTTTGATGAAGACGGAGGGGAACATGAGATGTGGCCTAGGTTAGTCCTCAGTTTCCTGACCGAGGGATGGAAGGTAAGAGAGAGGAGTCCAGGATGACTCCAGAGCTTTGAGTCCAAGATTCTGCAGTGATAAAGCCGCCATCAGTTGAAGTGTGCATACCAAGAGAAAGTTTTATTCATCATAGATCAGGTCATCTTCCTCTCCAGAAATCCTCAGTGAGCCCTGCTTACTTTGCAAAGTAAGTCCAGTCCCTAGATCTTCCATTCAAGGTCCTGTTGACACTATACCTACTTGGTCCATGCTCTTTCTGCTCCAGCCAAGCTCGACCCTTTTGCTGGTCCCCAAGCCTTCACGATTGGATGACTTTCTCATGATGTTCTTTTCCCTGGATGCATTTCTTCCTCTTGCCTGCTTAAGAAAAGATCACTAAATCCCTAAGTGATTAACTTGGATTTCCAATTCTCTGATGCAGCTTCTCTGATATTTCTTGGCAGGAAGCTTTAGGCTTTGTACTTTTGTCACACATACTCCATTTTACCTTAAATTATTTTACATAGTTGTCTCATCAAACAGACTGAAAGCTCTTTGCAGGTAGAGATCATATCTTATTTTTATCAGTAGGTCTACAGTTCTTAACATACTACTTGCATTAAACATAAACATTTCTATCAAAATAAAACTAATGGGTATCTCTTCAAATACTTTTGATATAAAACAACCAAGTGCTCTCTTTAAAACATGTTCATTTTGTCATTTTGTTATTTTTCATTCCTTCAAATAAAGGTCTATTTAAAATTTTTCTTCATTTATAAAATGTTGACAGATAAATTAGAACAGAAAAGAAAGCTATAATGAAAGGGAGAATCCCTATGTGTAAGACAGCAATAGAGACACAGATGTAAAGAACAGACTTTTGGACTATGTGGGAGAAGGCAAGGATGGGACGATATGAAAGAACAGAATTGAAACATGTATGTTACCATATGTAGAATAGATGTCCAGTGCAAGTTCAATACATGAAGCAGGGCACTCAAAGTTGGTGCTCTGGAACAATCCAGAGGGATGGGATGGGCTAGGGAGGGAGGTGGGCAGGGGTTCAGGATGACTGGCTGATTCATGGTGATGTATGACAAAACCAGCACAATATTGTAAAGTAATTAGCCTCCAATTAAAATAAATAAACTAATTTTAAAAAGAAAGGGAGAATTGATGCGTCTCAGGATTTTTGCTTTGTTTTTAAAGTTGACACATTTCTTTGGCTGATTATGAGGGTAATACCCTTGAGTTTTACATGATAAGGTTAAAAATGTCTCTCTGATATCTAAGTATATAGTTCAGGCAATATGCCTTAAGATTTTATTTTTTCTTTCTTTCTTTTTTTTTTTTTTTAGCACAGCTACAAGCTTCTCCGGGGAACCGGCTATAACACAAAGATTTGGTACTGTCTGTCTCTTCCATTTCAAAAAACTACAAATTACGCGCTTTGAGACATGAGGAAGGAAAACATTGATTGTATAGGATATTTCAGTAGAGTAGAAGGTATTCTAATTAACATGATAATCAACACAGGCTTTTTCATTGGAACAGATTGCATAATCGAACATTTTTATGGATTTTGATAAACATACTTTACTCTCAGAGGGATTTCAAGTTTCTGGTGTGAGTCTCCTTTCTGGACACCACGGTACACAATTAAGGCAAAGGAAGAACCCAACATTAACTTATAAAGCAGCTATTAGTGATTGACTTCATAAGGGAATAATGTCTGTCCCTGATAGTTCTGAGAACTGAATACACTAGTTGTAGTGGGGGCACTGGAAACCACTAATGGCCTGAGAGATTCTCTAGCATTTCTTATATTCATGCATAAGCATCATTATCCATCCCAAATTTATGCTTAAAAATGAATAATTCTAGCTGGGGCAGGAAGAGCAGACAATTATCTTTTTTTCTTTTTTTTTTTAAACCACAAACTCTGCCACACGTGGAACCAAACATTTTATATACAAAAATCTTAATTTTCACAATAACCTGGGAGGTTGTTCATTTTATCCCCAAAGGCAAAGATGGAAGCTTGGAGAGATTAAGTCACTTCCCCAAGGCTGAAGCAGCCATTAGTTGTAGGAACTGGGGGTTGAACTCAGGGTATCAGATGCCAGCATCCATCCAGAGTTACTCCTTTATGTTACTGTCTGTGTCCTGAGATCCCCCTGTAGGCCTGTGTGCCCCGCACTGTGGTGTCACCAGATGCATTGGTGAAGACAAGCATAAAATCTGCTGTCATGCGGCTTACCTTACAGCTCTGTAACAGAGAAAGGAAAAGGGCTTCTATGCTTTCCTGAAGATGTAAGGAGAAGGCCCTAC
Source organism: Odocoileus virginianus (assembly GCF_023699985.2). NCBI lineage: Eukaryota > Metazoa > Chordata > Mammalia > Artiodactyla > Cervidae > Odocoileus > Odocoileus virginianus. The sequence goes on from NC_069681.1 coordinate 36,484,021, forward strand.
TGCCCAAGCTAGAATAGTTTCCATCAACGTATTTTATTAGAAACATTAAAGTATTGTCTATTTCAAAGTAAAGTATGTTTGAATGGAATTATTTCTACTAAATTTACGGGGAAATTTCCATAGAATTTAATGATTTTTCCCCTGCTATACTCCCACTTTTGTTAATTGAAGAAAATGTCCCTATGATCTTGAAAATGTAGAGCTGTGTCTGACAGGGCCTTCAGAAGAATCTATGAACATATACTAGGAGACAGTGTCAGCTGAGTCCTGGTCCAGGCAATCGCCATGATGTACTCAATTCTCAGCTAGCTATCAGATGCGCATCACATGCATTTGTATTCTAATGGATTGCTGTCAATAAACACCCATCTATTATTTATGCTTTGTAGCTCACAGAAACATTTTGTGCTGTCATGTCTGTGACCACAGGTTCTCAAAACATCCATATTCCTATTTTGAAACTAAATTTTACAAGGATATAGAAAACGAAAAAATAAAAATCCTCCAAGGTATAACCCACAGAGAAATCCTCTCTTTACATTTTGGTGCTGTCAAAACATTTTTTTATTCATAGTCATCCAAACAGAAATTCTCTTCTTCTCATTTTGGACCATTTAAATATTGACTCATTTTATTTTTGCTTCATTTTTGCCCAGTCTTCAAATTTTAATGGAACCTTCTTTTGAATAACATGTATAATATATCATTTACTTTATGCATTGGGGTAGAATCATTTCAATTTTACTAGATACTTTGGTTAGTATTGGTTGTGGGAGATAACATGAACAATTTATAAGGCTCAAGAGACTTAAGAAAATATAAGTAGGTAATATTTCTTAGACAAACCCTAAAGAGTAAATAAAAAGCTATCGCTTTAATTCATTCTGTCCAATAGAAAGAAGCTATAAGTGATATATAATGGGATCAAAATGTGTGCTTCTAAGACGGTTCATCTACTTCAGACCTGATGATTAGTGAATTGCTATATTTCTCAGAATTTAGTCATTATTTCAAAATAATATTAATGTAGAAGAGGCTCCTATAATCCACAGGAACATTGTTAACTAATTGTTTTCCATTCCTTCTGTACAACATATCCCTTGTCTTTAAAGGGAATAATATATCTCCACTGATAGGAAAGATCACTCTCAGGTTCCAAAACATAGAAGAACTGGAGTGGAGGCTTTTAAAAAATCTGTTGATAAATTATTTAAAACTGACTGAGCTAAGAAACCACCAGAAGAGAAAATATTTACTAAATGAGGTAGAAATCTTAAAAATCGTCAATGCTGGAATACTTTAAAGCCCCTTCCCTGTTCTTCCCGCCTCTCCCCTTATCCATCAGTTCTCCAAATGTCCGCTTGAACCCTCTGGCCAAATCCTGTTTCAGGGAATGTACTTGTGGACTTGGCACGGCAGGCATTAAAGATGCCACTAAGCTGACATCTGCTCTTGGACACGTGAACCTTAAAAGTCCTGAACGCATATAATGTGCTATGCCAACTAAAGAGAAATAAAAAGCAAAAAAGAAAAAAATGAAAAGAAATGAATTGAAAGCATACTTAAATGAAATTTTAATTTAAAGGTGTGCATTGGTGTGTGCTCATACACACGTATATACACACTCATATGTTCCACTTGCTTTAGATTCATAGCACTGAGTACAGAATTGGAATGCCACAAGAGCTGCTCTGATAGTGACATATGTTTTACATTATTTTTAAAGAACTACTCCTTATACTCTTTTTGCCAAAGTGTTACATTATCATTGGTGCTCTTTATATCTCTGTGACCTTTGCCCATACAGAGAAAAGTTCTCTTCATATTCTTTTCAAAGAAGCCCAAACATACATAGCTAATAAAACAAAGGTATACGTCACCCAACATGCTTTGTCATCCCAAAGCACTGAAATTCTTTTCCCAGAACCCTGACTCCAAAGATGCTCTCAGTAGCTCCATCTCTAAAATGCATTGGAAATTAATGGAAAGTTGATTACACCCACTGCCTCTATTTTTAAAAATATTTTTACAAAGCGGTAAATTGTTTCCACTCAGTAAAAATGATGGATTATTGTATAGTTTGAAAAAATTAATGAACAGATGGAATATCAACCCATTATTCATTAAAATATTTCACTGGGTTAATTCAGCAAATAAAAATGGAGAAGAGCAGATGGCCATTTATAGTTCTCTTGATTTCTTAAACTACTTCTTTACAGCCAGAACTGCTCCTATATTTAACTTGAAATGCACAGCTCTCACCATATGCACAGTAAGCAAGTATTCATGTGACCTCATAAACTGTTCATATAAGACAGCAATGATTTTTACGATTTACTTAAAGGAACACTATACACTTACAAAGTAAGTTATTCCCATAGCCCCAGTATTCTGGGGATAATTTGAATTTCCTGGACTCAGTAGATCCTTGCCATGATTATCTGGTTTGAAGTAGGTTCAAGTTGGCCCATGGGTAAAATTTCATAACAGGAAGTGATCAACTTTGTTATAAATGCTGAAGTATGCCAAGCATGCATAAAATTATTACAGAGTAGGCAATGTTTCTCTTAAGGCAATACTTTATTTTTTCATTATATCCTAATCCTATAAGTTACTGCCTTTGAAAAAATTTTATCCTCATGTAGAGCATATGGGACTCTCATATAACTAAATGGAATTAACCACTTTGGAAAACTGTTTGACTGTATCTAATACAGCTGAACATATACATACTCTATGACCAACAATTCCACTCTGAGGTATAAACCCAACAGAAACACATACATAGATCCACAAAGACACTGCTATAAACTTTCTTAGATGCATTATTTGTAACAAGAAAACAACTGAGATAGAATCAGTAAACAAATTGTGACATATTTATACAATGGCATAATAGATGACGGAAATCAACAAACTTCTGCTATAAAACAACAGGAGTGAATGTTAAAAGCATAAAGCTGAGTGAAAGAAGGCAAACACAAGAGCGTGTACTGTGCAGTTCCATTTATGGGAACGTCAGAAGTTGACAAAAATCACTGTGATGACAGAAATCAGCATAGTGGTCGCGTTGGAGGAAAAGTGGGGAGCAGTGACTGAGTCAGGCAGGGGTAGTCCGAGTGCTGCTCATGTTTTTTTTTTGTCTTTCACTGCATACTTACGATTTGTGAACTTCTTAGTAAGTATGATAGACTAATCATTTTTAAAGTTTAACGTAGAAGACAAACACAATGAAGAAAAAAGCCCTTTTATCAGTGCTAAGGGTAGTAAAGAAATTAGGCCATAATGAACAGCAAGAATTACATTGTATCAGTTAACCCAAGTGATATAGTACAATAAATATATCTAAACACTATTTTCATAAAATTCTCCAATCTCCATATTCACACTTTCACATTGACACCTTTCCCCTGTTATAGAAGATGATGTTTCTCACAAATGCTGAACCTTCCTCCTTCTGAGGAGCATCCTTTCATTTGTAAAAATCCTTTTCCCAATTCTCCTCCACGTGGCCTGTGTCCCATGACACTCTCCCCAGCCCTTCTGGTGAGCCATGGATGGTTCAAGCCAGAGTTTCTCTCATGTACAATGTTCTCAATGGGGCAGGACAATTCTTTGTTGTGTGGGGCTGACTGATTGACCCAGGCACTCTCACATGGTTAGTTTCCTTGAACCTGAATCTCAGATGCCCATAGCCTGTAGGGTCTATAGTTCTTATAGCACGGAGTTCATGACTGGGATTCTAAGACGTTAGAGACAAGAGACCAGGAATAATGTCCATTCATTGCTATTCCACCTAAAGCTAACAGTGCCTGGGCATGTTACCTTTTCAGTAAAGATCATTTGAACTTATTAGGCATGTATTCAGTAAATGTTCATGAGCACCTTCACGTGTGAGGCATGGTTCTCAACAACAGGGATAGAGTGATGAATAAAGCAAACCAAATCTTGCACATGTTGATTCTCTTCTAGTGAGAAAGAAAGAGATGATTAATAAGTAATAAACACAAAGAGAAAAAACAGCATAGCGATAAGTGCTGAGAAGTTAGGAAAAATAAGATAATATGATAGAAATCAATTGAAAGGGGACTGGTTACTTCAGGGGTCCTCAACGAAGGGTGGTTTTGCCTCTGGGGACATTGGATAAGATATTTGTAATTGTCACAGCTGAGGAGCTTTAGTGGGCAGAGCTAAGTATGCTTCTGAACATCTTACAATACACAGGGCAACCCCTCTCCACAAAGAATTAGCTAAGCCGAAATGTCAGTGGTACCAAGATTGAGATACTCTACTAGATGGAGATAAGGGAAGGTGTACCTGAGGAGGTCCCACTGGAGTCACTACCTGAATGATGATAGAGAAATCCAGGTAAGCAAAACTTTGAAGTAAAGGCTTCCAAGTCAAGGGAACAATGAGTGCAAAAGCCCCAAGATGCAAGTCAGTTTTGGTGGTTTGAAGAAAATAAAGAAGAGTTAAGGGGCTAGCTCAGTTGGTAAAGAATCTGCCTGCAATTCAGGAGACCCCAGTTCGATTCCTGGGTCAGAAAGAACTGCTGGAGAAGGGATAGGCTACCCACTCCAGTATTCTTGGGCTTCCCTTGTGAATCAGCTATAAAGAATCCACCTGCAATGTGAGAGACTTGGGTTCTATCCCTGGGTTGGGAAGATGCCCTGGAGAAGGGAAAGGCTACCCACTCCAGTATTCTGGCCTAGAGAATTCCATGGGCTGTATAGTCTATGGGGTTGCAAAGAGTTGGACATGACTGAGCGACTTTCATTTTCACTTTCAAAGGGGCTCAACTTAGCCCAGGGGAAGAACAGTACCATTAAGAAGAGTTTGGGAGGTCATGGTACATTCAAAATAACACTGGACAGGAGGAAAGGGCCAAGTCATCTAGGGCCTTACAAGTCATGGTAAGGAGTTTGAATTTTATTCTAAGTACAAAGGGAAACTCCTAAAATGTTTGAAACAGAGAGCTGACATAATCAGATTTTAAGAAAACGCCCTGCCTACTGTGTGGAGAATGAACTGTAAAAGGTCAAAGTGAGACAAATGGGATGATAAGAAGACTATAGCCCTGGTCCAACAGAAATAAGATGATGACCTGGCTGTATAAGTGGGGAGAGTTGTCAAATAAAATACAGGCAATCAAGCTAAATTTGGCTTTCAAATAAACAAAGATTCAATTTTTTTATAAGTGCCATGCAATATTTGGGACATACTTAATCAAAAAACTATTTATTGTTTGTCTGAAAGTGATGTCGCTCAGTTGTGTCCAACTCTTTGTGACCCCATGGACTGTAGCCTACCAGGCTCCTCTCTCCATGGGATTCTCCAGGCAAGAATACTGGAGTGGGTTGCCATTTCCTTCTCCAGGGGATCTTCCCAACCCAGGGATCGAGACCAGGTCTTCTGCATTGCAGGCAGACACTTTAACCTCTGAGCCACCAGGGGAGCCCTCAGGAAAGGAAGAAAATTTAACTCAGCATCCTTTATTTTTATTTGTAAAATCTGGAAACTCTATGCATGCATGAAAGGACAAATATCTGCATAGGTAAACAGAATAATACATACTCAGGAAATGAGTCAACTGGGTATTTTTCTCAAATGCAAAACTACAAGGTTGTGCATGAATTTCTGTACGTGAAAGAGGCATGTGTTCAAGTATATATTGCTTATACTGGAGATCAATTAAGTGCCTAATCAATCTTGACATTTATATCTCCCATTCATTAGTTTAAAATCTCCAACTAAATTCAGGTTATCCCTCTAGTATCTTACTGAAAGTGAAACCATATGTAATAAATTGATTCTCATTGTTTCCTAAGCTGTTTTCCGTCCCCATCAACGGGGAACCCCAAACTTAAAACCCTGGCATAGGATTCTTGCATGACTTTTATTTTCAAATGCGAATTAATAAAATGTATAAGTTCTGCCAATTCTTTTGCATTTCTCTTAAGATAGACTCCCCTTCTTGTTGAGTCACTCAGTGCTGTCTGACTCTGCAACCCCATGGGCTGTAGCACTCCAGGCTTCCCTGTCCTTCACCATCTCCCAGAGCTTGCTCAAACTCACATCCATTGGGTTGATGATGCCATCCAATCATCTCATCCTTTGGCTCCTTAGAAGCATCAAAGAAAAGAGGGGATTAGAACTGGGCAGAACCCTGCAGGCACCCCCCCCCCAAGTATGAAGTCCCCTCCTTGTACCCTGCCTTTTGCTTATAGAAAAGCTGAAGTCTCCCAAGCCTCCCTGAATCACAAAAGAGCAAGCTCAAGCAGCTAATGCTTAGATCAATAGAGCCACAGACTCACACAACAACCTGATTCCCAGTGGCTCCCCAGGAAAAGAACACGCCTGCAATACAGGAGACACAGGAGATGCAGGTTCAATCCCTGGGTCGGGAAGATTGCCTGGAGAAGGAAATGGCAATCCACTCCAATATTCTTGCCTAAAAAAATCCCACAGACAGAAGAGCCTGGTGGGCTACAGCCCAAAGGGTCACAAAGAGTTGAATACAACTGAGCGACTGAGCAGCAGGCATGCCACAGATTCAGTGTCTGATGCACATTCCTGAGTTTGTTATAAATACTGTAACTGCCACCAGAGGGAAAATGCTAACTACAAGATGACCAGACTGCAGCCATGACATAAGCCGCTCTATCTTGAGCAGTGCTACGGTTAGCACAACCCCAAGAACTGGCCTTAAGAGAATGGGATCAACACGATTACTAATAATCTATATCACTGTGGACATCAAAATAATTGTGGCTTGTTCTGCTCATATATGTAAACAGGCGACTACAACTGTCAGCAAAGATGTGCAACAGACCCATGTTGCCACTGTGCTCTCTAAGAATGCGGTGCCTGATGTCAGCTTGGAGACAGACCGTCTTCCATCATCCCACAAAAACAGAATGATATTCTGACGAGTGGGGACTTGTAGTACCAGCAGCTTTTGGCAGGAAAGAGCTCTCCTCAGGGGGCCCCTTTTGTCTTGTCAGTAACCTTAAACCAGCTCCCTCCCACCCATGCTCTCCTCATCTCCAGCCCAGCACACCTTTCAAATCCTTTGATCGCACAGTACTTTGCCTAACCTGTTGGTTCTTTCCATAGATCAAAGAAGTAGAAATGAAGAATAAGTAATTAATAGAGAACAGATCTCTTCCCCAGACTCCCCTTCAGTAATCTCGCTAACAAACCGTGCGAACAAGAGAGCATCTAAGGAAAGATCATAGGAAGTCGACAAGTCCAAACACCATGGGGGGAGGCAGCAACTCTAACCCCCTCTCTCAATGACTAACTGACATTACTCTCCTTTTTCCCTTTAAAAACCTTCACGGCCAAGCAGAATTGTGGTTTTCAGGGGACGCTGAGTCCACCATCTCTCCAGATTGCTGGCACTCTGATGAAAAGCAAACTTCTTTTCTATTAGTACCCAAAACTGCCTCTTGGGTATTGATTTTCTACGGGACCTGAGTTCGGTAGCACTCTTGGGTTTAAACGTTCCAGTGTTCTTTATCATTGCAAAGAATTGTAGACTGGTAATTCTTAGGCTGTGTCAGACTAGCAGGTATCTTTAATTTGGCTCACAGAGTAGTAAAAAAAAAGTCAATATTTAAGGTTAAGAGCATTTTCTTTAAATTCTGGGTGTTTAAGCTGCATTTGAAAGATCTGGCCAACTGGATCTGCATTTACTCTAGGCTGTAACAGTTAGAGTTGAAAAGAAACTTTCCTCTTTAAATAGAGTATGTAAGTCCTCACCTGCTTGGATGATTTGGTTGACATCTGACGCTGTGACCAAAACTGGATTGTACCCATACATCTCTATTGCAAATATGAGATCTCTCAAAGCTATTCCCCTGTTCCCCACTTCAGTCCAACAGCCCCCAAAATCTCATTTTGTCTCCTGCTCCTTTAGCTCCAATAGCTTTTGTTTCGTGCTCCTTCACCACGTTTTCTCTTCTTTAATCCAGATTGTTTTTCCTTTGGTTTAACATTTTATTTAAGTTGTTCTCACCAACACTGTTCATTACCTCGCTTTCCCTCTTGATAATTGACACACATATATTTTGTGGTTGTTGTTTAGTTGCGCAGTCCTGTCTGACTCTTTTGAAGCCTGCCATAGCTCCTCTGTCCATGGAATTCTCCAGGCAAGAATACTGGAGTGAGTTGCCATTTCCTTCTCCAGGGGATCTTCCCTACCCAGGGATTGAAACCGCATCATTGCAGGCAGATTCTTTACTGCTAACCCCCTGGGAAGCCCCATGCATATATTGCCCAGGTATTTGTAGGTGCTTGTCTTATCTCACCAAGACTACTCTGTTAGCTCTCTTGATACATATTTTAGCAGCTCTGGGCATCCCAAAAGCATTAAAACATTAGTGGTTGCATGAAATGACTATACTGCCATCTAATCAGCATATAAGAAGAGAAATGTACCTGAATACGTTCCTTTATTTTGGAGGGTACACTAATATGCTTTGAAACTGGTTATTTTTTCTAAAATCTATTTTAAAAAAATAGCATGTAAGAAATAGAAACTAAGCAAGAACTTTAAAGTTCTCTTTAAAGTAATTTAATAAAGTCCCTTTATTAAACCACACTATCTCATTTTATTCCATAGATATATTTGATTCTATGACCAATAAAAACTAAAAATTTCACACATTTTGTTCTTACTTCTTATGAGATTATTAAAACTCAAAGACCTAATTTTCCATCATTTTAAGAAGGCTGATTACTTAAATGCTAAAGGCTTGAAATGAAGAAATAAATTATTCTCTGGGTTTGCATGGATCTATTAAGACTTAAGGAAATAGATGGGAAGCCTGAATTCTAAGAAAAAATTTCTAGTTATATGAGCAGATACCAAAATCTATTTAAATGTCTTTGCAAAAAACAATGAGTTTTAAATAATTTACTTTAGTCATATACCTTAAAAAGAATAAGATTTAAAGTGAGTCCAAAACCTAAAATTTCTTCAATTAAAAAGTTCTTTCCACATGGTAATTACCTTTAAAGAAAATTTTAGGAAGGTTAAAAGGAAAAAAAAAATAATTAGTAAGAAATCCACTCACAGTAGGAATTAGCAAACAATCTATGTTTTCCTAAATCAGCTCCTCTTGATGTTTTGTCAGGATCACAAGGCATGACAAATTTAAATGGGCTTACTGCCGAGAACTAATCCATAAGGTACAACCATTTCATACACACACAGACACACACACACACAAACATGCACACACACAATTCAAAGAGGTGAATAAAGTAGCAAACATGGATTAAATGCTTACATTATAGCCAGTTAGTGAAGATGAAAATAATAATATTATAGACAAGTCTCTTAGAAAAGGCTCATAGGTTAATATGCTTTGTGAAATATGGGTTGCATTGTTCATAAACATATATATACATGCATTATATATATATATATATATATATATATATATATATATATAGCTTGGAAGATGCTTATGCATTAACAAAGAAAAAAAATTCCCAATCAAATTGAATCTTTGGAGGCAGTAAAGAAGAATTTTGGAAGGAAAAAATACATTAAGGACATTAATTTCTAATTCTGTTATACCATATAGTGAATCAAAGTTGAAAAAAAACATGAAAAATCGCAAGACAGGGAAAATTCATTATCAACTCAAATGCAAGATAGAAGTCTTCAATTATCCAAAAAAGATTATATTGTTCCTTACCCAGCACTTGACTTACTGATATCAGAATATTTGCATAGCTTCATATCACTTTGGCACTTGGGATCTTAATGAATGTCTAAGACCTGTCTGTAGTTAGAAATACCACCAGGGAAACTTCTTATAGTGATTCATGCAAGGTTGATCAATTTGCTAGTGACAGAGGAAGGGCTAAAACGTGGGCTTCTTGCTTTCGAAAAAATACTAATATTTTTTGAATTAGTTGAGTTAATTATTTGCCTTGCTGAGATCTTGCTTGTTGTTAGATTGTTGGTTTCCCTATTTGTTTTTACAATAGCTTATTCTATCTATTGTAAGAAAGTTCGAGAAAGGTGTAAAAGGCTCTTTGATCAGGGATATGGTAGCTCAGGTGGTAAAGAATCTGCCTGCAATGCAGGAGACCCAGGTTCAATCCCTGGGTCAGGAAGATCTCCTGCAGAAGGGAACAGCTACTTGCCTGGAGAATTCCATGGACAGAGGAGCCTGGAAGACTACAGTCCATGGAGTCGCAAAGAGTCGGACACGACTGAGTGACTAACACTTTCACTTTCACCAAGAATAGTCTGGGAGATAGGCTTGGAAAGTGAACCTAGGAGAGTCTCACTCTCAACCTTATCTATGAGCAAAGTGAGGTCCAGACAGGTGATGTGGCTAGGTTTGTGTTACACAGTTAGCTGATGTGTAACACATGAAGGGGGCGGAACTCAGTACCCACGCAGTCTAGGGTTCTTTCCTCTGCAACTTGTCCTTAAGTTGTATCTTCAGGGTGAGGCTTCACTATAACATTGAAAGGGAATTCTTCTTCAAGCAAGATAATCGTATTACATGTAAATGTGAACACTACACTCCAAAATCCATATAAATGACTTTTTGATTATTTGGTGTTGTTCAACATATCTATTATGCTCCTTGCAAATAGAATGGCTAAACAGTTATTGCCTTGGGGTATATTGCTCATGTGTCTATAATGTTCATCACAGGCAAACAGGACCCAGGCACTACCAACAATTCACAGATTTTAGAATTCAGAGTTGTGTCAGGCACTGACTGAATTAGTGCCATAAAACTTAATTAATTCATCCATCTTGCGGGGAATAACATACACGATGGGGGCTAGCAAATCAATAAAAAAACAAAGTCAGAAATTAAATATTTTTGGAGAAGTCCATAAGAATTATTTTGAAGTAAGTAAAAGTAACCACTTAAATACTGCCAAATATAAGTCCTGTAAGGCTTATTTCAATAACTGAATAACTTATCTGTAATTAGCAGATAAACTGTCTACATGCAAATGGCATCAGAAAGCATTTGAAAAATATGGCTCATCAAAAAATGTGCCATCAAATCTCATTTATCCCAAATTTTGCATGGAAAACATTTCCCTACAGGTTTTAGTCCAATTCTAGTTAAATGATCAAGAATATTCACAGTGGGACTTTCCTGACAGTCCTGTGGTTAAGACTCCAAGCTTTCAATGCATGGGGCATGAGTTGAGTCCCTGGTCAGGGAACTAAGATCCTGCAAACCATATCGTACAACCCTCTCCTCCCCGCCCCCCCAAAAAATACTGTGAGTAGCTGATAGTAAATACTATAAGTAGCCCTTACTACTATCAGAAATGATAGTGATAATAATTTATTTCCAGGCCTCAAAGGGAGCCTATATGTAATTTTCTACTTTGTGCCCAACAGACCTATGTGCTCTGAGGGTGAATAGAGGTGAAGGAACTTTCTCAAGGTAGCATCTAAGTTCTACAGCCTGTACCAGCATCCAGGGGTCCTCTGACCCTGATATGTACTTTTCACTCTTCCACTTGCTCTCCATGAAGAGCACAGAGTTCTGGGTTAGACTCAATGGGCTCTGATGTCATTTTTCTTTCACTCCCTAGGTCTCTATTTCTATGGCTTTATGTGCGCTATGACCTCAAAGAGAAAGATACACATTACACATATGTGCAATTGGAGCTTCAACTCACTGGATTCCAGGGACTCTAGAATTCTCTTCCATGGCTTGTTTCAGTATTTCATGGATTAGTACCTGAATTCAATAAACTCTTAAATCCTCGATCCTTGATAGGAGATGAGCATAAATATTCAAACTATTTTTGATTCATCTGATTCTTTCTCCTCAACACTAGGTTTAATTTATAAATGAAACTGAGTCAAATATCGCTTAGTAATTCTAATGGCAAAGAAAACTGATAGCTTCTTATCTATCTACCATTAACATTACCAAGACCTAAACTCATGGGCAATCTTTTCTCAGGCAACAATTACTGTGAGCCCCACTTTGGTGGGGAGAGCAGAGATGCCAAAAGAAAGAATCTTGGAGATTATTTTGTTAAATAGAGAAATACATACATGGTAAATGCTTTTATGCTGCTAAGTTATTAATAAAGAGGAAGTTGAAATAAACATACACGTATGTTCAACTGTAGCTTCTCTTTCACATGATCCTACATGTATGCCAATATCATGTCTATTATTGAGTTTACTGATATTGCTATAAATACTGAGCTGTGTTGACAGCTCAGTTTGGCAATTCTTACTGGTGAAATGTCACCTCTTCGTCTTTGTGTATGATAAAGGAGAGATATTGTTTGACTGATGTGTGTGCACATATATAACTGCCCAGTGACAACGGATTAGAATGACCAGATGACTTGTAACTGATCAACATATAGAGTTGAGCAACATACACGGAGAGGAGGAAAGAAGCCTTGAGATTTAAATAATTCCGTGAACAGATTAAGTGAGCATTCCTGACATCACTCTATCAGTAATTTAGCATCTAGAATATTCAGGTTGATTTCTCACCATGCATATGCTCCACCCCCAGGCCTCCTAAACTACTTACTCACGGTTGCTTCAACAACAATTTTCTTGCCAGTATTCCTTCGTAAATCCTGTTTTCTTGCCTGAAATAGTCCCTTTCTCCTTTCTCTTCTCCACCTACAGAATTCTCATCTTTAAATACCCAGTTTATTTTTCACTTTCTCAGAGAAGCTCTAATTAAGTGTACAGTGGTCTCTTGGTACCTGCAGGGACCCCGGAGGAGGCACAAATTCCTTATATAAAATGGCATAGTATTTGCATATTATCTCTGCACATCCTCCTGTATTCTTTAAATTGTCTCTAGATTATTTATAATACCTAATATAATGTAAATGATCTGTAAATACAATATAAATGCTGTGTAAACAGTTTTCAGCTTGTGGTAAACTTAAATTTTGCTTTTTGGAACTTTCTGAAATTTTTTTCAAATATTTTCAATCCGTAGTTGGTTGAATCCACAGATATAGAACTCATGGATACGGAAAGTCTACTGTATACTCATTTATACTCAAAAGTACTTTGGTCAAGTCATTCCTGTATCACTGACCATAATGCACCATAATTACTTGATTAGTTATTACCTTACCCATTAGATTGTACATTCTTTGTGGCGAGGATTATTGGGTTATTCCTTGTCATATTTCTGCTACTCCTTGATCACGTGCCCCTTACACCTGCCAACAGGCTCCCCAGTGTCTTGCAGGCTGATGGGCATAGAGTAAGTTCTATAAATGTTTATTGCCTGAACTAGAGTGGGGGTAGCCAGTGGATAGTTAGGATCTAATGGGTCATTAGATTTGTGGGTGATGAAACCCTCCTAAACATAATGTGTTGACCCAAAGTCTCAACTCCTTGACCTTTCATTTAGGTTGCGAACCAGAGTCTATGAATCTTTGTTCATCCTTTTAATGTGCTATCCACTTAGATTTCAGGCTTACATTAATCTGGGATATTAATTCCACCAGCACTTTTGATGGAAGCTATAATTTATATCACAGAAAAACCTTTCTGTAGCTTAATATCCAGAGATGTAAGAATACAAATGACATTAAACATTAACTAGGCAAAGAGGTATGAGTGAAGAAACTGTGTTGTGTGAAAGCTCAGAGCCAAAATGAAGTCTATAATATCTCACAATTAAAACAGGATGAAATGAACAAGTGCCACAGGTCCTCCTGCATTAATCAGAAAGGACATAAACCAAACCAGAGGCACATTTATTGCTTAAAAAAATCTTCAAATCCCTGAAGTGCCTATAATTATTAATTATGTATAAACAACACTGGAAGTGTTGACACTGTATATTCCTATAAAATGAAACATAAAATAATAATGCCTCAATCTTATACAGTCCCTTCAAGTTAATGGAAGATCAAAAAGGGACTCTGTGAAGTTTTAGGTGGGCAAGCACTGATGACCACTCAGAAATGGAATCTGTTGTGTTAACACCTCCCTTGTTTACACACACACACACACACACACACACACACACACACTCTCTCTCTCTCTCTCTCTCATACTAACACCATGTAGAGACAGTATGAAGTGGTCAATCCAACCCTATAATTGCTGAGTGACCCTGAACAAGGTTTGTATTACTTTAGGCCTAAAACTCCCTATTTAAAGAAAGGGGCTAGAATACTGTTTCTTTATGTCCTTTCAATTTGAATATTCAATCATTCATATTTCTAAGGCTTATTTATTGCTGCACTTACTTTTCTCTTGGAAGAAAATGCTGGCAGTATGATCAAATATATGCAATTTTTAAGCATATTTGGTAGCAGCAATTTAGCTTATTTTAAAATATTATCCATTGTGATGCTACCAGCCTCAAGCAAGTAAGAGCAAGTCTAACTTCACACAAGAGTATTATCTCATAAGGGGGATATTCAGAGAGTGAATGGGCACAGGGCAGGGTGAAAGATATTATCAGGGAACTGGGTTCTTCCCCATCTTTCTGCTCTGACTTCCTGAGTGTCAGCTTCCTCTTCAGACTTGTAGCAAGGTGCTTGTCCTAGGGTACAGTAGAGAATATGAAGACCAAACTCATAAAGTCAAATCTGGGAAGATGTCATCATTCTCCTGCAAGCTAAAAACCAAAAGCTCAGCAAAGCATCTTCTCCTCTCTGCCATACTATGAGTTTGAGAAGTAGCTACTGAACATCAGTATGATGCCAGGAGGCTTCCCTGGTGACTTAGATGGGAAAGAATCTGCCTGCAATGCAGGAGACCTGGGTTTGATCCCTGGGTTGGGAAGATCCCTTGGGAATAGCGGCCCATTCCAGTATTCTTTCCTGGAGAATTCCATGGACAGAGGAGCCTGGTGGGCTACAGCCCATGGGGTCACAAAGAGTTGGACATGACTAAGCAAATAACACAGACAAATGATGCCAGGATTGTTCATGATACAATTTTAAAAAGTATAAAGGGAAAGCCATTCAGTCTTTCATTGTGAGATCATGACTAGTTCAGATAACGAAGTACAGTTGCCCCTCAGTATCTGTGGGGATTGGTTCTAGGACCCCTACTTGGGTACCAAAATCTGATGATGATCAAGTCCCTTACATAAAATAGCATAGCATTTATGTACAATCTTTGTACATCCTCCATATACTTTAAATCACTCCTAGATTACTTATAACACCTAATATAATTTATGTGTATATAGCTGCCATTACATAGAAAATTCAAATTTTGCTTTTTGGAACTTTCTGGAATTTTTTTTTTTTTTTGCATATTTTCCATCTGAGTTTGGTTGAATTCATGGATGCAGAATCCATGGATACAGCAAATCAACTGTAAATCTGTTTTAGAACTTCAAAGCAGGACAGAGATACTCTTGCCATGAGGTTAACCCTGCCCTAACTGACGCTCCATATATGGTTAGACAGTGTGACCTAATTCTTACTTCTGAAAAGAATGAATTCCATTCTTGCAAACTCTGTACTCAAGGATGATTTTTCAAAAGAATTTATTATCACAGACTACACTGGCGTTACTTTTGAAGTGACCAAAGCTGAGAAATGCAGAATGCATTTCAGATTGCAACCAAGGGTTATGTGAGATGTTTAGAATAAGATTTTCAGCAAGAGTAAGCACAATCAGGTGGTGCTAGCGGAAAAGAACCCATCTGCCAATGCA
The DNA here is from genome assembly GCF_023699985.2 of Odocoileus virginianus. Classification (NCBI taxonomy): domain Eukaryota; kingdom Metazoa; phylum Chordata; class Mammalia; order Artiodactyla; family Cervidae; genus Odocoileus; species Odocoileus virginianus. The sequence goes on from NC_069681.1 coordinate 36,499,703, forward strand.
GGAGACCTAAGAGACGCGGATTCAGTCCCTGGGTTAGAAAGATCCCCTGAAGGAGGGCAGGATAATCCATTCCAGTGTTCTTGCCTGGAGAATCCCCATGAACAGAGGCTCCTGCTTCGTTACAGTCCATGGGGTTGCAAAGAGTCAGATACGACTGAAGCGACTTAGAACCCATGCAAGCATAATCATAGCTGTTCTAGATTAAACTATATGACATATGGTATGTATAGTGCATTTCCAAACCCATTGTTCTCAGCTATATGCTGTTTTGTGTTGGCAAATATTATACTATGGTCTAAAATTGGACTGTGTAATGGAATAGTAATCCTAATATCCAGGTCTTAAATGTAGAGATTTGCAGAGTCAAACGGTAGTATGTGTTAAAAGCACTATAGTGTGAATATATTATAGAATACCTAACCATGTCTCTATTTTATATTTCCAACAACATTGGAGTACTGCCTTCTGGAGCATAAGAGTGACAGTTTCTCTGCGTTGGAGACCTGGTAGGAGAACTCCTCCTGGGTCATGGAGTATGCACATTTTTCATTTTCATGAATGCTGCCAAATGACTTCCACAATGGTTGTACTAATTCCCACCAGCTGTATATGAGAGCTTTTGCTTCACTAAATTCTCATAAACACACAATATGATAAGACACTTTAATTTTTACCAATCTGGTGGGCGAGAAATGGCATCTCATTTTTTTCCTCATTTGCACTTCTCAGATTCCCAATGAGATTAAACTTAAACATCTTCTTCCATGTTCATTAGCTATGATAAGCCTTTCTTCTTCTGAAAAGTGCCTATTTGTTCTGTTTGCTCATTTTTCTACTGGAATGTTTTCTATTTCATACTGACATTAAGTTTTGCCTATATGTGCCGGTGCTTATGTGTTAATGATTTTTTTATGCCTTTGTTGTTATAGTTCAGTTACCAGGTCATGTCCATGTCCAGTGACCCCATGGACTGCAGCACACCAGGCTTCCCTGTCCTTCACTATCTTCCGAACTTTGCCTAAACTCATGTTCATTTAGTTGAGTTGATGAGGCTATCCAACCATCTCATCCTCTGTCACCCCCTTGTCCTCTGATCTTCAATCTTTCCCAGCACTTATTCTTTTACTCTCTTTTTATTTGTTTATTCTTGATATGTTTGAGCACTATCCCAGAAGCTAACTGTGTAATTATTTAGGTCCATGAGCAGTAGCTGTGCATGGGTGATCAGTCGCTTCAGTAGTATCTGACTCTTTGCAATCCCATGGACTGCAGCCCACCAGACTCTTCTGTCCAGGGCAACAATACTGGAGTGGGTTGCCATGCCCTCCTCCAGGAGATCTTCCTGACCCAGGGATTGAATCCGTGTCTCCAGTGTCTAATGCATTGAAGGTGAATACTTTACCCACTGAGCCAGGAGGGAAGCTCCAAGGAATAGCTGGCTTATTTTAAAACTAAGGATGGGGAAGGGGGAAGATTCAGGGTAATGAGATAGTCTTTCATTTCTGTGAATTTAATTAAGAGCTCATTATTTTAGATTTGCCCAGATCTTCTCATGGAGAGTGCATCTCTGCATGAATTCTCCTGGCCTTGTGCTTTCTCTTCCTGTTACCTCCATGTTTATTTGTTATGGTGTTAAACAGGCCCTCCTAGTCAAATAGGGAATCTCTTCTGGTCTCATGATGCTTAAGCAGTATGCCAATGAGACATTCATTATGCAAGGTACTAAAGCAAAGTACTCAATGATCTGTGAAGGAAACAGAACTTCATCTTCAGTTCTTTAAAAGGACTCTCTAAGACAGATTATGGCAGTTCATCACAAAGGGGGAAAAAAAATCTCAAGTAATTTTATAAGACAAAAGAATAGCCAGGATGTACTTTCTTCACTTAAAAACACATAAACTACATGCAGCCTGAGTTTTTCCCAAACAAAGAATTCTTGAATAGGAGAAGAAAAGTTCTACAAAATGCATCAACCAGAAGTACTGTACTAAATTGCCCAATTACTCATGCTCTAAAGAAACTTTCACAATGCAGTTCACACCACTTGCCAAACTTGTTAGTTCATTTTCAACTGCAAGAAACAACAGAGCAGTTTCTTTTCCCTATCTCTGGGTGGTGAAAAATGAGTAAGGTCATAAACCAGATATGTATCATTACCATTTATATCTGAAGAGGCTACAGCCAATTAGATTATTTTTTTTGTGTTATCTGCAGGGCAATAAATAGAGGTAGGAGAAAAGTCAAGATGTTGCTTGTACACAGCCTGGCCTATGGAGATGCGCAGACCTCACACTTGGGAATTGAGTGGGTGAGGGGGTGCACATGAAAAATTACTTGCACTTGGATTTACTTCTCTTACAAAAGCCCATCCTCTCAGAAGGAGGCTGTATTATAAAGGAAGGTGATGAATCTTGGCATCAGGCATGGAGAAGGAAATGGCAACCCACTCCTATATTCTTGCCTGTGAAATCCCATGGACAGAGGAGTCTGATGGGCTACAGTCCACGGGGTCGCAAAGAGTCAGGCACAAGTGCACACATATGCATGCGTGGCTGTCCAGAACACAACATTAGTAAGTCACTTAACCTTATAAGAGAAAAAGGTGCGATAATACATACTTTGGAGGGACTCCATGAAGACTAAGAGATATGATCCATGTACCACAAGCAGCAAAATGCATTGCACTTAATAGATGCACAAAAGTTCTTTCAAATCCCTCCTTTCATATTCTGTAATGGGATGCACTAAAGAGTGGGGCGCATTGAGCAGCTACATAAAGTGACATGATTCTGTGGGACTATCAGAGGCCCCCTACACTCTACACCCTCTAGTGCAGGGGCCCCCAACCTCTGGGATCTAATGTCCAATGATCTCAGGTGGAGCTGATGGAATAATAGTAGAAATAAAGTGCACAATAAATATAATGCACTTGACTCATCCCCAAACTATCCCTCCACCTCTGGTTCATGGAAAAATTGTCTTCCTTAAAACCGATCCCTGCTGCTAGAGCTTGGGGACCACTGTCCTGGTGCATCTCCCAGTGAGGTCTGTTGATTGTGACCTGCCCTCCCTTCTCTCTCTTACATACTTCTGATTCCTTCCCCCAAATGTAACTTAAAGTGTTTCTTCCCGCTGTTTTAAGATAACTTCAAGGATAAAAGCAAATATCGGAAAATGGGGCATCTTTAAAAAATTTTTATCTAAGACTAATGGGTGTTCATTCTAAAAGAGCAGGGATCAAATATAATACTAATTTTCAAAGCCAAACAAATGCTGTTGGCTCTGTCACCATCTAAGACACCTGGGGTTTGATTTCTTGTTAAGGTTTTTTTTTTTTTTTTCAGTCCTTTATAATAACTGTATGTGTGATAGGTTCACCCTTTCATCAGGAACGGGTCTGAAACAATGTGATAGAAAGAAATGCCTTTGCTAAACCACTGCCAGACCTGTGTCATGGGTCATTTTTTTTTTTAAATTAAAATCTCTGTAGATCATTACAAGTTTGATTTATTAGAAAAATTAAACTGAGATCAAAAGAAAACATTTTATCGGTTGAGTGGCTGACTAGCTTTCCATCCTGAAGCTCCTTTTTTATTTCTTCTTGTTGAATCCTTTGCTCAGCCTAGCTCCTGCTTTCTCTTTCTTAACTAGGAAATCTGAGAGTTTCTATCTGGATCTCAGAGCACTGCTTTTGTGGATTTCTCTGGGTGTTCCCCTCCTGATCATTTGTGAACCCCAAATAAGGCACTTCATGCAATTTCCAGAACTCTAAGGTCTCTGAAGCCTTCTACCTAATACCCCATACAACATGGAAGGCGCCTAGCTCCTTCCCTCTGGGTGAAAGTCACGCTGTCCTTCTGCCTGTGGCAGGTACGCAATACAACACAACCCACAAAAGCCCTTGCCTGTAAAACATGTATTTGGAATACTATTGGGAAGAAAGTAAATCATTTTTCCAAAATGAATAAAAATTATTTTACTGAAATTCATTTGCAAGGCAAGTTTTTTTTTTCCCAAATTCAACTCGCTCAGTCAGACCTTTGACTCTATATTTTAAAGAATCTGAGTGTCAAGAATAATTTAATAAAGACTATTTAGAAATTGTGTGAGAAACAAATCTAAATTTACTACTTACATATGATCTCTAGTGTTCAGCATCTTTTTTAAAGAAATACAATTTATTAGGCACTAGTGAAGGGCTTGATGCTAAGGGTTTACTTAATACAAATCATCGTATTTTATGCTGACAAGGTCACATTATCCTCAGAGGTGATTAAATAAAATGCCTAACAGGTAGCCACTAGTAAGTTCATTGCATATCTTTGAATTCAACCAAGAACACTCAGGCCACACTCAAGCCTCTCACTAGCACCTTCTACAGTGAACAGCGTATCTGTCCTTCATTTAGTAGGTCAGATCAGCTTCAGGGTTTTTTCCAACTATAAGCCTGTGGAGGGCCTGAGCTGAAACTCTCACAGATCTCAACCCTAGAGCATGCACAAAGGCATCTTTAATACATGCTTTTTGATTAGGATGATAATAATTAAAATTATATGAATGATCATAGGGAATACTGATTAGACCAATTTAATAAAATCTGCATTACCACTCCACTAAAGATACATTTTAGCATCTTGATGATTTAATAGAAAATTGCTATACTGCAATTCCCAACTGCACAAAACCTATTCTCAAGCATGATCATTATAATCTCGTGCTTTATTAAACATCTGAAAGAAATGGCATAATGGTCCTTCAAGGACAGCTCCATTAGGGGGAAAAAATAGAATAATCTACAGTATAATGTGTTTAAAACGCTTTTTAAAATAGTGTTGTCATCAAGGTGATCAGCACCTGGGTTATTCTCATTGAAACAGCCTAAGGTCTGATGATTAAAGAGAGAACGACATACCCTTTGCCTGGCCCATTAAATGAACCAAAGATATAATCTATACACGTCTTCCTATGTCTAGTTTCATTAAGATGAAAATCTTCAAAAACCAGTTAGATATCAGTGCAATAAACTAGGCTGGGGAAAGAGGAACAGAATGACACATAGCTTTATTGACCAATAAAATTTAATTGACTACCTATATTCTCATTTAGAAATTGGTGAAAATGCCCCCCAAATTCAGTTCGATGCTAATAGAGCTTCCTTTTAAAGTCAGAACGTGCTTCTCAAACTGGAGAAGGAAAAGGCTACTCACTCCAGTATTCTCACTCAGAGAATTCCATGGACAGAGGAGCCTGGAGGTCTACAGTCCATGGGGTCACAAAGAGTCAGATACAAGTGAGTGACTAACACTTTCACTTTCAAGCTTTTCAAAAGGCATAAGCCTACCACTGTTCATCTACCCTTGGCCAAAACTATATCAGGTGTTCAGAAAGCATCTTGTCCAAGAGTTAATGATTATTCCCCAATCTACCTCTTCATTTACAGGTGGAACCTACTGGTCTGAAAAAGGATAATAAGATTAATAAAACTTAACATTTCTATCATGACATAAAGTCTACGATTTTCATGTCTGTTTCCATTTATAAATTCTCACATTAACAATAGTGATTCCCATTTTCCAGATGAGGAAATTGAGGCTCAAAAAGATGACATGACTAGCCTGAGATGACATTGATCTTAAATGACTAAAAGAGAATTCCAAGCCAGAACTTCCAACTGGCCCTGGGCTCTTCATAGGATGTGATCTTTTTTAAGTTAAAAATTTCCCCTTACCTGGCACTTGCCATACAGTCCAAATTCTCCAGAACATTATTACATGCTTTGTAAATGAATCTGTAAATGGTTTGTGAAAAATGAACCTCTTACGCTCAGCAGGCAGCAGGCACTGATAACCGTTATCTGCCTGCTGTGAGGCTTAAGGCAAGTTAGTAAATCTCTCTGAAACTTAACTTTCTGTTCTTAATATCAAAATAATAACATACTTGCCTTTGAGAGAAATCAACAAAATAGCATGTCAGAGGAACTCTCATAGAACTTGGCACATGGTGAGTTCGCAAAGCCTATTTAATATGCATCTCAGTTTGAGCATTATCAGAACCTACAAGATAATTGAAGCTGTGAATGCAGTTTTTTTCCGTTTCAAAGATGGAGTTGGTGTGGGTTAAATAGTGCCGAGTGGACTGGATGGTTTGCTCATTTGTAAAATAGGAAATAAGAGAGCACTGGGAAGAGATAGAGATAGGACAAGAGCAAAAAGATTAAAAAGCTGAGAGAAATAAAAAGGATTTCAAGAAAAATGATACCTACACACATGAACATATCAGCCTATGGATGATAACTGCATGATCCAAAGCAGATAGAGTACTTACTTATTACATCCTCCCATTAACTCTATGAGAGAACTATTATAATTATTGTCCCCATTTTACAGAAGAGTAAATTGAGGAACAGAGAGGTTAGGTATCTTACCCAAGGTCACACAGCTGAGATTCAAACCCTAGCTCTTTGACTCCAAAGACTGTGCTCTTCTTCCATGCTGTTCTGCTCCTGGCCTGTGCTAGGAATCAAAAGCAGCAGAGGGGTGGATTGGATACTGAAAATATTCAATTAGTCAACCACAGGACATCTGGGTCAATGGCAGAAACCACCTGAGTGAGGTATGGTTGGACAGACCTAGCCCAGTGCAGCAGGCCCCTAGGAACTTGGGATGATGAGACACAAGACAGTGTCCTTCAAACACTTGCCAAGGTTGTTGAGAGATCACCTGCATCGAGTGGATGTGGCTGAAAAATGCTAGGTCCTCCCAGCAATCCATTTCCAGTGCTGAGCTTGTGAGGGCTGCCCTTGCACTGAAAGCTCGGGGAGGTCTGCACAGTTGGCCAGGCTTCTCCCTCAATGCACTGGAGAAGGAAATGGCAACCCACTCCAGTGTTCTTGTCTGGAGAATCCCAGGGATGGGGGAGCCCGGTGGGCTGCCGTCTATGGGGTCGCACAGAGTCAGACACGACTGAAGCGACTTAGCAGCAGCAGCAGCTACCTCGGTGTAACATCCTCGGGGCTGTTCTGAGGCCATGCCCTGCCCTCCTTACTCATAAACACATCAACTTCAGCTCACCTGTCGGTTGCTGCTTATGAGTCCCACTACCTGCCTTTGCCACACAGACCTTATCAGCTGAAGCCCTTCAGTACCATCTCTGCAGTCAGAACCAGCTCAGGCCGGGTTGCACCATTGCTGGTACAACAGGACATTTAACCTCCTTGTCATCTGTGTGACGTTTAACCTCCTTGACATTTAACCCCCAGGGGTACATCTCCATCTCCAAAAGGACGTACAACAGGATCTAACACCCAGGGAAGGTGCAAAGGTACGATGAGATGACACCTGTGAAAGCAATCTGGTGTTCCATAAATATTCACCAAATTTGGATGTCAGTAGCAAATATTACTTATGAATGGCTGAACTGTTTCTAGACTCTCACTGTTGGTGAATCCATCTCAACTTTAAAGATGATCTATAAATCACCTGGATTAAGTAGTTTAAGGAATTGGATGTGACATCAGAGACAGGGCACCTCTTTTCCACACAGCCCACAGTGGTGCTTTGCTGTGGCCGCTGCTACTGACATAAATGTGTGCAGCCTAAATATCTTGAGCCATGATTATATATCATTAATGTCACTTTTAGCATTGGAAAACTGCTTTTCTGTCATTTTTATGAGTAGTGACTCACCCATGCCTGGGATGCAGTTACTATTGTTAGCTCTTCTCATAGAAGTGGATGGTTTGGAACACACAAAAGAGTTGGTATCAGAATCAGGATAAAAGCTGCACTTGTATTGCCTAGCCCAATCCTCTTAAAATACGCTCATAGTTTCAAAGTAAATAATTTTCTCAATTAGCCCCAAAGGACACCCTAGTAGAATTTTTTTTTTTTTTTAAACTGGGGTAATTCCAGTTGACAAATTTAGAGACAATGAGTTCTGGCCAAATCTGAGAGTGATTATGGAAATTTGAAGATGCCCATTTAGATTTCAATTTCTAGGAATAGATAAGTAAAAATGGCAAAATTTAAATAAAATATTCTTACACTGGAAAGGAACTTTATTTTAAAGCTAACGAAATGGAGGCCATAACTCAAACGACCTAGTTACATACCTAGTTAGTACAAAAACTAGCATTAAAACCAAAATCTCTTTCCTCCAAGTCCAGTGTCAATTTTTAAAGCATTATAAATATAGGGGCATGAAAATCTAAAGCATTTCTATTACTTTATGAGCAACCAGGTCACTCCTAGTCTAATATTTGAAATCTCGGATATCTCTCTAAATTTAAGAATAGTCTAGGGAGGGCACATGGTCAGTAGTGATTGATCAAAAATCTATTTCCATTGTACTGTTAATAAGAATGGCCTAGATTCAAGGGGTAAAGGCATAGAGCCACCTTGACTTTCAGACCCTTCCTGAAATTTTCTACATCTCTTCAATTTGTATATACAGGAGATCAAAATATAATAATCTATGATACTAACTTAAGGTGGCTGAGATACTGGGCAAATAAATTGTCTGAAGCAATTTTCCTGCTTAAAAATTGAGAATTTATTGTCTCTGGCATTTATTGCCATTGACATCTGTGAAGACTTTCAGACAAGAATGTATTGTCTTCCACATCTCGCTTCAGTTCAGTGCACTGTATTCCATTCAGGACTGTTTTTTTTTTAAAGAACCATCTGTTTAAAATTACTTTATTAATTCCTTTTGGTGTATTTTTTGACATGTCTACAAATTAGAGATCATAAATTTTCTAATAACAAATCTTTCATAGAGCTCTAGGCAGAACCTAACATGAGAATCTAAGTATAGAGGTGGCATTTACATATGCACCCAAGTAACTCATACATCATGGAAGCCAAGTTGGTTAACGCCAAGACCACCGGTAGGCAAACTCTAATAACAGGGAACACAGTGCAGGTAGACTTTCCCTCAGGTCTAATGAACTCCGCAGGAAGGCTGCAATTTGACTCTCACTCTACTTCTCCATCTTATCTCATCGTTTTCTTTAAAAATAACATATTTGACTTGAAGCTTAAAGCATACATTTCCCAGGAAGTTTGCTCTCAGACCATTATCTCTTCATTGCGAACCAATGGATCACTGGCCTGGTTTCTAGTGGTGTTCAGAACAGCAAAAGAAGAATTAGATGTAATACTGTTTGTTTACAAATACACACACAGCATCTCACTTTATTCTGCAGATCGTAAAACTTTGCAACCACTACACTCCATCAAATCCCATAGTATCTTCTAGCTCACGACTGGAAATACCCAAGGGAGGCTGGGGCCTCAATGCCAGGCCACACACCTGCAGGAGGGCATGGGCTGTTGAAAGATGGAGGGCTCATATGCTTAGCAGCAGATAAGAAAGGGCTTATGTACTTTTTTGGCTACAATACTCTTATTCGTCTTAATTGTTGACTTTTACTGTTCTGTCTATACCCCCACTATAATTAATTTACCCAAACATATTTTACAATTCTTTCTATGGAGAGCGAGTTATGATACCTTCTCCATGAAACTCTTTATCTCTTGGCTTTGAGACACTGACACTCTCTTGTTCTCATCTCTTCTGAATGGTCCTTTCTCTGTTTCTTTCTCTTCTCCCTCATTTTTCTTCTGTCTTTTAAATGAGTATGAAATGCCAAGGTTCTGACCTCTCCTCTGTCTTAATCCCTAACACATCCCCTGAGTGGTGGCACTGCATTCTAATTACTGAATGTGATCACATCTATTTCCAGCTAACTGCCTAATCAGGATATTTGTATTTCAGTTCTTAACATTCATTCCCTAGCCTAGTCAAGTGCACACACCACACAGACACACACACACATGCACACACACAGGACCAACTCCTCCTCCTAATTTCCCTAATGCTATTTATTGCACCAATATTCTGAGTCAGTCAGATTCAGACCTGCACCATTCCTGATTCTTTTCTCTCCATCATGAAATTGCTATCACGGGCACTTCATGATGTGGCCACAGTAGCACAAGCTTTCTGACATGGCTTTCTTCTTTGAGTCACCATTTAATTTACTCTGGATAAAACCAAACACCTCTTTGATTGTATTAATCTTATGCATAAAATACTCTGGGACAACTCCATGAAGCTTCAATGTAATTTAGTGGAATTACATGTAGAACTCTTTTTATTGAATTCACTTTATGGTGCTTCATATATACTGAGGTTTTCACAAATTGAAGTTTTGTGGCAACCCTGTGTCGAGAAAGTATATTGGCATCACTTTTCCAACGGTATTTGGTCACTTCCTATCTGTCAGTCACAGTTTGGTAATTCTCACAAGATTTCAAACTTTTTCATTATTATTTGTCATAGTGATCTCCGATGTTACTCTTGTAATTGGGGAGAGTATAAGATGGCATATTTAATGTGTGTTTTCTGCCTGCTCCACAGACTGGCCATTCACCCATCTCTCTTTCTCTCTTGGAGCCTCTCTATTCTCTGAGACACAACAATCTTGAAATTAGGCCAATTAATAACCCTGCAATGACTTCCACATGTTCCAGTGAAAGGAAGAATCAATCAAGCCAGTAAACTTGAAAGTTGTCTTATTTTAATAAACTGTCACAGCCACCCCAGTCTTTGGCAACCACCACCCTGATCAGTCAGCAGCCACCAGGATCAAGGTCAGACCCTCTGACGACCAAAAGACTGCCTCTCGCTGAAGACTCAGATGATGGTTAGCATTTTTTAGCAATATTTTTAATTAATATATGTACATTTTTAGACATAATGGTATTGTACACTTAACAGACTGTAGCATAGTGTAAATATAACTTCCCAATGCACTAGAAAACCCCAAGATTCCTGTGATTCACTTTATGGCCACGTTCCCTTCATTGCGATGGTCTGAAACTCACAATATCTAGTAGATCTGTCTATAATCTACCATTTAAGACCCTACCAAGGGTAGCCCTGACACATGTCTGTGCAAGGGTATGTTTCCACGCTAACTTTTCATGTCCTGTTCTAAACACCAACAAGTCTAGAGGATGTCTACCTATCGGAACATCTACTCTTTCCTCAGCCTTATTTCCTTCACCTACAGCTACTAAGATGTGACCCTCTTCCAAGCCTCAGCTCAAAAGAAAGTTCCTCTGAGAGGCCATCTGCGTCTACTCTTGGGCACATCCTTCTCTGCCCTGAATAGCTGTGCCGTGGACCACTCTGACCACACCTACACAGGTGCCTTGACTTGTCCTCATGTGCATCCTTGTCCTAACTCACCACTGGAGTGTCAGCTTCCTGACACTGTGCCTTATTGACCATGGCACCTCCCAGGGCATCTGACACATGGACTTGAATACAGTAGGGAAGAAAATGCTGAATTTTGAACAAGGGGTGCCTGAGCTCCCAGATAGAGGAAAGAGGCGCTATAAACCAAGAAACAGAAGCGTCACTACATAGAAATGACTGGAAATAAGGAAAATGAACTGCATGTGTGGGAGCTGCATGGACCCTTTTGAATGTGCTTTGAGTTTATGAAGCCTGATACCTTCAGTGACCCCAGTGTCCACATCCATCACTGATCGCTAGTGGCAGGAGGTCCTTTCCCAGCCCCTCCCTCACTCCTGTCCCTGTCGCTGAACAACACAAACCCCTACCAGACTCCAAGGGCCTTCCCTGGAAATTCTGCTCTAAATCTTTTTTCCAGCCGTTAAAACTGGGCTTACTTCTCCTTCCACCTAATACGCCAGCCTGGCAGCTTGATTGCTTTGCTTTATGCTATGGCTGTTAAAGAGCTAGTCGCTCAGTTGTGTCCGACTCTTTGCAATTCCATGGACTATTATAGCTCATCAGGCTCCTCTGTCCATGGGATTTCCCAGGCAAGAATACTGGAGTGGGTAGCCATTCCCTTCTCCAGGGGATCTTCCTGACCCAAGGTTGAGCCCAAGTCTCCTGCGTTGCAGGCAGATTCTTTAGCATCTGGGCCACCAGGGAAGCCCATGCTATGGCTCTCTCTCCCTTGCTAATCATCCTGGTGCCCTGAGTTTTGGATTCTTGTGTTTCTCAGTACCATCTTCACATCTCCTCCAGCACAAACTCTTAGCACTTGAACCTCAGCCAGGCGCCACCCATCTGCTTAAAACAGCTCTTAATACCCAGCGCGTGCCTCCTCCAAGGCCACTGCCACACTCCAGGCATTGGTCCACTTGCCCACCCTGGTCCTTACTCTGCCCTCTCCCCCTGGCGCTGGCTCTTGCTGGCTTGGATATTTACCTTTTAGCTCCCCTAGATATGCTCTCAGAGCAGGCAACCTGATATACATCCAGAGGGCCCACAGCACCCAAGTGAGAAGGTCTGAGTTATGCCCCGGGACCCTTGCTCTCAGGGACTTCCAGCTCTAGTGACCTGGCTCTGACCACAGAGAGACAAGCTGACAGGAGCCAGCTGCCGAGAGCCTAGAAACATACAGCAGAGAGCCCGTGCCACCTTTAGGGCACTTGGGATCAGCGATTGCCTCTAGCTGCTTCTGCTCTTAGGTGACCCTGTAAGCCTGTGGTCAGAAAAACACAAAGGAACCTACTTCAGAAAAGGGAGACATTTTTAAGAGGAAAGACATTGAAAATATTATTGCAAGCCACCCTATTTCCGCAATAGGTATATAGCATGTATCAAAGCAATAAATACAAGCACTTTGAATTGCTCCAAAACCCTTGAAATAAACCAAATTTCATTTTTAATGCATGCAATAAACTTTTTCCCTAGGATATCAGTTAAGATGGCTCTAACTTAAAAAATAAAAAATAACAACCGACTTGTTCTGTATTCCTATGACTGAGAATAAATAGATCAACTAACTCTAAACTTGGCAGGCTTACAGTTCTCACAGAGAAAAGAAATTAAAGCCAAACTGAAGATAAAAAAGTAAGTATTTTTTATATTTATGAAGTCTTAAAATTACAGAGCTGAACATACAAGGTCAATACAGAGCTGGCAGAGAGCTGCAGTTAGACATCTCCTACATTAGCTTTTTTTCCTAAAGTGAGAAAATGTGATTGAGGGGGTGGAGCTGTGGGCTGAGCCAGAGAGCGGGGACAGGCCTTGGCTCTGGGCTCTGAGCAAACTCTTCATCCTGAATAATCATTTGCAGGTAAATGCCCAACTCTAGGCTCTGCTAAATCTCTTCCCAAATATAAGTCAAAATATCAATTGTGAAATATAATGCTCTCTGGAGTATTTGCATGTTATCTTGTCTTTATTTTGCAATTATTTTGTGTTTTTTCCCTAGATATTTGCATTCTGTCACCCACCAGCAGTAAGCTGCACAGGACAAGATTTCTGAGTACAGAGAATAAAGCCTGACACGTTTGTTTCTTTATAAAAATCTATTGAATGAATATATTTTTATTCTTACTGTGGTGATTTAGTCACTAAGTTGTGTCTGACTCTTGTAACCCCATGGACTATAGCCTGCCAGGTTCCTCTGTCCATGGGATTTCCCAGGCAAGAATACTGGAGGGGGTTGCCATTTCCTTCTCCAGGGGATCTTCTGATCCAGGGATCGAAACCACATCTACTGCATCTCACCAACCTCAGCACCTATTCAATGCCTCCCCAAAAAGGAAAAAGAAATTTGCTTGTTCACTAAATATATAAGGACCATACAAGCACTATAATTTAAGGTGTCACTTTCAAAGGTAACATTATATTTTATCACTTTGAGAGCCTGTCACTGAAGCTGAGAAAGAATATTAATCTTCCTTGTATTTATCGCTCTGATCACTAGAAACTTATTAACATTTAATTGTCTTGAATTTGAATTTGGTTTCCAGGAAGCTTCAAAGAATTAGCACACTCTGAGTAAATCCTTGTAAGATATTAGTTTTTGATCTCAAAGGATAGTTAATTTAGCTTGTTTACATGACAGACTTAGACAGAGTTAAAGGTTAAATTCTACCTTGGAAGTCTAAATATAACTGGCAGTTGATATTAATAATTTTATAATTATGGAAACTATGATTAGAATTGTCTAAATACCTTGTGCTAGTAAAAAGTGTCATATGATTCTGATTCATCCTCCTGAGAGATGACCTGACTTTTGGGTTTTCATTACCCTTAGAATTATCAGCTTCAAAACAGCATTTATGAAAAGAAATTAACATAAACCTTTAAATGAGTTTTTTTTCTGAAAAGCTACTTGCTCATATAAAGTTGAAAGTCAAAAACGAAATTACTTAAATTAATCATTCCTTCACTCACTCAACACATAATTACTGAATGCTTGGTTTGTGTTGTTTACTATGCTAAGTTTTGGTGAATGCAAAACAAACAAAAACAAATCCATAAGACACTGTCGTTATTCTTGAGGAGTCTAGTGGGGGAGTCAGTTTTTATTTGTTGATTTCATAAGCATTGGTATTTACAAAGACAATATGGCTTAAGTTTACATTATGCTGGAAGCTCCATGAGGGCAGGAGCTAGTCTATGCTGCTCACCACTGAATCTCTAGTGCCAGGAATATCAAAAAGTATGTGTTTCTGTGTGACGTTTTCCAAGGTGTTGGTGCGGACAGAAAGACAGATGTGAAAACAGAACAACATACAATGTGACAAGTGACATAATAAAAGAATGCACAGGGAGCTTTATCGCCTCAGTATACTTTCTTAGCTGGCCTGCGGAAGGCAGAGAAATAGACACTGTTGGGCTGAAGCCCAGTTGGGACGCCAAGCATGAGAGGATGCTCCAGGCAGAAAGGATGGCATGGGAACAGGAAAAGAGCACAGCATACTCTAAGCCCACAAAGTTTTATTACAGCTAATAAGGAAATTTCAAGAGTGCTGTGGACATCACTAGGATTTTTCTCAGGTTTCTATATAAACTGTTACCTAAGCAAAAACAATGCCTCTACAAGTAATTGACATGAAAACTTATAAATAGACTAAAGTTGATCTCTTATAATTATTTAATCAAAGGATAAAGAACCTTTCACTATACCATTTGAAAAGTATGAGTTTTCTTTTTGAATATTATCATTTTTGATGACTTTCAGAAACATAGTTCAATGGTTTTCATAACACCTGGAATCAAATCAGAGCTGCAGTTGTTCCTGATGCAATGAGGATTTAATATTCTAATCTTCTACGCTCTGAACAAGCCAGCAGTGAAACCCCAAGCCCCACGCCGCCATTTACCCTAGTCTGATAAACTATCTCAACTGTGTATTGAAAAACATGAATAAATTAATACATGCATTCAACCAACAAATAAATGGTGATTCTTGGAGGCTGAGGGAGTTCTTTATTTTGTGTGCACATCCAGGAATAACTTCTCCTGAGTGCCTTAGGAGAATAAAGCTGAAAAGGTAAGTGAGGTCTGGTCATCCTTGAAGAAATGGAGAGGGGAAAACAGCTCTGGTCCCTTGGAATAGGACTGTGGGAAGGAGGGAGGGTGGGGGCAAGGCATAGTACAATTCACAGGAGGGTAACCAGGGAGCTAGTGTATCTGAAACTCAGTTGTAAGAGGAATGACTGGAGGTCTAAGGTATTTAGGTTGAAGAATTATACATTGACAGGAATAATGAACTGTCTTCAGATGATGTAGGGAAAGTGTGATGGTTAATTTTAGGTGTTAGTTTCACTGGACCAGGGGGTGCTCAGAAATTTATTTGCTCAAACATTGCTCTGGGTGTTTCTTCAAATGTGTTTTGGATGAGATTAGCATTTAAATCAGTAGCATGAATAAAGCAGATTGCTCTTCCTTGTTTGGGTGGGTCTCATCCAATCAGTTGAAGGTCTGAAGAGATGACAATATTGACCATCCCCCAATTAAGAGACACTTTTCCTGTCTGACATCCTCCCTACTGAATATATGTTCTTCCTGAATCTATAGCCACTTTCAGCTTTGGACTTAAGCTGGTATAGCAACTCTGCAGATTTTAGACATGACAGTACCATAATCATATGAGCCAATTGCTTATAAAAAATCTAGATAGGTAGATAGATACAGAGAGAGAAGGGACTTCCCAGGTGGCACATCGGTAAAGAATCCTCCTGCCAATGCAGGAGACATAAGAGACACGGGTTCAACTCCTGGGTCAGGAAGATGCCCTGAGAGAAGGAAATAGCAACCCACTCCAGTATTCTTGCCTGGAAAATTCCATGGACAGAAGAGCTTGGCTGGCTATGGTCCATGCAGTTTCAAAGACTCAGACATGACCAAGTGACTAAGTACTTACAGAGAGACAGACATATCTCCCACTGGTTCTGCTTCTCTGGAGAACACTGACTAGTATAGAAAGTAGTGGTGAAGGCGGAATAGCATGAGAAAAGATAGAAGTTAAAAAAGTATAAGGCAGTTGGGGGTGACAGTGGATAGGTCAGTTTGTAAGAGTGGAGTTCTCATAAGGGCATTGTGGAGAAGAAGATGGAACAGCTAAATTGGAGCCATAGGCTTGATTCCTGCAGGTGTCCACATCACCAGATGTCTTTTGAGTGGGGCAGGGATATAATTATCACAATATTTCAGGAAGATGTGCCTGGATACAGGGCATAACCTCCTGAAGGAGGACAAGTCCAGAGGCCTTGCGTCTAGTCACACATTGAGGAAGAGAGAGCTCCTCTACAGAAACCTAGTTTTCAACCAAAAGAACTGAAAAACACTTTCAGTTAAAAATTAGGCTGGTTAAACTGGGAAGGGAAAGCCACCATGCAATTAAAACAAAATCACTGAACAAAAGGTGAGAAGACTGGCTTGTCCTTCTCTAAAAACTACATTTTTGCAACATTTGCACTTTTCTGCCATTTTTCCTAAATAAATCTTCACAGTGGAAGAGAATTGTCATGACTTCCTTGCGTGCCTCTGTGACAGCGTCATCTTTCAAACAAATCAATAGGATCAAAAAGGATTCACAGGCCTTAAAGCACCCCCAATCACACTGTAAGTCTTTTTTAAAAAAAGTAAACTTTAGACCAAGCAACATTAAGACCTAAAACTGGAACCATCTCCATTGCAATAGATAAACACAACTACTCACAGGAAACACTGGCCAAATCCCAAACAACCCAAACTATAGATGAAGATGAGGCAGAAATAATCATGGTGGCAAACAACAGATTGAGGCTGTATAAAGTATGCGTGCTAAGTCACCTCAGTTGTGTGTGACTCTCTGTGACCCTATGGACTGCAGCCCACCAGGCTCCTCTGTCTATGGGATTCTCCAGGCAAGAATACTAGAGTGGGTTGCCATGCCCTCCTCTAGGGGATCTTCCCTACCCAGAGATAGAACCACTTCTCCTGTATTGGAAGGCAGGTTCTTTACCATGAGCACCACGTGGGAAACCCATATAAAGGTTAGAGTTGATCAAAATTGCCTAAGTTGCATTCTTTCTCCCTCCTCTCTCTTTTTCTCTCTCTCTGCCTTTCACTTTTTTGACAACAAGGGAACCACTAAGGTTAATCTTAAGGAAAACTGCTCTACTATATTTAAGTTACAAAAGCAATTCTAAAGAAGTAATAAACATCTCATTAATATAATACCTTAAGTTTGTCTCAAAGGAAAGATTTCTACTGATGGTACAGCTCTCTCTCCAGTGGCTTTTAAGCAATGAAAAATACTAGACGGATGGGTTGGGCAAACCCCAAAAGGAGGACAGAGGCCCTAGAATTGCTGGTGGATTTACTATGAGCTGATTTGGGCATCAAGTTGACATCCTGATGTAAATAGCTGCCTGAATCATACCAGGGGCTTCCCTGGTGACTCAGATGGTAAAGAATCCACCTGCAAAGTGGGAGACCTGGGTTCGATCCCTGGATTGGGGGAAATCCCCCGGAGAAGGGAATGGCTACCCACTCCAGTATCCCTTCCTGGAGAATCCCACGGACAGAGGAGCCTGGTGGGCCCCAGTCCGTAGGGTCACAAAGAGTTGGACACAACTGAGCAGCTAACACACAGCCTGAAACTTCACCCATGCTCTGCACCCCTAGTGATTCTCTCCGGGGTTAATTTCTTCTAGAGATATTTATGGAACCCCTACTGATAGGAGCTCTCCCTAGTATCTCCTCAGTTCTACTCAGCTCCCACTGAGCTTGTTAGTAACAACAAGCTTTCATCCACCTTACTCCCATCAAGTAGCCCAACTCGTGCCAGAGACAACAGGGCCACAGGCTCTAAGAACACAGACCATCATACCTTTTCACTCCTGAACTTACCATTTTCCCTCTGGCATCAGCAATGGGACATCCAGATCATATGCTCCTCCTGCTGTTACCTATAAAGGAATAGGCTGGAATAACTGTGGACATTGCTGGCCCTCTAGGAATTTTCCCTCCCTGGTCCCAGGCCGATGCTGAAATATGTATTCTAGGGTAAATGCTCATTGTGACTTGGGAGTTTATTTTAAATTGAATCCTTAATATGCAAATGTAAGATTCACCTGGGGCACCATAAGAATGAAATCTATCTTCCATCCTGTCTCGCGCTTTTACATTTAAAGGAAAGAAGAGTAATTTTTAACACACCCCTACAATGGTTTTATGCAAATTCTTCAAGCTAGGCAAATTATTTTTGTGTTAAAATTTTTCAACCCCATAAAAACAGGAGTGAATTTATGTGGTATTTTAAAACGATGTTAGGCACATTGTAAAGCTATTTCATCTCATTTATAAAGAAGAGTGAACATAAAAACAGGCCATGGCATAATTAATAGTGAAATGATTTATGGCACCAACTCTTTCTCCATACATATTGATACATTTTCTGTAGATGGTACGAGTTCCTCCCCTCCAGACCCCAATCCCTGCCCTTGCCATATGAGAGAAATGGTACCAGGCAAAATTCACAATATGATGCTTAAACTGTCTAACATATCTGCACACAGGCACATGCATGCATACACACACACACACGCACACACACACACACACACACACACACACACACACACCCAGCTGCACGTGCACCATACTCCTGTAATGATTTTTCAAACTTGGCTGCATGCTAGAATTTCCTGGTGAGCCCTAAAAAATACTGAAACCTGAGCTCCACCCCCAGAGGGTCTGCTTTAATTGGCTTGGTGAGCAGCCTGGAGCATCGAGATTTTTAAAAGGTCCCAGGTGAGGCTAATATAAGGTCCAGATTGCGATTTACTACATTCAAAAATTTTAAGAATATGAGGCAAAGCTACCACATGGAATTTAAATGTCTCCTGTGGAACGACTTGAGTTAATTTAGAGGCCACAATATAAGGGTGCTCCATTTCTAATTCACCCTGCAATTGATTATAGCAAGTTCACCAAATATTTCCTGGGCACCTACTATGAGCCAGGCACTGTGGAAGGTCCTGGAGATACAAGAATAAATAAGACAGATGTGCCCTGTCTTCATAGAGCATAGAGGTCAGCAGATGTCTGTGGGCAGCATTTTCTACTTCCTGTATTCCAGCTAACGTTTTACCTGTTATTGATATTTAAACTGTATCGGATGATTCTTGAAGTAGGTGTTGGATTTTTCCATTTTAAACTTCTGTTTTTAAATTTCTTTTTTTCTTTTTTCTTTTTATTTTTTTATTATTTTTTTCCATTTATTTTTAAATTTCTTATGAATACACATGAAAGCTACTGAACTAGTATATGTTTATAACAGCAATAAGAACACAGGTCATAAAATGACCTTGAAACTAATTATCATTTCAGAAATCACCGAAAGACAAATAGGAAACATTATCTCTTTATGACAATTTGATCCTCTGTTGTGACATTTATAAGAGAAGCACAACTGAACTTCCTACTCTTGATAATAAGACTGGTTTCCATCAGAAGTACAGTATTGAGCTATATCACTCTTCTTCCTGTGATTACTGATGTGGGCTTGAATATAATTTTAAATAAATTCTAAAATATTCGCTAAGCTTTTCAAAAGAGTAGTTTGAGCTATACAGAGATCACTGGACAGTAAATATGCCAGCAGCATTTATGGAATGTCATTCAATTTCTCTTGACTATGTTCATCTGAGAATTCTGCTCACAAATGGTTAGATGAGGTGAACTGAAATTATTTCTTCATTTCTTCCCATTTATTTTTATTAGTTGGAGGCTAATTACTTTACAATATTGTAGTGGTTTTTGCCATACACTGACATGAATCAGCCATGGATTTACATGTATTCCCCATCCCGATCCCCCCATTCCTTCATTTTTAAGGAGAACAGGAACACAACAAGGTGAGTTACCAAACTCACAATCCCACAATCCAACATGGAACAGAAATTTGAGCAGGAATTGATTCAAATGTAAGACATATTTCAGCCCTGCCTAGAGTCCACTACAGCTATCTACACAGGCTGCATTAATAATATTAGCGAGACTTCAACAGCAGTATCCAGAGACGTTCTCCAACATTTTTATTACATATTCACCAGGCAAGGAAAGCATTTCCCATTTTTTAATTATCAGAGATTCATTTGACTCTCTCTAAAATACCAATTTTGAAAGAAGTTTCTTCATTGTTATAATTTCCAGATATTCCTCCCAGTACAAGCTTCATTTCAAAGCAATACATGTGTGAATTTCTAACAAGGTTCATTTTTAAATAGTATAATGAGTCCAAGTCGCTCCCTGGTAGATTGCTGAGCCTTTCAGTCCAGTAGGGGCCCACTCATCACATCTATCAGACACCCACCAGCTGAGACTGCACCACAGAATTTGATATAAACAGCATGCATGCACAAAAAGGCAGAGAGATGAGGGATTCAAAGCTGGAAAATATTCATATTCTGGATTTTCCCATCTTGTGGGTCAAGAAGGAAAACTAACAGAACGTAGTCTTGAAGGTGGAAACTGAAACAAAACAGAGATAACTAAAAGGGATTTACATCTGCTCAAGCCCCTGTTTGAACATTTTCAGGGACAAAGAGCTCACCACTTCATTAGGGACCTTGTTCCACTGTTAAGGCTATTTCAGTGAAGAATTCCATCTATCCATCATTAGGACTCTAGTGCAATACAGTTTCTATTTGTTCTGCTATAAGCCAGCCATGTAAGTATTTACATTTTTACTATAAGCTTTTTCTTTCTGAGTTCAATTCCTGAGTTCCCAAAACAGTTCACTATATTATACAGCTTCAGATGTCCTTCCATTGGATTTAAACCATTTTGAATGCTCTGTGGTTTGTAATTATTCCTGTCCATGAGTTGTTGTTTGTTGTTCACTTGCTAAGTTGTGTCCGACTCTTTGTGACCCCATGAGCTGCAGCACAAAAGGCTTCCTTGTCTGGCACTATCTTCTGGAGTTTGCTCAGACTCATGTCCTTTGAGTCGATGATGCCATCCACCATCTGATCCTTTGTTGTTCCCTTCTTCTCTTGCCTTCAGTCTTTCCCAGCATCAGAGTCTTTTCCAATGAGTTGACTCTTCACATCAGGTGGCCAAAGTATTGGAACTTCAGCTTCAGCCTCAGTCCTTCCAATGAATATTCAGAGTTGAGTTCTTTTAGGATTGGTAGGTTTGATTTCCTTGCTGTCCAAGGAACTCTCAAGAGTCTTCTCCAGCACCACAATTCAAAAGCATCAGTTCTTTAGTGCTCAGGCTTCTTTATGCTCCAATTCTCCCATCTGTATATGACTACTGGAAAAATCATAGCTTTGACTATATGGACCTTTGTTGGCAAAGTGATATCCCTGCTTTTTAATATGCCATCTAGTTTTGTCATAGTTTTTCTTCCAAGGACCAAGCACCTTGGAGGTGCTTGCTTCCAAGTACTTTTAATTTTGTGGCTACAGTCATTGTCCACAGTGACTCTGGAACCCAAGAAAGTAAAATCTGTCACTGTTTTCACTTTTTCCCCATCTATTTGCCATGAAGTGGTGGGACTGGATGACATGATCTTCGTTTTTTGAATGTTGAGTTTTAAGCCAGCTTTTTCACCCTCTTTTTCAGCAAGAGGCTCTTTAGTTCCTCCTCACTTTCTGCCATTAGAGCGGTATCATCTGCATATCAGAGGTTATCAATACTTCTCCCTACAGTCTTGATTACAGCTTGTGACTGGCTGTGACTTAGTCTCTGAATTAGGCTTAATATTTCAGATTTGAGTTTACCAGGGCTGATGTCTATGGGAACACATCCTCCCCTGTTCTAAGCATTTGCGCTTTTGTTGTAATACCATGCTGTGCGCATCGGGTAAGTTCACAGTCTACTGAAGCCCTCAGAATCTATGTCAACATTAACTATTGTTAGGGCATGTCTCCCCTACCCTGAACTTACGAAGATAAGACTTCAAATTGAGTATTTTATATTTATTCCTGTCATATTTCATATCCATGGTTGAAACACATCATTCCATCCTGTTAAGAAAGCATTTTGATTCTGTCATCTATTCTTGGCCTTAGCCTGTTCAAGACTTTTTTCTAAATAATTCTATGAAGATATGTTTTAAAATGTATTTGCTATCCTTCATATTTTGTGTCTTACACAAAATTCAGAAGTGTCTTTTCTATGTGTAACTGAAGCACAATTTATCCACACTTGCCTGAAATGCTACTTAGAAAAAGAATAGATTCTGAAATTGATTCCTTTTATACAATGATTATAGGAAATGCCTTGGTCAAGAAATTGGCTTGGATCTAGATTTAAGGGAAGCTACATTAATTGCAAAGTTTTTGCTCAATGTTTATGTAACTAAGAGTTAAAGAGTTGACTCATAGGGAATAGGTGGGCCGGTTTTTTAATATCACTACAGATTTCAGTGTAAAGAACAAATATCTGCAAATCAATAATGATCTCTCATGGGAAGAGGCAACTGTGAAAGTTAAGCTTCTCTTTTTCAGCATGTGTATTTTCCCATCTCTGAGAACAGTTCTTGAGGTTGGGTGCCATTACCCAATGCATGACTACCAAGATGAGTAGACCACAGGCTGGCAAGGAGCCCTTAAACCAACCAGACCTGGGAGAGGAGAGCAGCTAAAGTCTCCCAGGGAGTTATTCTATATTGAATAAATCAGATATTGAGTAACACGCTGCTAAGTATGACATACCCCAGGCCGTCTAAAGAGAAGATGGGAAGAGAGATAGAATCCTGTCTCTCAGTAAAGACTGCATTCCCTGTAAGGAGCCAGACTATGGATGTGTGAAGATACGAACATGGTCATGTAAAGAATTAAAAACCATAGTTTCTTTTTTTTTCATAGTTCTACTTCCTAACTGAGAGCATCTTGTTTATATGATATTTTTTGAGGAGGGTTATCCACCACAGTTTTTCACTTGTGTCCGAGCATCTGGAACAGTAACTAGAGAGACTCTCAATGACTATATGAGGCTACAGGGAGGGACATTTTGAAAGACTGCGACCGAGTGGGACCTGAAATTAGCAAAGACCTAGACTGTGTCCCCAAGTGAAAATCCCCATTAAAGTTTAACCTCATTAGTCCTTTTCCCTTGAGCGCACACCTGAAAAGGTCACGTGAACACTAAAGGGACAGACTGGGAGAGGTGAATGCAGTCACCTCTGTGTTTACCACTCTGCTTAATTCATGGGAAAATATAGCAAATACAGGGGACTGTGGTCAGGAGGTCAGAAAGGGACCAGGAATGAAGCGAATGCTCTGGACTGCATTAGGAATATAAGGCCAAGCTCCTCTTTCCCAAATATGCCAAAAGTGGGCCCTTGAAAGTGTGGGAAGCACTTTGCTTAATTATATATCTACATAATCATGAATAAAAAGCACCAAATGGGACTACAGATCACCTTGCTGGTGACATGCATCTAACATTTACATACAGGTGTTCAGTTAGAGTCCATTTGGCTCTATTATCATGACATCCAGTTTATCTCTACTCATCACAAGCATATCCATTCCAGTAGAAAATCAGCTGGATACTGTAATAAAAAGTGAAGATATACTGTATAACTTTTTCCTCCCTCTGCCCAGTCCAGTGATCCTACCCACAAATGTGAGAAAGTAACTTTGTTATGTCTTGTTCTTCATGAGCCAGGAACCACTTTTTTCTTATGTAATTATTCAAATGTTATTTGTTAAGTATTTGTCCCAAGGAGTTTTGTGTCCCTGGGGATCCATGAATCAAAAAGGTTTTAGATCTATAAATATGCATAACTAATCCACACAAGGTAAAAATATTTTGATCCAATAAACTGAGAGAAAAAGTAAAAGCAAAAAAACTCAGAAAATGTACACTACATCTAATTGTATTTTATAGTGTTATACTGGATCTCAATTGACAGAAGAACACTTGGACAGTTGTGGAAACACATCTAAATCAAATAATACAATGAGTTATAGTTTACCAAGAAAATCATTCTCATGAATAATTTAGCACTGACAATGATACCTTATATGTGGGGCCCTTGGGTGACTATTTTGGGCATCACAGTTACAAGCCATGACTAATGGGCAAACATCCCCAGAGGTTCAGTGAGGTCACAGCATCAGTTGATTTGAAGAGGCTCCTCCCAGCTGGCCCTGGGCAGATATCAATCATCCCATTTTCAGAGTTTTCTCAGTAAAGTTATCATTCCCATTACATTTTGCATTTTCACAGCCCCTGTAATCATAGCTCCCAGGGACTATACATTGTTAATTTATTACAGTCATTTCAATTTTGCTAGTTAACTCTCAGGTTTTCTTATGTGCAAAGCCCTAGAACCAGTGAAAAGAACTGAAACTCCTAAGCACTCAAACCAGTGTATGATCTTAGGAATCAGGAGACCTGGGTTCTAATACTAGATTTTCTACTAATTATCTCTGGGACTAAGCAAAGTCATTTCTGATTTCTAGATCTTAGTCTTCCCATGAATAAACTAGAAGGATTGGACTAAACAGCCTCTGATATCCTCTTCAGCTCTAAGATTTTCTGGTTTTGTATATCAGCGCTCTCAGGAAGATGTATCTGACACACATCTGTGCATAGATATGGATTAATCTGTTCCTGGGGTCACTCTTACTCTGCACTCTTTAAGTGCATCATCCATCCTGGTACTTGCTAGCTGACAGCTCCCTGTGGAGGACTCCATGTCAAATCTAATTCCTTAAGGCCCTCAGAATCAGAAATAAATAGGAATGCCTAGGGCTAATTTAGATGTCCCAAGCTAAGCAAAGAGAAGTGATTCCTTCTTGAGATTTATTTTAGAACAAAAATGGTTTGCAGAAGGAAGTGAAGGAATGGCATTTAGTTACAAGAGCATGTTAGTAACTAATGGCATAGCTTAAAATGTCAATTTAACGGATTATCCTCAGAGAGAAATCCATTAACCAAATTTAAACAACGTTGACGAGGCCCCTTTGGCTGAGGAGGCATTGGGGACACTGGGTTAGATAGTGAGGATCAGATAATGTTCCTTAATACTGCTTGCTCTTCACATGCTTAGAATTTAGCAGATAAAATGAATCAAACACTTGAGTGAAGGGACACATTATAAAAAAGAAAAAGAAAGAAACATAGAATTGACAGCACATGATAAATAGTTGGGAAATCATTAATAAGTTTTATACCCAAGTACTGTGACAATCTCAGGATGAGCATTCAGAGAAAGTTAGAATTTGTTTTGGAAAGTGATTTAAAAGAATAAATGGGCTTCCCCAGTGGCTCAGTGGTAAAGAACCCACCTGCCAATGCAGAAGACACAAGAGATGTGAGGTTGATCCCTAGGCTGAGAAGATCCCCTGGATAAAGACATGGCTACCCACTCCAGTATTCTTGCCTGGAAAACCCCATGGACAGAGGAGCTGGTGGGCTATTGTCCATGGGGTTGCAAAGAGTCAGACATGACTGAGCATGTACACACTTGCTTTTCTGAAGGAATAAATACAAATCATACATCA
Source organism: Odocoileus virginianus (assembly GCF_023699985.2). NCBI lineage: Eukaryota > Metazoa > Chordata > Mammalia > Artiodactyla > Cervidae > Odocoileus > Odocoileus virginianus. The sequence goes on from NC_069681.1 coordinate 36,525,502, forward strand.
GAAAGTATCTGCGAAGCAATGGAATCAGATTGAACTCATCAGAATCCATTGTATTAATGTATTAAGGTCTACAGCAGTGCTCACCACATAGCAAGACCCAACCTGACTGAAGATTAAACAAATCTGCCTGAATGTCCCAAAGTTAGTTTTCAAAGTTATGTCTCCATAAAGGAATTCTACACAGCCACTGGGTTTGACCCAACAGCCATGGCCCCCTCATCTGGCTCATCAATGACTTATAGTCAACACTCTGCTATTTTCATCCATCAGAGAGACCTTGGGAGGGAAGGAATAAACAAGATTCTCATATGGAGAAGTTTCAGTCCCTCGAGTACAGGAAAGTATCAAGCACATTTATGGTATAAGCCACAGAGGAGAGTACCACTGGATGAGTGGGGGTTTGGGCAGTGCAAACTCACAGCACTAGTTAAGGATATTACCCAGGGAACCCGAAGGACAAGCAGATGTGTTAAGATACAACAGGGAGCCACTGTGGCTTTCTGAACCTCAGAGCAGTTACATAAGGGAACGCAACATCTCTTACTAATCAGCCGATGAGCCACTAGAGGATTTCCCCTTACAATTCCAGTGACATATTAAACTGTGAGGATAACAATGAAGAACCACCTGAAAACAGACTTTCAAATGAACACTCCAGCCAAGTTGGGCAAATGCCTTCTTCCGTGGACTGGCTTTTACAGTCTTTATAGTCATGAGACAGATACAAACGTGGGCTCAGATTAAAGTTTGTAGAGAAAATGAGTAAACCAATACAATGAATACTAGAACAGGACATAAGTTGATAGGGACATTTTGAAGTGTATAATTTCCCTATTTCCCAACCCCTTTGCCCAACATATAAAGCATCTACCTTGTGTCAACCACTTTTTTTTTCCCTAGATGGCCTGGGATCATTCTCTGTTGAGAAAGACCTGTTGAGAAACCTCAAAGGAATAAGCCACTCTCATGCCTTGATGATATTATCACAACATGCTTCCCAGGTGGCACTAGTGGCAAAGAACCTGACCGCCAATGCAGGAGACATGAGACACAGGTTCGATCCCTGGCCCTGGGAGATCACTTGGAGGAGGGCATGGCAACCCACTCTGGTATTTTTGCCTGGAGAATCCCGTGGACAGAGGAGCCAGGTGGGCTATAGTCCATAGGGTCGCTAAGAGTTGGACACAACTGAAGCGACTTGGCATGCACGCAAAGAGACACTGAGGAAGGCAAAATGTTAAGATCATGCAAAAAACACAGAACAAGAGACCTTCCCAAATGGAATTTATAGGCCAGCTGAAGATGGACCTCTGTCCCAGCTTCTCTGTAACCCACCTTCGCCAAGAAACAGTGAACTGGGTTTTAAAAAGTCTACTGAAAATACAGAACTGATAAAATTTAGAGATTTTTTGATAATATGTCTTCAGTTTTTAAATGCTCCAAATACTGCTGAAATCAATTTCCACACACGCAACTATTTCCCTAGGACATCTCATAATGTTTTAAAACAAAACTATTTTCCTCTCAAATTGTTAATAAATTTATAATGCAAACAATCTCTATAATTAATATAAAAGGCATGGAGAAAGGCATGGCCATTGTTTTTTTTTTTTTTTTCCTTTTCCTTCAAAGTGTGATTAGAATTACCTCATAAATTATTCACATGCTGTACCAGAATAATAAAACAGCATCTCTTTCTACATAAATCACCTCACTTATTTGGAGTATGTAGTAAAATTCCCTCAAAATGTTGTTTTGACAGCACGTAAGTCAAGGCACCTCAAGCGATGATTAGTACTTGGTTCTTGCTATTTTGAACTCCAGAGTGTGAGCTTCACACTTGAATTAGCGTCTGTTTCATCTGCATCTGTTATACATGGAGCATAACCTGCAAGGTATGCCAAGCCTTCGGCAGTTGTGAGGTTGAGGGGAAGAGTCCGTTTGTCTCACTCCCTCCACTCTTTCTGGTGCCTCTTTCCCAGTTGAAAGTATCACTACTCACCCACTCTTCCCACCATGTCATACGTGGATCTTAAAATAAACTTCTACAAATGGAAACAGACCTCTTTCTCTTGCTCTTTTACAAAGTAGATATCTAACATCCAACATCCTATACTATGAAAACGTCTCAGTCTTACCTAGAGATTATCATATTAAGTAAGTCAGAAAGAGAAAGACAAATACCATACGATATCACTTATCTGTGGAATCTAAAACATGACAAATTAACTATGAAACATAAAGAAACTCACAGACATAGAGAACAAACGTGTGGTTGCCAAGGGGGAGGGGTAAAATGTAGGATGGATAAACAACTATCCTATATATAGGATAAATAAACATCCTATATATAATATCAGGGAGAAGGCAATGGCACCCCACTCCAGTACTCTTGCCTGGAAAATCCCATGGATGGAGGAGCCTGGTAGGCTGCCGTCCATGGGGTCGCTAAGAGTCGGACACGACTGAGCAACTTCACTTTCCCTTTTCACTTTCACACATTGGAGAAGGAAATGGCAACACGCTCCAGTGTTCTCGCCTGGAGAATCCCAGGGACGGGGGAGCCTGGTGGGCTGCCGTCTGTGGGATCACACAGAATCGGACACGACTGAAGTGACTTGGCCGCAGCAGCAACATATAATATCAAACTATTATATATAGGATGGATAGGACCTATCAAAGTCTTACTGTATTACACAGGACTTTGGGGGCATATATATACATATATATATATGTATACATATGTCACTGGATCACTTTACTGAACAGCATAAACTAACACAACATTGTAAATCAACTATACTTCAATGAAAGAAATGTTTAAACATGTATCAGCCCTAGCATTGGCTTATTTACTGGTATCCTGGCTTGAGACATATTAATGAAGTAACTGAACCAGGCTAAAATGATTTTTTTCTGTTGTATTATAGTTAACATTTAATCATGTGAATAGTATCCTACAGGTCACTAGATAAGTCAGGTGTATGAAACACATCCCCTGTCCTAAGAAAAGCTTATGATCTTATGTCTATAGGGAAAGAATCACATGTGTATAAACAAAGGAACGAATGGTTTGAATGAGGGGACAGCACAGAGAAATAAATATTCAATACAGGATGAAGATGGAACAGGGGATGGGGGCCTCTTTTCATCATAGTCTGTGATAAAGTCTTACTCAAGTCTTGGAGGCAAGAGAGAAGTACTTTAGTCCAACTTCCAGGGTATAAATTTCTCAAAAGAGTCTCACATTATATTCAGAGCAAAGGGACTATAAATGTTTAAAGAATAATTCTTTAAGTGAGAAGAGGCTATAAGGGAGGGACCATCAGGTTAGGGAAGTGGAAGAGTCTCTCCCCAAAAGTAGGATATTGACATTCTTCTGAAACCACATAACTTGGGTAGCATCCATGGGGGGTGGATGTTTTTGCATAAATCATTCATGGAGAAAGTATTGCTCATCACAGAATCTTTTTTTTTTTTAACTTTTTATTTTGTATAGCTGCTTCCCAAGTGGTTCAGTGGTGAAGAATACGCCTGCCAATGCAGGAGACTCAGGTTTGATCCCTGGGTCTGGAAGATTCCCTGGAGGAGGAAATGACAACCCACTCTAGCATTCTTTGACTGGAGAATCGCCTGGCGGGCTACTGTCCATGAGGTCACAAGAGTCGGACTCGACTAAGTGACTGAACGCATACATAGCCGATTAGCAATGTTGTGAAAGCTTCCGGCAAACGGCAAAGGGACTCAGACACACATATACACGTGCCATTCTCCCCCAAACTCCCCTCCCACCCAGGCTGCCACATAACATTGAGCAGAGTTCCCTGTGCTATACAGGAGGTCTTGTTGGTTATCCATTTTAAATGTAGCAGTCATCACAGACTCTCTGAGGGCCCCAAGGACCATATTTTACCTGGCTGTTTCAGATTTTCCTAAAGGAGGATAGCAAGAACCAATCTGTCCCTTGGAGACCATAGTTTTCCATCTTGTTCAGCCAACCAAAGACAGCATTGCAGGCACCTCCTTGCCTTTTCTTCCCCCAGGGACAGATGGAGGAGAGCCACAATTTCCAGCTGTCTAGAAAGAAACGAATGCCCTCAGCTAAGAATGCCCTTTATATTTGATCATTCAAGATATGTACAGATTTTTTTTTTCTCAATGCATCCGTGTGTGTATTATGCATGTAGAGAGGGAGCATCTTGTTTTCACATTGTCTGTAATAAATTATAAGTGTAACAACAGGAGCTTTTTCAATACTATTTGTAAATGCAGCCAGAGGCTATTAAGTGATTGGTGTATCAAATAAATATAATTAGTAAATAGCAAAATAACATGTTTGTAAACTGCCTTTGGAAATATGTGATTAGACCAAAGACAACAATTTCTGCCAAAGCTTCTAAGTGTTTCCAAGAGATACCAGAAAAAATGATTTAACAATTTCATAACAACTTTGAAAAATTTCTATGTAAATCTGCTAAGAAGGTAGACGATACATTTACTTAGTCCAAATGCTTTTTGAATGCCTGATGCTGAAAATTTAAGTGCAGGGGTATACTTAAGTGCACCATAATTTTTTCAGGGGAGTGAAGATGTGCTTGATTATTGACTATAAGTCTTTAAATTGGCATTTGATGAGGTTAAAAAGAGTTATAAATATACCTCCATGTGCAAAGTGCTCTCAGGCTCTGGAGTTATTCTCAATTACTAACACTTCAAATTATTCCAGCAAGTCAATCAATCTGGAGTGAGGGGAACTCATCTTGCCCTTCTCTCTTTCTGGCTTTATGAAAGGGAGTTTGCTTTGGCAACAGAAAGAGTCACCCAAACCCATCGACTCTTCCTCCGAGAAATGCAGAGAGAGGCTCACATTTGTCCCTCACTTGTCTTCTTTTATCTCAATTCTGGTTTCAGCTGCAAACACTACCTCTCACTCCCAATCCATAGACATTACTCTTTCCAGAGCCTCATTTTTTCTACATGATCTCTGGTAAAGAACCCAAAACAGATCTCTATGCATACCTATTAGGCCACAAGTTTAAACCTTACCTCACTGTCAAGGTTCTCCAAAATGTAACTCCACCCACATCTATATAATTTAACTTTCTACTAATCCCCAGTCAAACCATCTACTCAAGTTAGGCTGGTCTCCTTAATATTCTCCCGGGCCCACCCAATTCCAGGTACACCTCTGTACTCCACGTCATTCAGGACTCTCTGCGGCAGTGACTTAGCCTCTACGACCTAGATTCTCTCCCACCAACGCAGAGTTCCCCACACCCACCCACCTGAGCAGGCTCCACACTGAAACTCTATGCATTTATAGGGTTGTTCTGCATTTCCTTGTTATGTTGTTCTTGTGTTTGTTTTGTTTTTTCATTTTTTGTCTTCTCGGGCAGTTAGAAATTCCTTCTAAGAAAAGAGAAAATTTAATAAATTTCTTACCTCCTTTACAACACAAACATTGGTGCTGAGCAAAGAGCATGTAAATAATTATAAGTGAGGATGACTTTGACTATGATGGCAACTAATATATATTGATTCTTTGTTTACATGGCAGGCAATGCACTACTCACCGTCAATACGTTATTGCATTTAAATCTCGTAACAACCACATGGAATAGAAATGGTTAAACACACCATTTAAACATGAGCAAACAGAGGCATACAAAGGTCAACTTGATTAGCTAGACAGTTAATCAAACAATTTCAAAGAGTTAGGTATACATAATTATTCTTGAGACATTTAATAATATAGTCAATGTGTACATCTGCATCAAACTCAGAAATATATGGCTCTTAGAGCCCTTGGCTGAGTTTCATAAGCATTTATTTACTATTTACTCATTCATGCAATAGACATTAATCAAGCTACCTCCATGTGCCACATGCTAATTTCTAAATTCTAGGGATTAAAAAAATGAAATATAGTCCCTGCCCTCAAACAGCTCACAGTTTTGGGCATTCCACAAAATAACATTTCTAGTCTTATTTTCCATGAGTTGGAGCTGAGGGAAGAATACTGTGAAATGTTGGAGAAGGAATAGTTTAAAAGCAATCAAGGTACAATAGTCGTTCTAGAGCTCATTCATTGCCTCATAAGGTAAAGAATAAAGAGAAAGGAAAGAGATGTATAAGGAAAAGACAGATTGAGTATGTGAGAGGGAGAGCTGTGATAGAAACTTCTGGAAAAGCAAAGGGCAAGCAAAGATTTCTAGAAAAATCATCTCTGGCCCCCTGGGGCAGTGTGCTTAAGCCCATATTTATCTGTCCGTTGCAAGGGTGTGAATGTGTGCAAAGACCTCAAGGCCAGATCAAATGAGACTGTGCTTCTTTCCAGTTTGGGGGCCTCTGGGGATTACTTTAATACTGAGCACTTAGTCATCATGTTTGATGGCTTTGGTGGCCTCATTTATCAAGGATCTATAGTTAAATTTAATTTTCCTGTGAGTGGAGGACAGACATGGCAGCCAGGCTCCTTGTCGCTGATCTGTCCCGGGTGATGTCTTCTGAAGTGGAAATGATGGATGCCACATGTTCTGGCTGTGATTAAATTTGCTTTGACAAAGCAGCATGGAAATCTGATTTTCAATAGACTTCTGCATTTCACCTAGTGCTGAGTAAACAGATACAGAACATAATGCTTACATGGCTGTCAGACCGACAGCTAATTCATTGTGCCCATCTAATCAGGCTGTCCATTAAATTATTATTTGTCAATAACACACAGGATCATTTTGGAAACTCTTGAGGAATGGGCAGTTTGTTTTTAAGTAAATAAACATGGAGGGCTTGACAGTGTCCAGGGATTTTTCTGCGTGCGTGCATGCTAAGTCGCTTCAGTCGTGTCAAACCCTGTGCGACCCTATGGACTGTAGCCCGCCAGGCTCCTCTATCCATGGGATTCTCCAGGCAAGAATACTGGAGTGGGTTGCCATTTCCTTCTCCAGGGGGGCTTTCCTAGGAAGGACCAAATAACTCATCAGTCTCCGTGGCCCCTCTTCTCTGTAAGAATCACAGCACCATTTAAGAAGTTTTTAGTTTCACTTCACTTGGCTCCCATTTCAAATGCAAACAACATCATCCAATTACAATAGAGAATGAAGCTACAAACATTGACACTTTAGCTCCCCAGTTTATCTTTAAAGGAGAATGAAGCAGAAAATCACATTAAGTGTGCATCTTATGTTAGAGCTTTTAACCTCCTGCCTAGCAGCACTGAGTTCAGACCACCTCCTGGAAGAAGCTTCTGCTTTAGGGGGTTGTGGGGAGTGGAATGCTGGGGAGGGCTGTCTCATCAGGCCAGCAGAAGTGGCAGAAAGCATGATTAACAATGCTTTTTTTCCCCTAACCAGTGGGGTAAATACAAAACCTGGGTTCCAAGGAATACTCAGAAATGTCCTCTTTGTTATCCTCACATAACATCTCCCCCTCCAGCCTATTTTCATTCAGACCTCTGCACTTTCCTGGCTTCCTTGGTGGCTCAGATGGTAAAGAATCTGCCTGCAATGTGGGAAACCTGGGTTCGATCCCTGGGTCAGGAAGATCCCCTGGAGAAGGGAACGGCTACCCACTCCAGTATTCTTGGCTGGAGAACCCCATGGCCGAGGAGCTTTGTGGGCTATACAGCCCATGGGGTCACAAAGAGTCAGACATGACTGGGCAACTAACACTTAGAGAATCCTTGTACTTAATCTGCACTTTCAGTACTTTTTAACTTACTGAAATTCCAGCCAAGCATTTTCTCACACTTCTGTGAGCCCTTCTTGAACATCTGGGCCTCCATCAACACTGCTTTTAAACTGACTCCACCCCTCTCCTGAAATACAACCACGTCCTGAAATACATTTGCTGCCAGAACCCAAGGACTCATACTTTTCATATTACTAAAGCGTTGAAAGCATGCAGTACACTTGTGGATCCATACTAACTGAAAGGACTTGGGCAAGTTTCTTAAGCTCTGTAACTGTTGCATCTCTCATTGGAAAAAAATATGCATATTAAAATGCAGTGGCAATAACTGCAGTGCAATTATTAGATGGAATAACGTATGTGTAGAAGAAATCATTTTTTCCCTTGTTAGTTAACCCTCGTGACACATCAAATAGGAACAGGACTTCTTTCTCAGAAGTCCTGGGGAACCAGCTATCAGCCTTCCCATCATTGTTGCCCTTCCAAGAGACGAGGTGACTGAGTGAGAAGGTTGGCTGTTCTTTCAATCCAGCTGGGGCGGGTCCTATCTCATAGGAGTGGGGTTTCTGGAACGGACTGCAGTACTTGTCTGGCTCATTGGGAGGCTGATATGTTTAATTCAGGAGAGAAGCAGAAAGGATGAAGTCTTGGCCTCCTGTCAAAGTTGTATTTTTCCACCCCACTCCACTGCTGCTGCTTAATCACTAAGTTGAGTCCGTCTCTTTGTGACCCCATGGCCTACAGCCTGCCAGGGTCCTCTGTTCATGGGATTTCCCCTACAAGAATACTGGAGTGGGTTGCCATTTCCTCCTCCTGGGGAACTTCCCAAGCCAGTAATTGAACCCAGGTCTCTTATGTCTCCTGAAATGGCAGGAGGATTCTTTACTACTGTGCCACCTGGGAAGCCCAAAGTCATGTATATATAGGATTAAAAAGTAGTAAGGCATATGGGTAAATAAGGATGAGGTGGAGTATTATAGATACCTGAATCATCACTAAATGTCATAGGTTCTAGCTTCAAAATATACTCTTGAATTCAATGTATTCTTTCCACATCTACCATCACTACTCTAGTCTAAGAGTTCATCTCTCCCAGTTAGCCTCTATATTCTCTCTTGCAATCTATTCTGATCTCCAGTAGCTACAGTAATATTTTACTTATAAATTAGATCTTGTTATAGTGAAAGTCACTCAGTCATGTCCAACTCTTTGTGACCCCATGGACTATACAGTCCATGGTATTCTCCAGGCCAGAATACTGGAGTGGGTAGCCTTTCCCTTCTCCAGGGGATCTTCCCAACCAGAAAGATCGAACCTAGGAATCGAACCCAGGTTTCCCACATTGCAGATGGATTTTTTACCAGCTGAGCCACCAGGGAAGCCCAAGAATACTGGAGTGGGCAGCCTATCCCTTCTCCAGCGGATCTTCCCGACCCAGGGATCGAACCGGGGTCTCCTGAATTGCAGGTGGATTCTTTACCAACTGAGCTGTCAGAGAAGCCTATATCCGACACCTAAATTCTCCCTATGATGTTCCATCACACTTTGAATATAATCCAAATTTCTAACTCTGGATCAGCTCTTCTCAAGTAAGCCTCAGGAGCTCAAAATATATCACTAGCATCAGTTAAATTCTTAAAAATTATTCAGTACTTCAAAGAGTTTTTGTTTATGTGGGTTATATCTATTGATCTCTGCTACATTTTATATTAAAACTGGAAAATATTAAAATCTTAATATACTAATTTGTTTATAAATATCAATAACAAATCCATTGCATGTTTACATAAATAATGTATTTTATATAAAAAAGTGATAATAACACTCTCACAAAAAAATCAGTGAGAAGAAAGTGATTGTTTTCTATTTTGCAAATCTTTTAAATGTCTGGCTTAAAAGATGACAGTTAGACTCATACCTGCTTCTGCATTTGATCTGTTTTGATATTTGATTTTCGTTGAAAGATATGAGAAAATCTGGCTTTCAAAAAATACATAGTTGGACAAGGGAGGAATATTTTAATGTCATTCTCAGATGACTGTGGACATTTATCTTTGGTGCAAACTTGATGAGTGGTAGTGTCTTCAAGTTAGTTAAAATGTGGAATTTGAAGCTTTATCAATGAACTTTTGTAAGGTATCATTGTAAAATACATGGATCTGTCTTGCACTTTGAATGAATCTTACTCAGGCATGTTTTTTGTCATTATGCATTGGTCACTGTAAACTATTAGTTCATCGAGTTATGGAGAACTTCCAAATGTTAATATAATTCATTACATGATATTTTAAAAAATCACACTTGTTAATATTACTACCAATCTCACCAGTAAAGTCTTAAAGGTCTTTGGAATATTGGGTACCTGCCTTGGAGACTGATACAGATTTTCCAAAACATCTAATTTTCTCTTGAAACCTCAAAGTTTATCATTAACACCATATAAAGATATTATTTCTTTTCGAATGATAGCCTCACTTTCAAAGTGATAGGTTCATTCTTGAGAAAGTGTCTGCCAAATACCCAAGTCAGCATAATCGTAAGTTGTAAGACATTATTTCAAGTAAAAAAATGATGTTCCATGAAAAACCTTGCCAGTTCAGCTCACCATCCACTGCACCAGCACTTTTCCTTGGGACAATCATCATCGTTTGGATCTATGGCAGAAGTGTTTAAAGCGTACTTCCCATTTCATGAAAAAGGATGTTAAAGAGATGTGTACTCACAGCTCAATGCAATTAATAATTGCACTGCTTTAACAAGGTCATTCTTAAGTGAACTTGATGTCATGTGAACTGGTCTTGAAGGGCAATGAAGAATACAGTGACTGGTACCATTCAGTGCTCCTGCCTTGACAGATACTGGGGCATCGCCATTGCCTTTCTATCAGGAGTGCAAATATTGACACAGTAAATAGCTCTGACCTTACAGAGGCCCCTGAATGGTCCTCGGATCCCCAGGGGTCTATGAAGCACACTTTGAGAACAACCCAGCCTACTTCTCCAGGACATCTCTTTGTCACTCTCCCACACCTCACTCGGCCCCAGCTGCAAAGGCTTTCTTGCTATTTCTTGAACACTCAGAGCTTGTTTCTGCCTCAGGGCTTCTACATTTGCTATTTTCTCTGCTGGCGATGCTCCTACCTGTGGTTTATCCAGCTGGTTCCTCCTTCACTTCCGGTTTCTGTTTAAATGACAGTTCCTTCCAAGATGCTTTTCTTGATTTTCCTATCCACAAGCAGCTCCATCTTCCCCAACAGAGCCTCAAGAAGTTCTCTTAGCCTCTTACCCCGCTCAAGTTCTTCACACCACTCAGCACTGTTTAGAATTCCATCATGCACGTACTTGCTTACTTATTGTCTGCCTCCCCAACTAAACTATAAGCTCCATGAGAGCAAGGACTTTGTGTTATTCACCACTAGTCATAATGCCTAGAAAAAGGTTGAACATGTCACAAGCAACAAACACTTGCTTGATGAACAAACTAATGTACATTTTAAAAGATCCCTTAAATGTTCTCCCTGTGTTATTTTTCAGTGAATAAAGGAGAGTCTTCTATGTTAGTGCTGCCTAACAAAAATATGAGTCACAGATATAATTTTGCACTTTCTGGAAGCCACATTAAAGAGGTAAAAAGAAACAGATGGAAACAATTTAATAATCTATTTTATTTAAACTAATACATTAAAATCTTATGATGTAAACATGTAATCAACATAAAAATTATTAATATGTTCTACTTTCTTATTTTTCTCACTAACACTTTGAACTCTGGTGTTTATTGTACATTTACAAATGTTTCCATTCAGATTAGTTACATTTTAAGAGATAATTAGCCAGTTGTCACTACAGGCTCCTGTAGAGGAACACACTGCCTAAGGAAAGATGGGGAAAAATTAAACCGAAGTATTTTTTTCTCCCAAACCTAATGGAATAAAGAAAAGTCAACAGTAGCAACTAATAATAATAATAATAATTAGAGAAGCAATCAGGTAAAAGAAGAGTCCTTCATACCATGAATTTTACAAAAATTATGGCTATGGTTGAGGCAAACATTTGGCTAGCTTCCACACTTCTATCCATCTCCACCTCAACTCCCAGAAATGGAGCCAGGCAGAAAAGATGAATTATCAATTTATTGGAAATTTTCACTAAAACCTCCTATTTTGGAGAGAATTAGAAGGAAGAGGTGAACAGGCAGCCCAGCCCTTAACTGTCCCTTCCAGATCTCAGCAGAAATAAAATACATTCTCCACAGCACCACACTGATTCGAGGGCAGAATTCTAAGGCTCCACATGGCATTCAGAGTGACCTTTCTAAAATGCAGTCCTGATCACGACACTCACCTATTTTAAATCCTTCAGTTGTGCACCTCATCCTCTGGAGAGGTTCCAAGCTTGTCAGTGCATCTCACAAGCTCCCCAGGCTTGAGCTCCTGTGTCCTCCCCAGTCCTTCATCCCCTTTCGTCTTGACCTTCGCATCTGCATCACACACTTTTATTACATCAAACAAATGGCAGGTCTTCAAATCAGGATCCTCTGTGTCTTTCGCTGAGCTGTTCTCTTTGCCCAGATTATATTCTGCCTTCCCTTTTCTTGGCAAACTCTAAAACTCCTCCTAATTCAGCTCAACAATTTAACTAAAACCTTTTGTCATCCCCCAGGTTATCTAATCACAGGTCCCTGTGTTTACACGGTGTCCTGGGAACCCTCCGCCTCAGCACACATAGAGCACCATAATTGTGGATCTGCTTGGAGGTCTTGCCGACTGAAGCACAAAATCCTTGAGCTGAAGAATGGTGCCTTTCACTTCTTTGTCATCAGAGCCTAACACAGAGCCTGACTCATCACTTACAGAACACAGAGTTGTAGAACAAGTGAATTAACGTGTGTAGACTTGCTGTCATTTACCAGTCCTCATCACACTTACCATAGGTACATGACAAAAGAAAACTGGGAATGAAACAAAAACATAGGCAGAATAATAATTCCAACGGAAGTTCTTTCAAAGTCACAGATTACATGAAATCATTGACAGCAAAACAGATCATTAAAGACCCAAAATTGGGTTTGGGATGTGCTTGTCTGTGTATGTGGGGGGTGGTGGTGTATGTGTGAGTATACGTGTGTTTAGTACTGACACATTAGAAATATGCTCCAAGCTTTTGCATTAGTGTATTTTCAGGAGCTGGTGTGCCCCGTTGGCTGCAGAAGCAAGAGCCAACCTCCCTGGTGAAACCCCGAGTTCAGAGCCCACTCATGACCAGGAGGGGTGGGGAGTGAAACAGAAAATGATACACGTAATTAACAAAATACATTCATCTCCAATCTCCCATCTCCACCCACACAGATGCTGACAGTGGGCAGCTCAGAATTCACCTCAAGGCAAAACAAGACCTCATTTTTGGCAGAAGGTAAATAATGTTCCTGTGGAAAACAAGTATGGGTTGTGAAAGGGATTGAGGTTCAATTTGCTTGCCTATTTCACACCCAAACACTCTCTAATTTATCTTCAAGAAACATGATTCAGAAAACAAGAGACATCTTTCAAAAAATGAATGTGATTCTCTCATGTATTTAAGGAGATGTTGTCGTCATAAAATAAAAACAGGATGCTATAAGAAAGAATCATATGTGAAAAGAAATTGGATATAATTATCTTATTTTTATAATTTTATAATTATCACAAAACCAAATAAAGAGTTGCAATTTTTTTTAGGAAATCTTCTAGAACAAAGGAGAAAAGCACACACAAAAATATAACATTTAAGAGAGAAAAACATTCAATCTAGGAGAGTCAACATTGAGCCAGTGGGAATTCCAAAAAGAGAGAGTACAAAAATAGATGGAAGGATACAATCAAATAAATGACAGAAGAAAATATTTAAGACCAGAATAAAAATAAAAAGATTCTGCACCCCAGCACATCCCTGTGAAATTTCAGAACAGTCAAAATCAGCAGAAAATCCTCAGCCCAGAGGAAAATGAAACATGAAGATGATCTCCAAAGTATTCGGTGTTAGACTTTTCATTATCAACACTTGATGCTAAAAGACAATGAAACAGGGCAACAGAAACACTAGGGGGACATTCCATTATCCAAGAGAGCTAGGCCAACCCAAATTGTCAGTTACAGATGGGGAAAAAACCCTCACATGCTTGGGCACTCAAGAACTCAGAAAACCTCTCTCTCAGGGACCATTTCATAGGAAGTTATTAGTGTATATGCTCCAATATATGCTCCTGCATTGCATGCTTGATTACAGATCACAAACTTCCATAAACATAAATGAGTTATCCATCTACAAAAAGATATAGAGGAACCTTAAATGCATTGTTCTGACTGAAAGTCTACATATTGCATGATTCCAACTATAGAACATTCTAGAAAAGGCAAAACTTCAGAGATGGCAGTCTCTGTAGATTTGGGACAAGCAAGGGAGGATAAATAGGTGGAGCACAGGGAATTTTTTAAGTAGTGAAACCCTGTGATACTTTAATGATGAACACAGAACACCGTATGTTTATCAAAACCAATTGAATGAAGAGTGAACCTTTATGTAAACTAAGGATTTTAGTTAATAATAATATATAAATATTCATTCATCAACTGTAACACTAGTTAATGCAAAATAATAGTAATTAGGGAAACCATAGTGAGAGATGGTATATGGGAACTCTCTCTACTTTCTGCTCAGTTTTTTCTACAAATCTAAAAATAAAGTCTGCTAATTAAAACAATAAATGACAGCGCTGCTCCTCACCCACCCTTCTAGTCTCCTTTACCTTGGTTTACGTTTTCTATTTTCTTTCTATAACACTCATCACCTTTTGCTGTAGTTTAATTGCTCAGTCGAGTCTGATTCTTTGTGACCCCGTGGACTGCAGCACACAGGGCTTCCCTGTCCATCACCAACTCCCAGAGTTTGCTCAAACTCATGTCTGTTGAGTCGGTGATGCCATCCAACCATTTCATCCTCTGTCATCCCCTTCTCCTCCTGCCTTCAGTCCTTCCCAGAATCAGGGTCTTTTCCAATGAGATGGCTCTTCACATCAGGTGGTCAAAGTATTGGAGCTTCAGCTTCAACATCAGGCCTTCCAATGAATATTCAGGGTTGATTTCCTTTAGGATTGACTGGTTTTATCTCCTTGCAGTCCAAGGGACTCTCAAGAGTCTTCTCCAGCACCACAGTTCAAAAACATCAGTTCTTCTGTGCTCAGCCTTCTTCATGGTCCAACTCTCACATCCGTACATGACTACTGAAAAAACCATAGCTTTGACTATACGGACCTTTGTCAGCAACGTAATGTCTCTGTTTAATATGCTGTCTAGGTTTGTTATAGCGTTCTTCCAAGGATCGTCTTTTAATTTCATGGCTACAGTCACCATCGGCAGTGATTCTAACATATCTATATAATTTACCTTTTTTAATTGCTTATTTTCCATTTTCCTGGCTACAGTGGGTATTCCACAAAGATGGGGATTTTGTCTATTTACTATACCTGTGCTCAAATGTACTGTTGAACAAATGTAAAAACAAAGTAAAACTCCCCAAAAATGTGAAGTAAAATAAAAACAGGGATTCCTGAAAACAGGAGACATTACCCAGCATATCAGTGAAAGAGGCTCCCTGCATGACCGCAGGCTGCTGACCTGAAGAGAAGCCTGTCCATATGAGTGGGGGGATGGACAGACCATACGAGACTGTCTTGAGATATAAGGTAGATTTAGGAAGAGGTTTAAAGTTTCACGGCTAATAACACTTAAGCGGGATATAAACTCATTTGGCCAGATTCCAAAGCTATGCCTGTGTCCATTACATCATACTGCCTGCCTCCTAAGCTATATATTGACAAATCAATGTTGTCTCCCCAAGTTAACTGTACACTGCCCAAGGGCAGAACTATTTGCTACTCATTTTTATACACCCTTCTGTGGCCAGCTCACTACCAAACCCATCGCTGGAACCCAATAAACTTCCACCATTCAGACCCTGTCCAGAAATATCCATTCCTTTGCTCCCCTGTCCCCAGTGGTAGGTCAGCACAGGTGAGAGTTCAGTCTAGCCACAGTCATTCAAAACACAGGCACAGGAGCCACCTCAAAATAGCCAATTTCTGTCCTACAATTTATGTGGAGTATATAGGTCACTGAGGGAAGCCACAGTTCTTATCTAGCAGGCAGACTATCAAACACTACCAATTTCCTACCAGCCCACTAGGCATAGTCATTAACACCAACAGTTCAAGGAGAACTAAGGCCACCAGCCATTAATAAAGTGATTCAAATGCAGCATTAACCACGCTTAAGCCAGTGGAAGAGTCTCCAGGTTTTCTCTGCCCTGTCCACTAAGATCACATCTTCTAAAAGCCAGGGAGAATGAACTCCATTACCTTGTGCTCAGTAAATAGCTTTTAAACAAGTGTTTTATCACTGTAGACAACTTACCAATAAAAAATAAAACAGAATGCACATATTGGGATCATAAACCCTCTATTCTAAAGTCATTTTCAGTCAAGATGTGAAAATAAATGTTTTCTAAAGGCTTGTACATAGGAAGGATAGGAATAATGTTCCAGAACTCAGAAGCCTGTCTTTTTTAGAAATAAGTGAAATGATTTGAGCAGGACTGCCGCTTCATAAAACAACCTGAAAACTGTAAGATGACTTTGAATGAAGGATAGGCATTATAAAATACAGCCTAATAAGTAAGTTCAAAAATGCTACTAGACATTTCCTTTTCAAAGACAGTTTCTTTTAATAGGAATACAATATAGATAAATAATTATATCATGCTGCCTTAATGCAGACATTCCAATTTCAACAACTTAAATATCTAGTTAACTACTCATTTAAGATAAATAGCTACTTACACCAAGCAAGCAATAGAAAAGAACATTTGTAGAATTTACTTTTACCATGTGAGGGGGAGGAGAGGTAGTGGTGACAAACACAGGATAAAATTCTTCTGTAGTACTTTTAATAAATAATTTCCAAAATTGCTATATAGCATACCCAATATATACTACATAGACTAAATAAACAGTACCACTTTTCTCAATATACTCTAAGCAATTGAATTAACTAGTAGTATTCTAATTTCTTACCATAAAAGAGGAAATAAGAATTAATTTGCAGTCATGCCCACTTCCTCACATATGACATTTAATTAATATTTGAATAGTCTTAATCAGAAAGAAATTCATGATGGTCTAGGTCTTATTGCTTTTCCTTCAGTAAATATCTGTTTAGGTGATGGTGTCTTCATTATGGAAAACAAAGCATTTCAAGGAAATCCAAAATGAGCAGAGAAAGCAGAGGCTTTAATAAGGGTGCATGGGTCACAGCAACTGTTTAAATTTCCGGAACTTCCCTGGTGGCCCAGTGGTTAAGAATCTGCCTTCCAATTGCAAGGACACAGGTTAGGGAACTAACATCCCACACGCTGTGGGGCAAGTAAGCCCATGCGCTGCAAACACTGAAGCCATACACCCAGAGCCCATGCTCCACAATGAGAAAACCCTGCACACCAACACAACTAGAGAAAGTCTATGCACTGCAATGGAGAGCCCAAACACTGACTGCAACAAAACACTAGTGCAGCCATTTTCTTAATATTTAAAAATTAATAAATTTCTACATCAAGGAAAATTTACAAGTCCAATGTGGTAGATTTGATTATGGCCCTTATGGCCCCTCTGTTCTGGTCTGCAACCCCAGCCCCAACCATATACTTCTCTGCCCCACCGTTGTTGGGTTGGCCATAAGATTGGTTTGCTCAATGGAATGTAGGAGGGAGTGATGATATGCCAGTTCAGAGCAAGACTTCTTGCCCTTCTGGAAAGACTAGACTAGAATAAATGCAATTCTTTTCAATGTGTCCATTGAGATCCTAATATAAATGATTGTGCTGGGCAAAATAAGGGTTTTTGATATTTTCCTGGGCATAGAAAAAATACAAATTAAATCTTTATTTCAAAATATGCAAATTAGAGAATATTTACATTTCATCAAAATATATTAGGGATGGAAAATATTTTGCTATTGGTTAGGTATTTATTGAGCATCTATTAAGTGCTCAACAGACATGAATATACAGGTGAGAAATACAGGTTAAGTAAATAGAGTACTGACAGTCACATAGTAAGTATGTCATAAATATTAATGCTGTTACTATCTTCATCATCACCATCTAGATGAACAACAGCATATGTTATAATTACAATGCAATACAATAACTGCTAAATAGAACTCTGCACAGCTGAAATACAAGTACAAGATTTGATAGTCTTTTAGAGGAGGCAGCATTTAAGGTGAAAATAGGAAGATGCCTGAGAGTCTGCAAATTCAAGAGCAATAAAAAGGCATTTTAGAACATACAAAGGCACAAAAGAGGGATGTACTCAACATATGTAGAATGAATAACGCAGAAATGACTCTACTATTAAAAGATAAACAAGGCCATTCCTTCAGGGCTACCATTAGCAAGGACATCACAAGCTCAATGCCTCAATGATAGTCTGATCCCCACAGTCTGGACTAATGGAACTTCCTCCTGGGCTGCATACTATTCAATGAATAGAAACGTCTTCTTCAATTCTTACAGGAGAATAAGAAATTCTACAGATCTTGTTTTTTATTAGAGCTACATGTTAGTCATTTATTCAAGTTACCAATGTTTGGTATTCATAAATGAACACTCTATTATTCCTAGTTAATAGGAAACCAAGTCAAGAAGTACAGCAAGAAGGCCAGCCACCACACCAGCTTCAGAGCTCCTTCCTCGAAGGCCAAAGTGCACATAAAAATAGACAGAATTCTTACTAATTTCAGAAATAATTCTTTGTTTTTTTGTGCACAATCTGTGTTGCCTTAAGGTAGCTCTGACTTTCAATAGCTGTTCTCAGTTTTTTTGCTATAAATTACTGTTAGTTTACCTTCATCATTATTAACACTTTTCCCCTGAACTACTTGCTACTAGACAACATCACTTGCATGTCTAATAGAATCTCAAATTTAACCTGGCAAAATCGAATATTTTGATTAACAACCCTACCGCAAAAATACTTAAGTAAATTAATAAAAAGATGTCATTCAGAGTTACCTTATTAGTCTACTCTGGCTGCCAAAACAAAAACATCACAGACAGAGTGGCTTAAAAAAGCAGAAATTTACTTCTCACAGATCTGGGGCCTGAGAGTTCAAAATCTAGGTGTCGCCAGGGTTGATTTCTTCCTAAGGCCTCTTTTCTTGGCTTATCAGTGGCCACCATGTGCCCCTGTGCTCACATGACTTCTTATTTTATGCTCCAGTAGAGTGAGAGAGATAGAGATTGCTTTCTCTTCCTCCTCTTCTAAAACCACCAATTTTGTCATATTAGGGCCCCACCTTTAAGACTTCACTTAAGTTTGATAGATCCTAAAGGCCCCAGCTGCAAATACAGTTCACTGGGGTTAGGGTTTCAACAGATAAATTTTGGGAAGATATAATCTGTCCATTGGAGCAGGAAATGGCAACCCACTCCTGTACTCTTGCCTGGAGAATTTCATGGACAGAGGAGCCTGGCGGGCTACAGTCCACGGGGTCACAAACAGTGGAACACAACTGAGGAACTAACATACAATCTGTCCATAGCAGTTGCTTGTGTGTGTGCTAAGTCACATTCAGTTGTGTCTGACTCTTTGTGACCCTATGGACTGTAGCCTGCCAGGTTCCTCTGTCCATGGGATTCTCCAGGTAAGAATACTAGAGTGGGTTGCCATGCCCTCCTCCAGGAGATCTTCCTGACCTGGGGATCGAACCTGTGTTTCTAACATCTCCTGCATTGGCAGGTGGGTTCTTTACCACTAGTGCCACCTAGGAAGCCCACAGCAGTTAACTATGGTGGCAAACTGCATCACCATTCACTCCAGTAGCCAGGCCAAGAAAGACCTTGAAAGTGGACTCCTTTCACACTTTTTATATCTCACACTGAATTTACCACCAAATCCTTCTGGCTCTACCTTCAATATAAAGCCCAAATCCAGTAAATTCTACCCTGCTCCAGTCTCATCAATATAGTAAACTAGGTGTCTTCTAGTCTCAAAACAATTACAATTGCTTCCTATATGTGCCCCTTGCCTTCATTCCACCCCTGCCCTCTCCAAATCTATTCTCTTCACCGCAGCCAGAGTGACCCATTGAAAAACAAGTTATGTCCTATCAACCCTCTATTCAGATGCTCACTGGCTTTCCATCCCACTGAAGATAAAATCCAAATCCTTACCAAATCCCATAGGCTTACAAGCAAATTCCTGATCCCCAGGCCAACCTCATGTCCTCCCCTTGTCTATTCACTCACCTAAATACAACCACACTGTCCCCCTTTCTCTCCCCTGCACACCTTAAGAACATTCCTGTCTCATGGTCTTTGTACTTACTTGTCCCTCTGCTTGGGACTCTCACCCCCAGATGGTCACATGACTCTGTTTGTCATTTTATCTCACTCATTTCCGGTCTCTGCTCAAAGATATCCCCTTAAGAGATCACGTCCCTCTTGACCATGTTGAAAATATCTGCATGCCTTAGTTTGCTACCACAGTACCTTTTCCATAGTAATTTGATATATATATGTTCATGTATGTGTTTATTATTTATCTATCCCCATGAGAATGAAAGTTTTACAAGGCATGAAGTTTCTCCTTACCTCTACCTGTCGTCTCTACTTCCTTCTTTTCCCCACTACTATATTCCCTTTATTCTTTTCCCCACTATATTCCCTCTACCTAGAAGAGTACTTAGACTATACTATCGATTTAAGTAATATATCTTGGATAAAGTAATGGATTTGGTTGTTATGGTTTCTTGGTTCATCTTATAATATGTGATGATACATATTGCATCAACATTATTTTAACCTATAATTTTCCAGTAACTAGACTTGAAGATATCTGTGGGCTATGATACAAATGTAAACCATCCAGTTCCTCAAACCTACACTAAAGATGCCAGCTTAACACTACAAACTTGCTTATACCTTATCATTGTACCTTATCATTTATTATGCTGCCTCTGGAAAATAAAACCTGAGAGCAGGGACCACAGATAAAATGTTTGAGAACCACTGTGCTAACCAATAACAAACAAACTCTCAGCAAAAATGAATAATCCTTAATAGCTGCACACAAAAGTATCCTTATTTTCATGTCATTCATGTAAAGCATGCAAGCATTTATATATTTTATGAACACATCAATAATGTGAAACCCTACCCAAGACGCAGATGCATGCCTCCTCAGACCACAGGCAGGACACAGATGTTCTCCAATATGCCTGTACAGTCTTCAAAGGAATATTCAGGGATCCTTGGATTAAAGTCATGAGTGAGATTTAG
Organism: Odocoileus virginianus; assembly: GCF_023699985.2. Taxonomy (NCBI): domain Eukaryota; kingdom Metazoa; phylum Chordata; class Mammalia; order Artiodactyla; family Cervidae; genus Odocoileus; species Odocoileus virginianus. The sequence goes on from NC_069681.1 coordinate 36,546,561, forward strand.
AGTCACGGCCATACACATGAAAGGTGGGTGACGATTTTTAAATCACAATTGAAGACTTTGGAAAATCAGGGAAAGATTGCTAAAGGAGAAACCATGACATGCATTTGCTTCTATTGTTCATCATCTAGTTTTTCTTCAGAGAGACACTGGTTTACAAAGCAGAGAAGATGAAGAAGAGAAACATGCAAGAGCCACATGACAATAGTAAGACATCGTGACCTAAAGAGTGCTGCTCTGAGCCATGGCGGCCTCTTGAACACCACATCTAAGAGGAGTGCCTAGTGAGACTGAGTGACAAGAGTTTTCAGATTATTTCATCTCCTTAAAACATCTTGCTTTCATGGTCCACATGTGCTTTTTACAGTAAATATCAGTCCCTGTTACTACAGAAGCAACCACTTGAAAGGCTCCAGTAACACAATTACGCATAAAATCTGGGAGAACAGAGGAATAAAGAAATATGTATACATAACAAGAGGCAGTACCCAAGGAAACACAGCAAAGTTCAGATAGCTCTCTGCTGCCTCAAAGAGAGTATTGACAGTATGATGGCTCTAAAGAAAAGAGCTCAAGAAAGTGATACAAGAGTTCAAAGAACATTCAAGACAACATAAGAAAGTAAAATAAGCTGGCAGAGCTCAGACAAGAAGTGGAAGGGAAAGAAACATAAAAATTCAAACACAAAAATGAGGGTTCCTACACATAAAGCCAGGATCATGTTGAAAACCACAGAAAACAAAATAGAAATTAGCAACAATATTTAAATGTTGATAGACATGAAAACAAACTCCAAATGAGTGTTATTAGTATTTAGAAAGAACAGAACAGGGCAAAAATAAATGAAAACAGAGGTGTTCAGTGATACATTAGGAAAATAAATTGCTAAAATAAAAACTTGAATATTTAGATCTTATCCAAGAAAAAAAATACAGAAATATTAAGTTCAATATATACTGTGAAAAGTCTTTGTACTTCAAGAATAAGGAGAGATATTATATAATATCTATATAGCCTAGATATTATTATATCCAATAAAGCATGTTGGGGGAGAATATATTTGACAGGGGAAAAACACAGTTTGATCTCAGATTTATCCAAAGCAACAGGCACTGCTGTGTGATAGCAGTCCACAGAATTTAAAGGGGAAATAGGGTTTTACAATAATGTCAGAATCATTCAACTGGAGTAGCAGGAAGATAGTTTTAAGTGTAAAAGAACAAACGAAAAACAATTTCCATGAAGCTTTTCCTAAAAACATTGAGTAGTTCTATCACTGTCTCTGGTGAAAGATCTACCCATACTCTCAGAAACCAAAAAGAGAAAAGAAATAAAAGGTTAAAGATCAGAAAAACGAGATCAAGAGAAAATGATACGTTATTTATAGAGGATGTAATTGCCCACATAGAGCAATCAAACTGCTAGAAGTAATAAGAGGGTTCTGTGGGGTTGGCAGAAACAAGATCAACTTTACAAAATCAGTAGCATTTTTTTACAACAACAATGAACTACTAGAAAATATAGTTAAGAATCAAGATATGCATAATAAAAATAAACTTATGAAGTTTTTAGGAATTTTAAAAGAATTCATAAGTCCTTTATATAGAAAAATGTTAAATCTACTGAAGAACTTAGAGAAGGCATAACAGATGGAGAGTTCATACTCCTGGATGGAAAAACTTGATATTAACAAGAAGTCAGGGACTTTTCTGGTGGCCCGGTGGTTAAAACCTCCCATTGCAATACAGGGGGTATGAAGTGAATTCGGTCCCTGGTTGGGGAAATAAAATCCCACATGCCTCACAGCCAAAAAAGCAAAACATAAAACGGAAGCAATATTGTAGCAAATTGAATAAAAACTTTAAAAATGGTCCACACTAAAAAAAACTTTGAAAAAAATTTTTTAAATTGTAAAGAAGTCAATCTTTTCTTAATCAATCTAAAATTCAGTACAATGAAAATAAAAATTACAGCTGATCTACTGGAGGATTTTGATAAACTCAAACTAAAAATTGTTTTGAAAATTTCAATGAAAGTTCCAAGAACTTTCAAATCAATTTAACATTGCAAAAGAAAATCAGAGATGGGGGACTTGCCATAAGGAATACTTTTTAAACACACAAAAGTCATAGTAATAAATACAATATGATACTGCGGCAAGAAAAAGAGACTAACTGTATATTCATATATCTTTGTATAAGATAAAGTTGGTGAATGTTAGTCTGCATAGTCAGTAATGTCATGAAAATTGACTCACTATATGGAGAAAAAATTTATATTCTCATCTAACAGTGTTTTCAAACCAAAATGTGGGAATTAAAGCAATAAAGGTAATAGTCAATGAAGTGGAAGAGAACTTTATAACCTAGGGATGCAGAAAGAATCCTTAAGAATAAGCCCCAAAGCACTGACATAAAGAAACAGTGATGGGTTTGATTAAATAAAAAATGAGAACTTCTGTTCAGCTAAGGACACTGTGTACAAAGTTAACGACAACGAAATGATATACTGGGAGATGAGTGCAATCAAACATCAGTAAGGGAATCATATTGAGAACACCAAATGAATCAAAATCAAACAAAAAAAATCCACAATAAAAAATGGGCTGTGCAGATGTGTAGGCAATTCAGTGGAGGAAGAAATTCAAAGTCATTTGTATTTAGAGAAATTCAACATAAAGTAACATTGAGCCATTCCTTTAAAGCCATCAGATTGATAAAAACCAGGAAGCTCTGGGATGTCAGCTGCTGGGCAGATGTAGGAAATCTGAGACTCCTCCACTACCGATAGTTTTACACAGCTGCGGTCATTCTGGAGCACACACACTGGTGAGTCAGGCGTATCAGTCATACGTAAACCTCTCACCCAGCTACCCCTAGGTGTGATTTCTGAGAAATTCTCTTACAGTTGCATGAGGGACGTAAACAAGCATATTCATCTCAGCATGGTTTGTAGTGGCAGAAAGCTGGATGGACACAATCTAAGTTTCCATGAATACAGCTCTGAAAGTTTAAAATGTGGAGAAGGTCCACTAAGGATAAGGTGACCATGCCTCCCAGGAGCCTGGATCAATCCCATTGTGTGTCTATTGTCTTGGTAATCTTTCTAATAGGGCCGTTTTTCGCCTCAGAGATGTCCTGTTTTGAAAAATAAATTATTCCTAATGCTATGCAGAGATGAAGGCAGGTAACTGGATTATGCTTACAGGAACATGGATAGAACCTAAAAATATCACGAGTGATGAGGGTAATTCAATGAGGTTAGCACAATATATGTAAAACACATGTATGTAAAATATAAAATACATAAAAGTTAAGTAGAATACATAAAACATATAAAATACACATAAAATCACAAAATATACATAAAATTATGAAAAATACAACAGTGCTTGGGGTTTCCCTGGTGGCTCAGACAGTAAAGAATCTGCTCACAATGTGGGAGATCTCAGTTTGACCCCTGGGTCAGGAAGATCCCCTGGAGGAGGGCAGGGCAACCCACTCCAGTATACTTGCCTGGAGAATTCCATGGACAGAGGAGCCTGGTGGGCTACCGTCCATGGGGTCGCAAAGAGTTGGACACGACTGAGCAACTAACACTATTTTAATTACTACTGCAACAGTGCATGTTTGATAAGGAAGTAAACTCCTATGCATCAGACACATGGCGTAGTCAGCAAACATATCAGAATGATTGTCTATGATGGGTAGGGTGAACAGAATGAAATTATCAAATAAAATAGAATAAATAATAGTGACAACAATAATAAAATAATGATAATAATTGTGAAAAAGAGGGATTGTGTCCTGTGAACTAAAAAATGTGGTTAACTCAACCTCAAACTAAAATCCAAAATAACAGCAGTGGGAAGGTGGCTACAGCTTAACAGATTCAGCCAGTTATGGAATGAATCAAAGCAAAAGATTAAAACTCAGTAGTAGAAAGGCTCAAGGTAAGCATTCTATTAATTTAAATATCCCCTTAAAATTATGAAACCACGGGGATTACTATTACCCAGCAAAAGGTAAATGTTACAAACTTCGATAATACAAAACCTAATCATGTAACTAATAAAAATAGTGGGTGGTGGGGACAAAAGGGCAAATGCAGGCTAATTTCCTTATCATTCATAGCAGGGAGTGTACAGATAAAGTCTAAATTTCACACATGGTCTAATAATCATTGTAATTTCAACTTTGAAATTTCTTCAGTTCTTCATTAACTCTTCTTCTTAACTTTGGATGCCTTCAGGTTCCAATGTTCCTTTCAAAGGATTTGCCTGAATTTCAATTCCTGTAGGTTAATTTAGCTGCTTTTGTTAACTTCACATAAAATTCAACTTCAGAGTTAATATTAAACTTGTATATATTGTATAATACATTCTAAAGTTACTTCAGTTTTATTCTTTTCAGTCTATCGGCTTAGGAGAGGATCTGGGATGATGCTCACCTAATGTTGGTAATTACTAATTATATCTGAATGTTTATGTTCATTTCCTTAACTTCATTTTTATAGGAATAATAGTTATTATTAATAAAATAGAGGAAAATAGTGGGCAAGTGGTGATACTGACTAAAACCCTTCTTAAAGTGTTGGTTGCTCAGTCGTGTCTGACTTTCCAAACCTATGGACTGTAGCCTGCCAGGCTCCTCTGTTCACAGACTTTTCCAGGCAAGAATACTGGAGGGGGTTGCCCTTCCCTTCTCCAGGGGATCTTCCCAACCCAGGGATAGAACTCAAGTCTCCTGCATTGAAGGCAGATTCTTTTTACCATCTGAGCCACCAGGAAAGCCCTCTTATTAGCTGTTAGATTATAAAATTATTATATAGATGGAAAGAGAATCAAGCACTATGTGCCAAGATTTTCTCACCCCATATATTAACTGCAGAGAATTGAAAGCAAGAATGTTATTTTGAGTGAGATCTTAGTTGTTAAATTCTGTTCCCTTTCCAGAGATAAGATCCATTTTAGGATTTCAGAAAGGCATAAGCCAAACAGAGTCTGATCTTACTATACTGTTCCTGACTGGAAAGGCACAACCACAAAGGAGAGTGAACAGAAATGATGCCAAATTCATCACTGACAACCACCCACTCTCTATTCTTCTCAGGATACACACCATCACATTTTACATTAGAAGGTTAGCCAAAATAGCTCCCAGGACTGGTGCACCAAATTGACACAGAGAATTCTCCAACACAGGCTCCACTGTAGTCATCCTTAATATCCACAGTTATTTGAGTTAAATGAAGTCTGACATATTCCCACATGGAAATAGTAAGGAGAAACAATTTTTTTTTCAGTCTATTAAATTTAATTCATTGTGTATGTTTTCCTTCCTTATCAGCAATTCAAATTAATTTTTCTCATTGTCAACTGGCTGACAGTCTCCCACATCTTTAAATCCGAGCACACAATATTTGCTACGACTATCTGTACCCACGGGTGTGGAAAACAACATGTTCATTCTATTAGGTCTTCGCAAGGCTCTAACAATTACACAAAATAATTTATCCCTCAATGATCAGGTACAGCTGTATCTAACTCCTCCTGTCAATTTCCATTTCAGCAGCAGAAATGGTGATGTTCTCGGGAGAGGAGTGATTGGTTTTCAGTTACACACGGCTACAGGTGGAAACCATCTGAAAATCATAATGCCTGCATGTGGATAACTTATGTAGCAAGATAATGACATTTGTACATCCTTTACAAGGGCTGATCCAGGGCTATAACTATCTGATCAGTTGCACAGGCGGCAGAAATAATATGGATTCCTCTATTCACTGACCACATTAAGCACTGAAAAAATGAACACCATCTAAATGAAAGGGCAGAATGTAACAGGAAAATAAGTGATAAATGCAATGAAAGATACTTATCCTATTGAGATGAATTAATGACAGACACCACTTGTAGAGACAACCTTAATGGGAAGTTTCCCGACTCCTCTAGAGTTTGCGCTGGAAAAGGGTTGACCATTACAGTGCATCCCCTACATAAGAACAAGTCCTGTTCCTAGAGCACATTTGTAAATCCAGTTGTTCCTAAGTCCAACAGAGCTAGCCAAGGTGGGGCTTCTCTGATGGCTCAGTGGCAAAGAACCAGCTTGCAATGCAGGAGCTGCAGGAGACGTGGATTCGATCCCTGGGTTGGGAAGATCCCTTAGTAGAGGGCATGGCAACCCACTCCAGTACTCTTGCCTGGAGAATCCCATGGACAGAGGAGGCTGATGGGCTCCAATGGTCTACAGAGTTGCAAAGAGTTGGGCATGACTGAAGCAACTTAGCACACAGGCATGCACACAAATAACACAATTGGCTATATAGTACAGTACAGTAATAGGTTTATAATATTTTTTGCACAAATATTACATTAAAAAACAAACAAAAAGATAAAAAAACATTTTTAATCTTACAGTACATGCGTGCTAAGTCGCTCCAGTCTTGGCTGACTCTTTGTGACCCTATGGACTATAGCCATAGGTACTGTATACAGTCTATACAGTACAATGCAGTGAAGTACTCAGAAGCACACCACTTGTAGAGGGTGCATGACTGTGACATTGTATGCCAGACACAAGAACTAACCTTTGATTGGATGTGAGAACGCACGTTCGCATCTTTGAAAGTTGTCAACTTGAGGGGTCACAGGTTGGGGGCTTACTGTATACAATCAAGAAAAACTCTTGGAATCAGAAATACTGTTTTTGAAAATTAATACTCATTCCAACATGTCTCTGCTTCATTTTTTCACTGCAAAGTGAGAAAGCTGGTACTTTTTCATTCTTACCTCTAATGGGTATTTTGAGGACAAGTGGAAAAATAATATCAAAGTGGTTAGAACTTTTGGAAGAAAAGTTCTCTGTTAATAATCTAACAGAGAATAATCTAAGCTATTACTATTATTATCACCACCAACTGCAGAGTGGTTTCAAATCCTAAATCTAAAAGCTTTTTCAGACATCTATTATTCAAATCTTATTTTAAAATCCTGCATGATTTATTAATAGCTCCTTATTAGAGGTGGGTAAACTGAGGCCTGCAAAGAATAAGAAACATCCTCAAGGTCACATTGTGACAGAGCAGGTAAAGAAAGAAATATTGATTCTGTGCACAGCATTCCAAACACAGTGACAAAGGGAAACAGAACCATTAATATCAGAAAGAGTCTGAACCAGCAGCTTTTAAATTAAAAAAAAAAATCCAATTAAAAGCACTAGTCCAGCAAAAACCTTATACCTTTACAAAAGGAATATGTAAAACCACTTTTTGCAGCCTTTCCAAGGTCATATTTCTTGAAGTGACAGATATTTTACTGAGAGTAAACAAAAGAGGTGTATTTCTATGTAGGCAGTTTTTCTGTGTCCTTAGGAAAGGATTTTTAAAGAGTTCCCAAAATTTCTTCATTGAATAACTGGAGCTCTAATCAGGCAAAGTTGTCTTGATTTGCAGTGTATATTTAGAATAGATGAACCCAAGTAAATATTTTCCTGCAAATACATTTCTCTCGATTCATTAAAACCCAATAGTTTCCAGAGTAATCTACATATGTCAGTATTCTCTGGGTGATGGAGAGGGTTGTTGGACAAAAGGCTGGACATGTTTAGGCTGGAGAGTTCCATTTGTTGTTGTTGCCCAGTCCCTAAGTCATGTCCCGCTCTTTACAACTCCATTGACTGCAGCACACCACACTTCCCTGTCCTTCACTTTCTCCTGGAGTTTGCTCAAAACTCATGTCCATTGAGTCACTGATGTTATCTAACCATCTCACCCTCTATTGCCCCCTTCTTCCCCTGACCTCCATCTTTCCAAGCATCAGGGATTTTTCCAGTGAGCAGGCTCTTCGCATCAGGTGGCCAAAGTATCAGAGCTTCAGCTTCAGCAGCAGTCCTTATAATGAATATTTGGGGTTGATTTCCTTTAGGATTGACAGGGTTGATTTCCTTGCAGTCCAAGAGACTCTCAAGAGTCTTCTCCACACCACAGTTCAAAAGCATCAAATCTTCAATGCTCAGCCTTCTTTATAGTCCAACTCTCATTACCTGTACATAACTACTGGAAAAATCATAGCTTTGAATATATGGACCTTTGTTGGCAAAGTGATGTCTCTGCTTTTTAATATGTTGTCTAGGTTTGTCACAGCTCTTCTTCCAAGGAGCAAGCATCTTTTAATTTCAAGGCTGCAGTCAGCATCTGCAGTGAGTTTTGGAGCCCAAGAAAATAAAATCTGTCACTGTTTCCACTTTTACCCCTTTTACTTGCCATAAACTGATGGCATCAGATGCCATGACCTTAGTTTTTGAATGTTGAGCTTTCTCACTCTTCTCTTTCACCCTCATCTAGAGGCTCTTTAGTTCTGCTCCACTTTCTGCCGTTAGAGTGGTACCACCAGCATATCTGAGGTTGTTGATATTTCTCCTGGTAATCTTGATTCCCAGCTGTGATTCATCCAGCCTGGCATTTCACATGATATATTCTGCATATAAGTTAAATAAGCAGGGACAGCTCCATGGCACATACTAAACAATACTCAGTCCTATGCCATGGAACATTCTAACTAGCCTGAGCTACGCTGTGAAAAGTCTTAGAAATGTCTTTCAAATACAAAGTTCCACCTGAAAAGGCTTTTTACTGGGAAGAGCAGTCCTACAAAGGGGCCCCCCTTTCATGAGGCACTTACTGTTCTGACTGTGTTTTTCATTCTAATGGAAGTTAGCCTGCTCATATTTTCTCACATTGTTTTGATAGTTCTAAACTGTAGATTCCCATCTTTGGGGAATTCTCCCACATGATTACATGGGATATAAAGTAGCAATTACAAAGGAATAAACTTGTCCCATAGTAAAGATATTTTCAGCTGCTTGGAGAGATTTAGAAAGTTTTGGAAACGTTTCTATCATGTGGATAAGCATAACACCCTTATAAGGAGGATGTCACCAAAATTTAGTACTTGAGTATATATTATAATACTTTGGGTCATAACTTTCTCTTTTGGGAATATATTTCCCCAAAGCAGCAGGCAGAAAAGCTAGACATCCAGTCATTTGTTATTTTGAATTTCATTTGTACATTTCACAGTTGCACCTTGAAGTTCTAGTATTATGTTATTGAATATTCTAGTACTATTTTCACCTTGACACTCTAGTATTACTGTTACATAAGAGTTGGACAACAGAATTTACACATTCCATACTTTTTTTGTAAGCCATTCTATCATAACTGAACTTCTTTGAAGTCGTGGTCTGACGTTACAACATTCTCATAAGAAACACATTGAAAGCAAAAATTAAAATGAACCCCATTTTCTTTTTTTCTCATTGAAATATAATTACTGTACAATATTGTACAAGTTACAGGTGCACAGTATAGTAATTCAAAGCTTTAAAAGTTAACCTCCATTTATACTGTGTGCATGCTCATATGTCCAACTCTTTGCAACCCCATGGACTGTAGCCTGCCAGGTCCTGTCCATGAAATTCTGTCCATGGAATTTTCCAGGCAAGAATATTAGAGTGGGTTGCTATTTCCTCCTCCAGGGCATCTTCCCAACCTAGGAATCATACCTGAGTCTCCTGCATTGGCAGGCAATTCTTTATACTTATTATAAAATATTGGCTATATTCTCCATGTTCTACAACATAACCTTGTAGCTTATCTTATACACAATAGTTTGTACCTCTTACTCTGCTACCCCTATAATTGTCCCTGCCTCTATCCTTCTTCCCACTGATAACCACAAGTGTGTTTTCTATATCTGTGAGTCTGTTTCGTTTTGGTTATATTCACTGGTTTGCTGCATTTTTTTTTATACCCCACCTGTAAGTGAAATCATGTAGTATTTGTCTTTCTCTGTCTGACTTATTTCACTTAATACCGTTCAAGTCCATCCGTGTTGTTGCAAATTGAGCCAATTTTCTAAGGGGGAAAGGTCATATTTAATTAAGTGAGATACTTTTTGACGATGTCAAAGCAACAGAGGACAATGATGCCACTGACTGTCACTGAGGTGAAGGTTGCTCCACCCTGTCACTCTGGAGCACAACCACCCTTCCCCCTCTTTCCCTCTCTGTTGCCTTATTTTCTTGGCGTGCTTCCTTATTTCTGCCTCTGTCTCCTTCTGTTCCTGGCTGTCTCCTTTCCCTGTCTACCTCCTAAGACTCGCTGAACTCTGCTGGCAACATGCAATCCTAAGCAGCTGCTAACACATGTTCAGAATCTACTTCGGATATCTGAGGTTTCTGATATCTGAGACTCCCTAGCAAGAATACCAGTTGCCACAGCCACCGGCTGCCAGTGGGGCAAAACAGGGTGGCTGTCACAGGTATGTTCAGAGTCATGCTGCTTGGGTTCCAAACCCATCTCCATCACTTATCAGTGATGCAAACTTTAGGCAAGTTACTTAACTTTCCCAGGCCTTAGTTCATCTTCCATTAAGTGGAAATAACGGTAGTGACTACTTCATAAAGTTTTGGAATCATTAAATGTACTCAGAGATACAATATTCAGCACGTGGCAGGACATATAAGTGCTCAATAAATGTGAGTTATTATCATTAGTCCAAACCCCCCTATGACCCCTTCCATTTACTTGCTATTGTATAACACACCAAATTCATACACATGTTCACATCTTCCCCAAGAGTGGACACTCATCTCACTAGGTTGGGATGCCTTCCCACATCCTTCCAGTTACAAATCCTATCTTTCCTGATAGGCTCACCTCCACCATGAGCTGATCTTAGATATCTCAGTGATCTCCCCATGCACTTTCTGTATCATTTATATTCTCAGACCCTTTCATTGTGAATTAGAAACTCTCGTGAGTAATTTTCTTGGTGTTTTCCATGTATTTTTGTTATCGTCATAACTAAGTGCCAACAAAGGCACTGCCCTGACCTGTCTATGTGTGTATGTGTGTGTATGTACTTAGTCACTCAGTCATTGCAACCCCATGGATTGTAGCTTACCAGGCTCCTCTGTCCATGGAATTTTCCAGGCAAGAATACTGGAGTGGGTAGCCATTCCCTTCTCCAGGGGCTCTTCCTAACCCAGGGATTGAACCTGGGTCTCCTGCATTGCAGGCAGATTCTTTACCGTCTGAGCCACCAGGGAAACCAACCCTGACCTACAGGCAGTTCCAAACAGGTGTCAGTTTGCTCCTTTGTGAACATTCTAGATGAGTTTGCTGTGCATTTAACCACAAAAAAGTTTTCCAAATTTTCTCTTCCATTTCATTCAGTCTTAGCATTTAGAAAACAAGCTGTCCATGCAGGAGGAGTTCTAATCATCACACAAAATGAAGCTCACTGAAAGCCCATTTACTATAAAAAGCTCTTTTCTCACAGCATAAATAGTAGCTGGACAGAATGGATGCCATTTAGTTACGTTACACTCAGTTGTAACCAACTGCCCTAATCAGGAATTCTCAGCCCGGGGATGACCACCCTATAGAGGAGAGTCTGTTATCAGAGCCTGAGTCAATAGCAGAAATTTTGCTAGTTAGTATGATGAATGTCAGAAATGAGTTTTCACTGGTGAAATTCATGGCTTGGTCATCCACATTAAGGATGTTAGAATTGTTCTCATTGGTGTTTAAGACATGGGTTTGTTTAAAATATTTTAGAAATACACTTAACAGCTTGGGGTTTAATCTTCATATAATTTAGTTATACCTCCAGTTCCTCCACATCTACAGATTCAATTAAATGTGGACTGTGTAGCATAGTAACATTTTATTATTGAGAAATATCCATATAAAATTGGACCCACCAGCTTCCCAGGTGGTACAGTGGTAAAGAATCCACATGCCAACGCAGAAGATGGTTCGATCCCTGGGGTGGGAAGATCCCCTGGAGAAGGAAATGGCAACCCACTCCAGTATTCTTGCCTGAAGAAGTCCATGGACAGAGGAGGCTGGTGGGCTATAGTCCATGGGGTGGCAAAGAGTTGAAAACGACTGAGCACGCATTCCTATTACCTACTAGTAA